>NC_084492.1:29882822-31082822 GCF_030035675.1 Rhineura floridana | reverse complement strand
TCAACCCTGATTATTGGCCATCCTGGCTGGGGCTGCTAGGATTGGCATTTGAGAGCCACATGTTCTGATTCATCAATACAACACATGCACATGGTGATAATCTAAATCTGAAAAAAAAAGCTGAATTGAAGCCCAATCCTAATTTAATGGATTCAGGGCATAGGTGCAGAGTGTATTTTTTTTGTAATGGAATCGTGTAGCAATTGGTCAACAGGATAATTTACAGCAGAGTGAATAAATACCTACTGAAATATAAAGCAATTGGACATGCTCACTGTGTGTTCCTGAAGATGGTATAGAAAACATGAATGAATGAATGAATCTTTCTCTCTCTCATCACCTTTAGGGTGTGGCACCTACCCTTTGGAATTTGCTCCCCTTAAATACTAAACAGGTGCCATCTCTGCTGTCTTTTCAGTGCTACTGAAGACCTTACTCTTTCAACAAGCCTGTTAAGTAGAGACCTTATCCCAGTCTGTGTCTATGTTGGAGCTGCTTTTCAAGATGCTTTTCAAGTTTTTTACAAGGTGTTTTTGTTTTAATATTTTTAAAGATGTTTTGTTTTATTATGTTTTAAAATCTCTTGTTTTTCGGATTCTTTAAAGTGCTTTTAGTGTTTTTGTTTGCTGTCCTGGGCTCCTTCTAGGTGGAATATATTAAATAAATAAATATAAATATCTTCAATTAGGGATGGGCAAATATGTCAATTTTAGTTTCAGTTTATCATTTTCCAAACTTACGTTCAGTTCTTCCCATTTCCTCATCAGTGTGTGATTTTTTTCTTCGTGAAAATGTATCGTAATGCCAATTTCTCCTAATATACACATTTGTATGCATTTGTGCCTAATATACACATTTTTGCAAAGCAATTTCCCCTAATATAATGCATTGTTGTTATTCTCACTAATATATTCATTTATATGCACACTATATACATTTTGTGCACATTACTTGGCTGGAGAACTGCACTGCAAAATTCAGAGAAGAGTGAATTTTGAAGGATGGCTGTGTTTTACTTTGCATAATGTTTAAGAAAGTGTGAATTATGTAAGTTCACTTTTAAATGTAGGCTCAACCAAATTCCTCCCCCATCTTTTCATCATTAGATTAAATTAATTTACTTATCAGACTGCTAATCAAAAGAGGAGGGTTTAATCAGCAGAGAATAATTTGAGCCTTTAGCACAACAGAACTACAGCTCCCAGGATTCTTTGGGGGAAGATGACTGTTTAAAGTGGCATGATACTGCTTTAAACATATAATGCAGATGGGCCAGAAAAACTGTAACCACATCTGCTGACACTGAAAAAATTTTGCATCCACACTCAAATAACCAGACAAATAATTATTTAGGATATTTACATAAATCAGCAAATCAGCAAGGAAAGAATTATGAGTTTCCCTGAGCCATGTCATTGATGACCACCAGAGGGAGTCCTTGCATTACCTCCCAAAGCACTTTCTATTGGTCAATGTCATGAAATAATACTTCATTAAATCAGGTTATGGGCTCTGCTGGTACAGAATTTCCTGTGAAATTCATATTATGCAAAAAGTATCAGGAAGGAGAGCAACACACCAAAGCAGGTGAGTAGTTAAAGAAACCATGAAAGCTATTACGAAAAGAAGGTATATGTACAGTGAAACATCATAAAACACAAGGAAAAGAAATAAGGATTAAGAAGATTCAGAGCTTGAAAAATGAAAAAAAAAACTAATTAAGAAGCCCAAAATATATGAGAAAAGGGGATTATCTGGAAGGTGAATAAAACTTGTCAAAAATTGCTTTAAATACATGGACTGAAAAGGGAAACCACCTGACCTGTGTGAGATAGTGTAGATAATTAATAATGTGATGCAGTGTTTGTCTGGAGATTTTAATATTCTGTCTTTGAAAGGTACAATGAAGGTGATATGGCATAAAATGAGAGCTGCATATCCCTAAGAGTGAAGGTGGTATTGCCATACAATCTGCAACAAGCAAACATTTATTTCAAGCATTTATATGGTGCTTTTCAGGTATACAACCTTCCAAAGCGGTTTACAAAATTACAAAAATAACATAACATCAACAAAACATAATTCAACAAAAGAGAAGAAGATAACCACAGAAGAGCTTTTCTTAAGAAGTCAGGTAAAACCCATCAGTCAAACTAAACATTCAAAAAAGCTTCATGGATTGTAT
This sequence comes from Rhineura floridana, assembly GCF_030035675.1. Lineage (NCBI taxonomy): Eukaryota > Metazoa > Chordata > Lepidosauria > Squamata > Rhineuridae > Rhineura > Rhineura floridana. The sequence continues at coordinate 31,080,637 of NC_084492.1, read as the reverse complement.
CTAATGTCAATCATATTCAGAGAAGACCCATTGAAATTAAAGGATATGAGCGACTTAGGTCCATTCATTTCAGTGAGTTTGCTCTGAATATGACTAACATCAGATACAACCCATTATGAACAGAAGAAGATGACTTTACTGAAATATCAACAGTTGCATAAACTCATGCTGCAGATCTGCACATTAACCACATGCACACCATACATTTAAAGCACTATTATTCCAGTTTAAACAGTCATAGCTTCCCCCAAAGAATCCTGAGAAATCTGTTTTGTTAAGGATGCTGAGAATTGTTAGGAGACCCCCTATTTTCCTCACAGAGCTACAATTCTCAGAGTCCCCTGGGAAGAGGGATTGATCGTTAAACCATTCTGCATTTTAAATACATGGTGTGAATGTGGTCATTGACATTCACACACAAACACCAGCAAACATTTTAGGGTTGATTCACACTCCATCTACTGATATTTCATCACACAATGTCATCAATTGATGTCCCACAGCTGAATAGATGAACTATCTAACTTAAAAGCTGTAGGTTCAAGTTGATCTGAAAATAAAATTCTAGTGGTGCTGTTTGATCTGTTATGGCTCATTCACACTATGTCAACGCTTGCATGCCAATTAACTGGCCATTAGGTAGATGGCACAGAGCCCTTTTACATTCCTCTTCATGGGTCTCTTGATGTGAACAGGACCAGTAAATCCTGTGCATGCCAGCAACCATTCATTGCCAGACATCACATGTAGGATCCATCTCTCAGCACACATTGGCAAATGCTCAGAAATAAAAACAAATCCACAGTAGTGGTGTGCCAGAAGTTGAATCCGGAGTGACATAGTAAGGGTAGAATTACACTGAGTAAGATGTAATGCTAAACCGTAGTTATAAGGATGAGATTCAGTGAACCGAAAGCACTCCCCTCTTCTTCTGGTGCAACCATGAGGAGATGAGAAGCCTTAACTTTCATTTACGTAAGATAAACTACAGCTTGTTTTGTTGTCCAAAACCAACAAACAGTTGTTACATTGTACAGTTGTTAACTGTAGTTTGCTATAGTTTAAGAAGGTGACGTATTGCATCATACTGTTGTTAGCATTAAGCACAGTTTAGGGTTACAATGTCATGCTGAATTGTGGTAAATCTAAAATGGAAGTGGAAGCTTCTGATCTCTTCCTTGCAGCTGCCCTGATGGATGAGAAGGTAGAGGGCGCAGCAGCAAGGAGCACTATAGCTTCTCCTTGTAACACTAAACCGTAACAGCCTTCCCAGTACAGACCAAGTTGGGCCTTAAGATCTTCCTAGGCAACCTTGCTAGTCATTCCACAACCAGTAGACTGTCACTTGGTGGGAACACACAAGCAGCCTTTCTTGGTGGTGACACCCATGCTTTGGAATGCCCTCCCTCAGGTGGTTCAAGAGGTAGAGAGAGAAACAGCTTGAGGCAATTCAGACAGTAACAGAGACTTGAGCAAAATGGGTGTATGGGTTGAGAGGGCATTCTCAAACCTTTCACCTCTTGTTGGTTTTCCAGTAAAGAATCATCCCCAAGCTGATATCTTTTCTGTAACATGGTAAAAAAATGTTTTTTAGAGGGTGGTAGGATTTTGCGGGAAGGGCTGTAGCTCAATGGCAGAGCATCTGCCTTGCATGCAGAAGGTCCCAGTTTCAACCCCTGGCATCTCCAGGTAGAGCTGAAATCCTGGAGAGCTGCTGCCAGTCACTGGAGACTGTACTGAACTAGATGGACCAATGGACTGATTGAGTATAAACCAGTTTCCTATGTTTCCTTATTAAGAAGTCCTATGCCTGTTTCTTGGACTTCTGGTTTTTACTTGTGGCTTTTGTTTATTTTCAACACCCATATTATTTTGATTGATGGATTGTTTTCCTGTTTGTGGTCTAAACTGCTTTGTGGCCATCTGTGGTGAAAAGTGATCTACAAATATAGAATCATAGACTCATAGAATAGTAGTTGGAAGGGGCCTATAATGCCATCGAGTCCAACCCCCTGCTCAATGCAGGAATCCAGGTCAAAGCACACCCGATAGGTAGCTATCCAGCTTCCTCTTGAATGTCTCCAGTGTTGGAGTGCCCACCACCTCCCCAGGTAATTGGTTCCATTATTGTACTGCTCTAACAGTTACGAAGTTTTTCCTGATGTTCAGCCGAAATCTGGTTTCTTTTAATCGAGAAGAGATCCTGGCCCTCCTCTGTGTGACAACCTTTCAAGTACTTGAAGAGTGCTATCCTATCTTCCCTCAGTCTCCTCTTCTCAAGGCTAAACATGCCTAGTTCTTTCAGTTTCTCCTCATAGGACTTTGTTTCCAGTCCGCTGATCATCCTTGTTGCTTTGCTCTGAACCTGTTCCAGGTTCCATATTGGAAGTAAAATAAAGCAATTTTTAAAAATGGACCAAATTGGTTGGGGAGGGGGGAATAGGGGTGCTCCAAGGCCCTCCAAACCACCTTTGTTGTGTGTTGTGGACATGATATGCCAGTCTTATAAGAACTCTACCATCTACCACCTCATTTCTGGGCTCAGTTCAAGGTCCTGCATTTTGGCCTGTGTTTATCTAAAGTGCTGACTTCTCCCCTGCAAACCTGCTAATCAGCTAAGATCTTTCTTGGATGCCACCAATACCATTGCCTTTCTTGTTTAGGGATGGGGAAGAAATTCTATTCATTTTGCATTTAAAGGTGAGCTTACAAAATTCACACTGTTCAAAACAATACACAAACAGGAACATGGCCTTCCTTTTGAAATTTGCACTTCTCTGAATTTTGCAGTGCCATTCTCTTGTGAGGAAATGGGCACAAACATGCATATACTAGGGTAAAGTATGCATATTTGAGTAAATAAATAAATAAATACAGAAATGAATTATATTACGGAAATTTCATTTGCAAAATAATTATTTATTACATTTATATCATGCCTTTCCTCCCAGTGGGAGCCCAGGGCAGCAAACAAAAAAAGACTAAAAACATGCAAAACATTTTAAAAACAGACTTTAAAATATATTTAAATGAAACATCTTTAAAAGCATATTAAAACGAAACATCTTTAAAAACGTCTTTTTTTAAAAAAAGCTTTCAAAACAACTCCAGCACAGACGCAGACTGGGATAAGGTCTCTACTTAAAAGGCTTATTGAAAGAGGAACATCTTCAGTAGGTGCTGAAAAGATAACACAAAAGGTGCCTGTCTAATATTTAAAGGGAGGGAATTCCAAAGAGTAGGTGCCACCACACTAACGGTCCACTTCCTATGTTGTTCAGAACAGCCCTCCTGATAAGATGGTATCTGCAGGAGGCCCTCACCTGCAGAGCGCAGTGATCAACTGGGTATATAAGGGGTAAGACAATCTTTCAGGTATGTATATTAGGAGAAATACGCACTAAAATGATAATGAATTTTCACGAGGATCAACTATCATTATCATCATGGCAAACCAATGCGATAACATGAAGAGCTGAACCTAAAATTGGAAAAATTAGAGAAACTGAAACTGTCAGATCCATACATTCCTATTCTTGTTTCCTTTGTTGTTTATAAAGCATAGACACTAAGTATCATTCAAATAGCCACAGCAAAGATGACAGGGATCTAATTTGTCTTATTATCTGTATTCAAACAGGAGTGGAGAGGTAACTTCCTTCTCTTTTTTTTCTAAAAAGAAAAAGTTGATCACGTAATCTATATTCTCATTTTTCAGGCTATTATGTATCTCTTTTGAGAACTGGAAACTCAGGATGGCGGGGGGGACGACGAGTTGCGTTGCTATGGAAACGGGGGTTGGCTGGAGCCAGCCTGAACCGGCTGTTGCTATGTGAAATGTTTGCAACACATCAGTACACAAAAGGCTGTTTCTCAGGTATAAACATAAATACTATATAGCAAGAGCAGTAGAGAGAGAGAGGGAGAGTGGAATGGGGGGGGGAAGAGGCCAAAGAAATTTAAAAGGGCTGTATCCAGCTAAATTATACTCAGAGGGTGATGGTCAGTCTAGTCCTACATAGGCTGCATTCAGGCAGCACTTTATTCTGTTTTCCTGACAATTCATTACTTGTTAATTTTCACGTTTTGTGTGATCTTTCACGCAACATAAAAGGCACTTCTGGAAATTTAGTGGAATCAGGTGGAAGTTTAGCACTCATTTCCATGTTAATTGCTTCCAGAAAAAAAAATCATTTGCAGCCCCATTAACCTGGAAAATCGTGGGAGTCTGGTGTTTTTATTTTACCCATAGCTTTCTTTGGGATCAATCACTCACATAACAAAATTTGGGGTGGTATTCCAGCATACAGAAACACATGTGCACGTAAAGGCTGGAGGGAGTGAAACTGTTGTGTCATACTGCACTCACTGGAGTGAATGGAATTTACTGTGACATGGTGGTATATTGATGGGGGGGAAACCACAGCTGCATAACACAACAGGTAATGCTTTGTGAAAGGAACATTAGAAATCAGGACAGAAGCACTAGCATTAAAACAAAAAAACCCACAACGCAATAAACGGCATGTCTGAATGCAGCCTCAGGGAAGACCCATTGAAATTAATAGACATGGCTAACTTAGGTACATTCATTTCAGTGGGTCTACACTGAGCAGGACTCAGCTGAATACAACCCAACTATAGACTCAATGAAATTATTTTTATTTATTTATAATCCATGCTTTCATTAAAAATATATATCAAGGCAGTATACAACACAGAAAAATTAAATCAGCAAAAAAGCATCCATAACACATCAATAAATACAGAATGATTAAAAAGGAGACACTTCCTATTGCAAAGGCCTGTCTAAACCACTTTTCTTCAACCTTTGGTCTCCAGATGTTGTCGGACTACAATTCCCATCAACCTCAGCCAGCTTAGCCAATGGCCAAGGGAGATGGGAGTTGTAATCCAGAAAAAATCTGGGGACCCAAGGTTGAAGTACAGTGGTCTAAATGATATAGCTTCCAAAAGATGTCTGAAAGAAAGGAGGGATGATTTCTGCTGAACCACTGCTGGCAGGGAGTTCCACAGGGCAGGGCCTGCCACACCACAGAGGCCTGATCCCTAGTGAAGGATAACTGAACCTCAGGGGTGTGGGGGAACCAGTAGAAGTGCCCCATCAGAAGATCTAAATTTAATTAATGAACCTAAGTCAGTCATATCCATTACTTTCAATGGGTCTACTCAGAGTATAACATTGGCGACAACCCCAAAAGTTGAAAGAACTAAGTCTTTCAGCTATAGAACGGCATGTGGGTTGGTAAGATGGTTGAATGCCATGTTGTGTGAGATCATTGTACACATTGGTAGCTGTGGGGTTAGAACATGAGAACCAGTTTATACAATACCCAGGTAAACCTGCTAGGTTGCCCATGTGTCCTGCCTTGCAGAGGGACAGTCCTCTGTTTGGAGGACTGTGAGACGACACTCCTTTATCATAAAGGTTGTCCAGTCAAAGGCCCAATCTGCATTATACATTTAAAGCACCATGTTTCCATTTTATTATACTATAGTCAGCATGGATTTTTTCACATCCCACAATGCTAAATTTAAAATACCCCCATGCCATTCTGATCCTTCCCATAAGCTCATTTCAAAACAAAACCTTACAAAACTTAAAGTCCTGAACTCAGAAACTCATGCTTAACAACCTTCTAAATTTTCATGGTGATACACAAAACACTCAGAGAGAATTGAGAGTTCAAAATATAAAAAGAGAGAGAGAAAAACCAGACCCCTTTTGGACTTTTTTCTGTCAGAGTTCTCATAATCTGTTGAAATTAATTAAAAATTAGCCATGTTCACAGAGCACCTGTAATCCTATTACTGACCTTGCCCCATACTCTGACCTTCATCTTCTGCAGTTTGAAAGTTAAAAAAAAATGCCTGGCTGATTTTTAATTAATTTAAGAAATTTAGCATTGGAGTCAATGATAATGTCAGGCATGCTCAGTAAGTACCAACTGTCAGTGTTCTAAAAGCCAGACTCCCAGCTGCTGGGCTTGCCTAATCAGGGGGCCACACCCACACCACTTGGATTTCACTTGGGACAGTCATGGCTTCCCTCAAGGAATCCTGGGAAGTGTAGTTTGTGAAGGGTGCTGAGAGGAGACTCCTATTCCCCTGAAAGAGCTCCAGTGGCCAGAGTGGCCTAACAGGCAGCTGCCCTGACTGAAGCTCTGTGAGGGGAACAGGGCATCACCTAGCAACTCTCAGCACCCTTCACTAACTACACTTCCCAGGATTCTTTGACAGAAGCCATGGCTGTCTAAAGTGAAATAAAGGTCTGGTGTGGATGTGGCCAGGGACAGTTTTGGTTTAAATTTGGGTGGGAGGCTACATGTGCCTGCTGTAGAATAAAATGGTGGGGGAAACCCTGAAAAAGAATGATACTGTTCACACTTTTCCTTTTGGAAAGGAAAGGGGCTTCCCCTCTGCCCAGTGCCCACTCACCCAATCACCTCCCCTCCCCCTTCCTCTCTCCCCATCCCCTTCCTGCCCACCTTATCCTCCCCACCCCTCCCCCAGGTCAGTTTCACCTATCCTAAGCATGATTGCACAAGAGTAAATCCCACTGAAGTAAAAAAACATTCAAATGTTTAAACTTGCCCTCCCCTCCTCCTCCCTCCTATCCCCTCCCTCTTGTCCCTTCCCTCCCCCTTCCATCACCCCTCCCTTCCCCTCCCCTCCTGCATTCCCTTCCAATCCCCTCCGTCCCCTCCCCCTCCAAGCTACACAGGTAGTGAATTGGACTGTGAAAGACCAACCCAAATTGTGTTTGCATTTTTACAAATTTGTAGGGCAGTACAATATCTCAGAGAGTAGGTTAGTTCTCTTACTCCCTGGTGCATTCACTATAGCTGCCCAATTTCCCTGCTTTTTAAAGTTTGATAGAAATATCTGTTGGCTATAGGTACGTTCTTAAACTACAAGGTTTTTTGCCTATTAGTGAATCAGTCATGGCTTCCCCCAAAGAATCCTGGGAACTGTAGTTTGTTAAGGGTGCTGAGAATTTCTAAGAGACCCCTATTTCCCCGCACAGAGCTACAAGTCCCTGAACTACAGTCCCCAGGATTCTTTGGGGGAAGCCATGATTCTTCAAAGTGGTATGATACTGCCTTAAACGTATAGCTCAGATGGTGCCAACCTGTTTAAGGATAAAGAGCTATCAGAAGGGAGGCCAGCAGGGGCCTTGAAGTTGCCTATCCGCAGTTAGCAGCACCTGGACAGCAGACTGAACAGTCACACACAGGCCACCTGATCACAGCCTTCCCTGCTCAGGTGAGATATATTTCAGCAAATACAAATGCTATGCAAATGTGTGCCTTTTTCTTTCTGGGTGTTGGGTAAGTGGCTACCCTAATGAAATGTAGTTGTCGCAACCTGACACCGTCCCTTAAATAACTGATTCAGGGTGCAATCTGGGAGACTGTTGCAGAGAGGAGGAAGACATTTTAACCTTTTCTTCTCTGCTTTACAACCTGCTTTTTGTAAAAAATGGAAATGGACTGCCTTCAAGTCGATCCCGACTTATGGCTACCCAATGAATAGGATTTCATGGTAGGCGGTATTCAGAGGGGGTTTCCCATTGCCTCCCTCTGAGGCTAGTCCTCCCCAGCTGGCTAGGCCTGTTCAGCTTGCCACAGCTGCACAAGCCAGCCCCTTCCTTGTCTATAACTGTCAGCTGGGGGGCAACTGGGCTCCTTGGGACTCTGCAGCTTGCCCACGGCTGCACAGTTGGCAGGGCATGTAACCCATGAGCCTCTCACTGTGGGGGTGATTTAGCTGTCCCTTTACACCCAGGAGACACGAGCGGGGATTTGAACTCACAGACTCTGGACTCCCAGCCAGGCTCTCCTCCCCACTGTGCTATACCAGCTGTTGCAAGTGACTTGTAAATGGACGGTGCTAGATAAATATAGTGTATTGATTGACTGATTTCAAGTAGTTGTATGCCACCTTTCAGGTCAAAGCCCATCTAAGGTGGCTTACAAAAGAGAATTAGCTCCATATTCGTAACAGAGTAATTTGTGTTTGTATATACAGGAGGACCAGTGTGCTTCCAAATGATATACAGCATACACTAATAACAGTATAATAGTAATATCTGCTATTATTCATAGGCATTTCTTTCTTATGAGAAAACATGGGCAAACTCTGTGCACAGTAAATGTTCTGTGTATTGAAGAAAGGCAAACAACCCATATAGATGATTGGTTGTATCAAATACTAGTCCTGCTCAGAGTTTGTTGTTATATGCCTTCAAGTCGATGACAACTTATGATGACTTTATGAATCAGCAACCTCCAATAGCATCTGTTATAAACCACCCTGTTCAGATCTTGTAAGTTCCGGTCTGTGGCTTCCTTTATGGAATCAATCCATCTCTTGTTTGGCCTTCCTCTTCTTCTACTCCCTTCTGCTTTTCCCAGCATTATTGTCTTTTCTAGTGAATCATGTCTTCTCATTATGTGTCCAAAGTATGATAACCTCAGTTTCATCATTTTAGCTTCTAGTGATAGTTCTGGTTTAATTTGTTCTAACACCCAATTATTTGTCTTTTCTGTGGTCCATGGTATGCACAAAGCTCTCTTCCAACACCACATTTCAAATGAGTTGATTTTTCTCTTATCCGCTGTCCAGCATTCACATCCATACATAGAGTAGACCCGTTGAAGTTGATAGACGACTAACTTAGGTCCATTAATTTCAGTGGGTCTGCACTGAGTAGGATTTAGCTGAATACTAACCACTGAAATTAATGGCTGTGACTGACATATTTCTATTATTGTGTTTCAGTCTGGAAGAGTTTTTTGTATTTTATCATTGTAATGTTTCATAATTGTTTTCATAATTGTGTTTTCTATTGCTATAACCTGCCTGGGGACCTTATGGTGAAGGGTGGGTTTAAAAAATGTATAAAGAGAGAGCCAGTGGAGTATTTATTTGTTAAATTATTTATTTGTTAAACTTATATACCGCCCAACTAGCAATAGCTCTCTGGGCGGTGAACATAGAGTAGTGGTTAGAATGTTGGACTGGGAGACCGGGGTTCAAATTGCCACTCATCCATGAAGCTCACTGGGTGACATTGGGCCAGCCATTGCATCTTAGTCTAATCTCCCTCACAGGGTTGCTATGGGGATTAAATGAGGAGAAGGAGAAGCATGTATGCCACTTGCACTCCTGGAGAAAAGGTGGGATATAAATGCAATAAAAAAACAAATAAATACACAAACCTTGGGCCATTAATTTTAATAGTCTGCCCCTGAATAAGCTAGTTGAGTACAATCCCATGAAAGGAAGTCAATTCCATTTTTGGGGGAGGGAAGGAGCAGAAAGAGGTGGACAAGTCATTATCATTGTGTAAGAAGGTGTAGAGTCTGGTCAGGGGTGTAGTCATCCAGAGTCATTGAGGTTTGTATACCCCTTCCTTTTTTGGGAGCCGGGTCCCAGCCAGGTTCATATGTGCAAGTCAATCATCATGAAAGGGAAGCATGTTAGCCACTGAGAAGAGGCTTTGTCCTTTTGTGCTCACTGGAGCCAATCAGAGTGAAAGGAGGTGAGTCAGGCACTGAGAAGACTCTTCTCAGTAGCTAACACAGCCTCCCCTTTCATACTGATTGTTCCTAGGGATGTCTGTTGAAGTGGAATGTGGACTTGGAGATGACATAGAGAGCAAGGGGCATGAGGGAAAGTGGAAAAGGAGTCATGGGGTGACTATCAGAAAGAGACCCTGCACTTATGAATTTGCCGCTATACTACTGGCTAGTAGTGGTTAGAGTGTTGGACTAGGGTTGGAGAAGTCCAGGCCCGAATCCCGATTCAGCTGTGAGGCCCACTCATGGAATGACCTTGGGCCAGTCTCGGCCTCACAGCCTAACCTACCTCACAGGGTTGTTTGAAGATAAAATGAAAGAGAAGGAATCTTATATGCAACTCTGAGCTCCATGAAGGAAGAGCAAGACAAAAAGTGAAGTAAAGTAATATCAGCTGCAACAGTGGCATATTCTTTGCTACATGCAGGGGACTGATCCTGCTGAATTGTGAACCCCTGCCAGACTATTATACATGAGCTTTTATGACAGAAATATTTGTGCCACGCCACAGATTGTATCAGGATAAAATACAGCAAATATTTACCAGGCCACACAATGTGTTGCCATGGCAACAAGGGCTTCTTTACCATAACCAGAAATGTTTGTTGGTAGCTAGGCTTCAGGGCTTTTTCATAGTTAAAATTAAACAGAATTCTTTCAGGTGCAACCTTTGTGAATCAGTGGGCTAGAACACTGTGCCGTCAGAAAGTCATCATCTTTTCATAGCTTGCAAACCTGCTTTGTGGGAGAGGCAGGAGAATAATCTATTGGCCTTTATGAAGGAGGATTTGAGTGGCAGCATCTATAGGTTGTCAAAGGAACCCAAACATCCTTCAGCTCTGCAGTTCCCAGCTGAGAGGGCTATTTAGCTCTGAACAAGTAGGGAAACTACTCAGATGCCCATGGCCCTCAGATTGTCTCCTTTCTGGGTTTCAGAAGTCTGAAGGAGACAACATTGGGTTTGACCAATTTTTGTTGCTGACGATCAGGATGGGCTGCACCACCAGCAAGAGCACGACAGTAGGTGAGGTAACTGAAAAGCCTGGAGAACAGGCACAGGAAGAAGAAAATAACCAGGCTGTCGACTCTGAAACAAAGGCAGATTCCATCCAGAACTCCTCTGCCAAAGATGGTACTTGTGAAAACTGAAGCAAAGGAGATATCTCCTCCAAAAATGGCTCCCCCAATGACTGGAACTTATTTATTTGGCCTCCTTTGCCTGTGAGATGGCAAAAAGGTTCTTCTTCATTTCTTGCCAAATCAGAGCTGTGGGAAGAAAGGAGAGGCTGTTTCATGAATTCCACGTTCTTTAAAGACTGCACAAGGGATCTTTCTGGAAGCAGCGATTTCATATTCCACCTGGATACATTGCTGGATTCTTCCATGCTGAAATCCAAAGGCATTGTCACTACCTCTATGGACCAACTGGTTTTGCTGCCAAGCTCATCGGAGTTATGACTGAATTTTGGTCCAAAGTGAAACTCTAAGCGAATTTCAAGGTTCCTCCTTGGCCACAAGATCTGAGGACATCCAAGTGAATTTAAACCCAGTCATAGTTTCAGGGTGGTTCCATTTGCCACAGGATTTCACAGAAAATAATTTTTTTTAAAAAAATTGAAGTTCATCTTTGGGCGAAAGATCTAAGGAACGTCAACAGAAACCAAAGAAGCTTTAATAAAACTAGCGGAATTGCTCAGAGGAAGGGAAAGGTACTGCATACCTCCAAAGCACTCTCTTTGGACATTGTCTGCCAGGTTTGAAACAAAATAATTGACTTCAAAGGAGAGCAAATAAAATATAAACCACCTTCTTTGATCAAAGGCAGGCATTATTCTGATATCAATTCTTTACTATATTTAGGTTCATGCTACTGCTGAAGGTTAAATGGTCATGAAGGCTGTAGTCCTAACTTACTTGGGAGTAAGTGTAGGGCTCAGTGGGGCTTACTTTGCAGAAGACATGTATGTAGTCATGTGGTTAATATGTTGAAAGAAATTAGCCTGTGCTCTTGGAAAGTCTGATTGGATTTCTTTTTGCAGTGCAGTGTCATGGTCCAGTTAAGTTGTTAGTGAAGCGTCAATGCTAATGAAAACTCAACTAATCTTTTACATCATGTTTGGATACAGTGGATGAAATTCTGATGCTATGCCCAAATTAACAGCCATGGGTTGGGCTTGATTGCTCAACATCTTGAATCTAAATGTTTGATGAGATCCAAGTTACAAGATGTGATCAAAAATATTTATACCTTTCTCTCATTAATAAAGCTTTCTCAGTACCATGTCCTGTAACATTTTCTCATTCAAAAACAACTGCATATGATGCCAGCCCTATTCAGGCATTCAGTACCATAGGTAGGGAAGGTGGAGAAATTCCATTCAGTTTGCACTTAAAGACGAACCTACCTCATTCACACTTTCAGAAAAGATATGTGAACCAAACACAGCAAAATGTGCACTTCTCCAGATTTACATACAAAACATAACATACAAAATGCAATATATTAGGGGAAACTGCTTTGCAAAAAATGTGTTTATTGGGCAAAATTGCATACAAAAATGTGTATAGGAGGAGAAATTCATTATAAAATGCTGATGAATCTCCATGAGGACTTTAAAAAACACAATTGCAAACTGATGTAGAAATGTGGAGCACTGAACTTAAGAATGGAAAAATGAGAAACTGAGAGAATTTGAAATGAAGACATTTGCCCATCTGTAACCCATAGGTACCAAATGCATGAAGGGGCTGTTGAGAATGCATGGGGTAGCCCTGTTCCCTAGATTCCAATATACCTCTTAGCCATGTCCTTTGGTCAACATGTGATCGGTGTGAGTCTGACAGGCAGGGGTGTAGCCATCCAGGGTCTCAGGGGGTCTTAGACCTTTTACTTTTTTGGGGAGCAGGGTCCCAGGAGGGTCCCTGAGTCTCCAGCATCCTATGAGCCAATCAGCATGACAGAGTTGGGTGTTAGCCCCTGAGAAGAGTCTTCTAACACATTTCCTTGCCCCTTCCAGCTGATTGGAGCCAATCAGAGTGAGAGGAGGCAAGTCAGCCACTGAGAGGATTCTTCTGAGTAGCTCACAGTCTCCCCTTTCATGCTGATTGGCTCCTAGGAAAGTCTATTGTGGGAGAAGACATTAACGAGGATCATATTCTCAACCCAGCAGCAAAAAACAACAACAACCCCAAAGAGGGTGGGGTAGCTGGGACTGTCATCAAGGCACCCTGCATTTCTGAATTTGCCACTACACAACTGCTGATGCGGCATCTTCCAAGGTCCCTGACCCCATGGAGGGAACCCTAGATGCATAGGCTCCCCTTCAGACTGGTGCCAATCAATGCATGGCCTGTGCATGTGCCAGCATCCAGGGAATAAGGTTAGCTTGCATGTTGTCGATAGACCCTTCATGCATTCTGTACCCAAAGGTACCAAATGCCTGCATAGGAATCTACTTATCTAGGTTTAGACCTGTGGGTTTCAAACTGTGCTCTGGGAAACCCTGGGGCTTTTCAGAAGCTCCTCAGCAAGAACTGCTGTAGTAGTAGATAAAGATCACAGAGCATTAGCTTTCTCTGCAATGTCTTAGAGGGCCTCCAGATGGTTAGTATTTTGTGGGAGGGAAATTTAGGTTTGAGTAAATCAAAGTGGAATAAAATGCTTATTGTCACCTTAGCACAACAAATCCACTGTAAAAAAGAAACAGTTTTTTTTTTTGCGGTTAGGAATAGGAAGAGATGTAAGTACTGCATAAGCAAGAAAGGGTGAATTCAGGATGAATGCTCATTGTTGTATACCCTCCCTGCAAACAAATCAGAATGAATGCTCAGTAATCTAAACCTTCACGTAAGCTTTGTGCAAGCAAATCAGGATGATTTTCAATAAGTAGATTGCCGGGAGGAGACCTTAGCCACAGACTTTATTGAGAGAATATGCTCATTTCACACAAAGTGGCATTTTGGATCAAGGGCCTGCCTAAGTGCCTGTGCAAACAGAGTTGTGCCCTAGAATATACCCCAGAACTAGCTCCTGTCCCTAGCAATAATACCATGGCAGGCATTCTGGGAAACTGACACCAAATCCTGTGAAGAAAAATTGAAGGAGATTGATATGTTTAGGCTGGAGAAGAGACAGTTAAGGGGCAACATGATAGCCATCTTCAAATATTTGAAGGGCTGTGACATTGTTGACAGGGCAAACTTGTTTTCAGTTGCTCAAGAGGAGAGGACACATAAGAACATAAGAACAGCCTGCTGGATCAGGCCAATGGGCCATCTGGCCCAGCGTCCTGTTCTCACAGTGGCCAAGCAGTTGCCTATGGGAAGCCCGCAAGCAGGGCCAGAGGGCAAGAGCACTCTCCCAGTGGTTACCAGCAACTTCTATCCAGAGGCTTACTGCCTCTGACAGTGGAAGTAGAGCATAGCCGTCATAGTAGCCATGGCTAGCCTTCTCCTCCATAAATTTGTCCAATCTTTTAAAGCCATCCACGTTGGAGGCCATCACTGCGTCCTGCGTGAAGAAGTCCTTTCCTTTGTCTGTTCTGAATCTTCCAACATTCAGCTTCATTGGATGTGTCTGAGTTCTAGTGTTATGTAGGGTTGCCAGGTTCAATCCCTGAGACTGATCCTGTATCTTTAGGAGAAGAGAAAGTCAGCCAAGTGCAGGTGCTCTTGCAACCCTGTAATGGGAAAAACCACAAGGTGGAATTCTCCCCCCCCCCGCACACCTTTTAAACACACAGAAGACCTCTTGGTTGCCAGGCAGTGATGGCCTCCAACGTGGATGACTTTAAAAGATTAGACAAATTTATGGAGGAGAAGGCTAGCCATGGCTACCAGCTATGATGGCAACCCTAGTTATGAAACTTATGTCTAACCACTTTCTTCCCACCATGCATAACTTTACACAGCCCTATTATGTCCCTCTTAACTTGCCTTTTCTCTAAAGCAGCCCTCCCCAACCTTTGGGTCCCCAGACACTGTTGAACTACAACTCCCATCAGCCCCTGCCAAAGAATCCCCCACAGAATCCTGGGAACTGTAATTTACCCCCCCACACACACACACATACACACACAGAGCTACAATTCCCAGCACCCTTAACAAACTACAGTTCTCAGGAGTCTTTGGGGGAACCCATGTGTTTTAAATGTATGGTGTGTATGCAGACCAAGAAATGTGACTGAGTTCATCATGTGCAATTTGGCTCAAAATCTGTGGTGTATCCACTCCACCAGAATTTCTTTTGGACAATGTACCTGGCAGAGGGTAAGCTGTTTGGTTAATTAAAATGTGTGGGAATCCACGTAGGCCTTTCAGGTTCTTAATGTGGACTCCTTTGTCTAGTCCCTATTTGTGCCAGCTGGGCAAGTTTCAACCTGCCTCCAATGTTAGGTTTGCTTTGCATCCACCGTGTGTGTGTGTGTGTTTTAAGTAAAACATTGAATAATTACTCATGTAGGAACAATAAGAACTATATATATGCAGGAACCATAGGAAGACATTATATACAGAAAGGCACAATGCATAGCTGAACTATGGAATTCACTCCCACAGGAGGCAGAGATGGCCACCAACTTGGGTGGCTTTAAAAGAGGATTAGATAGATTCATGGAGGAGAAGGCTAATCAATGGCTACTAGAAAGGAAGGTGGAAGGCATACAATGACGTGTAGAAAAAAGGAGGGGTGCGAACCCTGAATGCCAAAGGAGGGAGTATCAATATGTTTATTGTATATTTTCTTAGAAGAAGTAGCTTATAATATAAAATGCCCAACGCATTTCAGCCCATCAAGGGCTTTCATCAGGGGATGATAGTTGCTAAAAGCTCTATATACAGGTGCAAAATTACTATACTGGAGCAATGATTAGAGAATTTACTTGATTGCTCCAGTATAGTAATTTAGCACCTGTATATAGAGCTTTTAGCAACTATCATCCCCTGATGAAAGCCCTTGATGGGCTGAAACGCGTTGGGCATTTTATATTATAAGCTACTTCTTCTAAGAAAATATACAATAAACATATTGATACACCCTCCTTTGGCATTCAGGGTTCGCACTCCTCCTTTTTTCTACATATCAATGGCTACTAGCCATGCTGGCCTTGCTCTCCCTCCATAGTTGGAGGAAGCATGTTTTGGAATGCCAGTTGCTGGTTACAGGAGGGGACAGAGCTCTTTTGCTCAGGACCTACTAGTTGCAGGCTTCCCATAGGCATCTGGTTGGCCACTGTGACAAGAGAATGTGGGAGGCTGTGTGGATCCAGAATTGGCCTCCACAGTCACTTACAGACCCACTGTTAAAGACGTTATCTTGAAAGACAATCTTACTTGGCCACGAGTGATCGCCAATGATGACGAATGATTTATGTTCTTATGTTCATTGTTAACTCTTTGCATGACAGCATACACAAAATGGAATCTTAGGGTTCAACTCACAAACAGTATGATATTTCTGGTGCACAGGGATGTGCTGTGTGTGTCGTGTGCTCATTAATTGCACATCCTTGGATGGTGTCGGTTGCAATTCTTCCAAAGGATTCGGCCAGGCCGTTTGCAGTCTGTTGAAATGAGGCACAGCAAAAGCAAATATAAGAACAGCCCTGCTGGACCAAGACTACGGGCCCATCTAGGCCAGGATCTTGCTTCTTACAATGGCTAGCCAGAGGCTTCTAGGAAGCTCACAAGCCGAACATGAAGGGAACAACCTTTCCCACAATGGAACAGGGATCTCCTCTGCAGATGTCTGTCTCCATACAAATGTGGGGTTGGGAACCCACATTAGCCCAGCACAATGCTGAGCTCCAGCTTCAGACTTTGTGCACACCATACATTTAAAGCTCACTCAAAGCATATGGATTCCCCCAAAGAATCCAGGGAGCTGTAGTTTCCCCCTCACAGCACTATAGTTCCCAAAGGTTGTCTTCTATTAAGTCCTCCTCAGAGTAGACCCATTGAAATTAATGACCCTAAGTTAGTCATGTCTGTTAACTTCAATGGGTCTACTCTGAATAGGACTAGCATTGAATGCTACCAAATGATTTCTTGGGGGAGAGCATGTGCTTTAAATGAATGATGTGAATGCAGCCTCAGAAAGGAGGAAAGGTTTCATGCAAAACCAAGAACCAGGGCCTGCGCTAAAGGGTGGCCAGGTCGGGCCCTGGCTGAGGGCCCCTGGGGCCCCTCAGTAGGGCGGGGGAGGAGCAGTGCTTCCCTTCCATGAACCATGGCAGAGTACTGCCGCAGATTGCAGGGAGGGAGCTTCCCAGCCGCCCATCTGTTCATTGGCTCCACCTACCTGTCTCTCCTGTCTTTTGCGGCTGCACAGGCTGCCATTAACCAAGATTGCAGCCGAGGTTTCCCATAGGTGCTGCTGCCCCTGCCACCATCTTGGTTGATGGCAGGGAGCACGCACGTAGCACACATGTGTGCCATCAACCAAGATGGCGGCGGAGGCTTCAGCCCTTAGGGAAACCTTGTCTGCCATCTTCGTTAATGGCAGCCCAGTGTGCACAGCAGCAAAAGACAGGAGAGACAGGTGGGTGGGGCATGCACGGGCCAGGTCCAGGGCAAGCTGGTGTCCAAGGGCCCTGGCATGCCTGGCACCGGCCCTGCCAAGGACCCTTCTTTGACTTACATCTGGGGGAGGGCATGTGATTAGTGAGTGAAACCAATCAATCTAAAGCGCATTTGGATTGCAAAGCGAAGTCTATGTACCACATCTCAATAATCTGCTTTTTTAAACAAACAAACAAAGAAACATAATTAGTTAATCTGCCAAGTAAACATGTTGTTAATGGGCCGACAGCTAACCATCTGAACACTCTTTATCTCCCCAACCCATCATGGAATATCTGTTGAATACGAAGCTATTGAAGACGTAAGAGTCCACTGGCAATGTTCTAACCCACTGGAGCAAAACAATGTACCTTCTGCTAAAAAATATGGTCCTCAGCCATTTTGAAAAAAGAGACACTAGATGGCAGTGATGTAAAAGAAATTAAGAGCCCTTAAATGGGAGAGAGCTCTATGTACTGATGCATTAGAGCAGGACAGTTTGTCTCCATTATCATGCCTCCTCAATTGGTATCTGTCTCTCCCCCCCCCCAATTGCTCTCTTAAAATTTGCTGAAAGATAAATGTAAAAATCCCAGTCTGGCGTCATTGCCTCCCCCCCCCAGTTGTACTAGCTAATCAATTTCTCAATATAACCCAACATGTGTATCATTTCATTTCAAACAAAATCAGGGCAGTAATCCTAAACTTTTTGAGGGACCAAGCCCTATTGCACACAATGGAACTTACTTCTGAGTAAACACATTTGAAGTGATTGCACTAAGGTTTTGGTTTTTTTTAATCTGGGCATGATCCAAGCATTGTTATGTCCTTCTGATTTCAATGGAAGAGAGTGGAGCCTATGTGGGGAAGAGTAAAGCACCTCAGGTAACAAGTAACTTGAACCAGTAGGGGGCGATAGACAGAAAGGCAACCTATTCTTCCCTTGCTGATTCCTTCTTTGAACTTGTTAGTTTTTCCTCAGACTGTATTTCCCCTCTTCTCTTCCTTTGTTTGCCATAAGAGATTGTGCCTGGGAGTGTGAATCTCATGGCTCTACAATGGCCACATGCATGCCTGTCGTCAGAATGACTTTATTTCCCAGTAGTAATAAACATTCAGTTTCTTTATTCTTTCAACCAACAGTCTTACCAGTCTATTTCTGTACACTGCTGCAACATATACCAAACTCCAAAAGTCTACTTAATAGTAACATCTTATACGTGGTCTACTGAGAAGTAAGCCCCGCTGACTTCAAGACTTATTCCGAGTTAGTTTCTGTAGGTTTGGAGCCTTAAATCTCTTCCGTTAAAACAAATGGGATTTAAAATTCATTGCTCAAGACCTTTTTATTTTATTTTATTTTGTTTAAAACCATTACTGTACCTCTCTTCCTTCCCAAGGAGATCAGAAAACGCACATTTAAAACAGAAAAACAATATGAACACAATAAGATTCTAAAATCTCAAGGCAATCTTCCCCGACCTGGCGCTCTCCAGATATTTTGAACTACAACTCCCATCAGTCTTAGTCAGCTTGGCCAATAGTCAGGAATGAAGGGGGTTGTAGCCTAAACCATTTAAAGGGCATCAAGCTGGAAAACATTGGATTACAGTACACTGTAAGGGTACAACCACCCCACCCCAGATGTTTTACAGTGCACACCTTATTTAAATAATGAGGCTTGCCTGGCTCCCATTCATTTCCATAAGACCAGTGCAAGAGAACACCCTGGTGGATGGGGGCCTTGCATTAAATAGTTTTTCTCAGTATGGAATCATTCATGCTTGATCTCAAGATGCTGCTTTCAATCTAGATCGATTGTAGATTCTGCCATCCAGATGGATGGGTGTGGTTGCTTGATATGTGTTTGAAAACCTTCCTCTTGCGATATTGGTATATGCCTGGCTGGGAGTCCAGAGTCTGTGAGTTCAAATCCCTGCTCGTGTCTCCTGGGTGTAAAGGGGCAGCTAAAGATCACCCCCACAGGGAGTGGCTCAGGAGTTACGTGCCCTGCCACCTGTGTAGCCGTGGGCAAGCTGCATAGTCCCAAGGAGCCCAGTTGCCCCCCAGCTGGCAGTTGCAGACAAGGAAGGGGCTGGCTTGTGCAGCTGTGGCAAGCTGAGCAGGCCCTAGCCAGCTGGGGAGGACTAGCCTCAGAGGGAGGCAATGGGAAACCCCCTCTGAATACCACTTACCATGAAAACCCAATTTATAGGGCAGCCATAAGTTGGGATCAACTTGAAGGCAGTCCAGATACCCCCCACCCACTTTGCTGGAACTACCTACACTTGTTTTTAAATGGACACACTGGGGGGCAATGCAAAAACAATCTGCAGTGAGGTTTTATTTTCAGAATAAAAATAATTTGTTAAGAAGCTCTTTTCAGGGGCAAAAAAAAATCCAGTAGGTTTAGATTTTGGGTGGTCTAGGTAGGAAAAACAAGAATTCAGTCTCCATTGATTCAAGAATAAAATAGCGTGTGTACGCTCACCAAAACCCCTCAGTGAACGACAGAGGGGTTTGGGGCTCTGAAGGCACATTGAGCTTAAACAAAACCCTTATACTGAAGGAAAAGAAATGAGTAATCTCGCAACCAACCAACCAACCAACCCCTGATTAGGGTTTTGCGTTATACTACATGACACTATTTGTCCATCTGGTCCAGGAGTAGGGAACCTTTGGCCCTCCAGATGTTGCTGGACTAAAACTCCCATCAGCCCCAGCAAGCATGGCCAATGGTCAGGGATGATAGGTGTTCAGCAACATCTCGAGGTCCAAAGGTTCCCCACATCTGTTCTAGTCCAGGACTGTCTACAGTTCTCCAGGTTCTCTAGCAGATAAAAGGCTTTCCTCATCACCTACCACAGTGGTCCTCCAGACATTGTTGGACTACTTCTCATATCATTGCTCAGCATTGGCCAAGCTGGCTGCGGCTATTAGGAGCTGAGGTCTAACAACATCTGGAGGGTCACAGGTTCTTCATCCTTGACCTACCATCTAATTAGTTCAACACAATGCTTTTAATCAATGAATCTAACCAATTTGTCAACTACATAGTGCACCTCTAGGTTTTAAATATAACACAGAGAGAGAGAGAGAATCAAAATTTGTCTGTACTGATGGAACACAAGGTTTCCAGCTTTTAAAAAAGCACAGCTTTCCCCCTCCTTGAGGCAAAAATGCAAGATGCAGTGAATTAAAGGAGCTTAAATAAAAACCAATTTCATTAACAATGCAACAGTTTCAGTAGCTGAGCCCAGATAATGTCTTACTAATGCTTCAACACATCAAAGAGATGTTGACAATGGTTTAAACAGAAAGGAATCTAATGCTCAGTAGTAGTAGTTCATGAAGTCAGCATACCAATCCAGAGCTCTGTGTTCACGTGGAGACTATCCATTTACTTCAGTGGAGGTAGCATATTTCAGTGTTAACAATTGCACTTCCATTGAAATAAATAGGGTAGCTCTTGCAGCTATGAGAATCCCACATACTTATTTTATACACCTCTGTTATGCTTATTTGCAACTGTTGAACCTGTAACAAATGGCTAGATCACAGTGATAGCCTTTCCTAGTTTTTAAAGAAATCCATCATCCATTTGGAGACTGAAAAACATAACAGACTTGTATTTTATAACTAATATACACCTTTCCCTTATGGAAAATGTACTGTATTGCATGAAAGCCTGACATTTACATGCAGCAATGAAACTTGGCCAGGCTACACATGACAGCAGCTGATCCATATGTTTAAACATGTATATCAGGTGGGGGGAACCTTTGGCCCTTCAGATTGTGCTGCGCTACCACTAACATAATCCCTGGCCATTGGCCATGCTTGCCAATATATGTTTTACTGCTCATCTGAGGTAAAATATATAATTTATAGGATTTGGTGACCATTTCACCATTATAGTACAGCTTATAGCCGGACCTGGTGTAAATAAGGCCAGGATTGCTCAGCCTGAATGCTAAGCATTGCTTAGATCTAGCTACAATCACAGCTAGGGGATGGAGCAGAAATTCACCTCATTCTCATCTAATGTACTTAATTCTTGCTTTCCAAAACAATATGCGAACCGAAACACAGCTTTCCTTTGAAATTTGCACTAATCCAAATATGCAATGCAGTTCTGCTCTGAATATGTACAAAAATGCATATACTAGAATGTGCATATAAATGCATATATTAGTGAAAACTGCCTTGCAAAAAGGTTTATATTAGGCAAAACTGCATATAAGATGTGTACTGTAGGAGAAATTCACATAAAAATGCTGACAGATTTCCATGAGAACTTTTTCTTTTTTTAACAAAATCATACGCAGAAATGTGGAGAAGTGAATTTAAGACTGAAATTGACATACTTGCCATCCCTAATCACAGTCAAGGGATAGGCTACTTAATTGAAATTGTAGTACAAGTGTGCAAACAGGTTTATTAATCTACTTGTTCCTGCCTTCCAGTCAATCAGAAAAAGTATGGCTCACAAAACTTATTATGAAAAAGTACACTTTTTCCTTTTAGCTTGTAAAAGAAAGCTCAATGCCCTCCCCATCATTAGAAACATTGAGTACGTTTAAAAAAAAATCAATTTTAATTTAAATGCATTACTCTCCTCTACTGCAGTTGGAAAACTAATTACTTCTAAATGTGCAATAATATGGTATGGCTAGACTATATCATTAAGAAGCTAAAAATTCCTCGTATGAAATAGATTTATACCACAGAGGAAGAAAAAATGCTGATGACTTATTCATAAGTATTTTTAAAGCACAGTTAGAGATCTCTACCAAAGTCAGTAACCTTCAAAGATAGAGGTATATTTTGGGCATAAGAAAAAGAAGCTTTAACAAGTTTCAAACATAATAAATTAATGTATAAAGTAGTATTTTTTCCTCTCTTTCTCTGTATAAGCACACTGTGTCAGAATGTACACTGCGTGTTGCATGCAAAACATTCCTGGTCCCTCCATTAAAAGGCTATCAGAATGTGAACGTATTCAAAGATTCTGGATAGAGGTCTTTGACGAAATATCCAATATAATGGGAACGAAAGTAATAAAAACACTGGAATTGGCATTACTTAATAAATTTGATGGTCAAAATCAAACTATACTAGACAAAAAGCAAATTGAGTATCTCCTAATAGCAGCACGTATGCTGATAGCCAAATGCTGGAAGGAGGCAAAAGGATTAAATATTAGGAAATGGTACAGTATAGTATGGGAAATAGTGCTTACAGAGAAACTCACTCAACGTCTGAGAGTAGTAAGAGGACAAAAGAAAAAAGATAATTTTGCTACAGAATGGTCGTGTTTTGTTACATATACAAACAAAACATCAGCACCAACACAGGTTCCAACTGCCTTTAACAGCTTATGGTTGTAATAAAAATAATATCTTGATTCGAGATTTGTCAGCCTGTAAATTAATCATAATCAAATAACCAATGTTAAGTAATTTGTATTGTATTTGTATTGTAAGTGGATAGCGATAGACTGAAAACAAACACATATATAATGTATCAATCTTTGTATATATGGTCTATGAACTATGTTAATATTTAAACTATACTTTATCTATATATATTCCCATAAAAAATTAATAATTTTTTTAATAATAATAATAAAAGGCTATCAGACAGAAAGACTGGACAAGGCTCCTGCTTCCAGCTTCCAGTTGGAGTAAACCAGTGGTGGGGAACCTATGCCCCTCCAGATGTTGTTGGACTCAACTTGCATCAGCCCAAGCCAGCATGGCCAATGGTCAGGGGTGATGGGAACTGTAGTCCAACAAGAACTGGAAGTCCATAGATTCTCCACCTCTGGAGTTAATACTGGACTTGGTGATGTGATTCAATACAAACAACTTTCTTACCCCTACCATCCCTCTGCAATGTCTAGTTTAGGGACAGCCAACAGATGTTATTGGACTCCAGCTTCTACCAATCCTAACCAGCTTGGCTAATGGTCAGGGATGATGGGAGTTGTAGTCCACAGCATCTCGAGGGTACTACATTGGCTACCCTTGGCCTAGTTCAATTTGCTCAGTGTTCTGGTGTCATGATGATATGCACGGCTTGCTTCATTCATTGGTAGACTTGATCCGACTGTTTTGTGAAAGAGGTAAGTCTGCCCTAAGATTCCATTCAGTAAAGTTGCAGTGTGGTTCGGTCTGAAGTCCATGGCTTGGACTAGAAACTCTGGATCACAGAGAGTACAGAGGATAGCTCCTTGAATGTTTGGATTAAAACCTGAAGTGGATTCTACTGCCTTACTGACAGAGAGCCATCAGCCACCACTATGTAGACCCATGCAATAATTCTGGCCCAAACCAGAATGTTACATCAATCCATGATGTAGGCTGAACAAGAAATAAATATATTAGAGGAATATGCCTTGCTGCTATGCAATATTTTAATTTAGGTGATCTAAAATTGTAATCTTTACTTTTTTAAATTGTGGGTGTCAAAATAGGCCCATACTATGCACCACGAAACCCTGGACTTGCAGCCAGAGCTGGATGGAGAAGTGCAGAGCTTGGAAAAGTTACTTTTTTGAACTACAACTCCCATCAGCCCCAGCCAGTGCCATGCTGGCTGGGGCTGATGGGAGTTGTAGTTCAAAAAAGTGAATTTTCCAAGCTCTGGAGAAGTGACAGCAGTTTTGCAAAGAGCAGCACACTGAAGTCCTCTTCAAAGATTTGTTTAGACAATTTGCAGAGTTCATCTATACTATAGATCTTTTTTCTCTAATTAAACACATCAAACTGAGATCTGCAGCAGGCAAAACTCATGTCATTAAAAAAACAAACCAGCAGTGACTGGAATATCTGGAATCTGAAAATATATTTCTTGTGGCATCTTGTAAGTTCAAATAGGAATGACTATTTATGGGAAAATAGTCCCTTGGGAACCCTGGTTATAAGTAGGGATGGACCAATCTGTCAGTTTTGGTGTCTCCAGTCTTAAATTCAGTTCTCTACATTTCTGCAGCAATTTGTAATTCTTTCAAATCCTCATGCAAATTAATCAGCATTTTTGTGTGAATTTCTCCCAGTGTACCCTTTTTTTGTATGCAGCTTTGACCAAAATAAACATTTTTGGAATCAATTTCCCCTGATATATATTACATTTCTGTATATTGTTTTCACAATTGTATGCATGTTTAGGTACACTTTTGCCTAATAAATGCATTTTTGTGCAGATTGACTGGAAAACTGCACAGCAAAATTCAGAGAATTGAAGATTTTGACGGATAATTGTGTTTTGGATGACGTGTTGATTTGAGAAGTGCAAATTAGGTAGCTTCTCATTAAAAATACAAACAAAACCAGGTTTTCTTCCCCAGTCCTAATTATAAGGGACCCATCTGTTGGAGGCTTAAAATGTCACAGTTTTATACCCTCTCAAGCTCAGACTACACATTATATGGATCAGATGTAGGCTGGCCATGTGCCCTGCTTTACACAGGATAGTCCTCTGTTTGAAAGCATCCTCTATTTGAAGGGCCATCTGGTCCAAGTCTGGTCCAAGTCTGGGTGGCTGTTTTAGGTGAGATAAAAGAAAGCATTAGCTGCAAAATGACATGTGATGAACATTAACTGCAGTTTAAGTATCAGTGCCTTATATTTTTAAGTGTCTATACTACAGACTTATACTGGTTTTTCACCGTATTTCCACAAGAAGGTCTAGGGCAGGAATAGGGAAACAGCAGCCTTCCAGATGTTGTTGAACTCCAACTCCCATTAGCCATAGCCAGCATGGCCAAAAGTCAGGGAAGATGGGAACTGTAGTTTTCAGGATTCTTAAGGGGAAGCTGGAGTGGTAGAGCGTCTGCTTTGCATGTGGAAGGCCCAGTCTTCAATCTTTGGCATCTCCAGGTAAGCCTTGGAAAGACCGCTGCCTGGAGAGCTGCTGCCAGTCAGTATAGACAATACTGAGCTAGATGGACCATCAGTCTGACTCTATATAAGAAACTTCCTATGTTCCTAAACCATGACAGATAGGCTAGTATAAAACTGATATAATCATAGCCTTAAACCAAGCATTAATTAGTCTTAGCAATATCTACAGTTCATCTTTTTTTTACTAATTCAAAAGGCTAAAGAAACTTTGAGTATTTCTTTGCATTCAGGAAAGTAATTAATTTTCTTGAGGAAGAGCCATAACAAAGTAAAACATTGTGTGCCACTGAAGAAGTCTATAGAGTCAATAGAGACTTTTTTTTCAAAAGAGCTGTCTGATCAGATTGCATATTAGATGAATCATTCTGCTGATCATGTATTTTAAAGCTTATTAAAAGTAAAGATTTTTCTATGTTTTTTTATATCTTCCAAAGCCACATTAGAGCTAATAATCAATTGAAGGCCAAAAAAATTATACTGGAAAATCTTACAAACTGAAACTGTTGTAATTTAAAAGAGTGCAAATGAAACCATACATTTTCAGAAGGAGATCAATGAAAAAACACTTCATTAGAAAATATAAATCACTTTTTAATTTCACATGCAATAAGAGGAAAGATTTCATTCCCCCTTCCCTGACATTCCTCATTTTTGCTTCAATTGATTGGTACACCTGCAGAGAGAAGCAGCTTTATCTTCTCATTATCAGTCAATTAATATTCTGGTCTAAATGTGAGTACAATTTTGGTTCACTATGAATGGGTGGTTTTATTGAAGTCTTAATAGACCAGGAAAATTTGACTTCCACCTTGCTAAATGAGGTCAACCGGGCTGGGGGGGTGGAGGGGGAATTGTATGGTTAACGTGGTGAAAGATAAAAGTAACAACATACACAACACAAAATTGGCGTTTTTTGCCGCTTGCAGCTGGTCAGATTGCAAGTAAATGGGTAGCATTTTTGAATGTTCTTCCAAAAACAAAAAATCTATTAGTAGAAATCTAAAAAAAATCGTTCTGAAGTGTTACAGTCCTCTTTGCTGAAAAATGGAAATGGACTGCCTTCAAGTCGATCCCGACTTATGGCTACCCTATGAATAGGGTTTTCATGGTAAGCAGTATTCAGAGGGGGTTTACCATTGCCTTCCTCTGAGGCTAGTCCTCTCCAGCTGGCTAGGGCCTGCTCAGCTTGCCACAGCTGCACAAGCCAGCCCCTTCCTTGTCCGCAACTGTCAGCTGGGGGCAACTGGGCTCCTTGGGACTATGCAGCTTGCCCATGGCTGCACAGGTGGCAGGGCACGCAACCCCTGAGCCACTCACTGTGGGGATGATCTTTAGCTGCCCCTTTACACCCAGGAGACACGAGCAGGGATTTGAACTCACAGACTCTGGACTCCCAGACAGGCTTTCCTCCCCTCTGTGATATACCAGCTGTTGTCCTCTATACTAAAAAAGGTAAAGGTGTCCCCGCACTTATAGTGTGAGTCATTTCCGACTCTTAGGGTGATGTCTTGTGACGTTTACTAGGCAGACCGTATATATGGGGTGGGATTGCCAGTTCCTTCCCTGGCCTTTCTTTACCCCCAGCATATGCCAGGTACTCATTTTACCGACCACGGATGGATGGAAGGCTGAGTGGACCTCGACCCCCTTTTACTGGAGATTCGACTTCCTCCTTCCGTTGGAATCGAACTCCAGCCGTGAGCAGAGCTTTAGCTGCGTTACCGCCACTTACCACTCTGCACCACGGATGTATAACACCTCCATCCATGGTCAGAAGCCCTGAAGCAAACAGTCCAAGTAGGTGTTTCACAAACGGGATTGTGAATGTTGTGAAGCTATTAGAAACATCTCTTGGAATGTCCATCAAGTTGTGGAGCTTAGTAGACGGATAAGAACAAGCCACAACTTATCTTGCCCAGCTGGCTTCTCAACTTCACTTTCCTTTCCCTTCGCTTCTGTTCCTCCCTTGCTCTTTTCACTGGAAACTTTGGCTCTGTTGCTGCTTCACCAAGCCCAGTGCTGTCACTCAGTAGTGTTTCTAGGAAATGACTTTGCTGGTTATGATGTGTACCTCTGTTAAGCCCACACTCATCCTGTGGTCCTTTGTTTTCAAACCCGTCATTTGGCATGAAGTGTGTTGATTGCTAAGCATGCAAATAGGTCTGAGATGAGGATGGGGATTTCAGTAATGGCTGATAATGCTCTGAGAAAGCAGAGCTATTCCCCTGTACAGTTCCTAGGTGGTAGGAACATGGATGTGTGTTTTGGGGAGGGGGAAACTCTACTAAATGAATAAGTCTCTATTGAAATTTCTTATTGCTTTTCCTCCAGGGTTTCTGACAATAGCATTTCCTGGTCATGATTCAGGAGGAGAAAGTGAACAGACAGACTAATTCAAAGAGGTGTGGGATAGTAGTATACAAGTTGCACAGCAAGACTCTGGACAGACCATTAATTTGTCCCAATAAGTAAATAAGAATTTCTAACCTCTTCACTTCTGTGAATCCATGTATGTAAAAACACAGGGACCCTCCAGACTGGTGTCTTATTGTGGTTGTATTCTGCAACATGTTCCCGACACAACAAATAGTGCATTAGTGGTGGATTTATTCTCCTTTAGTTTATTATGTGATGCTTCCCTAATGCTTCCACATTTTTGCTGCCAAGAGAAGCTATATAGCACAATGAAAGTGGAACAGAAATAAACCAGAAGATTTGTGGCATGAAAAGTTACGGGATTTCAGCAGGATGTTATAGGGCATGCACCGACTGGAAATGAAGCAATGTGGCTGCCCCAAAACTTTGGCAGTCACAAGAAGTATTGAAAGTGGAATCACATGCGACTTCCCCGATAGCATCATGAGCACAAAACATCATGGATGTGCAATAAAAAGGATGTGTGGTGGATAGGGATAGAAAGATCTGTCTGTTTTGGTTCTCTCAGTTTCTCATTTTTCCAATGTTAAATTCAGTTCTCTACATTTCTACAGCGATCTGCGATTTTTTTTAAAAAAAAATCCTCATGAAAATTCTCCTCCATTTTAGTGCGAATTTCTCCAAATAAACACATTTTTGTAGGCAGTTTTGACAAAGGTACACATTTTTGTAATGATTTCTCATCATTTCATGCCTTTTTGCATGTTATTTTCACTCATGTATTCATTTTTATGCGCACTTTCCCCTAATATATGCATTTTGGTAAATGCTGTTCAGTTGGTGAACTGCATCCCAATATTCTAATAAATGCAAATTTCAAAGAATGGTTGTGTTTCAGTTCTCATATTGTTTCGGAAATTGCAAATTTGATAAATTTTGCTTGAAATGCGAATTGAATCAAAATTCTCCCCCATCCCTAGCGGTGTAGCCCACAACACACACACAAGAAGTAACCTTTAGCATTTCAGGTTACTTCTGCAAGGTTTAGGAGGGATCTGGGATTCCTCAAACAGACCAGTGTTAATACAACCTTTTGTTCAGAAGTACTGGAAGCCTGGAGCCTCCTATGACTGTAGCTTGTTCACATGTGTGTACTAAGGAATCTAGTTTACAGTGATGTGTGCTTGATACTGTTTGAGGTGGGAGGCAGTAAATAAAGAACTCATTCAATTTGTACTTCAGTCATTGGCAAGATTTTTCCCCACCATCTCTAACAATTTCATTTATCTAATCTAGTGAGGCTCAAGACGTTAACCTATTGCAATGGGCCAAAATAATAATTAGCACATTCTTCACTCTCTCTCTCTCTCTTTCTCCACACCCCAAGAGTTGGTGTAAACTCATTAGGTATTTTCTTCTTCTTAGGGACCACCTCCAGAGACAATAAGACTCAACTATATAAACAATCCTTACCAGTGCTGCTGCTGTTGATTTTAAATGGTCATGTCAAATCCAGATTGATTTTGGGATTCCTTGCATTATCTACTGAGCAATCATAAAGAATTCACCCATAACACAAAGGCCTGGGCCTTTTTATGATGGAAGAGAAGGCCCACTTGAATTTTCTTCAACCAGGGCCACCTCAAAACCCAAGAATATTGGAAACTGCCTTAATAATCTAACCCAGTATTGTCTACTCTGACTGGCAGCAGCTTTCCAGTGTTTCAGGCAGGAACCTGTCCCAGTCCTATGTGGAGACACATGGGGTGTTATTTAATGCTAGTCCTACTCAGAATAGATTCATGGAAATTAATAGATATTACTATCTGGGATGGTCGTCCTCTTCCACCGAGCACGGAGCTTCGGGAGGGACGCACATGGAGCGGTGAAGGAAGAAGGGGACACCTGCCTAGCCAGCCAGATCAGCCGAATCAACCCTGACGATCAATGGGGTGACAGATGTCACAGCCAGATCGCCCTCACATCCTAGATATTACTAATTTAGGTTCATTAATTTCAGTGGAAAAGCAGGGCTACAGCTGCACATCAAGAAGACTAAAGTAATGACAACAGAAGATTTATGTGACTTTAAAGTTGACAATGAGGACATTGAACTTGTCAAGGATTATCAATACCTTGGCACAGTCATTAACCAAACTGGAGACAATAGTCAAGAAATCAGAAGAAGGCTAGGACTGGGGAGGGCAGCTATGAGAGAACTAGAAAAGGCCCTCAAATGCAAAAATGTATTACTGAACAACAAAGTCAGGATCATTCAGACCATGGTATTCCCGATCTCTATGCATGGATGTGAAAGCTGGACAGTGAAAAAAGTGGATAAGAGAAAAATCAACTCATTTGAAATGTGGTGTTGGAGGAGAGCGTTGCACATACCATGGACTGCGAAAAAGACAAATAATTGGGTGTTAGAACAAATTAAACTAGAACTGTCACTAGAAGCTAAAATGATGCAACCGAGGTTGTCATACTTTGGACACATCATGAGAAGACATGATTCAGTAGAAAAGACAATAATGCTGGGAAAAACAGCAGCGAGTAGAAAAAGAGGAAGGCCAAAGAAGCGATGGATTGATTCCATAAAGGAAGCCACACACCTGAACTTACAAGATCTGAACAGGGTGGTTCACGACAGATGCTCTTGGAGGTTGCTGATTCATGGGGCTGCCATAAGTCATAATAGACTTGGGGGCACATAACAACAACAAAATTTAAGTGGGCCTACTCTAAGTAGGACTACAACCCCAGGGATTGAACCTGGAACCTTCTGCAAGCAAGTCAGATGCTTTAACACTGAAGTATGGTCCTTGGGTGCCCGAGACATGGACCTCAAAGACTTGAATGCAATGGTCCTGCTTTGAGCTTCCTGAAGGCAATTCTGAAGCAGAATTCTTGACCAGATGCATTCTCTGCCTGATCCAGTAGGGCTTTTTTTGTGTGTTCTTACAATGTTACACACATATCAAATTCAATGAACATAGAGTCACATGAAGCTGCCTTATACCTAGTTAGCCCAGTACATAGGAAAAAAAGGAAGCTCCCTTATACTGATTCAGGCCACCAGTCCATCTAGCTCAATATTGTCTACTCAGACTGACAACAGTTCTCCAGGAATTCAGGCAGGAGCTTTCCCCAGCCCTACCTGGAGACACAAGGGATTGAACCTGGAACCTTCTGCAGGCAAGACAGATGCTCCACCACCGAGCTATAAGAAGCTGAACGTTTACGTGGGCAGATGGGGATTAGCTGAGGGCAGACTGAGGTTGGTGGGGCACTGCTCCACTTACCCCTAGAGACCAGCCTCCACTGTGAACAACACTCTTGATGCCAGGGGCTGAATCTTAAGGACACAGAAATGTGCCTTACAGTGAATCAGACCGTTAATCCATCTAGTTTAGTATTATTATGTATGCTGACTGGCTGTGGCTGTCCAGGGTTTCACACAAAAGTGTCTCCCAGCCCTACCTAGAGATACCAGGGATTGACCCTTCTGAATGCAAAGCAAGTGCTCTACTCACTGAGTTATGCCCCTTCCCCATGAGGGCCAGAGTAGAAAATACTGGGATAGATAAACAGTCTGACCTGGTCCATCCTGGGATCTTTGCATGCAAAGCATGAACTGTACCACTGAGCTGCATGTATAGATGCCGCAAGATGTGCAACTCAGTGGTAGAGAACATGCTTCACACGCAAAAGGTCCCAGGATGAACTATTTGTTCATCTATATGAATGCAAAAAGTAATCTGAACACATGAAGCAACTTTCAGGCTCAATCAAGGATCTTTTCTCTTCCTCCCAGTATATAGTGCCTGCTAGTGACCAGCTTTTTCCTGAATCGGGTCTCGGGCTTGTTGAGAAAAACCACACAGACCTTCAAAAGAGCTTGGGAACTTTGGATTACGGAAGGAAGAGCTTTATTCAACAACAATTTATCATCTGCCTCTGTCTGGCCTCTTTGCCCCTCCCTTTTGAGGCTGCCCTTTATTTGGTACTCTAAAGAGCAGAGATGAATTGGAGCTGCTTAATTTAGCAGTGCTTCAGATCGGCTAGCTTCAGGAATACAAGTGGATGTATAACACTCTGCATAATGATTTATTAGGCTTCATGACAATTGTAGTGAAAAAATATCATGCCTGTCAATGGTCTTTTTTTCTTTTGAATGTTAACATTTTGAATGAGGGATTTCCCCCTCCCGACTTATAATGTAGCTGCCGTATGAGTTTGTCTTAGGATAATATTCACACAGCTACCTTCCCCCTCCCTGGATCAGATCATTGTTGCAGTTTCACACAGTCATCCAAAAAATATTTGAAGTTGTGTTCAGAATTGCAAGTATTGCTCCTTATTTATGACATTTGAACCCCTTCCTACCAGGGTCACGGATCAGGTATTCATTTTTATTTTTATCTAGCAAGATTTATATTTATATACGATTTAACAACTGTATGGGCTCATGTAAATACAAGTGCTGTGAATCTTCACTTTGAACTTCCCGTTGACCTGTAGTATGAAATTAATCTTACTGCTGAGTTAATTAGGTTTACATAATAGTATAAAATATTCATTAAAGAAAAAACAATCCTGTGAGGTAGGCTAAGCCAAGGCATAGAAGCAGCTTGTGGCATGGCTCAGAGCTGCCATGCTAGCTTTTCAGCAGGAGGATCACTGTTGCTTCCAGGGAGGGAGAGGGGGAGGGGCAAGATGGTGTCATATGCATCTCGATGACCTCCCCACAGCATCACCTCCCCTCTCTCTCCCGGTAAACAACAGCAAGCAACCAACCTGCCAGGAATGTACTTCTTCTGCATACAAGAGCAACTTGCCCAAAGGTTCATGGTGAACTTGAAACTTGAGAGGAGAGTTGGGGACCTCAACTTCACATATCTAAGCCTGATAGTCTAGCTGCTGCACCACATGACTCCTTGTGAACAATTCAGGCTCTGTAGCAAAAACATGGAGTGAAAATATCTTTTTTTTAAAAAAAAATCTGATACTAGGAAATATGTGAAATTTTAGGAAATGTGTTTGACAATTTCTGAACGTTATTCAATTCAATCAGTTCATTAAACTAGTCAAAGATAAGAGTTGTACATCTGATTGACTGATTGATTTTATTATGGTCAAAGACCAGTCCAGACGTATACATCTGTTCCCATACATAAATGAGATACCAGATCGACTAACTCTATATTGACACGCTGGGAAATGTGGCTACATTTGTGTCTTCATTGCTCTCAACAGGAGTTTAGCTGCAATTTGTCTAATATTCTTATTTGGATCAGAGAGAAGAAATGCACAGACAATCTTCCAGAATACAACAAAAGTAAGTAAAATAAACCACAACAAAAACTTATAAGCCAACCACAGCAACTGTCTTTTGCATTATACTCTAAAACAGCCTTCACCAACCTGATGCCCTCCAGATTACAACTCTCATCAGCCCCAGCTAGCGTGGCCTTTTTATTCTATTGTTGTATGAACACTTTAGGACATTTTTGTTTTGGTTGTTTGCCCTGGCACTCCCTTTGACTTTTAATTGATTTTGTCTGTTTGCATTTAATCTTGTTAAGTTGCTTTAAGACCTTTTTGTATCAAGCAACAAACACATGAAAATAACAATAATAATCCCTGACTGTTAGGCGGGGAAGGACCATAGCTCAGTGGCAGAGCATCTTGTTTCCATGTAGAAGGTTCCAAGTTCAAGCACAGTTTGGCAACCCCTGCTATATATGATGCTGGGTCTCAGAGCTTATCAAAATAGCTTTGGATGTTATGATCCTGTGACACCAACAGCCATGCCAGCACATGGGCAGCACTGCAGGCTTTCTGTGTGGGGACAGTAGCTGCTGTAGGGTGACTTTGTAAAGCTTTATACTTCCTGTTCCTGTAAGACCTTAACATTTGCTATTTAAAAGAGCCAGATACTGGTGACTCTGATGTGAATCTGCTCCAGGTTTTAGTCTGAACTTTCCAGGAGCTGTCCAAGGTGCTGAAATCTATACCCCAAATAGGTTCAGCACCTTGGACAGCTCCTTGAAAGTTCAGACTAAAAGTCAGAGTTAATTCACTGCCCCTTTGACATTGGAGCCACCAGTTTCCACTGTTTAAAAGATAAGGAGAGACTCCATTCGGTCACCCTCCTAACACGGTGTTAATCCTCATCTACTCAGTCATCTGAAGATCTGGCAGTAACCATCAAAAAGCATGAAATGGCCAGCACCCCCCCAACACATTATTTCCCATAACTTCTTGAATTGAGAGGTCTGATGTTTTGAAGGGGAAAAGCAGCTTACTTTTCCATTTTTCCCTTGAATTATTCCGTGGACAACAGGTGGCTACCTATTCAAACAAGAGGAATCAAGGGTAATAATTCATTTTAGCAGATAAGGGTTGAAAGGGATGTACAGCTTGGATATGTGGATAATAGGCAATCTCAGAGCAATAATAACATTTATCTCAAATATGCATATGGACAAAGTCTGCCAGAGCATGTATTCTGCTGAAGAGGCTTATTTAATTTAAGGAACCTGCACAAAGGTCAGATCTAATCTGAGTTTCATCACAACAGATTTCAGGTGATATCTCCTATATGTGAAGTGTAGCATTGCCTGGCAAACAGATTCAACTGTTGGGATAAGGGCTGTAGCTGAATGGGAGAGCACATGCTTTGCATGTAAATAAGTAAACAGACATTCCCAGGCTCAGTTCCTGCCATCTCCAGGTCTGGGGAAGACTCTTATCTGCAACCTGGAGAGCCCACTGCACATTGTAGACATTACTGACTGCTGTGGTGGCTGGTGCCTATTGTGACTGGTAGGGTGGAAGACCAACAGTAGGTGCCGTCCGAGCCAATCACAGGCAGCGCCATGTCTAGTTTTGTCCCCATCCTCCTCCCTGCTCAGTTCTACAAGAGCTGGCTGTAAGTAGGAAGGCAAGGAGGTGTGGATAGGCTCAGGGCAGACTGAGATTAGAGGGGCAGCACCCCACTTGCCCTAATGGACCAATCTCCACTGACTGAATGAGATCAACCAGTAGCATGACATGGCATGAGGCAGCTTGTTCCTCATATTTCCCAGGTTTGGCTACTGGATTAAATTAAATTAAACAAAGTTATTTACATTGGAAAAGCCTACTTTGGCATGTGTTGCCAAGGGTTAGGGAAACATATGAAATGGTGCCCAGTCATCCATCCAATGTAAAGATTCTGCGAGGTTAGAAAGTGTTAATATTTGGTGACCAGACCAGGGTTTTCCGCAAAACTCATTTCTTTCTAAAACAATCCTCTTAAGATGCTACATTGGGCTGTACCTGTTATAATATTGACATAAGTGAATTGGTATCACATCTGTTAAGTGGATCAGTTTCAGCAACTGTCTGGTCTTATATCAAAGCAGGTGCTGCGAATCTTCCCTTTGATCTTCCCTTTGACTTATCATACAAGATTAATCTTAATGCTTGTGTTAATTGGGAGGAATGGGGAAAAAGTCACATCAGAACAAAGAATGAACCCTAGTGAATCTTATTCAATAATTTAATAAATGCATGCAGTTATTTAATCAAGACTTGGAGAATCAATTTTGCTATCTTTGAAAGGTGCAAAACACATGATTATTCTCGTTTCCACTTGGTGGAGCCAAACTGGTGCTCTTGCCAGTGCATTTTCACTGTCAACCTCCCCTGTGCCTCTCCTTCCCCTCCCAGTAATCAACAGTGACCCCACCTGACAGGAAACTAGTATAGCAGCTCTCCCTCCCCCACCCAGCAAACTTCTTTTGGAAACTGAGTAACTGAGGGAGGAAGGATTCTGTGGCTCTTGTGGGTATCCCCTCTGGCTAAAGGCAAGGGAAGATCCAACCCACTTCCCCATGCTAGAGATAGAGACATAGGTTGACATTATAGTTCCAGGGTTTTAATTCTGTGTGTGTGTGGTGGGGAGGGGCGGTAGAGATGGACAAATCTGTCAGTTTCAGTTTCTCTTGGTTTCTCATTTTTCCAATCTAAAGTTCAGTTTTCCACAATTCCACATCAATTCATGTTTTTTAAAATCTCCTCATGAAAATTTGCCAGCATTTTAGTGTGCAATTCTCCTTATGTTCATTTTTGCAAGCAATTTTCCTTAATATAATGTATGTGTGTATGTTAATTTCACCAATATATGCATTTTTATGCACACTTCCCCCCTGATATACACGTTTTTTGATTGGAGAACTGCATTGCAGAATTCAGGGAAGGGTGAATTCTGAAGGATAGCTGTGTTTTTGTTTGTGTATGTCTTTTGGGGGAAAATGTGTGAATTTGGTAGGTTCACAAACCAAGCTGAGTTTCTCCCCTGCCCCTAGTGTGATTCTATGGACATTTTCTGTGGACATTGTCTAGGCTCAGTGCCTTTTCTTCCCAAGGAAACCACATGAAGATGTCACTTCTACATGAAATTATAATAGCAGAAGACTTAAAGCACAGGATTATGGAGAATATAATATGATCCAATTACTGTGCATTTAGGGTACAATATCACAATGCCAAAACAATTTCAGCTAAATGGTGGGCTGAGTGGTATCCATTGAATTATCATCTGGAAGCCATTACAGCCCGAATTAGAAAATGCCAAAAGGATTTTAATGTTCATTTATGATCTCCTCATTAGAATGCTATTAACATACAATTATTGTTTGAGGTTACAGTAACCTCTCCATTTTAATTCTCCTCTTTGGGATATGCGGTTCTAAGGCAAGTTCAGGACAAGCCTCTATTGCAGAAGCTACAGTTTTAAGTAATGCTGATGGCTAATTTTGGTGTTCTTGTGCCCCTCTTACGGAAATGGACTGCCTCCAAGTCGATCACGACTTATGGCTACCCTATTTTCATGGTAAGCGATATTCAGAGGGGGTTTACCTTTGGCTTCCTCTGAGGCTAGTCCTCCCCAGCTGGCTAGGGCCTGCTCAGCTTGCCACAGCTGCACAAGCCAGCCCCTTCCTTGTCAGCAACTGCCAGCTGGGGGGCAACTGGGCTCCTTGGGACTCTGCAGCTTGCCCACGGCTGCACAGGTGGCAGGGCACATCACCCCTGAGCCTCTCAGTGGCACACAGCTGGTATCGCACAGGGAGGAGGAGAGCCTGGCTGGGAGTCCAGAGTCTGTGAGTTCAAATCCCCGCTCATGTCTTCTGGTGTCAAAGGCCAACTAAAGAACACCCCACAGTGAGGGCTCAGGGGTTACATGCCCTGCCACCTGTGCAGCCGTGGGCAAGCTACATAGTCTCAAGGAGCCCAGTTGTCCCACAGCTGGCAGTTGTGGACAAGGAAGGGGCTGGCTTGTGCAGTTGTGGCAAGCTGAGCAGGCCCTAGCCAGCTGGGGAGGACTAGCCTCAGAGGGAGGCAATGGTAACCCTCCTCTGAATACCGCTTACCATGAAATCCCTATTCATAGGGTCGCCATAAGTCACAATTGACTTGAAGGCAGTCCATTTTTCCTTTTTTCAAGGCTCAAAACAGGAACACAGGGGGTGGCCCCAGAGCTCCCCATATTCATATATAAGACAGAGAGAAACGCAATACACATTGATAGGAGAGATAGATAATGCTTCAAGTGTGAGATCAGGACCTGAAATGATTTATGGTTATACAGAAGAGTGGCACCATAAATCATTTCAGGTCCTGATCTCATACTTGAAGCATTATCTATCTCTCCTATCAATGTGTATTGGGTTTCTCTCTGTCTTATATATGAATATGGAGAGCTCTGGGGTCACCTCCTATATTCCTGTTTTGAGCCTTAAATGCCACATCCTCTACCAGGAGGTGATGTTGGTGTGTTGAAATAACCCAGCTATTCTGCCTTCTTATGCCCAGCCCAGAGAGCAAGCAGTCAAGACTGGAGCTTTTCAAGATGGTGAAACTGATTCCAAAAATAGGTTCAGCACCTTATGCGGCTCCTTGAAAGTTTGCACTAAAACCCAGAGCGGATTCACTGCCCTCCTGACATCAGAGCCACCGGTCTCCACTGCCAGAGAGGTAGATGGTGTTCTGAATTTGCAGCCTGGACATTTCACTCGTCTGTGGCATCCAGTGGATGATTTGTGCATGTGAGTGAGCCACTGTAGAGCACTTGCCATAAATGGAAATTTCCTATTACCTGTTCTCAAGCCCAAAACAATACACATCAATGGAGATAGTTCACACACTTAGCTGAGAATCATGAAAAGACAAATAATCAAGTAAAGAACATGACCTTGTGAATCAGCTGTCTGTGTGTATTTAAGATGTTCAGGACCCATATTATTATTATTATTATTATTATTATTATTATTATTATTATTATTCCCCGCCCTTCACCCAAAAGTCCCAGAGCTGGTTATGACATAAAACACATAATTAAAAACAGTTAAAAACAACTTAAGCAACAACACAGGAAATAGGGTGGGTCCTAAAAATATACATGTCCGATGTCGAAGGCCAAGGTAAAGAGCTGTGTCTTCAGCATTTGCCAAAAGTTGTACAATAAAGTTGCCAGACACACCTCCCTGGAGAGGGAGCTCCACAGCTTAGGGGCTGTCACAGATAATGCCTTCTCCTGCACCCCCTTAACTTCTGAGGGTGGCGGAAATACCAAGATGGCCCCTATCTTCATGATGTCATCAAATAACTGGAACAAACTTGTGGGTTTTGGGGGGGGTGAACAGGGATGAAACACAAAAATATGGGCTGCAATCTTTGTTAACTGAACTAATAAATAAAGTAATCATATGGGTTTTACAGTGCAATCCTATACATATCAACTTGGACATTAGCCCATTGAGCCGAACAGGTCTTACTCCCTACCTGGATCATAGCTTTGTAGACTATAGAACTGCAGCCTTAAAGTCAATTAATTGACTGACAATAAGTTTGCACATGAAAATAAATAAGGTGGTCTTCAATGCCAGTCCTACCCGGAGCAGACCCAGTGAACTTAATGGACATGACCAGCTAAGGTTCATTTATTTCAATGGGTATACTCTGAGGAGGGCTTAGTTGAATGCAATCCATAATTCTGAAGGAAAAAGCATACTTTGGGTTGTATCCAACTAAATTCTATTCAGAGTAGACCCACTAAAATTCATGAACCTAAGTTGGTCATTCTCATTAACTTCAATGGGTCTACTCTGAGTAGGACTCTCAATGCAGCCCTTTGTTTTTAGTTTTAGTTGATGCACACTTTTAGTTGATATGCACATGAATCAAATCAAGCATCATCTTAAAAGCAATATTAACCCATTAGAGGGGATGTCTCTCTTAAGATGGCTCTTGCCATCTGCACTTTGTATTAAAAATTGGATATGTGTCCTGTTCTGTCCCCCACAAGGAGCCCATGGACCACAGTGCAGCGGGAAGAGATCCTAGCGGGCAACTTGATCTGATAAACTGGGCTGGAAGCTTTCATGTTCCCAGGGCCCAATCACTCCAACATTTGAATAGGGACACCTTTTCAGTGAATCAAAAACTTGTTTAGATCATTGATTCGTCTGAGTGATGTATTGGCTTAACATTGCCACCCTAGTTAAATGCCCTAATTGGCTGGTTCCCAAACTGTGGCCCATCGACCACCAGTAGTCTGTGAGCTTCATTTAGGTGGTCCATGGCTTGTCTATGGATTTGTAGTTGAAGACGGGAGATGGATATGCCTTATCACATTAAATATGTTGATTTTAATGGTATTGTAATTGCTTCTTTCATTCCTTGTACTGTATTTTATTGTATTACAATTTGAATACCATGGAACTCAAATCGGAATAAAATCAAACACAACATATAAGAAAGAAAAGAAGCAATTAAAATACAATTAAAAGCAATACAGCATCTAGCACAGCATATTGCAATTGCTACAGGAGGCAGAAAAATTATTACGCGGTCCACCAAAACCCTCAGCAATTTTCAAGTGGTTCATGGGGAAAAAGCCCAATGCCCTAGTTAAAAACTGCTCCACCCCTCAAGTAAAAAACCGAAGCAGAAAACAGTCAACATTCTGCATTTTTAAACGATCTTCTGCAGTGCCTTTATGAAGGCACAAAGCTGAGCATGTGATAGGATCCTAATTTTGGAATTTCTGCAGTGCTACCAGGAACAACATTCATTGCTCTAGCAACAACTAGTATACAGATGGATAAAATGCTGCTACAATGAGAATAACAAAACACACATATACCACCAAGCCTATTAGTAGTCAAGACTCCCTGGAAATATTTTGAAATGAAGCATTTGCTTTGCTGACACTGGTGGTTATGCAAACAGAAATTGCTGACAGAATGCCTTTATTCCATTCAGAAGTTGAAGACGGGTTCCTTGTGTCTTGATGGAGAAACTCTAATCTGAACTGCTCCACCCTGTTATGAATCATAGGCGATTCAGTACAGTAATTTTGCATCCTGTAATCTGTACTACTTGGAAGACAAGCATGTGACATGGTGTCGCCCTTTGATGTGGACGGGAACACAGCTAAAATTAAATTGGAACCAACTTTAAAAGAACAAAAACAATTCCTACAAGCTGATTCCAAATGTCCAAGTAATAAAATTGCTAGCACATTGGCTGTTAAAGCAATTCAGTGAGCATAAATAATAGAGTGAACTTAGATCAAACCAGACAAAGCATCTTACTTTATTTAACAACAACAACAACAATATGTTACATCAGGATGAGGTTTTGAAACAAAATTGGTAGTGCATTTAAATGTTTTCCCCCAAACATTCTTTCAAATCAGTATAAATTACTGTATGTGACATGCATCGTCTTGATCTTCAGCTGCCATGACAACAGCATACAGAGAAATGGATTTCCATAACAATCACGGGCAATGTTTAGCATCACTGCTAGTTTTTTTTTTTGACAGAAAGCTGCTAGCTCCCAGAAGCAAATAGCATCATTTTCTAGAGCATGAAAGGTGCTTTTGTTGTAATAATTGGAAGAAAATGTGCCCAAAAATGATTATAGAAGTGTGTGTGTGGGGGGGAGGGAAGATACAAGAAGAGCACCCCCAAAAGCTATTAAAATGCTACGAAGTACAAGGAAGAAGTTATTCCTCCTGTCAATGAATGCAGGATCTTGGATTATGCAAAGTTTGTGTGTGCACAAACATAGTTTCTATTTGAGAGTTTTGGAGGAACTGTTTCTGTACAGCTACTGTTCTCCCTGATTCAAATGGGAGTCCATTTAATGCTCAGTAACGTAAGACATAAACAAATGTGCTTAATTTCTTTTTAAATGTTTGGCAGGGTGGGTGGGTGGTGGTATATCTCTTCTTAAGGCTTTCTGGAGTCCATCTAGTGCTTCTTTTGAATGCTTTGGGAGCATCTCAACTCCTTTTCATACTAGGGTGGCCATGGGTTGTATTCAATGACGTCCTACTGAAATGAATGAACCTAAGTTAGTCATGTCTGTGAGTTTCAATGGGTCTACTCTGAGTAGGGCTGGCATTGAATACTGCCCCTTGTGGTGGTGGCTGGTGCAGACTGGGACTAGTAGGGAGAAAGGCTGACAATGGGCAGAGCCAGAGCCAAGAACAGACAGAGATAATTAACTCTACTTTTGTCCCCACCTTCCTCTCTGCTGACAATGACAACATTGAGACTAATGTGAAGGAAGCTGACCATCCGTGGTACCTCCAGACTGGATGTAAGTAAGAAGGCAGACAGGTGGGAGCTGGTTGAGGTTGGTGGGGCAGTGCCCCATGCACCTTAAAAGACAAGCTTCCACTAACCCCTTGCATCCTACTTCACAGAGGAAGTCTTCTGTATTCAGTAGTGCAGTAGCAAATTCAGAAGTGCCTTCAGGGTCCCTTCATGTTAGTCACAGCCATGGGCCCCTTTTTTGCTGCTGGGTTAAGAATGAGATCCTTTTTAGACCTTCTGCCACAACAACAGGCATCCCTAGGAGCCAATCAGTATGAAAGGGGAACGTGTTAGCTACTGAGAAGAGACTTCTCAGGGGCTGACTCACCTCCTTTCATTCTGATTGGATCCAATCAGCTGGAAAGGACAAGGAAGCATGTTAGAAGACTCTTCTCCATGGCTAACACACTCCCTTTTATGCTGAGTGGCTCATAGGATGTTGGAGACCTTGGGACCCTTCTCTGAAAAACGTAAGGGGTCCCAGACCCTGGACGACCACACCCCTGTCTATATTGAAAGGCTGCCAGAGGACAGTTCTCTGTTTGAAAGTCTATCCTCCAGTTAAAGTCTAGTTAAAAAGATGAAGAAACTTAAGATGGCCTTGTAGGCCCCTTCCAACTATTCTATGATTCTATGATTCTAAGAAGGGAGACCTGAAGAGTGCCCTTGAAGCTGCCCATCAACAGCAGCTGAAGAAGAGGCTGAGCAGGCACAAAGGAGACCCGGTCACAGCCTTCCCTGCTATGGTGAACTGCTTTGTATTTCTATTTAAATAAATGTAATTATTTCTAAACTTACATCTCTATATATTGGACATGCAAATTTTCATGCACACGTGTACCTTCCTTTTGAAGTGTTTCATATCCTCTGCTTTGGCCATGGCCACCCTACCCAATATTGTCTATTCTGATGGGCAGCTGTTCTCCAGGGCCCCATAATCTGCTACCTGAAGATTTTAAACTGGAGATGCTGTGGATTGAATCTCATTTCTTCTGCACGTAAAGAATACACATCACAGAGCTGTGGCCTCTCTAGCACACCCAGCCAGAAACAGTCTCACTAGCTCACTAGCCCAGTGTTGTGGCTTCAGGTTCCTGGTTCGAGATCCGGGAGAGTTTCAATGTCTACTCTTCATGAATTCAACCCAAAAATGATCATCAGCAGTGCTTCTGAATATGTCAGCTGCTTCTTTGGAAATGGAATCTTTCAGAAGAATGGCAGAGGTGTTGTTGCCTGTGGTATGCATCCCTGTTTCACAGTTGTCTCAAAAGAGTTCTGCAGGTTTCTGTAGTGATTAAAAAAGAGAAGAATGCAGGGGAGGTTGGTCCATTAGGGCAAGTGGGGCGCTGCCCCACCTACCTCAGTCTACCCTCTGCCAGCCCCCACCTGCCTGCCTTCTTACTTACAACCAGTCCAGGAACTGGCAGCACTGGCTGGCAGCTTCCTCCTCCGCAGTCTCAAGGTTGCCCTTGTGGAACTCATCAGGGAGGAGAAGGAAGGTGATAAAACTAGAATTAGTTGTCTCTATCCCTCATTGGCTCTGGCTGCACCGACTGTTGGGCTCCTTGCCTTCCGCCCCCGCAAGTCCCAATGTGCACCAGCCACCAATGGAAGAATGTGTATCCTATGGGCCTTAAAGCTTCTTTGATGCTCTCTTCAACTCTCTCATAAGTAAGTCTGCTCTCAAACTGGAGACCTCTGGGGTTTTTTTTCTTGCTACCCTGGGTACAAAACAAGGCTGCAGAAGTCATTGGAAAGGGACCCTGGGTGAAACTTTCAATCTGATCTAATTGGAAGATTGTTTTAGAGTCTGTTCCACCATCAAACAGCTCATGCCATCAGGAAGTGCTTCCTAAAGTTTAGTCTTCATTGGGTTTTTTTGAGGATGGGGGGAGAAATTCAATTGAGTTCACATTTTAAACAGAATCAGTCAAATTTGCACTTGCCAAACCAAAATGAGAATCAAAACAGAGCCATCCTTTGAAATCCACACTTATTCGAATTTTGTGATGCAGTTCTCCAGTGTTTACAAAAATGCATTATATTAGAAGGCAATGTGCATAAAAAAGAATATATTGGTGAAAATACCACAACATGCATTATATTAGGAGAATTTGTGTGCAAAAATGTGTACATTAGTTAAAACTGCCAGAAAAAAAGTTTATTTATTTATTTATTTATTAAACTTGTATACTGCCCCATAGCCGAAGCTCTCTGGGCGGTTTACAATAACTAAAAACGAATACAATTTAAGATACATCTTTTAAAAAACAATTTAAAACACAATTTAAAAATTTAAAACAATATAGAACACATGCTAAAATGCCTGGGAGAAGAGGAAAGTCTTGACCTGGCACCAAAAAGATAACAGCGTTGGCGCCAAGCGCACCTCATCAGGAAGATCATTCCATATTTGGGGGCCACCACTGAGAAGGCCCTCTCCCTTATTAGGAGAAATCAGCACTTTAGAAACATGCTAAAGAATTTTCATGTGATTTTTTAAAATTGCAAATTGCTGCAGAAATGTGAACTGAATTTAAGATTGGAAAAATAAGAAATGGAAACTGACAGATCCTTCTATCCCTAGTTTTCTTGTAATCTGCACCCACTGGTTCGGATCCTACCCTCTGGTACAACACAAAGCCAATTTGCCCTATTGTCTATGTGGCAGCCCTTTAAATATTTGAAGATGGCTATCAAATCACATTTTAATTATCTCTTTTTTCCAACCTACCACATTAAAAAATCTTACCACATAACAGTGGTAAAAGGCACCCCCCCCAAAATAACCAGAACCACATTTGGATTTATTTATTCATTTATTAAAGGATTTATTCCCAGCCTTTCAGGATAAGCACAATCTTGTGCTACATTGCATGCATTCAGGTCCCCACTAAAACAAATGCGCACACTAATGAAGGAATATGTGCTGAACTGAGGCAATAATGTATAGAGAAAAATACTCTCCAGATATACTGCTAAGGTT
Source organism: Rhineura floridana (assembly GCF_030035675.1). Classification (NCBI taxonomy): domain Eukaryota; kingdom Metazoa; phylum Chordata; class Lepidosauria; order Squamata; family Rhineuridae; genus Rhineura; species Rhineura floridana. The sequence goes on along the minus strand of NC_084492.1, from coordinate 31,036,548 downwards.
GGTCTGGAACTTCAGCCTCATTTGAGCCAAAATCACTCACCCCTCACTAACTTTTATGAAGTAAACTAGAATGATATAAAACCTCCCATGATAATATTATGGTATTTCAACACAACAGACATGTTTCCCGGTAAGTGATGTTCCAGACTCATTTTCCATTTCAGAACAAAAAGCAAATGCATGTACCTTTTCTTTTTTTAAAAAAGCACTTTTTAAAAACGTAATTTAAACCATAGCCAGACACTTAAAATAGCATTTCAAGAGAACTGTCAGCCATAACGAAAGGAGAAAGTGAACTTTTAACATTCCTGGCTGGAGCCTTTTTATACTACAAGCATTCAAAAGGCAGAAAAGTAGAAATTACAGAGGGCTGCTTTTTTTTTTTTTTTGAAAGAGTAAGAAAAGAGCAAATTCCCAACCCGGAGGTATTTAACTGAGACTAGTGTGGAGTAGTGGTTAAGGTGTTGGACTATGACCTGGGAGACCAGAGTCTGAATCCCCACACAGCCATGAAGCTCACTGGGTGACCTTGGGCCAGTCACTGCCTCTTAGCCTCAGAGGAAGGCAATGGTAAACCCCCTCTGAATACTGCTTACCATGAAAACCCTATTCATAGGGTTGCCGTAAGTAGGAATCAACTTGAAGGCAGTACATTTACATTTAAAGACAAGCTAGATTAGGGATTGAGAGCTTGCAGCCCTTCAGATGTTAACCACTACACCACACTGGCTCTCCTAGAATTAGGACAGTAGCTCTAAATATTGGACTACAACCTGGGAGACCAGGGTTCAAATCCCCACATAGCCATGAAGCTCACTGGGTGACCTTGGGCCAGTCACTCCCTCTCAGCTTCATGAAAACCCTATTCATAGGGTCGCCATATTGTTTTGGAAAATGTGAATTTGTCAAATTTGTCTTAATTGAATTTCTCCTCCATCCCTAGCCTCAGTCAACATGGCCAATGGTTAGAGATGTTAGAAATTATAGCCCATCAATATATGGAGGGCCACGGGTTTCCTATTCCTGTGCTAGATGTTAGATTGTTAACAGTCTCTTTGTAGGGAAGGGTCAAGTGCCATGTATACAGTAGTGTAGTGGCAAATTCAGAAGTGCAGGGTCCCTTCATGTTAGTCACAGCCATATCTCCCCCATTTTTTCCTGCTGGGTTGAGAATGAGATCCTTGTTAATGTCTTCTCCCCAAAAACGGGATATCCCTAGGAGCCAATAAGCGTGAAAGGGGACAGTGTTAGCTGCTGAGAAGAGTCTTCTCACTTCTTTTCACTCTGATGGGCTTCAATCAGCAAGAAAATACAAGGAAGCATGTTAGAGGACTCTTCTTAGTGGCTCACACACTCCCCTTTCATGCTGATTGTCTTGTAGGATGCTGGAGACATAGGGACCCTGCTGGGACCCTGCTCCCCCAAAAGTAAGGGGTCTACCCCCCGAGACCCTGGATAACTACACCCCTGCATGTAGAGTACATTGATCAGACTGCACCATACACTCATTGATTGGACTGTACCATGTACTCACTGACAGGACTGTACCATGCACTCATCTGTTTCTGTTTGTAAGGCAAAGCTCCTATTGTTCTGGTCTTGATCCCTGGCAAACCGCTGTCCCTGCTACATCCCTGCTTGTATTTTATTTCATTTTATTTCCCCAAGATTTCCAGTGCTTCTTTCAAAGTGGCTTACAAAAGATTTTAAAAGACAAGAGTGAAACAGAATTAGATATAAAGGGTTGTATCCCAATGCTAATTCTACTCTGAGTACACCCATTGAAATGAATATTATTTATTTAAAATATTTATAAATTTATAATTTTATATCCCACCATAACTCCCAGAAGGAGCCCAGGGAGGCAAACAAATGATAAAATACTAAAAACATCTTTAAAACATCTTTAAAGCAAAACATCTTAAAAAAACCTTAAAAACAAAATATACTAGACATGACTAAGGCTACAATCCAATACATGTCTACTCAAAGTAAGCTCTATTGGGTTCAGTGGTACTTAATCCCAGGTAAGTGTGTGTTGGATTGCAGCCTAAGTTAGTTACATCAACAGGTCTACTCTGAGAAGACGTTAGTTGTTTACAAGCCAAAATATGGCAGATGTAAAAACACAGCTGAAATAAAAACAGCATTTAAAATAATTTTGTAACGGCACAAAAATCAGTCCTGAATTTGGCTGAAGAAGAGTTTTCGTAGGAGGCATTCTCTGCTTCTCCCCAAATGTGCTGATTAGCCCAGTGGCTGCTGGAACAGCAGTTTTTCCCTAAGGCTCTTGCAACAGCAGTAGTAAAACCCCTTCTCCAATCAGCTACTGGGGTTTACTTATCAATATGCTGCTCACTGGTGAGCAAAGCCCACTGGAGATAGGAGATGGAGTCTTCCCAGGGCTGCTGCAAGTTACATGCACTTAGTCTTAAGTACATGTAACTGAAGGTGCATCTTGTAATGAGTCTGGGTGCAAAGGCAGACTCGTGAAGGGGGTGCCAACCTTTTTAGGCCTGTGGGCACATTTGGATTTTTGAACGAGCACTGTGGGCGCCTCCTCCTCCTCTAACTACTTCCTGTAGAATTAATCTGAGACTTGAAAAGTACATAGAGCTGAAAGATGAAGTAGGAAAGAGAGTCTCTTCCACCTTTCTCCTTTAGTTTTATGTAATTTTCCAGGGAGAAAAAGTTAATCACTCTCACCACCTCATGACCAAAACGGCAATGCTGGGGGGGGGGGAGAGGAGCAGAGGCTTTGTGGGCACCAAGTGAAGACTTCAAGGGTACCACTATGCCAGCAGACACCATGCTGGAGACTCTAGGACTAGAGAAATGAGGAATGGCTTGAAACAACTTGAATCTCAGAATCTGAAATATCAACTTGTGCAACAACTTCTAGGCCTTTGGAGCGGACTGGATCATGTGACCTGTGGGCAAGTCCTCAAATTACCACCTTCTTAATTTATAATCTCTATTATTACATCTTTATCCTAATTTTATGAATTTACAACTGAAACATACAGGTTGAAGCTGTTGATTAAAATGTGTTACTGTTATCCATAGAAAAAAAGTTATCATTACCAATTAATTACATTGTACATATTAACTTGTCTCTTTTTCTGTTTGTTTTATATCATCCTAGTAGAACACCGCTTACTGCTATACTACTCTGAACACACCCGATCTTGTCTGGTCTCAGAAGATAAGCAGGGTCAGGCCTGGTTAGTACTTGGATGGGAGACCGCCTGGGAATACTGGGTGTGGTAGGCTTAGAGGAGGGCAATGGTAAACCACCTCTGAATACCTCTTACCATGAAAACCCTATGAATATATCCAAAGAAGATTCATAGAGTTGCCATAAGTCATAATCTACTTGAAGGTATATAACAACAAAGTATAACACCTCAGTATTTGTTTATCATGAGTGGGCCCTGCTGCTGTTACACATCATACATGAGGAAGGGGTACAACTTAGGCCCTACGTTAATTAAAGAAACTAAGTTAGTCATATCGATTATATTCAATGGGGTTACTCTGAGTAGGATTAGCTCTGGATACAACCCCAAAAGTTGAAAGAACAAAATCTTTGGGCTATAGAATGGCATGTGCGTTGGTAAGTGGGTAGGTTGGTTTATACAGTTCCCAGGTAACCCAGCTAGGCGTCCATGTGTCTTACTTTGCAGATGGATAGTCCTCTGTTTAGAGGACTGTTAGAAGACACCCCTCTATTTGAAAGCTTGTCCAGTCAAAAGCCTAGGCATGACACAGTTAAAGCATTATGATACCACTTGAACAGCCAAGGCTTCCTCCAAAGAATCCTGGGAATTGTAGTTTGTTAAGGGTGCTGAGAGTTGTTAGGAGACCCACAACAAAGGCAGTGGCAAAAAAGGTTAGTAAGTGGTGAGTGGGTGCATGTAGGGGTTCACTGAGTAGATCAGAGATCCTTTCTGCATCCCACCACAAAGGTGCCCCAGGGTTTCAGAACAAGAAGTGATAACAACACATTTTCAATTAACAATAGTCACAGAAATAGTCCTGAATACCCTGAAAGTAAGATTTTGTAAGTAAGACCCTCCGTGGCGCAGAGTGGTAAGCAGCAGTAATGCAGCCGAAAGCTCTGCTCATGGCCGGAGTTCGATTCCAACGGAAGGAGGAAGTCGAATCTCCGGTAAAAGGGGTCGAGGTCCACTCAGCCTTCCATTCATTCGTGGTCGGTAAAATGAGTGCCTGGCATATGCTGGGGGGTAAAGAAAGGCTGGGGAAGGAACTGGCAATCCCACCCTATATATACGGTCTGCCTAGTAAAAGTCACAAGATGTCACCCTAAGAGTCGGAAACAACTCGCACTACAAGTGCAGGGACACCTTTACCTTTACCTTTTTTAAGATTTTGTTGTGAAGCTTTCCCCCATGGTGTTTACACAGCATTAACTGTGGCATTATTATAGCAAGCATGCCTGGGGAGGATCACCCAGCGAGATGTTTCCTCTATTTCACATTCGCTAACAAAGCCAGCATGACTTGGTTAAATTATTACAGTACATGCTCATTTTGCCAAGTGTTTAATCTTATCACAATGTAATTTGCCTTCATCTACACATACACACACACACACACACAGAGGGAGAGAGAGAGAGAGGACAATCAGAAAGTGAAGTTACAGCATTTTTGTCATGAGTAATGCTTGCTATTAGAATGCTCAAGGCAGGGTGAACAATGCGAACATCTTATAACATCACTTTCTTTTAGAGCTGAGCAAAGAATGGCCTCTCCCTCTCTCCCAAATTCTCCATGTTCTTTGTGGGTGGTGACTTGGGGGAGGTGATTTCAATGAAGATTCTGGGGAGGTGGGATTCCCAGAAAACTCTCTTCTGAGAAATTTTGGCTCACTTAATATTAATTGAGACTCTACTCTTAGTTCATATTGGTAGATGAAGAAAGCCATGGGATAAGAAGAAAAATGAGAAGGGGCACATCAACACTATACTTTTAAAGCACATGGCTTCCCCCAAAGAATCCTGGGAATTATACTTTGCCAACCTACAGTTCCCAGGATTCTTTGGGAAAAGCCATGTGCTTTTAATGTGCTTAAATGTATGGTGTGGGTGCAGAGCTTGGAAAAGTTACTTTTTTGAACTACAACTCCCATCAGCCCAATCCAGTGCCAATGCTGGCTGGGGCTGATGGGAGTTGTAGTTCAAAAAAGTAACTTTTCCAAGCTCTGTGTGGGTGTGACCAAAGAGTAAAGGCCAAATCCATTGAGTTGCATCCAACTAAGTATCAATCAGAGGAGACCCATGAAATGAATGGATTTACATTAATCACGTCCATAAATTTCAACAGGTCTGCTTGGAGTATGACTAGGTTTGGATACAATTTATTGCTGCTTTCAACAACAGAACATACAATGGGATGGATCCACAGTTGCACTCAGAATGTTCTACCTTAGATATGAGTGGAGACATTTGGTGGGTCATTCCACCAAATATTCTCCTGGGGGACCTAGGATTCTCCAAAGGCTTGGGCAGAACCTTCCTGCAGAAAATGATCCAACAATATTGCTTACTGAGAAATTTCAGCTCAACCCTGCTTTCTTTATACAATGTGTGGGGAACCTTTGGCCCTCCAGATGTTGCTGAACTATAACTCCCATAATTCTTGGTCATTGGCCATGCTTGCTGGGGCTGATGGGAGATGTGGTTCAGCAACATCTGGTGGGCCAAAGGCTCCCCACAGCTGCTTTACATGATGTGCCACCTGTGCTGTTAAGGCGACCACTTAAACTTTGCCAAAAATGAAGAAGAAGAGGAGGAGGAGGAGGAGGAAAGTGTAAATGATTAAACAAAGAAGAGAATAAAGAGGAAATAGAATTCCATAATGTTTGCATATGCTAATTTATAATTAAGAAATAATTATTATAATTTAAATAGAAATTCAATAAATTTCACGGTAGTGGGGAAGGCAGTAACAAGCGACCTGTGTGCTTACCTGCTCAGTTCTGATGGGTGATGGGCAGTTTCAAGGACCCTGCTGCTCTCCCATCTGATTATTTTTTATCTTTCAACTGGACTTGGACCAGAGAACCCTTCAAATAGATGACCATCCTTTGTAAAGTTGGACACACGGCTACCCTATATGCAGTTCCAGAACAGACTATCTGATAGATTTATCTACTCCCACATGAACATGCCCTTGTATTAAAGTGACCAGAGGACCTGCTCTGGGTGTCCACATCTTTTTGAGGTGACGAGGGTGGTGACTGGAGGCTGGGCCTTGTCAATGTTAGTGCCCTATTCTTCCCAGAGAAGTGGGCCTATCTATCTATCTATCTATCTATCTATCTATCTATCTATCTATCTATCTATCTATCTATCTATCTATCTATCTATCTATCTATCTATCTATCTATCTATCTATCTATTGTATTTGTATACCGCCCCATAGCCGAAGCTCTCTGAGCAGTTTACAGTAACTAAAAACATTAAAAACAAATATACAAATTTAAAACACATCTGTTAAAGACAATTTAAAACACAATTTAAAAAATTTAAAACAATTTTAAAACACATGCTAAAATGCCTGGGAGAAGAGGAAAGTCTTGACCTGGCGCCGAAAAGATAACAGTGATGGCGCCTGGCGCACCTCGTAAGAATATTGCTAAGTATTTTATCCATTCAACACCAAGAAAAGGCCTTTTAAAAGACCCAGGCCTATCACCTGCTTTTAGTGGAAATCACTCCCCTTAGTAGTATGTGGCTTAATTTACTTTTATATTGTGATCCCTGATATTTTTATTTTAAAAAAAACAACAACAACACTATAAGACTTCTTAGCCTGGCAACGGAGGCTAGCCCAATAGAGCAAATGAGGCACTCCAACCTCTTATGTGCCCACAGGCAGTCTCCACTTGCCTGCCCTCTTACCTCCAATCAGTCCAGGGTTTGGCCTGCCTGTCAGCTTCCTCCTCCTCCTTAGTCTCAGGATGGGGACAAAAGTAGAATGAGTTGGCTCTGCCTCTCATTGGCTCTGGCTCCACCTACTGTTGGGCACCCTGCTTTCTGCCCCACCAGTCCCAAAGGGCACCAGCCACCACTGCTCCTAGGAACACAACCAAGCTTAAGGTTGGGATATTACTTTTCAGAAATAAATAACACTGCCCTGGAGCTGCTCTCCTATCATGCTGAGCCCCCAAATCTCCTCTTTTTTTATGGGCTTCAGTTTGTTTGGTATAAATCCAGGGTAACTTTTATTGCAAAGATGAGAGAGTGGGAGAGGGAGAATTTGGCCCCATTTTCTATTGGCATTTTCCACTCCAGCAGGCTTAATTAAATCCAAGAAAGATAGAGAAGAGGTCTGCCTCTCTCACTGTCATGGGAACTAAACCTTTTGTGATTGGTTATGCTTACAGCATGGCAAGTTCTTTTTTTTTAACAGCAGCAGCAGCAGCAAGCATTACTATAGAAACTGCCCTTAAAAAACAGCCAAATGAGAGAGAGAGAGAGAGAGAGAGACTGTATTTCTCGGAATGTCATGGCTGGCTTTTATGTGGGAAGAAATGACAGGGCCAATGTTGTGATGGTAGTGCATTGCTAAATTCCTCAAACACATTTTGCCAGGTTCCAAACATTCAAAAATAATTGGCTTCTCGCTTTTCCTATGAAAGCAAAAGAAGTGAAAGAGAGCTTATTGCACCAGTGGCCCCTATTTATCTCCAGGCTCAAGCAAATCTTGTAGAAAATGTGTACGTCTTAACCGAGCCTGGCTGTGTGGGTCACGGTGAGAAATTGGAATTGTTTCCTGCAGCTTGAGAAGAGTGTTTTCTGCCCCAAGATGTCAAAAATCACACAGGAAATGTTGGCACCAAACATTCTGACTTTTTATCGCATGTTGCAGTTTTCAAAAATCTATCATCGGAGATGAGGAGGCTTATTCATTTTGTTGGGACAAGACAACTTGTCCAAATCCATCTTCAGCATTTCAGCTTTCAGTCATCTCAAGGATCCATGCTGAAACATACCATGATGGCCTATCCAAGATGGACAGTCTTGGTTTCTGTCAGTTCCTCATTTTTCTAATATTAACTTCAGTGTACCTCACCTATGCATCAGTTATATATATTCTTCCAACATACACATTTTTAACATAATGGTGTTTATTCCCTCCCATTTATGAATCGCTTCCTATAAAATGTCTCAAAGCAATATCACAGTAAAAACATCAAAAATAAAAATAATTCTATTTAACATTAGTCCTGACTTTATTCAGAACAATGCATACACACACACACAGAGGCAGCATGCTTCTGAAAACCAGTTGCCGGAAGCCTCAGGAGGGGAGAGTGTTCTTGCACTCGGGTCCTGCTTGCGGGCTTCCCTCAGGCACCTGGTTGGCCACTGTGAGAACAGCATGCTGGACTAGAAGGGCCGCTGGCCTGATCCAGCAGGCTGTTCTTATGTTCTTATGTTATGTTCACATGCATACATGCTGCCTTGGGTGTGTGAAGAGCAACAAGTGACTGATTTTTAGAAAGAAAGAGAGAATGAATTGTCCAGATACATTTTATAAGAGTTGGGCATAGGGGCGCAAAGGGGAAAGCATGAAGAAGAGAAGCTAATTCACACATGTCTGGGAACAAATGTTTGCTGATATATAATATCTAGATTCACCACACAGTTGCCAGAATCTATAGTTCCAGTCTTCTTCTTTGCAGCTTGTAAAATTCGAAAATGTTATTCTTCCAGCACTTCTGCCTCTGAGAAGTGTCTTAAACAATTTTGTAAGTAAGTATTTTTATGTAACTGATAGCTCTGGTAGACAGAGTCCTCGCTGGGGACATTAAAAGAGGTGGCAGAGGTAAAAATAAAAATGTTTCTTCAATATCAGATTCTGTGGAAGTACATTGCAGTCTGTAGACATAAGTAATTTTCCCCTGGCTGTCCTGTTTCATAATGATGGAGATTTTTCTGTCTGAAAGGGTATGAATTTTAAATCTAGTTGGGAGGGGGCATAGTGATAAGGATAATAAAAAAGCACAATGCTTCTTGAAATTGCCAACTTTTCTGCTCTTTGTATAGACAAGCTTGGGACTTGTATTCCACCCCCCTTCACCCAGCTTCATATAAACCTAATCTTTTTTATTAATTAAAATGCTTTGTACGATTTAGGCTGGATACAAAGCTTTATTTACTTGGGCTGCAATCCAATACATGTCTACTCAGAAGTAAGCTCCATTGGGTTCAATGGGATTTACTCCCAGGTCAGTGTGTATTGGATTGCAGCCTTGCTTGCTTACATTGTATTGAACTAAATCCTACTCCGAGTAGAACCATTGAAATTAATGAACCTTAGTTGGTCATGTTCATTAACTTCAATAGGTCTGAGTAGGAATACCCTTACTTACAGCATTTGTATACCACCTCATAAGATAAATTCTCTGGGCACCTTGCAATAAATAAGTAAACAAATAAAATTTAAATATAAAATAAGACCTAAAATCAACAGTTACATAAACCCAATAAAAACTCACCTCATCCCACAGGGTGGTATTCAATCCTAGTTTCATTCAGAGTACACCCATTGAAGTTAATGGATATGACCAACTTGGTTTCCTTACTCTAAGTAGGACTTAGTTGAATATAACTGACAGATCTAAAAATGGAGAGGCTCAGGCTACATAAGTTATTTAAAAGGCATGGGTGAACTGAAAGTGCATCACCTGGTGCCAAAAAACCCTAAAAATGGTGCCAGGTGAGACTCCCTGGAAGGCTGCTCTAAAATGGAGGTGCCACTACTGAAAAGGTTCTACTGCCAGTGAATTCCATTTTGGAAACACCAAATTTGCTTGCTTTAAAAAGGTTTACTTTGGGCAGCTAACTGTCATGTATTGTTGAAATGCCCTTCTAGCTCAATTTAAACATGGCTGCAGCTGGGCTGTAACATCAACCTATGAAGATGTTTTATATTGAGTTCAATACTAGTCTAGTATTGTCTATGTCAGGAATGAGGAACCTGTGGCTTCCAGGTGTTGTTGGACTAAAGCTCCCATAATTCATTATCTTTGGCCATGCTGGCTGGGGAGAATGGGAGACTAACAGCATCTGGAGGTCTGCACCAGGTTCCCCATCCTTGGCCTATGCTGATGGGCAGCAGCTGTCCAAGTTTTCAAGCAGACAGAGTCCCCCCCAACCCTTCTACTTTTGTAGCAGAGATACCAGGGACTGGGCCCTCTGGCATTCTACCACTAAACTATCTTTTGGCTTCCTTCCACAAGAATCATCAACCACCCCATCTTTATACAGCACCTTGGACAGCAACAAAGCTCCCATCTAGCCAACAACAGTCAGACTTACTAAGGCAGCAACCCTGTACCTGGAAGGAAGCCCCATTTAGGTCAGTGGAACTCACTTCTGAGCATATATGTATGGGAGTGCACAGTTGTTTGCTAACTTCAGTTAAATGTCATGCCTAAGGCTTCCATTTCCGCTGGGCAAATTGCTCTTCAAACCAAGTCCTGATTTAAACCAAGTCCTGATTTAAACGTATACACATACGTTTTTGTGTATAAAACAAGCAACTTATATATGGAAGGGCTTGATCATGATTCTGTGTAGCTGCCTTCTGGGGCTGCATTCAATTATTATCTGAAGCTTTTGTGTGCCAGAGATCCGTGGTACAGGAATATACTGCAGTGGCTTGCTAATTCTGCATGTGTAAATGCGGCACAAACCAGTTAAGACATGGCACTAGCCACATAGAAATACCCTCAGTGGAAGGGTTCTTCATTTCTTTTTTGCATTGCCACCATCACTGATCTCATATTCAAATGCAATTTACAGCATCATGGGGGGGGAGGGGAGAGACTTAATGCCAAACTATACATGTGACATTAAACATAAGAAGGGATAGACAAATCTGTCCATTTTGGCTTCTTACGTTCAGTTCTCCATATTTCGATGTCCATTTGTGTTTTTTTAAAAAAATCCTCATGAAAATGAATCAGCATTTAAGTGCAATTTTCTCATGCTATAGCCATTTTTGTATGCAGTTTTGCCTAATATACTCAGTTTTGCAAGGCAGTTTTCCTTTATATTGTGCCTTTTTTGTATGTTATATGGATTTTTATGGACATGTCCGCCAGTATATGTATTTTTGTACACATCACTGGACTGGAGAATTGCAGTGCAAAATTTGGAGAAGTGTGAATTTCCAAAGATGGCTGAGTTTTGGTTTGCATATTGTTTGAGAACATGTGAATTAAGGAAGTTCATGTTGAAATGCAATCTGAAATGAATTTCTCCCCCATCCTTAATAAGAAAACCAGAAACCTTTGGGACACCTCTAATGGACATTTCATAAGTGAGATGACACCTCACTGAAATGACACCTCAATAAACTTTCTATGTAACTGCTAACTCTCTGTGGAGTCCCTTTGTAGATCTGTCAGATAGCCAAGGAAGTTACTTTCCAGTAGACACTCTTTCTCTAACACCCTTACAAATTAGCTCTTGAAGACACAGAATATATTGCCCTGTGTCTCAGAATGCATATGATAGCTTATAACTTCCTTCCCTAACCTGGTGCCCTCCAGACTACAATGCCCATCAGGCCCAGCCAGCATGGCCAATGGTCAGAGCTTATAGGAACTGGAATCCCAAACATCTGGAGAGCACCAGATCGGGGAAAGCTGGCCCACAATAACTAAGTTGTAGATTATGTTGAAACTTAGGCTGGAATCACTGGAAGTGAAAGAAATAAAAACTACCTCTGCTTGCCACAGATTAATCTCAGGGCCAGCTAAAGATGCTTTACTGCCTGAGGTGAAGGACAAGATGCCACACTCCCCAGTTCCAACATATAGAAGCCAACCAGACTGGCTTCTTTCAACACTGGTGATGGGGCAACATTCTCTATTCTACATGAGGGTAGAGCAGGGGTGGTTCTAAAGGGCGGCCAGGTGGGTCACTGGCCCGAGGGCCCCTGGAGCTACAGTAGCCCCTGAGGGGCCCCTCTGCTCCCCTTCCGCCCCACCTACCTGTCTCCTGCCTTTTAGCATTGCCCTTAATGAAGATGGCGGCTGAGGTTTCCCTAAGGTGCTGAAGCCCCTGCCGCCATCTTGGTTGATGGCAGAGATGCACGCATGTAGCACGCATGCATGCCATCAACCAAGATGGCAGAGGAGGCTTCATTCCCTTAGGGAAACCATGTCCGCCATCTTTGTTAATAGCAATGCTAAAAGACAGGAGACAGGTAGGTGGGATGAGGGAATGGTGGGCAGGCGGAAGCTCCTGCCCTGCGATCCACAGCTGTTGCCACAGATCGTGGAAGGGGAGGGGAGGGGCCCCTTAGGGGCCCCTGTAGTTCCAGGGGAAGGGGAAGCAGAGACAGGTAGGTGGGGGCGTGGGGGGAAGGGGAGCGGAGACAGGTAGATGGGGCGTGACCCCCACACACACACATGTGCACACACCAGGGCCCAGGGCAAGCTGATGCCCAAGGGCCCCAGCATGCCTGGGGCTGGCCCGGGGTAGCAGGCCAGGTTAGGGCAGTGTACTTCAACCTTGGGCCCCCAGATGTTGTTGAACTACAACTCCCATCATCCTTGAGCATTAGCTAAAGTGGCTCAGGATGATGGGAAGAGAATTGCACTGACTGTCAGGCTAAGATCAAGGTGCTGGTGAGCACCAGGACTGCAGAATAATCATACATGCAGGGCATTTGGTCATAGTCTTCCCTAAGCAAAAGTGAGGTGAACTGTATTTCTTCTTAAATTATATTAATTCTTCCTGAGTTTGCATCTGTACATATAAATCAGCACAAACAATTTTTAAATTTTTTTTCAAGCTGCTGGTTCTGGTGTATAATGCCCAATATAGTTTGGGACCAGGATACCCACAATGGGCCCCATGGAGAACTTTTGGCAGGACTGGGAAAATGAAAGGGTTACAGGTGTTGTGGAGAGAGCTGCAAAAAACATGGGACAAATGCTTCCAGAAACCTCTAGCAGCTCCATGTCTAGTGAATTAATTGGTGACAGTAACTCCCCTTTGTTTATAACAGAGAGAAAGGAATCTCCACTGCCACCCAGCCCAGACCTAGCCGTTGAACAGATAAACCCTAATGAACAGCCTAGACTTTTCCAGAGAGAGCATGGTGAAAGTAGTATGTCAGAACCAAAGATAACAGTTTCTCCAAGCTCAAGGATAATAGAGAAAAGGAGGCTTGAGCTAAAGGAGCCAGTGTCTCTCCCCAGAAGGACCTCCCGCCTTGTTGCAAAAGCTAGAAAATGCTAGAGTTAGCCAGTGCAAATAGTGTGCCCACCCCATTGCTTTTATAAGTGTCAGTGTGGTGGTGGTGGGAATCCTTGTTGTGACAACTTTTCACTGTTACTTCCACATGTCTTGTTCTGCATCCTAATTCATGCCTAGAATGTCTGATATTGCATTCATGTACTGGCTTCTACAATAAAGCTTTGTACAAACCTGAGTCTCAAAGTCCTGAGTCTGCTTCTCTGGTTGGGAGCCAGGACAATACCTGAAAGATATCTCACCCCTTACATACCCAGTCAATCACTGTGCACTGCAGGAGAGGGCTTCCTGCAGATATCATCATATCAGGAGGTCCATTCTGCACAATATAGGAATGGGGCCTTTAGTGTGATGGCACCTACCCTTTGGAATTCCCATCTATTAAATATTAGACAGTTGCTGTCTCTGTTGTCTTTTCGGTGCCTACTGAAGACCATTTAAGTAAAGAACTTTCCTAGCCTGCATCTGTATTGGAACTTATTACAGGGGTTTTATATTTTTTGTATGTTTTAATTGTTTTATCACTTGTGTGTTTGCGTCCCTGGAGTCCTTTCGGGTGAAGGGTGGGATATAAATGTAACAACCAAACAAATGAACAAATAAAACAGGCTTTTCAAGACAAGCAGTTGTTTGCCTTTTTCTGCTTTATTGTACAATTTTTATTCACAATGATTATTTTATTAATTTCATATAAACCACTTTGTGAGGTCCTCCTGAAGAGCAGCATATAATCAGGGCTAGACAACCTGGTGCCCTCCAGAAGCTGTTGCAGTTCCAGCTCCCATCAACCCCACAACCAGCATGGCAAACAGACAGAGATGATGAGATTTGTAGTCCAACCATGTTTGGAGGACACCATGGCACCATCTGCATTATACGTTTAAAGCAGTATCACATCACTTTAAACAGTCATAGCTTCCCCTCAAAATTATGGGAACTGTAATTTGTTAAGGGGGCTGAGGGAGTTATTAGGAGACCCTTATTGTCCTCACAGAGCTATAATGGTTTAACAATCAATCCCTCTTCCCAGGGAACTCTGGGAATTGTAGCTCTGTGAGGGGGCCAGGGGTCTCCTAACAACTCTCAGCAGCCTTCACAGCCTACAGTTCCCAGGATTTTGGGGGGAAGCTAGGACTGTTTGAAGTGGTATAAGAGTGCTTTAAATGTATAGTGGAGATGGTGCCCACATTAAGTATCCTTGCTTTACATATATGAATGGCTTTTAAAGGCATGTTTGACATCTTTGCATACACACGGCAAGATGTCAGACTTTAAACCTCTTTTCTTCCTCTTCCTCTTCTTCTTTTTTCTTTTTTAAAAAAGGCTTTCCAATGCTGCAAAATGATGAATGCTTTTCAAGGCAAATCCATCACTGGTCACCAGAGGGAGGAAATGTCAGGAAAAGTTATGGTTTGTTAGCTTTTACCTCCTGACATTATACAAAGAAGGTAATTGAAGTACAAGAAATGCCATGTATCACCTTACCTACTCGATGCTTCTCATGTTGCTTTGCCTCCCCATCTATTTATTCAGTGATATGACAAGATGAATATGTGTTACAGCACCTTGGGGAATATTGACACAACTGGTATCCCTTTTGCCTTAGAAACTTTATCAACGCTGCCCAACATTCTGTGCTCCAATGTGGGTGTATTGCAATATACAAGGATCTTGGTACAGCAAGCCACCTGCACACTGTACTGCAAAAACAAACAAAACCTCCAACGTCAACAACCCTGGAGTGGGGAATAATCCTGCTATTGTCATATGAGCTCTTGCCATGTGACTGGGTAGACCAGTTGCAAAAATTGCTCATTGACCTTGAGACTTGGAGCTAGGGGTGGAGCTTTGTGGGTTAGGGGTGGTGCTTAGTAGCACATGTCAGTAGACAACAATGTTCTCCTTCCACTGTCAGTGGCAGTATGCCTTGGATAACAGTTGCTGAGAATCACAAGGGGGAGAGCACTGTTGCATTCAGCTCCAGCTTGCAGGCTGCTCACGGGCATCTGGATGGCCACTGTGAGAGTGCTGGACTAGATGGGCCTTTGGCCTGATCCAGCAGGTCTCCTCTTATCTTCTTAACATCTGTTAGGACAATGGGAAGAGCCTGGCTCTGCCTGATGGATGTGAGGTAGATCGATTAGCAAAAAAAGAACACAAAACAACTAGAAAATATCCTGCTCTCTTGCTTCTAGCCACTCAGCCTATCTTGTCATACCAGCCTTCTCCAACATGGTGCCCTCCAGTTGTTGTTGGACTCCAACTTCCAGTAGCCCCAGCCAGCTAGTTCAATGGTCAGGGATGATGGGAGTTATAGTCCAGCAACATCAGGAGAGCACGATGTTGGCTACTCTTAGAGTAGGTAATAATCACATTATCGACCTGTGATAACGGCAGAAAGGAAGCCATTAAAGGGACCTCACATATCATTGCCTCAAGGATAACCATGCTGGCATCAGGCAAATATGTCTGGGAAAACCATCTCATAATTTGTGGACAACCATAGAAATTGCCTTCTCTCCAGTAATCCCTTGTCTGACTTCAGAAGTTCTTAATTGCTGGGCATTCATGACCATTTAATACTAACAGCAATCAGTGTAGATTGTAGTTTGACATTCTAAACAAGTGTGCTGATGAACAGCATACTTGAAATTCCTGCTGTCCTTCAGGTGTTGTTGGACTCCCACCAGCCCCAGTCAGCATGGCTAATGGTCAGGGATGATAGGAGTCGTAGCCCTGCAAAAATAAATAAATAAAACTCTGAAGGGTATCAGGTTGGAGAAAGGAGCCTTACGAAGATCCTGAAAAGAAAACTAAAGCCCAGAAGCATCAAATTAAACCTTGAGATCTTCTTTGATCCTGACACTACCTAGATGAGCTGGTTTCAAGTTATGGAGGGGTACATATTCCTCCTAGGTCAGCCTACTCCAACTTGGTGACTTTCAGAGGTTTTGGACTCCAGCTCCCATCAGCTCCAGCCAGCACAGCCACTGCTCAAGGATAATGGGAATTGTAGTCCAAAACATCTGGAGGACATCTGGTTGGAAAAGGTGCCCAAGGCAGACTAGAGCCAGTTTTGGAAATCTGAATGTACAGCACTTAAAGGTTTTAAAGGAAGACAATTGACAGCATAAAAACCAGCCTCATCAGCCCATTGTATTGCCCTCGTACTTTCCCTAAAGTTATCAGAGAGAACACTGTCGAGCAGAAGTTGACTGGGACCAGGATGATTTCCTCTGCCATCACAGATGACTTACTTTTAAAGAATTACACCAGTGCTTCTTAAAGTGATATGGCTGCAAAACTATAATGCCACTTAACTCTGTCCTGTGATATATGACCTCGGTATGCATGGTTGAGGTTTTGTGCACTGATTCTATTGAGTTGGCATTTTTTTATATAAAGCTTCCATTTGTGCTTTCCTTTTCCTTCCCTGCAGTTTGCCACAAATTTAATGGGCCCTTGCTCACAGATTAAAATGGCTGTAGGTTTCATGAGCATCTGTCAGAAGATGATTGTGCTGTAATTCTTAAGAGAATCCTGAATGTGCAGTTTTTAGACACTGCGCAGGAGGTGGGGGTGTGCGGGACACACAGTGCTCACAAAAAAGTAGGAGACAAACCCCATCCTGTTTGCTAACACAAGAAGAATAAAACTTCTCTTAACACAAGAAGTTCAGAAGAGAACTTTTAACAGGCAGCAAATGAAATGCTGTTTTGGTCCACAAGGATTAAACCAACCTCAAAGGGCCATAACTCAGGGGTAGAACATCTGCTTTGCATACAGACGTTCCAAGTTTCAGTCCTTGGCATGTCCAGGTAGGACTGGGAGAGACTTGTGCCTGAAACCCTGGAGAGCTGCTGCCAGCCAGTGCAGACATTATTGGGCTAGATGGATCAATAGTCTGATTCAGTATAAGGTAGCCTCCAATGTTCCTAAGAATACCCTCCCCCAGAAGAACTTTCTCAAATATTAAGATTTTGGATGGAGGCCTGCACTAGATGCCTTCTGTAATGTTTTGAAGTCCATTCCACATTTTCTATTAGCTCTAAGGTTTCATTGATGCCTACACCTAGGAAGACAGCCTTGAAAGATACTGGTAGACTCAGTCCTCTTACATGCTTCAACTAAATGTTTCAGTAAAAATGGACTGCTCCCTATAACACTCCAAGTGACAAACATGATTTTATTAGGTTTGTGAGGAAACGTATACCTACTTTATCAACAATTATGTTGGCAGCTACTGGTAGCAGGGCTTTCTTTCCTGTGGAACTCTGGACATCTTCAAGGCGGGCCCTTTCAGAAATGTGAGGAAACACATTAAACGTTTGTTTCCTGTTTCTGGCAATTTACGCATCACCACAAAAGAGGGAATGTGCATCACCAGAAAAAGTGGTCAAAAGATGATACTGATTTGCATAAAGTTTGCATAGGCTAATGTCTATGTACAGATACTAATTGAGATACAATTACTATGATTTTAATAGAAATACAATACAACTCATTGTCTGCTGTCCAGGTGCTATTGATGGTCCCCCGCTCTCTCTTTTTAGGATTGTTTCTCTTTAAAGTGGATTTAGACCAAACAGCTCTTCACATATAGAACTCCTTCAAACAGAGGATTGCACTCTGCCTTATTACAACAGAGGGCTGTAAAGTAGGAAAGATGGCTACCCTACCAACAGGCCGTTGGGGAACAGCCTATTTTACAAGGCTATTTTTTTTCCAGTTCCATCTTCCTCTGTGCTACTTAGCTGCTTTTACTGAGTTACTGCTCAATATTTTATTCTCAATTCTGTGGACAGTATGATTTTAAATTGTTTCTATTATTGTTGTAAGCTACTATGCAGAGCTTGGAAAAGTTACTTTTTTGAACTACAACTCCCATCAGCCCAATCCAGTGGCCATGCTGGCTGGGGCTGATGGGAGTTGTAGTTCAAAAAAAGTAACTTTTCCAAGCTCTGCTACGATGGAATAACTGGCTTTGAAACTTCCTTCCTTGGTCATTTGCTTTGCCAAAGGAAAAAAAAACCCAATTAAAATTTTATTTTACTAACATTGTTTATTAATTTAAGGCTGCAATCCGAAGGTGTATGTGTGTGTAACAACATGGTTCTGTTCCATTTCTGGGCATATGTATTTATTTACTGTACTTTTAAACACATTTTCCAACCCATAGTTTCCAATGGGAGAAAATGGGGAAGCTCAGAAACATGCTTACATTTCCCCCTGGTTCAGGGGCATGATTTGGGAATCCTTTGGATCCCAGCAGCTTCCCAGAACACTCCTAGAACATTCCTTTTTTGGCCATTTCAATGTTGGTTGTACAAGGGTGTTGGATAGGGTTGCCAGGCTCAGGTCTTCTGTATCTTTAAAAGTTGTACAGGGGGAAGGAAGAATTCCACCTTGTGGTTTTTCCCATTACAGGGTTGCAAGAACACCTGCACTTGGCTGACTTTCTCTTCTCCTAAAGATATAAGATCAGTCTCAGGCCCTGAACCTGGCAACCCTAGGAGGAATCATCCATTGGAGAGGGAGACTTCAAGTTCAGATGCCTTTCTTCAATGTTGGAAAGGTAACTCTGATCCTTCCTAAGGCCCCTGCGATGCCCTCCCAGGGACCCCAGAAGCATAGCCCAAAAAATGTTCATGTAAACCTATCAGATAACTTGTGCTTATTGTTATTGCACATTTGCCTGGAGGTGAGTAGGAAAACAAGCCTGAGGGGAGTGGCAAAGAGGATCTTAATAGAGACTTTTTTAAAGAAGAAAAGGCCAGGCTCTGTTTAATCTGAGCATTGAGCGGTTTACCTCCTATTTGCTTTATAGACAAGGATATAGATTCTGAGGTTAAAAGGGAATCTATTTGAGGCAGCCACTTCTGAAGATGTAGTGGATCGAAAAACTGAACAAGATACGAAAGGTCTGTGTAGGGGCAACACTAACAATCTTTTCAGACAATTGCTGAAAAACACTCAGATTTCAGTGGAAACATGGGAGGATCTGCACATGGAACTCTCCAGCACATCAATCTCTTGAAGTGATTTGGTCAGCAATGATGAGGGGTGGAAGGACTATAGCTCAGGGCACAGCACCCATGTTATACAGGTGGCACTGCAGATTCTGTCTCTAGTATGTGCAGGTAGACAATATCTGATAGCAGGTTGACAATATCTTTGCTGGAAATAATGAAGATCCAGTACCCATAAAGAATGGCAATGTACATAATCTCATTCTCCGCTTCTGGAGGGACAAAAGTGATGTATGTTGTGCTTACGACAGCCTTGCAGGAAGTCAGAGATTGCTACAGGTCAGGATTTCATTGTTACAACACTATTTGTCACTGTAATCCAGGCACTGCAAAATATTATTGTTTCCCCCTCTAAAAAATCCACATTTATCCATACGCCAGGTGAGCTCACTCCTTTATTCTCCATTTCAGGCACAGTATAACAATAGGGTGTACATATGGGACTCACATGGGCAGTGAGAAATTGCAACATCCTTGGGTCTCATACCTAGAACACCTTCCAGTCTAGGCACAGCAGATATATTATTGCTCTATTTCAAAAATCTGCTCATCACCTCATTTTCTACTTCATTTTGTTTTACTTTAGCCGTAGCAAACTAATACAGAGTGAACGTTTTGCCTGACTCTCGTGGGCATAACATAGCAACATAAGAAGAGCCTGCTGGATTGGGCCAATGGCCCATCTAGTCCAGCACCCTGTTCTCACAGATGATTAGGAGAACCTAGGGATGGGAACTGTTGGCCAATGCCAATTCAAAAGCATTCCATTGACCTAACAGGCCAGTATCGAATTGAGTTTGTCTGCTAGCCACTGCTTCTACCAATATGTTTTTTCCCTTGCAATTTTTTTATATTAATACCGATATTTTGAAAGGAAATATCGATAATATTATCATTCTTGATATCAATATTTTATAGGCAGATTTTTAAAAATAAAAATCCATTTTCAAAAATAGCCATGGAAAATCGCTATATAAAAATCCAGTCCACAGTTATAGAAATTAAGCAAATTAATGGACATTTTGGTACTGAATTCAAATGGGGCAGAATTTTAGCACTTCCCTACACACTGCCACTAATGGCCATTGGTAAGTTCCTTGCCTTCCAGGAATCTGTCTAGTCCCTTTTTAAAGTTACCTAAGACTGTAGCCATCACTGTATCAGGTATTTGAATTCCATCAGATATCAACATGATCCATACTGATCAAGTTTCACATTTCGTTTTGCCTTGCACAAGTTCCCCTGGGAAGGTTTTGCACAAATCTGCCTAGCTGTTTAGCTGCGTCTACTGCTTTGTTTTTCTCTACTCCCACCCGCAACCAACTTCCTCTTAAAATACTAGAGCTGACCAGCAGGTGGCAGCTTGATCAAATATGTATTGCATTTGATTTCCACAATGATAAAAAAAGTTTTAAATATTTTCTCCAACTTCTGTAAAGCTTTGTCCATCATATTGTCATCTTACTGCTCATGCTGTGCACAGGTCTGGAGTTAGCGGCCATCTCAGCTTCCATCACGGGGTGATTACAGGGATGTTGGGCATTGGTGGAATGTGACCAAGGCAATTCAGCAGTAAGGCTACAGATCTTTTTATTTGGTTCAACATTTTAAAAGCCCAGAGAATATGGAACTGCGACAAAGCGTTCCAGAGGATATATTTTCAAGAGGCTTTTGTTTTGAGTGCACTCAATACAGAGTTATTGTGTTTGTATGAATTCTTTCTTGGTTACATGCTCACATTTAATAGTAGCTTCAGCTATACAATAGCTTCAGTTGCATAGACTCCTTTTGCCATAGATCCAGTAGAAGGAAGATCTGGAGAAGAGCCTCAGAGATGGAACGTAATTCTTGAGCAGATCCAAGGGAGGATGTGACTCTTGAGATACTGTGGTTGCAAGCCATGTACTCAACTGCAGCAGTATTGGTGGCTATTGCAAGGCCATGCAGCTTCAAGGTGTTCTACAATTTGCCATGGCTTGCCTAGGGCAGTGGAGGGTATTACATTTTGGAGAAGATGGTCCTTCAGGTTTCCTGGCCATGAGCTGTTTAGGGCTTTCTGCAGGTAACATTACCAGCACTCCAAATTGTTATCAGAAACAAACTGAAAACCATTGCTAACTTTAGTGAAAAAGGAGCCATTTGCTCCCAATATATCGAAGCATTTTTATTCTGCTTTTTAAAAAATCAGTGATACTCAACACAGCTTAAAAGTTGCAATAAAACAAGATAAAACTGTATCTATAAGAACAACATATTGTTATGCTTGTAGCAATTCTCCCAGCAGTGAGAGATTCCAGAGACGCAGGGCCTACCCAGGTTTGGTTTCCTTTGTAAGGGGGTCATTGGAAGCTTTTTGGCATTTTGTAATATTTGCATTTATTTACAAATGTTCAGGTTAAGGATAGGTGGAATCACACAGCTCCAACACTCCAACCACAATCCAACCAGCAGAACAAAATCCTAGGTTACAGCGTCCAAAATATACAGCTCTCTGTGGCTTTCTATAAACATGTCTGTACCTTTCTTCATCTCTGTCTGCAGGCTTCCCCCCCCCCCCTTACAGACACTTTGCCTCCTCTTCCTGGCTAGAGAGAGGAAATTTGCCCTAGTCATCTCCAACCATCACCTAGCCTTCTTGGGCCATCTTAGCTCCTATGGCAACATATTGCCTGCCCTTGGCTAATAATTTTAGTTTCCATGGCAATATATTGCCCATATTTTACCAAACAAAGTGTATTGAGCCAGACCTGTCCCATCTATTTCAGGCCCATTAACATTCTCTTGTCCAAATCCAGAAGGTCCCAGGTCCAGTCTCTGGAATCTCCAGGCAGGGTGTGGAGAGACCCCTTCCTGAAACTCTGGAGAGGGGCTGCCAGTCAGTGTAAACCATATTGGCATTTGGGAGGAGTGGTTCCTGAGTGCGGTTTTCAATTCTGGTTCTTCTTACTGCAGAAATGAAATACTGAACAGAATGCTAGCACGTTGTTTCTGAATGGGGAATCCTCAAGGCAATAATAAAAGCTGCAGTTGTTTGTGCACAGACTTGCTCTGTATGCTACCCTTGTTTGTTCTAAGAAAATCCGTACTTTTGTGCCCTCAAAACTTCTTTACAATTAGCAAGCTACATGTTGGCAGATGAGGTTAATGCCTGTTTATGAAGCTTTATAGACTATCTATGAAACAGCATTCATCAGTTTCCCTTCTAGTTGCGAGCTTTTGCTCACAAATATATACTGCAGAATAATATGATCAGGTACAAACTTGGCACATTGAGTAATCTGTAATATGCTAACATTTCAGTATCATGTTAGTCCTGCATTAGGCTAATATGACACTAATACAAAATGACAGAGAGGAAAAAAATTACTAATACAATAAAACTTCCCTATAATACTTTAGGGCTGCCAGAGGTGTCTGTTTCAATTCACTTGAAGGCCTGTTTCAATTCTGTTCTTCATGGAGGCTGCAATCCTATGCCCACTTATTCAGAGTAAGGTCCCACCTGCACATACATTTAAAGCGCTATGATACCACTTTAACAGTCAAGGCTTCTCCCAAAGTATCCTGGACACTCCTATTTATTAAACAGAAACCCCCTATTCAGATCTACAATTTCCAGAGTGGTTTAAACAACCATTCTCTCTTCCCAAGGAACTTCCCAGTTTGACCTGATATGAGTCAGGTTCCTATGAGAGGAAATGCCATTGGTTTCAGTGGTCCTCTGAAGAAAACATGCATAGAATTGGGCTGCAAGGCTGCAATCCTAAGTATCCTTACTGGGGAAGTAAAGTTTAAATCATATACAAATTTACAGGGGATTAGGGATGGGGGATACATTCTATTCAGTTTGCATTTAAAGCCAAATCTATCCGATTTGCACTGTCCTAGACAATATGAGAATCAAAATACAGCCATCCTTCAAAATTTGAACATATCCAAATTTTGTGATGCAGTTATCCAACCAAACGATGTTTACGTAAATGCATATATGCAAATACACATACTTGCAAAGTAAGCATAAACATGAATGTATTAGTGAAAGTAATATACAAAAATGCATTATATTAGGAGAAACTGCTTGCAAAAATGTGTGGCTTAGTAAAAACTGCATAAAAATGTGTTAGGAGAAATTCACACTAAATTGCTAAAGAATTTCCATGAGGATGTTTTTAAAAAAGAAAAATTCTGGAAATGTGGAGAACTGAACTTTAGCATGAAAAAAAAAAAAAAGAAATAGAGAAAAACCAAAACCGACAGATTTGTCCATTCCTGCTTGGAATTCATCCCAGGTCTAGCCCATGCCATACCCTCCTCAAATGCTTGTGCCTGGCTGGAATGTGTCTTCGGAGTGTGATACTCCCTCTTGAACGTTGTGTGCCTGGATGGAGGATGGAGATGTGTGTGTGTGTGTGTGTGTGTGTGTGTGTGTGCAAACCTCTGACTTTTGCATGGCTAGAAGGCCATGCATAAAAAGGTATGCATGGCTAAAAAGGTATGCAGGCACAGTTTTATGGCCTAAAAGGTCAAGGTCACATCTATCGCCTTTCCCAGTTTTGCCCAGGAAGCTGCATTTTACTGAATCAGATCAGTTGGTCCATCTAGCTCAGTAATGTCTACACTGACTGGCAGCAGCTCTCCAGGGTTTCAGAGGGGAAGTCTCTCCCAGCCCTACCTGGAGATGCCAGGGATTGAACCTGGGTTCTTCCGCATACAAAACAGATGCTCTACCACTGAGCTACAACCTTTACTCTGACCCTGCTCATCACTGGCATTTGGGCCCGGGAAGGTCACCCACAAGGGAATGTGGCCCTTAGGTTGGAAAAGGTTCTCTGCCACTATTATAGAGCATCACTGTTACTGAGCATCTTATCTACTCCTCAGAGAGATAGTCTTGCATTTCTATTTAGGTAAAGTGATGCATATTTTGTACTTGGTTTCAATTTAGAGAATTAAGGAGCATTGCAATGGATTGCTTTAACTGGGTTTTAATCAATCCAAACATATTTTATTTTTTTTAAAAAAATGAACTTAACATTCCATGGAGACAGGGAGTGAAAGAAAAACAAGGATTTGGAAATTTCACCTTCTTCGGCTAAGCAGTTCTTAATGTAGCTTGAATAATGTTGCATATGTAAATGGTACAAGAGCTCATAAGCTCGGAAAGCTTATTTGGAAGTCTGCCATGCTTAATGCACTGGACAGTTCAAAGCATGCCTACTTCACAAAGTATAGGATTAATATTAGTAAACTCAAGTTGATCTCTTGTTAACTGTTTGAGTGCGATAGAGGACAGGCTTACACTGCAAAAGGCAGCAGTTCCATTTGCCCTCTGTAGTTCTGTCTGAAAATTTGCAAACAGTATCTCCCATGAGTTTCCATTGAATCAAAGGGGTGACTCACACATGGATGTACATTGACTGAAGACCTGCATGTATGAATACATCACATTTATCATGACTACAACTCTTGACCATAACTCTAAGGCTCCATTCTGAAAGGAACAGATCTCAGAGCTGGAGGCAAGCTCTCCATGGCTTCTCCATCCACTCACACCTGGTGCATTGCCTAAGTTGACAAGCAGAGGCTGGGGAGCATGAAGTTCCCTGGTGGGAAGGGCAATGTTCTTTCTGGGGAGTCCAGGTCAAGGGATGATGATTCCTGGGTTCAAGTTCAGGGGATTCGGATTCCAGGTGCTGCTGGCAGTCAGGTTCAGGCTTGGTATTGGAGGATGAATCCAGTGCCTCTGTTGGTGGCTCACCCAACCAAGCCTCCCTCCTCCCTGCTATGGTCTGTTCAAAAATATAGATGCACCACTGGATTTCTTTAATTAGCATGTTTTGTGAGAGCATTTCATACTTTCATTTGTCAATAGCTGTTGACTGCTGCCTCATGTGCTGAGTTACAAAATGGCAGCCTCTCTGGGAACAACCTTCCAAATCTGGCCTGGATCCACCCACCAAGGCTGGCCATTGACTGCTCCGGGAGAAGTAGGAGTATATATGGACTTCCTTTTCCAGTTTCTTGAGCAACAAGGTGCACCTAAGCTGTACGGTGCCTTGCAGTTCTAGACTTGCACTCAGGCCTTGTTTGCAAGCTTCTCCTAGTTGTCTGGTTGGCCACTGTGAGACCACAGTGCTGGACTAAATGAGCCTTTGGTCTGATCCAGCAAGGCTCTTCTCATGTTCTTATGCTTCTTGGTCTTGGCTTGTTCTCCAGTCCTGATTGCTCTCTGCCCTTGACTCCTGAAGTGGTCTAATCTGGTCTCTTCATTGTCCTCAGGTTTTGATTACCCTCGTGTTCTGACTCTCTCCAGACCCCTGCCCATGGCCCAGTATTGATGACATTATATAATTGATTTATTTCCTGTGGCATGCTGGCAGAACTTCTCCTCTGGCACACGGTGTGGGGATTACTAATCTAAGAAGGCAGAAGCAGTTATCCCTCCACTCTTCAGAGCTGTCTTTTGAGTGTCCTAGGAAGACGGCAGCAGTAAACACGCCACAGAATGAGGTCCAATTGGTGGGAGGAAAGTCTGTTTCAGAGTTACGGTTCTGGATGTCAACAAGTTATTTTGGATACAGATGAAATATAAGCAGAGTGAAACACAACTTGCACATGAAGACGACATTTTAATTCTCTCTCTCATTCCTCTTGGGAGACAAAAAAAAAATCACTTCTCAGGCTAGAAGTTAAAACCCAGGAGACGTGGGTCTTTTATCCCTTTTCTTTTTCAACCCTGCTACCCTTTCATCTGACACTCTGCATTGCTCATTAACACAATCTCCAGCCTCTTTCGACCCCCCCTTCAGTTTAATGGAATAGAAAGTGAATTATTGGGGGGGAGGGAGGGGGAGGGAAATAGGACACAGGGTCTTATTCTTTAGGCACCTTCTGCATCTAGTTCAAGTTATGGAGATGACAGAGGCCTCTGGATGTAACCAATGTGGTGCCCTCCGTATGTTGTTGGACTGCAACTTGCATCAGCCCCAGCCAGGATGGCTAATGGTAAGGCATGATGGGAGCTGTAGTCCAGCAACCAGCGGCGGCTGGTGTCCATTGGGACTGTTGGGGCAGAAGGCAGAGAGCCCAACAGTAGGTGGAGCCACAGCCCATGAGAGGCAGAGCCAACTCATTCTAGCTTTGATTCTTCTTCTCTACTGTGTTCTGCAAGGGCGATACTGAGACGAAGGAAGAGGAAGCTGACACCCTCTGGACTTAAGTAAGGAGGTAGGCAAGTTAGTGGGGCAGTGCCCCAGTAGCCATCCTCCACTGCCAGCAATTTATTTATTTATTTATTTATTATTATTATTATTATTATTATTAGCATTAGCATTAGCATTAGCATTAGCATTTATTAGTCGCTTTTTCCCCAAAAATAGGACTCAAAGCAACGTACAAAAAGGAAAATAAAAACACATTAAGCAATATCTGGAGGACTTCATGTTTGCTATCACCAATCCGCTGCTGCATTAACTTTGGGGGTTACTAAGGCTGAGGGTGGGGTGGGGGTACCCAAGGTGGGTGATCTGCCTCTTCCAGTGCCCCACCAGGCTCTGACCAGCAGGGCATAAATTCACTCCTTTTCCATTTAAAAACCAAATTGAAGGATTTCCCTTCCACTGGAAAAAAGTAGGAACAGAGGAACAAAGGAAGCTGCCTTACATTGATTAGACCAACAGTCCATCTAGCTCAGCATTGTCTACACTGACTGACAGAAGCTCTCCAGAGTTTCAGGCAGGGAGTCGCTCCCAGCTGTGCCCGGAGATGACAGGGATTGGATGTGGGGCCTTCTGCATGCAAAGCAGATGCTCTGCCACTGAACTGTGGCCCTTCCCTAATATGTGAGTGTCCTGCGTTTGGGGAAATCGGAGGGGTAAGCAGACCTGGTGTACAATGAGTGAGCCACCTCTTGGTCAAACCACCTTCATGATTATAACTGGAAGCAAATTGGGATAAATTATACCAGCACCGGAATAACATCTGGAGCTTTGAACCATGGAGGTAGAGCTCCTTCATAAGCCAGCATCAAAGCTCAGGCACTTGGGTTAATCTTGGTGTGAGGAGGAGCTGAAATACTGGCTTGTCTTATATCGCAGGTTGGGAACCCCAGGCCTCAGGGGTCCTCCTGGGCTTTCTATCCGGCCCTCAGAACTCCCTCCAGGCCACACACCCTCTCCCCAGGCCACACCCCTAACTGGCCTTGCCTCACACCCAAAATATTTTTGTCTGCCTGGGATGTGTCCAACTCTAATAAATTGTTTTATTAAATTGTTTTTTTTAAAAAAGTGTTCTTAAATTTGTATATTTGTTTTTAATTGTTGTAAACCGCCCAGAGAGCTTTGGCTATGGGGTGATATACAAATGTAATAAATCATCATGATCATCATCATGATCATCATCATCACCATCATCATCATGCTCCTTGCTTTTCTGCTGGAGGACAGAGACGAGTGCATGACCATGGGTAGGAAGACATTTACTGTACAAAAATGAGATTTGCATTCATTGCTCTGCCCAGTTTGGCCTCTGGCTCTGCCCACTACTAGCATGTGCCCCCTGGATTTGTCCAGAATAGAATGGGGCCCTCAGGCTAAAAATGTCTCCATGCCCCTGTCCCACGCAGTCCAGGGTTTTTCATGCTACCAAGCAAAATAGGAAGGAGTCTCCATACCACCAAGATAATATAAGACATCAGTCTAAGTTGCTACAAGTAGATCTACAGGTTCTAGTTGAAGTTTAAAGAGCTTTGAGGATATGACCCCCTACCCCATAAGACTAGAGGGAATTGTTCAGGAGGCTTGTGCACATCCTTAGTCAATAAGTTTGTGACATCCAAGTGCAAAATGTGATGATGCCCGTCAACTTAAGGGGATTCAAAGGGGGATTAGGCATATGCATGGAGAATAAATCACTGGATATTGGCCATGAAATGTAACCTTCAGGTTCATAGGCTGGATGCCATTGGATACCAGCAACAGTGAGAGAAGGCTGTAGCCTTTAAGCCCTACTCCTGGGCTTCCTGGAGGCATTGAATCCAGGTTTGAGGGGGCCCTGGGCACAATGCCCACTAAGGGGTCACCTCTTGAGTTGGTGGGCCATAGCAGGCTTACATCATGGCAGCAGTACTCCAAGCAGTGGTGGGTGGTTGAAGAAGGCACCATTTTAATTTCCCACAGTTCTACAGTGGTTGTGAGGCAAGTCTGTGAGGCAACATGCTGAAACCATTTTGAAGAAGGAAGATTTTGGTGAAGAATGGCATGTTTGTTCTGTTGTGGGTTTTTTTTGAACTATGGTATGATTATTATATACAAGCAAGCAGGGAGCATTGTATTTTTGTATGTGATTAAAAAAAAGACAACCATAACTTCAAAACCATTTACTTTGTGGATGTTCCTGTGAAAATGTTCTTGGGCTTCTACTTCTAACAAACAAACAAATAATAAAAATACACTAACCAGTGGCTAAATGTGACTATAAATCACTGCCAATATGTTTACAAAATGGATTTCTCCAGAGAAATGGCAGGAAAATGTAAAACAAAAGAATACACTGCACCAGTGGTAGCAATAGAGTGATAGGGCCTCACCTGGTACACCTTGTAAGTGAACTTTGAGCAAAGGATAAAATGAAATAGTTCTCCACTGTGGCAATGCTGTTTGTGCTTTGGGGCTCATATTTTGTTGATCTATGCTGTAGCAGTTGTGAACATGCATTTTTGAACAGGGCATTTGGTTGTATAAAGCAGCCATTCCGCATACAATGCCCCTTCCTTAACTTTCAAATGTGCATTTTATTATTGATGTTTATGCCCACACCACTACTCCAGGCAATGACATGTTGCGGGTGTGCAGCACTTACCCATCTTTCCTTTGGAAGGCAGTCACTGGGGGGGGGCTTATTGGCATTTTGCAATAGCTGTGTTTATTTACAAATATACAGACTGCACACAAGTGGAGGCACAGCTTAAACAGCCCAACAGCCTGCCACAATTCCTTCCTCCCACACCAGATCTCCAGGGAGACAGCCAATGCCCTAAGATGCTTACAGAGTCCAAGCTCAGCTCTCTGTGTCTTCCCCAGTCTCATGTAAATAGCAGTCTTTTTGTTTCCTTACACACACACATGCGCACAAGTATGTGAACACATGCACATCCATGCATATACATGGAAAAGAATGTAAGATAATGTGTCTTAAGTTCTTATGTTCTACATGCATATCCACACATGCACACCATGCCCTATGAGGGGGACAGAACCCAGATAATAATCTCTTCTGACCATCACCAAGGTCTTTAGCTACAGTGGAGATGAATGGCCAGAACTTTGGGGCTACCAACACTCTTGCCAAGTCTTCTGAGCGGAAGGGCAGGATATAAATTTGACAAATAACTAACTAACTAAATAATAAGCGTTTAACCTGATGTTGCCTTGGGACATATCACACTGGTAGCTCTATTCATTGGAATCTGATAGCATACAATAACATTATCAAATAAATACTGTTTATACCATTTTAATGTGGCTTTTTTTCTTTTGGGTAATTGCTATTTTTAATGGTTAAATGTATGTTTTTTATTTTGCAATACTGTTCTTGGCTTTTTACAAGGAAAGGCAGATATAAAATGTTTTTAATTATCTATCTGTTTATCTGTCTATCTGTCCCAGGGGTTCCAACTCCTTTTCAGTCTGAGCGTCACATTCCCTTCCGAAGGTCACATGCCAGTGGTGGGCGGAGTCAAAGCAAAATGGGTGGAACAGTGAATGTAGATTTTTCTTTTGTACACTAGGCTAGTTTTTACACACATTTCCTTCACTATCTAGGTAAGCAAAAAAGCATAATTGGCATCTAAGGACATATTAGAGACAGGCAAATACACTGAAAGAGGGTGAAAAGCATTGCTGGTGAGGGGTGTTGCCAGGAAAGAGCCCTGAGGGCCAAATATGCCCAGGGGGCATATTTGGCTCATGGGCCTGAGGTTCCCCACCCCTGCTTTAAAATAATAATAAAAAGAAACCTCTCATGATTGGATGTCACCTATGTATGGAAGCCAGGATGGCTTAGAGTGGTAGCACCTGCACTTTGGAACTCCCTGCCTATTGACATCAGGCAGGCACTTTTGCTGTACTCTTTTTAGGTACATGCTTAAAACATTTCCATTCAGGCAAGCTTATCCAGACACATAGAAGCTTTAATGTCTTTGGAGTCTACTGTTGTTTTTAATCATTTCCAGAAATGTTTTCAGTTATTTGTTTGTAACTGGTTTTATAGATAACTTTAATGTGTTTTTTTTGTAAACTGCTTAGAGGTTTTTCACAATCAAGCAGTATATACATTTTGTTAAATAAAATAAACAAATAAATAAAGGTCAAATTAGTTTCTTCCATACTGAGATCATTGTTACAGACTATCTCATGCCATTTGCCTGTGGCTTATTTAAATTTGGAAGAGCATTTGTAAGGGGGTTGGAAACACATTTTTCCAGGGCCTGTATGTCTCTTTCCATCTTAGTAATCCACAAAGCAATGGTACTTGTCTGCTCCTGGGTTGCTTTGGCACATGCTTGTCTATGACACTTCTAATCATCGGCACCTGCCTGAAAAGTAAATGCATAAATTGTGTTTATTAATTATAGCATTCTTGGAATCATTGTGAAAGATCAATATGTACGTTGCATGGCCGTGTCTTTCCACGGCTGTAATCATTTCCATCAGAACCCTTCAGGAATTACAGTAACCCATGATTCATTCATAATTCACCGTTTCCATTATTTCCTTTCCACATGTAGCATGTGGCAAAATTTATAGCTTCATTTACATTGTGTTCTATGAATAATAGAAGGAATACACTGAAGACTATGGGAAATGGTTGGGTTGGTGCAGATGCATTATGAAAGCCGGGAGATCTGCATCACAATGAGGGTCGTTTGCCTTCTTTGCTATATGTATTGACAAAGGCTGCAGCTGCAAGGAAAAAAAGGTTATTTTCAACAGTCACCATTAAACGCAACATCTCTCTCCTTGAACTTCCCAGTGAGACAATGAAGGAACCTCCAATAAATAGTAAGGAACAAAAGAGAGAAAGGGACAGATGATTGCAGGTTCCACTCAGTAGCGGATGATATGGTGGGGTGGAGGCACTTACTTGGCTCCCCAGCAGGTGAGTCGCTGATGCTTACTGGGAACAGGAAGGGTGATGGTGAGATGGGCGCAGTGTAAATGAGCCAGCAGAGCCAATCCGGTGCTCCCGACGGTGTGTTTACATTGCATCAACCTCCCTGCTGCCTCACTCCTCTACCTCCTCGTAAGCAGCAGCAACTCACCTGCTGGGAGGTCAGGTAAGTGTCTCCATCCCACCACACCATCCGCTGCTGGTTCCATTGTTGCACCTCTTTGGCTTGAACAGGACATATGAACAAAGGTAGGAGGCACATTCCCCCCTCCCCATGCGAGCACAGGACCTTTCCACTCCCCATGTTGAACAAGGAAGATCTGAAGAAGACTATCTAGCCGCGTTTGTTTGATGGAATGCTTAGGCCAGCTGGTATAGCAGCCTAAGTGGAGCCCGCGAAGCACAGAACTCAGACTGGCAGACCTGAAGAGGGGAAGAAGGAGGTCTGGTGACAAAGGAGGTAAGGTGCTTGAGATCAACTGCTGGGAGCTCTGCTTAGAGAATCCCTTCCTGGTCCCAGTGGCAGCTGGCAGATGACTCTTTTAGGCCTGCTGCCTCCAAACACAGGTAATTTTGCTGCACCTCTGGATTAGCAACAACCTCAAACCCATCTCATGAAGAGACATTGCAGCATTGCCCATCATAGCAAAGGGCCTTTCATGTGTTTATCTCTCATGACAGTTTAGCATGCCCCATGATGAGAGTGGCCACCTGTCCTATTTTTCAGGAGGCAGTTCTCTATTTGAAGGAGTCTTCTGTTCTTGAAGGGCTGCCTGGTCCAAGTCTCTTTGAAAGATGAAGAACTTGAAGAAGGGAGCACAGGAGCCTTGAAATTGTCCATCAATAGTTAGCACTCTAGAGTAAACAGGCACCCAGGTCACCTAGTCAGTCTTCCCTGCCATGAGGTCAAGATTTAATTTTGGAGATTCATTTTTGCTGTTATTTGGACTATAGCATATTTTTGTTAAACACTGTTAAGTGTGTGGGGATTGTTTAATTGTATATTTATTGAGATGTTCTCATTAGTTTGTTGTTTATTATTATTGTTTGGCTACTTATATACTGTGTATATTTATATGTTAAAAATAAAAATGCTACTTATTTGCTGGGAAATTGAAGATTTTTATCTAGGCCTTTTTATAAAGTGTTTGGTTCTCTTATTGTGACACATTTAAATGTTTTTTCTTTTCTTTTAATAATGTTATTTGTTATTTAATTTTGAGAATTGCATTATTGTATTTATGCTTTATGATGTGTTATATTCGTGTTTTTGTAAGCCGCCTTGAGGGCCTTTTGGCCATAAGGCGGGATATAAATTTAATAAATAAATAAATAAATGAGATGCATTGCATTCCAATTTAAATTATAATAATTATTTCTGAATTTGCATCTATACATCTAAACTGGCACATGTCAATTTTATGCAAACCGGTGTCCTGTTTGTTTGTTTGTTTTGGCAAAGCATTTCCTCTTTCCAATTACTACTCATACACCCCAATAAAGTCTTGTGCTAGTAGTCAATAACTCATAAGGTCAGGGGCAGCACCAGATTTTGGTGCACACCACCACCCAAATGCGGCCATGCAGCATTTTTTCTTCTGTCACTGCTGTCATTGTGGTGGCAGCAACACCACCCACAGCTTTCACGCCCCCAGGTGGCATATTAACAGTGGGCAGGTGGCAGTGCCATTTTTAAATGGGATCCAAGCTCCTAGCACCTTAATTTATGCAAAATACAGTGCCCCAGCCTGTAGAGCTATGAAATCATTTTCATAGGCCAGGCCATTGCATTTTGGGTAAATTAAGATGGCCGGCAGCCACTGTAAATGGGAGTCAAGCTTGACTTCCGTTCAAAAGCACCATTCCCCACTGCTAACCTGGCCATCTGGGGGCTTGGGGGGAAGGGTGATTAGTGGTTACGAAGCTGGGCTGGGCTAGGCTAGTGATGGGCCCTTCTGAGCTCCTGAGGCCCTCAGCTAATGTTCCACCTGGCCATCCACTGGCACTGGGCCTGCATGAGGTTTTGTTTTTGTTTTATTTTGCTCTGAATAAGCTGGTATCAGGGAAAGTAAAATTACTTTTTGTCCTGAATGTGAAAGCATCTTTCAAAAGCTAAATTCAAGGAATGGGGAAAAAAGGTCAGCCTTTCCACAAAAGGGCTTGACATGAAACAAACACACACTTTCTTTGGGATTTCATAGAATGTTTAAAAAGCAATTGGCAATTATATTTATATAACCCAAGTCAATCTTCTATTTGTTCCATATCCAAAGACTCTTCTTTCCCCTTTCTTGCCCCACCTTCAATAAATCAGGTTTTAAAACCTGTTGGATGCTTCCAATGATGCTATTATTAATCTCACTCTTTACTTTTTCTTATAGATAAAGAATCATAGAGGAGGAATTGGTCTGATGCTATAGGTTTCAATAATAGTTTGTCAAAGTTCACCTGTGGAACGGCTGGACTGCTGACTCTTTCTTCCAGATTGATGTGCCTGGCATCAAACAGAATTGTCTGATGAAAATGAGCACTTCTTTCCCCCAATATTTTCTTAACACTTGTGCCTTTGTTGTTTAAAATAGGCCACACAGAAACTCTGAGAGATACCACTGAATTGTCTTTCTGCGTATTCCATTTTCTCTTTCAATACTGGCTGTGCCAAGGGCCACTTTTCTCAGGCCCAGTTTGTTTGTTTGTTTATAGTATTTGTATTACTGAATTATCTACATGGCCTTTCCAGCAAAATCTCAGGGCAGCTTAAGGATGGCACCACCACCAAATCAAAGTAGAATAAAACAGCTTGGAAGATAGGAAGCCATCTAAATTGGGCCATCTAAATCAGTATTGTCTACACTAATGATGTATTAATATTCTAACCCTATCAGATGTATGGCTAATATTTTTGTGTAAGGTTTGAGTTGCTGTGTAACTTGTGTTACAACCTGGGGTTACAACATCCAACTTTTACAGTTACGGGTTGGCAGTGTCTCTCCTGGATTTCAGAAAGGGGTCTCCTTCAATTCTTACCCAGAGCTTGGAAAAGGTACTTTTTTGAACTACAACTTCCATCAGCCCAATCCAGTGGACATGCTGGCTGGGACTGATGAGAGTTGTAGTTCAAAAAAAGTAACTTTTCCAAGCTCTGCTCCTACCTGGAGATACTGGGGATTGAACCTGGGACCTTCTGAGTGCAAAGCTGATACTCTATCAAGAAGCCACGTCCCTTCCCTCAAAAGCATATCATACCTTGGCTATGAAGAAAATAGGGTACTTAATTTTGTACAATCCTCTATAATGAGGTGAAAGTTCCTTATTTTAAAATAATTTCAGATGTTACAGAGAAACAGAGCTGGGTATCATCAGCATACTGCTGACACTTCATCGCAAATCTCCTGATAACCGCTCCCAAGTGCTTCATATAGATGTTAAACAGCATCAGGGACAAGATGGTACCCTGTGGCACCCCAGAGCACAACTGCTAGGGAGCTGAAAGACAATCACCCAATGATATTGTCTGAAAATGATCCTAGAAATAGAATTAGAACCACTATAAAATGGTGCCTTCGATACCCATCTCATCAAGTTGGCTCAGAAGGATACCATGGTTAATAGTATCCAAAGCCTCTAAGAGATCAAGTAAGGATAACAGGGTTGCACTCCCCCTGTCCTTCTCCTGATAAAGGTCATCCATCAGGGTGACCAAGGCTGATTCAGTCCCATAAACAGGCCTGTCACCGGATTGGAATGAATCAAGATAATCTGTTTCATCCAAGAGTACTTGCAATTGCTGTGCCACAACCCTCGTAATCACCTTTCCTAAAAAGGGGGTATTCGTGACTGGGTGGTAGTTGTCACAAACCAATGGATCCAGGGTGGGCTTTTACAGGAGTGGTCGGATCACCACCTTTTTCAGGGCAGCTGGAACCACCCCATCCCACAACGACGCATTGACCAGACCATGGATCCACTTGGTCAAACCTCTTCAGCAAGCTTTAATAAGCCAAGAAGGGCAAAGGTTGAGAGGACACATTGCTGGTTGCATTGTTGCAAGCACATTGTCCATGTCATCAGGCCACATCAACTAAAACCAATCCCAAGAATTTGTAGCAAACTTTGCACTGGGCACCTCACTGGGGACTACACTAGATATGGATAGGGCATCAAGATTGATATGGAGGTGAGGAACTTTACCCTCAAAGTGCCTTGCAAACAATTCACAGCTTCTGAAGGGTATAAAACTCAGTTTCCTGGAGCTGATGTCAACAAACCCCTGACAATACAAAAAGCTCCACTGGATGGCTACTTGAGGATGCGATGGGGGCAGAGAAGTGGGCCTTTTTCACTGCCGTCTCCACCACACAGTAGGTACGGTTATGATGTTTTACTCATGCCTAATCAGCCTCACAGCATGTCTTCTGCCACTTGCGCTCTAGCTGTCGTGCAGCTTGTTTCATTGCCCTTAGCTCCCTAGTGTACCATGGTGCAAACTGGGCTCCACAGTGCCAGAGAGGGCGCTCAGGAGCAACCGTGTCAAGAGTCTGATGCACCATGTTGTTCCAAGGGCTTCAACAGGGTCACCTGCTCTAGATCTACTGGGAACTCCCCCCAGGCATTCAGGAATCCTGTGGATTCCATTAGTCTCCGGGGGTGGACCATCTTAATCTGTTCGCCATCCCTGCAGGGCAGGATTGGAGCCGTAAGTCTATACTTCACCAGGAAGTGGTCTGACCAAGACAAGGGGGTGACATCCACCCCTCCAACTCCAGACCACCCTTTCTTCCATCTGGATCAAAAACCAAGTTGAGGGTGTGCCCTGCCCTATGCATTGGGCCAGTGACAATTTGAGACAGCCCCATGGTAATCTTGGAGGTCATGAAGTCCTGAGCCAGAACATTAGAGTCAGCTTCAGCATTGACATTGAAAACACCCAGGACTATTGTTCTGGGTTCCTTCAACACCACAGCTGAGACAACCTCCGCTAGCTCAGACAGAGACAGGGTGGATGGGACACCAGCAGCAATCCTAGTTTCCTGTCTCCTTGGCCTGACACCAGGTGCAGGCCCTCACAGCCAGCTCCAAGACAGAGTGGTTTCCTGGTGACAGAAATGGAAGTTATGGAAACCACAGCAATCCCTTCCCCCGTTCCTAAAACATGTGCTGGTGTTGCACAGAGTATCCAGGTGGGCAAAGCTGGGTCAGATCAACTCCTCCCAGCTCACCCACCCAGATCTCGGTAATGCACACCAAACTGGCACCCTACCCATGATCAAATCATAGATGAGTGTGGTCTTATTATGTACCAATCCGACGTTAAACAACAGCACACACAGGCCAGTGGGCACAGCAGATGAACAACAAGGAACCTGACCATGGGAGGAGTGGGAGAGAGGAACAAGGTGTAGATAGCCTTGCACTTGTCTTCTATGGTAACTCACCACCTCCCAAAACGGCTTGAAATGGCTTGAAACCCGCCATTCTTGCAGTCCCAGCAGGTAACGATAGGCGAGTGTGTGGGAGACCATTACATAGGCATGTGCAGGAGAAAATTTGGGGGCTCACTGGAGGGATTTATTTATTTATTCATCTATTGCCTTCCACACATGTCTCAATAAACATGCAATAAAACAGCTAAAAATAGTTTAAAACAACACAGAAAATAGCAACAGATAAAAAAAAACAATACCAAGCAGATATGCATGGCAGAGATCAATTTATCCAGCTAGAACTGGGTGGAACAAAAATGTCTTCAATTGTTTCTGGAAAGTGCAGATAGCAGGCTCCTGTCACATCAGGAATGCTCTTCTACAGAACAGGGGCAGCCACATTAAAAGCCTTGCTCTGTGTTACTGTGGAGCAGGCTTCTGTG
Organism: Rhineura floridana; assembly: GCF_030035675.1. Taxonomy (NCBI): domain Eukaryota; kingdom Metazoa; phylum Chordata; class Lepidosauria; order Squamata; family Rhineuridae; genus Rhineura; species Rhineura floridana. Next base: position 30,999,182 of record NC_084492.1, on the reverse strand, counting down.
ATCTTTGAAACTTGGAGAAGCCTCTCCTGCAGACCGCAGTGACCTCCTGGGTATATAAGGGTTGAGGTGGTCTCTCAAGTAATCTGGTTCTGAGCAGTACAGGGCCTTATATGCTAGTACCAAACCCTTGAACGTGGCACGGTAGCAGATGGGCAGCCAGGGCAAATTCATATGCTGGTAGAAGATTGCCTCCACAAGCAACCTAGTTGCCATATTCTGCATCAGCTGCAGCCTCCAGAACAACCTTCAGGGTAGCCCCACATGGAGTGCATTGCAGTAATCTAATCTGGAGGTTACAAATGCATGGACAATTTAGGAGGGAACTGGACCCTGTTGCATTGCCAATATTATTGCTAAGACACAACAGGGTCCAATTTGTCTCAGAATTAGGCTCGGATTAGACCAAGCTCTTTAGTTCCTGAGTCTTATTCTGAGACTGACTGGGGCAATTGCTCCATTACTAGCGATCTCCCCTTTTAAGTGATTCCTTCTCTCTCTTTCTCTCTTTCCCTGGACCATTCTGAATGTTGAGTCTTTAGTACATTGTTTCTAGTCTATTGGATATTTTATTAATGGATGTGATGCTAATATTGCCATATTACAATCTCATCAATTTGATTACTGTGAAGATGTTGTAATATTAATGGCATATATACTACTAGGAGCTTAGGCTGTAGGATAAATGTAGAAGAGATTTCAGCAGCTTGGAATAAATGGTAAATCATGAAGCCAGTCACTTACTTGTACAAAAAAATAATAATCCTCATTTCAGCACTCCTGTATTTGAAACAGAAATTTTTTTGTAATAAACCCAATGAATTCTTGAAATCTAAAAATATAATTCTCTCATTGTTGAGTCTCCTGATAGTTTATTTTGATCACGGCTGTATCTTGAAGTATCACATCATCAAACTGACAGCCGGGTGCTGATTTAATGCCCAGACAGATCATTAGAGCATTGCCAATGTAAGGATGTATTAGTGTAACACATCATCAGCATGTTAGCACATGGATGATGTATCACTCTCAACTGTGGCATTGGTAGAAAGGGATGCACTGGGGAACCGTGGTTACTTTTATACTTAAGCTCGAAGGGTCTATGGAAAGAATAAATATATGTGAATGGCATATTTTCATGGACCTGGAAGGAGAGACTGCTTAAGTGAACAATATTTCAAGCCCAGTTTTAGAGCAATGATTTCTATAAGGCATAGGCTCAGCTGCATAAAAATTGGGGAACATAGAAGGGATGACGTTTAGGCTTATATTTATCAATTTTTGACTATTATTCTTTTTAAAAAAATATATGCCATTCAATGGATCTTGGACACTTTTTCAATTGATTAAAAGTATTTCTTTTTTAAAAAAATCACTAGATTGATTAAAAGCTGCAATCCTGCTAACAATACACTGATTCAGCAATTCCCCTGGTCTCTTGCAATTTCTGGGGGTGCGGGGACATTTGGTTTAGTTTGCATTTTAATAAGAACCTATCTAATATGCAGTTCCCGAAACAATATGCAAACCAAAATACAGCTATCCAAAACTGGGACTCCTCAGAATTTTGCAATGCAGTTCTCCAACCCAAAATGTGTATAACAGAGGAAAGAGCCTATATTAATGAAAATAATAACACATCAAATGCATTGTATTCTGGGGAAATTGCTTGAAAAATGTGTGTATTAGAAGAAATGCACACTAAAATGCTGATGAATTTTTGTGAGGACTTCCTGAGACAAAAGCAAAATCCTAAACTGATGTGGAAAAGTGGTGAATCAAACTATGAGAATAATGGAATCATGGGAAACTGAGAGAAACCAAAAACACCAGACTTTGTCCATCCCTGTGTAATGAAGCTGCAGTCAAATATGTCCTGCTCTTTAATTTTTTACCTTGACCATTTAGCTATTTATTACATTTATAGAGTGGCCCATCAATAAATAAATATTCCCTGGGAGGCTTACCAACAAAACAATATTAAAAATGCAATCAATAATCATGAGAAATGATGAGCAATGCAAAACAGCAAAACACACGCACAGAGAGAAAACTCTTGCTTGTCAAGAGAGAAAGCATAAATAAAACAGTCGAAAGCCCAGTTTTCACATTGATTGGCTTGTAGGATGCTGGAGACATAGGGATCCTGCTGAGACCCTTCTCCCAAAAAAGTAAAGGGTCTAAGACCCCCTGAGACCCTAAATGACTACACCCCTGGATGCGGCAGAACCCCTTCCCACAAGGAAGAGATGAACAAGTGGCTTCTTCACTTTTTGATACAAATTACAAATATAACAAATATATACCCCTTACAAATTTAACAGTGATTGTTTTAATTAAGAACTTTATTACGGAACACCATCTACTCCTTTCCTACCTTCCTCCTTCCTTTCCTTTCCTGACTTCCAATTACTAATTGCATAATTATCACCAGTCCCTTAAATCCAAAAGTTTAGTTTGAATCACCAATACAATATTTTTACGTAGGAAGTTCTTTTTAATTTTTTTCGGTCCCAAGGAAGGAAAAGTCCCCTCTATTCTTGACATATCTTTATTTTTTTGTGAAGTTTCCCCTCTATTGTGCTCAGAATCTCAGTAGGTCCCTGTGAGGAACTGCTCATTCAGGACCCCTTTAAAATTCCTCAAAATGTTTTGAATCAATGAAACCAATTAGTCAGCCAGATGTTGCAGCCTAATTTCTGGCTTACTTATGAGACTCATATTTCAGAGAAAACTCTAGTTTATCCTAATTTTTTTTTACCTGCAGATTGTTGGAGAAAGCTGTTAGTATCTCAGTGGGAAGATGAAGAACATCATACTTCCCTAACATGCAGTGCTCCATTAAGACAAACGGGGCATTGCCCCACCAACCTCAGCCTGCTCTAAGCCAGCCCCCACCTGCTTGCCTCCTTACTTAACACCAGTCAGGTGGTTGCTCTGCCTGTCATTGGCTCTGGCTCCATGTACTGTTGGTCTCCCTGCCTTCCGCCCTACCAGTCCCAATGGGCACCAGCCACTCCTTCCAACAAGTCATAAATGTGGTGCAATATTTCAAAATGTTCACATCCACCTGGTTCTAAGATTCTTTGAAAGTGGAGTTAAGGTTGTCCAGACACGTGCTTCTTGCTGCCGGCTTTTAGTAGCAAGCTTAAGTTAGACATGTGGCTGGCATCAGAATTAAGCTCAAGTCAATTTACTGAACATAAAACACACTTGACCTTGAATGGATTAATTTACTCTCTGGAGCCTCCTCCTGTATAACAAATAGGAAACTCTCTGGCTACATGGGCTAACGCATAGAGATATCATAAGTGCTTAATAAAAATCCTTGGAGAGCTTTTGGATGGGGGAAAAGATATCCATTAGTGGATTAGTTTGAGCTCTGGGAGCCTCTAAACCTAATCTCTTACCTGATGAATTGTGGGCATTGTGTTGTCTGTTTTTTGGAATATTTTATTTAAAAGTACTGTTGTTCTTGGACATCCTTTATTCAGTTGTTTTGTTGTTATTGGGAGGTGGGAGCATGTACTATATCAGGCAATGGAGAATCTCAGGCCTCAGGGCGCAAATGCAGCCCTCCAGGACTCACTCTTGGGGGGCCAGCAGACTTTCCCAAGGCCACACCCCTTCCTATAGAACACACCCTCCTTGAGTGCTTTGGCCTGGCTGCAATGTGTCCTTGAACTGTGACAATGCCTCTTGCTCACCTGGAAAAAAACCCTCTGCTTTTTGCATGGCTGGGATGCAACCTACTGTACAAAGAGAAGAGTCACATCCACTGCCCCACCCACCTTTGCATCTGGTCCTGGCCACCGCTGCTATGTGGCCTCCTGGAAGGCTGCCCACAAGGAAACGCAGCCCTTGAGCTGAAACATGCTCCCCACTTCTGAACTACATGCTCAGCCAATATACCAAAGGCCTAGATATCATGGGGTTCAACACACCAAGCGGTGTTTTTCATTGGGACACAGAAGGAGCATAATGGAGAGGCATTACTGGTATAGTGGATAACAGAGTGTTTGACAAGAGTTTGTATTTTAATGCCAGTTCTTTCAAAACAACAGCTGGCAGTTATATAGGAAGCCGCTTTGCATCATGTCAGACCATTCGTCTTTCTAGGTCAGGATTGTCCACTGCCTATTCTGTAACTGAAACTGAAACATTAGGAAGACAATTGAGATAAGTACTACTGAGAGCATTTTGTAATAATCATTGATAACAAAACATAAAATCATAAATTAATTTACTTTTTTATCTTCAGATATATATAATCAGAGCTTGGAAAAGTTACTTTTTTGAACTACAACTCCCATCAGCCCAATCCAGTTTCCTAGTTTATTATGAAGATAAAATGCATAGTTACCAATCAGATACAAAAGTCCAGGCCTGGTTAGACCTTAAGGCTTGCCATACAATGTATGGAATATGGAAGCCAAGCAGTAGCAGGCAAGCAAACGAGGAGAAGGAAAAAAAATAATCCAAAAAAGCAAGCATTTCCCCACTTCTCCCTTTAAAAGTCCTTTTAAAAAAGTGTGAATACATCCCTTTAAACCACCCGGCAAACTTGGATCAGGAGGTTGGAATTATCCAATAAATGAACATGAGTTTCAAACATTGTGGGTGATACCCCACAATATGTAGTCCATGAATTGCCATAATTTGTCCAGGAGGGAGATACAAGGAATATCTGGGACCCTAAGTGATTATTTGGAGACCCCTATTCTCTTCAATAAGCTACAATTCTCAGACTGATTTAACAATCAATCCGTCTTCCAAGGAAATTCCAGGAATTGCAGTTTTGTGAGGGGAATAGGGTTCTCCTAACAACTCTTAGCTCCCTTAACAAACTACAAGTCCCATGATTCTTTGGGGAAAGCCATGGTTGTTTAATGTGGTATGATACTGCTTTAAATGCACAGTCTGGATGAGTCTGGGTTTCTGAAAGGAGACTGAGCCATTTCCTGATGCCTTGTTGTGAGGGGCAGGGCTTCTGTGCTAGATATAACAGCTCTCATAGGAGTTGGAGGAAGGGACATTTAGACTGGCAGACAGCTCCATAGGTCCTTGAACCTTTCTGGAACCGGACTTGTACCAAAGTCCTACAGATGATCAGGAATGACACAATATCTTGATGGAGGTCATTCATTGTCACTGGATGGTCAGGTCTCTGAAATTTCAATGGATCTGAGGAGATTTTGACCCAAAGGAAGGTGTAACCCAATAGCAATGCACTAGATCATCAGAAACTTGCCGAAGTTATGCCCGCCCCTGCAAAATATTGCTATTTCAACAATCAAATTACAGTGTGATAAGCCTGTTTTGAACCTTTTGTGGCACTGTGCTGAGTTAAATGCCTTTTCATGAATCCTCTCAAGCGCTCCTGATTTTTCAAGTACTCCCCTGATTGTTCATTCAGAGTTATTTCCATCCACTTTTCATCTGTGGTTTGTCTCATTAAAATTGGGCACTTCAGAAATGATATAAAAGTTTAAAACACATTCAAGGAGCCCTCAAATATACCACTTTCTGAGCTTTTATTCCTCCATTTCAAAAGATACCTTTAATTGTGGTCCTTTGTCCCTCCAAAAAAAAAAAATTTTTTTTGCCTTCTAAAAACCCTGAGCAATGGCCTCATGTTGCTATTATGAGGATCTTCTGTCATGCTGATATTATGTATGATCTCATGCTGGAATATGATACAGATAATGATCAATCGCAAAACCATTTTTTGTGTGTCATTAAAATCCCTTTGTAAGTCACCTCTTTCCCCCTCCCCCTTTCACATGACTTTACAATTAAAGCTGTAAGCTGGTGTTAAAGGTAATTGATATCCATTTATCTGTGGGACTGTTGCAGAAATGCTTTTCGAAAAAGGGATCTGACATATATTTTGAATGCCTACAAAGGGCCAGTTGGTATTCCAAATCTGCACTGAACTATTTACCCACAATTCTCAATCAAAGCCCATTCCTGATGTTGTAGAGTTGCAATAACAGCAACCAATATTGTCAGATTGTGCAACAGGTGTGGTGGTTATGGCCTTTTGAGCCCACACAGAAATATCTTGCAGCCAAAGAGATATATGGGAACTTAGCTTGTATAGTGCAGTTATGTGATGCTAATGTAAAACAAAAAATCTTCAGTTTAGAATGTCCCACGTATATGTTGGTGGCTGGGAAATCTCCTGCATAAATGCCGTAAACTCTACCATTAGGCAGAGTGAGGCAGTTATCTCAGGCAGCAGAACCTGGGGTGATGGTGGTGATGAGATGATGGAGGACAGACACCTAAAGGTATAAATACCTAAAGGACCACCTTTCCTTTATGCTTGATACCCTTCTCTGCATGTCCTCTCTGGGGGAAGTCCAGAGCGTGGCAATGAGACAGCATATATTAAATGCTCTCCCCAGGGAGGCCAATCTGCAGTGGAGACTTTTGGCTCCAATGTCAGTGGGGCAGTGAATCCGTTGTAGGTTTTAGTCTGAACTTTCAAGGAACTATTTAAGGTACTGGGCACCATCTTCAGTTTGTACTTCCTGAAAAAAATAGATTCAACCCCAAGTGTGTGCAAATCTCCGCCTGCCCCCATGATGCAAGTAAGTATGTAGACTGGCCCTAATTATTAACATCTTGGTTCTGATGTAAGGGCCCATATGCACTACACATTTAAAGGAGTATTGTACCACTTTAAGCAGTCATGTCATCTCCCAAAGAATCCTGGGAATGGAAGGTTGTTAAGGGTGCTGAGAGTTGTTAGGAGACCCCCAATTCCCCTCCCAGAGCTACAATTCCCAGAGTGGTTTAAGAAATAAATCCCTCTTCCCAGAGAACTACAGTGCCCAGGATTCTTTGGGGGAAGCCATGACTGGTAAAGTGGTATAATACTGCTTTAAAAGTACAGTGCAGATGGAATCTGAATATATTACCGTCCAATTTGTAGTTGCTGGTTCTTTCGCATTCCTTAATCCAAATACAGAAGCTTTCCCTTCTGTTTTACTCCTTCTAATAGGTTTGTAGAGTGACATCCTATCTGCTTTTCAGCTTTCTCTCTTTTTCTTTCCCAAGCTAAACAGGCCAAGAGATCTTTTGATCTCGGCTTATAAGGTTAATTCCCTCTGCACACAGCAAGTTGGCCATTGCTTGCTTTTGCACGGTAAAGAGTTAAGTCCAAATAGGTTCTCTCACGTTTTCCCCCTATTGTTCACCTTTGGGTTTTGGCAACACTGTACAAAGGATAAATTGAAGCGGTGATGAATGGAAGGCAGGAGACAATCTAGAGCTGACAGGAGACAGTCCACTGAGCAGGCAGCCATTGTGCCTTTTTGAAAAGTACCAGCTCTCTAAATTAGAGATGAAATTGAAGACCTGGCGATAAATATAAGACAAAAGCCAATGACAGCACAATGAAAATCTCACTGCTGTGCTTGTAAAAAAGAAAGAAGGGGGAAAAAAATAAAAGGAGAACCCTGATCCCAAATCCTAGATGGAATATGAAGTGTAAAAAGAAAAGAAAAAGAAAAGAGAGGAAATCTTGACCATATCTGTATTGCCAAAGGTTTCCCTAGCTGGAAATATTATGTGCATGTGTGAAGCACATCATAAGCACAAAAGGGTGGGTGATATAGTATCCCTGTGTTGTGATATCCTTTCTGGAATAGTATAGTATATCCAATGCTATGGGCTTTATTTCAATACTATTAGATAAGTTTGCATCAAGCAGATTGAATGAAAGGCATCTCTCACCCCTCCAAAAATTATGCATTTCCTATGGCAGAGAAGCAGATCTGCAAACACTGTAAGGTCTATTCATAAAGTCAAAAGCAGCTTCTCTGAGCAATCTCAACTGCTGGGTTTAGGATCACATGGAGAAATGTACTGTGTATAGTGTGATTGGTTGGAACACAAATTTGTTTCACTTTGGGAGGGGGCATAATTCAGTGGCAGAGCAAATGTTTTTCATGCAGAAAGTCCCAGGTTCAATCCCTGGTATCTCCAGCTAGGGGTGGAAAGGCCTCCTGACTAAAAACCTTGGAGAGCTGCTGCCTGCCGGTCAATGTAGACCAGTCCCCCTCAACCTGGTGCCCTCCAGAGTTTTGGACTATAGCTCCCATCACCTCAGCCATTGGCCATGCTGGATGGGCCTGATGGCAGTTGTAATCCAAAACATCTGGAGGATGCCACTTTAGGAAATGACTGGTATAGATAGGATTGAGTTAGATGGACCAATCATCCTTCCAGCTGCCATAATTCTTTTCATTAAGCTGTTTCATCGGCAAGCCTCCCCCAGACAGGTTTACAGCCATGTTGCTCACCTCCGTCTGGTTCAATCAATCAAGCTGCCCTCTGGAACTCCGTCTGCCGTTCAGACCAGCAACTTACTCCCGTGTAATGCGCTGTGGATCTGGGCCCATAACCCCTGTTGACGTGTGTGCGTTGTTGCGTGAAACAGCATACATTACGTTGGAGTTAAGTTGAGCAAGAAACTTCTTCAGAGCATTAGAGCATGTTAAGAGTCTTTATTAAGACATTACGGCCAAAGGCTTAAGAGTAAATACATGTAGAGTTTCTTCAGTCACCCCCCCCCTCTGGGGGTAAACACAGAAGACAACCTCTCAGTTCAGAGGCAATACACAGAAGACCAGCCTCACAGTTCAGAGGCAATATTCAGAAGACACAACTTACAGACTCTGTTAGAACTTTCCCAGTCTATCAGATGGTTACCATAGCAACGGCCTTGACAGCCCGTTCCCAGACTGGGCTAAGACATAACTCCCCCTAGTTACAGTTTTGCAGACTTGATGGAAAACAAACTCAGTGACAGTGCGGTTCAATGGTCAACACATGCTGGCTTAGACCAATGGGAGATGGAGTTCAGCACTATCTGGAGGGCACCACATTGGGTTACCCTTGCTCTCTCAGGGGTAGAGATGGGTGAGAATTTCAATTCAGTTCGCATTTCAAGCCTAATTGATCAAATTTGCAGTTTCCGAAACAGTATGACAACAGAAACCCAGCCATTCTTTGAAATTTGCACTTATTTGAACATTGCAATGCAGTTTGCCAAGCAACTAGTGTTGCATATATTATTATTATTGTTGTTGTTGTTATTGTTGTTGTTATTAAAATATTTCCATCCCACCCTTCTACCCTGCAATAGGGCACTCAGGGCGGCTCACAATAAAATCAAGATATCAGTATATTTGGGGAAAGCGTGCCTAAAAAGGAATACATGAGTGAAAATAACATGCAAAAATGCATTATATGACAAGAAAAGGCTTGCAAAAATGTGTTTCTTAGGAGAAATTCACAGTAAAATACTGAAATTCATGAAAAGAATTTTCATGAGGATTTTTTTTTTTTTAGAAAAAGCGAATTGCAGCAGAAATGTGGAGAACTGAATTTAAGAGTGGAAAAGTGAGAACCCAACAGAACCAAAATGGACAGATCTTTCCATCCCTACTCAGGGGTGAGAGTTCTGTCAGTTTCCAAAGATCTTGATCCTTCCCTTCTGTCTGCAGGGCTGGCCCAAGGCATTTTGCCATCTAATGGTACCCCTTCCCCCACCCCTGTCAAGTTGCATAGTACCCAAGGCCACGCAAGTATCTGGGCAGAGCAATCCAAATAGCAGGCAGCCGGTGGAAGGGGGACTGGCGGAGGAGGAGCCGGCAGAAAGCGTCATGGGATCCTCCTCCCACTCAGGGGCTGTGGGCCTGGCTGAATGCTGGCTCCATTGGGAGCCATGCACACGGGCTGCCCGGGAAGTGCCGGCTCCCACAAACAGGCCTCCCAGGGAGTATGCAAATTATTTTACTGCCTTTGGCTGGTGGAGTTTCTGGGAGGATCAGGACCCGGGGGAGGGCTCCAAATGTGAGGAGGATCTCACGTAATTCCCCCCCACAGCTCTGTCCCCCACCATGCCCCCGAAACACTCCATTTTCGTGGTTTCCGCTGGCTTCCATCGGCTCTGCATCTACCAGGCTGGCAGTCCCTGGCAGACCTCTGGCAGCGCCAGCAGGCTTCTGGCAGAGCTGTGGCCCAGGCATGGCGGACGCCTCCTGCCGGCAGAGCCCGGTGTAGCTGGAAGCCTGCCTGTGCAGTCAGGGCTCTGCAGCACCCAACTCAGCCTAGCCTGGTGGACAGGTGAGTCGGATTGTGCCCTTATTATTACAGCGTGGGAAAAAGGGATATGTGTAATTTTTATCTCATATAAAATACCACAACAGCATGGTAAATAACTGGGACATTTGCAAACAAATTTGCTGCCCTTTTGTGACAGCCAAAATCAGTTGCCTGAGATGGTTGTGGTCTCACTCTGCTTAATGGTAGAGCTGGCCCTGACTGGCTGGAACGCAAACAGTATTCCCTGATCCCAATTTATGCTGGATTACTTCAAATCAACCCCATCTATTGGACTCTGTCTAACCTATGAGGAAAGGGCATCTTCAAATGTAGATTTAACCAAATAACTTTAAACAAAGCTGTAGACATAATCTGGACTGGACTGAGTCATGTCCCTTAAAAACAAACAAACCTTGTAGCATTTCAAAATGTGCATATATTTTAAAATCTTTGTTATTACCCCGTAGTAATGTAAATTGTATTCAACAATTCCAAGACTGGGCTTGATCTGTTGTTGTCTTGATCTGTTGTTGTTGTTGTCTAAATTTGAATCCACTCCAGGAACCGGCTCTGCCATTAGGCAGAGTGAGGAGGCTGATGCTGGGAGAGGGAAGCCCCAGGCAGCAAAACGTTTTCAGCCATCCCTGATTCACTGCCTATAAGCTAAGACCATAAAACAGGCTTGCTTACCACCGACACTATCTGTTTCATTCCCAAAAGCCTCAGCAAAAGCAGGCTGTAGCAATGTCTGGCAGGTTGTAGACACAGCCAAGCTCTGAAATAAAGGTGCCATTTTTGAACAGCCACCGAGGTGAGCAAATCTGGTTGTTTCCCACTGGAGGTCTGAACAACTGATTCATGTTTGTAGGACTGAGCAAGGTGTTCTGCATCACAGGAACAAGGATGGCTTTGCATTAACAGGTGGATCTGTAGAGGCATTTCCTTTGAACTCTTTTTATCCTGACACAAGGACTAATTGAACATGATGATGATGCTTTGCTTTAGTTGCTATCTATGCCAATGTGGTGCCCTCCAGAAGTTGTTGGACTCCCAGCTCCCATCACCTCCAACCAACCTTCATGGAAGGTGGGAGTGGTGACATCTGGAGGGCATCATGTTGACTATCCCTGCTCTATCCAATAAATACAGGCACAACAACAAAAAGGCAAAATGAAGTACAATCAAAAGGTTGGTAGAGGCAAGAGGGGCGGGAAAAGGGACAAAGGTTTGAGCCAGCAGGCACAGGTTTTCTGGAGGGCCATTGACTCCCATCCTTGGCATAGATGTTGCTATAAACTGGCTGTATAGCTTGGTAAGGACTTAATTAGATGTTTTTTAATCCAACTCCCACCATCTCTGGACGTTGGTCATGCTTGCTGGGGCTGATGGGAGTTGTAGTTCAGCAATCTCTGGAGGGCAAAAGTTCCTCACTCCTGCTGTAATCTATAAAAGGTGGACAGAACTCAGGCTAGCCAGATCTTTTTATTATTATTATTACTAAAAGCATGGGATTATCTAGTAGTTTTAGATGCAAAAAGGTGGCCCAGGGTGTATTGCACACTATATGTATGGAAATGATTGTCAGCTCTGAGCACATGCGCAGCCCAGGAATTTGTTTTCAAATTGCCAGTCTACTTCAAATCACCAGGAGATAGGAATGGGAGAGAAATTCAATTCAGTTTGCATTTAAACATGAACCTATGCAGTTCTCACTTTCCAAAGCAATGCACAAACTGAAGCACAGCCATCCTTTGAAATTTGCACTTCTCTGAATTCTGCAGTGCAGTTCTCCAGGCCAGTGATGTGTACAAAAATGCATATACTAGGTCAAAGTATGCATAAAAATGCACATATCAAGGGAAATTACATTCAAGAAATGCATAATATTGAGGAAAACCTCTTTGCAAAAATATGTATATTGGTCAACATTGCATTCAAAAATGTGTATCAGGAGAAATTGGCACAGAAATGCTGATTAATTTTCATGAGAACTTAAAAAAATTTAATTTGCAAACTGCTGCAGAAGTGTGTAGAGCTGAACTTCAGATTGGAAAAATGGGAAACTGATGGATCTACCAGATCCACCAGTTGATCCAAATCCGCTTTCTGCCCACCCCTGATCTAAGACATGTAGCTAGTTCATGCAGGTGAAGACAGATCTTGTATACGCTGTGGATCATTGGACTGTTTTTACTTTTTCCAGTGTTGTAAAAGAATTTACTGGGCTTTAACTTCCATAGCCTGTGCAGAACTGTCCAGATGAGTTCATGACTTTAGAGGCTGGCATTGCCACTGTGTGTGTGTTAGTATGATGCAGCAGCTTTTGAGTCAGCAGAAACCACTTTCAAATTGTCAGCCCTTTAGATTTATTAAAAGCCTGAAGTACTAATGCTCCATTTTCCCAATGTTTTCTTTTGTTGTTTGTGTCCTCATTATAGTCGCCCATTTAAACAGAACACTTAAGAATGCAGGTTTCTTTTCAGTCTGGCACTTGAAATTCTGACGCTGAGCCAGCATGCCAGCACAACCTGCCACCAAGACTAGTTATTAAATTAATGCACATTAAGCAAGGTCCTTGCTTTCGTCACAGCTTTGTGAAATGTGATAGAGCAACGAGAACTTGAATACTGTTGTTCAGATTCAGACTCAGAATGCTGTTGTGAGCAGAATCCAACACCCTCCCCAGGCCGCTCCATTAAAAAAAAAAAAGTAAAGAACAGAAAAGGTGGAAATTGAAGGCAACAGGGAGAACTTAGGGTGTGTAAATGCACAGTTTGCTTGCTTGGTTCATTAATGTATACATTATGTGGAAATGCCCAGATGCTAGAGAAGCATTGTTCAAAAAAAGAGCATGAGGGTGAGGGCATGCATGTCTTTCACTCCGTATGCAACATGAAGAAGGGTTGCCAAATTTGAAACAAAAAAAAAGTCTACCATAGCTCAGTGGTAGAGCACATCATAGTGTGTGGTGGGTTAGGTTGGGGGCACTTACCTGAATTCCTGGCAGCGGAGTCGCTGCTACTTACCAGGAGGGAGAGTGGGAGAAGGAAGGCGGCAGGGAGGTCAGTGCACCGTATTAACATTGCTGGTGTGTTTGCACAGCACCAATCTCCTCACCACCTTGCCCCTCCCTCTCTCTCTCCCTGTAGGCAGCAGTGACTCTACTGCCAGGAAGCAGTAGGGTCAGGTAAGCACCACCACCCCATCCTGCTGCCCTCTATTGGAGCACATGCTTTGCATGCAGAAGGTCTCAGGGTCCTTATCTATTTATTTATTACATTTATATCCCAATCTTCCTCCCAGAAGGAGCCCAGGGTGGGAAACAAGAATACTAAAAGTACTCTAAATCATCTTAAAAACAAAAGACTTTAAAACATATTAAAACAAAACATATTTAAAAACATATGAAAACAAAACATCTTAAAAACATGTTTAAAAACAACTTTAAAGAATCTTAAAAAGCAATTGCAACACAGAGAGAGATTGGGATAAGGTCTCTACTTAAAAGGCTTGTGGAAAAAGGAAGGTCTTCAGTATCCACCAAAAAGAAAACAGAGATGGTGCCTGTCTAATATTTAAGGGGAGGGAATTCCACTTTCTGTGTTGTGCAGAACAGACCTTCTGATAAGATGATATCTGCAAAAAGCAGTGATTGACTGGGTATATAAGGGGTAAGACAATCTTTCATCCTTGGCATCTCCAGTTCAAATGATCTTAGGTAGCAGGTGGTGGAAAGGACTTGGAAAGCCATTACCATTCAGTTTAGACAATATTGGGTTAGATCAGCCTTTCCCAACCAGTGTGCCTCCAGATGTTGTTGGACCACAACTCCTATCATCCTCAGTCAGCGTTCCCAATGGTCAGGAAGATGGGAGTTGTGGTCCAACAACATCTGGAGGCACACTGGTTGGGAAAGGCTGGGTTAGATGGACAGATAATCTGACTAGGTATGAAACAGTTTCCTAATTTTGAAATATGCCCTGGTGGCAGTGTGTGCACGGCTGCATCTCCTGGTTGGGGTTGCTTGTTTAAGCCAAGCTGAAGTCAAGGATCTTGAAACTGTGGAGACCTCTGTAAATTCTCAGGGGAGAGAGCATAGCTTGGCAATAAAGTACATTGGGCTGCACCCAATGAAGGCATACTCAGAGTAAACCATTAAAATTAATAGATCAGAGTCCTGTTCATTAATTTCAATGGGTTAGGGATGGGCAATAATTTCAGTTCAGCTTGCATTTCAAGGCAAATATAATATTTGCACTTTCTGAAACAATATGAGAACTGAAACACAACCATCCTTCGAAAATCACACATATTTGAATTTTGCAATGCAGTTTGCCAACTAATGTTTACAAAAATGCATATGCTAGGGGATAAGTGTGCCTAAAATGAATATATGAGTGAAAATGCTTGATATGATGAGAAATTGCTTGCAGATACGTGCACATTAGTCAAAACTGCCTACAAAAATGTGTTTGTTAGGAGAAATTTGCACCAAAGAGCTGGAAACTTTTTTTTAATCGTAAATTGCTGCAGAAATGTGGAGAGCTGAATTTAAGACTGGAAAAATGAGAAATGGAGAGAACTGAAATTGACAGAACTTTCCATCCCTTGAAAGGATAACTAATATAAGACTAATAGAAGTATGACTAATATAAGACCCAATGCATAGTTTGTAGGCAGAACCTCCTAGATCGAATCTCTGGGATCTCCAGTTAAGAGAATCAGGTAGCAGATGAGGGGAATGGCTTCTCTCTGAAACGCTGGAGAGCAGACCAGCCTTCCCCCAAATTGGTGTCCTCCTGTGATTTTGGACTACAGCTCCCATAATCCCCAATGAGCATAGTAAATTATGGGAGTTGTAGTCCAACAACATCTGGAGGGCACCACATTGGGAAAGGCTGGAATAGAAACTCTGAGCTTACATAGTTTGGTTTGGAATAAGGCACTTTTCTATATTCCTTACTTGGATGGGGAACTAGGTCCATTTTCTGATCAGATGGCAATCCAAGTTGCATTGAGCCATAGCTCAGAAGTAGGGTATCTGTTTTGCATGCAGAAAGTCAGTCCCTGGCTTTTCCAGGTAGCTTGAGAGAGTTCCCTGACTGAAACCCGGAGTGCCACTGCTGGCCAGTGTAGACATGACTGAGCTAGATGGACCAATGGCTTTAACCTAGACTAAGGCAGCTTCCTATGTTCCTATCCAGCCAGCGCAGATAATCAAACACCAGACATCTTATGTACACAGGTACACAGTCTATACACCCATGGATGGTTGCCTTTGGGTGGATGACAGCATTTTGGGGAGGTCTTGTGGGGGATCTGGAATGGAATCTTGGATCCTCTGTTCTGCTAAAGACAGCAAGATGAACAACATCTGGAATATAATTGTTCATATTTTCATATTATTGTATTATTAATATTGTATTTTTGTTATTGTATTCAATGTGTAATTTAATATCTTATATTGTACTTATATTTTCCATTGTATTCAGTACTTTATATTATTTTATATTGTATTTTTGTTCTTCACTGTAAGCTGCTTTGAGTATTTCTGTAATAGAAAAGCAGGGTACAAATATTAAATCTAAATCTAATCTAATTGATCATTACATGTGAATGACTGCATGAGTGGCCAACTCTATTGTTTTGTACACTCAGACTGCACACTTGCTGAATGTAACTTGTGTACTTCCCTTTTATTACGCTATATGACTTGTGGCTGAATCCATCAGCTGATTCTGTAGGAAAGCTTTGGGTTGACTTGATGAGATATGAAAGTGTGGTCTGTGGTGCTGGAGCTGCTATGGCTTATTCACATGTCCATGCTGTGGTCACTAAGTGATGAAAAATGTTTGTGTGAACCAGCCCTCAATGTGGGAACTTTCTGGATGCCAGTGTAGAGGTTACACAATTTACATGGTGAGGTTCTGTGCACATTAATGGCATCCATGACAACATAGGCATGTGGAATGCTCTAAATGATCTGTTCATTTATACAGCACCAGCAGTGTGCAGGATACCTTTAAAGAGAGACATGCAAAATGAACTGTCCCAGTAGTGGCTGGCGCCCATTGGGACTGGTAGGGTGGAAGGCAGGGAGGTCAACAGTAGGTGGAGCCAGAGCCAATGACAGGCAGAGCCAACTCATTCTAGATTTGCCCCCATCCTCGTCCCTGCTGAGTTCTACAAGGGGCAACCTGAGACTAAGGAAGAGGATGAGGAAACTGATAGCCAGTGCCATAAGTAGGAAAGCTGGCTGAGGGCAGCCTGAATTTAGTGAAGCAGTGCCCCATTTGCCCTAATGGACCAGCCTCCACTGAACAGTTCCCTGCCACAAGGAGTTTACAATCTAAGATGGATAATGTGGGACCACGGGGGAAAGCCACAGGCAGGGAGGCAAATGCTGTTATCATGTGATTACAGTGTGGCTACTGTTGCTGGCCAAGAAATTCCTTCACCCACCTCTCCTCCTGCTACCTTTAGATTCTGCTTTCTATTACACTGCTCCATATGTATTCTAAACCCAACATTTCCCATTGAAAAGCCTGTCTTTGTCCTCCACTTTGGCTGCGTCCTAGCACTGGAATTCCGGATAGTCACTTTTTGTCTTTCAAACCACAAGTACTTGAAAACTGATCTGTTTAGGACTGCAATCCCTGACCATGGGAGCAGCAACAAGTTCTCTTCAGTTGACCAGACAAGGAGAGAATGCCCAGGCTCTTGGTATTTATTCCTGGTATTTGGTATTTATTCCAGCCAATCAGGGGACTTGTACTGCACGCCTATCAAAGGGGCTGATGCTGGGTATCTTTTTCTGCTTGTTGAAGTTGAAGAGGGTTCTAAGGCCTGCAGCTCCATAGTCATAAATATATCTCAGATCATGTCTTGACCCTTGGAATCCTCAACTCTAATTCTGAATTCTCCTAGGCTGTTTCCCACAGTCAGTGTACCTACTCCTTACTCCTTCTCTTCAAGTCTTCATCTGAAGTTTGGAACAGGAGAGTCTCCTTTTGCTAGAGTTCCCATGTTTACAGAAGTAGTAGGATGGTGTAGTATATTACCAAGAGAGAGGAAATACATCATAAAAAAGAAAAGGGGATACTGATTTGCATAAACTTTGCATAAGTGAATGCATATGTATAGGCACAAATTTGGAAAGGATTGCTATAATTTAAATGGAAATACATTTTCACCATTATTTATTTAGTTATTTATTTATTAAATTTATATCCCAGCCTTCCTCCCAGAAGGAGCCCAGGGCGGCATTGTGGGGAAGGCTATATCCAGGTTGTTGAGTGTAAAGCACCACACTTCTAACAAATAACCTGAACCAGTGGGAGGCAACAGACAGAAAGGCAACCTATTCTTCCCTCACTGTCCTTCTTTAGTAATTACTTGTTTGTTTTTTCTGGGGCTTTTCTTCCTTCCTTCCAAGTTAGTCAGAGATAGTGTCTGTGCATTTGAGCCTCATGGCTCTGCAATGGCCAGGTGTATGTCTGCAATTAGAATGACTTTATTTCCCAATAGTAATAAACATCAGTTTCTTTATTCTTTCAGCCAACAGCCTTCCCAGACTATTTATTTCTGCACTCCGCTGCAATATATACCAAACTGGTCAGCTGTGCCTGTTGACCTGAGTCTGCTGTCCCGGTGCTTGGGCAACTTCAAGACCCCTGCAGGTCTCCCTTCTTATGGATCTTTATCTTTAAACAGGACTTAGACCACACAGCCCTTCAAACAGGAACTGTAAAGTCAGGCATGTGGACAAGCTCGGGGAGTACCTGCATGTACTCAAGTATGCTCTACCTGCAGATGAGCACACAGAGGTAAGGAGGAGAGGCAGTAGATGTGGCCTTGATCCCCCCCCCCATTCTTCACCTAGGCATGTGGGAACATAGAAAGCTGTCTTCTACCAAGTCAGACTACTGGTCCATCTAGTTTAGTATTGTCTACATTGACTGACAGTGGGTTTCAGACAGGGGTCATTCCCACCTGGGTCTGGAGATTGCGGGATTGACCTGGGGCCTACTGCATGCCAAGCAGTTGCTCTGCCCCAGAACAACAGCCAGTGGCGGCTGGTGGCTCCACGTCAGTGGGATAGTGGGATCTGCTCTGAGTTTTAATCCAAACAGTCAAGGATCTGTTCAAAGTGCCGAACCTATTTTGGGAATAGGTTTAAGCACCTTGGACAGCTCCTTGAAAAGTTCAGACTAAAACCTGGAGCAGATTCCACGGCCCCTCTTCCACAGAGCCACCAGTTGCCACTGACTACAGTTGCTCTCTCTGAAACTGAAGGTTAATATATAGCCACTGAATGTAGAAAAAAAGCCCTCATCTTCAATGTGCAGGGTGAATTTCCTTCAGAAGTTATAAATAGAACTTATCTGAAATTCAGCACACATAATAAAACAGTCCATATTGAATAGTTAAATATATTACCACCTGTACATTTAAAAAACATTTTCCACCTTAATGAATGTCGTACCATCTTTAGATGATTTTTTATTGCTAATCTAGTCTGACTTTATTTATCATCATCAATTTATTATGGTCAACAGACCCGAAAGAAGGCCAAAAACAAAACCATACAATATGCCATAATGGCTTTATTTATTACAAATTGTTCTTGTGCCTTGTGTCTCTCCAAGGAAGTTTCTTTTGCAGAAATCTCAGAGAGGCACTTTTGCCAGAGTGCTATTCCAGTATTTCTGCTCTTCAAATCCTCTGCCTATAATTATACATAGAGGAAACTAATCGCCCTTGTTTGTACTTCAGAATTAAATAATGAAAGGTAACAATGTTAACTAGAGGGAATGATAAGGAGAAGAACTCAATGCAGGTACCTCTGTCTCGTCCATGAAAAATGACTTGCTTTCCCAAACAAAAGCCTTGGACAAAAGGTCACTGTGTTCTCCTCACACAGGCACACATGCAAAACAACTGGAGTGGGTAGTTTTGATTTCCCCCTTTCTGGGAGCCTGAAAGAAGCTTATACTAACAAAATTTGTGTAGATGAATATGGCAGCTGGAAAAAGGCAGCCAAGAAAAAAGCAAGCACAAGGAGGGATTGTAAGCTCGAAAATTCATTGTTAGAGGCAGGGGGAAAAAAAAGACAGAGATGACATCATCTTTCTGCGTCGCCCATTCATCCATGTAAAACCAGTTCAACGGCATAACTCATACTTCGTATACAAAAGGTCCTGGGTTAAACCCCTGGCATCTCTGGGTAGGGCTGGGAAAGACCTTTGTCTGGAACCTTGGGCAACAGCTGTCAGTCAGTATAGTCAATACTGGGCTAGATACACTAATGGTCTGATTTCATTATAAGACAGTTTTTCATATGTCCTTGCAGTAATATCTTTCATTCAAGAAGATCCTGGTGTCTTGTAGCAGGAGGAACTAACGTGTGTATGTTTCCTACATTTCCTTGCAAAAGTATACAAAGTGCAAAGATGATTTAAAAAATATGGTTAAGAAACATCCATGCATCTAGTTTGGCCCTTAGTTCTCCTCTCTTCTGCCTCAATGTTATCACTGATTGTGGCAACGATCCAGAAAGCCATACTGCCCACTTGCTTGCCAAGAACAATTCCTAATGGATCCTTTGGTCGAGCTGTCCTGTGAGGTGCAATTTGTTTGTGTGAAAAAGCAAACTGGTAACATTTATGATAGGAATAGGGGGGGATTCAATTCAGTTCGCATTCCAAGCCGAATCTATCAAATCTGCACTTTCCAAAACAATATGGGAACCAAAACACAGCCATCTTTCAAAATTTGCATTTATTTGAATGTTGTGATGCAGTTTGCCAACCAAACAATGTTTACGAAAATGCATATATTAGGGGAAGTGTGCATAAAAATGAATGTATGAGTGAATGTAACATGCAAAAATGCATTGCATGAAATTGTGAGAAATTGCTTAGAAAAATGTACATGAGTCAAAACTGATTACAAAAATGTATTTTTTAAAGGAGAAATTCATAGAATGATAGAATCATAGAATAGTAGAGTTGGAAGGGACCTATAAGGCCATCAAGTCAACCACCTGCTCAATGCAAGAATCCAAATCAAAGCATTCCCGACAGATGGCTGTCCAGCTGCCTCTTGAATATCTCCAGTGTCAGAGAGCCCACTACCTCTCTAGGTAATTGGTTCCATTGTCGTACGGCTCTAACAGTTAGGAAGTTTTTCCTGATGTTCAGTCGAAATCTGGCTTCCTGCAACTTGAGCCCATTATTCCATGTCCTGCACTCTGGGACGATCGAGAAGAGATCCTGGCCCACCTCTAATTAACACTAAAATGCTGGAGAATTTTCATGAGGATTTAAAAAAAAAATCACAACATGCTGCAGAAATGTGGAGAACTGAATTTAAGATGGGAAAAATGAGAAACTGACAGAAGCAAAATTGACAGATCTTTCCATCCCTATAATGAATTATCTAATTGCACGAGCCTGATTTATTCCATTCGTATCCAAGGTGTCCACCAACTTGGATGGCTTTAAAAGAGGATTAGGCAAATTCATGGAGGAAAAGGGTATCAATGGCTACTAACCATGATGGCTATGTTCTACATCCACTGTTGGAGGCGATATGCCTCTATATGCCAGCTGCTGGAAACTGCAGGAGGAGAGAGTGCTCTTGCGCTCAGGTCCTGCTTGTGGGTTTCCCATAATGGGCAATTGGTTGGCCACTGTAAGAACAGGATGCTGGTCTAGATGGGCCACTGGCCTGATTCAGAAGGCTCTTCATATGTTCAGATGACACACAGTTTTACCATGTCATTTCATTATGTATATTTGCTTTAATATAGCTGATTTTATTTTGATAAATTTTAGATCTATTTGTTTTTAAAATGTCAATTTTTGGGGTATTTTTAATGAATGCTTTATATTGTTTTATGTCAACCTCTTTTTTGTTGATTCAGCGGTATATTAATCTGGCTAAACAAACAAACAAATAATGGTGACGTTCAAGGCACAAATGTTTAAATCAGAGTATTGCACATCGTTCAAGTAGCCCCATTTCCATTTAATCTTAGATAAGTATTGAACTCCACTTCCTCCACCCCCGACTTCTGATCCTTCTGATGTTTTGAGTGCCCCCCAATTATCTGGATAAACAAAGTTTGACTCCATCTCCTATACGCCATCTGGTGGACAGTGGTGGAACTGAAGATGTCCACTGCTTATGGCTTTGTAAATACCATTTTATTTTAGTAGTTACTGAATTGCTTAAGAAAATCAAAATGTTACCAGTCTAAAAGCAGCTTCCCTGCTTATTATGTCAAACTTGTATTCATACTACCCCACACAATGATTTGGTGTTTTTAATATGTGCTTCTTTATATGCAAAATACTTGCTGGGAATCAGTTTAGATTTCCACAAATCGGGTATACCTATTTGAACAATGACAGCAAAGTATAGTTAATGTTGTAATTTGCATTCAAATTTCTCTTAAACTCAGAGGGTGGAAGAGGAGATACATTACACAGCAGTTCTTCAACTGAGCTTTTATTCTGCAACAATTCAGGGAAGGGAGAAACAGCAAAATAATACTCCATAAAATGACAATGTGTATTTACATTACAGTGGTGATGTCCCATTCCTGTTCCTAATTCTTTTAATTGCAGGAACATGAACAGTACATAATTTCCTAATATGTGTGTGTGTGTGTGTGTGTGTGTGTGTGTGTGTGTGTGTGTGTGTGTGTAATAAACAACATAAATCTGGGAGAAATGGATTTAGTTTTGGCAATGAAGTGATAGGAAGATCAAAAGCGCTTGCTGGCATTAAAATGATTTAGATACATTTGTCAGAGGCAGCTGTTATGTTAATCTCATTTATGCAGTTGTCAGCTGATGAGCCAGCTTAGTGGGGGGAAAAAATCATTATTAGATCCCCATTGTGATAAATGTTATTTATTACTGTCAAATGGTATTAATGTTTGATTCAAAGATGGGAAGTGAGCACCGTGGACACGCGGTTCATCCATTCATGGCTGGCTGTAACAAAAGGGAGTTGATGAATCCCAGCCAAACGAACTTCATTTCTGCAGTAAGAAAGAATAATGGATTTAATTTGCATATGTTTTAAAAGGGTAATGAAGTAATATGATGTTTATCTTGGTTGAAGAGTGGTAATTTTTGCTGGCGGGACTCCAGCGACATTCGAGCCATTGTGCAATGTTTACTGCTCACTTGGTGTGGGAAGGGGCAAGCCATTTTTTTCCCTCTAAAGCAGCAGCAGGTGCATAAATGGGGCCTGGATAATTTATTCATTAGGCCAAAAAATATAAAAAATCAGAGTATCTCTTTCTCTCCATGCTCTGATTTCCTCATTAGAGATCTGTCTATCCTTTCCTTCTCTAAAACATTGCTGTATACTTTGGTGTTCCCGTGCCTTGTTGGCCTTGATGATTTAACAGCATGCCACACCCAGTTCATCCTTCAGAAGTCACTTCTTTCTTTTAAAAAAAAGGTTCAGATTCTGATTTTCTGTCCTTTCCTCATCAAAATGCATAAATGTACAGGGTGAATCACTAGAAAATGGATCTCTCTCTGGCTGGCAGATAGTTGTTCATGTGGTTGCTAGGTGCTGCTTATTCACTTTTTTAAAAAAGTAATATTTTGTCAAACAGGAGGTGTGGCTGGTGGCAGAATGATCTATGTGTTTGTGCATTTACATAGCAATCTAGCTATATCTATGTCTTCAACATTACAGTTTTCTTCTCTGTTCCAAAATAGTATCAGCAGTGAAAGCGCTGTCTGCTTGGAGTTTTGCTTTCTTTGTTGAAAATATAAATACCCTCATTATAGTTACATAATATTCTATGCATCATGGTGCTTTAACAGAAACACATAAATAACATATGCTCAGTCTTTCTATTTATTATTTAGAAGCACAATATACCAACCCCTTTTAAAGAGGATTTTCAGTGCTTAAAGGTATGCAGCTCAGTTTGGTTATATTTATGTGCTGTTGCTAAGAGAGGGAAATATCTTCAAACACACAGAGAGACAGGGGAAATATGCAGTGATTACTAGCAGCCAACATGGATTTGTCAAGAACAAATCCTCCCAGACTAATCTTATCTCATTTTTTGATTGGGTAACATCCCTCGTAGACTGTGGGAATGCTGTGGACATAATATATCTTGACTTCAGCAAAGCTTTTGACAAAGTGCCACATGATACTCTGATTAGCAAGCTAGCTAAATGTGGACTGGATGGAATACGTGGATTCATAATTGGCTACAAAATCAAACCCAAAGAGTGCTTATCAATGGTTCCTTCTCAGACAGGGGGAGGTAATGAGTGGGGTACCACAGGACTGAGTCCTAGGTCCAGTGCTGTTCAACATTTTCATTAATGACTTGGATGAGGAGGTGCAGGGAATTCTTTTCAGATTTGCAGATGAGGCAAAATTGGGAGGGATAGCTAATGCCGTGGAAGACAGAAACAAAATTCAAAGTGAACTTGATAGACCAGAGCATTGGGCTGAAAACAACAGAATGAAATTTATCAGGGATAAGTGCAAAGTTCTACACCTGGGAAAAGAAACCAAATACACAGTTATAAAATGGGGGATACTTGTCTTAGCAATATTACATGTGAGAAGGATCTTGGAATTGTTGTTGATCACAAGTTGAATATGAGCCAACAGTGTGATGTGGCTGCAAAAAAGGCAAATGCTATTTTAGGCTTCATTAACAGAAGTATAGTTTCCAAATTGTATGAAGTACCAGTTTCCCTCCATTCGGCCCTGGTTTCCAAATTTGGCAATGGTTAGGCCTCATCTTGAATACCATGTCCAGTTTTGGACACCACAGTTTAAGAAGGATGTAGATAAACTGGAACAGGCAACAAGGATGATCAGGGGACTGGAAACTAAGCACTGTGAGGAGAGACTGAAAGAACTGGACACATTTAGCCTTGAGAAGAGAAAACTGAAGGGAGATGAGATAACATTCTATAAGAACTTAAAAAGTTGTCACACAGAAGAGGGCCAGGATCTCTTCTCAATCATCCCATAGTGCAGGACACGGAATAATGGGCTCAAGTTATAGGAAGCCAGATTTTGTCTGAACATGAGGAAAAACTTCCTAACTATTAGGGTGATACGACAATGGAATCAATTATCTAGAGAGGTGGTGGGATCTCCCAAAATGGATGCATTCAAGAGGCAGCTGGACAGCTACCTGTTGGGTATACTTTAACTTAGATTCCTGCACTCAGTGGCCTTATAGGCTCGTTCCAACTCTTCTGTTCTATGATTCTATGAGCCCTGATGATACTTTCTCAGAAGATGAGTGGAAGCACAATCATGTAATGGTCCTTAGCACAAATGGGGACACTGAGGGCTCAGTACCCTCTCTGGCATAGTCAGAGGCTGTTTTCCCTGAAGACACCCTGCCCTGGGGAGCTTTCAATACAGGAGAAATCTATGGTCCTCCAGGTGTTGCTAGACTACAACTTACGTCATCCATGACCAGTGGCCATAGTGGCTGTGAGGCTGATGGGAGTTGGAGTCCCAACAACATCTGAAAGGCACCAGGTTGGCTATTGCTGCTTATAGTCACAGAACTTTTAGGAAATAAATGTAGGGGCTAAGCCAAGTGTTCTCTTCAGTTCCTGTTCTGGCCGACGATTCAGTGTTTCATCACACTGTCATGAGCACTTTTCATTAGAATTTTTGAAATGTAACAAATGGCGTACAACATAAAACACTGGAAACCATCCATATTTTAATTTCTCCATTCCTACTTTCTACCACACCAGGTGTTTACAAATAAAATAAGGTATGGATCCTAAAAGATTTGAAGGGAGAATTTTTACCAAAGGAAAAATGATCTGCATTTCTAGCCCATTTTCTTCATCTCCCTGGAGTTGTATAATCTTCTCCTTTATTAGAAGTAGTTTTGTCTCCATTTCCCTTTGAACCGAATTGTTCTGGGCTGGCTCCATTCGTTGTGATAGAAATCACTTTGGCATGTTAGATGAGATAAGAGTGGGCCTTTGAGTGACTTTGAGGTTTGCTTGTCAAGTGGTATGATGTATTCCATGACGACTGTCTTCTGGGGAGTGTGGGATTGTTATGACATGTATAATATAGCAGAGGAACTGCTTTGAAGCCTTTGAAATTTATCACTCTCAAATGTTGGCATATTGAGTCACTGGCTTATCAGAGATGTTGAAGAGAGCTGAAATTGTCTTCAGCTTAGTCATAACTAGGTGACTAGTAAATTCTGATAAAAAGGATTATCTCTGGAAATGGGACCAAAAAGTCAATAATGGCTATGCATTTCTGTCCCTCCTCCTCCGCGGCAGAAAATGGATTGATTCTCTTTGTAATCCTGCTTTGAAACTTTAGTTCCACTGTTCTATTCAAGCAGTTGACATTTATGGGGGAAAAATGCTACTTTCATTTAATCAGGGGTGGACAAACTTTTTGTTCCTGCAGACCACATATGGCAGTGGTGGTGGTGATGATGGGCATTCAGGACCTGCTTGCCAGTGGGTATGGCCAGTGGTGGGCATGTCCAGCAGTGGTGGCGGCAGAGGCCATCAATACACTCATTCAACACTGGGGGAGGGGAAGAAATTTGATTCAATTCTCACTGAAAGCCGAATCTATCAAATTTGCACTTTCCAAAACAGTATAAGAACCAAAACACAGGCATCCTTTGAAATTCACACTTCTCCGAATTTTGCAGTGCCGTTCCCCAAATAATGTTTACAAAAATGTGAATATTGGGGGAATGGGGGAAGTATGCATAAAAATGAATATATGAGTAAAAATAACATACATATTAGGAGAAATTGCTTGCAAAAAATGTGTACCTTAGTCAAAACTACAGACAAAAAACGTATTTATTTGGAGGAATTTGCACTAAAATGTGGAGGAATTTTCATGAGGATTTTATGTTGTTCATTTGCACATTGCTACAGAAGTGTGGAGAACTGAATTTAAGACTGGAAAAAATCAGAAAAAGAGACAACCGAAATGGTCAGATCCTTCCATCCCTATTCAACACACGCACACACACACACACACACACACACAAACACAAACACACACACACACACACACACACACACACTGATTGATACACACAATGCTGACCCTAGTTTCTGGAGAGACCTTGAACAAAACACCGTTCATGGTCCTTTCTTCCCCAGCAAGTCTACCTCCTCATTGCCATGCTCACCATCTACTGCTTCTCCTCTTTCTCATGGCTGCTTCCACCTGTTTGCTTGCCAGACAGCCAATGAGCAAGGCAGCAGCGGAATCCAGCATTTCTCCTTCTCACCACCACCGTTGTCTATGAACAAGCAAGCAGGCTGCAACGGTGAAAAGAAGGAGCAGATCAGTGAGGCCCTCTGGTGGAGTGTGGGGCCTCAGCAGATGACCAATCGTGTTGACTTATAAGGCTGGATCTGGATACACACTAACTGAACACACACACTCTTGCACACACAGAGAGATACAAGACCTCCCTTTGCCACCTTTTCTCTCTCACACACTTATTGGCACACACACACACACACAAGATCAAGACCATCTTGTCCAGCATCGTGTTGTCATGGTGACCAACCAGTTGCCCATGGGAAACCCACAAGCAGGACCTGAACGCAACAACACTCTCCCCAAGTTTAGTACTGGGGATGGGCAAATCTGTCCATTCCAGCTTCTCTCTGTTTCTTATTTTTCTACACCAGTTTGCGATTTCGTTCAGTGCCTCACATTTCCACATCAGTTTGTGATTTTTTTAAAAAGTCCTCATGAAAATTAATCAGTATTGTAGTGCCAGTTTCTCCAAATATACTCATCTTTATGCAATTTTGCCTAATATACACATTTTTGCATAGCAATCTCCCCTAATGTTATGCATTTGGTATGTTATTTTCACTAATATATGCATTTATATGCATCCTTTTCCCCAATATATGCATTTTTCTACACATTGCTTGCCTGGAGAACTGCATTGCAAAACCAGGATAAGTGCAAATTTCAAAGGATGTCTGTTTTGGTTTGCATCTTGTTTTGGAAAGTGCAAATTAAGTAAGTTTGCCTTTCCATGTGAACCATGAATAGAATTTCACCCCATCTCTATTCAACACACATACATACACACACACAAATGCTTCACCTTCCCCATTACCTCCCTCCCCCCTGCCCCTCCCTCTTACACACTTTATAAACTTTATAACCACTTCAAGGCCTTTTGGAAGACCTAAAGTGTAGGAGCATCACAGAGGACAACTTGTAGTGGGAACATCATAAAGAAAGCTACCTCATTGAAATTGTGAATGTTGGTGGTCAAATGAGAAGAGCTTCAGGAAAGTTGGTACGGGTGAAAGTGGTCCTTCAAACAACTCAGACCCATACCATTTAAGACTTTAAAGGTTAAAAACAGTACTTTAAACTGGGTTCAGAAATGCATTGGCAACCAGT
Organism: Rhineura floridana; assembly: GCF_030035675.1. Classification (NCBI taxonomy): domain Eukaryota; kingdom Metazoa; phylum Chordata; class Lepidosauria; order Squamata; family Rhineuridae; genus Rhineura; species Rhineura floridana. The sequence continues at coordinate 30,971,609 of NC_084492.1, read as the reverse complement.
GCAGCTGGTACAGTAATGGTGTCACATGATCTGACTGCCTAGCCCCCAGCATGAGCATTAGTGCATGGGGTTAGAAGCTAAAATCAGGGATGGAAACCTGTAGCCCTCTAGATGCTGCTGGACTCCAGCTCCCACCATCAGCCATGCTTTCTGGGCCTGATGGGAGTTGGAATCCAACAACATCTGGAGGTCTACAGGCTCCCCATCTCTGATTTAGGGACTACATCTGGCTTGGGGAATCAAACATTGTGACAGGAACATCAACAGCATCTCCTTCACTACAGCAAGGTCTCATTAGGATCTACTCTGTTCTGGAAGAGGAGGGTGCCATGTGAGTGATGATGAGTCATGATAAGATGACCCATTTGAATTCTAGGCCTGTCCCCAACCATGGTGTGAAGGTTATGATACTTAGGAATGGACCAGGGAAGGTGAGAAGTGGAAGATGGAGGTCACACACAGAGCAGTCCAGATTAATTCGACACCCAAATGAAAGAAACCCTCCCCTCCCCCCAGTTCCTTCCTGGCTAGCCACACTCAGCAACTCAAGTTGGCATGGCAAGCATTGGGGTGACATAGTCATACGAATTGAATAGCAGGCAATGGAATTCTGGAAATCTGGGAGATTTTCAGAGCACAGAGCTAAGAGAATCAGAGCTTTATTAAAACTGTGTCTGTCACTATTGAATGGAAGAGTGTTGCCATTAGGATGATGGTGATCTTGTCTTGGAAGAGGTTTGGTATCTATCACTTTATAGGAAATGAAAGGGACATATGCAGAACCCACTCAACAAATAAGTGACCTTTACTTCATTGTCTTCAAATGGTAAAGTTTTTAACAGCAACCCCTCTATTTTTGAAAACACATCTTTATTCATACATTTTAGAATAGCAGGCATGCTGTTATCACGCTATCTGTTTTCTGGTGCAAATGACAGAAAAGCGTTGCTGTGGTTTTCGTATAATGTTGATGAGTATTCCAGTGTTCTGCTTAGTGCATTAGGTTCACTTAAGTATAGGCAAACATCTGGATAAGCAAGGATAAGCAAACTCCTTTTTTTTTAAGCATCCAGGTTGTGGAAGGCATTGGTAGATTCGAGTAATTTTTTTCTTACTCAAACTTTTCCCTTTTTTCTCCTACTTAGTCTTTTGATTTATTATCTCATAGCCCAGAGCTGGGAAACCTGTGACCCTCATTGCTGGACTACAACTCCCATCAGCTCCCAACCAGCATGGTCAATAGGCAGGGAGCTGTAGTCCAGCAACATCTGGAGGACCACAGATTCTCCAGCCCTGCTAAATAGAACATCCATTTTCTCATAGACTGTATACTTCTCTGAACACCAAATACTCAAAGGCAAGACACAGTGGAGAGCTATTGCCCTCCTGCCTTTTTCATGGAATACTCAGAAATGTTTGGTTAGTCCAGGCAAGCACCCTTCTTTCTATTATTTTTTTTTACTTGGTTTAAATTGTTACAGCAAAAGGAGATTTGTCAGATTGATCGGCTTTGGACAACTTCTGGGTGAGATATAACTCTTTTCTGTTATTCACGAAATTAACAGCTTATCTCTGTTTCTGTCGCAAAAAGCTGTCCTGGAAGTGCATTCTAAAGATAATAAACAGAAGAGGGATTTCTATTCCTGATTTCTATTCCGAGGAATATTATATTGTCTGGGACTATTCTCTTTTTGGTCTATTTTATTTTGACGAATCTGCTTCTTCACGACGCCACTAACTGTTTTGATGCTGGCAACTAAATTTGTTTTGCATTCTTGAACATAGAGAGATAAGGCAGGTTGCTCTGTTTATACTGTGATGTCATCAAGCCTGGAATATTAACCCAATTGTTGCTGAAATAAGAAGTGGTTCTTCTTTATTTTTATTTTGCTTTGTTTTCGTGGTTTTAAAAATGGCAATCAAGAAAGTGGCTGAGAATCTGGAAGTAACTATGTTTCAGAAAATAATGGATGAGATTGAGATAACGAAACAAACCCTGCGACAGGGTAGTAAGGAGCTGAAAATTGAACTGAGTAAAATGACGCAGGAGCTTAAAGAAATAGGGGATCCTGTGAGAGAGGAGAATGAGATCAGAGATGAGAAAAGAAAAAATAAAGGGAAGATACAAGCCCTGGAGATTGGAACAAATGTGGAATTGGAAAAAGATCTGGAGTTTATGGATTTTAGAAATAAAATCTACTGTTTGGAATTTAACGTTATCTCTGAAGAAATTAATGAAGATATTAGAGATAAAGTTATCAATGGCTTGGATAATCTTCTGGACTGGAATGATGTGATGGAGCTTGATATAGAGAAAATCTATGGAATTAACTGCAGCCATGTGACAATGGAAAAACTCTTAAGAGATGAGCCAGTGCATTTTGTAAAAAAGAAGAACACAGATATGACTTTACAACAGTATTTCAGCAACTTATTCAGAATGGATGGCAAGAAAATATTTGGGATAGAGGAAATTCCCATCAGACTCTTATTATATGACTATGGTTACAACAGCAAGATTATTATGGAATACTGATAATGGAAGATTGGACACTGAAATTACTGGACTTAACAGGACTATTGAAGATGGAAGATGGAACTAATAGGGATAATGGAATAATGGCTATTGAAATTATTGGACCTAACAGATTCTGATGAGATGGATTAATCGAAATGTTTATTTGGACTATGGTTATGACAATAAGATTATTATAATTATTAACGAGATGGATTAATTGACATGTTTATTTGGAGAAAAATTGATAGATATATTTCTTAAAGAATTGAAACCTCTCTTTGACTTTTTGTGGAAAGAATAAAGTAATGTTTATGAGATTTGATGATTAATTAAGATAACTACTGGAGGAAAGTGATTTTATAATATGATTTAAGAGACAGGATTGTTATATATTGTAGACCTATAACTGATTTGATATGTGACAAATGGGAAGTCAACATTTTATTTTTTTTGTTTAATCATTTTTGTTTTGTTTTGTTTTTTGTCTTTGAATGTTTTATGATTTTGTTTTCTATGTTTTATGAAAATTTGAATAAAAATTATTGTAAAAAAAAAGAAATGTTTGGTTAGTCACTGTGTAAAGACAGAGAGCTGGACTTGCTGGATATTTGCATTTCTGCCCCATCATCTCAGTTGTATGTCACATCAACAATGCTATTGTCAGACCTTTCTTCATTCCCTTTGTGTCATTCATACATTCATTCATAGCAGTATATATGCCACCCAAAAACAATGTTCTCTGAGCAGCTTACAAACAATAAAACATTAAAATACAATATTAATCACAGAACACTATGAAGAGTGAACAAATCTCACCATAAAAATGTCAACAGCATCAAGGACACTATCACAGAGAAATAAGCAAGGTCACCAAAAGTATACACCTGAACTAAAACTCAGTGGATTCAAAAGTTTGTGATTTAAAAATCAGAGCTGGCAGTGGGGAGAGGTTTTCACCTGATGCCAAAGACATCAAGAAGACGGCACCAGGTAACCCTCTCTGGGGGAGAGTGTTCTTTAAGAGGGGTTATGCTAGAGCAGCCTTCTCCAACCTGGTGCCCTTCAGATGTTATTGGATTACATGTTCCATCATCCCAGGTTGGAGAAGGCTGTCTTAACAATGATCATGTTGTGATAATGCAGTCAAGTGAATTGAGCCTGAATATTTTCAAAGGATTTTCTCTAGTCCATGTGAACAGCCTCCAGATGTTCTAGACTACAACTCCCATCGTCCCTTATCCTTCACTGTGCTGGATGGGGCTGATCGGAGTTGTACTCCAAAACATCTGGAGGGCACCAGGTTGGGGAAGGCTTCTATAATCAATAAACCACTGGTTCATTAAAGAAAAAAACCTAACCCAGTGACCATCAGCACATCTCAGAGCAGATACCAGGTGTTGAAATAGACCAGGGGTGCAAAACCTCATGTCTGGCAGCCAAATACAGCACTCCCAACTCTCTCTGTCTGGCTGTCAGGACTATCCGCAAGAAATCTTGCAATCACCACAATCTGAGATGATATTGATAGTACTGGTCCCTTGCATTTGACTCAAATGATTAAAAAACATCAGCTCGTAGCCATGCTTATAGAACTATCAACAACCTTTTCCCCAAAGTCTCTGTGGAATTCCCTGTTCCATTGGGGCATGCCTCGCACCCTTTATTGTATAGCTTGTGTCACATGCTGAAAAAACACCTGTTTACCCTGACCTTTACACCTGAGAGTTACACCTGAGAGTTATATTTTTAGCACTTGCCCTATTCTTCTGAATTGAAAATTATGTTAACTGCTTTTAATCTTGGATTTTTATCTTGTTGCAATCTGTCCTAGGACCTTATAGTGAAGGTGGGTAAGGAATCTGATAAAATCTAATGTTTCGAAGAAATTCAGTGTTTTTAACTGTAATTGTGTTTTAGAATGTTATAAACTGTAATTGTGTTTCACAATGTTTTTAACTGTACTTGTGGTTCAGAATGTTTTAAACTGTTTTTAGAAGGCTTTCTTTGTTGTTGTTACATTGTTTTGTTGATATGTTTGCCACTCTGGGCTCCTTTGGGAGAAAGCATGGGATATACATTTATTATTATTATTATTATTATTATTATTATTATTATTATCTCTTAAGATTATATTTGTCTTCCCCATCCCACCACGACCTGGCCCTCTGGTCTCAGAAGTGGCGTGCAGAATTTCCCGAGAATTCTAAATGGCTTTGAATATATCCAGAGTTCCGCGATCAGGTTTGCTGGTATCATCTCCCCTCCCTTAAGGACAGGGCTCCTATGTCCATCATATAGGAGCTGATGACAGTTTATGGCGAATGCCTCCCATATTCCTCTGTGAACATTGATTTAAAGTATTCATTTAATATTTTCCAGCAAAGTGTATTTCTTCAGTCAATAAATTATCCTTGTTATCCCGCAGAGGCCTGGCTGTCTCCTTCACTGACCTCTTGTTTTTCATGGACTGTAATTGGAAAAATGTCCTATTCTTTATCTTAACCACGTCTGCAATCAGCTTTTCACTCTTCAGCTCTCCTTTCCTTATATATTTAACACTCACTTTTGTTCTCTCTCTCTCTCTCTCTCTCTCTCTCTCTCTCTCTTTCTCTCTCTCTCTCTTTTGCGGTGTGTGAGAGAAATGTTACTGTATTTTACTGTATATAATACACATATGCTGCTTTCTTTTATTAGATCCCGTGTTTTCTTATTTATGCAGAGAGAGAGAGAGGTTGGACAGATATTGGATTGTGTTCCACCAGCTTTTACTCAGAGTAAACCCATTGAAATTAATGAACCTAAAGTAGCCAAGACCATTATGCATGCTTATTTTGATCCTCCTTAGTGTATTTATTACTAGAAGGGATGGCAGTGGTTGTTTTTTTTGGCATACATTAATCTCTTGCTGAGCACTTTCCATTCTCCTTAATGCCCCTTTCCTTCAGTACTTTGTTTGATTAGATTTCACCCAATGCCACTTGCATTCTTTCAGAATTGGCTCACCTGAAATGCAGTTTTATTCCAGCTACCTCACTCCAGCAGCCCAGATAATTCTGTAGCTTAACGCATTTGTTTTCCTAAATGCCATCACCTGCCTCCCCCTTTGAGTAATATTCACCTTAGGTTACGCTGCTGCATTGAAGCTAAGAGTTTATTTTGTTTCCAATTATGGAATGAAAGTAGCCACTCTTACGTACTCTTTAATGCTGGAAGCAATCCAAACCCACTAATTGCTCTGTGCGGTTCAGGGTCAGCTACTGTGACACAGCGATCCCACTGATTACTACTGTGTTTTCTTAGGTACCCCAGAACGTGGAGAAGGGTTCCAGTGCATATACAAAGCTCTCCCAATCTTTTTGATGTCAAAGAATGCTAACATTCTTTGGCTAACATTACTCCTGATCATGTGCCAGCTGTGACCCAGGCTAACATTGCTCCTGATCATGTGCAAACATCACTCAGTGCTAGAGCACCTGCTTTGCATGCGAAAGGCTCCAGGTTTATTCCTTGGCATCTCTAGGTAGGACTAAGAGAGACTCCTGCGTGATGCCCTGGAGAGCTGCTGCCAGTCAGTGTAGGCAATACTGAGCTAGATGGACCAATTGTCTGAGTTGGTATAAGGTAGATTCCTATGGCTAACAATATTGTCTGTCTGCTCTATAGGATAGGACCTTGTAGAATTTGAGCAGACGTACTTGGAACAAGGCTGGTATCACGTGCCAACTTTGTCAGGCATCTGCTGATGATCTACACCCCGGCATTATTTATTGCATTTATATGCCGCCTCATAGCCAAAGCTTTCTGGGCGGTTTACAACAATTAAAAACATTAAAAGCAAGTACACAAATTTAAACCATATGAAATTAAAACCCATAAAAACCGATAGGCAAGTTAAAACACATGCTATTCAAATGCTGTTAAAAAATGCCTGGGAGAAGAGGAAAGTCTTGACCTGGCACCGAAAAGATAACAGTGTTGGCACCAGACGCACCTTTACAAATCATTCACAAATAATCTTCACATGGATAGATAAAATGCCACAGCCTGCAAGCAAGCAGATGGCAGCAATGATCAGAGGAGCATCTGGTAATAATGGCAGAGGGAAGGTGGACTGAGGAAGTGGGACTCATGGAGAGGTCCTTGCCGAAGGTCCCTTCGAAACATGGAGCATGATGGGCAGCATGGGTATTCAGTCCACCTAAAAGAAAACACTCGTTTAATTTCCAAGAAAATAATGGATGGGATCAGGGTGGACATGCCAGCCATAGATTTCTCTTGATGTTGAGCCTAGATATATGTCCATTATGAAGCAGGAACTGAATCTGGTTTAAATTCCTAATTGAAAACAAACTTTGGTTAGCAATAGCTATGGATGAGTGGAGACTGGTGGCTCTGATGTCTGTGGGGCAGTGAATCCGCTCTGCACTTTGGTCTGAACTTTCCAGGAGCTATCCAGGGTGCTGAAACTGATTCCCAAAATAGCTTCACCACCTTATGCAGCTCCTTGAAAGTTTGGGAGAAAACCCAGAGTGGATTCACTGCCCCGCTGACATCGGAGCCACTGGTTTCCATTGCCATGGGTAAGGGTTGTACTTGCATAGCTCTGAACCGTAGTTAAGGCCAGTGGATGAATCTATATTAAACAGGAGAGGAGCTGGCAGGAGTGGTACATTTGTGGTCCCCGGCCCGCTCCAGGTTGCTTATACACAGCTAAGGGACTGACAGCATCACATTTTCAGTGGCTCATAGTGTCTGTCTGTCTTTGTCTGGAGCACTGTTTTTCATACTGCCTAGTATAGCACATTGGGGAGGAGAGCCTGGCTGGGAGGCCAGAGACTGTGAGTTCAAATCCCTGCTCATGTCTCCTGGGTGTCAAGGGCCAGCTAAAGATCACCCCCACAGTGAGTGGCTCAGGGGTTATGTGCCTTGCCACCTGTGCAGCCGTGGGCAAGCTGCATAGTCCCAAGGAGCCCAGTTGCCCCCCAGCTGGCAGTTGCGGACAAGGAAGGGGATGGCTTGTGCAGTTGTGGCAAGCTGAGCAGGCCCTAGCCAGCTGGGGAGGACTAGCCTCAGAGGGAGGCAATGGTAAACCTCCTCTGAATACCTCTTACCATGAAAACCCTATGAATACAACCACCACCAAAAAGGATTCATAGGGCTGCCATAAGTCTGAATCGACTTGAGGGCATATAACAACAAATCTTCAGGGAACCCAAACATCACCTTTTCTGCCAGTCCTGCCCTGCATGTTGCAAAGGGGAAGGGTTGTAGCTCAGTGGTAGAGCCTCTGTTTTGCACACAGGAGGTCCTAGGCGCAATCTACAGCATTTCCACATAGGACTGGGAATGTCCCCTGTTGGAAATCCTGCCAGTTGCTATAGATAATACTGAGCTAGATGGTCCAATGGCATAAGGGAGCTTTCTGTGTTGCTCTGTACAGGGCTTAGCCACTATAGAACATAGGAATCTGTGTTGTAGCAAAGCAGACCTTTGGTCAATCTTGCACAATATCCCAGCCCTGTGTGCAGATGTCAAGGGATGGACCCGGGACCTTATGCACACATGCTGGTGCTCTGCCCCAAGCTGTGGACCTTCCCCCCTGTGAAATATCGCCCATGATTTCAGAGGCTCCCCTTCCCCTGTGCTTTTGTTGGTGTTGGAAGGCTGTGTGCGCACGGCATTTTATTGGCTCTCTTTTGAAGTAATATCCACTTGCTATTTATCTGTGGCTTGTATTTATTATTTGCCTGGGTATATTTTCATTTTAGGAGGGTATTGAGGCTCTTACTGTTAGTGGCTCTTTGATACAGAATCTGATAGATACTATCATCTGTGTTAGAGCTTGTCATATCTAACAGTGGATTAGAATGATACGATCATTCTGCTTAGAAATGACATATTTTGGTACTGAAATGTGGTTTTTGTGGCTGTGTTGTTATGCTGATCTTTGATTTAACTGAATCTTTGACTGACTTGATTGAATTGTTGGGTATTGTCAGTTGCTGTGAGCTCAGTTTTCTGCTGGGAAATGATATCTAATTTTTCCTTGAATTTTTCTAATTGCATTTTAGGACACATTCCTATGCTTCCTGGGAGAGGCATCCCAAGGGCTGTAGGATGTTTGTGATCTCCTTCTCCATAACCGGAGAGAGAGAGAGATCTGGCCTCAGAGGAGGAGAGCTAAACCCCTCAGGACCCTCCAAGCCACCACAGAAACCTCTGTGGCCCTTGCTGACATCAGAGCTCTGTTGTCATTAGAGGCAAAAAGGGAGTAGCATGGAGGATTCTGTCCATTTTGGTTGCAGTTTCTCACTTTTCCACTCATAAGTTCAGTTCTCCACATTTCCACAGCAGTTTGAGATTATTTTTAAGTCCTCCAGAGAATCCATCAGCTTTTCAGTGTGAATTTCTCCTAATATACACATTTTGTATGCAATTTTGCCAATACACAATTTTTTTGCACATTTCCCTTAATATCATGCATCTTTGTATGTTATTTTCACAAATATATGCATTTCATGCACACCTTAGCCTAGTATATGCATTTTTGTGCAAGTTACTTGGCTGGAGAACTGGATTGCCAAATTCGGAGAAGGGCGAATTTCAACGGATGGCTCTGTTTTCGCTTGTGTATTGTTTTAGAAAATGCCATTAGGTAAGTTTGCCTTTCAATGTGAATTGAATCAAATTTGTCCCCCATCCCTACCTGCTGGGGTGGATCAGGGGAGGGGCTTGGATGCAAAGGGTCCAAAGCTTCCCCACACCACCATCAAGCCCCCCAAATGGGGGAGAGAGAATATATATGAGCAACGGGGTCACCTTTTGGAAACCATGAGGGCAGTGGAAACTTGTGGCTCCGATATTAGCGGGGCAGTGAATTCACTCCAGGTTTTAGCCTCAGGTTCAGCATCTTGGGCAGATTATTATTATTATTATTATTTATTATTTCAATTTATATACCGCCCTTAGCAGAATAGCTCTCAGGGTGGTGAACAAACAAGATAAAATACAATATAATAATAAAAATCATAAAAACATATACAAACAACAAAAAACTCTACAAAAACACAATACGACAAAAATTAAAAATACGGATTAAAAGATTAAAATGGTTAAGAAAATTAAAATGCCTGGGAGCATATAAAGGTCTTTACCTGGCGCCGAAAAGATAAAAGTGTAGGCGCCAGGCGTACCTCTTCGGGGAGGCTGTTCCACAACTCAGGGGCCACCACAGAAAAGGCCCTAGATCTAGTAACCACCCTCCGGGCTTCCCGATGGGTTGGTACCCGGAGGAGGGCCTTAGATTCTGAACGAAGTGAATGGGTAGGTTCGTATCGAGAGAGGCGTTCCACAAGGTATTGAGGTCCCACGCCGTGTAAGGCTTTATAGGTAAGAACCAGCACCTTGAATCTCGCCCAGAAGCAAATAGGAAGCCAGTGCAGACGCGCCAAGACAGGTGTTCCTTGAAAGTTCAGACTAAAACCTGGAGTAGATTCACTGGCCCACTGACATTGGAGCCACCAGTCTCCACTGCATGAGGGGAAATCATAAATCCCCCAAAAGCACTTAGAAAGGGAAACCAAGAAAAGGGGGGAACACCAGTCCCCTCTCCCATCTGCCCTGTTATTGCAGGTCTGGCAGGTCTTTGGATATTTCAGCTTCTCCATCATGGATTCTCGCGTGACTCACCAACAGGATTCCTCTGTGAGCCAACTTGACTGAGTGCACAGTTACCATTATGGCATCATATTTATTTATTTATTTATTCTTGCATTTTGTGATACTTTTGTTAATACATTTCAAAAATATTTATATGAATATTTTAAAAAACAGACAAACCAGTTTTCTCATGCAATGTGCTTGAGAACGACTATTTCTTACAGCAGGGATGGGGACCCTCAGACCTGGGGATCAAATGTGGCCCTCCTTGTGGCTCTCAGGATTCTCCCCACTCCACATACGCTCTCCCCAGGCCATGCCTCTCACCAGCCCTGATTTGCATCCCCCTGGAGTGTGTTTGCTTGCCCTGAAATGTGTCCTTAAATTCTGATTGTGCCTCTTGCTTTCCTGAATGGAGGACACAGAAATCTGTAGGCATGTGTGTAGGAACTAGCCTATCGTCCCAAGGTCAGATTTGCATTTGTTGTTGCTCTGCCCACTTTGCCTCTAGCTCCGCCCACTACTGGCAGGTGGCCCTTGGAAGGTTGCCCAGAAGGGAATGCGGCCCTTGGGCTGAAAACGGTTCCCCATCCCTGCCTTCCAGCATAATCCAATGCACGTTTACTCAGACATTAGCCCCATTGAGATCAATGAGGCTTACTCCACGGAAGTGTGCATAGGAATGCAGCCTCAGGGTGCAATTTTATTTATTTATTATTTATTTATTTATTATTTGATTTATATCCCACCCTTCCTCCCAGCAAGAGCTCAGGGGGGTAAACAGAAACGCTAAAAACACTTTAAAACATCATAAAAAGACCTTAAAATACATTAAAAACATTTTTTAAAGCTTTAAAAACATCTTTTTTTAAAAAAAAAAGGGTTAAAAACATATTATTAAAGAAAACATATTAAAAGCAATTCTAACACAGAAGCAGACTGGGATAGGCCTCAATTTAAAAGGCTTGTTGAATGAGGAAAGTCTTCAAAAGGCGCCGAAAAGATACTAGAATTTTATATGTGCTCACCTGGGAACGAACCCCATTGAACTCAATGGGGCTTACGTTTGAAATCAATGGGGCTTATGCCCAGGTTTGCTCAACTAAACTCTGTTCTGCATGATCTACAGCATGTTTGTTTTTTGTGGAAGGAGAGGAAGATGTTTATGATAGGAGTTTATTAACATATGAAAACCCCACTGCTTGTTTTCCATCAAAAGCTCTCTCTGGAGAATAACCACCTTTTTGGGGAAAAGAAATATAAATGGTGCTTTAGGGCTGGTGGTTATTCCAGTTTTCTGCAGCTGCCATCTTAAGTATATTTCAGTATGGCAGGGTGCCTGCTGACAGCAGAAAGGCATGGCTTCTTATGCTGTCTAGGGGGAAAGATATTCAGAGCCTGAATGAAGCTATATTTCCCCCCTTTTTTTCTTTTTTAAAGGGAGACAAGCTATATCAAATTTGTATGATGTAGCTCAGGCTGTGTAAAATAAAATGTATGTGGAGATAACTAGAAGAACTCTCTGGCTCTCCACCAGCTTTCTGTCTTTGGAAACATTTCCCTTGCTTGCTGGTTTGTTTTAATGGGTTTCTGATGCAATTGGGAGTGTGGGGGGAGAGAACACTCTGCTTTGCAAAAAAATAAAAAAAAATGATTTGTGTATGAGGGTGGAAAATAGACTGTATCAGCTGAAGGTCACAGAGCAAATTCCAGCGGCAGATAGGAAGGTGGGGTGCCTAAAGGAGTGCTCTGCTTTTATGAATCCCAGTTCTGATATATATAATAAAGCAGGTTTGCGGGTTCTATGACTGTTGAGATGTTGTTCGACTCCAGCCCCAGCCAGCAAGGCCAATAAGTCAGGGATGATGGGAGTTGGAGTCCAGTGACATCTGGAGAGCTACAGACCCCCTCACCCCTGCAGTAGAGGCTTGTCAGGGCTTCTGGATCTGTGCACAGCTTTGCTGTGTGGTGAAGCACTGGGCTGCAAGTGGGAAACTTCTTCTCAGTGAAGTACCTCCAGGGCCTGGACTAACTCTGGTCACCCATGCTGGCTGTTGGATCCTCCTGGGCGGGAAGGGGCATAAAAGAACTTCTTGATGCAGCTGAGCCACTTCCAGGTGCCACTTCCAGGTACCGAGAGGAAATGCTTGTGGGTCAGAAGTGGAGAGGGAGCTGATCCCACCTCCAATGTACCTGCACTTGCTGGATCCACTCCAGACCTTTCCGCACTGAGAGGGAAGGTTTGAAGGGCGATTCTAAGTGGTTTGAGCAATTTCAAATCGTAGTATTGTACTGTATTCTTTTTTTATTTTTACTGTTTTGGTATTGCTGTGAGTTTGCAGGTTGGAACGAATGATTCCTGTGGATCCCCTTCCAGCCTCTGATTTGCAATCCTGTGCCTTGGGGGTGGGGCTGGCTCTGCTGGCTAGATGGGTTTCTTTTGTTAAGCTAATAGAGTGGCCAGTTTGCTAATGGGTCTTTCAAGTGCTCAGCAACTGAATGGGCCAGGAAGATCCTTTTATTTATTATTTGTTTATTTATTTATTAATTTTATACCCCGCCTTATGGCCAAAAGGCCCTCAAGGCAGCTTACAAAAGAAAACGAACATAACAATACATCAATAGAACATAATACATCAATAAAATAATACAGTTCTCAAAATTAAATAACAATTCTCAAAATTAGATAACAAATAACATTATTAAAAGCAAATTATTAAGCAAGTGTTACTTTAAATACTTTGTCATTTAAACTCTGCAGGAGAGCCTTCCCCCCCTCCTGGCGGCTAGCAGAGGTTTGTGCTTTGAGTGTTTTAGAGTGGTCTGGAGAAAGGCTGGGAACTGGAGGCAGGCACAGAGGCTATCTCTCTGCACGATGGCTTTAGGATGCCTCCTGTAACACTGATGGAAAAGCTGGATATTGGACTGCTGATGCCTTGAACCTCTCCATCCTAAGCTCAGGTTGGAATGTGTGTAAATAAACAAACCATATTTCATAAAGACACCATAGTCTCCGCTGCCCTTCTTCCCAAAGGAAACCAAACCCTGGATGAGCGCAGGGACCCCTGAAATCTCATCGCTCGGAGATTGGGGAGGCGTGCACTTGGGAATAAGCCTAAACGAATTCAATAGGACTTACTGCTGAGTAGACATGGATAAGATTGTGCTGTAAATAGTTATGCCAACATCTTTAGAGAGAAAGAAAGAGATTCATGATGAAGTATTTGAAGGACGAGAGGAGGTACCCCTGTCACAGCTAGATATTATTTCTTTATTATTAATTTATATGTCACCTTTCCTCGAAAGAGCTGAAGGTGCCACACCTAATTCTCTTCCCACCCTTCCCCATTTTGCGCTCACAAAATCCTGAGAGGTAGGTTAAGGGCTTGTACCACCTTGTTTGTGGAACTTATGTTCATACCTGTGGCTTTTGTTGTTTTAAAACACATTATTTTAACATTTTACCGAAACTGCTTTATTGCTTGTTCTATAAACCGCTTTGCGACCATCTATGGTGATAATGCAGTCTATAAATATTGGAAATAAATAAATATTGGAAATATTGGTGTAAGAGTGTGTGTGTATGTGTGTGCAGACCATAACTATTTTGCAGAAGAAAATTCAAGCGCACATGTAGGTTTGCACAATTAAAATGAATTAATGTGCTCTGGTGCCTGAGTGCAACAAGTCCACTTAACCCCCCACCCCCAAAAGCAACTTTTTGCAGTTAGGAAAATGACAGGGATGTGTGGAATAAATGAATGATTAATAGGAAGACATATAAACACCCCACAAACAGCTCAGGGTGAATGCTCCAAAAAGACAGGACATGGTCCAATATCAGTATAAGCTTGGTGGAAGCAAATCAGGATGAATGCTCAATAAACAGGTCATCCTGAGGAGCCCTGTGTGTATGAGCTTGTATCTATGGGTGTGTGTGTGTAGAAACCTTCTAATATATATTTTAAAAGAAAGAATAGACATGCTTGAGAGGCACCTCCTGTTACACACAGTTACTGCATAAAGCTGTGCTCTAGGCCCTGCTGTTTTCATTTTTAGACTCTCCAAGGAGTTGCAACAGAACTGGATTCTCTAATAAACAGATCCTTTAAAATGTACAGTGACACTATGTTATTCCTTTCTGTGTACTGAACCTCCTATATTTTTCAGCACATAGAGGCATTTATTGCCCTGGAGTTCACCCTGCACAACATCTTGTAGTGATGCACTCGATTATCTCTTGTAAGGAAAAGGAGGGGGGGGGAAACGCTTCAGTAATTTCATTCACCATCTAAAGCAACCTGCAGAAGCCACATTTTAACCCTAGTCTTGGACTATCATCACCAAACAGCCCATCAACAAATCAAGCCGTAAAGAACTTTCATTTATTCACTTATTTAAATATTTTGCTTATTAGGATCATGCTTTCCCCCCCCAGAATGCCCCAGATGCTGCAACATTCTAGGACATTTGGGAGGGAACAAATGCATTGTCACTCAGGTGAGACTTGAATCAGGGCTCTCTGGTCCACAAGGATAATAATCCTGAAGGGGAGAAATCCTCAAGACATGCATTTTTATGAAATACCTGTGAAACACCTTGTGCAATTTCAGTCCTTGGTGGAGTCTATTCTTTTCTGTTACACCTGGAGCACGCTTGTTTCCCCCTTTATCTCCTTTACAGATATATGCAGCGTGTTGCTGTTGTGCTGCATCAGAGCATGCAGAGACAAGCAAGCAGCTATTGTGACTCTTTTAGGACATACAAGAAAACATTATATATTTATATACAATGTCTGTGCGTCTGTGTGTGTAAAATGTAATAGGTTCCAACAACATTTGAGTAAGAGCATAGGAATCTGCTTTTTACTGACTCAGACCACTGGTCCATCTGGCTCAGTACTGTCTACACTGACTGGCAGTGGCTCTCCAGGGCTTCAGACAGGGAACCCTCCCAGCCCTACCTGGAGTTGCTGGGAATTGAGCCTGGGCCCCTCAGCATGCAAAGCAAATGCTCTGCCACTGAGCTTTGGCCCTTCCCCCTAAACTAATGGAGCCACTCATCCAAGAGATCAAAACCTTCCCTAAACTTTCTTATTATGTTGGGAAAAACAGAAGGGAGTGGAAAAAGAGGAAGACCAAACAAGAGATGGACTGATTCCATAAAGCAAGCCACAGACCTGAACTTGACAAGATCTGAATAGGGTGGTTCATGACAGATGCTATTACCGGTCACTGATTCATAGGATCGCCATAAGTCGTAATCGACTTGAAGGCACATAACAACAACGCTTTCTTATACACCAGTTATTGCTTCTCACGCTTTGAGTCAATGTTCAGTGCTGGCGAACACTTACTAGCTTTTTTTTTTTAAGATAATAATTTCTCCTTCAGAATAACTGTTTGAATATGAGAGATGTGTCTCGTTGCTCATATCAGTATTGTGTTTTGATAAAACAAGTCATACACCTAGCAGATAAGAGTGCAGTACTGGGAATGTAGTTTCTGTACTTTTTTATATACAAAAATCAGATTCTTTGCCAAGAAAAGGCTTTCTGTGTAACCTAAAGTATGTAAATTAAACTCATTTGCATATCCTTTCTTTTCTTTGGAATGTCTACAGATCCTGGTCCGCACCAACCTAGCTGTCTTAGTCGGTGGGACCGAGAGAAGGTCCTGTGAGGCTGATCTTGTTTGGCGGCATATTTGGTGATACTGGAGGCGCTCCTTCAGATAAACTGGGCTGGAACCGTATAGAGTTTTAAAGGTTAAAACCAACACCTTGAATTGGGCCCGGTATACAACTGGCAACCAGTGTAATTCAATCAACACTGGGGTGATATGATCGCGGCGGCGGGTCTGCTTTATTAAGCGTGCCGCCGCGTTTTGTACCAGCGGGAGTTTCCGGACCGTCTTCAAGGGTAACCCCACGTAGAGCGCATTACAGTAGTCTAATCAAGAGGAGATCAGGGCATGTATCACTCGTGGGAGCAGATGTATGGGAAGATAGGGTCGCAGCCTCTGTACTAGATGAAGTTGGTACCAAGCTGCCCGGCTCACTGCAGAAACCTGAGCCTCCATAGACAGCGGGGAGTCCAAGATGACCCCGAGACTGCGGACCTGGTCCTTCAGGGGCAAACTCACCCCATTAAGTATCAGGTCAAAATCACCCAACCTTCCCTTGTTCCCCACTAGTAATACCTCAGTCTTATCGGGGTTCAGCTTCAGCCTGTTCTCTCCCATCCATCCACTTACGGACTCCAGGCACTTGGACAAGGTATCCACAGCCAACTCTGGTGAAGATTTAAATGAGAGATAGAGCTGCGTGTCATCCGCATATTGGTGACACTGCAGCCCAAAACTCCTGATGATGGCTCCCAGCGGTTTCATATAAATGTTAAATAGCATGGGAGGGAGGATAGAACCCTGTGGCACACCACAGTTGAGGGGCCAAGGGTCTGAAACCTCATCCCCCAACACTACCTGTTGATATCTACCGGAGAGATAGGAATGGAACCACTGTAAAACAGTGCCTCCTATTTCCAGTCCCTCCAGGCGACTCAACAGGATACCGTGGTCGACGGTATCGAAAGCCGCTGAGAGGTCCAGGAGGACGAGGAAGGTATGTTCTCCCCTATCCAACGCCCTCCTCATATCATCCACCAGAGCGACCAAGGCTGTTTCAGTTCCGTGTCCAGTCCTGAAGCCCGACTGGAAAGGATCTAAATAATCTGCTTCCTCCAAGTGTGTCTGTAGCTGCTTTGCCACCACATGCTCAATTACCTTGCCCGAGAACGGTAAATTGGAGACTGGGTGAAAGTTGTTTAAATCTTGGGGATCCAAGGAGGGCTTTTTCAGAATAGGTCTTATCACTGCCTCCTTGAGGGGCAATGGCATTACACCCTCCTCCAAGGATGCATTTACCATTGCCTTGATCCCATTGCCCAGTCTCTCTTTACAGCTCATAACGAGCCATGAAGGGCAAGGATCAAGTAAGCAAGTGGTTGGTTTTACAGTAGAGAGCACCTTGTCCACTTCATCAGAGAGAAGAGGCTGAAACCGATCCCAGCAGACCGGATTGCAACTGGCCGCCTCTGGACCCCTACTTGTAACCACAACGTACGGAATCTTGTCCTTTAGGTGCTCAATTTTATCGGCAAAGTGTTTAACAAATGTGTCACAGGAGGCTTTTGATTGTTCCATAGGTTCCTGCGCTACTGGACCGACCAGGCTTCGGACCACTTGGAACAACCTCCTGGGACAGCACTCTGCCGATGCAATAGAGGCAGCAAAGAATGCTGTCCTGATGTGCCTCTGTGGATAGTGTCATGGTATTGTTTACTAGTTGTGTTGGTAGTAGTTGGGAGGTGTCAGGAGTTTCCTGTTGCTGCTTTGTTCTTGTCCGAGAAAGACCGGAACGTTCTCTTGGTGGCAACCTGATCTCTTGTTGCTCGATTTTGGAAGGACTTGAGGGGCATCTCCATGCTCTTATGGTACAACAAAATCTGGCAGTTAGCATTGATAGAAAAACATACACAAAAGATAAATGTTGCATAAGGCAGGAAACAAAAGGACTCATTTGTCGCAGAATGGTGGCATTTTATTTCTTACACTAATGAGGCAGATGGCAATAGGGTAAAAGGGTTCCCAAGATTTTCTGCAATCTACGGATGTTGTAAAAGTGAATAATTCTTTTTTGTACTATACTCTTTTTCTTTGTGTCTAAGTGCAGAAAAACTTGCATTCTTCTATATATTTTTGCCGATTTTCAATACAATGTTAAGATATTCTTAATTTCTTGTTTTTCTACCCCACTGTTTGTTTTGTTTTGTTGTACTTAAAATACATTAAAAAGTATTAACATAAAAAAAGAGTTCTGGTCTAGCTTCCCGATTGGTCTTCCTCTACAGGGGTCCTCCCCCACCCCAAAAATGATCAGGTGTGTAATAGTTTGATCCTTATCATGCCTATGCAAAAGCAAGACCCTGTTGAATTCACGTACTTCCAAATAACCATGCTTAGGATTGCAGCTTTAGGATACATTCCAGGGGGACAATTTGCTTCACTAGCCCCACTGATATGAATATGTGACACTGAGGCAACCTCATTGTCCTTACAGTTGATCTTACACTCTGATTTTGTCGGCAGAGCTGGTGACAGGATCGAGCCATTAGTTTAGCAATCTGCTCTAGAGAGGAATGTTTTATAGCCTTTGCAGGTAGTTCTGGGGAAGGATAAATTACAATATAATAGACAGGTGGTTTAGGAATACAGAGACTACTAGAAAAATGGTAATAACATTTCATGGAGAGATAATGGTTTCCCTCATATTACTGTAATTTGAAGATACCTAGTGTTCTTTTATGGGTAGTTGTACAAATTATATCACAGCTGATTAATTATTCTTTTTATAGCTCTCAAACTCAGTTGAAAGTTAGAGTGGATCCTGTCAAATCATTTCCTTTCTTTGGAAGCTAGCGCATTCTCTGTCATCTCTTAAATATAATTTGAGCAGCTGTCACAGGGTGGGAAAAGGTCCATCAGATACTCTCAGTGTTAAGAAGGTGCAGGGCGGGGAAAGGCATAACTTCTTGCCTTGAATAAATATTGTAAAAATCTAATTTCCCAAACTATTTGGAGATCCAAATAATTCCTTATGGCATAATAGCTATCTTAATTTGCCTTTTTCAACTCTGCATTCAGCAGAAATATGTTGGCTGTATTTTTTTTCCCTTTTAAAAGACCTTTGACTCCTGCTTTTTATTATGCAAATTGAATAAGGGTTACATATAAAGTCAATCCACTGTTGCACATTTACATAATGATTTGCCTCTTTAAGATGAGCTGTTAAAGTCAAATAGTTTTTGAATTTCTCTTGTGAAATGGTCCCTCCTTTATTTAATGTTGAAAATTGAAAGGAGGCTGAAAGAGTGCAGCTGGGCTTACATGTAATGTTAGCTAAACAATGGTTTAGCATTACACACACGAGCCTCCGGGCTCATGTGGTCCCCCTTCTATCTCTTCTCTGCAGTGGCCACTAGGAGGCAGCCATAAGCTTTCTCTTCCATTTAAAACTAACCATGACTATTTGTCATGCCTGAACCCAGAAATGTTGTTGTCAGTTAAGATTAATTGTGGACAGGGAACCCATGGCCCTCCATATGTTCTAGGTCTACAACTCCCATCAGCCTTGACAATTGGTCATGCTGGCTGAGGGGATGGGACTTTAAGTCCAGCAACATTTGGACTGTCTCAGGTTCCCTCTAGTCATTGTAGGACATTAGCCCCCATCAGACCAATCCTGCATGGCCAATAGCCAGGGATGATAGGAGATGTAATTCAACAACATCTGGAATGTACCATATTGACTACCCCTAAACCATGGCTAACATTTGCCACAGTTCTCAGTTACAATGGAACAAGATTCTACTGGACATCAGGAAAAACTTCTTAACTGTTAGAGCCATACGACAATGGAATCAATTACCTAGAGAGGTAGTGGGATCTCCGACACTGGAGGCATTCAAAAGGCAGCTGGACAGCCATCTGTTGGGAATGCTTTGATTTGGATTCCTGCATTGCGCAGGGGGTTGGACTTGATGGCCTTATAGGCCCCTTCCAACTCTACTATTCTATGATTCTATGATAAGTAACTGTCTTTTATTGAAAATGGGCATGAAAGTGTTTGATCGTGTCTTTGCAGCTGCACTGCAGACGACTGAGGCTCACCCATGACAATTTTTATAGCACTAAACTATAGCTTAGTACCATCTTCCCCAACATGGTGTCCTCCAGATGTTTTGGACTACAACTCCCATAATGCCTGACTATTTGGTCAGGCTGGCTGGGGCTGATGGCAACTGGAGTCAAACATCATCTGGAGGGCACCAGGATAGGGAAAACTCATTTAGCAGTATGTCCCAATGCAGCCATTGTGGCTATGTCCCCATCCTTAGGAATGTAATGTTCCCTTTAAACTCTATCTTTCCATTATCTTTCAAGAAAACCTTAATAAATTCATGCTAAACATATCATCTCAAGAAAAAGATTTATTAGAGAATTTGAGATATGTCATTAGAGAACATGAGACACACTACTCTCATTAATAAGTAAAAGTTAAGATTATAATTTTTAAATACTGGATCCCCCCCCCATAAATGACCACTTACAGATCCAGCTGTGGTGGTGGTGGAGAAACATTTATTATTATTGACTGAATTTATATCCCATCCTTCCTCCCAAAGGACCTCAGGGTGGCAAATATACCAACAAAACCAACTGAATAACAAGAAATAGAAAAGCATTCTAAAACAGTTAAAAACATTCTAAAACACAGTTACAGTTAAAAACATTCTAAAACACAGTCACCATTAAAAACATCTTTCATCAGTGATCTTTAGGTTGCCAGGAACAGTTCCCTTCAGCCATCAAATGCCTGGATAAACAGGAATGTTTTCAAAATCCTCCTGAAAATCAATAGTAATGGAGACAGACACACCTCACTGGGATGAGGGCATTCCACAAATGGGGAACCGTCACTGAAAAGGTCCCGTCACAGGTCAGCACCAACCAAGCCCCCCCCCCCCGGTGGTAGCACCATCAACAAGGCCTTGTCTGCCAATTGCAGGGTCCGAGAAGGACAACAAATGTAAACATGACCTTGTACAGTAGCCTAGTTTCTAGAAACCTTAAACACCCCTCTGCATCCTCCATCTAGACAAGCAAGAGACATCACTAGAGTTCAGGACACATTCCAACCAGGCAAAAACACTCAGGGAGGGTACGGAACAGGCCAAGTGAGGGGTGTGGCCTAGGGAGAGGGGGTGTGGCTAGGAAGGAGGCATGACCTGGAGAGATTCCCAAGGGTCAGGTGGAGAGGTCTGGATTTGGCCCTGGGCCTGAAGTTCCCCACCCCTGATGTAGCCAATAAAAGTTGTGCCCTGGTTTATATCCAGTTCATGCCTTGTTCTTCTCCCCAACCTCAACCCCATGAAAGCACAATATACGATGCATGATACTTACAAATCTCATTTTGAAAACCCAAACACATGCAACTTCCTAGCAACCGACCCTCATGAGCTTCCTTGGAAATAGTTCTTCCTCTAAGGATTTTCCTATATAAGTACTTTCATAAGGACATGCATACCAGCTTTCCTTTGTATAGACTTCCTTGGTATTCTCACTAAAGGTAAAGGTAAAGGTGTCCCCGCACTTATAGTGCGAGTTGTTTCCGACTCTTAGGGTGACGTCTTGCGACGTTTACTAGGCAGACCGTATATATGGGGTGGGATTGCCAGTTCCTTCCCCGGCCTTTCTTTACCCCCCAGCATATGCCGGGTACTCATTTTACTGACCACGGATGGATGGAAGGCTGAGTGGACCTCGACCCCTTTTACCGGAGATTCGACTTCCTCCTTCCATTGGAATCGAACTCCGGCCGTGAGCAGAGCTTCGGCTGTGTTACCGCAGCTTACCACTCTGTGCCACTAGCCCCCCCTTTTAACTGTAATTTCCTGATCTGATGTGATCAACACACATAACACAATGTTAATGTTTATGCTCAAAATCTAATTTCAGCTAGAGGGGTAAAAGCAAAATAAGGATTGGTCATCTTCCTTAATCCTTTAAAATCCATGTGAAAAGACAGGGAAGAATCTCCCAGCATAATCGTCCAGTGTCTGAGTGTCCTTGGTATGTATGGTCATATGGGCAATTATTTGATAGTTAGCTGTCAAAAGCAACGTGGTGACTGCTCCTTGATAGAATTCTGCCATCGTTATCTGCATATGTCTTTATGTCTTTATTGAAATGTCAGCTAAAGTCTTAATGATTTTTGAAATCCACTAGTTAATATTAATGGCATGTGATGAAGACAACTCAAGTAGCTTTTTGCAGTAGCTGACATCACCACTAGAGGTGGTATTCAACTCAGGACCCTTCTGCACTATTCATTTAAAGCAGTATCATGCCACTTGAAACAGCCATGACTTCCCCCAAAGAATCCTGGGAAATATTTATTATTATTATTTATTATTTGATTTATATCCCGCCCTTCCTCCCAGCAGGAGCCCAGGGTGGCAAAAAAAAAGCACCAAAAACACTTTTAAAACATCATAAAAACAGACTTTAAAATACATTAAAACAAAACATCTTTAAAAACATTTTAAAAAAGCTTTCAAGATGTTTTAAAAAAGGTTAAAAACATATTAAAAATCAATTCCAACACAGACGCAGAACTATACAGTAATTTGTTAAGAGTGCTGAGAGTTGTTAAGAGAGCCCGTTCTCCTCACAGAGCTACAGTTCTCAGAGTGGATTAACAGTCAGTCCCTCTTCCCAGAGAAATGTGGAAACTGTACCTCTGTGACAGCAGTAGGGATCTCCAAACACATCACAGAATCCTTAACAGACTACAGTTCCCAGGATGCCTTGGGGGAAGCAATGACTGTTTAAAGTGATATGATAATGCTTTAAATTTATACTGCAGAAGAGGCTTCAGAGTACACCCATTGGACATGACTAGCTTCAATGGGTCTACTCTGAACAGGACTTAGTTGAATACAACCCCAAGTATGTATTTTTATATTTCTATTTTAGATATTGATATACCCCTTTTCCAAAGCTCATGAAAACATTAAATCACTATAAAAACAGAATCATAAATACAAATATGAAAAGCTCCAATACTAACGGGATTTTGCCATTTAGTGATTTTCTGAATGTTGATTTTTTCCTCCCTGGATCTTTTTTTAGTTATTGTCGTTAAATGGATGCAACTGTATTTTGGTTGTTATGGATGCTTTAAATGTATTTTGGTTTGGTTTGTTGACATTTTAGTCATATGGTAGTCACTTTGAGGTCTTTTTGACATAAATTGTATAAAAATTTCACACACATAAATAAATAAGCAGTATAGTACTAAAAGATAATAAGCCAAGATAAGCCAAAAGCCTGCAAAAAGGGGGGAGGGGACAGTTTACAATCCCCCTACCCAATCCCAGCAGAGATGGCAGAAAGGTCTTTAATTTAGGGGCCACCCCCATAACAGTCCTGCTTCTGGGTAATGTCTTGGAATGGCAATAGACAGTTTATTATTATTTTTTATTATTTTTATGACATTTATATTCCACCAAGGAGCTCAAGATGGCATAGAAACATGGCTCTCCCCCTCCCAATTTTATCCTCACAACAACCCTGTGAAGTAGGCTAGGCTGAGAGACAGTGACTGGCCCAAGGTCACCCAGTGAGCTTCATGGTCGAGTGGGGATTTGAACCCTGGCCTCCTAGGTCCCAGTCCAACACTCTAAACACTACACCACACTGGTTCTCAGCCCTGCCGCATGCTCAGAAAAAGCAAGAGGTTAATGATGTTGAACTTGGTGGGGTAGAACAGGAGAGGGCGGAAAGTAGATCAGGATCTACTAGCAGATCAGATAACAAAGGGTACTGACTCCCACTGTTTACTAATAGTAACCACAAAATGACTTTTTGTTGTTGCTATTACTGGCTGTTGCTGTTATTGACTGCAAGCTCAGTTCAGTTCTATACTAAAAAAAGAGTTCCTACGATCAGAATATGTTCAAAGGCATCCTGTTCCTTAATTCTAACTATACGTCTTATGCACCTGACTCTTGGGTTCTAATAATAAAATCAAAAAGAAAGTAGATGTGGGAAGCTTCAAGTCTGCCCATACCTGCTGTCGAGAGAAAACTGAAGAACAAAGGAAGTCAAGGGGTAGAAGGTGAGCGATCCCGGTTATCCTAAGACAGGTGTCTTCTTAGCCACATAAAGACAATTTGAACCGGTGCGATTAGCATCATTAGGAACATAAAACTATGGAAACACATAATTGTGCAAACACGGCAGTATGATGAGGATCAATGCCAATCTGCTGCAAAGTGCAAAGAAACAGATGAGACCCTATGGTCAGTGCATACTGCCAAATTATTCAGTGCAATTGTGTGCGTGGATAAAAGATTAGCGCAATTTGGGCTTTTCATGCAGGGGCCTCATGATCTCATGGATGAATTCTTTCCAGTAGTCCTAACAATTGTGGAGGTGGGATAGCTCCTGGCTCTACATGTGTATATTTCTCATTCATTCATATCTTGCATCTCATTGTCACAAATGCACAGAGGAGCTGAAAATGTGACTTGCTGACACCAAGAACCCCCATCATGTACCCTCAAACATAATCACATAATGGAGTGGATACATCTCAAGAGAGCAGTCATTGGAACACAGGAAGCAGCCAGGTCAGACTATTTACACATTTTGCCACGGATGGTCTGTTCTGAATGGAAGTGGCTCCCCAGGAACTCAAATGCATCAGGTGCTACCCTGCTCCCTTTAACTGACAATACCTGGGATTGAACATGGGACCTTCGGTATACAAAACTCATGCTCTACCTTTGAACTATGATCCTTTCACCCAGAATTGGTGTGAATTACAAAACAATTTCAATGGGACTTGTGTGGGATAGGAATCCCTAACTCAGGGCTGGTGCCAGTGGGCAGCCAGATTGGGCCCTGGCTGAGGGCCCCTAAGGGGCCCCTCCATAGGGTGGGATAGTGGTGCTCTCACTTGGCAGTGTCGGCTTACAGTAACCAGCGACCCGACACTGCAGTGGATAGCAAAGCCAGAGCTCCCATGGACCCTCACCCCTGCTACAGGCAGCATGGGGCTTAAATAAGCCTGCCCACCCCACCTACCTGTTGCATTAGAGTGTCAGCATGAATGCCCTGCACACTGTGCATGCAGATCTGCCATCATCCAAGATGGCAGCGGGGGTGTCCCTAAGGGGTTGATCCCTCTGCTGCCAACTTGGGTGATGGTGGGCATGTGTGCGGACACACTGACATGACAAGTAGGTGGAGTGGACAGGTTTATTTAAGCCCTTCACTGCCTGTAGTGGCTGGAGGTGTTTGGCTTTATGCCACCGCAGTCCTGGGGCAGGCTGGCACTCAAGGGCCCAGTCATCCCTGGTGCCGGCCCCGCCCTAATTGAGATCACACCCACAGCTTACATTTAAAGCACTATTATACCACTTTAAGATGGTTTCCCCCAAAGCATCCTGGGAACTGTAGTTTGTTAAGGGTCTTTGTTAGGAGATCCCTATTCCCCCTCGTGCAGCTACAATTCCCAGAGTCCCTGGAAAGAGGGACTGATTGTTAAATTGATCTGGGAATTGTAACTGTGAGAGGAATAGGGGGTCTTCTAACAACTCTCAGCACCTTTAACAAACTATAGTTCCCAGGATGCTTTGAGAGAAGCTCTGCCTGTTAAAGTGGTAGTAATTTCAATGTATGGTATGGATAAGAACATAAGAACATAAGAAGAGCCTGCTGGATGTGGCCTAACCTTCCATAAACTCCACTGAAACAAATGGTGTTTTGTAGGGATTGCATCCAATCCATTAAGACTGCTCAGAGTCCACTTCTAGCACCAGACTGTTCATTTTAGCGGACAGCAGATAGGCCAATTTGAATTTCATTTTGGCACAGATTAAAACCATCATTGCAGAAACTCTAAAAAAATAAGTCCAGGTTGTTACTAGAAAGCAGCTTGCATTTTCCTGCTACACAATGGATGATCAAAACACCAATCCTGTAAAAATCATGACACAATTGTTTTGTCGTAATCCCTTCTAGATTGACACCAGTGGCTATTTTTTAAACAATGCATACTTCAACTGTTATTTACTGGATGCTAAAATGGCCTAATCGGTACTGGCAGTGAGTTTGTCTATCCCTAGCAACGATCTTTATCTATGATTTTGGCAGGCCTTTGTATGCATACACTTCGCCATCTCTCTCTCTCTCTCTCTCTCTCTCATTTTGGATCTCTTTTAAATTTAGACTCGACTTCTAAATATTTGCTTTATAACATTAACACTCTGGCCTGTAATTGATTAAATTATACTGCACTTTTTTTCCAGCTTTAACTAATAACTTAAAATAAATAAGATTGTAATTATCAGTTTCCATTTACCCATTTATTAAATCACAAGGTTCACACCAAGCAGTCTGGCTTTTGTGTTATAATAAGGCAATCTCTCTGTGATGACAGATGGTGTTTCATTTTGCCGACGCTGTGCTAAAGTGCTGTGAGTTGTGATGTGTTTGATTTTATTAGAGATCAGATTTAACACATGCATGCTACATAACTGCAATAGCATTCCCATTTCTCATCTGTGGGAGAAAATGAAACTGTGATGAAATGTAATATACTCACCCTCAGGCAGAACTAGTTGGACTGGGAATTGCAACATAATAAATCTAATGGATATTGCACTACAGGACTCCAGAAATGTACTGTTATTATGTTCAGAGAAGGAACTTGCTTTTGTAAAACTCTACTCCTATTTTTCTGGCATTGCCGCAATTTCACATTATTTAACTATCGAGTCCCAACAGTTGGCTGCTTTGAAAAGTAACCTAAACTCTGAGGAACACATCAGTCAAAGAGCTCAGGAGAGAAATAATCATAAATGTCTGAACAATAAAGTAAATGCAATTATAGTCAACTCCTACTAAAAGACAGCCCACGTCATGAAGTGTCCATTTAGAGGGGGTCATGTGTTTTCTTTAGAGGGAAGGCCAAGTTGCATGTTAGTGATATCAGAAAATTCTGACGAAAATGGAAAAGGGAGAGGAAACTGCCAGTGTTTGCTTATTCATCCCATATCCAGAGCGGAAATCAATCCAACCAATATAATCACTTTTGTTGTTGCTTTCAGTTTGCAAACATTATGTAATTAATTACTCCCCCCATTTACATTGTGTTTACATTGAAATGAAGGGTGGAATAACATAATGACAAAGTAATCAATTACATAAATTACATAAGTGACATAATTTTGCCACAGCAGACAGCGAAGTGAATAATGTAGTTTTTGGTGGAAGACAAACTGCAGCTGAATGGAAACAGTGCTGCTTGCAACAAATACAGGGTGGAACAGAAAACAATGCCTTCTGATACCGATGCAGAAGTCCTGGGAAAACTGACTGCACATGAATGACGAGGATAGGAAACACAATTCAAAAAGATGTCATTGCTTCACCTCAATTTTTTTTTACGAGTTTGCCCCTTTCAGAGGTGAGGTGCTGGAGGCAACAGGATAGTCCAGAGCTCAGTCTGTGCCAAGTGATTTCTGAGGAGCCAGCAGCAGAGTCAGCAGTTTCGTAGGCCTATATGGAATCCCGCTGTCTGCTTGTGTCTCCTGATCCCTCTCAGGATTGACATTTTGCTGTACCACCTTCTAGCCATCTGCACTACTGCTGCTGCAATGTTGCAGAGACCAGGATATTTACTCCCTGTCTACGCAAGCTGCCATGGTGTTGAAGAGAGGAAGGCACCTAGACTCTGCTATCAGAGCTCATCACTACCACCGTTCAAGATCTGCCCCCCTCCCCCCATCACCTTACAGTCTCTTTATTAGATGAGGATGGTGCTCTTTGGCTTTGAAACACAGGAAACTGGCTGGTACCAAGTCAGACCATTGGCCCATCTGGTGCAATATTGTCTACACTGACTGGCAGTGGCTCTCCAAGGCTTCATGCTGGGGATATTCCTAGCCAGACCTGAAAATGTCTGGGATTGAATCTAGGACTTTCTGTATGCAAAGCAGATGCTTTGCCACTGAGCTGTGGCCCAACTTGCGCTTCAGTTCTGTATTGCTGGGGTTTTTTGTAATTATTTGACATTGGTACTTACTATATCGGGTGTTTTTCACCAGTTTCTTCATCATTATGGCATCATTCATCTTGCATAACTGAAATGAGTAATTCCTCTGATCGAAGATTCTGTTCTATACACTCTGCTCCCTTTTAGTTTCTACTACAAAGTGTCATTGAAAGTTCATTGTCAGAGAGAATAGGAAACGTTCAGTAGAACATCAGCTTTTGAGTTTGAGATCAATATGTGATCTGCTGGTTATATTTTTATCTTCAAAAGCTGCAAGTCAACTTGCCTGTCCTTAGTATTAAAAAAAAAAATTACAAACCAACCTATTCAGAACTGCTGGGGATTGTTCTTTAATTTAATTAAAGTGTATTGTGGCTTTCCACCTCCCATGTCATCCAATATACTTCCCATTATTCCTTCAATTGAAATTGCTTCCTTCTTCTGTCGGAAACCATTCTGACACTTCTTCAAATGCAAGAAAATAAAGGATTTCCCCTCCCCTCCTCCTGTAATTTTCACTGTTTTTTCTTTGCAACTTTCGGTACATTGAGAGTCACAGCAGTGACTGAAAACTAAGAAACCCAATAGTGCTTATTACTGCCTACGCAGCACAGAACTTGATGGGGATTCTGGGGTACTGCCCTTACAGTACAAAAGCATTGACACATTATTCCTTTTGTCTGACTATGTTCTTTTTTTTTTGCTTTGTTTTCTTCAGATTTAAGCCACACAAAAGAGAGACTTTGAATAGGTGTCCTATTTATGGCAAAATGTATAGCTCAATTATAGAGATCTTTACTCTTACACCTTTTCAACTGAATATGAAGTGAATGCATGATAAATTGCATCTGGTAGCCTAAGGAACGAGGTACAAATTAAGTAGGGCAAACTCTTGTTTTATCGGACCGACTCCTAGAGGCAAATCATTGAAACTGTTGTACCTTAAGAGCTTTGTATATCTCAGAGCTGATTCTCACCTTCAGATATGAAAAATCATCTCATTGTGAGTTTTATCCTGTTGTTTTGGAGGGGGAGCAGGGAATATCTCTTTTCAGGTGTTCAGCATGACCATGCAATGACAAAAAGTGTGTGTATGTGGCATAAACATGCACACTGGTCCCATCACAACATCCTCATGCATACTGGTGCCATCCAGCCACTTCTGACATTTATGCAAATGTCTGAAGAGGTTTCTGATTGCAAGGAAGTTTGGAAGTATGCTGGGCCGGATGTGCTCACAAGCTCCTTTCAGACCTTTATGTGAAGGTGAATAGTGGAGGGGATGGGGCCACAGCACACAGAAAAGTTAGTCAATTTCAGTCCTCTGAAATTTTCACTATTCCAATCTTAAATTCAGTTCTCCACATTTCCACAGCAATTTTTTTTTAAAAAAGAACAAATTCTCATAAATATCCATCAGCATTTTAGTGTGCGTTTTTCCTGTTAAGTATATTTTTCTATATAGACTTGACTAATATACACATTGTTGTAAGCATTTTTCCTTGATATAACACATTTTTGTATATTATTTTTACCAATATATGCATTTTATGCCCACGTTACACAATTTTTGGACCCATCCCTTTGCTGGAGAACTGCATTGCAAACTGCAGAGAAGTTGCACATAGCTATTTTGTTTCAGAAAGTGCAAATTGGGTCAATTCACCTTTAATTATGGACTGAATCAAATTTCTCCCCCATCCCTAGTTGAGAGTGGGACTGGAGTGCATGCCCCTGGTCCCGTACACATTTTTTGCCCTTGCATGGTGAAGCTGGATACCCGAAGAAGGGTAATATGTCTTCTGAATGAACCCTCACATGGAAAGGTCAAAGATTTACAATTTGGGCAAAACATAATATCTTGATGCATCTGTAGAATAGGGAAGATCACAAATCCCAACCAAATGGGCATGTATTCAGAAGAAATATTTAGCCACATGGATATAAACATTTGCCAGGCCCTGGTGAAGCCTGTGTGGCTACTCACTGGGATGAGCTACACAGACTGAGGAACCAAACCGGAAGCAACATTTATATAGAGCTAGTCAAGCCCCTAATGGTTCTTTGCAGAGCTTGGAAAAGTTACTTTTTTGAACTACAATTCCCATCAGCCCAATCCAGTGGCCATGCTGGCTGGGGCTGATGGGAGTTGTAGTTCAAAAAAGTAACTTTCCCCAGCTCTGGTTCCTTGGGCCATGTGGTCCATCAGGGCCAGTGAGCAGAGCTAACCACTGTGGGCATTATAAGGCTGGTTCTACAGCAAAGGAAAGATTAGACCAGTAACATCTTCAGCCTGGAAGGTGATGCAAGGAGTAAGATGTCTGGGTGTTGCTGCCTGGTAGAATGACCATGCTCACATCACACATACACATACACAAACGAGGGCAAATGAGGATACAGATCTAAATTTGCTTATGCTAATTGAGATGCATGGTTGCAAACTGAGAAATAATTACTATAATTTTAATGCATTTATTTATTATTGCATTTATATCCCACCTTTCCTCCAAGGAGCTCAATGTTTCTCCAGCTCTCCATTTTGTCCTCACAACAACCCTGTGAGGTAGGTTAGGCTGGGAAGCAGTGACTGGCTCATGGCCACACAGTGAGCTTCATGGCTGAGTAGGGATTTGAACCCTGGTTTCCCAGGTCCTGGTCCAACACTCTAACCGCTTTGCTGCAGTTTCTCTCCTGTTGGGAAACTGAAATATATTTCACCATAGTGGGGATGACTGTGACCTGTGTGCCCGCTCAGTCTGCTGTCCAGGTGCTAAGTGCTTTGGGGCAACTTCAAGGCCCCTGCAAGTCTCCCCTCTTAGGGTTCTTTATCTTCAAATTGGACCTGGACTGAAGGGTCCTTCAAACAGAGGACTGTCTTTTGTAAAGTAGCCTGCATAGCCATCCTACTGACTGAGTGCTTGGTTTGATTCCCCTGGTGCCTTACAAAGCCCCAAAGTCATCTTGTCATGACTTTAACCCCTCCAACTCTGAATTGGCTCTCATTCCCAGGGATCCGAGCAGCAATTCTATATGAGGTGTGCCTTTCCAGAGCTTGGAAAAGTTACTTTTTTGAACTACAACTCCCATCATCCCCAGCCACCTGGCCACTGGATTGGGCTGATGGGAGTTGTAGTTCAAAAAAGTAACTTTCCCAAGCTCTGTTTGTCCTTTAATGGATATATGTGATGGTGGTAATCCTGAGCACCTTCTTCTTTCAGCAAAAGTTTGTCCTGTTACTGAGGTTTTAATAGAAAATGGGAATCCAGGAATGATTAAAATAACAACTGTGGATGTTCCATATGCTTAGCAGACGAACTTGATAATGGCAAGGCAGTTTGCGTCTTGTCTCTGCTGTTTCACGTGCCATTATTGAATGTCTAATTGTTATCTCCACTGTTTGTTTTCTTCATCAGTTGTCTCTAATAATAGCATATTGAGATGCTGAGGGGAAAAGGCTGTTATCTTTCCCATGGATTGCAGAGCTCTTCAGATAACTGGATGTTTTTCTCAGACTAGAATTATGTCCCTGTTCTGTTTTTTTCCTTTGGATTTTCCATAAATGAAGACAGAAAAAAAATACTGAGAGTTGAATCAATAGGTGCCCATCTGCATTCAGAAGAGGTTTTACATTTGCTGCCTTACACCTCACACTAGGGCCCCATCTGCACTATACATTTAAAGCAGTATCATTCCACTTTAAGCAGTCATGGCTCCCCGCAAACCCTGGGAACTGTTAAGGGTGCTGAAAGAGGTAAGGAGGCCCCTGTTCCCCTCACAGAGCTACCATTCCCAGAGGTCCCTGGGAAGAAGGATTGACCGCAAAATCACTCTGGAAACAGTAGCTCTGTGAGGGAAATAAAGGTCCCTTAACAACTCTTAGCACCTTTAACTAGCTACAGTTCCCAGAATTCTTTGGGGGAAGCCACAACTGTTTAAATTGGCATGATAGTGCTTTCAATGTCTAGTGCAGATGAGACCACAGACTTTGAAACACTGGCTAAAACATCTAGGACAGAAGTGAAACTGTTAAAAACGCCCTTGTTTTACTACTGCCAGGAGGTGTAATGTTACGTTTATTGGACTGACACATTGTTTTCTGTAGGTTGCTACAATTAGCTATTGTGTCACTGTTTTATTATTGCTGTTATTTTGAAAGCGTTATTGCAGTTGTTGATTTTTTGTGATGTATTGCTGTTCTCCTTGTTGTAAGCCGCTTTGAGCATGATCTGTGTGTGTGTGTGTGTGTGTGTGTGTGCAAAGGCAGCATACAAATAAAGGGATAACGGTCCCCTGATTTTCTCATTTTCTATGTGCAGAGATTCCCCCCCCCCAAACAGATGAGCATTCAATCATCTAAGCCCATCCTACAGTCTGGTGTCGTACTGCCTAGATATAGGTTTCCCACCTCGCTGACGAGGACCAAAATCAGGAACTGGTATTATATATCTAGACGCCTTAAACTACCCAAACGTTTTTATAACACAGAGTAATCAGAGCAGATAACAATTGCGTTTAACTTTCTAGCATGACTGTGCTAGAGGGTCGGGTGAAATGATTATCCCTCTAGTAGTGTGGCATCCCCCTGTGGGTAAGCACAGCAGGTAGACAATTCCTTGGTCTTAAGACATTCAAGAGACTGTATGCTTGTAAATACGCTTCCCATGCTTGAGATGAAATCAGCAAAGATGGAGCTATGACTTCACAGAGCTTATTGGAACTCATGAGAGTACTGAAAAAGAGAACTTCTTTCCTTTCCTTTTTTGTTAATCCTTGCTTGGAATGTCTAGAGGACAAACGACAACACCACCCAACTGCATGCGCGTAAACAGAAGGGCTTAAATATCAGCACCTATGCTGACGGGTTTATTTATCAGAGCTGGGAAATGGCTGCTAGCTCTTTTACACCTCTTTGTGTTTTTAGACCACAAAACCTTACAGCAAAATGAATTATATTATTTGTTGAGCACCATTTCCATGTGCCAAGCTCCATGTCAAACAATGGGGCTACATTTAATAACTCAGATTGGAGGACACAAGAGAAGAGGCTAAGGCTGAGTACATACCATACATTTAAAGCACATGACTTCCCCCAAAGAATCCTGAGAAGTATAGTTCACTTCTCACAAACCTACAGTTCTTGGCACCCTTAACAAACTACAGTTCCCATGATTCTTTGGCAGAAGACATGCACCTTATTTGTGCTTTAAATTTATGGTGTGTATGCAAGGCTTCTTGCTCAAGCCCCTGCCATCCACAACTTCCCTGAAACCAGCACTGAAAATAAGAAGAGCACTTTTGGATTATGTCAAGGGTCCACTTTGTCCTTTTCCCATAGTGGCCAACCAGATGTCACTTGAAAGTCAACTAACATGATGTGTAGACCATGAGTGGTATTCAATATTTTGTTGTTGTTATGTGCCTTCAAGTCGATTACGACTTATGGCAACCCTATGAGCCAGTAATCTCCAATAGCATCTGTCAGATCTTGTAAGTCAGGTCTGTGGCTTCCTTTATGGATTCAGTCCATCTCTGGTTTGGCCCTCTTTTTCTACTCCCTTCTGTTTTTCCCAGCATTATTGTCTTTTCTAGTGAATCGTCTTCTCATGATGTGTTCAAAGTATGACAACCTCAGTTTCATTATTTTAGCTTCTAGTGATAGTTCTGGTTTAATTTGTTCTAACATCCAATTATTTGTCTTTTTCGCAGTCCATGGTATGCACAAAGCTCTCCTCCAACACCACATTTCAAATGAGTTGATTTTTCTCGTATCCCCTTTTTTCACTGTCCAGCTTTCACATCCATACATAGAAATTGGGAATACCATGGTCTGAATGATCCTGACTTTAGTGTTCAGTGATACATCTTTGCATGTGAGGACCTTTTCTAGTTCTCTCACTGCTGCCCTTCCCAGTCCTAGCCTTCTTTGGATTTCTTGACTATTCTCTCCATTTTAGTTTATTTTTCAATAATTTTTATTCAGATTTTCATAAAACATACAAGACAAAATCATAAAACATTCAAAGACAAAAAACAAAATCAAAAATAGTTAAACAAAAAGAAAAAAAGAAAAAAAAAAAACAAAAATAAAAAATAAAGAGTAAAATATTGACTTCCCATTTGTCAAAGATCAAATCAGTTATAAGTCTATAATATATAACAATCCTGTCTCTTAAGTCATATTATAAAATCACTTTCCTCCAGTAGTTATCTTACTTAATCATCAAATCTCATAAACATTACTTTATTCTTTCCACAAAAAGTCAAAGAGAGGTTTCAATTCTTTAAGAAATATATCTATCAATTTTTTTTTCCAGATAAGCATATCGATTAATCCATCTCATTACTAATTATGATAATCTTATTGTCATAACCATAGTCAAAATAAACATTTCAATTAATCCATCACATCAGAATCTGTTAGGTTCAATAATTTCAGTAGCCATTGTTCTATTATCTCTATTAGTTCCATTTTCCATCTTCCATCTTCAGTAGTCTTGTTAAGTCCAGTAATTTCAATATCCAATCTTCCATTATCAGTATTCCATAATAATCTTGCTGTCAAAGCCATAGTCATATAGTAAGAGTCTGATGGGGATTACCTCTATCCCAAATATTTTCTTGCCATCCATTCTGAATAGGTTGCTGAAATACTGCTGTAAAATCATATCTCTGTTCTTTTTTTCAAAATACACTGGGTCATCTCTTAAAAGTTTTTCCATTGTCACATGGCTGCAGTTAATTCCATAGATTTTCTCTATATTGGGCTCCATCACATCATTCCAGTCCAGAAGATTATCCATGCCATTGATAACTTTATCTCTAGAATCTTCATTCATTTCTTCAGAGATAACATTGAGTTCCAAACAATAGATTTTATTTCTAAAGTCCATAGACTCCAAATCTTGTTCCTGTTCCACGTTGGTTCCAATCTCCGGGATCTCCTCTCTCACAGGGACCCCTATTCCAGTCTCCAGGGTCACCTCTCTCACAGGGACCCCTGTTCCAATCTCCGGGGTCTCCTCTCTCACAGGGACCCCTTCCAGGGTCACCTCTCTCACAGGGACCCTTATATCTTTAATCTCCTGCTTCATTTTACTCAATTCAATTTTCATTATCTCAATCTCATCCATTATTTTCTGAAACATAGTTATTTCCAGATTTTCAGCCACTTTCTTAATTGCCATTTTAAAAGAAAAATATAGGAAAACCACTTCTTATTTCAGCAACAATTGGGTTAATACTCCAAACTTGGTGACATCACAGTATAAACAGAGCAGACAGCCTTATCTCTCCAATAGTTAAGTAAACAAAATGCAGTTCCCAGGATCGAAACAATTAATGGCAATCGTCAAGAAACAGATTCGTCAAAATAAAATAGACCAAAAAGAGAGTAGTCTCAAAACAGTATAATATTTTTCAAAATAAAAATCTGGAATAGAAATCCCTCTTCTGTGTATATCTTTAGAATGCAAATCCAGGACAGCTTTTTGCAACAAAAACAGAGATAAGCTATTAATTAGTGCGTAGCAGAGAGAAGTTATGGCTCCCCAGTGAGATGTCAAAAACTGATCAATCTGGCAAATCTCTTTTAAACAGCAACAATTTAAGTCAAGTAAAAGAAAAATATAGAAAGAAGGGTGCTTGCCTGTTAGTGCGTTCTCTCTTAGAAGATAAGGTGAACGTTCGCTTTATCAGATAGAGCTTGCTGTTAAAAATCCGTCCCACTTTCGTCGGCTGGACCTCGTCCCATAAATTAATGAGATCTGGTCGTCCCAACAAAAATAGGCTTTGAGGTTAATCTCTTCGTTTCTCCCTACCCGGGAGAAGTTTAATCAGTCAAAAAAAAAAGAAAAAACTGACTGATATATCTGAATAAGCTTCTTTTGAGGCAGGAGCCCGTCTCAAAAGCAGGCACAGGCTAAGTCACCCTTCCCGGAAGTCTCTCCATTTTAGTTTATGACTGTGCCAAGGTATTGATAATCCTTGACAAGTTCAATGTCCTTGTTGTCATCTTTAAAGTTACACAAATCTTCTGTTGTCATTACTTTAGTCTTCTTGACGTTCAGCTGTAGTCTTGCTTTTATGCTTTCCTCTTAAACTTTCTTCAGCATTCATTTCAAATCATTACTGGTTTCTGCTAGTAGTGTTGTATGGTCTGCATATCTTAAATTACTGATATTTCTCCCTCCAATTTTCAAACCTCCTTCATCTTGGTCCAATCCCACTTTCCGTATGATATGTTCTGCATATAGATTAAACAAATAGGGTGATAAAATACATCCCTGTCTCACACCCTTTCCGATGGGGAACCAATCGGTTTCTTCATATTCTGTCCTTATTTATTTATTTATTTATTTATTTATTTATTTATTTATTTATTTATTTATTTATTTATTTATTTATTTATTTATATACCGCCCCATAGGTGAAGCTCTCTGGGTGGTTTACCTTACAGTAGCCTCTTGTCCAGAGATTCTGTGGCACCCCCATTTCTTTTAAAGCATTCCATATTTTTTCATGATCTACACAATCAAAGGCTTTGCTGTAATCTATAAAGAACAGGGTGATTTCCTTCTGAAATTCCTTGGTCCATTCCATTATCCAACGTATTTTTATATTTTCTTCCCTCTCTAAATCCAGCTTGGATGTATGGCATTTCTCGCTCCATATATGGTAAGACCCTTTGTTGTAAAATCGTGAGCATTACTTTACCTGTATGGGTTAATAAAGCAATAGTTCAATAATTGCTGCGTTCCCTGGGATCCCCTTTCTTTGGAATTGGGATGTGGGCCATTGTTTAGTTTTCCATATTTGTTACAAATATTTTTCAAAAATTGGATAGATTCAGTCTCAGTAGCTTGTAGCAATTCTATTGGTATGCCATCTGTTCCTGGTGATTTATTTCTTCCAAGTATTTTAACAGCAGCTTTCATCTCACATTCTAAAATTTCTGGTTCTTCATCATACGGTTTTTCCGTGAATGAATCTGTCACCCTTGCATCTCTTTTATAGAGTTCTTCAGTGTATTGCTTCCATCTTCTTTTTATTTCATCTCAGTCATTCAGTGTGTTCCCCTGTTGATTATTCAGCTTCCCTACTCTTGGTTTAAATTTCCCTTTAATTTCTCTAATCTTTTGGAGTAGGGCTCTTGTTTCTATCCTTTTTGTTGTCCTCTTCTATTTCTATACAATAACTATTGTAATAGTTCTCTTTGTCCCTAAATACTAATTGCTGTATCGTTGCATTTATGGTTTTAACTGTGTTTCTGTCTCCATTTTGCTTTTGCTTTCCTTCTCTCTAACCATTTTAAGAGTTTCTTCCATCATCCATTGAGGTCTTTCTCTCTTTTTAACTAGAGGTATTGTCTTTTTGCATTCTTCCCTGATAATGTCTCTAACTTCAATCCATAGTTCTTCTGGTTCTCTGTCAACTATGTTTAAAGCCTCAAATCTGTTTCTTATTTGATCTTTATATTCTTCTAAGATGTTATTTAAATTGCATTTTGGCATTATGATTGCTTTGTTGTTCTTCTTTAGCTTAACTCTTTTTGTTATTACTAGTTCATGATCTGTACAGCAGTCTGCTCCTGGCCTTGTTTTCTCAGAAAGTATGGAACTTCATCTTCTGCTACCAATTATATAATCAATTTGATTCCTATATTGACCTTCTGGTGATGTACACGTGTACAGTCATCTTTTTGGTTGCTCAAAAAATGTGTTTGCAAGCAATTCGATGTCTTTCTCCTGCTTCATATCTATCTCCTAAGCCCTATTTCTCCACAATTCTTAGTTCTTCTCTGTTCGCTACTTTTGCATTCCAGTCCCCCATGAGTATCAGAAAATCTTGTTTTGGTGTGTGATCAATTTCTTCTTGTACATCTGCATAAAATCTCTCCAATACTTATTCTTCTGTATTTGCCATTGGAGCATAGACTTGGATGATGGTTATGTTAATAGGTTTCCTGTTTAATCTCATTGATATAACTTGCTCAGACCTTGCATTATAGCTCCTAATTGCTTTTGTTACATCACTTCTCATTATTAAAGCAACCCTGTTTCTGCTTAGTTTCTCATTTTCTGCATAAAATATTTTGTAGTTGCCTGATTGAAAATGTCCCATTCTCATGCATTTTAATTCACCCTCACCAAGTATTGTAATGTTGATCCATTCCATTTCTTTCTTGACAATTTCTAACTATCCCTGGTTCGTGCTTCTCACATTAAGAAACCTGAATGGACAGATACATCCATTCCAACCAATTAGTTTGACTAATCCTCCTTCAAAGCCCTCGAAGCTAGAGGCCACCACCATATCTTGTGGCAGTGAATTCCAGAGACTAATTATGCACCTCATGAAAGAGGACTTCATTTGGTCTATCCTGAATCTCCCACCACTGAGTTTCATTAGATGACCCCCAGGATCTAGAGTTTTTAAAAAGGAAGTAGGACAAAAGCCTTCTCCCTATCTCTTTTCCACACACCATGCATCATTTTATAAACCTCCATGATGTTTCTCTTAGCTGCTTATTTTCTAAACTAAGAAGCCCCAAATGTTTTTGCTTTTTCTTGCAAAGGTGGAAAAAAATCCCCCTGAAAGTAGAAAATTGAGGGAAGTGTCCTGAGGAAGGAAGCCCCCCTCCACAGGTAGGGATGGAACAATCTGTTAATTTTGGTCCTCTAAGTTTCTTGCTTTTTCAAATTTTAAATTCAGTTCTCCAGGTTTTTGCAGCAAAGTGCAGGGTTTCCCGCCCTAATCCTCATGAAAATTCTTCAGTATTTTAGTGCTAATTTCTATGAATAAACACATTTTTGTATACAGTTTTGACTAATCCACACATTTTTGCAAGCAATTTCTTCTAATACAATGTACTCTTGTATGTTATTTTCATTAATATATTCATTTCCCCATAATATATGCATTTTGGTAAACACTGATTGGAGAACTACATCACAAAATTTAGATAAGTGCAAATTTTGAAGGATGGCTGTGTTTTACTTCTCATATTCTTCTGGAACGTGTGAATTTGATAGATTTGGCTTTAAATGCAGACTCAATCAAATCTCTCTCCTCCATCCCCACTACCAGGTCTCTGTAAGGCCCTGCAAACAGGCCCCAACAGACATTTTTTAAAAAAATGCATGGTATGCATTGCAGAATGAGAATTTCTAGAAGGGATAAATTTAGAAAAAATGGTCTTATGCTACTGTATGTAGTTTCACGGCAAAGAACCTGCTCCACTAGCATTTAATATTCTTCTTGCCTCTAGATTTATATGTTGGATAACCAGCAAAAGGAAGCACACAAATATATCATGCTAAAATGCCATCAACTTGGAATTGTATCCAAGAGATCTCCCGACTGGTGCAGTTAGCTTCAGTTCAGCTGAAAATGCCCAGGAGACCCTCAAACAAAGATGAATCTTACCTTTTCCCAGAGGCATGTGAAGAAATGGAACTTAATAATCTTGCTAGGCAAATTTGTCATGGAAGTCACTTTAAAGAACAGTGAGAGATGTTTTTCTATCCCTGCTCTATATAAACTAAACTGTTGTTATTCTGTGGCTTATGAAACAGCTGCCAACATAAAAAACTATATCCATTCCACATGAAGATGCATTGTGCGGGCTGCACACCGTGAATTCTGATGATACCCATCTTTCCCTTTGTTGGTTTTCCAATCTTGCTTGCACTTGATATGTTCCTGACAAAATAACCAAGCTGATAGTGCTGGGGAAGGTGCGGGGGTAGGTATGGGTGGGGTGGGGTGGGGAGGAATCTCCCACCCCTTCTGACTCATCTTACAAACTACATTTTGCATCGCTGTATATCAATGAAACGTATTTGGTCGGATGTCACTTGTAGGAAATCATGGTGTTAATTCCAAATGGATGGAACCTGTAATTTTCAACTGCTGCCACAGTTTATATTGTTTCTCCCCTGCCTTTTTTAACGATCTGATATTCTTAATGTTAAGGTCAATTTTATTGATGCTGAACTCTCATTCCCCCCCTTGCTATTTCACCATATGCACACAGGAAAGAGGGAGGGAGGGAGGGAGGGAGGGACAGAGAGTAACTAATCTTAATATCTTGTGTTCACAATTCTATTTAGCATGAAATCAGTAACTGACATATTAATTATAATAATCTGTTAAATATACTTTACCTACATGTTAATTATGGCAGGCCATTCTCATCTGTTTCTCTGGGTAGCCTATTAATTCCACACAGATGGTTCAGCTTTGAGAGATTGTTACATTGAGTTAACAGAATGAATCTGGTTGCCAAGTTACAGCAGCAAGGGGTGGAAAAAAAGTTACCACATCTGAATAGACTACAGGATGATACATCCAAGAAACCCTACCTACCTATTGTACAAGAAGTGTAGGGTGCAATCCTATACTCAAGATCTGCTGGCTGAGGGGCTATAGGAAGTGCCGGAAGCACGTTGTGCCAGCACAACTTGAGATACATCACTGGCATAACATATACACACTGGCGGATCTTCTTCCCATTGTGAAAAGCAGGTGTGGGCCCCCCATTCCAAAAAGAACTGCAACAAAGGTCCTCCATCCCAGTTGGGCTCAGGCCTCCCCACACCAGCTATTTGTTCTTTAAAACATTCAATCATGCAAATGTTGAAGTTCATCGTTTTCTCCTCCCACTCCACCGCCCGAATGGTGTTAGCCATTCTAAATCCACAATGCTTTTGCACAATTGGTTTAGAGACATCATTTGAGACATGTTTACAAAGTGAACATTATATATTATATTATGTTTCCTAAGAAACATGGGACCTGGACATCTGAAGGACCAGGATATTACAGAAGGTCTGTAGCTCAGTGGTAGGGCATTGGATTTGCATGCAGAAGGTCCCAGGTTCAGTACCCAGTATATCCAGGTAGAGATGGTAATATCCCCTTTCTGAAATCCTGGAGAGCTGCTTCTAGTCAGCGCAGATCAGGAATGGAAAGCCTGTGACTCTCGCTTCAGCCCCAGCCAGCGTAGCTAATGATCAGAGACAATGGGAGCTGTATTTTATTTATTTATTTAATTAATTAATTAATTTATCTCCCGCTCTGCCTCCCAGTAGGAGCCCATCAACTTCTGTCCATCAGCTTCTGGAGGGCCACCAGGGACAAAGCAAATCACCTCTCCCAGGGGGACATCAGACTGCCCTCCCTCCTTTAAGCACTGCCTTGCTGTCCCTTTTGTGCCCCCCCTCCACCTACCCTGTGACCAGGCAAGCCGGCCTCCTGCATGTACTGACTAGTAAGGTGGTGCAAGCACATTCCCCCAAGGAGGATC
Organism: Rhineura floridana; assembly: GCF_030035675.1. Taxonomy (NCBI): domain Eukaryota; kingdom Metazoa; phylum Chordata; class Lepidosauria; order Squamata; family Rhineuridae; genus Rhineura; species Rhineura floridana. Next base: position 30,930,441 of record NC_084492.1, on the reverse strand, counting down.
TTCATGCAAAACATGTTGGACCTCCATGAACTATTTGGTTCCTGCACTGTTGAGGCCTCCCCTTTGCAAATCTGCTTGGGGCAAATTGCTATTCCAGAGTGGTCTTGACCAAGTCACCATTTCTCAGCTTCAGAGAATAACATCACAGAATTGTTGTAAACGGAATTAGAGCTGTACGACATTTTATACACTGAAAAGAGGGTGGGCGGGTGGGAATTGATGATAATAAATGCATATCATGGAGTGAATGAATTACAGCTCAGAAATGTTTCTAAGCCAACTCCCAAGTAAGTGCTAAACAAACACTACATGGTTAAGAAGTGCTGTTAGCTGGGGAATATAAAATCTTAAATGGCACAGAGAGCGTCAGCCTGAGTTACCGTTTTCGGAATGACACAGATGTTAGGATAAGGAAGCATAAATGGAAATTAAAGAGAAACAAATTCAGAACAGATGTCAGGCAGCCTTTTCCTTTATCCATGCCGAGAATTGCAAACGTGTGGAATGGCCTACCAGGCAAGACTGTTAAGGCAAAAGCAATGGGGGGATGTCGACAAAATGATCAGATGGCTTCATAAGGGAATTGAGCAATAAAAAAAGGAAATGAGTACGCATGAGGCAAATGGCTTTAATTTAATCCCAAACAATGTCCGTCTCCATTTGTTATTGCTGCTTACAGACTTACCTTGGGTAAACACACAGAATTCCCTTCATTTAAGCCATCTTTGGTTTACTTATTCAAAATACAAAAACAAAAACCCAGAGTCACTGTTTGGGAGTAACAAAGGGAACAATCAACCAAAAAGGAAAACAAAATTCCATTACGTGTCACTTAATTGTCCAGAATGTTCTATGCATACATTTCAGCAGAAGAAATGCATGCAGAGAATAATAATATGAGAACGATCCACACCAAATTAGTCATGTGCACCTTTCTTACTGCCATTTAAATAATCTAATAATATGCAGCCTTTATTCCACGAATGGTTACTTTTTCAAGATTTTCCGATGAATAACCATGGAGGCAATACAAAATACAGAGGCAATGTGAGCTTTGGACTGCAGTTATGACCTTCTGTCAATTGATCGGTCATATTAATTGATTGTAAACCTTTTGAAGTTGACTATATAGGCCAGTCCTGTGTAATCAGGCCACGCACTTTCGGAAAAAAACGTTGCTGCTGCTGCTGCTGCTACTACTAATGATAAATTTTCTTACCCACCCTTTACCTTAAGGTACCTTAAAATCAATATGAAAAGCAGTTTAAAACAAACTTCAATCACAGAAATAGGGTGGATCCTGAAAAATATCTGAATGGTCAATGGCCAGGGGAAAGACGTACATCTTCAGCATACAATGGAAACTATACAATGAAGGTTCCAGACACAACCTAGGATCTGCCATAGAGAATGCCCTTTACCACCTGTCCCTGTTCAGAACTACCGAGAGGGTCCCCTCTGCTGATCTTTACACTTGAGTGGCTCTGTAGAAAAGGAAGTATTTTTTTCAGATATTAGGGGCCTAAGTCATTTAAAGCTGACTAATGTGAGCACCTTGAATTGGGCCCAGAAATGAACTGGCAACCAATGCAGTTGTTTTATAACAGGGATTATAATGAGTTCTAAATGGAATCCCAGCCAGTATTCTGGTCTGGCCACTGCATTTTGGACCAGTTGAAGTTTCTGAGACACCTTCAAGGGCAGCCCTATGTAGAGTGTATTGCAATAATTCAATCTGGAAGTTACTAGAGCACGGAGTACCGAGGCCAAGTCATCTCTTTCCAAAAGGGGCCATAGCTGGTGAACCAGCCAGAAATGGAAGTAGGCACTCCATGCCTGAAGGCTACCTGAGCTTCCAAGGACAATGTTGGATCCAGGAGTACTCAAACAGCTCTGCTAGTAGCTCTCTAACTTCTGCCTACTGCTGTCATAATCAATACTAATTTAAAAATGTAGATAGCAGTCGTCGTTAGAAAAGGCTTCTCTGTCTTCACTTACACAGGACTTATAAGATATATGTGATATATGTGTTCATCCTCTAAGGGTAGGGAACCTTTTCCAGCCCAAGGGCCACATTCCTTTCTGGGCAACATGGGGGGGCAGTGCTAGTACCTGAACCTTTCTTAACTGGAAATGCCAGGGATTGAACCTGGGACCTTTTGCATCCAACATATGTGCCCCACTGCTGAGTTACGGACCCTTCCCAATTTGGCATTGTTTTACATATCATTATTCCTTTCTTGGGACGTTTGATGGGTGTGTGCTTTTTAAAGCAACAGTTTAAACAAACTGACTTCTAGACTTCATTGACCAAGAGAGAGAATTAGACAATGCAGAGTTAACTCATCTGTTATTGGGTTCGAAATGCTGTTGTCTGGATTTATCTGCTTAACTATGCTTTTGACATATAACATCCCCCATACCCCCGCAGCCAGTTCACTAAATCACATCTTGAGCAATTCAATAGCAGAATGGGCTTGGAGATTTGCTAAAATCATATGTAAATTTCATAGGCATGTACAGAGTATAGATTAGCTACTCTAGAAGGGGAATGGGGAAAAGAACCGTAAGAGATAATCCTGGGAACTCTGTGGATTCTGATATGAACTGACTTTACCCACATCTCCTAAACTAGTGTGTGGATCAGAATGTCATTTCCATTGCTGGCTTTTGCAATGGAATTTTCTGCTCAAAAATGTACCAAAATCTGCATAATACACGTTATAGGATGAATATATTTATAAATACATACACAGTACCAGAGCTTGGAAAAGTTACTTTTTTGAACTACAACTCCCATCAGCTCAATCCAGTGGCCATGCTGGCTGGGGCTGATGGGAGTTGTAGTTCAAAATAGTAACTTTTCCAAGGTCTGCACAATACACTCAGAGAGAATCTAGGGTTCAAAGTCTGAAGCACCAGTAAAAAAATCCAGACCCCTGTTGGACTTCTTTCTGTCAGCAGTCTCATAGTTTGTTGAAATTAATTAAAAATTAGCTATGTTCACAGAGTACATGCAATCGTATTACTGACCTTGCCCCATACTCTGACCTTCATCTTCTGCAGTTTAAATGTTTAAAAGATGCATAGCTGCTTTTTAATTAATTTAAGAAAATTAACATTAGAGTAAATGATAAGCACAGGCATGCTCAGTAAGAACCAACTGTCAGTGTTCTAAAAGCCAGACTCACAGTTAGGCTTGGCTAATCAGGGGGCCACACAGAGCTCCAGTGGCCAGATAATTCTGGTGATTGTAGCTCTGTGAAGGGAATAGGGCACCTCCTAACAATAGTCAGCACTAGGGTTGCCAGGTTCAGAGCATGAGAATGATTATGTATCTTTAAGAGAAGAGAAAATTCAGCCAAGTGCAGGTTTTCTTGCAACACTGTAATGGGAAAAACCATTGAATTTTCTCTTTTCTTAAAGATACAGAATAATTCTCAGGCCCTGAGCCTGGCAACCCTAGTCAGCACCCTTCACAAACTGCACTTCCCAGGATTCTTTGGGGAAGCAATGACTGTTTAAAGTGGAATAAATGTCTGGTATGAATGTTGCCAGGGACAGCTTTGGTTTAAATTTTGGTAGGAGACTATTATTTTATTTATTATTATTATTTATTAGACTTTTATACCGCCCGACTAGCAATAGCTCTCTGGGCGGTGAACACAAGAAATACAATAAAATCACATAGTATAATACAACAAAAACATATAAAATAAAATAATCTAAAATCAATCACAGCAAATTTTAAAATTAAGTTAACTTAAATTAGTATGCCTCGGAAAAGAGGAAGGTTTTAACTTGGCGCCGAAAGGATAACAATGTTGGCGCCAAGCGCACCTCCTCGGGGAGACTATTCCACAGTTCGGGGGCCACCACTGAGAAGGCCCTAGATCTTGTCACCACCCTCCGGGCTTCCCTATGAGTCGGAACCCGGAGGAGGGCCTTCGTAGTAGAACATAGAGTATGGGCCGGTTCGTATCGGGAGAGGCATTCCGACAAGTATCGTGGTCTGTTGTAGAATAAAAAGGTGGGAGAAACCCCCCCAAATGATGATATTGTAAACAATGTTTTTATTTTGGAAAGGGGCTTTCCCTCTGCCTAGTGCCCACCGACCCACATGTCCACTTCTTTCAGTCTCTCCTCATAGGGTTTTGTTTCCAGTCCCCTGATCATCCTTGTTGCCCTCCTTTGAACCTCTTCCAGTTTGTCTGCATCCTTCTTAAAGCAAGGTGTCCAGAACTGGATGCAGTACTCAAGATGAGACCTAACCAGGGCCAAATAGTGGGGAACTAGTACTTTGTGTAATTTGGAACCTATACTGCCTAGTTAGGTTAATTAGATTAATGCAACCTAAAATAGCATTTGCCTTTTTTGCAGCCACATCGCACTATTGGCTCATATTCAGCTGGTGATCAACAACAATTCCAAGGTCCTTCTTGCATGTAGTATTGCTGAGCCAGATATCCCTCATCTTATAACTATGCTTTTGGTTTCTTTTCCTAGGTGTAAAGCTTTGCACTTATCTCTGTTGAATTCCTGCTCCAGCCTATCAATATCACTTTGAATTTTGTTTCTGTCTTCCATGGTATTAACTGTCCCTCCCAATTTTGTATCATCTGCAAATTTGATAAACATTTCCTGCACCACCTCATCCAAGTCATTAACAAAAATGTTAAAGAGCACTGGGCCCAGGACTGAGCCCTGCAGTACCCCACTCGTTACCTCCCCCCATTTTGAGAAGGAACCATCGATAAGCACTCAAATACGATTCTGTAGTCAACTGTGGATCCAGCTGACAGTTGCTCCATCCAGCCCACATTCAGCTAGCTTGGTAATCAGAATATCATGGGGCACTTTGTCAAAAGCTTTGCTGAAGTCGAGGTATGTTATGTTCACAGCATTCCCATAGTCTACCCTGGAGGTTACTTGGTGAAAAAATGAGATAAGAACTCAGCATAAAGGAGGATGGGGACATAATTAGAATTAAGTTGGCTCTGCCTGTCATTAGCTATGGCTCCACCTACTGTTGGTCTCCCTGCCTTCCTCCCTACCAATGAACACTAGTTACCACTGACTAGTGTGGATATAAATATATAAACCATGGTGATAAGAATTTTCTGTGCAGACCAGTAACATGCCAGCATATAAACCAAACTCTTCCTTGTTTTTAATTAATACAGAGTACATTGTTATAGTTTCTTAATGAATGTTGATTTGGCTGGAAGATCTGTAGACATCTCAGACTTAAACATTAATTGATCTGGAAATTCATAAGGCACTTCCAGCATGTTCAACCCATTTCTGCAATTCTAAACAATAAAAACGAAAATAAAATTTATGGGGGAGGGGAGATAGAATCATAGCAGTATCATGTTTGGAAGTTATTTATTGCCGCATTAAAGTTCTATGCAACGATCCCATTTATAATGAGATATCTGATGATTTATTCGAAGGAAAAAATATTAGGCTTATAATTTATTAATTTGAACCGTTACTTCTCTGTGTACACTCCATAAATATGAATGTGTCTGATGTCCCCAAAAGATACATTGGAAACATTAGCATTATATCTGATGTGTGGCATGAAAACATGACATCTCGTGTCTATGCTTTTGAGCTTCTATGGCTTACAGTATCAAAGAGCTCAATTACTTACTATCCTGTGTCGATGGATGTAATCAAAACTGTAACTGTGTAAGGAGATTTGGAGGGTATCGTGTGAGTTTCAGAGTCCTACTTATTGATGAATTATCTACCTGGCTCTACCATTAGGCAGAATGAGGTGACTCAGTTGGCAGATGCCTTGGGTTACATGATGGAAGAAAGGTGGAAGATAAATAAATAAATAATAATAATAATACATAAAGTAAATAAAATAATAAATAAAACACCCCAGATATAGCCAAGATGGTGTCTTCCAGTTGTTTTTGACTACAACTCCCATCAGCTCCAGCCAGCATGGTCAATGGTCAGGGATGATGGCAGTTGTAGTTCAAAACATCTGAGGGCACCATCTTGGCTACCCTGATCCAGTTTCTTCAACCCTGACTGAATGCAGCTCTCCATGGTAATAGGGCTGTGCAGAACATTTGCCTGGCAATCTTTAACTGGAGATGGCAGGGACTGAACGTGGGACCTTTTGCATGCAAAGTATGTGCTCCAAAACTGAGCTGTGGAATCATGTCATGTCACCCAAGCTTCTAGGGCAGCCTTTGCCAACCTGGCGTGCTCCAAATGTGTTGGACTACAAGCTCCATCAGCACAGTAGCCCAAAACATCTGGAGGGCACCAGGTTGATGAAAGCTGTTTTAGGAGGCATTGTGATATATCTGAGAGATGGCTTCTTCTCACATGAACCTTCCTGTAGATTAAGATTATCTTTTAAGACAAGTGTAGGGAACCTGTGGCCCTTCAGATGTTGCTGAACTACAACTCCCATCAACCCCAGCAAGCATGGCCAATGATCAGGAATGATGTGAGTCACATTTCAGCAACATCTGGACAGGGGAAATGTTTCCCACTCCTGTTCTAAGGCCTTCCTGTATATCCACCACCACCTAAAGAGGTTCAGCTGGTGAGAACGTTGGAAAGGGCCCTGATTATGGGATTACCTCCCTCAGGAGGTTAGACTAGCCCTTTATTGGGTGGGGAGCAAAGGTATTTTTATTCTGCATGGTCTTTAATGTTTTTTAATTCGTGATAAAAGTGTTTAAATCCTGTCTTCTTGTTTTTCAACATTCTATTGCAGCCTTATTCAGTCAGGTTTGGGACTATAGTTCCCATCAGCCTCAGCCAGCATGGCTAATGGCCAGGGATGGTGGCATTGCAGTCCAAAACATCTGGTTGGGAAGGCTGTTCTGTTTTAATTTTGTTATTGTTTAAAACTGGTTTTGTGGTATTTTCTTTTCTTGTAAACCACCTGGGGGGTCCTTGTCAGGGTCAAAAGGCAATATAAACATATTTTTGTAAATTTGTTTTAAAAAATGTATTTAACAGTTTGCTTTCAATTGTTTTTTTTTTTTAAAAAAACCAGCAGCCTAGAATATCACCTCAAATGAATCTTCTGCTTCACTATGATTAACACGATTCTCTATACTTCTGTTCTCTGCCTAGAGGAACCTGGGTGCTTTGCTTAAGGATGGAGACAGATCTGGGTAACTAGTGGACTTTATGTTCCCTAAAATAGGGAAAGGGCCAGTCATTGCTTCTTTGTCCCAGAATCCTAGGTGTAACCTGAAACCCACAGTACCTAGCAGAAGCTAAGCCAACCAAGTCTGCAGTCTCCATCTTGAGTCAGAGTGAAGATGGAGCTCTATTAGCATCAAGAGAACTTTTTGTTTTTCTTTCTCATCCCCCCTCCCCACTTTGCATAACATCCAGCCAGATTATGAGTTCTGGAGGATTGGCACCCAGAACCACACGTGGTGGGAATGTATAAAAGCAAAAGCCTTTGGGGAGAAGTTTTTTCTTTCTTTCAGAAATCTCATTAATAATTAAACAAAACATTTCTCCTCCTTCTTGTTTGGCTCTTTTGCATCTGTTTGTCAGTGCTGATAAAAAATAAAGAGCTGGTCACACATTTATTGACAGCTGCAAGGGCAGGGATAGTGAAGCACTGGAAGGGATTCAAAGTTTAGATACCTGGTATAAGAAGGTCTGGCAAACAGCCCTGCTGGAGAAAATATCTCACAAGCTGAGGGCATCTAGGGGACAAGCTACACAAGATCGATTCTTAGCAATATGGCAGGACTTTCATTTCTTATACAAATGATGATACACACAGGTACCCAGTACCCTCGGTCTATGTAGAAATGTGGCAAAGATGGGTAGAACTTTGTGGTAACCTGCTAATAGAGAAAGGGGGGGGGAAGAAATGAGGTCAGTTAATTGTAAAGTCCGATTCCCTGAATGCATGGAACAAATTGGTAAGGTAAATTTAGCACACCTTTAATGTTCAAAATGAATAAAACAATAAAAATCTTCAGATTATATACATGGAGTTATGTTTTATCTGCTCCTGATTGTAATTTATAGTGTGGAAATTAATTTAGTTCTAGTTTAGTTAGTTCCAATTTAGTTTAGTTCTTTTTTTTTGGTGTCTTCGTTTTCCCTCCTCCTCCTCCTCCTCCTCCTCCTACTACTACTACTTTTTTCTCTCTTCTCAAAGGGAGAGAGAGAAAAATGGGGAAGTGTTTTCTTTTCCTATTTTTTAATTTAATTTGTTTCAGTTGGATCTTAATGAATTGTAATGTAGAAAGAAAGAGAACGAACGAACGAAAGAACGAACGAACGAACAAACAAACAAACAAACAAACGAACGAAAAGAAAGAAAGAAAGAAAGAAAGAAAGAAAGAAAGAAAGAAAGAAAGAAAGAAAGAAAGAAAGAAAGAAAGCTTTTGTGACACTTTGGTTTGTCCGATCATGGATTTTGACTTTTTTTCTTACAAATTCTTCACTTCCAATAAAGACGTTTTTCATCTTCCCTCCCCCTGTTTTTGCTCTTAGGGACAATAACTGACCTGGATAGTCAGTGGCACCTTTATCCATATACACGACAAAGGAACAAATTAGAACTGAAGTAACAAAGCTCTTGTGCTTGTTCTTCAGCAGCAAATGGCAGCCTTGTTGTTAGGAGCCAGTTCTCCTGTCCAAATCCAGACCCTGACAAAAATCCAGCCCTGGATCCAGATGTCCCTGTTTTGACGTTTTTGCACCTGGGCTGTTTGGTTTCCAACCTGACCTCAAAGCTTACCACAAAGGCTGCCTCCTCTTCGCCTGCCAAAAGAGGGAAAGGCTTAAGTGGGTCCATATGGCACACCACAATTGGCAGCAAAGCCCCCCTGCCAGCTTGGTATTGCAACTAGCGTTGTATTTCAATGTGCTGCGGAATTGGTTTCCTATTCACAGAAGAGCAAAATCCTGCCAGGAGCAGCTTAATCTATGAATTTATCTAATTATGTCCTGAAAGCACTGGAGAAATGGCAGTGCCGTTTCAGATGTTAGGAGAGCAAGCCAAAAGCAATTTCACCCAAACTGGGACAAGGATGACATGCATCCAGCAGAAGTGGAGCAAATCCTACTTTTAGTGCATGGAAATGTAACCCCAAAAGCTACACCTTGCAATGTGCCATGCAGCCTAGGATGATCAAGGGGCTGGAGCAATTCTCCTGTGAGGAAAGGTTACAACATTTGGGGACATGATTGAGGGTATAAAATTATGCATAGCATGGGGAAAGAGGATAGGGAGACATTTTTTTCTTTCATAATCCTAACACTTGGGGCCATCTAGTGAAGCTGAATATTGGAAGATTCAGGACAAACAAAGGAAAATGCTTCTTCACACTGCACCTAGCTAAGGTATGGGAACTTGCTCCCACAAGATATAGTGATTGCCACCAACGCAGATGGCTTTACAAGGGTCAGAGAAAGGATAAAAACAGCTACTAGCCATGATGGCTATGTTCTGCCTACACTGTCGGAGGTGGTATGCCTCTGAATGCCAGTTAGTGGGAATCACAAGTAGGGAGAATGCTCTTGTGCTCACACCCTGCTTGTAGGCTTCCTATACGCACCTGGTTGCCCACTGTGAGAACAGGATGCTGGACTAGGTGGCCCGTTGACCTGATCCAGCAGGCCTCTTCTGATGTTCTCAATACTGTGCTTAGTTACTCAAAATGAAGTCCCACTGTGTTCAGTGAGACTTGCTCCCAAGCACATGAACATAGGATTGTAGACGGGAAGAGATTATCTGGTGAATCTCATGGATTTTTGACCAAAAGGCCAGATGTACTATTGAATCAGGTGATGGCTTATGACTACAAACCATTTTTTTCTTATTGTTGCTGCTGCTTCCTAACCTGGATTTCATAATATAGTTTATGTTGAAGGCATGATGTACTGTGAAAGAGAGTGTAAGACCCTCTTGCAATAATTGCCATGAAGCTTGAAAATCAGATGATATTACTGTAAAATCCATGTAATAGTCCAGGCAATAACTTGGCACTATTTGAGTTCTACGGCTCTGTTTGTTCTGTAGTTGTTCATTATGTATTTTTATTGGCTATTTTTCCCCCTTTTATCCCCTGTTGATAGAAGGTACTTAGCTATTTATGAGTCTCTCCAAGGGTGAGGTGTGCTATTTCCTGCCTGGAATTCTAAGTGAAGGGCTGCTAATGACAGAGTTGTAGTAAGGCAGCCGGAGCAAATGTGATATCCTTGGCAAAAATCCTGCATCAGAAAGACAGAGAGAGAAGGAGCCACGCTAAGCTCATTTCCCGTCAAAAAACAATATGGCCAGTGGTTTGAATGTGTGTATTATTTCCTGTGAGGGTAGAAGTAGGTGCTTCATTAATGATGTAGTTAATCCTGGCATGATGTTAGTTCAATGGCTGAAAACTGGTTCCACGTCATTAGGGATGGAGAAGAAATTCAATTCTGTTTGCATTTAAAACTGAATTTGCACTTTACGAAGCAACATGAGAACCGAAACACAGCCATTCTTCCAAATTCACACTCATTCAAATTTTGCAATGCAGTTCTCCAACCAACCAATGTTTACAAAATGAATATATTAGGGAAAAGTGTTCATAAAAATGAATGTATTTGTGCAAGTAACATGTAAAGATCCATTCTATTAGGAAAAATCGCTTGCAAAAATACAGGCGGGCCCCGCTTATACGGCAGGTTCCGTTCCGGACCCCCGCCATAAAGCAAAACCCCATAGAGTATAATGGGGCACGTCGCGCGAAAATGGCGTGAAAATGCTGCAAAAGCGGCTTTAAAATGGGGAATGAAAGCCGCCGCATTAGCAGAACACCACTAAGCGAAGCGCCGGTAAGCAGGGCCCTACTGTATGTACATTACTCAAAACAGCAGACAAAAATGTGTTTATGAGGGGAAATTCACTCTAAAATGCTGAAGAATTTTTAAGGAGGATTTTTTTTCTCTGTTGCTGCAGAAAGATGGAGAACTGAATTTAAGATTGCAAAAAGGAGAAACTGAGAGAACTGAAATGGTCTGATCCTTCCATCCCTACCCATCACAAAATTGCTAGCATAAGTGTGGTGTAATGGTTAAGGTGTTGGACTACGACCTGGGAGACCAGGGGTCGAATCCCCACATAGCCATGAAGCTCACTGGGTGACCTTGGGCCAGTCACTGCCTCTCAACCTCATGAAAACCCTCTTCATAGGGTCACCATAAGTCGGAATCGACTTGAAGGCAGTACATTTACATTTTTTATAAATAAACATATGTGGATTGAAGCCATGGGGGTGGAGTTTGTCTCCCGAATATTTCCAACCCAATCATTGTCCAGTCAGAAAGAAAGGCCATGATTGTCAAGGAAAGATATATATCAAGGTCAGGGACCATTTCTCAGACTGTGGGGCTAATAAGCCCACCTGCGCATCTCATCTACCTCTCCTGTTCCTGTGAATGATGTGCACACACATGCCTGCCATCAATCAAGATGGTGGGGGAGTCATCAGCCCCTTAGGAAAGCCCCCATCACCATCTTGGTTGATGACAGAAATGCACACACAGCACTCTTAAATTCAGTTCTCCACATTTCTGCAGCAATTGGTGGATTTTTTTAAAAAAATCCCCATGAAAATTCTCCAGCAATTTAGTGCGAATTTCTCCTAATAAACACATTTTTGTAGACAGTTTTGATGAATGTACACATTTTTGCAAGCAATTTTTTGATATATAATGCATTTTTGTATGCTGATTTCACTTGCGTATTCATTTTCATAAACACACATTTCCCCTAACATATACATTTTTGTAAACATTGATTGGTTGGTGAACTGCATTGCAAAATTCAAATTATTGTGAATTTCAAAGGATGGCTGTGTTTTGGTTCTCATATCAGAAAATGTGAATTTCATAGACTCAACTTGAAATGTGAACTGAATTGAAAATCTTGCCCATCTCTACCTGGGAGTAAGCTTCACTTAATTTAATAGGACTTGTGTCTGAGTAAACATGGTTAGGATTGATCAGTCAGTCTGTTAGAATTCCCCTATTGCAACAGATACCAGAAAGAAAGTTAGGGTTGCCAGGTTCAGGGCCTGAGACTGATTCTGTATCTATAGGAGAAGAAAAAGTCAGCCAAGTGCAGGTGTTCTTGCAACCCTGTAATGGGAAAAACCACAAAGTGGAATTCTCCCTTCCCCCTGCACAACTTTTAAAGATACAGAGACCTCTTGGTTGCCAGGCCCCTCCTCCAAGAGGTCTTCTGTATCTTTAAAAGTTATGCAGGGGGAAGGGAGAATTCCACTTTGTGGTTTTTCCCATTACAGAGTTGCAAGAACACCTGCACTTGGCTGACTTTCTCTTCTCCTATAGATACAGGATCAGTCTCAGGCCCTGAACCTGGCAACCCTAAACAAAGTAGAAAACTACCTATACTCCCTTCTCATTAATACAATGCCTCAGTTAAGGAATCCTCCAAGAATAAAGCTCCTTTTAAGGAAGGCTTTTTTAAAGGTGAAACTGACGAGCTTTGCTTCCCTATGGATAAAATTTAAAGCCTATGCCTTTGCTTTCAGGTGAAACTGACCAGCCTGTGCCTTTGCTTTGCTAGGGTGAAATTGTGAGTTTGCATTAAAGAGATCTCTTGTTTTCTCCCAGGGCTGAGGAGGGAAGAATCCAATATAATTCAGGGAAGGAGAAGGAGGGGGAGGGGTGGGTGCGGGTAAGTACCCTTTAAAGTCCCTGTTGGACCTGTTCCCACTATCTATGGGCAGGTGTAGGAACCTATCCCTATTCTTTCCATGTTATTCCTACCTCTGGTACCAAAGTTTCTGTTAAAGAAGTAAAGTCCAGGAACACATCTACTTTATTAACTGAGGCATTAGTGCCTCAGTAATGTATCAATAAGTAGACACTGGTCGTGAAGAGAAACTCCCACATCTAGAAAATGAAGTTAGTGAAAGAAGAGCAAAAAAAGATATATCTGGGTCCAAACAAATTAAAATGTAATTGCAGAATTGGAATTAGGTGTGGGGGGGAACCCTTTAATCATGTCAAGCTGGATTTGCTGTTAATTAGCATCCCTTCAAAGGTAAAATTAAAATGTGTCTATGAATAAAGATGTACCATATATAATTAAAACATTCAAAGAATGTAAAGGATATATATACTCTCATGTGACATTACTCCCCCTCCCCCTAAAAAACCCACCCCAGTTCAGACTCTTAAGCAGAAGGTCAGGTGGTATCAGAGTTTTAAATACAAGCTGTGCCCATGCATGAAGTAATGGTCTAAGGATCCATTTGGTGGTATAAATGTGAATCGTAAAAATTAGGCATAATATTCAGTGCCATCAGCAGCGCAGTATCAAAAGCAAACAAAAGACGTGTACATTTCTGGTAGTGTCGGTTTGTCATGCTGTGCATCCAGTCTGGACAAATCTTGTACCCTGAACCGAATTATGCAGATATAGTATTTTTCTGGAACAGGTCAAAGCAGTCCTAGATTGCTCCGGATTGGGTTGGGTTCACCTGGAGCAATCTGGAGATGTCAAGAGGGAGGGGAGATACTAAAGATGCAACTGGGCAGCAGGGGGAGGAGAGAAGCAGACAATGCAGGCAAGACTCTCTCGGTCTTTCCCTCCGCCTGCATTGCTGCCTGACTGCACGTTTAATCGGGGTTTTAAAGGAGCCCTAATTAAACATGACGTTGGGCAGTGAGAAGTCTGGGAGAGAAAGAGATGCAAGCAGAGCATGTCACCTGTCTCCTTCCCCTTCTCCTCACTGCCTGATCCTATAGCTGTGCAAAGCCAATTCAATTCAGGGCATGGATTGGGTCAGGCATGGAGCAATCAAGCCTGAATTGTAGCCCAATCAAGATCACCAAACTGGGTCCTGCAGTGAATGAGATGCGCACTGCGCAGCCCTACGTTCTCACTCCACCATTCAGTCTAAACAGGAAATGGCAGAGCCAGAAAACTGATCACTGGCATCATAAGAATTTCTTGCACTAATAGGGTTCAGGTGGGATTCTTGCATGGTAACACTTTGCCAAGAGTCCATGGGCTGATGAGAGGCCACTGATCAGAGACTCTCCAGTGTCTCAGACAGAGGTTTGTTCCATCACATGCTACCTGAACTCCTTCTAAATGGAGATGCTAAGAATGAAACTTGGTACCTTCTGCATGAAAGCGTTGCTCTGCCATTGAGCTTTGATCCCTTCCCCCATAGATGAAACATGAATTGACCATCCTGGAGCCGGTGTATTCAAGGTGTTGTTGGACTATAACTCTCATCACCCCTGACAATTGACTATATTGGCTGGGGCTGATGGAAGATAGAATCCAACAACAGATGCACCACATTGACTACCCCGGCCTAAGGCCACCTGTTGAGGACACACGCACAGGTGGCATTTAAACCAACGGGTTTGCAGCTGAACTGAGTCCAGTCACAAACACCATCTCTAAAGCAGGCAGGTTTGTTTGCTCATATTTTTATTTCAAGATTTATATTCCGCACTCTTTCCCAATAGATTAGCTCTTGAAGTGGTGTACAACACAAATAAAACAACTGATAAAACAATTTAAAAGGCAGGGGGACACAATTTGAAATCCAGCCAATCAAATCAGACCATTTTATATTACGAGCACAGCTTCAGAAGTGTCAATAAAATTCTAACAGAAAAAGGAACACCAGCTCAGCTGACCCTCAGCTAGCATAGAATGATTCCTTAAAAATCCAAATTTTAACTAGCTGCAGGAATGGTAACATACATGTTAGCCAGATGCTGGAAGGATGGGTGGGATATAAATTCAATAAATAAAAAATAATAAACACTCAACAGCCACAGACAGCAGGAAACTATTTCACCCCATTGGTATCAATAACTGAGAAATAGGCCTCAGCACCTTCAGAGGAGCAGCACAAGATAACATCTTGGCTGCAGGGATATCAAAGTCCAGGCCTTTGCTGGAGCAATGTCCTTAGCTGCTGTTCTGAGTACCCTGCATCCTGCTTCTGATACCCTGAGCTGTCCAGGGTCCTCAACTCCTGCAAAGCCCTCAGTGGCTCCAGGCTTTTGCTTGAGGAACATCTTTACCTTCTCTTCTCTTCTCAGTGCCTTGCATCCACCTTTTGATACCCTGAGGTGATCATGGTCCTGAACTCATGGAACTAGCTTGTTGGAAAGTCTTCTCAGTATCGCTATAGAGTCCCAGCCTTGAGCAGGGCATTTAGTGAGTTTGTATTCAAGATGAGATTTAACTGGAGACTTCCAGGCTCACTCTTAGCTGCTATACTACATCAGCTCTCATTGAGCCCATTGTGTATTGGACACCTTCAGACAAATTATTTTCATTTGGACCCAAACATTTGATGGGCTGCAGAAATCAATAGACTCTAGGGACTCTGAAATTACCCACAGATGTACCCCTAGGTGCTGGGAACTGGCAAAGAAGCATGCATGCATCTGGCTTTGCCTGGCTCCTGGATTGATTTCCAGTGCCACTGATTACAATGCTAAACTGGCAGTACAACAATTGTGCCTCCCAGGATTGGGCCATAAATAAATTTTAAAATCAAGGCTCTTGTTAACATAACATTTTCCCCAAGCTTCAGCAGGCTCAATTTTGAGCAACAATGCACTTTATGCCAAAGAATACTCTCAGCAAAGTGAAATAGCATCTGCATATGCAGGATCTCTGCATGTTTTATTCAACATGCCTGACAAAGAGAGAGAATGCAGTCACTCTATAAACGTTTATATTGTGTGTAACAAAAAGCGCACAATGCCTCACCCCATCCTGAAAACTCCCTGGTCCCCAACAAAACCTATACAAGAGAATTCTGATGTAGGGATTCTCCTTTTTTGTTGTTGTTGTTTAGCTTTACAAAAATATCTTTTGCTGCATCTATTACTTCCCATTGCCATGGATACTGAGAGTCGTTTATTATCATTATGTAACTGAGCAGATGTGCTCATTTTTAATATAAAAACCAGCACCCTTTCATCTCTTTCCGTTTCATAGTTACTGAACTAATAACTTCTCCATCTTTAAAACAACAACAACTAGAAATTGATTCTGTTCTCTGCCTGTTCTTGAAAGAGTTATTAATTAGAATTTTACTAAGGGATGTGTGTGTATCACAGTACATTAAATCCTCCTTCTTCTACCACCAGAACAAAAGGGAGGTCATTTCTCCACTCTTATTTGTAAGTTATAAAGAGAAAGAGAAAACCTTGCAAATTAAACAAATGTTAGCAGAGAAGATAAAAGTGCAATAGATTATCATAAAATGAATCATTTGTTGAATCTATACCTATCAGGCTCATTCACTGTGTGGTTTTAACCTTCAGCCAGCCTGGAACAGGAAAGTCCATCCCGCTACTGCTGTTTGACTCGTAGATGTCAAAGGATGCATACTTCCCTCCTTTTTAAGGCCTTTCCATTCACAGGAGCTGTTTTCCTTGCTAATTTATTTATTATTAATGTGTTATCAATGTGTTCTAACATTCCCTCCTTTCTGTGACTCTCCTATTGAGGCTGGGATAGGTAGCTGCAGACGACCAGTGAATAAGCTCCTGAATCAGGGCATAGGCCAAGAAATAATTGAAAGCATGACTTCAGGCAATTGTAACAATATCCTAATCTTTCTGTTTATTTCTCAGAATGCACGGAAATGACACAGCGGAAAAAAAAGGTTAATGGATTTAAAACACCCAGACATGTTCTGTGTTGTACTTGACTTTAAGGGAAGTCAAAGGAATTCAAAAGACTAGGCATACAATTGGGCCTGTATTTACACTTAAATACGTTAATTACTTTGTGATTGCATAAGATAAGGTCATACTAAAACATACAAAGCATGCAAATATATTCTGTTGTTAATATTGAATTGGCTAACACTTAATGTTATAGATCACAAAAATGTGCTTGCTATAGCAACAAGCCAGTTATCTGCACGATGGGATACATTTATTGTTGTTCTGCCCTGCCAACTCCTTTCTTTAAGAGTGTAATAACAGCCCTGCTGAATAAGGCCAATGACCCGTCTAGTCCAGAATCATGTTCTCACAGTGGCCAACCAGGTGCCTATGGAAAGTCTGCAAGCAGGACCTGAGCACAATAATGCTGTCCCCACTTGTGATTCCCAACAACTGGTATTCATACACATACTGCTTCTGACAGTGGAGGCAGAACCATCAGGGCTGGTAGCCACTGATAGCCTTATCCTCCATGTGGATTTTCTAATCTTCTTTTAAATCCATTCAAGTTGGTAGCCATCATTACATCTTATGGGAGTGCTGTGTGAAGTCCTTCTTTTTCTCAGTCCTGAATCTTCAAGCATTCAGCTTCATTGGATGGCCCTAGGTTCTAGTATTTTTTTAAAGGATAAAAACTTCTCTTTTCCACTTTCTTCATGGTGTAGATCCTCGGGGAACTCCACTTTCTACATCACCCATTGGAGTGATTCATATTGTTATTCATATAGTTATTCATATTGTCTGTTCCTGTTCCTTAACCAGTTACTGATCTGTGCTCTTATCCCAAGACTGCTATGCTTACGTAGGAGTCTTTGGTCAGGGACTTTACCAAGGTATTTTTGGAAGTCTAAATGTCAGATGCTTGTTGACACTTTCAAAGAACTCTAAAATTTTACTGAGACAGGACTTACCCATGCAGAAGCCATGTTGGTTCTGCTTCAGCAAGACTTGTTCTTCCTTATGTTTGATAACTCTCCTTTAATAATGCTTTCCAACAGTTTTTTGAGAAGAGATGTTAAGCTACCTGTAATTTTCAGGAACCCCCCCCATCTCTTTTTTAAAATTGTTGTTACATTGGCCACTCTCCACTCCTCAGCTGTGGAGGCTGATCTTAAGGACAAATTACATATTTTTGTTAGAAGATCAGCCATTTCGCATTTGAGTTATTTAAGAACTCTCATGTGAATCCCATCCAGAACCTGTGATTTTATTTTGTCCATAAGGCCTAGAACTATTTGCCTCAGACTCCTTTCCTGTGAAAGTTATTTCCAGCATAGGAATCTGCCCTATATATTCCACTGTGAAGACATACAAATAATTCATTCAGCTTCTCCACAACCTCCTTTTCCTCCTTTAACACACAGCTGACTCCCAAGGGTTCAAACACTTCCCTATTCACTCTCCTGCTAATAATGTGTTTAAATATATTTTTGTTGGTGGTGGTCTTTATGGTTTCAGCAATGTGCTGCTTAAATTCCTTTTTGGCATCTCTTATTGTCTGCTTGAATTTAGTTTAGAAGGGGTGTGTAACAGACTCTTCAAAGTTTAGCAAATAATGATTGTGTTATGTTATACCTGTACTATCTGAAACTTTATATCTGTGAAAATATAAGCTATCAAGGCTGCAATCCTGCACTCACATATTTAAAAGGAAACACCATTTAACCCGATGGGGCTTAATTCTGAGTAATGTGTGTAGGATGGCACTTTTAGTATGATATTTACACTCAGTAAATAGAAGAGATTCAGAATGGATTGTTTACTTTCTCCTGTCTGATAAAGACAAAGTTTTAACAGAATTAGTTGCCAAATTCTTTTATGTAGCACAATCCATACGTAAAAACCAGGTTTGTAACATGCAATGTAATAATATGCAATGCTGATTTCTTTATCTATTTTAATCTCATGACCAAATGTGAGACGAAGGATTTTAGTTACAAGCTTAAAATTTGATTCATTTTGTTTTGTATCATTAATAATCTCACAACTGCTAAATGTATTTACTTATATATTCAAATTGTTTATAACTTGTTCGGGTCTATGACCGCAATAAAAATTTATTATTTATAGAAGAGATTCACATTTTTGTTGCTTCTGAGACCATTGTGAAACTCATCACATAGCAAGAGACTTCAGTGGAGAAGCCTGGTCCCCCAAAGGAGCTGCATTCAACAGCTGAACACAAACACATTTCTGAGGAAATTTGTACCTTCTGTGACTTGAGACCATAGGAAGCTGCCTGATGTTGAGTCAAACCATTGGTCCATCTAACTCAGTATTGTCTACATTGACTGGCAGCAGCTCTCCAGGATTTCAAACAGGAGTCTTTTCTATCCCCATCTGGATGTCAGGAATTGAACTTGGGAACTTCTACCTGCAAGCCAGATACTCTGCCACAAAGCTATAAGTTCTCAGTGATCATTCCCCAATGATCTTCATAAGCCAACAACACTTGAGGCATGGCGTGGAGAGCAGGAGATTCCTCCAGAAACAGAAGCAAAAGGAAATGACTACATTTTCATTCTGCAGAATAGGAGTCATCTGTTTGGGGCCATTAATGAGTCAGGAACTCTCAGGATTCCGTTCCTAGCACCAATGGGCTTCAATGCAATCTAGCTTTGTACAAGACTTCAGCCTTCTAGCAGGGTCTTCTAACCCACCTAGGCAAAGAAAGAATCCTGAGAAAGTCTACTCCATGGATGAGCCCTGAGCAAACTCCACTCCTTTTCTGCCTTACTTACTTACTGGTCACACATGCATGTGCATGAAATGATATTTTCCACTGGTCAAGTCATCACTTCTCAGAGAGACCGTAGTTTACTGAAAGAGCATGTGCCTTGCATGCAGAAAGTACCAGATCCAAATCTATGGCATTTTCAATTAGGAAAGATTAGGTAACAGTGGATGGAAAGACCTCCACCTGAAATCATGGAGAGCCATCACAGTAGACAATGTTGGGCTAAATGTTCAATGACCCAGTCAAATGACCCAATCTAGAAACATAGGGCACTGCCTCAGCTGTTCTTTTTGTGGACTGAAGAGTGAGATTTTAAATGAAGAAATGAGAGGGGGCATGTTCCATCCATGGAAATGATACCACATGTCATGTCAAGCCTGACATTTTCCAGAAGTCAGCTCATTCATCCTGTCTTCAAGTGAAGTATAATCTAGGAGTGGGCAGCCTTCAAGCTTTCAACAAGCTTTGTTGATTTTTCAAATGCGAACCCTGAGACCAACTTGAGCCAGAGGCAGAATTGTGTTGGGGCATGGGGCAAGGCAACATACTCTCAGAATTAAAGAAACAGGATCCCTTGAAGTACATGCTCAGCCAGGAATTTGATTTCAGTACCAGAATGGAACTCACAGTCCCATCACACAAATAACTTTACTCCCATTCCCCCCTTCCTCACAAAGTCTCTTCATCTCAGTAGCCTGATTTAGAGGGCAGAGGCTTTTCTGGTTGCTAATGTGAAAAAAATGGAAATAAGGTAGGGATGAGCAAATCTGTCACTTTCGGTTTATTTCTGTTTCTTATTTTTTCAGTCTTAAGTTCAGTTCCCCGCATTTCCATATCAGTTTGCAATTAAAGACAAAAAGTCCTCAAGAAAATTCATCAGCATTTTAGAGTGAATTTCTCCTAATACACACAGTTTTATATTCAGTTTTGATCAGTATAAACATTTTTGCAAAGCAATGTTTCCTAACATATTGCACTTCGGTATGTTATATTAATTAATATGTGAATTTTACTTGGCTGGAGAACTGAATTGCAAAATTCAGAGAAATGTGTGTGTGTTTCAATTTGTGTATTGTTTCAGGAAGTGTGAATTCAGTAAGTTCACCTTTAAATGCAAACTGAATTGAATTTATCCCCTGTCCCTAGAATCAGGAATCCTTGCTGATCTGTTGCAAGTCACTCAGAGAGGTAACATTGCAAAATTCAGAGGAGTGTGAAGTCTGAATTATGATTGTGTTTTGGTTCACGGATTATTTCAGGAATTATGAAAAAGTTCACCTTTAAATATAAACTGAATTGAATTTCTTCCCCTTCCCTGGAATCAGGATCTTTGCTGATCTACAGCAAATCACAATAGATCCAGATCTACCTTCTACCCAGTTCTGCTATAATCAGCTATAAAGAAATCAGATGCTGTACATTCACATAAGTGTGCAAACATGAGAGAGGCCAGGTATATATATATATTTATTAAATGCAGAAGAGGAACAATATGAAATCTCGGCCTTACTCTTCCTCTTTGGCCATTTTCCCTGCTGCATGTAAGAACACTTCATGAAAAAAGCAAAACTATCGATCTCATACTTACTCAGAGAGGGGAAAAATGACAAGCAGCACAGTGAAAGTGCAAGCAGTGTTTAGATACTTGCACCACCATATGTGTGAGACATGCACAACACCTATCACTTTGCTGCAATTACAAGCAAGCATAATCACTTTAATTAGCCCTAGGCATAATCTTCATAATCTTTCCTCTCCAATTTGGATCATATATTAGCTCCACTATATCTTGTACTTAAAAACTGTTGACATTATTCCTGTTTCTGTCTTACAGCTTTTAATTTTTTTCCACCTTCTATAGCCTGTTCACCATGATAAGCAGTTTAGAATGGGTTTCATTTGATATCCAAATAATTATTCATGTATTAATTTTGTGGTAATACCTCTGTTCTGGAATGCTTGCAAATCTTGAATACATGTCTGCACATTATTGGTGTCCAGTTTTGCTGAACATTAAACTGAGCCATTATGATGCTTGTTTGTAAGAGTGCCATTAAAAATGATGGGCTGTCAGGAATACCTTCTAATGATGTTGGATACTATGTATTGTCAAAGATGTTTAATAACTGTAAAGTTTTTACATGGCAGCGGAACACTTTTAATGAACTCCAATATAATAAATCTATCACAACTTGCTTGGCTAAGGTTTCAATCCCTGCATAGAATAGGCCAAATAGCTCAGTTTAACTCAGTAGGTCTCTTGCATAGTAAGTACTTTGAGGATTATAGCTTTCAAGACATTATATTCATAATAAAGGTAATTAAGTAAACATTGGCACTACAAATGCTTGGAGCTTTCCACCGTAACATTATTTGACTTTAACACGGAAACTGGTCTTGCAAACTGTGGTTGCATAAACAAGTTCCTGAACAACATCCTAAATCTGGGGTCTCCAGCATGGTAGCTTTCGTTCTAAAATATTATTTCTCTGTACATTGCTTTAAAATGTTTAGAAGTATGTGAAAACATTCTTAGCATTGCACATGTGTGCACACCCTCTGTCTCTCTCTGTATGTATATGTATATATTTATGTATATGTGTACACACACTCTTAAAATATTTCTCCATCAGATATGCCAGGTTGCCATCTAACCTGAAACAAATTCAGCCTTGCCTGTTTCTGTGCCTTTTAACAGCAGCTTAGTATGCAGGAATAAATGTGTGAAGCTTTTCATAGCTTGGAGATAAGGCTTATCTCCTTGCTATGAAAAGCTTCACCCACTTATTCTTGCATGCAAAGCTGCTGTTAAAGGCACTGTTGGCCAGCCCAGTTTTGCTAAAGTTTGCAAAAAAGGTGTTAAAAGTGCAAGTAAAAAGAAGTTAACAGCCCTAAAAGAGTCAGTGTGGTGTGGAGGTTAGAACGTTGGACTAGGACCCAGGGTTCAAATCCTCACTCAGACATAAAGCTCACTGGGTTTCAAAAGAATATAACTAAGTGAATAGGAAATAAAATGGCAAGTGCATTCACTGTAAACATTTCTAAAGTGATGCACATTTTTTGGGGAGGGCATCTTAATTTCACATATACACTCATGAGATGTGAACCTGGTTGGACACTATGAGAACAGACCGCTGGACTAGATAGTCACTGGCCTGATCCAGCATAGTCTTCTTATGTTTCCTGGCCATAACTGACCAGGAATGAGATCTTGGGGTCATGGTAAATAGATAAAATGAGGAGGGAGAGAACCATGAACACCCCGTCGAGATTTTTGAAAGAATAAATGGGATATAAATGTAAGAATAAATAAATAATATATATCCAAAATCTTCCTGAGAGACCATCACATCAGGAATTTGATCTATGAATGAGGTTTTCCACAGGCAGTGTTACATGTACCCAGAATTGTGTTCTGGCTACTGTTTCCATGGATGGCCAAGGTTAAACATAATGCTTGCAGGGATACATACCTGGTTCACATCCATCTTTTTCATTCAAGCCAGGCCCAAATCAAGACCAAGAATGTACATTATACATTTTAAAAAAAAACTTTTAAGACATTGTAAAAAGCTATTCCAAAACAGACAGTCCAACTTTCACATCCATACATAGAGATTGGGAATACCATGGTCTGAATGATCCTGACTTTAGTGTTCAGTGATACATCTTTGTGTTTGAGGACCTTTTCTAGTTCTCTCATAGCTGCCCTCCCCAGTCCTAGCCTTCTTCTGATTTCTTGACTATTGTCTCCATTTTGGTTAATTACTATGTTCTATATGACTGCAATTAGCCTAGATAGAATGACTGAATTGACCAACCTAGATCCTACTCTTCGACACTCCACCCACCCTCAGCCTGGGTATATTTCTGTCCAACAGCCAATCTTTTAACAATGATTTGATTTTTGGCACACTTTACTTATTTATGGATTTGGGTCTGGATTTTTTAAAAATCTAATTACAAAAATATTACATAAAACACAATACATTAGTAGCAGATCAAAATTAGCTGAGGGTTATTAGACTAACTGAAGTCAGTGAGACCATTCCAGAGTAAATGACTTTGAGGGTTGAAGCCTAAAGCAGTTAAGGGAACAAAGGGAAGATTTAACCATCTTTTTCCTCTGCCTGACTCATGGATCTTCTACATTTTAATTTACATCAAACACATTATTTTAAACAAAGCATTAATCCATGATTAATTCTGATTTATCATATGAAGTATTGAACAGTGAACTGGAAGAGGGGGTAACCATATCTTTCTGGGCACCCCTTATTCTGACATGTCAATTTCATGTCCAGTGGTATATTAATATGCCTTCATGGAATCAGCTCCACCCTCATCCCCCAGGGACCACCTTACTGCTCCCCAAATGTAAAAACCATGTTCAGGAGGGTATGGATCTTTAGAACAGAGGGCCTGAGATCAGGAGTGCCTTTGTAGAATGCTCTCCCCAGGGAAACAGGCCTGGAACCCAGAGCTTGGAAAAGTTACTTTTTTGAACTACTACTCCCATCAGCCCCAGCCACTGGATTGGGCTGATGGGAGCTGTAGTTCAAAAAAGTAACTTTTCCAAGCTCTGCTGGAACCATCATAATTTTTTTAGCTACCAGGTTAAGAGATGTTTATTTATCCATGTTCCCTCCCTTTCCACATCAATTGCAATGTGTTTTTCTTAAAAAAAAAACAACCCCAAAAATAGTATTTAATTTTTTAAACTTTTTTTTACATTTTACCCTAAAATGCATATTCAATGCATTTTGGTACATCTTTTCAGCAGAGAACTGTATTGCAAAATTTGCAACAGGATAAGTGAAGTGCAAAAGATTATTATGGGTCAAGATAATCTGTTTCATCTAAGAGTACTTGCAATTGCTGTGCCACAACCCTGTCGACCATCTTCCCTAAAAAGGGGGTATTTGCAACCGGGCAGTAGTTGTTGCAAACCAATGGGTCCAGGGCGGGCTTTTTCAGGAATGGTCAGATCACAGCCTCTTTCAGGGTGGCTGGAACCACTCCGTCCAACAAAGATGTGTTGACCACACCCTGGATCTACTCGGTCAACCCCCCTCGGCATGCTTTAATAAGCCAAGAAAGGCAAGAGTCGAGAGGACACATTGCTGGCTGCATCATTGCAAGCACCTTGTTCATGTCATCAGGCCTCATCAACTGAATTAATTTAGTTAAATGAGTGTGTTCCCAGTCCAGCTGAAGTGATGGGATCATTCCTTCTCTCCTGTTTAAGGAGCCTGGGTAGGGAACATTTAATCTAGTCTACTTGCTCCTGGCAAGAAGTGTTTGAGTGCTCTTAGGCCAGGCCAGTCACCAGAAGTCCATTGTAGGAAGAAGGGAGCCTAGTGTTGTGGATATGTTAGATGGCAGCACTCAGGAGTAAAGATGGATGTTCCTGAAGTCTGCAATTCTAAACACACCTACTAAGGGAGTAAGCCCTATAGAACTCAAAAGGACTTACTTCTGAGTTAGGATTGTCAGGTATCCAGTTTTCACCCAGAGACTCTGGATTTTGGGGTCTTCTCCTGGGCTCTGGGTGGGTCACCTTAATCTCTGGACTCACAGCTTTCATTAAAAAAAAGTTTCTAGGTGGCCTGGTTCACGAGGTATACACCAAAACATCAGCTGCCACCCTCCACAACTTTTGTAAAATGAGCTCGTAGTTGGCTGCTCTAAACCTGTCCTTTCAGGTTTGTAGTCAATAAGTGAACACAGGGTGGCAATTGACAAGGGATTTGTTGATCTCCAGGCAGTAGCTAGACTCCATTGCAAAGCCAAAAACTGTTGGTTTTTTTCCTGCTCATCTGAAAATCTCATACATTGAGTATGTACATCGCTTTTGGTCTTTTTCTCTCTTGTGTGCTGGTCAAACAAGTTTAAATTTTCCTGGGCTGTTGAAGAGGTCATTGTTTTGAAAACCTTCCCAATATGAAGCTTTAATCCAATACTCGGTTTTCTGGGAGTAAAGCTGCAATGCTAATCCCACACACCTGGAGTAAACCCCATTGAATTCAACATGACTTACTTTTGAGTAAACATGGTTAGGATTGTGCTGTAAATTAGTGGGACTTTTGAGAGAACATAGCAAAAGATTGTGTTTGTGTTGTAAATCTTTCTCTCTCCCTCCAATCCTATTTTTAAAGCAATTAGGCAGGGCTTACATAGGTATCACTGGTTTCATTATGCAGGAAACTAATACTGATTTTTAAAAAAATGTTCTGCAATGACCAACTGGTTTTGACAATAAACTGTTATATGGGGTCTATGAATTTTTACATCTCCTGTGTGTGTGTGTGTGTGTGTGTGTGTGTGTGTGTCTGTATAGAGTCTTTCCAACAACCCTGTGAGGTAGTGTTGCTGACTGGAAACCAAGGCCGCTCACAATTTATTTATTTATTTATTACATTTATATACTGCCCCATAGCCAAAGCTCTCTGGGCTGTTTACAGCAATTAAAAACATTAAAAACAAATATACAAATTTTAAAACACAAAATTTAAAAACAATTTAAAATTAAAAAAAAACTATTTAAAACACATGCTAAAATGCCTGGGAGAAGAGGAAAGTCTTGACCTGGCACCAAAAAGATACACTGTTGCTGCCAGGCGCACCTCATCAGGGAGATCATTCCATAATTTTGGGGCCACCACTGAGAAGGCCCTCTCCCTTGTTGCCATCCTCCCAGCTTCGAGTAGGCACCTGCAGGAGGGCCTTAGGTGTTGAGCGTAGTGTACTGGTGGGTAAAACAAGTCTAACAGTTGCAAAACAGCTTAAAGTGACATGATTCTGAATTTTGGGTGGGGTGACTGAAGTTCCTTATCACTTGAGGTTGCAGTCCTGTGCATGCTTCCCTGTTTGAGTAAACCCCATTGAATACATTGGGACTTGCTTCTGAGTGAACAAACATAGGATTGCACTAGAAATATCTTTACAGGTTGTGTAAATAATAAAAATCTTTGACAGTCATGCTTAAATAAATATTTCTTTATACTATGTCCTGATAAGTATCTGATTTCACACTGTTGTTGTATATCATTATTTCCTCTACATTTTAAGTGTGTCCTCATTCCTTGGGGTGGTCATGGTTCTCCTCTGTTGTTTTCATCCTGAGAAGCAAATTAGGCTGAGAGATGATGAGTAGCTCATGGTCACCCACTAAACTTTATAGCTCATTTCCATTTAAAAAAAATTAATTAAAATGATTTACATGCAAGCAAAATTTATTAATTAGATCCACACAATACCTTTAAAGCACATCCAACTCTCATTTAAAGCCCATGACTTCCCCTAAAGTATCCTGGAAAGTGTAGTTTCCCCCTCACAGTTCTAGTTCCCACCACCCTTAACAAACTACAGTTCCCATGATTCTGTGTTGTGATTCATGTGCTTCAACTCTGTGTTGAATGTGCTTTAAATGAATGGTGTGGATCTGCCCTAGGTATGATGTTCATTCATTAGTGAATTGAAAAGAACAATAGTAAAAGATACTTTTTTAAACAGGGGAAGTATTGTAGCTCAATGGTAGGGCACATGCTTTGCATACAAAGGTCCAAAATTCAATTTCTGGAAAAGACTATTGCCTGGAATCCTGGAGAGCCAATGCTAGTCTATGTCATCAGTACTGAGCTAGATGGTACCAGATGGCCTGAGTTGGCATAAGGCAGATTCCTTTCTTCCTAAAAGTGGAAAGAGACCCAAGGGTCACAGTGACTCTGAAATGTATTTATGTATTTTATTTACAACATTTATATACCACTTTGTTGTAAAAAATCTCAAAGCAGTTTACAGCAGGAATTAAAACAATAAAATTATTGGCAAAAACAGTTAAAGACAAGTATATAAGAACATTAAAATAATAATACCAACAATGAGTTAAAAACAGATAAAATACACACTAGCTTCTACATGCCTGGGTAGTCTTGCCTAAACAGAAATGTTTTTAGCAGATGCTGAAAAGAGTACAATGAAGACTGCTGCCTAATATCAATGGAGTTCCAAAGTGACACTAAAGGGCTGATTTTTTACAAGAGCAGAACAAGTACTATGTGGTACCCGTAACATGGAAAACACACCTTAAACTTGGCCAGGTAGCAAATCAGCAACCAGTGAAGATTTCAGAGCAGAGGTATTATGTGCTGACAGAGTCTCACTCATGTCAGCTATTGTGCCACAGCATTCTACTACATTAACTCCAGCCCATAAGTCAGGTTGTGCTGCATGGGGATTTCTGTGACCTTGGCTGCCAGGATTTTTTAGTTTTGGTTTTTGGTTAGGAATCCTGACTGGTTGTAAGATGCTGAGTTTTCTGCCTTACTTATAGGAATCTTATTGTGATTGGTATGGTATTGCATTTAGGGAATCATCACTGTCTTTTCTTTTTCTTTTCTATTTGCATTTCATTTACTTCTGACCTCACTCTGTTACATCCATGGAAACAACAGCAGTGGTTCCATGTGCTCAGCTAAACCCACTGATGATACATCTTGTTGGTTGCCCAATAGTGGAAAAAGAGAATTCACATACTGGGAAGTATGTCTTCAATTATTGTTCCTAAGCTACTGCCTGTGAAGGTAGACCAAACTACAAAAAAACCCATTTTTTTAATAAAAAAAATCAGTATTAGTTTCCTGCCAAATAAAAGCATTAACCTTTGGGTGAAGGGCAGGTAATAAATTCTAATTCTAATAACAATTCTAAGTAAGTCCTGCCTAATTGCTTTTCTAAAAAAAGGATTGGAGGGGGAGAGAAAGATTTACAACACAATCCTTTGCTATGCTCACTCAAATGTCCTATTGATTTACAGCACAATACTAACCATGTCTACTCAAAAGTAAGTCCTACTGAATTCAATGGGGTTTACTCCCAGGTCTGTGGGATTAGCATTGCAGCTTTACTCCCAGAAAAATGGGTAATGGATTAAAACTTCGGGTGATGGATTATAATTCCATGTTGGGAATGTTTTCAAAACAGGCTTTGAATGAGACAAATAAACTGCCCTCTTCAACAGCCCAGTAAAATTTAAGCTTGACTCCTTATAATTAGGAAAGTTTAACATATTACACTCACTGAACTTGTGCAGACAAACAGGAAAAGGAAACTGTTTTCAAGATTTGCAATAGGTTCTAACTATTGCCTGGAGGTCAGCAAATCTCTTGTCAATCACAACCCTGACTTCACTTATTGGCTACAAACCTGAAAGGGCATGGATTAGAGAAGCTGGCTTCTAACAGAAGTTGGGGGAGGGCTGAAATTTTTGTGTATATCTGTTGAACCAGACCACCTAAAAATTTATTTTTTTTAAAAAATGAAAGCTATGAGTCTGGAGATTAAGATGACTTACCCAGAGGCCCAGAGAGGAGCCCCAAAACCAGAGTCTCTGGGCAAAAACTGGAGACCTGGCAATCCTACTGTGAAGTGGTTTATAAACTTGTAAAATGAATATGGTGCCACTCCCCAAACCTGGAACAAATGCAAAATATTCCTGGGGAGGGGGTTAAGCCCTCATAGCAGTAGTGGATGACATGGTTGAGTGCTGCTGTTCAACTGACCACCAGTTGGTCATTTCACTGTTGCTTATCAGGAGTCAGAAGGGGAGGAGCAAGGCAGCAGGGAGCTTGGTGCAGGGCAGATGTACAAGCAGGAGCCCTATTTGCTTCCCTGGTCCATTTGCACCCACCTTGCCCCTCCCCCTCTACCTCCCCGTAAGCAGCAACGATGCAACCAGCCACGTCCAAGTGAGCAGCACCACCCTGTCCGCTACTGCCCCACAACACCCCATACCCTGCCCACAGCTTTGTTTTTGCCTCAGTTCCTCAGATTTCTAATTCCAAGCCATAGGGAGCTGGGCACAAAGATTTCATGCTGCTGAAATTTGGTTGGGCTTTCCTTCATGATCACAATGAAGCATAAACCAGCTTCCATTTGGGTTTAGAAAATCTGTACATTAACTTCAATATTATGAGGAGGGGATTATACACAATCTACATCATAGCTAGAAAATGAATTAGATCAACTTCACTCATGTCTTAGAAGCTTTCTCTCTGAAATAATTCAAGAATACCATGCTCTGGTATCAAAATGATTTATATTCACCTCCATAAACTCTTCTTTTCACAAGGAATTAAATTCCCAAGCCATCTGCTGGATTAAAACAATATCATGAGGACTAGGCCATCATGATACCTTAATTGCTAATAACCTTAAATAGCCATTTGTAATCATACAACTCTTTGGCTGGCACTTTTGGGAAAAAGATGCATTGGTGGGGCGTATGTGATGGGGGTCTCTGTGTGTGTTATTTTAAGACTAGGAAGCCCAAACTATATTTTGCTAGGGATTTAAACTGAAACAGAGAGGGCTGCCAGAGTGAAAACAAAAGAATTTATCTCCACTGATGTAGCTTGACATATGAACAAGAGACTGAAGTGTTGCCATGGCAATAAATGTGTTGGACTTATGCATGCATTTTCTGCTATAGGATTTTGATTAATGGCATTGACTAAGTAGCCAGAGGAGGAAGAAACAGGACAGAATAGAGATGGCCTGTAATGAATGAATCCACTCTACTTGCTCCTATGATAAAGTCCCATATATATCACCTGTTCCCCCCACCCGAAGATAAGGAAATGACACAAATACTGTGGCTAATATTCATCGGCACAACAAGGTTGCAATCCAGTGTACACTTAACCTGGGAGTAATTTCAGAGGGACTTGCTTCTGAGTAAACATGCACAGGATTGCACTGTGTGAGAATGAGCAATTGACCATGTTTTTAGCAATTTTCAGCAATATATTTTAGCAGTTGATCCTGTTTTGAATAAGGGTTGCCTCTCATACCTGTTGTGCTCTCGGCATATTTCTGGCATGAGATGTCAGGCCAAGCTTCTGTTAGGCTGAAGATGAGTGTGATCTGTTGCCAGAAAGCATAGATTCTCCTGGATTAAGTTTGGGAAACCTTTGGCCCTCCAGATGTAGCTGAACTACAACTTCCATCATTCTTGGCCATGCTTGCTAGGGCTGACGGAAGTTATAGCTCAGCAACATCTGGAGGGCCAAAGGTTCCCCACACCTGACCCAGATGCTCAGACTAAACCTGCCTCGGAAGACTTTTGAGGGCTAGAGTACCACCCAAAATTCTCCAGCCTGTTACGCTTGAGTGGCTTCCCTATAGTTTCCTCCTTTGGAGAGAGATGGATGGTAGTTCAAAGCTGGAATCTTCAATTGAACATCCCTCAGATCTGCACCTCCAAGACTGGCCATAGGTGACCATGTGTTCTACCTTGCAGAGGACAGTTCTTTATTTCAAAAAATCATCAGTTTGAAGGAGTTCCTGGTCCGCATGTGATTTAAAGATAAAGAACTATGAGAGGGGAAACCCTGCAGGCACCTTGCTCATCACCGGTTAGCATCTGGACAGCAGACAGAGCAGGCACACATGACATGGTCTTCCCCACCACGGTCAGATACATTGTCTTTCTATTTAAATTATAGCAAGTATTTCTAACTTTGCATCTATACTTCTAAATTAGCATATGCAAAGTTGTGTCCTCTGATGTCCTTTTGGAGGGAGGGGTTGAGGGGTGGTGCATAAGGGTCCTCCCTAGCAGATGCAGGGCTTGAATTAACATGGGAGGGAGGAAGTAGACCCCTGATCCTTATGTGATGTTCTCTTTAGCTACTAGGCTTTGGAACATAATGTGGCATACATTGGGGGGGCGGCGTTGGCAGCAGGGCTTGTGGATTTCATTTACACTCCCCCCCATCTTTCCGCTAATAATTCAAGCAATGGACAAGGCGCAAGTCCAATGAGCTCTTTTGGCTCTTCAGTTCCAATGTGGCAGAGCCTTAAACAACAACAATCTATAATGTCCTTTTAAAGACAAAAAGGGAAACTAGACAGAGCCTTAACCTTCATTCAGTGTTGAGGAAAAAAATAACACTGATGGTTTTGGGGGTGTATTTTCTACCCAAATGAGATTTCCAATGTATAATGGGCTTATATCTTGACTAGACTGATCCTGTCTCTTCAGGAGAAGAGAAAGTCAGTCATGTGCAGGTGTTCTTGCAACACTATAATGGGAAAAACCACAAGATGGAATTCTCCTTTACCCCTGCACAACTTTTAAAGATACAGAAGACCTCTTGGAGGCCAGGCCTGAACCTGGCAACCCTAATCTTGACCCCAGATAACATCTGTCTCTATGGTGTCAGAAGAAGTGTGCTTGACAATACCCAAACACCCAGAGCCAGAAAACAATTATTCAGAGGAGGCAGAATGTTTCTGTGCATTTGACTCCAGTGCTCTTTGTTGACCTGTCCCTGATAATTTTTCTATGAAAAAACAATGAGGTAGTTTTACCACCCCAATCCGCTAACATTGGCTGGGGTAGTAAATACACCCCAAGGCATTTTGGGACATGATATGCCCTAGCTGGTTTTTTCTTTCAAGAAGGAAAACAGTAAGTGGTAACTGGCTGGAATTTGAGGATGTTATATGGATGACAATTTGTGACAATTTTGCACTTTTATTTTATTTTAATTTTATTAAATTTATATCCCACGCTTCCTCCCAGTAGAAGCCCAGAGTGGCAAAAAAAAACCCAATACTCTAAAACATCTTAAAAACAGACTTTAAAAACATCTTTAAAAACATATTAAAACAAGACTTAAAAGGCTTGCTGAAAGAGTAAAATCATTAGTAGGCACCAAAAAGATAATAGAGATGGTGCCTGTCTAATATTTAAGGGGAGGGAATTCCAAAGCGTAGGTGCCATTACACTAAAAGTCTGCTTCCTATGTTGTGCAGAACCATCCTCCTGATAAGATAGTATCTGCAGGAGGCCCTCACCTGCAAAGTGCAGTGATTGAATGGGTATATAACGGGTAAGACAGGTATCCTGGTCCCAAACTGTATAGGACTTTGTACACAAAAGCCAGAACTTTGAACTTGGCCCAGTAGCTAATGGGCAGCCTGTGCAATTTTTTCAGCAGTGGGGTGACATGTTGGCAATACCCTGCCTCAGTGAGCAGTTGTGCCACCGCATTTTGCACCAGCTGCAGCTTCTGGACCAACCCCAAGAGCAGCCCATATGCAGTGCATTACAGTAATCCAGCCTGGAGATTACCAGTGCATGCACAACAGTGGTCAGGCTATCCTGGTCCAGAAATAGCCACAGCTGTCTTATTAGCTGAAACAGGTAAAAGGCACTCTAGCCAATGAGGTTACCTGGGCCTCTAGTGACAAAGATGTATCCAGGAGCACCCCCAGACTATGAACCTGCTCTTTCAGAGGGAGTACAACTCCATCCAAAGCCAGCAATTCACCAATTATCCAAACTCGGGAACCACCAACCCACAGTGCTTTTGTCTTTGTAGGATTCGGACTCAGTTTATTGGCCCTCATCCAGCCCACCACCAAGTCCTGGCACCAGTCTTGCATGGCCTCTCCTGATTCAGATGTTGCAGAGAAGCAGAGCCGGGTATCATCAGCGCACTGATGACATTTCACCCCAAATCTCCTGATGACCGCTCCCAAGGGCTTCATAAAAATGTTAAACAGCATAGGGGACAAGATGGTACCCTGCGGCATCACAACTGCCAGGGGCCCCAATGCTATTCTCTGAGAACAACCCTGGAGATAGGATTGGAACACTGTAAAACAGTACCTCAAACACCCATCTCACCAAGTCGGCCCAGAAGGATACCATGGTCAATGGTATCAAAAGCCGCCAAGAGATCAAGTAAGAATAACAGGGTCATTACATTTATATCCCATTCACATTATTGTTACATTTACATCCCATCTTTCTTCCAAGGAGCTGAAGGTGGCATACAAATATGGTTCTCCTAGTCCTGATTTTATCCTCACAACAACCCTGTGAGGTAGGTTAGGCAGAGAGGTAGTGACTGGCCCAAGGTCACTCAGTGGGCTTCATGGCTGAGAGGGGATTTGAACCCTGGTGTCCCAGATCCCAGTGCAACACTCTAACTATTACACCACACTGCCTCTTTGGATTAACGTCTCTCAGTTTTATAATATAGTTCTTGGCTAAGATGTGTACAAAATGCATGTATAAAATTTGTATTCCATTTATCAGTTGTTTTATACAAAGAAAGTGTCTCAAAGTGACTTGACAAAAATAAAATACACTGCATACAAGCAATTTAAAACCAGAAACATTTAAACACAAACAATGCAAAATTCATAAAATGCCCATCCAGCAACATATTAATAAGGACAAGTCGTATCCACCCCACTCTTATCTGAGCAGCACCATATGAGGCTTCATTACCAAATGCCTGAGAAAACAAAAAGGTCTTAGCCTGTTCCCTAAAACCCAACAACGATGGTGCCAGGCATGTGTCTCTGGGTAGAGCATTCTGCAAGTGGGGGGGGCACTACTGAAAAGGCTTGTTCTTGTGTGGCCACCTTCCACATCTCCCCTGGGTGGGACACACAGAGCAGGGTCTCTTGTAGAGACTGCAGGGCTTGTTCATATGAGGAGAGGTGGTCCTTGAGACGTATCTCACCAGGGAGGGCATTCCACAAACAGCAAGCCATCATCAAGTAGGCCCTGTCACTGGTCAATACCTATAATAGAGCACTGTGGGTGGTCATATTTAAATTAATAAAAATAACCATGGATGAACTGCCCTCTTCTGTGTTCTGGAATGAGCATTACTGGCTCCATATTTTCCCTTTTTAGTAGGCACACAACCAATATCCTCACAATGAATACAGGCTGCTAGTATGGACCATATTTGTGCTTGTTATTAGAGCTTATGAGCCAAATGTCATGGAATAGTAGAGTTGGAAGGGGCCTATAAGGCCATCAAGTCCAACCCTCCATGTATGCAGGATGTAAATGTCCTTCAGCATATTAATCATATGGAGGAAAGCCTGGATACTGCTGAATGCAAGATGCTCCCTGCAATAAGGGGTGCATGGATATATGCACAAGCAGTCATAGATGATGTTTTTCAAAGTTATAAAGTAAGAAACATTGTCAATTTCTTTCAGGAAAAGTAGTCATTGTCCCTTCACTGTTTAGAATTAAAATTTATAATGCACTGGCATTGGGTGGGTCCCTAGTTTTACAAATGCATTATCTTCTTTAAGGAAGCACCTTTTGTTCCCGTTTCTCTAAACAAAATGGGTCGCCTTTGCCTTTCCCCCTTTCTTAAAAGCAAACAAACAAACCACTGTTTCATCTTATATTGGAAAAATACAATGTGACATCTGGAGAATAAATTGTTCAGTCAGCCAGAAATACGCCTTGTAAAAATTGCTTAGGTTTCTGTAACAAGATTATTTACTGCAACTGTTCACCTATAATACAGCACACTTTTGAAATGGACCTTTTATGAAACACATCAAGTTCTGTGGAAATGTATTCAGTGCATTCATCTACAATGCTGCACTCTTTACAACACTTGAAATGGATTTTGAAACTCAAAACCATCTAATGAGACACAGAATTTGTTTAAAAATATATATATGCACACACACACATTCATTTGTTTTGTGCTAAATCCTCTGGGTATTGGGAATAATGCAACAAGATTTTTTAAAAATAAAGATATTTTCTTCTGATGAGTATTAGATACAAAGTTTGAGTATATGTATACATATGATCTTTATATATATATAAACCTATATACATATATTTATTTATATTTCGGCTTTGGCCTCATCAGCTGCTAACATCCAAACACTATTACCAAGGTGGCAGTTATAGAGCTTCGAGGATGGAATGTTCAGAGGGGCTTTCTTTGCACAAGTTAAGTAAGCTTGGATGAAGTTCTGTTTGTTGCTTTCAAAACTGTCTTGAGATATATATATATTTGAAATATATTTATTCAGTGGGGCAGGCATGGGGAACCTTGGGTCCTCCAGATGTTGCTGAACTACAATTCCCATCAGCCTCAGCAACAGTGGTGGCTGGTGGTTCCAAGTCAGTGGGGCAGTGGAATCTGCCCTGTAGTTTTGTTCATACTTTCAAGCAGCTGTCCAAGGTGCCAAAACCTATTCTGACCTTTCAAGGAGCTGTCCAAGGTGATAAATTCTAGTCCCAAAATAGGTTCAGCACCTTGTACAGCTGGCTGAAAGTTCAGACTAAACCCCGAGTGGATTCCACTGCCCCACTGATATGGAGTCACCAGCCACCACTGTCCAACAAGCATGGTCAGCAGCCAGGGATGATGGGAGATAAGTTTGTTAATATGGTGCTGCACTATATTTTCATTGCATTATATGTGTATATATAACAAGGTTTAGGTAGATGCCAACGGTTTGTGTTGTCTTATGGAAAAATAACCAGAAACAACCAGAAAAGTGGGTCACACTAAAAAATAAGAGAGCAAGTCCAACAAAGTATTTGTGAAGGGCTGAGATTGTTTCAGGCCCTGGACTAGCGTCTGGGGAATACAGGAACTGCCTGCCCCTGTTTTCAAAGGTTAATCTTATATAACCAGCTGAAGAACATCCAGCATCAAGTCACAAGCATAGCCAATGTTCTTTTTGAACACCACAGTGATAGAATAATTTTACATTGATTGGTTCTTGTGTCTGGAATACCTTGGATCTTCTGAAGGATGTAAATTGTGTTTTTTTAAATCTGTTGCCAAAATCTTGACAAAACTCAAGTTGTAAACAATTGAGTTTGCAAATAATTTTAATGCTTACTTTGACTTTTGAAAAGTGTTATCCCACCCCCATTGGTATAGCATGGGTCACAATGTAACTAAGAGGATATGAATCAGACCGCAGAGTCAATTTAGCTACTGTAGTAGAGGTGGTAAATCACAGCTCATCTTGACAGTGTTAAAAGGTTTGTGTAACAGTCTCAGTTCTTATATTATAAGGGGAATATCTTTCATGGGGGAAAATCATTTTTGATTTTTTTTTAATAATCAATTTAGTAACACTTCAATATCAACAAGAGTTTTGCAAGTTGAGCTTGCAACAAAATTTTGCAGTCTTTCCTTGCCACCTAAAATGAGTGTTCCTGATCAGGATTCTAACAAGCCATGTCCTCTTCCAGATTACTATAAACCAGGAATGTGGAACCTGTGGCCTTCCAGTTATTGTTGATCTTCTGTTCCATCATCTCTGATCACTGGCTATTCTGGCTGGGGCTGATGGGTGTTGGAGTCTATCTGGAGGACCATAGGATTTCCCCATCCCTGGTATTAGGTTTAAAGAACTTCAGCAGGTTATTCTATTCACCTTCTCATTCTATTTTTCTTTACTAGCGGGGCCTCAAAGTCCTGAGCATCTTCAATCCTAATTGGACTACTTTTTTGGGGGGGGGATTGCCCACTTAGAGGTTTCAAAGAGATTTTGTGTACTTCTATAAACTTCAGGATTCCTCCAGTCTTGCTGAGTTTTCACTCTTGTTGCTCAATGGCCCTGTTTTGGTTT
This sequence comes from Rhineura floridana, assembly GCF_030035675.1. Lineage (NCBI taxonomy): Eukaryota > Metazoa > Chordata > Lepidosauria > Squamata > Rhineuridae > Rhineura > Rhineura floridana. The sequence goes on along the minus strand of NC_084492.1, from coordinate 30,893,519 downwards.
CATTTCTGTTGTCACTCGCCACCTGAGTTAGCAGTCAGAAGGAATGATTCTTCATGGGGAGAATTTTGATTAGGGGAAAAATCCCCAATCAATCTAATTCAGCTATCTTGTTGGTTCTTCATTTATCTTTCTACATACACACACAATATAAACTTCACTACAGGCATCTTCAGTGAGTGATATCATACAATATTCCTTGTGTTTTCTTAGAATGTTTTTGTAATTTCTTGAACTGAAAATGGAATGAAGGGTTGTGTTCAATTAAGTCCTACTCAGAGGAGACCCAATGAAATTAATGAACCTAAGTTAGCTATGTCTATTAATCTCAATGGGTCTATTCTGAGTCAGATTAACATTGTAGGTATAATCCCTAGTATCCAGTGCAAAGATTAAAAATCCCTAACGCCTTGATCACTAATTTGAATCTGGAGCAAAATAAGAAAATGTGTGGTGATTCTTGTACCTGATAATGTATAAAAATCCTAGAAGCCAACTGAAGTTCGTCCGTAGTTCACATGGGAGCAGGCTAGACCCCTATTTGTGCTCAGAGAGAGCACTATGGCTCATTCTCAAGTTCCAAAGCTAGGAATGGCATAGAAATTCAATTCTATTTGTATTTAAAGGCAAACATACCTAATTCACACTTGCTCAAACCATACACGAAAGGAAATCTAGACATCTTGGAAATTCACACTGTGCCAAATTTTGCAATGCAGCTCTGCAGCTAAGTGATGTGTGCAAAATGCATACCCTAGGGCAAAGTGTGCATATAAAATGCATATAATAATGAAAGTAACAAACAAATGTATTACATTAAGAAAAAATGCTTTGCAAAGACGCATATGTTAGGCAAAACTCTTTAAGATTTGAATTCTAATCAGATGTAGCCATGGTGAAAATTGGAGCAGGGTGGTTGTTCCAAATTCATTAATCCAGGACACTGTTTCTTGCAGTTGTGCTATCCTTGGCTCCTCCCATGAAAGCATGCAGCCCTGGATGGATTAAAGGTTACCCACCCCTGCTCTAATGCAAGATGTTGGGCATTGAAGCCAGGACTAATGGCTGTTTTTTCCAACTATTCTCCATCAATGCATGAGAAGCTAAATTGAATTAAAAGATGATCAAAGGAAAGAGAGAAAAATCAGTGAAATTCTCATGGGCTGGGTGCAGAGTTTTGTTGTGCTTACCTTACTTTTGAGGTGGCCAAGGTGTAGTGCTGAGTGCTTTTTATTCTATAAATTTACTCTCCAGTGGCCTGCACTGTGCAGCTTTCTTGGCTGCTCACCTTTCCTGAGAATTCCATGATGCCCTCAGCTGGGCTGTCCTGTAAGCACAGGAAGGCAGGGATGCTGCCTCCTCTACACCTGACAGTGTTTTTTTCCCAATGACATCTTTTAAAGAAATCATTGTGGAAAGATTTTTCCCCCTAACCAGTACAAAGAAGAATTTCCTTAAAAACAAAATCACCAAGCACACCTATCTCAGGCACATAGTATTCAGCCTCCCTGGCTTCCCAGCCTCCAATTAAAACTCAAGAGAAGATGTTACAAGGTAACTTCTCCTAGGGAGCTTTTTCAGATCAGGAAGTTCAGGCACCTGGGGAGACTGCAATGTGCTGGAGAAATACTGAATGGCCACAGCACCCATGGCCACCTTGCAATGATAGAGAAAGCTCACACCAAACTTTGGCAAATATTCAAAAGCCCCTAGAGAGAGAGAGTGAGAAAAATAGAAGCCCTTTTTTGCAGGGGAAGAAATTGTTCAAGAAATTGGAGGACAGGTTTTGGCATCACCAAGGACCTCCTGCATTTATTTATTTATCATAATTACATTTATATGCCACTTTTCCTTCAAGCAGCTCAAGGTGGTGTGACAGATTTGCTCTGTTCAGGGTAAAAGCCTGAGTGTGTTGTCTGTGTATCTGGGCAGTTAAATTGTACCTTATCTTTCCCTGAAAACAGATGCCACGTCAAAGGGAGAGACTTAGCCCCCCTTCCTTGTATTAGCACACAGGAAATCTAGGATTCAGGAACAAGTGTTCAGACAGATAAGATCAGTTAAACAAGTTTCCTGTACTTATAAAACTATTTAAATATTCCATAAGAAATAATAAAGGTTAACCAGCTTAGAATCAAAATAAAAGCAAGTTCAGGCATTCCATATCTTAAAGCATAACAGATCTGAAATCCTGATATATAGCATAGATATAACACATTATGCAACATGATTGATGCAGAGCTGGTACCTTGCTTAGTTACCTGGATCTGACAAGGCTATCTGGGGATGCAAGCATTAGTGACCCTCTCCTAGGAGCAGACTGATTTGATATTAAAATGCAGGAATGTTTATACTAAATTTTCCTTTGAAGATCACATATTTACAAAACATTCCTACCTTAATTGCTGCTTATCACAGTTGCCATAGAAAAGTTCGCTATTCTGAAATATAATAAGATGGTACATTCCTCACTATATCTGAATACATGAAAGAAATACAATAAATTTCAGCTCAGAATAACATGTTAAATCTTTTAGAAGTGGGAAGATATCTGGTATGCATCTGAACATACTAAGAAATAGTCGATTTAGGAATGTTTTTTGATGTTTATACAAACAATTGTCTCACTAAGTGGATCTACTTAACAATTTATGATATAGGTAATTAATGGCCTTATTATCAGTGTGATTTAATTGTTCCTAATTGATGGTAGTCACTCTGAGATTGTATGTCTTGGAGATAAGCTTCATGTTGATGGTTTTATGGCTGAAGATGTTTTAGTGTAGCACCAAAGGTGTTCTGGTTTCTTTCAGATGCCATGATGGTGGGTCCATCATGAATAGGCAAAGAGATGACTATTTCCTGTGTATCAGAGTTAATTGTGCCCCATTTGGTTGAGGGGAATTATTAATATGAATGTTAGCTCTGAATCCTCCATTGTCTCTGGGTCTAGCTAGGATAAAAGTGGGAATATTTGCCATAGTGGCATGTAAACATGGCCCTTCTCTCAGTCTTATCTTCACAACAACCCTGTGAGGTATGTGAGGCTGAGAGACAATGGCTGGCCCAAGATCACCCAGTGAACTTCATGGCTAAGAGGAGTTTAAAACCCTGGTCTCCCAAGGCCCAGTCCAACACTCTAGAACCACTACACCACACTGGCTCTCTGAATGCCATGTATGAACTCTACCAGTGTGCTGTCTTCCTACTGCTTGGCAACTCAACTCTTGGCAATTCTAATGGGAATGCTTGAAGGCCAGTAGAGGCAAGTGTATTAGGCCAAATGGGACACTGCCCCACCAACCTCAGTCTACCAGCCAATCTCCACCTACCTTTTTACTTACAACTAGTCCAAGAGGTGGCACTGACTAGCAGCTTCCTCTTTAGTTTTGCCATGGCAGAACTCAGCAGGGAGGAGGATGGAGAGAAATCTAGAAGTAGTTGGCTCCACCTCTCATTGGCTCTGTCTACATCTATTGCTGGGCTACCTGTCCTCAGCCCTACCAGTCCCAATGGGCACCAGCCACCATAGTCTGAAGCTATGTACTCCCATGCTAGAGAAAAACATATGGATAGCAAGAGAAGTTTGAGCAGTGGCTACCACACAGTATAGAACAGCTGCATCTACTTTTACTGGGTTATTTTAAAAGCAGGGCAGAGCCACAGATGCCATTTCATTTCAGGTTTGCTGCCTAATAGAGCCAAACCAGCTGGTCAATTTTAACAAAAGAAGGACCTACTAGATACTACTGTATTCCGAAATGGTACTAATAAACTTCAATAGATTCCAGCTAACAATTGGGTATATAAATTAGATGTGGTGCCTGGTGAAAAGGCAATAACTCCTGGCACTAAATAATAGCAGAACCAGACTCTGTGCTGTGTTTCAAAAGCACTTTCATCAAGGTACTGAGATTCAAGCAGATATCACTATTGATTACCACCTACTCTTCCCTGAGTATTAAAGAAAGCAGCAAACTGCTCCAGCATGAAGTAAAAAAAAAAAGGTACATGGCAAATTCTCTCTCTCAGATCTTTAACTGGGAATAGAGTCCTTTCTCTGTGTTTGTGTTGCTTGTTACAACTCTTACAAAGCAAAAAGGGGGTTGGAAAGCAATCGGTGGGGAGATCAGAGGAGATTATGTTCATGAGCACTGGATGGTCACTTATGTCTCAACGTGCTGATGTGCAAGACAGAGTAAGGCAGCAATGGGGAACCGTAGGCTCAGGGGCTGGATGGGGCCCACTACTCTAACTGACCCTTGGGACCCTACCCAGGCCACACACTCTCCCAGGCCACACCCCTCACCAGCCTTGCTTTGAAGCCTCCTTGAATTTTTTCTCTCTTTTGTCTGGCTGAAATGGGCCCTTGAACTCTTCTTGTGTGGATGGACATTAGAGAGGGATATGTGTGTAGAAACCAGACTACTGTAGAAAGATAAAATTCACAATCATTACTCTGCCCGCCTTGTCCACCCCAGGCATGTGGCCCCCAGAAGGTTGACCACAAGTGAATGTATTCCTCAGGCTGAAAATTGTTCCCCATGCCTGGAGTAAGGGACCTTCCATTCAAGGTTGTGTGTGTGTGTGTGGAACTATGGAAAGTCCATAATTCATTCATGGTGTCCATTCAATGCCCCTCTTCATGTGTGCAGGCATAAATATGTAGGATTTGTGGGTATGTGCATACTGCCCCCCCTGCAATATCCCTGCATGCACTGGGCAATGCTGCTACACCCCCTCTCTTCCCGCATTGAGCGTGAAAGTCTGAAGAAGGCTTTCAGTTCTGTGCATTCAGTTAAACTTGCTTAGATGCTGCCTCGTGATAACACAGGATTCCCAGTCATGACAAGGTTTCTCAGCACATTCAGAAGACTTTCATATCCACCACAGACATGCCTGCCTGCTGACCTTGCACACATTATGCCTGTACACCTTCAAAAATAGAAATATGGATTATATGTCTTGATAATTTCTGATTTCCAAGTTGCAGTCTGGAATATCTGCCTGTACTTAATGGTCCTGGTGCGGCAGAGGACCCTCTAGACCAGAAACTTTTAGCACTACCTAGTAGTTGGTCTTCCGCTCTACGTTACACACAGAATTGCACCTGATTTTCCACAGTTGGGTACACAATTTTTTTATTTGTGTACATTCCACTTAGTTCTGCCCAACACTAGTGGGCATATAACTGGGGGCGGCAAGGATAATGAACTGGGCATGCCATTTCAGCTTGTACCAAATATTCTCCTGTGGGTTTTCTTTTGCTTTTTTTTTTGGCAATCATTTCCTGTTAATTAATGAGAAAATAAATTGTATCTGAACATGACCAAAGGGGGGAGAATATTTCAGTGACATTCTCGTGGGTGGGCTGCAGGGATGGGGGAGAATTTCGATCCAGTTTGCATTTAAAGTGAAAATTTATCAAATTTGCACTTTCCAAAACCATATGAGAATTGAAACACAGCCATCCTTTGAAATTCGTACTTATCCAAATTTTGTGATGCGGTTTGCCAACCAAGCAATGTCCACATATATTAGGGGAAAGTGTGCACAAAATGAATACACTGGTGAAAATAATATACAAAAATGCCTAATTTAGGACAAATTGCTTGCACAAAGTGTGTGGATTCGAGGTCTATCGAAGAAAGACAACTTTGGTGGGGTCTAGTTTCCCTTTCTGCGTTATGCGAATAATCATTCTTCTGTTCTATGCCCACCAGCAACACAACTGTCTTGGTGGGCAGGTTATGTTCATAACCCTCATAAACTGCTCATTCTGTTTCTCACTCCTCAGTTTATATTATCTCTGCTACAAATTGAAACTACCAGACGTTCTTAACTATGCAACACGCTCTACAATGTACTCCATTCGTGTTTATTGTTCACTCTGGCTCCTATGTTTAGGTGTTCCAGATGTTATTCATTTTGTTTTATAAAATTCAATGAAATTAAATTATAAAAAAGTGTGCATTCATCAAAAATGTGTTTTTAGTAGAAATTTGCACTAAAATGCTGAAGAATTGTCATGTGGACTTTTTTTTAAAAAAATTGCAAATTGCTGCAGAATTCTTGTTGTTGTTATGTTATGTCAAGTCGATTATGACTTATGGCGACCCTATGAATCAGTGAAGCAGCTGGTATAGTACAGTGGGGAGGAAAGCATGGCAGGGAGCCCAGAGACTGTGAGTTCAAATCCCCGCTCATGTCTCCTGGGCGTCAAGGGCCAGCTAAAGATCACCCCCACAGGGAGTGGCTCAGGGGTTACATGCCCCACCACCTGTGCAGCCGTGGGCAAGCTGCATAGTCCCAAGGAGCCCAGTTGCCCCCCAGCTAGCAGTTGCGGACAAGGAAGGGGCTGGCTTGTGCAGCTGTGGCAAGCTGAGCAGGCCCTAGCCACCTGGGGAGGACTAGCCTCAGAGGACGGCAATGGTAAACCCCCTCTGAATACCACTTACCATGAAAATCATATTCATAGGGTCACCATAAGTCGAGATCAACTTGAAGGCAGTCCATTTCCATTTTCATGAATCAGTGACTTCCAACAGCATCTGTCGTGAACCACCCTGTTCGGATCTTGTAAGTTCAGGTCTGTGGCTTCCTTTATGGAATTAATCCATCTCTTGTTTGGTCTTCCTCTTTTTCTACTCAGAAGGGAGTTTTTCTCAGCATCATTGTCTTCTCTAGTGAATCATGTCTTCTCATTATGTGTCCAAAGTATGATAACCTCAGTTTCATCCTTTTAGCTTCTAGTGATAGTTCTGGTTTCATTTGTTCTAACACCCAATTATTTGTCTTTTTTGCAGTCCATGGTATGCACAAAGCTCTCCTCCAACACCACATTTCAAAGGAGTTGATTTTTCTCTTATCCACTTTTTTCACTGTCCAACTTTCACATCCATACATAGGGATCAGGAATACCATGGTCTGAATGATCTTGACTTTAGTGTTCAGTAATATATCTTTGCATTTGAGGACCTTTTCTAGTTCTCTCATAGCTGCCCAATGTGGAAAACTGAATTTAAGATTGGACAAATGAGAAACAGAGAACCGAAACTGACTGGTCATTGCACCCCTAGTGAGGTGTAGGGTTTTTTTTTGTTATGCTTACCTTACTTTTGAGCTGATGGAGGGGTGTCTGTGGGTGTCCTTTCTTTTCTTCTGGAAAATCATTATAGTGCGTTGTACTGTGGAGCATTTCTGAGCGCCTGTGCTATTTTAAAGACCAGGGGAAGACACGATGAGCTAACTCCTAATTCAGATCAGGAAGTGTGGGCAGGCAGGGAGACTGAAGAGTGCTGGAGCAATGCTTACTAGAAAGAAAAGCACATACTGACAACACAACGAGTAAACTCAACATCCCACACTGACTGCAATTCTAAAGAAATTCTAAGAAATTCTCAAGTGCCAGCAAAATGGGACAGAAAAATGGAAGTCTCTTCTGCAGAGGAATAGAACGTTCAAGAAACTGAAGGCAGTTGGCATATTACCAGCATGTTTAATTTTTGAAGCTATGTTTTAATTTGTGCAAAAACATTTTTGCATCTAGTGCAATTTCACTAATTGTAAAGAAGGTGTGTCACAATGGAGAGGCATGGCAATACCCTTTGAAAGTACATCATTTCAAAACAGGAAGAGTAGTGCTGAGATCTACAGTTGTGGAGACTGTGCTGTGGTTGTGTTCTTTCAACAAAAGAAAGAAAAGAAAAGAAGTCAGATGTTGTGAGCTTTAAAAATAACGAAATTATTGCTTTGTGAGATGAGTGATGTCTCAGAGTTTGTTCAGGAAAGTGGTGTGTAGAGATGGGGAAAATATGATTCAGTTTACATTTAAAGACAAACTTAATTAATTAGCACTTTCTGAAACAATACAAAAACTGAAGCAAAGCCATCATTCAAAATTCGCAGTTCTCCGAATCTTGTAATGCGGTTCTCAAGCCAAGAAAGGTGTACAAAAATGTTAGGGGTAAACTGTGTGTGAAAATGCGTAACATTAGTGGACATAAAATTCAAAATATTATTATACTAGGGAAAATGGTCTTGCTACAATGTATATAGTAGGCAAAATTGCATGCAAAAATGTTTGGATTAGGAAAAAGTAGCATTAAAATGCTAATGACTTTTCATAAGGACTTTTTTTAAAAAAATCACAAACTGTTGTGGCAATGTGGAGAACTGAACTTAAGACTGGGGAAAAAATGAGAAATGGACAGATTCACCCATCCTGTGTGTGTGTGTGCCAGCAGTCACCAGATTCCCACAAGGGAAGTTGTTTCATATTCAACCCAGCTGCTTGGAGGTGTCCTCGATACTGGAAATACAAAGTGACATTGCTTGGTTTAACGGGGATTGCCAACATGGCTCAGTCAGATTTAAAGGAGGACACACAAGGAACTGCCAAATACAAATGATTAACATCAGTTATAAAATATTTATCATGTCAGGGACTTGGCATCTTGTTCGATGGTATTGTAAGCAACCAATATCTGCCAATTTTAGGTGTGTGTTGTTGCTGTTGGACATGCTATATCCTTGCTGATAAAACATTTCACATCTAGCTGTCAGAGTAAATTCCACTTAAATTATGCAAGCCTCATACCGTATATGAAAATACAACCCTCCACAATCCCTGCCTAATTGAACCAAGATAGTAAGTTTGTTTGTTTATTTGCAAACAAATGTCTGTACTGCCAACTGCCAACATTAAGAGTATTATCACAGCGGTGCATAGCATAAAATCAACATTAAAATTACATTTATAAAACAGGTACAAAATACATCACAAATCAGATCAGCTTAACACATAGCTGGATCACCCCTCTAGAAAAGCCTGGGTGAACAGAGGCATTTTTAGCAGGTGCCTAAATGTAGGACTGGGGCCAGACATGACTGGGCCTTTGGGCATCAGCAACCCCGCCCACAGCTGGCATGTGATTAAATAGATGTGACAATGCGGGAGGTGGGGTGGTTGGGCCTATTTAAGCCTGCACCGGCTGCATTGGGGGGTGTCTGGGAGGGTGGAGCTCCCACTTTGTGATCCACACCAGCATCAGGTGATGGGGCATGATTTGTGGCCTGGGACAAAGGGTTGACACCCCCACAACCATCTTGGGGACATCAACCCCTTACCCCAGGCCACAAATCACACCCTGTGACCCTACATTGGCACGGATTGTGGACCTCCACCATCCCAGTCCCAGACTATAGATTTAGTTAAGGCTCCTTTGAGAAGCAGGGGTCCTTGGGCCCATGACCACCGTGCCTGCCCACTGGCACCAGACCTGCCCATATGCCGATAATGTAAGTCAAGTGTGGGGAACCTTTGGCCTTCTGCTGGCTGGGGCTGATGGGAGTTGTAGTCCAAAACAATTGGAAGCCACCAGGTTGGGGAAAGCTGGTATATGAGGCACAGAATGAACCAGCATTAAAAGGGGGGAAACCACGGAATATTTTTATGTTTCTGACTTGGAAACATGCCAGTTGATTCATCAAGTTTTTGTTGAGTTTATTGTATTCTGCTTTTGAAAATCGATTGCATTTGACTCAGTAATATTGGTAACTTCTATGATGTCATATTATTTCTCTTGTAAGTCACTTTGAAAATGGTGTGACTGATAGAGATTTAAATACAAATAAAACACACATCATTGACACTAGCAGCCCATTAGATGTTGGCTTTCTACCCATAAGCCATCTGTTAATATGGCGCCATGCCTGCTCACAAGATGGCATTCCAGAGAGAAGTAATTTTCCTCACTGGAACTGATTGCATCCATTGACCTTTGCAGAAAAGAACTCTGTGAACTGTAGCTCTGTGAGAGTGAACCTGTGGAAGATCCCGGTGTTCCACAATGTGGAGAGCCTCCATGGATACAAAAAGATCACCTCTGCAAAAATTCATTCTTCATGAGAGTGGTGCAATTGCAGAGACACGTTTGCTAAACCTGTGGGCATACAACCCCACTGTAACAATGTTGCCTCTTCCCACTGGTAATACTTGAATCGGACTTCAATTGCCAAGTCACTGATGGGATGAGGGCATGGATTGGCACAGAGTGATATACTCCCAATCTCGCATTCAAAGGCTTCATCACTTTAATGGAGGGTCCAGATTAGGGATGGGAGAGAGATTCAATTCAGTTCACATTTAAAGATAAATCGACAAAATTCACACTTTCTGAAACAATATATGAACAGAAATGCAGCCATCCCTGAAATTCATGTATATCTGTATTTTGCAGTGCAGTTCTTCAGCCAAGTAATTTGTACAAAAATGCATATACAAGGATGAACTGTGCATTGTTGTTGTTATCTGCCTTGAAGTCGATTACGACTTGTGGCAACCCTATGAATCAGCGACCTCCAATAGCATCTGTCATGATCCATCCTATTCAAATCTTGTAAATTCAGGTCTGTGGCTTCCTTTATGGAATCCATCCATCTCTTGTTTGGTCTTCCTCTTTTTCTACTCCCTTCTGTTTTTCCCAGCATCACGGTCTTTTCTAGTGAATCATGTCTTCTCATGATGTGTCCAAAGTATGATAACCTCAGTTTCATCATTTTAGCTTCTAGTAATAGTTCTGGTTTAATTTGTTCTAACACCCAATTATTTGTCTTTTTCGCAGTCCATGGTATGCACAAAGCTCTCCTCCAACACCACATTTCAAAGGAGTTGATTTTTCTCTTATCCACTTTTTTCACTGTCCAACTTTCACATCCATACACAGAGATCGGGAATACCTTCACCCATCCTTAATCTGACTTTATGTGTGCACAAGAGAGGTATGTGCAGAGGTTTCCCTTCAGCTGAAGTGAAGCTCCCTTGAATAGGACTGGAGTCACACTGGATCAGAGCTATGGCTGGGATCCTCCAAACACCCTGCAGTTGCCTTTATTATTCATTTGACACTAAGAGGGTTGCTTTTTTCTAAGTGAAAAACTGAATCCATTTCATACAGGCTCTGTTTATAACATGGGTCTAACGCTGCATAAATAAGATTAATCTTACCAGAACTCATGCAAATGAACTGCTTTGTATGATGGTAAATTGTCACAGATTATATTCCCTAAATCATCTTGCATTAATATGTATTGCATTTTTCCTGCTTCTGTCAATCATGGCTGTAGATCACAAAAGATTTTTGGGTTTGGGGGAATGGCCATGTTTGGAATTGCCAAGACTGAGATTGCTTTTCTAAGCAAAATATACAAAACCAACCACTTGCCTGAATCGCACCTAAGCATTAGGTATCACCTTTTGAGGGATAGAGTTTGAAAATGGGTTTTATCCTTATCTTTCATTCTCATTATAATGTCAAGAGAAAACATCATGCTAGCGAAATGATCCAACATTTACTTAACAAATAAATAATTTGTTCATTGTATTTATACCTCAGTTTTCCTCCAAGGTGCTGTAATGTGATTCTCCACTCCAATCCCTTTTGATGGGCAACACAACCCTGTGAGGTAGGTTAGGCAGTGGTTGAGAGGAAGCAAGTTTTATGGCACAACTGAACCCAGAGAAGACTGAGGCCTCACTCCTAACTGCACTTACTTCATAGAATGTTCAAGTAAAATTAGTTGAGCTTACTTCCAAGAAAATGTATTTCAGTATATGAGACTTTATAAATATGATTCATTCCATTGTGCTAATTTTATAAATGATTGGAGAGAACAGCTATGTTCCCTCTCTGAATACATCCTAGGCTATCAGAGTGTAGAAGTGAGTCATTTTCATAGCATTACATGTTTGACTGGTTGTGTAGCGCAGAGACGGTGGTATGCATCTTGATAGTCTAAGAGTGGCCAACTTGCCGGCAATACCTTGCCAATGCCAGTGCCTGCTGCACTAAAGGCTCGGTCCCTAGTGAAGGCCGACCAAATCTCAGGGGCATAAGGAACTACCAGAAAGTGCCCGATCAGAGGATCTCAGTGATCAAAGTGGAGCATAAAGAAACAGGTGGTCCTTAAAGTGCTTTGGACCCACGTTTTGTGAATTAACACAAGAATCTTCAACCTGGCCCAGTAGTAAATCAGCAACCAGAACTGCTCTCTCAGCAATGGAATAGCATGTTGCTAGTAGGCTGCTCCTGTGAGTAGTCTGGCCACTGTGTTCTGCCTTAGCTGAAGCTTCTGGGTCAGATACAAAGGTAGTCCCACATAAAGCACATTACAGTCATCAAGTCTTGAGGTTACCAATGCAGAAACCACTGTGGTCAGGCTATCACAGTCAAGGAACAGTCATGGATGGCGTATCAGTCAGAGCTGGTAGAATGCACTCCTAACCACAGATGTTGCTTGGGCTTGTAACAACAAAGATGGATCAAGGAGTACAACCAGGCTGTGGACCTGCTCCTTCAGAGGGAGTCAACCTTGTCCAGAACAGCTGATTGACCAATGGCCAGACATTGCATTTTACGGCATTACAATTTGAATTCCTTAGAATTCAAATTGTAATACAATAAAATACAATATAAGAAATAAAAAAAGCAATGAAAATTCATTTAAAATAAATATGAATACTTAATGTGATGGACTGGTCTGAAAACCAGTTGCCGGAAGCCTCAGGAGGGGAGAGTGTTCTTGCACTCGGGTCCTGCTTGCAGGCTTCCCCCAGGCACCTGGTTGGCCACTGTGAGAACAGGATGCTGGACTAGATGGGCCACTGGCCTGATCCAGCAGGCTCTTCTTATGTTCTTATGTTCTTATGTTCTTATGACATGCCATCTCCCATTTTCAACCACATACCCACAGACATGATATGGACCACCCAAATGAAGCTCATGAACTACTTGTGATCCATGGACCACAATTTGGGAAGCCCTGGTCTAAAACAAACAATATATCATTAAAACAAGAACAAAAACACATCCTAAAACCAACAAAACAGCAATGTAAAAACATATAAAAGCAAATAAACCTGAAAATCAGAGGATTCAAAGATGCAAAACAGGATCCACACTTATGGGTCAAGACAAAAAGATATATGTCTTTACAATATGGCTGAAGCAACTGATGGTTACTGTTTCACATATGGCAGAGGGAAAGGCATTCCACAGTACTGGACAACAGCAGAAAATGCTCATTATCGAGTCACCACCCTATGATATTCTGTAGAGTGCAGTAGAGTCTCTTTGATACTGTCAGTAGTACCAAAAAAGACAATAATACGAAGACAAGAATGTGTAAATGTCTCCCCCCCAAGCCCATGATTAACAGGGAGCCAAACAGCAAACCAAATGAACAGCTGGCACTTCAGCACGTCAATCATCGCAAAGAGCTGCATGCCAATCAGGCACTGGAAAGAGCATCCACACAAACGAGGTCCTTGGTTTGTTGATTTGCCTTCTGTTGCTTACTTTAACTCTATACAGGACTCTTCTGGTTATTTCTCTCTCACACACCCTACTACTTGGTATTGTTAATTATGTGTCCTTATTCAGCAACGCTAGAGAAGAAAACATCATAGCATAGCAAACCCAGCTCAACTCCTAAAGTACACCTTTGTTTGCAATTTTGCCTGATATACACATTTTTGCAAAAAGCAGTATCCCCTAGCATAATGCATTTGTGTATATTGTTTTCATGAATATACACATTTTTATGCACACTTTACCCTGGTATGTGCATTTTGAGATCAACTTGGACCTGAAAACTTCTATGTTGTTATGTGCCTTCAAGTCGATTACGACTTGTGGTGACCCTATGAATCAGTGACCTCCAATAGCATCGGTCGTGTTGCATTTTGGATACTCTGGTCATAGGGTTTTCGTGGTAAGGGGTATTCAGAGGTGGTTTACCATTGTCTTCCTCTGAGTTTGGATGCATCTTAGTCTGGTGTCTCAGCTTTGACCATCCTGCCTTGGGTGCCCCTGCTAGGAGTCCAGCCTCTTGGTCTAGACTCCTGACGGCATTGCTGTCAGCTTCTTCAACACTGTCAAACCCCCTCACCACATTAAGGTGTGCATCCTAGAGGGGGGAAGCCTTCTCTAGGAGATTATAAAGGGCCATAGCTCTGTGGCAGAGCATGTGCTTTGCATGGCAATGGTTCTAGGCTCAATTCGCAGCATTTCCAGATAGAGTTTCCTGCCTGAAACCCTGAAGAGCTACTCTCAGTCAGTGCAGAAAATACCGAGCCATATGGACAAGTTATCTGACTTGGATGCATAGGGAGCTGCCATATATTGTGTCAGACCACTGGTCCATCTAGCTCAGTGTTGTCAACTCTGACTAGCAGCAGCTCTCCAGGGTTTCAGGCAGGAGTCTCTCCCCACCTTACCTGGAGACACTGGGGATTGAACTTTCAATCTTTTCAATGCAAAGCAGATGCTCTGCCACTGCGCTACGGACCTTGTCCCGTGGTATAAAGGAGCTCCCTATCTTCTCCCAGTACCACCTGACTTGAAGTTGATAGGCTTCCTGGCTAAATTCCCAATGGCCAGAGCTTGCTGATCATTTACAGGCTATTCTCTGTCCAGCCATTTTTTACTCGGATGAATGGTGTTCCTCTTCCTTTTTATTTTCTGCTGTTTTAGCTTATATAGAAACTATGTTAGCAGTTCTGCAAAGGCTAGATCGAAACTGTGTTGAGGATCTTTGGGGGAAAAATGGAATGTGATGTGTCTGTAATTAGTATAAGAGAAAACTCTATTTCCTCTCCCTATTATAAATAGATGTCATGTTGAAAAGGTTCCCTCCCCCTTTTCCCCCCTCCTGGATGCTGCCTTTGCTGATTATGCATCTTTTGATCCAATGCCAAATAAGAAATCTGCTTGTTGTTTTGGATTTGGGAATTTTTCTTTAAATAAACATATTGGTTAAGTATGTAAATCTGCTTATTGTTGCTTAAGAAATACTCACAGGGTGTGAAACATCTGGGACTCAACTGACAAACTAATTTGCAAATTTAGTACATTTCACCCAGATTTTTGTAGAATTACTGCATTTGCTTAATTCAGTGGTCGTCTATATGGCAATTAGTTATGTATTTTGCTTTTTCAGTTCCAAGGGATGCAAAATCCTTGGCCTGTGTTCTGCTGGGGCCATCATCTTAACCCCCTGGTCTCCTCTGAGAACTAATTTTGCAAATTAATGGTTAACACTTCAGATAAATACTGGCATGGTTCTAGTTAATTTATCTGAACTGGTCACCGTGTAATTCAAAGGAAGGCTTATACGACCTGTAACGGATAAGCACATTAAAAGAGATCTTAATAGTCTTTCATTTTCATAGACCTTCCCTCTCTAAGATTAGAGATTCTTCTCTATCTGCTTCAACTCTTAAATATACAGTGAGTCATTTACATATCATCCTGCTTTCTGTATAGACTATGGCACTAGGGATTGGCAAATCTGTCAGTTTTGGTTTCTCTGAGTTTATCATTTTCCCAGTCTTCAGTTCAATTTTTCACATTTCCACATCAGTTTGCATTTTTTTTTAAAAAGGTATCAGCATTTTAGTGCAAATATCTCCTAAGCAATATCCCCTAATATAATGTGGGTTTTGTGTATTATTTCCACTAATATATGCATTTTTATACACTTTACCCTGGTATATGCATTTTTTGTACACGTGACTTGATGAGAGAACCAAATTGCAAAATTTGGAGAAGTGTGAATTTCAAAGGATGACTGAGTTTCTTTTCGCATGCTGTTTCGGAAAGTGTGAACTAGATTGGTACACCTTTAAATGTGAATGGAATAGAATTTCTCCCCTATTCCTATATGGCACTAAGCCACAGTGATTCAATATGTTCTGGGTTTCCTTTGTCCCTAAGCAATGAGAAGTGTTGGTTGCATTGCTAACCTGGTTGGGGTTCCCGTGCACAAGAGAGTGCACTGGAGGTGTGTTGTTTTTTGGTAAAGCAGCCTTTCCCAGCCTTGGGTAACCAGATGTTGTTGGACTACAACTCCCATCAGCCTCAGCCAGCATAGCCAATGGTCAGGAATGATGGGATTTTTGGCCAGCAACATCTGGGAACCCAAGGTTTGGAAAGGCTGAGGTGGAGCATAAATGGTGGCAAAAAGCAGGCACTTCTGCAAGGCAGCAGATTCTCTATCCCACTCAGCAACAAAATAAAGTAGGTTGGGAGGGCTAGTTTTGCCCTTCCCATTTTTATGAACATACAAACACACGAAGATTATCCCAACAGAAGAGCCCTGCCTGGAGATGCTGGGGATTGGATTTTGGGCTTGCTGCATCCAAACCAATGGAGCTTTCCATGTAGTCCATCTAGTCCATGTAGCTTTCCATGTAGTCCATTTCTCTCCATGTAGTCCACTTAGTATTGTCAACACTGACCGGCAGCTGCTCTGCAGGGTTCCAGAGAGGGGATATTCCCAGCCCTACCTGAAGATGCTGGGGATGCAACCAAGGACCTTCTGCATGCAAGGCAGTTGCTCTGCCGCTGAGCTAGGGCCCTTCTCTTGGGAGCCATGTGGATTCCAGGTATGTTATCTCCTCCTCCAGCTTCCCTACATGCTCTGCTGATGCCTGGGTGTGACAGATATATATTACATATGTCACTGGATGATTGATTTGACTTTGTCCCATTGCATTTGTGTTGCCAGAGCTCCATGAGAAAAATAAAATACAATGAATGACAACAGCAAAAGCAGAAGCATCTGGAAATTTTAAGTGTCAGACAGCAATCAACGTATCACTTATGGCAATTATGCCGAGATGGTCTACAGCAAGGTCAGGTGATGTAATTCACAGATGATGATGTTTCAAAGTGGTGATGGGGACTGCTGGCTCGCTTCCTTAGGCTGCCATGGAGATATGTGGGCAGATGTTGGCCCTAGAAATACCACATGCTCACGCAAGGGAAGTTGTCAAATCCCACCAGCCCTTTACGGAAAGGAAAGAAGGCAGATGCCTCATGGTGGCACCATCTCTTTGAAACTGTGTATGTAACCGACACACAGATAGAGTGGAATGTGAATTGTACAAGGTAGCAAACTGTCCAATCAGCTGTTCTTGACTGCCCAACCTAGACTACATGCATACCATCCCTTTATTCCATTTTAAATAGTCATGGCTTTTCCCAAAGAATCCTGGGAAGTGTTGTTTGTGAAGGGTGCTAAGAGTTGTTAGAAGACCCCTATTCTTCCTCATAGAACTACAATTCCCAGAGTTCTCTGGGAAGAGGGATTGATTGTTAAACTACTTTGGCAACTGTAGCTCTGCGAGGGGAATTCACTCATGCAGTCAGGTTTATGCCCACTTTCCCCAAATACGCATTTTTGTAAAGATTGCTTGGTTGGAGAACCGCATTGCAAAATTCAAATTAGAGCAAAGTTTGAAGGACGGCTGTGCCTCAGTTGTCACATTGTTTTGGAAAGTGTGCATTTGATAAATCCAGCTTGAAATGTAAACTGAATTGAATTTCTTGCCCATGCCCACCTCAGGGTAGGATGTCGTAAAGCTAAATACTCTTTGTTGCAATGCTTGTGCCATTAAGTTCACTGCGCTTAGTCTGTTTTTATGATTCACACAACGAATGTCATCCAAACTGTTCTTTGGCATTTTCTAAGTCTGCTTTTGGGACTTATCCTCCAGCAATGCAACCGACTTTTCTTTCTCCTGCTCTCTCGTTCCATCTCTCTCTCTTCTCCCTTCTCTCAGGAGTAGGGATGGGCAAATCTGCCACTTTCAGTGTCTCCCTTTCTCATTGTTTCCATTCTTAAGTTCAGTTTTCTACATTTCCACATCTGTTTGTGATTATTATATTTGAGTCCTCATGAAAATTCATCAGAATTTCTCCTAACATAGACATGTTTGAATGCAATGAACACATTTTTCTTTGCACAGCACATTTCCCTAATATAACACATTTTTTTCATGTTAGCTTCAGTAACGTAGACATTTTTATGAAAGCTTTACCCTAGTATATGCATTTGTATTTATTTATTTATTTATTTGATTTGTATCCCGCCCGTCCTCCCAGTAGGAGCCCGTACTGCACATGGGCCCATTTTGTACATATTCCTTGGCTGGAAAACTGAATTGCAACATTTGTAGAAGTGTGAATCTTATTATTTATTTTATTTTATTTATTTTATTTTACTAAATTTATATCCTGCCCTTCCTCCCACTAGGAGCCCAGGGCGACAAACAAAAACACTAATAACACTAAAATATCTTAAAAAACAGGCTTCAAAATATATTAAAACAAAACATCTTTAAAAACATAATAAATCTTGAAGGTTGGTTGCATTTCAGTTAGTTAGGTTTATCTTTCCATGTGAATTGAACCAAATCTTTCCCCCATCCCTACCCTTGGAATGAGAGAGAAATTCAATTCAGTTCTCATTTAAAGCCGCATCTATCAAATTTTGCACTTTCTGAAACAGTATGAGAACTGAAACACGCTCATCCTTTGACATTTACACATCTGAATTTTGCAATGCTGTTCTCCAACCAAGCAATGTTTACAAAAATGCATACATTACGGGAACGTGTGCACAACATGAAAATACTGAAGAAAATAACATACAATAATGCCTTACATTAGGATAAATTGCTTGCAAAAATGTGTACATTAGTCAAAACTGCATACAGAGATGTATTTATTAGGAGAAAGGCACACTAGAAACCTGAAGAAATTTCATGAGGATTTTTAGAAAATAATAATAATAAATAGCTGCAGAAATGTGGAGAATCGAATTTAAGATTAGAAAAATGAGAAACGAAATGAACCGAAACTGACAAATCATTCCATCCCTACTCTAGACTCACAGAAAGTAATTGATCCCCGCCATTGTTCTTTCTCTAACTGAAATGTTTAAAATGAGTCAGGTGTTGAACACACTAAGAGTCAAAACTTACTGACAACCAGAAATAAAATATTCCTTATGGCAAGAACATGGTATTCAAAAGCTCACTGATATGCTCACAGAAGGAAGACTCCCATCACAGACAGAATATTTCACAACGATAATAATCACCACAAACTTTATGATTGGTGGCTTCTCTCACTTCTGAGTGGCAGGCAGGCATAGGGCATTATAGTCTTGTCATTTCTAGGGTCTGATCTAATTGGTTGGGCTAGACCTGCACCGACAGTGAGATACTGAAACAGCAGTAACTGAACAGCAAGTGTGAAGGAATAGAGAGAGGAGGCAACAGACATACAAAAAAGGCGATGGGCTGAGGGTCACTAAGAGGAAGGACTGCAGTTACATTTCCTGCTAACACTGTTCTCAGCAACAGATTGTCAAACCAGAACTGAACTTACTCGGGGGCAGAAGTTTACTGCTAAGTGTAGAAGCAGTGGTAGACTTTTTGTCGAACATATGAGCAACCAATCTGCACTTCTGGAGAAAGTATGTGTGGTTGTGTTGGGGTGATAGTAACGGCGATGATGGCTGCCTTTCAAAGAATCTGTTTTATTACTTGAAAAAGAAAACATATAGAATCACTTTTGCAAATGATCAGATATGACATCTCTAGCTCTCTTTAACATGCATAGAAATTTATGCACACAGTAAAAGAAAAACTATAATATAAACAAAATATAAACTCTTGGCTTTCTGGCATGCTGTGAAAATTATTTTATTTCAGTGGGCATTTGGCCTTGACTAGCTCTTTTTTCTGTTCTGTTTTGGCTCTGGATCCTGTTGCAGTGTTTTGCATAATGATTTCTTTCCCTTGCACTTATTTTAAGTTACTAAGGCTGCAGTCCTATACCCACTTACCTGGGAGTAAGAGCCACTGAAAATAAAAGGACTGATTTCGGAGTACACATACATAAGAGTGCACTCTTAATCTCTAAACTGCTTTGAAGGGCAACAGGCATAAAAGTGGCCTAGAATTTAAAAATAAAGGGTCATATCTGGCTGAGTCAAATTAGGAACAGGCCTGTTGAAACCAATGGGGATCCATTAGCCATGTCTATTGTTTTCACCCTGATAGATGTGAAGGGAATTCTGCTTCCCCCATTATAGCTGGGAATTATAGCTCTGTGAGGGCTCAGCTACAGTTCCCAGGATTCTTTGGGGAAAGCAACGTGCTTTAAATATATGGTGCAGATGTGACCATACAGTACAATCCTAACCATTGTCTACTCAGAAGTAAGCTCTACTGAATTCATTGGGGTTTACTCCTAGGGAAGTAGGATTAAGATCGCAGCCTTAGTCAGACACAACCCAAAGCATTTTAGGACAGAATTGTATACGCAAAAACGTCTCATCTGTTTTGCAAGATATGTTCATCCATTTTATCATATTGCTGGTAGGCACAGATCTTGCCTTTCTTTTGGTTTTAACTGAAAGGTAATTGCATATTGTGTGCATGTGTGTGTGCACGCATGCACATTGTGTGTGTGTGTGTAGAGAGATGCTCCCAACTTATGTTTCATCCTTACACGGAGCTCAATACCCAGGTTTAATTACTGCAGTTCCCCAAATATGAGATGTGTTCTACTGTACATAAAAACCTATTTACATAGTTATTACATTTCTACATATAAGGCTCAAACTGATTTTGAGTCTCTCACATGCTATTTGTGTTGATACCTGATCACTGTTAACGCAGAAAAGGAAACGGAGATAAGTTACTGGGGACTGGGGGCAATGTAGGTTTTACTTGGTGTAGCGTTCAGATCATGAGAAGTAATGGCATTACCCTATTCTGCTTTGATGAGGCCTCACCTGGACTAATGTCTTCAGTTCTTGTCCCTGCAGTTTAAGAAGGCTGAGATGTCTTCTTGCACTCTGATCATGCCTCTTGCTTGCTTGAGTGAAGGATAGAGAGGGGTGAGTGTGTGTAGCCTACTGTACAAAGGTAAAATGTGCATTTGTTGCTCCGCCCACTTCTGCATGTGGCCCCTGGAAGGTTGCCGCCTTTGGTCTGATGCAGCAAGGCTTTGTTCTTAAGTGCAGAGATTAGTTCTGTCTCTTTGGGCAGAGACACATTTGTGGTTTTGCTGGCTTCAGTGCATCTTCACCTCCATTTTCTGAATGTGGGGACACACATCCAGGGGTGTAGTCATCTGGAGTCATGGGGGTCATAGGCCCATTACTTTTTTGGGAGCAGAGTTCCAGCCAGGTCCCTATGTATGAGCCAATCAGCATGAAAAGGGAGCATGTTAGCCACTGAGAAATGTCCTTGTCCGTGCTGATTGGAGCCAATCAGAATGAAAGGTTGAGTCTGTCACTGAGAAGACTCTTCTCAGTAGTTAACATACAGCCTTCCCTTCCATGCTGACTGTCTCCTAGGGATGTCTGCTGGACTCACAAGATGACAGGGAGAGCAAGGGAGATGAGAGAAAGTGGGAAAGGGGGTCATGGCTGTGAGGGGGTGTGGCATGACTGTCATGAAAGAACCCTGAATTTCTGAATTTGCCATCAAACTGTACCCCCTTTTTCTCCAAAACCTTGAAAGTTGAAGCTTGAGCATGTTTTACCTTGAAGTCAGCTTCATAGACTTAAAAACAGATTGGCCATCAACCCCCTTGCCACTCCAGGTGTGACCAATGAAAACACTTTGTTGTGGGCTCAGGCAGACACAGTGATTGGCCCAACACTTTGCTTTGGGAAGTCCTAATCAGCAGTGGGGAAGGGAGATATGTCCAGCCATGGGCAAATATGTTTTAAATTGTAGCCAGACAAAGCAATCTTGCTGCTTTAGAAACAACTAGTGTGCAAATAGCTGTACTTGCTTCAGCATCTGATCGCAGGGACTTTGGTTTGGAGGATGACAGTTCTCTCGCTCCTCTCCCCCCCCCATCTACTCCTACACCTGATTCCCAAGTATAGCCACCCACAACTTTGGTCCAAAAGTGTCACTGATTCACTAGATGCCAACAGAAAACAGCAGCAAAAGAAAAAATGAAACCACCCACTGCTAAATGCCAAATGGAATATACTGTAAAAACACCATTTACCGTGCTTTGCGCCCCTCTAAAATTAAAACTTTCATCCCCCCGCCCCTGTGGTTGCCAAACAGAAATCAAGCAATTCCAAGGAACTTGCTCCGAGAATTTTAAACAGCCCACTTGAAAAAGATGGTGTTTTGTTGACATCCCCCTTCAGTTTAGAAAGATTAGAAAGTGATAGCTGTGTCAAGTCCTCTTAAAAATAATATGCTTTCATCCTATGTCTTAATGTAACACTATCTTACACAGCAGATGTTTGGGGAGTGCTTTCTCCATTTACGCAATGACTGAGGCATACCAATGTTGGGAGTGCGATTTGCCTTTTAGAATTGACAAGTGTCAGAGAGAGAAAAAGAAGAAGAAAGTGTGCGTGCGTGTGTTTGTGTAGGGGGGCTGCTGAGTGAACAGCCTTGTCATCTACATCACAGAGATATGTTGGAAACAGGTTGAAAACACGCTCGCTGAAGGGAGAGGGTAAGGAAGGAGACATAAAATAACCCAAGGCACAAAAGCAAATGTATATAAATAGGAACCGTGGCGTTGAGCGATGTTCTTTAGCGCAGTCAGATCCCACAAGCGGAGGGAAAGCCTGCAATTTCTTATGGGATGCGGTGATAAAGAAATTACATACTTATTTGAGAGGAACATAAATAAAGATTAATAGGTTAATGAGTTATTTTCCTTTCATTACTACACCATTGTACTTTATTATAATTGCTTTGCACTCATTTAATTAAATTTGAACTGAGGCCAACACAAGATAATTTGTTTTCCCTGTACTAAACAATGAGTATGCAGATTGAAAGTACCGGAACCATAATCAGCCCTCTGTTTTGCAACACTTTTCTACTCAGAGTAGACATTATAATTGATAATTTGATTGTTGCGGTACTCTGCACAATATATTTTAAAGCAACATTAACATAATGGAAATTATGTCGTGTGCTTAATCTGGGCTGTTCATTTGTGCAAGAGTATGAATGAATCTCCTGTTGGAATGAATGAGGGCTCAGAATGACACAGGTGCGCCTAAGCCAAATCTGTCTCATATTGGCATGATAGCACATGGACATTGGTTAAAAATGTTTTGATCCCCTCATTCCGATGCTTTAGTGGCTTACCACAAAGACAACACAGGACAAAACAACAACAATAATAATCTGTACAAAATAGAAAGGAAACCCTCATATTGTTGCCACCTGCATTGGTACCTACTGGTGAAGGGCAGGTAATAAATTTAATTATAACAAGGGCCATATTCACACCAGACATTTATTCCACCATTATTGCACTTTAAACAGTCATGTCTTCCCTCAAAGAATCCTGGAAAGTGTAGTTTGTGAAGGCTGCTGAGGGTTGTTAGGAGACTCATGTTCCACTTACAGAGCTACAATTGTCATGAGTTTTCTGGGACGAGGAAATAACTGTTAAACCACCCTGGCAAACTGTAGCTATGTGAGTAGAATAGGGGTCTCCTAACAATTCTCAGCACCCTTCACAAACTACATTTCCCATGATTCTTTGGGGGAAGCCATGACAGTTTGAAGTGGAATAAATGTCTGGTGTGAATGTGTCAATTCTGAATATCATTGGGGAGGCCACTCCATAGCCTGAGCATTGGGAACTGCAGGCCTTGCTGCCAGAAGTTGCTCTTCAGGTGGGGCAGGAGACACTAAGCTAGCTTTCTGGCAGAAGGGTTGCTGTTGTTTACCAGGAGGGAGAGGGGTGAGGTGGTGTTGAGGTTGGTGAAGTACAAATGCACTGGTGGAGTCAATCTGGAACTCCTGCAGGTGTGTTTGCACTGTGCCAAACTTGCCACCACCTCACACGGCTTCCTCCCAGGAAGCAACAATGATCCATCTGCCGGGAAGTAGGGATGGAAAGATCTGTCAATTTCTATTCTGTCAGTTTACCTTCTTCCAACCTTAGTTTCAGTTCTGAAGCAATTTGCTTTTTTTAAAATCCTTATGAAAATTCTTCAGCATTGTAAGCTGCCTTGAGGTACCTTCATGGAAAGCGTGGCTTATAAATATTTTAATAAATAAATAAATAAATAAATTTTAGTGTTAATTTCTCCTAATACACACATTTTATATGCAATTTTGACTAACATACACATTTTTGCAATCCATTTCTCATAATATAATGCATTTTTGTATGTTGCTTTTCACTAAAATACTAATTTTTATTCCTATTTCCCCCCTAATAAATGCATTTTTCTAAACATTGTTTGGTTGGAGAATTGTATTGCAAAATTCGGAAAAGTGCAAATGGTGAAGGATGGCCATGTTTTGGTTCTTATATTATTCTGGAAAGTGTGGATTTGATAAATTCAGCTTTAAATGTGAACCAAATTGAATTTCTCCCCCATGCCTACTGGGAAGCTAGTGCAGCAGCTCAAGCCCTCCTGGCAAACAGCTTCTGCTTACTATGGACTGGCTCACTTAAAACTGTGGAGGCACATTTTGTGCAGCATGCAAATGGCGCTGGTCAGGGCTGGCTCTACTGTTAGACAATGTGGAGTGGCCACCTCATGCAGCAGATGTTGGAGGCTGTGGAGCTGCAGTAAGGTGAGGGAAGACAGAGCTATGCGTGCCACACAGTTTGCCCAGCATTATCTAAGAATGTTAATAAGAATTGTAAAAGCAGTTACAGTTAAGAACTGTTTTTTTGAATTTTTTTGTTGTTAAATTGAGTTGTAGATGTATTTTCCACTCTAGGCTCCTTTGAGAAGAAGGGGGAATAATAATAATAATAATAATAATAATAATAATAATTCTGCTGTCCACAGGTGCAATGAAAGACACTATCCTATTGCTAATGTTGAAATAACTTCCAGTATGGTCAACTTTTGAAGATGAGAAGGGTTGGCCCAGTTTGGCTCCTTCCCCCATTTTGTGTACAAAAGCCAGCTGGACTAGTAGTTGAACCTTATTTCAACACTGGCAATGGGACAGCATCTTCCTCTGTTCTTGGGAGCAGCAGGCTAGATACAGGGGTGGATGGGAGGCTCTGTGACACATATTGCTCTGATCTTGAAGAGAGGGGAAAGGTCAGGGACCCCAGGAAGAATGGCTGGTTGGGAGCTGGCACTGCTGCCTCTCAGCATCTGCCACTAAAGTTAGGGCTGGCCTCACTCTGCATAATGGTAGGGCTGGCTCTGACCACTGAAACGCCTTCTGGAAAGTGCCTCCCATCCCTGCTTTCTCCCTGCATTCATGTCTGAGAGTAACTCTCTGGATGCGGCCCAGGAGAAGCAGAGGAGTGTTAAAGCCATGCAAATGGCAACTGATTATGAACTGAGCAAACATTTCAGCTGGTGGTTCTCCTTTAGCAAGGAACAAGTGGCCTTGCTTGCATAGGGGTCTGTGTCATCCCACTGTTTGCCTTCATGCACTTACAGAGTGAAGTGTTTTCGCTCTGGCTGAAAATGAGGATTGATTGTATACTGCAACCTCTTTAAGGTATGAAGAGTATTCTGTATGGGCTTTGGTACACTTGAGTCACATGTCATGCCTCCTTGTTCCCCTTCCCCCCCCAACCAAACATAAGGAACCACCAGATTTGGTTCTTAGCACATGAAATGAGAGGTTGTAGCTCAATGGCAGAGCACATGTTATGCATGCAATTCTCTAATCAAAATAATTTGGTAGCAGAGATGGTGCCAGGTGCCAACTAGAGGAGTCCTCATTGGAGGAACACCAGAAGGCTTCAACTGAGGGTGAGGGGCCAGGACCCTATGATGAGGCCCAGGATAGGCAGTCTGCACCCGGGGCAAGTTCAGCCTCTGACATCAAGGCTGAATGGCCCCAGAGCCCAAGGGAGAAGTGTTGCTCCCGATTGCCTGTGGACCCTGGACCTGTCTCTTGCCTTGCCCCTTACCCACATTGCTCACAGACTGCTCAGCTTCTGACCCTGGACTGCTCGGACCCTGATTCTTGCCTGACCCCCTTGGCTTTCATGTAGACTCTGGACTCTGACTTCAGACTGGCCCTGGATACTGCCCTGGTGCTGCCCTCACTTGTCTTTCTGCTGCAGAGCCTCTTACCTCCTTCAGGAGGCCAGTGAGAACAGGACAGATAGAAAAGGCCTCTTCTGAGACCATAGGGAGGTGCTGCTAGTCAGAAAAAGCTAGGTTAGAAGTGGGGAACCTCAGTCACGGGGGAATAATGTGGTCCTCCAAGCCTCTTTATGTGGTCCTCTGTATTCTTTCAGGCCACACACTTCACTGTCTCAGAATCATAGAATAGTAGAGTTGGAAGGGGCCTATAAGTCCACCCCCTGCTCAATACAGGAATCCAAGTTAAAGCACACCAGACAGGTGGCTATCCAGTTTCCTCTTGAATGCTTCCAATGATGGAGAGCCCACCATCTCCCTGGATAAAGGAGGAAAAGCCTGCAGCATCCAGTATTTCCAGGCAGTCTCCCATCCAAGTACTTAACCAGGACTGACCCTGCATAGCTTCCAGGACAGTATGGCCATAGTTTTGCTCCATGTTCTCCTTGGGTGCTTTTGCCTGGCTGTAAAGCGGCTCGCACCAGAACAACATCGTTGCAATAACAATGGGACAACACCACTGCAATAACCATCACATACCAAACTGTTTCAAAACATCACAACAATCCAACAAACAACTCAGTTTGATTCTATTAACACTGCAGCATTTAATATCATCATAAAGCAATGACTCAATCAAACTGTTATCAGTCAATGGCAAATTTAATAAACATTTCAATGCAATTGCATGTCAACAATAATATTGCCAGCAGCCACTGCATGGTAGTACTATACCGAATTATTATTATTATTATTGCTTGATTTATTAGTTGCTTGTTATCTGAAGGTCTCCACGTGACTTACAACAATGTTAAAAATAAAAATATTATAGCCAAAAAAAACCTTGCAGTTTAAGAACGTACCTATAGCCAACAGATATTTCTATCAAACTTTAAAAAGCAGGGAAATTGGGCAGCTATAGGGAATGCACCAGGGGAGCAGGAGACCTAACCTCTCTGAGATATTGTACTGCCCTACAAATTTGTAAAAATGTAAACACAATTTGGGTTGGTTTTTCGGGGGTCAGGTTTGATCATTTGCATGCTTGTTGAGGTCAGTGGGATTTACTCCTGTGCAATCATGCTTAGGATAGGTGAAACTGGCCTGGGGGAGGGTCAGGGAGGAAAGGAGGAGGAGGAAGGGGAGGAGATTGGGTAGGTGGGCACTGGGCAGAGGGGAAGCCCCTTTCCTTTTCAAAAGGAAAACAGTGTGAACAGTATCATTGTTTTTCAGTGTTTCCTCCACCTTTTTATTCTACAGCAGGCACATGTAGTCTCCCATCCAAATTTAAACCAAAGCTGTCTAAAGTGAAATAAAGGTCTGGCTTGAGTGTGGCCCCCTGGTTAGCCAAGCCAAGCCAGGCAGCTGTGAGTCTGGCTTTTAGAACACTGATAGTTGGTTCTTACTGAGCATGCCCAGGCTTATCATTGACTTTAATGTTAAATTTCTTAAATTAATTAAAAATGAGCCAGGATTTTTATTTTAACTTTTAAACTGCAGAAAATGAAGGTCAGAGTATGGGGCAAGGTCAGTAATAGGATTACATGTACTCTGTGAACATGGCTGGTTTTTAATTAATTTCAACAACTTATGAGAACTCTTGACAGAAAAAAGTCCAACAGGGACCTGGGTTTTTCTCTCTCTCTTTTTACTCTTTGAAGTCTCAGTTCTCTCTGACTGTTTTGTGTATCACCATGAAAATTTAGAGGGTTGTTAAGCAAGCATTTCTGAGTTCAGGATTATAAGTTTTGTAAGGTTTTGCTTTGAAATGAGCTTATGGCAAGCAGCAAAATGGCATGGGCAGTATTTTCAATTTACCATTATGGAATGTGAAAAATCCATGCTGGCTATAGTATACAGCCACTCTTGTGGCTGTATAATTAACATTGCAGCATTGAAAATCATTATAAAGCAATGACTCAATCAAACCATATCAGCTAATGGCAAATTTAATAAACATTTCAATGCAATCACATGTCAGCAATAATATTACCAGCAGCCACTGCATGGCAGTCCTATACCAAATTATTATTGTTGTTGTTGTTGTTGTTAGTTGCTTGTTACCTGAAGGTCTCCAAGTGACTTACACAATGTTAAAAATAAACATAAATGTATCATACCATAAAGCAAAACAATAAAGCAACAACACCCCCATAAAGCCATAGGAAGTTTTGGCAGCGTACTAATACTAAACAACAACATCATCTCAATCCATTTTGTACCAGCATTTGTGGGATAGGTAGCTGTGTAGAAGCCTGTGACTTTTGTATGGTTAGAAAGTAGCTGACTGTAAAAAGGAAGAGTCTGGCCTGCTGTTCCACTCACGTTTGCTTCTGGACACACCAACCATGGGCAGCAAGAAGGGAATGTGACCCTCACACTAACTACGTTTCCTACTCTTGGGCTAGTCAGATTAATATATAAGGGCCTATCCCTTCACACTGGGGTGGACTAATCCCTGACTTCCTACTGATAAGGACTCGGGATGGGGGTTGGGGAGGAAATCGATTCAGTTCATATTTAAAGGTAAGCCTACCTGATTCATAATTCCTGAAATGATGTGAGAAGCAAAACACAGCCATTGTTCAACTTACCTGAATTTTGCAATGTTGTCCTCCTGCCACGTAACGTTTGCAAACCTACATATCCTAGGGTAAAGTGTGCATACAGACGCCTATGTTAGTGAAAATAGCATACAAAAGTGTGTCATATTAGGGGAAATTGCTTGCAAAAAGGAGCAATTCACACTAACATGCTGTCGAATTTTCACAAGGACTTTTATTTTAAAAATAAATTTTAAAAATAAACTGGTGAGGTGATTTTAAAATTGGGAAAAATGACAAAATGAGGGAAATGGAAATTGAAAAATTTGCCATCCCTAGATGAAACAAACATGGTAAGGAAGATAACTTGACTTATTTTTTTAATTAAACTTCAGCATGCCCTTTCTTTTCTTCTCCATGGCTAATAGCAATTTGTCAAAAGCCAGGAAGTTAGGATTTAGCACACCTTCTCCCAATGGACACTGGTCCCATCAAATTCAGCCTCCCCTCCCTCCAACTACAGCCACTTTGAAGTTAAGAAGAAATAGAAGTAGTAAAAGAAGGAAGATCCTATCATGTGAAGAAGCCCAGGGGCTGTATCCAACATTCTTGCAGTAGCGGACAGGTGACTTTTTATTAATGTAACAACATTACAGTGCAACAGAGGAATCCAACACAACAGTTGTGCTA
The DNA here is from genome assembly GCF_030035675.1 of Rhineura floridana. Lineage (NCBI taxonomy): Eukaryota > Metazoa > Chordata > Lepidosauria > Squamata > Rhineuridae > Rhineura > Rhineura floridana. Next base: position 30,864,354 of record NC_084492.1, on the reverse strand, counting down.
GCAAAATTCGTTGTACAACAGATTGCACTATCTATCGCTCAGCAAAGTTACCAGCAACCTACTTGTACTTATATTGCTTATGCACCCTGCTTATTTTATTTGCATTTAGTAAACAAAGCTAAAAAATTTAAAACTGCCAAGTTTGCCAAATGTATTTGCAATGGAAATCCATTAATTGTACTACTGAACTTATGAAATGGATTTTTTTCCCACCTGGAAAAATACAGCCATTTTTGTTGCTGTATAACTCAGCACTGGGAAATTTCCTGCTCTACATCAGTGGCAATAAAGTGCCACCTGGTTGTGTCCAACTGCTGAATCCATCCTGGCTCCTCAGCCTGTGAATGTATATTCTAGGTTTGTGTTAATGTGTGGCTGCCCTTGGACCCAAATGATCCTGATGCTAGCTGGGAAAATGTGAGGTGTTTCCTGCCAGCAAGCAAATTCAAGGCAGTTGTGAGCACCACATAGACTGTGTAGCTCAATGGCAGAGCAGTGGCCATAGACTGTGTAGCTCAGTGGGAAAGCATCTGCCTTGCATGCAGGAGATCCCAAGTTCAATCCCTGGTATTTCCATGTAGGGCTTGTAAAGACTTCTGTGTGAAGCCCTGGAGAGCTGCTGCCAGTCAGTGCAGACAATACTGAGCTAGGTGGGCCAATGGTCTGACTCCTATGTTCCTTTCGCAGACACCTGTTTGCTTCAGTATTCCCCATCATATCTGTATCACAGTGGGCCCCACTTCAAGTGTATAAAACAAATGTGTTCTGCACCAGCCTTGCTGCAAGTGTAAAATGGGGGCGAGGGAATCTAGGTATTCTTTTCCATACCCTGGTGATGAATGTCAACTGGTACATCTAGGAGACTGTAGTTGTCCTGCTTAATCTCTGGCATTAATAGGTTTTTAGCATCCAATGTGGATTCCGTTATGATAGATATGCTTAACCCCTCTGCAAAGAGTAACCATACAGATGGATTGACAATAACCTCTATTTAGGAATAGACAGGAGGTGTATTTAAAACACTGTAGGCCTGTAATCTTGACTCCAGCAATGGCAAAGTACAGTAAATATTAATCAGGGAGAAAATTGCACAACAGCGGGCAAGTCCTGCTTAGAGCAAAATCCAAGTAAAATAAAACAGTTCCTTCCAAAGCTATACAACCAATCGTGGTTAAAACAAGAGGCAGAGAGAGGCTGCGGGTAGCTGAGGATACACAGTAAAACTATTAGTGTTGCTCTTAATGAGATAAAGCCAAACATTTCTGAGCACAGAAGCACCAAATACGAAGGTGTCGGCACAACATGATATTACTCTGTTGGTTCATTCAAGACTGTCATGAGGTTTTGGTTACCTTATTATAGAGAAGATCTAGTACAAACAGGAGAGGTACAATGAGAAGTCAAGCTAGCGGTGGCTGGGGCAGAAAGATCTTGATTATTTACAAAGGTTACAGAAACCAGGTCTGTATTCTTTAGAAAAAAGGAAATTAAGAGGGCACGTCTCGGGGATGGAGAGAACACCAAAGGGAATTGGGAAGATAAATGTTACAAGGCTGGTTGAGCTACTCTGCAATAAAGAACAAAGGATCATGACCCAAAGGGGACCTGAGTAATATATAGAAAAAGAGGAGGAAATATGGCGCAACTCCATGAAAGTAGCTGCAACACAACAGAACAGGCAAAACTTAGGGGTTCCAGTTGAGTGGGGTGTTTGGGAACCAGAATATTCAAACATATTATTGTGGACATAATGGGAAACAAAAGTCACATGTATCATTATGAATTAGATTATCTCCTGCCTATTTTTAATAAGATTGTTGTCTAACTAGATATTTTTGTGAAATGTCATGCTGCAGTTCTCTTAGCCACAGACAAGTGGCGCTGCAAACTACAGTGTGGCTTAGTCACAATGGGCTTAAGGCCTGGGGCAGCCTTTCCCAACCAGTGTGCCTCCAGATGCTGTTGGACCAAATTTCCCATCTTTCCTGACCATTGGCAATGCTGGCTGAGGCTGATGGGAGTTGTGGTCCAACAGCATCTGGAGGCACACTGGTTGGAAAAGGTTGGCCTGGGGAAAGGGAAAGAAGGTGGGTGGCTGGACAAAACTAAGTGGAAAACGGGAGAGTGAGTGGCAGCATGACCCAGCCTCGCCGGGCCCAAGGCGGGGGGTGGGGGAAAGGGAAGCAAGGTGGGCAGCTGGATGAAACTGATCAGATAGTAGGAGAGTGAGTGGTGGCATGACCCACCTGCACTTTCATATATACAAAAATATACAGCCCAATAATATACACATTCAAATGCATAACAGTAAGTATATTAAATCTAAGCGTTGGATCCAGCTAAGTTCTACACAGAGTAGAACCATTAAAATTAATGAACCCAGGTTAGTTGTGAGAGCCAGTGTGGAGTAGTGGTTAAGGTGCTGGACTACAACCTAGGCGACCAGGGTTCGAATCCCCACACAGCCATGAAGCTCATTGGGTGACCTTGGGCCAGTCACTGCCTCTCAGCCTCAGAGGAAGGCAATGGTAAACCACCTCTGAATACCGCTTACCATGAAAACCCTATTCAAAGGGTTGCCATAAGTAGGAATCGACTTGAAGGCAGTCCACTTCCACGTCCAAGTTAGGCATATCCATTAATTTTAATAGGTCTACTCTGCGTAGGACTAACATTGGATACAACCCTGAATTATGTGCTGAACCTGATGGGATCCAGAAGATCCATGATTAGGATCCTGCCAATTAGAGTTTATTTTTTAAAAATGTAGTAGAATTTGGTTTATTTGGGATCTTCTTCTAGACTTGTCTATGGTTTCTCTCAGATATTACTAAACTGAACTGTATGCATGGATAAGGGTTACCTTTACTTCCTAGGCTTCAAAATCACCTCCATTGCAGCTCACTTGACTTTGCCTGGACATGCTTTTTCATGCAAATTCTCTAATCAAATATCTAATATTTTGAATATACTCCTTCAATATCCAACACACAGAGGCAGACCCCTCAACAATGCTTTGTGGTGGGAGTATTGTGAGGTTGCCACAAAGGAATGGGTTGGCTCCCCCCCCTCTTTCTTTCAGGTCATAAGGTCAAGCTTTGCTGGATTAATTTTGCAGAGTCCCTTTGTTATAAATAACAAACAAGGTCATTTATTTTCATTTCCTTGTTTCTAATTGCATAGATCTCCTTTGGAGTATGAGCTCGCTAAACAGGTGGCTGAAATACTGGGAAGGAGGGGAGGGAAAACTCGAAACGGTTCCAGAAAAGAAGCCGTACGCCACTCTAGTTAAGCAGCATGATGAGTTTGAGATTTAACTCTAAGCAAGATATGCACCTGCTAGGAAGCTAAGGGACTTCACATCCAAGGCAAACATGCATCCATGTAAATGGGGAGAGGAAAGAATTAGGCTTTTTTCATTGCTGAACGTTTTGCTGGTGTTTCATCAAGCTGAGCATTGCACATCTTAAAAGCTGAGGGGGAAAAACCATGAGCGAACACAGTCAATATCTCCTTTGTTTTTGGTATTATTTTGCAGCCAATTCCTAAGTGGGGTTTCTTGGAAGTAAGGCAACAATATATCTCTGCAGCAATAAGTATTAGAAAACAGCTTTCTTAAAAAAGAGAAAAGGGGAAAATGCTGGAATTCACAGGTCGAAATGAAACATTATGGCAGAGGCGTGAATTCTGATGAAACTCACATCTAGACATGAACAAATCTGTCAAGCTTGGTTCTCTTCATTTCTCATTCTCCAAATCTTAAATTTGGTGCTTTGTGTTTCCAGAGCAATTTGCATGGTTTTTTTTTTAAAAAAAATTCTCATGAACGTTCACCAACAAGTGCAAATTTCTTCTGTTATATACATTTTTGTATTCAGTTTTGACTAGTATACACATTTTTGCAAGCAATTTCCCCTAATATACTACATTTTTATTCACATTGATTGACTGGAGAACTTCATCACAAAATTCAAAGAAGTGTGAATTTTGAAGGATATTTATGTTTCAGTTCACATGTTGGTTCAGTAAGTGCAAATTAGGTAGTTTCTTATTAAAATACAAACAAAATTGAATTTCTCTTCCATCCCTCTCCATATCCATCTTCCCTCCTCCTCCTCCTCCTGTCCTCTGCAAGATCTAGCAATGCAAAAGGGGCATGTGAGATCATCACACTTTGAATTTCTCCATTGCTGCACCACTAAATTGGCTGCCATTTTACAGTGGGCTGTGATGATGTCATTCCTTGTATTTTCTTTTATAAGATGTTACTGGGACATGTTACTTTGTTTTTGCATCAAATGGCATCTGCCAAAATATTTGAGAAATGGAAATGGACTGCCTTCAAGTCGATTCCGACTTATGGCAACCCTATGAATAGGGTTTTCATGGTAAGCGGTATTCAGAGGTGGTTTACCATTGCCTTCCTCTGAGGCTGAGAGGCAGTGACTGGCCCAAGGTCACCCAGTGAGCTTCATGGCTGTGTGGGGATTTGAGCCCTGGTTTCCCAGGTTGTAGTCAAACACTCTAACCACTACACAGCACTGGCTCTCACCAAAAACATTTAGTTCTAATCATAGGATGCTAACTACATTGCAGAACTAGGTCTCCAGAGAACATTTGCTAGTTTTTGTTTTGGGAGTGAAACTACTACTTGCTGGGTGCTGAAATGTTTACCAAACCTAGTTAATTCTTAATCAACTGCTGCTTTGGTGCATTAAAAAAAAATCAAACTAAACTTTTCTGCAATAATCATTCAGCCAATTATGGAAATCATGCAGTGAGTGTGACGATAGTATTATGCTGTGTAGCAGAGTAGCTTAGGCCACACAGTAATGCCACAAAGCCAATTTAGAATGAGGACTTTTCAGATCAGCACTGCCCTCACTCTGAATGAGTACAGAAGTTTGTTCTTTTTTTTTCTCAGCTGTCTTCCATGAAAAAAAGGGGGGGAGCACTTTTACTATCAATGGAAGTTTTCCATTTTCTGCTGAGCCATATCAGTTACCTTTTTCTACACTTACAATGTATGATTGTACGTTCATGCAATTCATTACATGCATTACACACTAAAACAACTGTATTTGTCTGAATAGCTTGGAGAACAAAGAAAAGATTTTATCTGGTCAGATGTTCAGAAAAATAGAAGTACAGTTTAGACCAGATAGTTTTGCCTAGGAATTTCCCAGGCTGATTAGTGATTTATTTGGAATTTTGACTTACCCGATTGAAACATTTTAGGGCCACTTATAATGTGAAAACAAAGCTGTGTGTAAGACTTTTACATTTTTTCAAAGAACAGAGAAACAAAAATCCTCTGCAGAAATGATCCAGTATTGACCTTCCTTCCCAGGAACTCATCTCTTCCCCACGTGCAATCTTTCTGTCTTATTGACTCCATGTAAACATAGATCTTAGTTAAAGACCAACCTTCCTCAATCACAGAGGGAGGGAACCTGTAGCCTCCAGATGTTCATGGACCAGCTCCCATCAACTCCAGCAAGCATGCCAAAGGTCGGGTATTATGGAGTTGTAGTCCAGCAACATATGGTGAGCCAATGGTTCCTCACTCCTGCAGGACATCACACCAATGCCCACTCTTCTTTTTTCTCACCCTTTTAAATCAGCCCATGTCTCCACCCTGTACCCCTCCCACCCATTAAAGAGGAAAGTGGTTGCCTCTGCTTCTGCTACCCTTTCCCAGCCCCTTAGCTCTCACCTTAGGATTGGGAAACAGCACCCCACGCACCATCAATGCAGAAGCGCTATGCCCAAGGATGAATGGCTACTGCAGCATCAATACCACTGACAGCATAGTACCCAATGCTGTCTGGCCTCAGCACAACTGGTGCTAGGACAAATGTTCTTTCTGTTCAGTGACTAGGCCAGTGTTGTGAAGCAATTTTATACAGACTTAAATTGGGAGTAACCACCACTGAACTCAGATGTTCTTATGACTGCACTGTTATTTATTTATTGCATTTGTATACTGCCCCATAGCTGAAGCTCTCTGGGCAGTTTACAACAATTAAAAACATTAAAAACAAACATACAAATTTAAAAACATATTTTTAAAAAGCAATTTAAAAGCACATGCTAAAATGCGTAGAAGAGGAAAGTCTTGACCTGGTGCTGAAAAGATAACAGTGTTGGCGCCAGGCACAACTCATCAGGGAGATCATTCCATAATTTGGTAGCCACCACTGAGAAGGTCCTCTCCGTTGTTGCCATCCTCCCAGCTTCCCTTGGAGAAGGCACCCAGAGGAGGGCCTTTGATGTTGAGCGTAGTGGGTTCATGTCAGGAGAGGCATTCCATCAGGTATTGTGGTCCTAAGCCATATAAGGCTTTATAGGTTAAAACCAGCACCTTGAATTGAGCTCAGAAACATACAGGCAGCCAATGCAAGTGGGCCAGAATCAGTTTTATATGTTCGAGAGTTATGGAGAACTGTGATCTAGAACATGGAAATCCCACTTTCTGAAAAACAAACAAACAAACCAGAAGGTAGAGTCTAGCAGCAGTATGCTATTATGTTTTTTACTAATGAGAGTGATGTATCTTCCATAAGATGTTATTGAATATCATTTCTCATTAGGTTTTCTTTTCCTAACTTCTTTTCCTCTCTGAAAATTCTGTTGTTATCTACTAGGAAAAGAAGAGTACTTGAAGTATTTGAAAGATCAAATATTTGTCTGGTCTATGATTATGTGCCCTCATTGCCTCCATTGTTTTATAGCTACCCATTGGGGTGGGTGAGTCTTATTATTAAACTCCTGTGTGATGCTACGTGAGTGGAAGCATGGACTTGGATGTAATTTTTTAAAGTCCTTTAAAAATGAAACTGCACCAAGGTGCTTCCAGAAAACAGCTGCACTAAATGTGGCTTTGCCAACCTTGTTTTCTTATAGTGAATTTAAATCTGAGGAGTGATGATTCATTTTCAACTGATTACACAAGGAAATATATGGGGAGGAATCATAGCTCAGCTGTACCAGGTTCAAACCCTGGCACCTCCAGGGAAGACTAGGAAAGGCTGAACCTCTAGACAGCTGCTGCCAGTCAGTGTAGACAATAATGAGCTAGATGGACCAATGACCTAACTCGGTTAAAGGCTGCGTCTACGTTCCTATATTCATTCCCGAGCATCTCCAAGGTTTTGGAACAGTATAAAACCTGGAGAGCTGCTGCTTGTCATTGTGGCCAACACTGAGCTGGATCAATAGTCTATCTCAGTATAAGGCATCATTCTCTGTTCCTACATGCAAGATTCATGCTATGCCAAACTGTTTTCTGTATAAGCCAGAGATACAGAACCTCAGGCAAATGCAGCTCTCCTACCTGGCCCTTGAGATTCACCCCAGGTAACACCTCCTACCCAGTCACACCTTCAACCAACCCGCTTTGCACTCTCCTTGATAATGCTTTGTGCTTGCACACATGCACGCTCATCTGCCTGCAGCATCAGTGGAGATCTGCGTGCATCCAAACCACACTGCTTTTAGGTGGAGTACAGAGCCAGTGTGATGTAGTGGTTAAGGTGTTGGACTACAACCTGGGAGACTAGGATTCGAATCCCCACACAGCCATGAAGCTCGCTGGGTGACTTTGAGCCAGTCACTGCCTCTCAGCCTCAGAGGAAGGCAATGGTAAACCCCTCTGAATACCCCCTACCATGAAAACCTTATTCATAGGGTCGCTATAAGTTGAAATTGACTTGATGGCAGTCCACTTCCATTCATTTTTCATGTTCACATTAATCAAGTGAACACAAGTGATGTTCCTGCATGTATGAGTCAAACCTGCCATTACTTTCCCCTGGGCATGCGGGGCTGATTCATAAAATTTGCACATTACTTGTTTGCTCATCATTAGCCTATTCCTATATAAATGTGGGGAGCAGGGTTGTGCATGCTCCAACTCCAGGCATTTCTTACATTGTTCCAAAGAGCCCTGAAAGAGACACATTGCTATGATGTCTGAAAGGGTTCCTGATCCAATTGCTTGGAGAAAGCCCTTCAGGTGCACACTTATATAATGAACCTGTGGAGACTGGATGCACCCAACCCTGCTCCACCTTCACACATTCATATATCAACATGTTTGCTCAACATGTGAGGATGACTAACAGCTGCCTTAGGTCAGAGGCAACACTGGGCACCATAAAAGCACCTTTTAGGATCTTACATCTAGCCCAAGTTCGTTCACAGGTGCAAGTGGGCACAAAGGTTTCCCTCATCCAAGTGGCACTAGGTGCCTACCCGTGAACCAGCCTTCACCCTCCCTCTCTGTCCACACAAGGCTTGTTCAGACGTGCGTGTGCATAACATCTCTTCATCTACCCTCCCCCTTGAGGATCGGCAAGCTGAGCTGGGCCAGGCGCCGCTGTTGGGAGCCGACACGAAAACTTTGCCTGGGGTGCGTAAGACATACAGCCCCAATTCACACGTTCGAGGCACGTTCTCCCCCCATCCGTCCGTCTTTCCTCCTTCTTGCACGTGTGCGGAACGTTCCCTCGCGCTCTCAACCTTCGGGCCGGCGAAGGAGAGCGCGTGTGTGTACGCTCTGCTCCCTTTTTTCGCGCGAGGAGGTAGCCCTCCCCGGCATACGGTGCTGAAAAAAGCGCGATAGAAAGAAGGAAAAAGAGACCCGGGGGGGGCGCAGAAAGTGAAGCGGCGACGAAAAAGAAGTCGCCGGTCCCACCCCCAAGTCCCCCCCTCGTCGTCCTAGTTCCTGGGAGCGCTGTGTGTGGACAGAACGGGGGTGCCCGGAACAGATGTCGTTGCCCCGCTTTGGAGCCTCCCCCCAGTACTTTAGGGAGGGTAGGTGGGGGGGGAGGGTAGGTGGGGGGGAGGGCGACCCTCCCTCCCTCCCTCCGTCCGTCCCTCCCTCCGTCCCTCGCCGAGTTCCTCCTCGGGTCTTGCTTCTTTCTCCTGGCGTAAGCCGAGAGAGTTTGCCGCTGTTTTGCTTCTCCTTTCTCTCTCCGCGCGCTCGAGAGTCTCTTCCGCGAGAGGAGAGGGGAGACCCTCGGCCGGCTGCTTCGGAGCGCGCCTGCGCGCGCGCCCCGTCGCCGTTCTCTCCTGAGGCAAGCGGGAACAGGGGGGAGGGAAGGAGAGGCAAAGCGAGAGGGCGCTACCGCTGCTGCTTCTTTCTCTCCTCGGAGCCGGGCGCGTGGCTTCTTTGTGTGGTGCAGCTGGTCCCAGAGGCAGAGAGAGAGAGAGGCAAAACCCGGGGGCTTGCCGTTGGAAGGGGTGGGGAAAGAGAGCGAGAGAGGACGGACGGACGGACGGACAGCTTTCACCCCCCCCGCGCACACTCCAGCCCCCCTCCTACGTCTCCAAGTGGGCGCCAGAGAGACTCCCCCTTCCTGCCCCCCTCAGCTGCCCTCACCTGTCTCTCCCTCCCCACCTTCGGCTCACCTGCCGCTCTGTCCCCTCCCCGTCTCTATCATCCCATCCCTTGTTTGTGTTTGGTTCCCCCCCCTCCTCCTCCTCTTCCCTCCCGCCTCGTTCTTCAGGAAGCGTCGCCTCTTCCCACTCCGCGCAGATTCCCAACAACTTGATCAACGCTCTTCCTTCCAAAGCGGGGCCCTTTTTTTTGGAAGGTGGATCTATTGAAAGCCCCTCAGAGCTTCACCCCTTTTGGGGACCACACAGACTTCCTCCCTTTAACTCTTCTTCCATTCCCCCCTTTTCTCTCCTCTCCCCCCCCCAGCAGCCCCCAAATCCCTTCAACATGGATGTAAGATTTTATCCAGCTGCGTCTGGAAGCTCTCTTCCCGGAGACCCTTCCAATCTGGACTTTGCCCAGTGTTTGGGTTACTACAACTACAATAAGGTGACTGCTTCTTTAATTCCTCCCTTCCCCATCCTTTATGTCTTTGTTTCTAGTGTGGTTCTAGTTTCTCATAGTTTTGTTTTGTGCCTGGTGGTGCTCTAGTTTGTGGTAGTTATTGGGGGGGGGGATAAAGGGAAAGGGCATTGAAACAGAAAACTTTTATTTCCCTGCTGTTATAATGGGGCAGCAATTTCTTTTCTGAAAAAAATCAAAACTTTCCCCAAGTATTCTGTTCACCAACACCCCCTCTCCTTTCCATAGCATGCACAAAACCCACCTCTGGCGTCTTTTTGTTATTGCTGTTGTTCCCTCTTCCCCCCTTTCAATTTTGAAGGGATCATCCGGTATGATTTCCTCGCAGTTCTTTTGAAATAAGGCAGAGTTTCTCCCTGTAAACACACACACATGCACACACAAAATGTAGGGATTGCAGAATAGCTACTCTCATTGGTCGTGGGGGAATTGCTGAGGAAGGGAAAGTGTGTGCATGGTGTATCCAGGCCAAAAAAAAAAGGCTTGTGCAGTTTTTTTCTTTTAGAAAAGATGCCGTTTTCTGCTGTTCTTGGAATCCCTGGAACAATGGACAGTTTTGCTGAGCCTCTAAGAAGTACTTTGGGAATTGCAGCCAGGAGCCAGGTGCTGCTGATCTCTCCCTCTCTCTTTAGTTTGTTACTGTGGTAGTGGTGGTTATTTTTTTAAAGATGTTGGACTTCTTTATTTTTTTAGGCTTGCTGTTTAGATTATAATAAAGTGTAATGTTTACCAGAGATTATGGATCATTGCATACTCCTCCTCCCCTCCCTCAACTCATAATGGTCCCACTCTTTTCTTCACATTCCACAACATTAACTAAGGCGTTGGTTCTGACAAAACATGCTTATGTGGAGTTTTATTGAAATCCATGGGATTCACATCCAAGTAAACATGTTTAGCATCCAGGGGCCAAAGGTCATTCTGAGTGGTGACTAGTTAGGTAGATGTATGATTCCTACTGCTAACATCCCAAAGCAAGCAGCAAGCAAACCTTTTCATTTGACTTTTATTTTGTCTGCTGGAGAAGTTGTAGTGCTGCTTAACTCTGCCTTATTTACATTTTTCTTGTGGCAGGTATAGATGACTGAGTAGATGTAGCAGCAGCCAGGAGAGAAGGGCACTCCCTGCAGCTAAATGGATTTCACACACTCTCTCTCTCTCTCTCTCTCTCTCTCTCTCTCTTTCTCTCTGTTTCAACCATAGTTTGGTCTGTTTCCACCAACAGCCAGGAACGAACAGGGAAATGCAAACTGTAAGAGGGACACCATGACTCATGCTGTTCTGAAAGGGACTTCACTGTTTGCATTAGCCTGTGTCAACAGCACACTGAGTTATTAGCACGGGGCCATCATACATGTATATAAAGATCCCTTTCACAGCTCTCTCTCTTCTCCCCCCCCCTGCATTTGCCCAAGCTCTGGGGCCTCTTGTAAGATACTGCCTATTGAGAAATAAAGGATGCACTGCTAATGGTTAACTGAATGCTGAAGGTGATAATTACCTGGATAACTTTTGAGAAAAAGCAAAACTCCAAGAAGTGGGATTCTCAGAACAACATCTGAGGTTATCAGAAGTTTCTAATTGGGACTATTGCTTTGAGGAAGGATGCCACCTAAGCAAACTTTTCTTTTAAGAAGGCTCTAATTATGAATGTGCTTGGTCCGGCATAGTGGTCATGTTTGATAAAAGCTGATCTGATGTTTGCCTTGTCCTATTCTGTCGAAAGCATTCCAGTGTGTTTTCACCAGGTTATGTTGAACTGCTCCTGGAGAATGCATGCCTGCACCTGCTCTTTGGAAGTACACCGCTGAGCATATAGGCATGCTGCTGTGTTGATAGTAAGAAGAAGGAAAAAAAGAGTAGGGATTCTTCATGCAAATTGGGCCAAAGCATCACCCTTTGATTTTAAAGTTGTTTTTTTAAAAATACTTTAGAGATAACTGTGCACTGTCACTTCTTAGGGCAGCCAAATGTATAAAGTCATGATTATTTAGAGGGTGGCTAAAGGCTTACTGCACTTTGTACTGTCATGGGCATCTGTGTGGTGTCTGTATACCATGCACATTTGGGTGTGGGTATTTATCTTTGGTGATAATGAAAAGAGACTGTGTAAATTTTTCTTTGCTATGTGCTTGCCTCTACAAAGTGTGACTAGCTCCAAAATTAGAAGTTTGTGGAGGCCGATCAGTTGTAGCACATTTTAAATAATTTTCTAAAGTATCTTTGTCATGGTGAGGAAGGAAAGTTTGAGACTGCTGTTGGATACCATTTCCTAGAACACAGTCACCTTAAAAAAAAAAGCTTCTAGGGAGCTATTAACTCTGTTTCACCTTTTCTACATCTTTTCAAAAGTGCCGGCTTGCACTTATGGTAGAGGATGGACATGAGTTGGGCTGTGATCCTAAACTCACTTGGAAATAAGGACCATTGACTGAAATGTGTTTACGATCAGGATGTTAAGCCTATGGCACTTTTCAGAGTAAGCTTACTGACCTATAGGCCTGCTCTAGAGTAATCAGTTTGAAGACTGTAGTTGCAAATCTCATTCTCATTTGTGTAGTTCTAAACCACAGATGGCTACTTGAAGACTTGTTCAGATGACACTTGCTTTTTTTGCTGATCTCATCCAGGCTCCTCCTGCCTGCTTTGTCATCTAAAATTGTTTTGCATTGGGGTGTTTTTACATACATCACTACATGCTGATAGTCTCAAGATCAGGCTGTGTACTTACTGTACTAAACACTGTTGTGGCAATGTTAGTACTTTGCATATTTTTTGTTGTTGAATCTGTGTCTAATGCAATAACACGGTGTGTATTGCATAGCTTAAGATCAGGCCAACAGTCTTGACTGGCATGCTAGCAGGAAGATATTCTATATATGGTTGAATGCAATGGCCAATAACATAAAATGCATCATTTGTGGGTCTCGACTATTGCTTATAGGTGAGAATCCTTAGTCACTTCAAAATAATCTGACTTTAATAGGTTTTCTTTAGCGCAAACATCCTGTGGCTATGTAATTGTACATTGAATCATTGTGTGCATCTGTAGTTACAAAGCTAGCGGTGTTTAGATTGCTTGTGGGCTACTGGGGTTCAAGTATCTTTCTTCTAGCCTTGTGCTTTTGAGCAACAACTGCTACATTTCTGAATAGTGTTTAGTATTTATGATATTGTAACTAGTGAATGCAGTGCTCTTTGATGATAGTGTGAAGCTGGTGAGGTTGAGAAGTTCATTCTTACATGCCATTAGGACTGGTGCTTAATCTGGTTTATATACAAATAAATACTCTGGCCCCAACCCAGTAATACAGATTTGCAAGATACATTTTTCTCTTCTTCCTGTTATGGAAAAGGATACAGCAGAAGGGAAACATAAAAACCTGCCTTACATTGGGCCAGTATTGTTCACTCTGACTGGCAATGGCTGTCCTGGATCTCAGGCAGAGGTTTCTTCACATCACCTGCTGCTTGATCTTTTTAACTCAGGAGTGTCAAACTTGTGGCCATGCAGATGTTGCTAGACTACAGCTCCCACAATCCCCGATTTTTAGTCATGCTGCCTGGGACTGATGTGAATTGGAGTCTAGCAGCATCTGGAGGGTCCCAAATTCACCACTCCTGTTCTAAGCAGAGATGCCACAGACTGACTTTCTGCATGCAAAGCATGTGCCCCACCCCATAGCTATTCCACCCTGCCCCACCCCACTCAGTTGAGCATTTCAGAGTGTTTTCATCTGTGAGATATTATTATGGCATGTGTTATATGACAAGCTGCCGTGGCATATAAATCTGTAAAATGAATGAATGAGGTAGGGAGAAAAGCAGGTGGCTGGGGTTCTAAATGCATCTCTCCCACCCCACAACAGATAATCAATTAAGTGATAATAGGAATGATCAAGTGCAGAAAATGTACTGATACCCTGTTCGCGTGATCAGCAATCCTGTGAATACATTGCTGTCTTTTTTTGGGTCCTGATGTGTCTTTGTTACCACACACATACACATCTGGGCCAATCTGGAAAAGATTGTATGTGACATAAGTTAAATTACTGCATGCTGTGGCACATTGCTTTCATAAATAGACTGATTTTTTTGGAGGGGATAATACAGATGATGTTTCACAAGACAAGGCACAGCAAATGAGTTTTGCAGCTGTGGTTATCTAAAGTGTTCAGTGCAAACACTACAGTTGGGTAAATAGATGATACAGATAAAAGAAGGAGCAGATGGCCAACGGGTGCTTGTGTATCTTGCAGTGTAAGGCTTGGCTATGTAGCTACACTGTGGTGACCCTTTACCTTCATATGTATGATAACCAGGAAGAAAAACTGAATTTCTTCCTGTCAGTGCAGCTTGCCCGAACCTTGGTCCTGTTTAAGATGGAGAGCAACAGTTGCTGTTTGTGCAGTATTGACTCTTGGGGAGGGGGTTGCATTACAATCTGGTCTATAGTCTCTTGCCATTACAGTGGTGCAGTTTGATACTTTCCACATCAACAACTAGGATTGAGCTGAATGTCGGGTGCACTTTTCATAAACCCTTTTGGCAGTGGAAGGGGAAAAAACACAGCAAGACTGAAAAGCACTTGGGTGCGTTTCACTAGAAACAATATGCATTAATTTTTCACAATTGAGCCACAATATCTTACAATGGTGTGTACTCTCTTTTAATGTAGACTAATTTAGTTTGTAATCTCTTGAAGCTTTTGGTACTACAGAAGTGGTGTGGCAAATGGAAACTATGTGGGTTTGTTGGGGGTCAAAGGATGAACTTTACAGTGGGTGGTCAATGCTAGTGCTACTCAGATTAAATCCATTGAAGCTAATGGATGTGACTAACTTGGGTTAATTTCCATTGGTCTACTCTGAGTAGGACTTTGTTGACTACAACCCAGTGTTGCCATCTGGGGCTACTTTGGAGAGTGTGAGATAGACAGATTTTTTTTTTAAAAAAACTTTTCAGCAGGCTTGTATTAATAAGCTATTTCTTATTTATCTAGTAAAATGAATTATGTGTACAGTTTTCTAGAACCCTTGGAAAGATAGCTTCAAGTTGGTGTTTTTCAAACTCTTTTCTGGGGTACTTGGGGCTTCCCTGGATGCTTATCAGAAGTTCTTTAGTGAGATAATCAGTAATGGTGGAAAAGCATTCTTAAGACGTTAGTTACCCATCAATACTTGAAGACAAGGGGACATAGCTCAGTAGTAGACCACATGGTTTGCATACAGAACATCCCCACTTTTAAATTCCTGGTATTTGCAGTTAAAAGGACCAGGTAGCAGGTAAGTTGCCAGGAACAGTCCCCTTCAGCTATCCAATGCCTGGGTAAACAGGAATGTTTTCAGTTTCCTCCTGAAAGTCAGTAGCAATGGAGACAGGCACACCTTACTGACGAGGGTGTTCCAGAAGTGGGGAGCCACCACTGAAAAAGCCCTGTCATGGGTTAACGCCAACAGGGTTATTAAAGTAAACCAGCACTGGTTGGCACCATTGTCGGCTGCCTTTTTTTTACTACGATAAATAGTTCTGGCATGATCTCTTCTAGCTAGAAGAGAGCAATAATAATACCATTTTTTAAAAGGGTCAAGCTAATGATCCAGGAAACTATAGACCTATTAGTTTGCTATCAGTTATGCTAGGTTTTTAAGCAACAGGTTAATTTTTTTTCTTGGAATCTGAGAAGGTAATGGGAAAGACCTCTCCCTAAGATACTAGAAAGCCACAGTCAATCAGAGCAGACAACACTGGACTAGATGGACAAGTGGTCTGACCTGGTATAAGGCAACTTCCTATGCTTTCTGGAGGAATAGCCATGGCTGAGTGGTAGAACATATCCTTTGGATGCAGAAGGCCCCAGGCTCAATTCCTGGCATCTTCTAGTTGGGCTGGGAAAGATCCCTATCTGAGACCATGGAGTGCTGCTGATAGCAGTGGATTTGATGGATCAAATCGTCTGATTCCTATGTCCCTACAGAGGCTTCCCTACAATATGCAGATTGCAAGGGAGTACTGCACTGTGCTCCTGAGTTGTACAAATCAACTGGTCTATGTGAACTGAGAGTGCATTCTAGAACACTTCCCAGAATCCTTTGCATTATTCAGGAGGTCCTCAGCAGACAAGCTAATGTTGAAAACATTTCCCCTGAAGATAGAAAATTTTAGTCATTCCCTTTTGTTTCTTTGCTAAAAAGATCTTGGCAGCCTTCTCCAACTTGGTGCTCTTCAGATATTTTCGACTGCCATTCCTATCAGCCTCAGCCAGCATGGCCGTGCTGACTGGGGATGATGGGAGTTAAAGTCCAAAACTTCTGGGAGGCACTGGGTTGAAGAAAGCTGGTCTACAGAATGAATGGCTATTTTTGCTTTGTTCAGTACCTGTTTTTTCTTCTCCTTTTCCTGATGAGCAAGTCTGCTGTTAAAATAAGTAACGACGCACACAAGCTCCCTGTATAGCCTAACATGAAGTGAGGTGGCAAGTATTCTGGGCTAAGCTAATTTACCCCAGGGAAAAATGCCACAAATACTTAACGATGCAAACAAGCCACGTGGGACCAATGCAAACTGCTGTGCACTTGGTAACTAGGTGTTGGTTACCAGGGATTGCTAATGTCTCTGAGCAGGAGGAGCATGTCTGCAGGTAGTTGACTTTGTTAAATCAACAGTAAGCTACATGAAAATACTGAGAAGAATGCCTCTGTGTGTGATTGTTACTGTATAAACCTCTAAAGGTTTCGCTATAATAGAGGAATTAGCTATCAAATCACACACTGCCCAGGACAAACATCTATTTCAGATGTGTATAAATATAAACTTTACACCACTTCAGCGGCTGTTGCACTGTGTAACAGTTATTATGCTACAGTGGCAAGCTTTGTGGCTTTTGCACTCGCATCCTCAACTGGCTAGGTGTAATTCAGTAGTATAGTGTTTTGTCAGGTTCTATGGGATAAGATAGTGAAACCACAAAATATTAGATCAATGCACAGTATTGGACCAAATGCAGAACGTGTGCCGATGCAACCAGCAAGTCATATTTACAAAAGATTTAGGGCTGATCTGCATGGCTTGTGCTGATCTGATGTTGACACTTAGGAGGTGCTGTTATGTTACATTTTTGAGAACATGTTGGGTTCATTTTATTCTGTTTGAGATAGTTATACATATTTTTTGTCATGGTGGTATGCTTGCTTTTGTTTCTGTTGCTTTAAACTTGGACTTCTTGTTAACTTCTTCAAATATGCTTGCATAGAAAAGTCTTTATCGACCAATCAGTTGTCCCTTACCCTGATGAAATATCTCTTTTTTTAAAAGACTAACTTGATGTCCTATATGAAGAAAATACTTTTCTCAGATTGCTTGTTAGCAGCTGTACTTTCTTTGTGCACTGTTGCCATTTTGTTTTTTTTGCTCTTGTGAAGCTGATATGAGTTGGCTTTCTGGCCTGGTGCCTGGTCTTACGCATGTTCTGATAAGTATCCATTGCAGCTCACTATTTCCAGGTTCAAATGCCTGGTGCCCACTGGGACTGGTGGGACAGAAGGCAGACAGGCCAATCATAGGTAGAGCCTGAGCCAATGGCAGGCAGAGCCAATGAATTTTAGTTTTGCCCCCCATCTTCCTCCCTGCTGAATTCTGCAAGTACAACACTGAGAGTAAGGAATATGAAGCTGACAGGCATAGTTCCCTGCCCCCTTGATGGTTGTGAGTAAAAAGGCAGGCAGGTGAAAGCTGGTTGAGGACTCCCTGATGGCTCAACCTCAACTGGTTCATTGGTAGCTAGTGCAGTGTTTCTCCACCTTTTTGAACTTGGGGGTCCCTTTGAGAAAAAAAAACTTACCATCTAGGCCCCCTTCAACTTGAAACTAACTATCTGTTCCACAGGTGAGAATGCAACCGTGTGTGTTTTGCTTCTGAATATGAGAATTTGTAAACTGAGTTATTACCCCGACACTGGCATCAAAAGAGGGATGGAGCAAGAGATCTCTAACTTCTGTCCTAAAACCTTGCACAGGGAAACCTTAAAGCAGTAGCTCTTCTTCCCAAATTAGATTGGGACAGGGCAGGAGGAGCAGTTAGTACCAATCACTGACACAAATCCCTTGCACATCAGTGAAAGTTCTTTATTATGGAATGGCTATTTTAACTAGTGTCTATAGCTAGTGGGGGAACTATAAGGCTCCATGTGCCTGAAGATTATATCCCTCTCCCCTGATTTTTGCACTCCATTTCCAAGTGTGCTTCCATAGGGAGTGTTGTCAAGACATTGCAACACTAATCTGTAATTAATCACCAGTGAACCCAGCTTGTTCTGCTGGACTAATACAGCTAATTTATTGAGAGAGTTGCACTGGACAAATCAGTGTATACTAAAGAGTCTTTCTCGCTGGCCAAGTGTAAGTGAGGGCCTTCTGGAAGGATTCATCTAACTCTCATAGTAAATAGTTGATAAGCATCATGTCAACAGTCAGTAGCAAATACATATTTCTACTGGCTAAGACCCTATACTAATCAGTTTCACAGGAGTTATCACTGTTTTGAATATTTCATAATCATCAGCACTTAATCTGTCTGAGGTCAAGAAGGGGTTTCACATGTCTGTCTATGTTGGATTTTATGGTTGTACTATTGCTGGATTGGTTTTATTGAATTGTTGCATGCTATGTTTTAATTTTGTCTATTTTACTGTTTAGAGCAGGGGTACATACCTCAGAATATGAAGCAAAGACATGTAGGCTTTTGGGGATGTGGCACCCCTGAAATGATCAGGGGCATGATGGCAAAAAGCAGTGGGGTCATGGGAAGTGGATCATTGCCCCTTACAAAGGAATCTCCTTACAAGATTAGACTCAGGTGGAAAAGCAGCTGCCTGATTTATATCCCAAGAGAGTAAAAGACAGACAACAATGATGATTGAACTGTTTTCGTAAAGCAGATATGGAAGAGAAACTGGAGGACAGCATAATCACAATGAGTCCACATGAGTGAACCGTTGCACAGCAAAGATTCAGAGACAATAAAGATGTTGCATTGATTACCATGTACGCATGCAGAAGTCATGCGAGGCTTTCTAAAGAGTGCTAAATATGCATTTGTGTGTGCCAGGTTCTGCTAAGGATTGCTGCATTCCAAGTTGATTCAGAACTGCTGCCTGGGCTCCAGGTGGGAGGAAGGGTGGGATATAAATCAAATAATAAATAAAAATAAATAAACTGCTTGCCCCTTTAAGGTGCCTGTGTTTGACCTAACCAGGAGCTGATGAGGCCATATCTCAGCTGGTTTTGGGGGAAGCTATGCTGGAATGCTGGTGAGAGGCTCTGCACACAGGACAGCCATAGGTGGTGTGGGAAATCTCAGCTGCAGCCACTTATACCTAATTGAGAGTAGAATCCACAGCCTTGTATAACCTTGGGGAAAGTGGAGGAGCTCCCCACATGGTTCATGTCAGGGATCTTCAGCTTCCAGGAAGGACTGGACCTGAATGCCAATCCTTTTCCCACCAGGAAACAGGAACAGGGCTGCCCTGGCACTAGAAAGCCTTACAGGAAAAGGATTGAGGAGAACCCAAGGGAGGATCTTCCAGCCACACCCTGGGCAATAAAGGGACCAAAGCATTGTTCCAGATCTCTCCCTAAAGTCTTCAGAGAAGGTGGCTACACTTCTTGAGGAAGCTATACAAAGAGAGTAGAACCTGGGTGCTTCCAAACAGTCACTGTTTTGGGGCGGGATTCAATCACATACTGGCAAATCCAGGTTGCACCATTAAAACTGGTTTGGAGCTCTTGTGTTTCCCAAAAGATCCGACTTTCTATGATAAGGGAAGTGATGGGGAAATGCATTTGAAAGTATCGGGTAACACTTGGCACACCATCATCCAGCCTCTCTGCAAACAAATCAGAGTGTATGCTCATGAAATAGACTATGTCAACTAATCTCCCTGCAAATCAGGATGGATGCTCAATAAACAGGTCAGTTCCAGATGACATTTCTCTACAGCTGTGCAATCATCTTTTGCATACACTAGAGGGAGCCAAACAACATTTCCTGCAGTGTGTAATAATACACAATTCCCAGACTCCTACTTGAGGGCTGGCCCTGACACTGCGATTAAAGGAGAAGGTTCTTCTATAGAGAAAGGAGAATTAGAAGTAACTGAAGAAGACCCCTCACTTGTCCATTAGGTACTGTGCCGGATAAAGACTCTTAACTTAATCAGAGCTGTGACTATACCTCTTTTCTTCCATGCGAGACCTATGCCTTGACCTGAATGACTCTTGAGTGGAACCTAAGAAGCTGCCAGACCATTGGTCCATCTTGCTCTATATTGTCTACATTGACTGGCAATGGCTCTTCAGGGTTTCATACAGGAAATCTCTCCCAGCCGTTCCTGAAGATTAAGGGAACTGAACCTGGGACCTTCTACATGCATAGGATTGAACCTGGGACCTTCTACCACCGAGCTACAGCCCTTCCCAGAGTGCAGGATTTGGTTTGGAATTTCATGGATTATTTTCTTAAGTTGCTTCTGAAGTTGTTTCAAGGACCAAGGCACCTCAATGTCCTCTCTCCCTGATGATTGTCCACAATGTGTTTCTGGTTTTAAAGTTTCTAAGCAAGTAGAGACATAAGATGTTTCTCTCTGGAACCAGTCTCAGATTTTGTTTTTTAATTATTCATTATGTTTCTATTGTGCCCTTCTGCCAAGGTGTTTCGGGTGAAGTGCATGCCCGTCCCCAACGATTTTATCATCAAGACAACCTTGTTAGGTAGATTAGACAGAGAGAGACTATGCTTAGCCCAAGGTCAACTAGGAAGCTTCATGGCTGAGGAGAGAATTGAACCCAAGTTTTCCCATGCTGTGTAAGTAGTCATGTTTCCAGGTTACAGGCTCAAACCTTAGTTTCTCTTATTCTATGTGATAAGCTAGTGGTTTGCAGTTGTCCTTTCAGTGCTTTCTATATCATGCTGATATTGTGGTGTATAAAGCCCTATACAGCTTGGGACCAGGATATCTGAAAGATTGTTGTACCTCTTGTATACGTAGTCGATCACTGCGCTCTCGTCAGGAGGTCTGTTCCGCACAATATAGGAATTGGGTCTTTAGTGTTGTGACACCTACCCTTTGGAATTCCCTCCCCTTAAATATTATTCTATTGAAGACCTTCCTGTTTCAACAAGCCTTTTAAGTAGAGACCTTATCCCAGTCTGTGTCTGTGTTGGATTTGCATTTTAAAATGTTTTATAGATGTTTTTAGTGTTTTGTTGTTTGCCACTCTGGGATCCTTCTGGGAGGAAGGGATACAAATTGAATGAATGAATAAACAGTGGTCCATGGTTGTGAATGTCATGAGGAAGCAACAGTGTCTCTTCTCTGATATCATAGCAGAACTTGCCAAGCACAAATGTCATGGCCCCTTCTGAATGACATTGGTTTATTTTTCTAGTCCTGCAGAGAAAGATTAGCCTTGTGCTAGGCAGCTGATTCCAAAGTAGGATTTGGTAGAACTTGGAGATGTTAAGACCTATGAGCAACATTGGCTAACCAATGTAGGCATTACTTTCATGTCATGAGCAACATTCAGATGTTCTTATGTTACTACAAATTCACTAACCTTAGATAATTCTAGAGGACATGGGTTGATAGTTGATGCTTGCTCCTTACGCATCTGATGTTTCACAGCTGTGGTAATAGGGAGAAGAAAAATAATTGTTGATATCTTCACCAAATAGCTTCCTTGTCAAAAATGGTTGTATGTATAACCCTGCAGGTGGCAGACAAAAACTTGCCACTGAACTGTAAATTGTGGATTGATCTACCTGTTAACACCCATCATGGGGTTGTTGCAAAATGTGGCTTCCCAGTGGCTTGTAATCCCCACCCCAGACATAATGTTAGGATTTGCTTAGACCAGGGATGGAGACCTATGACCCTAGATGATGTTGGGTGGCAAGGCCCATCATGCCTGATCACTGGCCATGCTGACTGGGGCTGATGGGAATTGAATTCATGCAGCATATTGGAAACCCAAGGTTTCTCATCCCTTGCTTAAACATACAGTAAGAACATAGAGTCACTGTGCACGCTAGGTTAAGATGAGGGGAATGTTCTCTCTGGAAATGCTTTTCTCTTTGGTGTGTGTACTGTAAACCATGGGTTGGCCTATGATGCAATTCAATTTCTAATCCTTCTGTGCAATTCAAGCTTAGCTTTAATATGCAGAATGAGATGGCGAGCTTGTGCAAGGAATATTTTGGCCTCTAACTTCAAATACCATTTTTTTTGGAAGGGGGGAAGTAGAATTACCACATGAAAATGTTGCAAAAATAAAATAAATTGCACTGCATTGAAATATACCAGCTGTTCGACATTCTGCTTCTATCTTGAGCCCTTTTATGGTTCTGCTGATGGAGAAGTAATTTTGGGCATTTGGCTTTAGTTCAGTAGCTTTTTAAGTAAACAACCCTTCACCCCCTCCCTGAGTTATTGAGTCAATTACATGACTTTTACTGAAAATATTTAGCAGCCACCAAAGTTCTAAGCAATCTGTTAAGCTGCCTCAATTCACATGCCACTATCTTATGTGTGTTTTGAAAATATAGAGTAGTATGTTTTTCTCTTACTGCTGCACTCACCTCTTCAGGTGCCTATTTGCTGTTCTTTGGAAGGCGAGCGTTCTTTACTGTATCTGGGCAATTTTGAGACAAAGCGTGTGTTCTCCCATGCTCTGTAGTAGCTTTTTTTGTAAGAAGGACAAGCACTTATTTGTTGTTGGTGCTGTTTTAATCACCTTCCACATATGTGTCAAGGCAACACACACAATATAATAGAACAGCTAAAAACCAATTAAAAACAGCACAAAAATTAACAGCAGATGTATTTTAAAAACAATACGTAGTAGATACCCATGGCAGAGTCCTATTTATTCAGCTGAGAAAGCTTGTTGGAGCCCTGGGCTCTTTCTAGGAGGAAGGCCTGTGTGTGTGTGTGTGTGTGTGTGTGTGTGTGTGTGTGTGTGTGTGTGTTCAATTGTTTCTGGAAGGTGGGGATAGTGGGTGTCTGTCGCATCTCAGCTGGAATGCTGTTCTACAGAACAGGGGCAGCAGCCACACTGGAAGCCCTGCTCTGAATGCTGTGGAGCAGCCTTCTGATATCTTTGGAACTTGAAAGAGAAGTTCTCCCACAAACTGCAGTGACTTATTGGGTATATAAGAGGTGAGGTGGTCTCTCAAGCAACCTGGCTTGAGCTGTGTAGAGCCTTATATGTTAGTACCAGCACCTTGAACTTGGCCTGGTAGCAGACTGGCAGCCAGCGCAATTTACTCCTCTGTTCTGTACTACTTACTTACCTGTTCAGAAAGAGAGCAACACCCACACTTGCTAGAAACAGAAACCCATTAAAAATCCCCCCCCGGCTCTGCTCCTGTTGCTCATGTATCAGCTTTTCCTCTTCTTTGTATACGTGTTGCTTTGAGCAGCTTTTTCAGGCATGGCCTGCTCTTTTTTTCTTCTTCCAGAGCTGCTCATAATCTTCCAGCTCCTCCAGGCAGACAGTTCTGCCTACAGCGTGTACAATGCGAGTGTGTGTAGCTTCTGGATTTGGCCAGAGGGGCTTCTTCTCTTGACTTGTTGCCAGTGTCATGTTTGCAGGTGGATGGCTGATTTTGGGCTCATCCATACTTCCATTTAATCTGCAATGTAAGCCCTTGTGTCTCCATTAATTCTCCCTCTTCGTTGTGACATTTGTGTCTAATCATTGCCTTCCCACATTGTCCCTTCCCTTAATCCACAGATTCTCATACCAGCTATACTGCACACAGGAGAGAAAAAGTGATCTAAGGAGGGACCCGTGGTTATGTTGCCTCAGTGTGGGGAGTTCTAACTCTACCTTCTTCCATTCCTCCTGTTTCTGTTGGTTCCCATTGGCTCCCTCACCTTTCTGCTTTTTCTGATCTGAGCCAGTCAGCAACACTCCCTGTGCTGGGATGGGAGGAAGGTGGGGGGAATTTGTGTACAAAAAAAGGGAACACCTACAAGTGTGGATGAGGAAATAGTTTGATTGAAACAACAAAAAACAAAGAAAGTGCAAAGCAGTCAGGTTTATCCTTATCCTTATCCAAGGCTTTCCAACTGTGAGGGTGGTTCTTCTTCTTCTTCTAAAGAAATGAAATGAAATGAAAAAGGAAACTACATGCCAATGGTAGCATTTCAGTGTTTGTTTTTGGTTTCCTAGTTGTGAAGGTTATTCTTTAAAATAATGAAAAGGATAAAAAATATATGCCGATGACAGCAATTCGGAGTTTTCAGTAACCCTTGTGCTGCATAATGGTGTGATGGTAAGTAAATTGTGCTGTGTACAATGTTTTTTCTTCTTCCTTTTATCAAGTTAAGCAACTTCCTCTGTATTGAATAAATACAGAGAAGCCTTTTTAAGAAAGCAATTAATGTAGCAGAAACCAATACATCCTGCTGTTGAAAATGATTTCCCTGCACTTTTCTTTAAGCAAATACCATCAGCAACAATAATGAAGAAAAGTAGTACAAAGAGTTTGCCAATACAAACTAGCATTGCTTGGCTATCACCCTTTAAAACAAAACAATAGCTTGACCTTCATAGGGGAATTCACATATCATAAGAGGTCCTGCGAAATGCTACCCTGCTTGCTAATGGATTGCCCATGGCAGTCTGCCCTCACTTTATTGGAGGTATGTGTTGCAGCATTGTTTCTTTCCTGTACGCACCAAGGATGCTATTCAATGGCTTTGCTTGGAATGCCATTGTTGCCATTCCTTCATCCCTGCAGCTAATGATAAGCTCCCCAGCTAAATCTACCATATTTCTTTCATACTGCAAATAATCAGTGCATTAACAATGCACCATTTGCATTATTAAGAAACCTTGTAGCTGGACAGCTGGTAACTACCAGGAAGCATTGTGGGAACAGAGTAATGGTTGCAAAGAGGGAAAGGGTTAGTAGGACTGTTATGAATCACTTGTCTGTCATTGAGGTACACAGCCTCCTTCCAGTTCTCTACAGTCTATAGTTTTCTGCTTTATATGCTCAGGTTCCACACCTCTGTGTTCCTCTTGTATCTTTAGGCTCCCCAGCAGCAGCAGCAAGCATTAATAAATGCCTAACTAATAGCTCAGTTTCTCCCTTTTGCTGTTCCCATCTGGTGACTCTAAATTACCATTTCTGTCTCTGCTAGCTGTAACTTGTTATTTAAAAGTCTCACCTTGGGGTTCAAAAACCCATAAGATGGTCTTTGATCTATTTTAAAAAACATTATCAATTAAAATAAATATTGTTGTAACTGATTTTAGTGTTGTAACTTACTTTAGTGTTAGTGAAGGGCTGGAAAGAAATAACACAATATATTATTAACATTAATAATAACTATTATTGTTGATGTAGTATAAAAGCAGGATATAAAAACAAATCCAACAAGGGGCGGTGGGATAAAAGAATGAACAGCAGAGCCATTTTAAATAAATAAATAAATTAAATTAAACCTTAGAGAAAGATACTGACCTAGTAGTAGTAGTAATTATTATTATTATTATTTGTTGCATAGTTTTGAAATGACAGCACTGAAGGATGGGATAAACCTCATCATGCAGTAGGCAGTTCTTAGTGTCGCTGTTGAGAAAACTCTGACCTTATAAAGCTCCTTGAGGCCTTGGGATTCAAATACTGGATAGACCACCTTCTCCCATATCAACCTGCCCAAACATTAATATCTTCAAGGCTGGCCCAAGACATCTTGCTGCTTGAGGCAAAGAACAAGATGGCATTCCCATTCCCCAATTCCATATGCAGAAGCCTACCAGGTAGGCATTTGAATCTTACACCCCCATCCAATGAAATATCTTCCACCTCACCTTAAGGCAGGAGGTTAGCTTAGAGTTGCAGGACAGGCCATATGGTAGGCAAGCTGTTTCTGCCAACACCTTGCTGCCATTTCATGCTCACCGATATCTGCCGCCTGATGCAGATGGCTCACTCTGCCTAATGCTGGAACCTACTCAGAGTGCCACAACCACAAGTGGGTAGCCCACAAGTGAGTCCCACAACCACAAGTAGGGTACCTTCTAGAAAAAAATCCATTTGCAACCCCATTAACTCAGAAAATCACAGGAGTAAAGTCTTGAAATTTTTTAGCAAAGTACCAGCAAACAGTTCTTTTCTGACGTTTTCAGGGGGAAACAGAAGTGTGCATGTGCAGAAAGGGTTTGGGAGTGGCAACATATCCAATGATGTTCATTGTTGTGTGTCACCGTGCCCACTGGTATGAATGAAATTTAGCACAACATGGCAGTGTATGAGTCATAAAGCCATAGATCCATAATGCAACTGGGACTGCAGCATGAAAGAAATGTTAGAAATCTGGACTGAAGTGCTACCTTTATAAACAGTAAAACTAACACAATAAATGCTATGTCTGAATGCAGCCAGTGTGTGTTATATATGGACATACAGCCACTTTTGCCAGAATGATTGCTGCTGCCTCCACGGTTATTCCTATACCAGTTTGGATACATTTAAACATTTCTGCCATATTGTTCAGCTTTCTGGAATGTTTACAAACCATACAAGTGTTGCCTACCCGTTGGGGAATGTTTGTACCTAAGGATGGCTTGATGAAAGAGGTTGCCTCTTCTGTTACTCTTCCGTCTTTATCTGAAACAGTACCATTTGCCTTTCTTTTTAACATAATTCCTTATTACTTGCTACTCAAAAGCAGTAGGGATTTGACAATTACTCATATGGTTATACTGCTTGCTGCAGTTGTTAGGATTATGGATAATTGTTATTAAAATCTTATGTTGCTGTCAGAATGATCTTGTGTATATAATTGAGTCCGCTTCTGTTACTTTGATATAGTTGACAATCTGTTATGTGCTGTTTGTATCTTTTGATGTTAAGGCCTACAGCTTAACCAATTAACAGAGTCATTTATTTAACATGGCAATTACTGGAAAGAATCACCTATTTGCAAAAAATGGATCAGACTACAGAGTAGGAAATATTGCTAGGGGCACACAGTTCAACCACATTTTTCATTATCTTTTCGGTAACTAGAAGTCTACAAACTTATAGGAGGGTTAGAAACTTCTTAAAATAAATGAAACTTCTAAGCTCCAATCCTGCAAACACTTACCTCAATGGGATATCATATATCACTGAGTAGACATGTATAGGATTATAAAGACTGCCAGTCTTTTAAATATATTTCCCAAGAATCTAGCAAATCTCTTGAGGGTCAAATTACTTGAACAGTTTTTCTTTTTCCTCACATGTTGTGTGTCTTTGTTAACCTTTTTAATTTAATTTCATTTTCATCATTTATATATCACTTTTCAGGTGCACCCCCTTCCAAAGCAGTTTTCAAAATCTGAAGCAATATAGACTTTTCCCATTGATGCTAATCCAAAGAAATTCTACACCAAAGACATTCTGTTGGTTTGCCTCAGAATCCTTTCAAATTCAAGACCATTCTCAGCTTACCTGAGGCACTGTTGGACCTCACCATAGCCCATTATGAACAAAGAAGGTGCTCTAGAACTATTCTGCCCTCCAGTAGAAAGAGGGTTCTGGTTCAGGTGGGGGGTTCATGGTAAGAGATCAGGTTTCCACAAATAGTCAAGTAAAGCAAAACAAAATTCAGCATTGTCCATAAGTGAGGAGGAAACTGTGCTGAGTTTCTTGAATACAATTCGGATGGAGTATCAGTGGGGACCTCTTCATTCATCTTTGGTTATCTAGCTAAAATGGTTAGTTCGCCCGTTTGACTAAGGAACAGCTTGGGTCCAGGGTACCTTAAAGGCCTTGTGAGTCCTTATATCCCGGTTCAGTCACTGAGATCACCCAGAGGAGTGCTGTTAGTTGTCACCCATGTCAGAGGCCTAACTGGCCTCAATGAGAAGTTGGGTGTTGAATGTTGCCACTCTCATGCTGTGGAACACTCTTCCAGCAGAGATTCTGCAGGCATCCTTGCATTTTCCTGTAAGGCATCTCTGGAAGCCTTTTTTTTTTTAATGCTGAGGGGAACCCCTATATTGCGGGTGCATCCTTTGCCCACCACCCCCATATTAGGATGAGGTTCTATTGAATTCTTTATTAGCCAATCACTTTAACAAATATTTTCTCCTGTTTTTCATGGTGTTTTATATTTTATTGTTGGCGTACACCACTCTGAAGTTTTATATGGTGGTATATAAATGCTTTCATAAATAAAGACATGGAAGCTGCTTTATACTAAGATGGGCCATAGCTCCATATAGACCAATATTGTCTACTTTTGATTAGCGGTGGCTGTCCAGGATTGCAGGCTG
This sequence comes from Rhineura floridana, assembly GCF_030035675.1. Classification (NCBI taxonomy): domain Eukaryota; kingdom Metazoa; phylum Chordata; class Lepidosauria; order Squamata; family Rhineuridae; genus Rhineura; species Rhineura floridana. Next base: position 30,836,154 of record NC_084492.1, on the reverse strand, counting down.
AGGTATTTTCTAGTATCCGATATCTGAGCCTTTTAACTGCAAGAGCTGTGATTTTATCCCAGGATCGTTTGCATGCAAAACATGTACAGCAGCACTGAGATATGGTGTCCTCCCTAATGGGCATGTTTATGAAGAGGTGCTGTTAATAACCAAGGCTACTTTTGTATGCCATATGATAGGGGTGGCCAGTCTGGTGCTCTCCAGATATTTTTTTGGACTCCAACTCCCATCAGCAGCAGCCAGTATGGCCAATGGCCAGAGATGATGGGAACTGTAGTCCAGCAGCATCTAGAGGGCATCATGTTGGCTACTCCTTCATAGGGGGTGGTGTGACTGAAAATTAGAAACCTGTTTAAAATTCTCCGTCCTTGAGTCACAAATACAGAGAATCCACATCACTCTAAATCGCTACACAGTGATTCCTAGTTTCATGTATGTATGTCCTTAATTAAACATTACTGCATTTGGTGGTATGTAAGGTGACATGAAAGTTCCATCCAGAGAGAGCTTCAAACAGCATTTTCTGGGCCGAGATCACTATGTATAGATAGAGCCCTCTGCTCCACTTGTAAAAAAAAAGGCACAGATTTGCATAATATTCAGATATACTTTGTGCCATATTTATTTATTTACTACTTTTATACCCCACCTTTCTTTCATTATAGAACCCAAAGCGGCATACAAATGGTTTTGGGGTGGTCTCCCATTCAGTTACTGACCAGACCCAGACCTGCTTAGCTTCAGCAATATAATGTCCTCATGTGCCTTCAAACCATAGCTACGGGCTGCTTGTATCTCCTTTTTTGTAGGAGAGGTTGAGGGCCCCCCAAATAAATCTGGGTACACACAAGTATTAAGATGTCTGACAGACAGAATGTCAATAGGTGAAGCTTTCCCCATAATTATATTGCGATACTAGGAAAATCTTATCCTGTTGTGTGTGCCAACTGTTAAAGGCACAATAGTCCTGCTTTCCCCCAATGCTAACCCTGAACCGCACAAAGAACTTAAGTTTAATGAATTGTGAACTTATTATGTTACTGTAGGCTTTTCATCAATTGATCTTAAAGTGGCAGTATTACATTCAGTGCTACACCAGGCAAGATGGTTGGGAAGGGTGGTCAATAGGTATTTAAGATTGGCAGCAACTAAAATTCAGATGCCCATGCTCAGATAAATTAAAGATTAAATTGTAGCTCATAATAATTCCCATAATGTTATCAAAACAAGTCAAACAGCCAGTTTTTTCTTTGTAGCAAAAAGTATTTGAACTTTTGACATGAATATACTCATTTAAGTATTTATACCAATAGCAAAAACTCACCCCCGAGAATCCCCTTATCCCCCTCCCATTGGTTGGGAAAATCACTCGTATGTGCTGAAGCAAATGCATATTTTTTTTTTAAAAAAAATCCGTTTTCCATACCATTAGTTATCAAATATACCTACCCAACCAGTAATTGTCTCCAGGTCACTCTATGCAAGCAACTGTCTAGCTTACATGACATTTTCAGCAATGACATTTTCTGCTTTAATCATAAGAACACCAAATTCTCTGTCCCTCTCATAAAGATACCATAGATGGAAGAATAGAGCTTAGTCTCAACCTTTTTCTAGGGAGACCAACAAATGGTGGCTGGCCCAAGATCAAGTGGGAATTTGAACTTGGATCTCCTTTGTTCACACCAGCACTGTAAATATACACCTCATGTAAAACAGAGAGGTGCATATAACAGAATTTTATGAAATATGCTGGCTGGGGAGTGTAAACCTAGTAGTGAACAGAGTTATCTGTGAATAATAGATGTTCACATGAGAGGAATTCTGCTAGATTCTGGATTTAGTTCAGTAAATAAAACAAAGCATACTAACTGTGCAGTGAATTAAGCACCCTGTACAATGATGCACAAGGCTTGTTTTATATATCTCTTTTTTCCTTGTGTTCAGTAGCGTACCAAACAAAAACAAACCAAAACAAAAAAACCACAACTGGTTCAAGGGACTGGCAGTTCTGTTTGTTTTGAAAATTGTAAGTGTTTCAAGACTAAGCTGTTTCTAAATTACTCAATTGTATAGTAATCACTTTGCTGAAATAAATAGCTTCATTTGAAATTACTTTAAAATCCCCTTAATGAAGTTTATTCATAGAGCTATATATGTGGTAATGGTGTGTTTATTAATAAAGGTAGTCTCCAACAGACAAGGTTTTTTTTTAGCTAATGTGAATTTCATTAAGGTCTTAAGTACTTCGGACAATACAGTACTCCTTTTCAAAATGTTGTACATGGCTTAACAAAAGCATCCATGCAACATGAACACAATTCTAGTTTCATAGATGGATTCTTATGAGATCCTTTGTGGTTACTTTTTTTTTCTACCATGATACAAGAATTACTATTTTTCTCTTGCATTGTTGCATGTAATTAGAAGCTTTCTCTAGTTTGCAGCTGGAACCTGAAATAATGTCTTTGGCAAATACCCTGTTCAGTTAAAGGGGGCTATGAGAACAAGAATGTTTTAAGGGGGTGAGCTCTTTTTGCTTTTAAAAATGGCTGACAAGATGAGCATCTAAAATCCATAATTCAGTTTCAAGCATACCTGTGTCTGAAATATTAGGTGTTTGTGGTATATGTGTGTGTGTGTGTGTGTGTGTGTGCAAATACTCCTTAAAATAATCATTTTGTTTGCTTATCATATACTGTATCATATGCTTTATCTCTGCTTTATTATTTTATTTATTAAATTTATATTCTGCCCTTCCTCCCAGAAGGAGCCCAAGGCAGCTTTATCCATGCTAAATGTGGCAAATTAATGAATTGTCATGCTAAAAACCCCAATGAAGTAATCTTCTGTCAGTGTGAATTCCTGACTCCAGGACGTTTACGGTTGACCAGTCCTCTGTAATTGAATGGCTGTCTGGTCAATGTCTGATTTAAAGATAACCATCAGAAGCAAGAACAGAGACCTTGAAACTGCATATCAACAGTGAGTGCCTGGAAAGTGAACTGAGTAGGCACACAGGTCACCTGATCTTCCTCACCATGGTGAGATGTATTTCTATTTAAATTATTCTAATTGGGTTGTATCCAGTGTTGCAGGAGTGGAACTCCACTCACACCTTGGGACTTCCCCTTCCTCCTCTCCCACCATGCATCCCAAATCACCAACCCTCTGGAGCAGAGGGGTGCTGCTGTGGGAAGGAGACAAAGGGGGAAGTTCTGTTGTGTGAGTGGAACACTGGCATCGGATACCACCCATTATTTATATATTTGCATCTGTGCATATAATTTAACATATAGTATGCATATGGTATGCATATGTTCTTTCTTGAGGGGGGTGATGCATTTCCCTTTTTCTGGTGATACGTAAATGGCCACCATAGTTACATTTATCTTTTTCAAAATTCAGAAAACTGTAGTTGGAAACCCCAGTTGAAGTCATCATGGTTTTATTATATCATGCCATCTTTGTAGACCAGGGATGGGGAACCTGTGGCCTTCCAGGTGTTGTTGGACTGCAACTTCCATCATCCCTGACTGTTAGCCATGCTGGCTGGGGCTAATGGGAGCTGGAGTCAAACTACAGCTAGAAGGTACCAGGTCCTTCATCCCTGGTGTAGACTGTACTTTAAAGAGAAATAACAGTAAAATACAGGTTTGTGGTTTGAAGAGCTTACAAGTCAGTTGGGGGTAGAAATAGGAAGATAGTACTTCCACTTTCAGGGGCAGTATGCTTCTGAATCCCAGTTGCTGGAAACTATTGTACTCAGGTCCTACTTGTGGGCTTCCCATAGGCTTTCCAATATCTTTGGGGATTCCTTTCCCAAGATGCACCTATCTGGATCCTTAGATCTTCTTCTGAGGCCCTTCTTCAAGTCCCCCTTCTGTGGGAGGCTCAAAGGGTAGTGACAAGGGAGAGGGCCTTTTCAGTTGTGTCTCCCCATTTGTGAAATGCGCTCCCCAGTGAGGTCTACCTGGTGCTTTCACTGACATCTTTTTGGTACCAGGTAAAGACTTACATTTTTTCCCCAGGCTTTTGATAAGACCAGGATGATACTGTTCGTTGTTTGTATGCTGCCAGAACTTTCTGTGGCTGTATGAGGGTGGGTGTTGCTGTTTTTTTCCTTCATGTAATGATGTATTGTTTTTTGTTTTTAACAGTGTTCTAAGTCGCTTGGAAATCTTTAAGTAGCAAGCGACTAACAAATCTTTGATGATGATGGTGATAAATTTGATTAGCCATTGTGAGAACAGAATGTTGGACTAGATGGGCCCTTGGCCTGATCTGACAAGCTCTTCTTATGTTCTTAAGATAACAAAGGATGAATATGTGGCAAGAGCAGCAAGTGCTGCATGCAAGGAAATCCAGATAAATATCATTTGACTTTGTTTTAACTGCTAATGGGAATTAAGGATTTAATCCTCATTTTGGGGGAGGATGGAGGTGGTTTTGAACTGGTGTTAGAAGCATAATAGTGAGGTGGCATCATGGTGTTTTGAGTAGGGATGTGCTAGAATTCCAGCCAATTCAGATTTGGTACTGAATTTTCCATTAATTCGCTTATTTGCTATAGTTGCGGATTGGATTTTTACATAGTGATTTTACGCAGCTATGTTTGGAAACATTTTTTAAATCTGCACCTAAATATCAATATTAATATCAATAATGTATATATAAATTATCAATATTTACTTTACCATGTTCCTTTACTTGTTTGATCTTTCCTTTAATTGATACTTTTCTTTAAAAATACTGATAGTAATATCAGTATTTGTTCCAAGAGGGGAAAAAAAACCACTTCAACAAAAGCAGTGGCTTGTGGACAAAGAGCAAACTCAAAATGATTCCAGCCTGTTAGGTTGACTGAATGCTTTAGAACTGGGACCGGCCAACGAATCCCATTCCTAGATTTGAGAAGGAGCTCCAGGCATTAGGGAATATAGCAAGGATGAAAATACAGAGTTCTTTAAAGGCTGTTTTCAGATGGTAGATTTTGACGATAGTGAACACAAGCAGGGCCTTGCAAGAGTTGACTAAGGGATCTGTCTTGTTAGGAAACTACCTTACACTGAACCAAACCATTGGTTCATCTAGTTTAGTACTGTCTGCAGTAACTGGCAAAAGCTCTCTGATGTGTGAGACAGGAGCTTTCCCTGGACTCCTTTGGAGATGGTGGAAGGAACTGAATATGGGACCTTCTGCATGCAGAACAGGTTCTCCTCCACTGAGCTAGGGTTTTCAACAGTGGCCATCCAAATGGATTAAGGAAGTTTACAAGCAGCAGCCCTCCACTATTTGTACTCAGCCAACTGTTATTCGGGGGTTCTCTTGATGATTTTAATACCGTTGCATGCTGTTTAGGCTAGGACTGGAGTCCTGAAATGCTTTGTCATGCCAAAATTGTAGGGAATTGTCACTTGTGTGATTTCACCACATCAAAAGTGGTTCTTTAAAATCAGATATTGGTTTGGCAAGTTCCTGAAACAGAAATACTTTAAAGAGAACTTGAGAAGTATAACCAAAGAGTTTTAGATTCTCTTGAGTTCTGAGGTTTGCTTTGCACAATATTCCTTCACAAAGATATTCTCTATCCAGGGAAATATATATTTTGCCAGAATATGTGAAATGCAGAATAGATATTTTATTTTTGTAGTTATTACACTGTTTGGATGAGCAGCCAGCGCTTTAAGATTTTTTTTTGTTAACTTTTGTTACATACAGATTTTTGTTTATGGTAGCCTAGCATGCAAGGTTAGAACCAGGTTAAAGCTTTCTTTTATTTAGCCAGAGTGAAAACATATCTGTGTAAAAGTGAGATCTCTCTCTCTCTCTCTCTCTCTCTCTCTCTCTCACACACACACACACACACACACACACACACACACACATACACACACACACATACACACACACACACCCGCGAGAGGATTTTTAAAGCATCAAAGAGCCCTTCAGAGAGGTTTGCTCTGGATCTTAGTCACTAAAACCATATATTTATTACAGTGACAAAACAGATATGAAAGTCTTATAATAAAACATTTTGGCTTCTGCATTCTTCAGCTGCTCTGATGTGAAACAATCATATTCACAGAACAGCTGAAGAAAGCAGAAGCTGAAACATTTTATTATAAGAATTTAATATCTGTTTTGTTAATCACTTTATCTTTTATTGAGACTTTGTTTTCCAGGAAGACCTGGTGCAAAAGGGCTTTTCCATATTTTTTCCAGGAAATTGGCAACTTTACTTCATATTATTCCCTCTGTTTCTGATGTTTTAGGCATTGTGCTGGTTCTTCTGCAGCCAAGATGACATCACCCTCGCACAAGATGGAGGTGTCAGCTGGCTTGGAGGAACCTTGGTGGGAACAACAACAAAAAACATTTTTTTAATTAAAAAAAACCCAAAACAGCCCCATGAAAACTGACTGAGTGTAGAGGGGAAAACATTGAAAACTGAGAACAGGGGAATGGAATGAAGTGGCTGGAATCATGATCAACAGCACTCCATGCTGCAACTTTTTGTTGCAGGTCTCAGTTGTACATCATTAAATAATATCTGTGCCACTGGTACCCTAAAGGGTACAGTGGTGAAACATTGCTGTCATGTTCTTTTGAGGTGAGTTTTGCTGATGTTGGATTCATACTGCTATATCCCCATTGATGAAAGCCTTTTGGTATGGTATGTGGTTAGATGACTGATTCTGGGTGCCTGATAAAGTGCTGCCAACCTCCAAGTCTGCATGGATTTCCTGACTCAATAAGGCTATATATCCAATGTTCTCTGTCCACCAGCACGAGATCAAGTGAGTTTTAATGTTGCACAACAGATGAATCCATTGTGACTGTTGTGCTAGTGGTAACTCGCTATGCAACAGATTGTGTAATGGATTGTGCATCATAGTAACCAGCAGCCTTCTTACGTATTCTCTTGTGCAACAATGTTCCACTGGTGCAAAGCATTTTGCCAACAGAACAAGTTTGGTGCTATGTGGCTTTAATTTAGAGCTACATTGGATGCAACCCACATATTACAAGTCTTGTTTGGTCATGAAAACGGACCATTTGGTTATCTCACTGCTGCATGCGGGGAATTCATTATCTGCAATGCTGTTATTGAGAAGTTCCCTATGCCCTATACATGTACTGCAGATGATTCCACAAGATTAATGTTTTGGATCCAATTTATACATGCACACACCTCATTGTATAGAATTCCTGGGACTGCACTTTCCAGACTGCACGTGGCAATTACCTGTTGCCAAGGTCAATGTGTTTTCCTTAAGGGAAATTTTAATCAGGCACTGCTTTGAAGTTATACCTGCTTGGAGTACAGTGCAACAGATTGTTACTTTTATTTGACTCTGGTCTTCTGGAATCCTTCTTTCTATAGACTTTGGCACTGAAACGCCTGTTTCGAAATAATAGCTTGGCTGGTTTTGCTCATGGAAGATATTTACCCAACAAATATCTTGAGCTTATTTGTATAGTCATGGGTAATTACTACTGTACTGGCTTTTCTTCTTCATTGTTCTGTAGTCTCAGTATATCATTGTGAAGGCCTGGATGCGGTACACCAGCATATGTAGAGGGAAATTTAGAGGGATTGCCATAGCTTAGTGGTGTAGAGAATCTGCTTTGCATGTAAAAGATCCTGGGTTCAATACCGAGAATCTCCATTATAGGCCTGGGAGCGATTCTAGTCTGAAATGGTGGAGAGTCCCTGCCAGACAGTGTAAACAATAATGAGCTAGATGGACCAGTGGTTTGATTCAGTATAAGTCTGCCTCCTATGTTCCTGTGGCCTCCACTAGATCGAAGATAAGCTGGGGCAACAGGTGTGTGGTGGATTGGCCCAATCTGGGACAAGTATCAGGACCCATGGTTGCCCAATGATTTATTTTATTTATTTATTTTATTCGATTTCTATACTGCCCACAGCCAAAAGGCTCTCAGGGCGGTGCACAACAGGGAATAAAATACTATAGAATCACAACAAACAGTAAAAACATACATATTAAACAATTAAACAACCTGGTATACGATAAGAGCTAAAAATAGATTAAAATAATAGATTAAAATGCCTGGGAGAATAAAAAGGTTTTAACCTGGTGCCGAAAGGATAGAAGTGTAGGCGCCAGGCGCACCTCATCGGAGAGACTGTTCCATAATTCAGGGGCAGCCACTGAAAAGGCCCTAGATCTTGTAACGACCCTCCGAGCTTCTCTTTGGGTTGGAACTCGGAGGAGGGCCTTTGATGTTGAACGTAGTGACCGGGTAGGTTCATATCGGGAGAGGCGTTCCGCTAGGTATTGTGGTCCCGCGCCGTGTAAGGCTTTATAAGTCAAAACTAGCACTTTGAATTTAGCCCGGAAACAAATAGGTAGCCAGTGCAAACGAGCTAGAACAGGTGTTATATGTGCGGACCGCCTGGTCCTTGTCAACAGTCTAGCTGCTGCGTTTTGCACTAGCTGTAGTTTCCGAACTGTCTTCAAAGGCAGCCCCACATAGAGCGCATTGCAGTAATCCAATCTAGAGGTTACCAGAGCATGCACAACTGAAGCGAGGTCGTCGCTTTCAGATAGGAACGTAGCTGGGCTACCAACCGAAGGTGATAGAACGCATTCCGTGCCACCGAGGCCACCTGAGCCTCGAGAGACAGGAATGGATCGAAAAGAACCCCCAAGCTATGAACCTGTTCCTTCAGGGGGAGTGTAACCCCATCTAGAACAGGTTGAACATCCACCATCTGGGCAGAGAAGGCACTCACCAACAGCGTCTCAGTCTTGTCAGGATTGAGTCTCAGTTTATTAGCTCTCATCCAGTCCATTATCGCGGCCAGGCAATGGTTCAGCACATCAACAGCCTCACCTGAAGAAGATGAGAAGGAGAAATAGAGTTGCGTGTCATCAGCATACTGGTGACAACGCACTCCAAAGCTCCTGATGACCGCACCCAGCGGCTTCATGTAGATGTTAAAAAGCATAGGGGATAGAACCGATCCCTGCGGGACTCCACAATGGAGAGTCCAGGGTATTGAACAATGTTCCCCAAGCCCTACCTTCTGTAGACGGTCCACCAAGTAGGAGCGGAGCCACTGCCAGGCAGTACCACCAACTCCCAACTCCGTGAGTCTCCCCAGAAGGATACCATGGTCGATGGTATCAAAAGCAGCTGAGATCAAGGAGAATCAACAGAGTAACACTCCCTCTGTCCCTCTCTCGACATAGGTCATCATACAGGGTGACCAAGGCTGTTTCTGTGCCAAAACCGGGCCTAAAACTGGATTGAAATGGATCTAGATAATCAGTTTCATCCAAGAGCACCTGGAGCTGGCTGGCAACCACCCGTTCTAAGACCTTGCCCAGGAATGGGACATTCGCTACCGGTCTATAGTTGTTCAAATTATCTGGGTCCAGGGAAGGTTTCTTCAGGAGTGGTCTCACTACCGACTCTTTTAAGCGACTAGGGACCACTCCCTCTCTCAAGGAGGCATTTATCACTTCCCTGGCCCAGCCGGCTGTTCCAACCCTGCCAGCTTTCACTAGCCAAGAGGGGCAAGGATCCAGTACAGAAGTGGTTGCACGCACTAGTCCAAGCACCTTGTCAACGTCCTCGAGCTGTACCAACTGAAACTCATCCAATAAATGAAGACAAGACCGTGCTCCGGATATCTCATTAGGTTCAGCTGCCATAATACTGGAGTCTAAGTCCCGGCGGATGCATGAGATTTTATCTTGGAAGTGCCCAGCGAACTCGTTACAGCGGGTTTCCGACGGTTCTATAATGTCCTGAGGACTAGAGTGTAAAAGCCCTCAGACAATTTTAAAGAGCTCCGCTGGACGGTTGAGAGATGTTTTAATAGTGGCAGCGAAGTATCGCTTTTTCGCTGCCCTCACCGCTTCTGTATACAACTTAGTAGAGGCACTTACCAAGGCGTAATTGCATCCGTCAGGAGTATGCCTCCATCTGCACTCAAGCCTTCTCCTCTCTTGCTTCATCGCTCTCAGCTCCGGGGTATACCACGGGGCTGCATGAGCTCTGCATGGGATAGGACGCGCAGGAGTGATTGTGTCCACGGCCCGGGTCATTTCCGAGTTCCACAGTTCGACCAGGGCTTCGACAGGAGCGCCAGTCTTATCAGCCGGAAAATCCCCCAGAGCCCTTTGGAAACCCTGAGGATCCATTAGTCTCCGAGGTCGGACCAACTTAATAGGTCCTCCACCCTTGCGGAGGGAAAGGGTAGCTGTAAGCCTAAACTTCAGCAAGCGGTGATCTGTCCATGACAATGGGGTCGATAAAAAACTCCCCACCTCCAGATCACCATCTCCATGTCCAGTGGCAAAGATCAAATCAAGAGTATGCCCCGACACATGCGTTGGGCCGTAACAAATTGAGACAGCCCCATGGTTGCCATGGAGGCCATGAAGTCCTCAGCTGCCCCAGATAAAGCAGCCTCAGCATGAATGTTGAAGTCTCCCAGTACCAATAGTCTGGGAGACCTCAACAATACCTCCGAGACTACCTCTGTCAGCTCAGTTAGGGAAGCCGTTGGGCAGCAGGGTGGACGGTACACCAACAAAATTCCCAGTCTGTCTCCTTGACCCAGCACAAGGTGGAGGCATTCCAAACCAGTCGTCACCTGGACAGGGTGCCTGATGAGCGAGAGAGAACTCCTATAGGCCACAGCCACCCCACCTCCCCAACCCTCGGATCTACCAAAGTGCTGAACCGTATACCCAGGTGGGCAAAGCTGGGAAAGAGTGACTCCTCCCTGATCACCCACCCAGGTCTCGGTTATACATGCCAGGTCGGCACCCTCATCGACAATTAGATCATGGACGAGGGAGATCTTATTATGTACCGACCTGGCGTTTAGGAGCAGCACTTGGAGATCCGAGAGCTGGCTGATAAGACAACCAACAGTCCTGCAGGTGTGAGGAGGACCGGAACAAGGTACAGGCACAACTTATACAGGCACAACAATGATGCTGTGTCTGGATCTGGATCTGATCTTACCTTTGCTATGTGACCTTACAAAGGCTGCAATCCAAATCTCACTTATCTGGGAATAAAAACCATTGAATTCAGTGGGACTTAGTTCTGAGTAGACCTGATAAGGACTGTAGCTTAAGTGGCCTTAGGCATGCCCTTTTCTTAAATAAATTGTGTGTTCAGTATTCTCTTCTCATCCCCTGTCTTTGCAGTACCAGTCAGGTAACATATTGCAGAAAGTAAATAAAGCCCCTGGTGAGCCACCATGGATGGCTAATGGTTGGCGGGTTGGCAGGGCTGAGTGATAGGAGACATGAGAAAGCAGGAATGGGCACCCTGTGGCCCTCGTTTTAAGGGAAGAAGCCATGGAAGTCAAACCCATTTGATCAGTAGCAGATGGTGTGGTGTGGTGGGGGCTCAACACCTAACCCATGATTCTGACCTCCCAGCAAGTGAGTCACTGCTGCTTGCTGGGAGGGGAAGCAATGAGGTTGGTGTTGTGCACATGCATCAGCGCAGCCAATCAGGTGCTCCTGCTGGTGCATTTGCACCTCTACCTCCTTCCCTGCTGCCTCACCCATCCTGCTAAGTAGCAGCAACTCACCTACTGGGAGGTCTGGTAAGTGCCTCTGCCCCACCTCACTGTTTGCTACTGTGTATGACTTATAAAAATGGTTGGCTTGTATTTTGGGAGCCTGCACATTTTATAGGGAACTGATGCCATGTGGGGAGAGGGGAATGAGAAGCAGTTGACAATTTCCTGCCAGCTTCTCTACCACCACTATTTGTTCATGTTGTTAACTTCTGGAGGTGTAGCTAAATGGAAAGGCTTCTGTGCAGGCACCCTGGGGTGATTTCTAACCTGGGAGTTTCCATGCTACTGTAGAAAGTGTTGTGGATCAGTATAGCACGAAGACAGAATAGCATGGGTTGACTTTGTTGGGAAAAGAGCATGAGTTGGGATGAAGTAGAAATTCGATCCAGTGCAATATATGAACTGAAACACAGCCATCCAAAATTCACACTTCTCTGAGTTTATTTCTCCAGTCAAGTAATACGTACAAAAATGCACACACTAGGGCATAGTGTGCCTAAAAATGCATTTATTAAGATGCATTTAATTAGGGGAAATTGCTTTGCAATGGTGAGTGCATATAAAAATGTGCATATTAGGAGAAATTCATTAAACGCTAATGAGGACCTTTTTTTTTTTTTTTTTTACAAAAATCACAAACGTATGTGGAAATGTGAACAGAACTGAAGATTGGAAAAATGAGAAACAGAGAGAAACCAATGTTGACAGTATCCCTAAGCATGAGACTGAAAGCTTGGTCCTCATCAGTGATACACTTTTCCTAGTGCAGTGGTCCCCAGATTTTTTGTTTTTCTCCATGGACTGCTTGAAAATTGCTGGGAGTCTTGGCAGACTATTAAATGATTTTTATGGCTGTTGTAGCGATTTTAATATGCTGTGCTAGATGCTGTATGATTTTTAATTGCATTTGTATTGACATACTCCGGACCACCTGAATGAAGCTCATGGATCACTGGTAGTCCACAGACCACAGTTTGGGAATCCCTGTCCTAACGGAGCCTTTTCAGTAAGGGATGTTTACTGATTTATTATATTAAGACTCATTCTTATCTGGCTGATTGAGAATAAGAAGGAAAGCCAATCAAAAACCTTTACAGTTCACCACTGGTTTTTAATGTTTCTGTCATTGGGGAACTCTTTCCATGTTGACCTGCCTGCCCATAAGTCTGATTGAAAATCTCTCCCTGCCCACCTGCCTCTATTTACTGCTCCATTGTTAGTAGGCAGAGAAGTTTGAATTTAGGGATGCACTTACCAATATATTCTTAGGGTCATGAAGGCTGTGATATCCAGTAATTTCAAAAAGTTTATGAAATATTTATGTCCACTGTTATCTGAATGAATACCATCCACATGAGATAACTTGCATCTCCAGCAGATGGCACCTTAGAAGACAGGAATTGCATGCACAGCATACTTTTAAATCACATTTAAAACACAGCTTCATCCACAGAATCCTGAGAGATGTCATTTGTTAAGGGGGCTGGGAACTGTAGCCCTGTGAGGAGTAAACTACAGTTCCCAGGATTCTTTGGATGGAACCATGTTCTTTAAATGTAAGTTGTGGATTTGACCAGTGATGCATGCTTTACTTAGTCCCAATTAACTGTGTCTGGGCTGGTACCTAAACCCATAATTTGGAAATAATTTTAGCCAATAATATTTGCATTGAATTGCATAGATCTGATGTTCACTTCTATGTATGGTTACTCTAAAGTCCCAAAGCGTTCAGCGGGACTTACTCCTGGGTAAGTGTACATTGAACTACAGTCTTAATAGAAGCTGGTATGAGTAATAACTCAGTCCCAAGTCTTGCTGCACTTGTACATAATGTACATATTGGTAGTTATGGCACAGAAAACGTAAGCTTATACCAGCATGGTAAGGGTGATTATAACCATCCTGTTGCCAAGTTAGGGCAAATATTTAGGATCAGCATCCCTCCCCCTTTTTTTTTCCTTGCAAGATTGTGGGTGCTGACTCAAGCGGTGTATTGGAGATGCTATAAGTAGTAACTATTGTTCAGGGCAGTTCTGAAATAGAGCCTGTCTTTTTTCTGTAGCTATATGTGTTCTCAATTTAAACTATTTTCAGTCTGAAACAAATTATTTAAATGATATAACTGCAGTGATATCAGAGTGTGTCTATGAAGAAGATAGTCCTGCTAAGTTCAGTGGAACTTAACTATCTTATGAGTGCAATTTACTAATAAGCGTATTTTGATGTATGTGTTTCTAGTGGAAGTTTTTGCTTATTTAGGAAAAATGAAAATTTATTTGGATTGGTTGTGGTAATTGTATAACCCATCTGCTTTAGCTTTCTTGCAGGAAACCCTACCTGGTTGGATATGTTTTAATTAATTAATTACTGTCATCAAGCACTGTGCTTCATTTCCTAGATTTAGATTGAAACCTGACACATCTTAGACAATTTGTTTTTCACTATATAATAGATGAGAAAAATCTGTATAGTATAGCAGATTGGAGCATGCTTTGTGCCTGGCTGGTTGGTTTTTCTAAAAGAAAAGATGATTGTGCTTTATGTTACTGTTCCTCAACTTTTACTTACCTCGGCTTGTTTATGCAAGGTGTTGGACTGGTCAGAGAAACTGAACTTAAGTTTGTCATGTCTATTAATTGAATGTGTCTCATCAGAGCATAACTTACTTGTATACAACCCATTGAAAAAAGGGCTGTCAAGTGATTTAAGAGAAATGTTAGCCAGCTATTATATGAGCTTTAATCCATTTAGGTTGCAGTCCTGTACCCATTTACCTGGGAGTAAGTATCATTGAATTAATAATAATAATAATAATAATAATAATAAAATTTTATTTGTTAGTCGCCCATCTGTCCGAATTAACGGACACTCTGGGCGACGTACAACAATACAAAATACAATATAAAACAATAAAACAATATACAATCAACAATTCACAACATCAACATCAATTCATTTAAAACCATCTTTCAATTCAGTTCAGGACTGGACATGGAACTGAAACAGCCTTGGTCGCTCTGGTGGATGATATGAGGAGGGCGTTGGATAGGGGAGAATATACCTTCCTCGTCCTCCTGGACCTCTCAGCGGCTTTCGATACCGTTGACCACGGTATCTTGTTAAACCGCCTAGAGGGATTGGGAGTGGGAGGCACTGTTTTACGGTGGTTCCATTCCTATCTCTCAGGCAGATACCAACGGGTGGCATTGGAGGATGAGGTTTCGGACCCTTGGCCTCTTAATTGTGGAGTGCCACAGGGTTCTATCCTCTCCCCCATGCTTTTTAACATCTATGTGAAGCCGCTGGGAGCCATCATCAGGAGTTTTGGGCTGCAGTGCCATCAGTATGCAGATGACACTCAGCTTTATCTCTCCTTTAAATCCTCACCAGAGTTGGCTGTGCAGACCATGTCCAAGTGCCTGGAGTCCGTGAGTGGATGGATGGGCGAGAACAGGCTGAAACTGAACCCAGATAAGACTGAGGTGTTGCTAGTGGGTGACAAAAGAAGGCTGGGAGACATCGACTTGGTACTTAATGGGGTGAAATTACCCCTGAAGGACCAGGTCCGCAGCCTGGGGGTCATTCTCGACTCCCAGCTGTCCATTGAGGCTCAGGTTTTGGCAGTGAGCCGGGCGGCTTGGTATCAATTACATCTGATACAGAGGCTGTGACCCTACCTTCCTGTACATCTGCTCCCACAGGTGATACATGCCCTGGTCTCCTCTCGTCTGGACTACTGTAATGCGCTCTGTGTGGGGTTACCCTTGAAAACGGTTCGGAAACTGCAGCTGGTACAAAATGCGGCGGCACGCTTAATTAAGCATAGCCGTCGCCGGGATCATATCACCCCAGTGTTAATAGACCTACACTGGCTACCAGTGGTTTACCGAGCCCAATTCAAGGTGTTGGTTTTGACCTTTAAAACCCTATACAGTTTTGGCCCAGTTTATCTGAAGGACCGTCTCCAGTATCACCAAGTAGGCCGCCTCACAAGATCAGCCACACAGGACCTCCTCTCGGTCCCGCCAGTCAAAACAGCTAGGCTGGTGTGGACCAGGGAGAGGGCGTTCTCGGTTGTGGCCCCCACCCTCTGGAACTCTCTCCCTTATGATCTTGTCATGCCTCCTCCCTGATGGGTTTCCGCCAAGCTTTAAAGACCTGGCTATTCAGGCAGGCCTACAAGAATTTTGGGGTAGATTAGCTTTTTGATATATTATTGATGGTTGATGTTAGAGTAATTGATGATTGTGTTTTTATATTGTATATTGCATTTTATTGTATATTGTATTTTATTTTATATTGTGTAAGTCGCCTAGAGTGTCCGTCAATTCGGACAGATAGGTGACTAACAAATAAAATTTATTATTATTATTATTATAATATACCATAAAAACTAATCCGCCCCAGAAATCCCAGAGGCCTGCCTGAATAGCCAGGTTTTTAAGGCTCGGCGAAAAGCCATCAGGGAGGAGTCATGTCGAAGGTCAAAAGGAAGCAAGTTCCAGAGGGCAGGGGCCACAATCAAAAATGCCCTCTCTCTGGTTCGCACCAGCCTAGCTGTTTTCACCGGTGGGACCGAGAGAAGGTCTTGTGAGGCCGATCTTGTTTGGCGGCATAATTGGTGATACTGGAGGCGTTCCTTCAGATAAACTGGGCTGAAACCGTATAGGGTTTTAAAGGTCAATACCAACACCTTGAATTGGGCCCGGTAAACAACTGGTAACCAGTGTAGATCTATCAACACTGGAGTAATATGATCCCGGCGACGGCTCTGCGTTATCAAGCGAGCCGCCGCGTTCTGTACCAGCTGCAATTTCCGGACCGTTTTCAAGGGTAACCCCACGTAGAGCGCGTTACAGTAGTTTAAACGAGAGGAGACCAGGGCATGTATCACTCGTGGGAGCAGATGAACAGGAAGGTAGGGTCGCAGCCTCTGTACCAGATGTAATTGGTACCAAGCTGCCCGGCTCACTGCTGAAACCTGAGCCTCCATGGACAACTGGGAGTCAAGAATGACCCCCAGGCTGCGGACCTGGTCCTTCAGGGGTAATTTCACCCCATTAAGCACCAAGTCTAAGTTTCCCAGCCTTCTCTTATCACCCACGAGCAATACCTCGGTCTTGTCGGGATTTAGCCTCAGCCTGTTCTCTCCCATCCATCCACTTATGAGACTTGCTTTTGAGAAGCCATGTTTAGGACTGCATGGTCAATTAGCTGATTAAACCTTTATATATTAGTTTCAGCAGCAACATTTCACTGATATTTCCCTTGGAATGCTTGAACTTCAGCTGTACAGACAGTTGTGGGGTAGAGTGTAATTGCTTTTATTCTCTAGGCAGAAATAGCTAGATAGAGCTCCTTTTTCTATGTCAGGATCCCCAGTACAAGGAGAAACATGATCAACAGCAGTGCTTTAATCCCCACTGAAATGGCTGTGCAAAAAATACTTTACTGATGAAGTTAACATAAAGTCAATTATCCTTGCTTGCAAATCTAGATGCAAACTTGGGGGAGGGGATAAACTTCATCACACTGTGATCCAGAATTGTCTGCACTGTCTTTCAGATACGGTGGCCAGATGCAAAAGAGGACAAGAACATTCTCCAGGTTTAACTTGCATAATAAGCTACACCTGTTGAAATTCCCTTTTCCACACAATTTTTAAAGGTGCAGAAGCCCTGACCTGTTTTTTTTAAAAAATCTGGCCACCCAACTTTTTGGCATTCTGAAGAAAGTATCAGTGAATTACTGTAGAATCTTCCAGCAACTAACAACAAATGACTCCTGAAACCTCCAGGAGGATTACCTACAGCCAAGTGTCCTTGTGAGCACACTTTAGGAATATTTGGATATGGGAAATTTCTACTTTGGCACAAAGGTTCTACTTCATTTGGGGCTATGGCTTTTCTGGATGTATATATATATATAGGAACGCTACTTCAAATTTTTAAGTTAGCATTGGCAGAGTTTCCTACCTTGTGCCCCAGTATGATGTAATGTGGTAACTGAAGGTTTGTTTCAGAGTGTGATTGATGTAGCATCTCTTTGCAGTTTTCACTCAAGTATATGTCCAAAAATGTCAGTTTTCACTCAAATATATGTCCAAAAACAATGTCAGGAGTGAAAACTGCAAAGAGTTCCTACATTCCAATGTGATAAATGGTAACAACCTTCTACCAGTAGTGGATGGTATGGTGGGGCAGTGGTACTCACCTGACCTCCAGACAGCTAAGTCACTGCTGCTTATAGGGAGGGCGAGAGAGAGGCAATGGGGAGGTCAGTACTCCCCCTCCCTCTTGGTAAGCAGCAGTGATTCAGCTGTTGAGAGGTCAGCCCCTCATCACTAATGCAATCCATTACTGCCTAATACTTGCAACAAGCAGCTGAGGATGTAAACCTGCTTCTTGAATTATATAACCTTAGTCTGCAGGTGCTTGAATGCTTCTCCAAGAAAACATTATGTCAGGCAGGGGACGTTCCCAGCCCTACCTGGAGGTGCCTTCTGCATGCATAGCAGATGCTCTGCCACTGAGCTATAGCTCATTCCCATATTTGCTTTCTGTGTGTTGGGAATTATTTGTATTGAGGAGCAATAAATTGAGCCCCCAATTACAGAATGAAGTGGTACAGCTACCATCTCATTTACTGCATGTGAGAGATAGGTCTGTTGTCAAATTATTGTAGGGAATTTAAGTAATTGGTCAGTGCATATCCCATGATGTAATTGTGACTGCAGCATAGCATTAGACTGGCTATGTGTCCTGCTTTTCAAATAAAGTGCTTTGTTCTGTAAGCATCCTCATTTCAGGGGTGGGAAACTTTGGGCCTGGCGACCAAATATGGCCCTCCAGGCCTCTCTGCTGACCCCTGGGACTCTCCCCAGGCCACACCCTTCATCAGCCCTGCTCTGTGTCCTCCTTGAGTGCTTTTGCCCTGGTGGAATATGTCCTTGAACTGTAATGATGCCTCTTGCTTGCCTTGGTGGAGGATGGATTGGAGTGCGTGGATGTGCTTTGCATGGTTGGAATGTGGCCTTCTGTATAGATGTTAGTCATATCCATTGCTCCATCACCTTTTTGCTTCTGGCCCCACATGTGACCCCTTGGTCTTGCCTCACCCTTGCTCTGTTTGAAGGGTTGTCTGGGCCATATCTGGTTTAACGAACAATGACCATTGAGAGGGAGATTTGCAGGAGTCTTGTAGTTACCCATTGACCAAGGTGACTAAGCGGGCACACAGTTCATGTGGTCATATTCTTCCCAATCCTGAGATGTATTGTATTTTTACTGAAATTAATAGTAACTATTTTTAAATTTGTGTGCATGTGTATTTATACTTTTATTCTATATTCTATACATACACTGCATATAAGAACATATGAAGAGTCCTGCTGGATTGGGCCAGTGGCTCATCTAGCCTTGCATTCTGTTCTAACAGTGGGCAACCAAATGCTCATGGGAAGCTTGCAAGAAGAACATGCAAGAGCACTTTCCTCTCCTGTGCTTTCTATCAACTGGTATTCAGAAGCATACTGCCTCCAACTGTGGAGGCAAATCATAGCCATCATGGTTAGTAGCCACTGACAGCATTATCCTCCACTGAATTTGTCTAATCCTCTTTTAAAACCATCCAAGTTGATGGCTATTGCTGCCTCTTGTGGGAGTGAATTTTATAGTTTACTTCTTCACAGAGAGCATAGGTCTGTCCTGAATCTTCCAACATTCAGATTCATTGGATGTCTACGAGTTCTAGTGTTATCAGAGAGGGAGAAAAATATTTCTCTATCCACTTTCTCCGTGCCATACATACTTTTATACACTTTTATCAAGTCATTTGTTTCTTGCCTTTTCCCTAAATTAAAAAAAAGTATGTACATCTATACTTGTGTAGAGCAACAGTAGCTGAATCTGTAATGCTTTCAACTGTGGTCTGTTGTTGCTGTTGTTGTTTGTCTATTAACTGTAGAATTAAGTGACTGCTGGACTGAATTCCAGTTAGGATGACCATTTCCACATCATCAAAGAGGAAATGCCTCAATGAAAGAAGAGAAGTCAATAGCAAACCATGGCTTCGGATCATGGTTTGCTAGCAGTAAATAAGCCATAGCTATGGTGCCGGACAGGATTCACACATAATGCTAAGCCATCAGGTGTGGGTTAACTTTGGCCCTCCAGATGCTGCTGAACTACAACTCCCATCAGCTCCAGCAAGCATGTTCAGTGCTTAGGGATGATGGGAGTTGTAGTTCAGTAACATCTGGAGGGCCATAGACTCCCCATCTCTGCTAAGCCACAGATTAATAAGCCACAAGTTAATACACCACGGCTTAGTGTTATATGTGAACCAGGTTTTAACTTGGACTGGAGAACCCTTCAAATAGCTGCCCTCTTTAAAGTAGGGCACATGACTACTCCATGGGAGCAAGCTTGTCAGCACTTTTTAAAATAAATTCAACAGAAGGCTCTTATTTTCTTTACTGAGAATATTTATAAGCCACGCTTTATTTATTTATTTATTACTTTATTTATATCCTGCCCTTCCTCCTGGCAGGAGCCCAGGGTGGCACAATATATTACAAAATAGGGAAACACAACAATAATACAATAAAAATAAAACAAGCAAATATAAATAAATCTGTTTAACAATTCTTAAAAAAGAAATCTTGCAAATCAACTCATCTCTCTGGGAAAGATTGCACACACAAAAATTAGAGGTGGGAGAAAGGTTTTAGCATCTAATGAAATATGTAGGAGCCTGTCTAACTTTAATGGGAAGTATGCTTCACATGGCAATATAGCACAAGCCATTATAGAATGAACCTCTGCCTCTGACACATGTTGTACCACAAGGTTTGGTAATGAAACACATGCAATGATAAGAAAGTAGCTAGCTTTCTGCCTTGCATCTATAAATCCCAAGGGTAGGAATCACAGTTGCCACATCTGAGCAATATGCTAGCATTAGAATCTCATAACCATCTTCTCTGAAGTTAGAAACTGTAACTCCTCGTTGCCAAAAGATCCTTAACCATTTCTTTTATTTTTTAAATGAAAAAGAAGTATGCTACTCATAAACACTGTTGGAATATGGGAGTTATCATGTTTCAACTCATCCATGGTTTATTTCTCCAGATGCCACAGTTGCAAATAATGCAATTTTAATGCTACATGTAGAATTCTACAGATTCATAATAGCATACGACATCTTAATATCCTTTGCAGCTTCCTACTGGTCACATCCAACTGTGATAAACAGTTACATATATCACTGACGTCTTTTGAGCTTAGGGATAATGGGGGAGAAAACACAATAGTTTAAATTTGCAAAATCCTCAGTAAAATATTGAATGTTAATTTTGAGATTGAAAAAAATAAACACTAAATTCAAACATTTATGTTTCGTTTTTTATTTCTCCGGTAGGGGTGGAATCAGACATCTATGCTTTAAATGAATTTAATGAACTGTGAAGACTGACATTTTCACTATAAAAGTCACGCTTCATTTCATGAAGTAGTTAAATATTGATGGTATATTAAAACACAGGCTTGAATATAAATGGCAGTCTGGTTTACAAAATAGGGATCTAAGGACTCCCCCCCCACTCCTCCCATACTGAAAATTTCATGAAGTGAGAAAAAAGTAATATAGCTGAGTGTTCTCTTCTGAAACACATAGTGCTGTGTTGAAATTAATATTAGAGTTGCCAGACAAACCCAGAAAAGCAAGCAAATTAAGTTAAGTCTTCCAATGCATTTTAACATCAGGTTGTTAATACTAAAATAATAATGAAACATTTTCACAAATGGATTCCATGATGATGACTAGTGTGTAATATTTACGTTTGATGTCAGAAGAGGTGTTTTTAGATTATAATACAAAAACAATATTTTTATATATTATATAATATATATAAAATATTATAATAAAAAGTGGCCCCCTATAACCTTCATGGCTAAAGTGATGAGAAAGACCTTTGTTGTTACTGCAGGCATTGCTGTTATGATTTCAGAGGGTGGCTTATATTTAGAGCACATTCATTTTTAAGGCACTTCTTAATGCATGAAAAGTGTTACTAATTTGTTGTAAGCTTCCATGTTTATAGATAAGGCTATCAATGGCTATGTTTTACTTCTACTCCTAGACACAGTATACTGCTCAATGCCAGCCTCTAGGAATCTCAAGTGGGGACAGTACTGTTGCACACAGGTCCTGCATGTGGGCTTCCTATAGGCATCTGGTTGGCTACTCTGAGGACAGAATACTGCACTAGATGGGCGCTTGGCCTGATCTGGCAGGGCTTGTCACATGGATGTCTTTATATCCATATATTCTTACGGATGTTTTTATATTATTCTGAAAAATGAAGGAAGTAAACCAAACGTCTCAAAGAAAAATATATTGTTTATGTGAAGAAATGTGGCTATAATCCTTGAGATGAAAATTAAAAAGAGTGTATAGCTTGTATCCAATGCTGCTCACATTCAGAGGCCCATCGAAATCAATGGATGTTGAGTAAAATATGTCCATTAATTTCAATGGGTCTGCTCTGAGCAGTTTAGTTGGCTACAGCCCTAGGCTCTTTACTTCCTGTTTCATTTTAACATGACACATGTACATGTTTGAGAAATAGTGGTTAGACCCAGAATCACAAGGCTCTGGTTTACCAGTGATTTCAGTGGCCATGTGTCCTACTTTATGTTGGACAGCCCTTTATTTGAATGGTTTGTTACAGGACAGTCCTCTGTTTGAAGTACTTTCAGGTTCAAGTGTGGTTTAAAGAGAAAGAGTCCTAAGATGGGAGACCTGCAGGGGCACTGAACTTGCACACTGGACAATTTTGTCTTTCTAGCATTACTCCTTTCTGCTTTGCTCTATCTTGGCCAATCCCCACTTGTGGAAAAACAAAATACTTAAATAAAATAAATAAATTCATGACTAATTGTAAGATGTAAGAAGACAGCGATTTCCTTTCTGACCTGTATTTGTCACTATCAGCGCTGTTTCCTTTCCGCAGCAGTTCGGTTTCTGCCAAATACTACATTGTTCATCTTGCAGCCTGCTGTTTAATGTAAGCTATGTTACTTATGTAACTATTTAGTAATTTAACATTCATTTCATTGTAAAGGGAATGTTGAAACAGTGTAACACCCATCATTAATTGTGTATCATTTGTGGACTTAAAAACAACAGCAGCAACAATGTGAAAGAATACTGATTTATTTGCTTGACTGATTTCCATTCCTGGCTACAGATGAACAAACAAACTGAAGCAATTTCCATTTACTTTTCTGTTTTTGTCGGGATTCTCTGACATCCTTTCTGACAGGTCAAAGTAAGGCTTGATCAGGGCAAATACTGATCAAGCTAGAGCAGTGGATCTTCATCAGATTAAAATGAAATGGTTATGTCTGTTAAACAGAGTGTTAAATAGAGCTATCTTATGTATGTCGTCTTTTAAGTAAAACATATGGAGTTGAAAGAGACTTACTCCTTAGTAAGTGTGTATAGGATTACAGTTAAGGACCTGACATACAGATGTTGTGCCAGGGGGCGCTGTGGTTCAGTGTTACTGCTTTTGGGGCCTTTAGAGCTCCTATAGTTTGCATGTTACAGTGGCTCATAGATTGGGTTAACATATTGTTAAAGGACAGTGATTTTTAAAGGCCTGCTCTAGCCTTGCCTTTGTTCTTGCTACCCCAATGCAACATTTACCTTTTAACCATTGCCATGTTCCCTCTTTAAAGCATCAGTATGATGAACAATATTTATCAAGTACTAATTTCAGTGGTTATTTAACATGTAGTGGTCTCTCTCTCTCTCCCCCCCCCCCCGCTATTTAATTTGGACCTGATATCCTGGATTTTACCATGGGGTGATGCTATTCATGTCTACTCTGACATAAGGCCCATTGAGTTCAATGGGACTTATTCCCAGGCATGTGTACATACAATCACACTGCATAACTCTGAATGGGCACTTAATAACTATGCAAAATATCTATTTCTCCCTTGGGTATTTATGCTTTGATATATTCTGATCCTTATTAAATCTAAAAAGAATCAAATTTATTCAGGTCTGGCAGGGCTCCTACTGGGAGGAAGGGCGGGATATAACTTTAATAAAGAAATAAAAAAATAAAATACATACTGAATGCAATTGGTCTGTTTTCTAAAAAAATGTTTTTTGCCCAAATAGTAGTAATTATCGAGAATCAAGTAAATACATGAGAGATCAAGTAAAGATGTCAACTTCAGTTACTTAATGCTGAACAGGAATATTGCATCCATCATGAATTTCATCCTTTTACACCTGCGAATGTTTAAAATGTATTCACAGTTTAAAAATATGATGTTTGCTTCTTTATTCTAAAAATACTTAGCTTAGTACAGAAATAGTGCTGGTGATGTGTAAGAGTGTGAATTGAGACTAACCACTTTTTCAGGCCGCATTGAAGGTTCGCTTTGAATGTAAGGTAAATGGATTCTTTGGCTTGTGGCCCATGTCTGCTACAACAGGTGGATACTTTTAAGCAATATTAGTGTGCTTATCCCACACCGAAACTCATCCCTGTCCAGTAAATGGCCACAGAACCTGTTCCAGTCCTGTTCTGCTTGCTAATTAAAGACACAGCAGTTAACCTCATCCCCTTTCAATGTTTTTTCAGTGCAAAGCTTTAATGGCAGTTGCTGCCCCAACATAGACAGGGAGAAAGCTGGATCCTACAGTTAGGGATGTTGGAGAATTCTGCTGAAACCAGGAGTGGAAATTGCCGATGTTCACTTATTCTTCCCATGTCCAGAACAGAAATCAGTCCAGCGAATATGATCAGTATTTGCTGTTGTTTAGGGATGGAAAGATTGGTCATTTTCAGTTCTCTCAGTTTCTCATGTTTCCAATCTTAAATTCAGTTCTCTTCATTTCTGCATCAATTTTTAAATCCTCATGACAATTCTCCAACATTTTAGTGCAGATTTCTCCTAACACACATTTCTCATTATTATTTTCACTCATATGTTCATTTTTATACACACTAATAGATGCTCTAATATATGCATTTTTGTAAACATTGATTGGTGAACTGCATCACTGAATAAATATGAATTTCCAAGGATGGCTGTGTTTCAGTTATATTTTGTAAAGTGCAAATTTGATAAATTCTGATGGAAATGCAGACTGAATCAAAATTCTTGCCCATCCCTACTGCTGCTGTTGCTTTCAGTCTGCAAATAATACACAACTGATTATTTTTCCCCATTTGCATTGCATTTCCTTTGCGCTGAAACGAATGGGGTGGAATAGAGTAATGACAATATAACTTATGTAATTAATTACATACATAATTTTTTCACTGCAGACAGTGAGATGAATAATGTGGTTTTTGGTGGAAGACAAACTTCAGTAGCATGGAGCCTGTGTTGCATGCGATGAAAACAGGGCAGAACAGAAAACAATGTCTTCTTACATCCTACTAGCAATAGAGGAAGACAATGGCCTGGTTTGGACAATCATATACTGGCTTAATAAGCCATGATATGAATTAATGTTGTGCCCATGCACACAGCCCCTTTTCTCCTGCCTTTTTGGCACACTACAATTAACCCTTGAAGTCTTCAGTTAACTATAGTTTCCTGTTACATCTGAATTGGGAAACTATGGTAACAAGATTTGGAATGAGCAAATATCTTAAAACTTGATTTTTAGAACCTGCCTTTTTCCAAGCCTGGAAATCAGTTTCCTAGTTTGGGACATTTATTTATTTTTGTTTGTCAAATTTCTATTCTGCTCTTACTTCCAAAGGAGCCCAAGGCAGGAAATGAGAAAACTATAAAAATAATACAATAAAAATAAAAATAAAGCATTTTAAAACAGTCATATATCTTCATAGCTAATCCCTTCCCTTTCCTCCCTGAGAAGGGTGCTTTGCAAGGATCCCTAACCGAAGAAGCTGCCTTATACTGTGACAGACTTGCTCAATATTGTCCGCACGGAGTGGTCACATTTGCTCCAGGATTTTGGACTTGGGGACATTCCCATCCCTACCTGGAGATGCCAGGGTTTGAATCTGAAGCCTTCTGTATGCAAAGATGTTCTACCACTGAGCAATTGTTTCTTCCTCAATATCTATTGAATTGGATCAGGACAGCTGAATGCACAATATTATTCATACTTTTATATTGATCAAATAGCAAAGCTTGAAGTTGAGAGAAACTGATATGTCTCAGTTGCTTTGTGATGTTGTCACCTGGCTGACATTCGTACCTATCAAATTAAAAAGTCTCTGATTACTAATCAGAAATTTGTAGTTAATAAGAGGAGATTGTATCAAAAATTACTTTTTAAAAACAACTGAATAGAGTAAAATAGTGGTATGTATATATATTTTTCTCCACTTGAAGAACTGTACCAAGAATGAAGTGCAATTCATTATTTAGGCTTAGTCTCCTAAAAATATGGTGATGACTGCATGCTGAAATATTTTCCCCTATATCCCATTGTTTGAATAGGTGAAGCAAATTACATTGTCTGTTCTCTATATCTACATTGTACACTGGAGGATACTTTAATGTATATTAATAAATATTCTTTTACATTGTAATCCTTTCAAAGTGGTTTGAGATAGTGAATGAGAAGCCAGTATTTCTGCAATTTCCTACAGACAAATATTTTGGTGCAGATATTTGGAAAAACTCCCAAGTGCAGGCTAAACAAACGTAATCTTTACCTGCTTGTGAAGGATGTTGTGCCATGTGATGCAAACATCACACCAGCTGATAAACTAATCAATTGATAAGGAAGAGCCATAGTTTAGGGAGTCATAAGGAGACAGCTTGAGTGCAGGTGGAGACAAACTCTCAGCAAATGCAATCGATCAATAGTATGGTATGTACTCATGTTTGAGCTTACTCAGTTACAGTGAAGGTGGTGAAGAAAACTTATTTCTCTGCCTCCATTGTGTCCTTGGCTTGCCGTCCAGCACAACTCTTTAGAGTGGCTTAGGGCTCAATTCATATTGGCCCTAGGGAGGTGGTAGAGCCATCTAAAGCTCACTGTGATGCATTTGTTAAACATCTTGAGGAAAAAATTGCTCTTATCCATCGGGATTTGGACTCGATAGTTGATGCTAATAATCCAGGTGAGGTGTCTGGTGTGTGTCCAACGTCGTTGTATGAGTTTCTGTAACTGTAACCTGAGGAAATGAACAAGATACTTGGTCAGGTCCTTGCAACCACTTACGTCTTGGACCCTTGCCCTTCATGGCTGATAAAATCTGGCAGGGAGGGGACAGCTGAATGGATCAGGGAGGTATTTAATGCTTCTCTCCAAGAAGGAGTGGTCTCATGCTGCCTGAAGAAGATGGTAGTAAGACCACTCCTGAAGAAACCTTCCCTGGACCAGAAGATCCTAATAATTTTAGATTAGTGGCAAATGACCCCTTTCTTGGCTAGGTTCTTGAGAGGATGGTTGCCAACCAGATCCAGATACTCTTGGTGGAGACAGATTTACCAGATCCATTTCAATTGGGATTCAGGCCTGGATTTGGTATGGAAATGGCCTTGGTCACCCTGTACAATGACTTGTAAGAGGAGAGAGACAGGAGGAGTGTGACTGTGTTGATCCTCATCAATCTTTCAGCGGCTTTCGATACCATCAACCATGGTATCCTTTTGGGGTGACAGTCTCGTTGGGTGTTGGGGGCACTACATTGCAGTGGTTCCATTCCTAATTGGATGGATGGCTCCAGAAGATGGTTCTTGGGGAGCACTACTCAGGTCTGTGTGTTTTCCCATATTGGGTTTCACAGGGGTTGGCTCTGTTCCCCGTGTTGTTTAACATTTACACTAAACTGCTGAATGGTGACATACAGAGTTAGCTCTGTCCCCCATGTTGTTTAACATTTACATAAAACTGTTGAATGGTGACATACGGAGTTTTGGCGTGTGTTGTCATCAGTATGCTGATGACATGCAGCTCTGTTTCTCTTTTTCATCTTCTGCAGGTGAGGCAGTGGATGTGCTGAATCAGTGCTTGCTTGCAATAATAGACTGGATGAGAACCAATAAACTAAAGCTTAATCAAGCCAAGACTGAGATGCTATTGGTGGGTGGTTCCTCTGACCGGTTAAGTGGGGTGCGGCCTGGGCTGCTTTCAGACATGGGGCTTATTGTGTTAGTTTAACAGATTAAAATGGTAGCGCTTCTGTCCCGATATCTAAAATTCCTTTCACACTGCAGTACGTGTTCCATTAAGGAACAGTAGCTTTTTCAGCCAATGTACAAGCATTTTGTGCAACTGTCTTTCACATGGCTGCAATGAACAGTGCCTTGTTTGCGTCCCTCACCATTATACACATGCACACTGTAGTTCCTCACTGGGTAGGAGGTCTAAGATCTCATCCTGTTGCCATGCAATCCTTCTCCGATTAGCATCTGACTTTTTTTTGAGTTGTATAAATATAGGAGTGTGTGTGGGAAATGCTGCTGCTACCCCCACCTATGCTGGAATACTGGTACAATTTTTGTCAGGCAACCCCCCCCCCCATCCACCTAAAGGGCGGGAACATCCTGCATGCTGGGATGCCTGTCACTTGAATGGCTGCAGCTAGTGAAAAGCTCCCATGAATTTCCAGGTTCCCAAGCTTGCAAACAAGTTATTTCTGGTATTATTGATCACTAAAATTTGTGCCAGACTTGCACTATATTCCAGAACTAGCTTGTATGGCATATGAAAGATCGAATATAATGTGTTGATTACCAAGTAGGAGACCATCAGGATAATGGAATAAAGTGCGGTGTGAAAGTAGCCCTGCTCTAGATACGGTCATACTCCCTCTGAAGGAGTGGGTTCGTAGCTTGGGGGTTCTCCTGGATCCATTGCTGTTGCTTGAACCTTATATCTTCGTGTAAGGCCCTTCTCCAGCCCCCCCTGTAAAAGAAATCCAGAGGGTGATGACAAGGGACAGGACCTTTTCAGTTGTGGCTCTCCACCTGTGGAATACTCTTGTTATATTGCTACCTGCTGTGCTGAAATATTAAATTTTATCTTCTGGTCTGAAGTTGATGCCAATTTTTGATTAAATATTGTTGTTGTCCTTGACGACATCTGCCCCAGGATTGTGTCATCTCACTGGCAGTGAGTCTCTAGAGTCTGAAGCATGGATATTTTTTTCCAGTTAGGGATGGGAGGAGAAATTTGGTTTGGTTTGTATTTTACTACAAATCATTCTACTGGAGAGCTATTTTCTCCCTTCCAAAGAAAACCCCTATATTACAGTGCAACTCCCTGCTTCAGTTCTCAGCTCAGCCTGAACTTTCTGTGTGATTTTTTAGGGGAAGCTACTGGTTTCTGTCTATAATATCGTTATGTAAAATAGGGTTAATAACTTCAGAGAACTGAAGAGAATTTAAATTAAGGTATCTGGGTGATTTGCAGCTGATTGGCAAGGATCTCTAAGAACATGAGAAGATTAGGCCAATGGCCCACCTAGTACAGCATTTTGTTTTTCACAGTGGCCGACCAGATACCTATCCAGCAAGCAATACCTGAGCACAACAGCACTGTTCCCTCTTGTGATTCCCAGCAACTGCTATTGAGGGGCATATTGTCTCTGACCATGGAGGTAGAACACCCAGTTATTAACAACAGCAGCAACAAAATGACTCTTCTCTTCTAAATTAAATGCTGAGATGAAGAAAGCTGTGGGGAAGGTGTAACCAGTTTTTTTGGGAGGGGCACATGTGGAGGGATTTATGAGTTCCATTCATTTCTGATACTCAGAAATCCTTAATTCTAAGTGCATGTCTTTTGTACTAGCCTGGTTTGTGGATCCTGAAGCCCTAGTTCTTTTTTAAAAAAAAGTAGATTCCACAGGCCTGAAGTCGGCCCACCCTGTACAATAAATAAATTAAAAAATGCCAGGAACTGTATTCCTCTTGATTTCTCTTGATGCTCTTTTAGAGCTGGTTGGTTAATTAATGCGGCTTAGATAGTAAAACTTTTTTAATTTGAAGATAACATATGAGTGACAAGGTATTAATTGCACCAAAGATAACATGCTAATTAAAAGGTTTCTGCACAGTTGTCCAAGGTTAACTGTGTCTTGAAATACTTGAAATGGAAGCCTAATTATATTATGCTCTCCAAATGCAGTATTTTTAATTATTTTTATTTTCTAAGGAAATGTTAAGCTATTTCTTTTTCGTTTAAATAGTTTCTGTTTGTGTGTTGCCTCTCTGTGTTGGGGATGGGGAGTAGATTCCTATTTGCTTGTTGTTCTTTTTTGTAGTGAAGCTGTGCAGATAAGGAATGAGCAGGAAACACAAACCAATGATGGTGATAATAGCTGTGTGTGACATTCACATAAACAAATGTATCTACATATATTGTAGCAGAGGCTGGGGAACAGCATGCAAACCTCTTGAACTATATTTATATGGTTCAATCAATGTACATTGTGATGTAAAGAGTAACCTAAGCAAAACACAGGTCTCTATCCTGAGGAGCTTACAGTTTAAAGTTAGATGGGTGGTCAGGAGAGGGAGGGAAGAGTATGGGAAAATATTAGCAAATGCTGTTTTACCAATGCAAGCTGAGTTTCAGTTGGGAATGCAGACTCAACAGGTTTACTGCAACAAAGATGGAAAGATACATACACACTAAACATTATTTTTTGAGACAACAACCAGAGTAGAATAAGAAAGGACATGCTAAGAGTTGTAATGTCCAGATTTATGCATATATGTATGCATGTATGTATAAACAGCAACCCATTATCAGGCTGGTGTTATTACAGGGCAGATAGTGTCAACCACAGCCACAGAAGACCAACCTCCTGTGGGGTCTTCAAAGGCCTCCTGTGGTGGATGAGGCCTCTTCTCAGTTTTTTTTATGAGGCAAAATAGAATTGCATTTGACCCAGTGCTTATTATGGGTGAAAGACCCTGTCAAATACAGCACCGCCATACAAAGAATGGGCGATGTATATAGATATGAATAGCAAATCGCAGGTATGCACCAAAGAATAAACACCGAGCCACCACAAATCATACCCTACAACCTTTAGGGGAGTATCCTCTATGGATAGAATCATATCTGGCCCAGTGCTTGGCTTAGGCGCATGACAGTGTCAAGCATTTGGTGTGACCCAAACCATATTGTGAGGGTACATCCATCCTCCCCCCCCCACCAAGTTCCTTAAATAGTTCTATCAACATTGGCTATTATTGGCATGGGAGAGACACACATCATCATCATTATTAAGAAATTTAATAAATAGTATCTGCCCTTCACCAGTAAGTCCCAGGATGGGTCATGTAACAGTATAACTTACATTATTAAAAACAGACCATGCCTCCTGCACTCAGAACATTGGGCCCAACATGACTTTATGCCAGAAGGTTATGAAAGTGACTGTTAACATCAACAAGTGATAATACAGTAAAAGGAATTTGTTACACTCCTCATCAACTCTGCTTTGCACCCTCCTTGAGTGTTTTTGTCGGGCTGGGATGTCTCCTTGGTCCGATAATGATCTTTGCTTCCCTGGATGGAAGACAGGTGTGTGTGGTGTTGTGTCTGTGTAGAAGCTAGCCTCCTGTATAAAAGTAAAATTTACATTTGTTGCTTCACTGACTTTTGCCTCTGGCCTGGCCCTGCTCACCAGTGTCTTGCAACTCCTGGAAGGTTGCCCAGAAGAGAATGCAGCTTTCTGGCTGAAAACAATTTCACACCCCATAGAAGGTGGTCATCTACTTGTGGATTATGTTCTAAAACAGAAATGATAACTAGATTACCTTTTGGTGAGAAAGTGTGTGTTTTCTGGGCCTCTAGAGCTTTAAAATCTTCATCCAGACTGCCTTCCCCCCCAAATTACATTGACTTTATTTGTACCCCAGTGAGATGGGGTAACTTTGTTCCCCAGGGACCATTTTTTGTTTGTGTTGTCAGCGCAAGTGTGCTTGACAATACCAAAGACCTTGAGCAACCGCCTCCCACACACACTTATTCAGAGGTGGTAGGATTTTTCTGAGCAGCATACGATGGCTCCTTTTCCATGCATATTGAGTAAACAACAAAATTTCTGGGGTATTTTTGGACCCCAGCATACGATGGCTAAAATTTGGGGATGTTGTATGGGTGACAGTTTGTGACAATGTTCTAGAAGGACAATCCTATAGGTCTAAAAATGTACTGCCTTCAAGTCGATTCCGACTTATAGCAACCCTATGAATAGGGTTTTCATGAGGCTGAGAGACAGTGAGTGGCCCAAGGTCACCCAGTGAGCTTCATGGCTATGTGGGGATTCGAACCCTGGTCTCCCAGGTCATAGTCCAACCCTTAACCACTACACCCCACTGGCTCTCCCTACAGGTCTACTCATGTGTAAAATAAAAAAGGCAGAAATTTGCCCCCAGGGCTTTTTGCTGGGGTATTTTTGATCCCCAGTGTTCTTTTGTTTCCAGAAGGAAGATAGTAAGTGGTAACTGGCTGAAATTTGAGTTAAAATTGGACATCCCTGTAGGTCTACTTATGTGTAAACTACACAATGAAAAGTTTTCCTGGGATTAAAATGTACCCCAGAAGTCAGGACGAAATTACATGTGCTGACTTTTGGAAGCAGGCCAGACACGGTGGTCTGAAAATTTTATGGCAGGTGTATGCTAACTTAATCTCTTATAAAAAGTAACTTGGGAAGTAGCTTATAATTGACACCTCAAACTGAGAATGAGGAAATGTTTAGATTTTTTAAATTAAGTTCAAAAATTACCATTGAAAGAAAACAGTTCCCCCCCACAGGGTTTCAATGTTTGATCAGTTAGGAAAATCAATTTCAAAATCTTTAATCAATAAAAAAGATTACCCTGATTAACTGTGCAGTAGATGTAATATATTTTTAATTGAGATGCCTATAAAAACTGCAGCTACTACAGCTATTATCAAGACTGCAGGCACTATCTTAAAAGAGGCCTCTAACAAAGAAGGAGTGCCTTTTCCAAAAGAGTAATGGCACAGCTTAGCCTCTCTCCACATGAACCAGCCCAGGCCCTGCTGTCTTCATCAGAGGCCCTTCTGTGAGCCTCATCCAAGGGAGGTGCGGAGGGCGGCCACACAAGAGCAGGCTTTTTCATTGGTGGCCCCACATTTGTCGAATGTTCTCTACCAGGGAAACGTCTAGCACGATCATTGTCAGTTTTTAGGTGCCAGGTAACACATTCTTATTTATCCAGACCTTTGTTAAATTAAACCTTTGGTAGTTAAGCTGGCCTCTGCTGTGGTGTTCAGCTTTTAGTGGGGCAGGGTAGGACTTGCTCTTCTTACTGTGTTATTGGATGAGCATTTTAGGAATTTTGTATTGCACTTTTTAAAAAAAAAATCTGTTTTTTAATTGATTTTATCTGTTTGTATTTTTATTTATTTTTGTTTAAAAGCATTTTTAGACCACATATTTTTAAAAATCTCCAGTGGTGTACACATTGTACAGTATAAAAATAAACAAAAATACAGCCTAAAATCAACAAAACGGTACAAAAGCAAATGAAACAGAAATTCAGTGGATTCATATACATATAAATCAGGATCTAATCTTATAGGTCAGGAAAAGCTTTGGCAAACAGATAAGTCTTTACAAGGAGTCTGAAACAACAGATGTTGCTGCTTCACGGATGGCATAGGGAAGAGCATTCCACAGTACAGGGGTCACAGCTGAAAATGCCTGTTTTGGGGTTACAGCCTTATGGTATTCTGCAGGCTGTGGTGCCATGAGTAAGATTTCCTCAGATGACTGAAGTGATCTTACAGGTCCATACAGGGGCAGGCGACCTGGTCCTAAGTTGTTCAGCCCTTTATATGTTAACAAGACCTTGAATGGGGCCCAGTAGCTAATTGGTATGTTATCCTATTAAGTCGTTTTGGGACTTTTTGTATAAAGCAATTAACAAAATATAATTAATATTGTTATTTTTGATATTAATATTAATATTTTAAGACAGGTTGCACCAATTTAAAATTTAATATTAAAAACAGTTAAAACAAATTAGTTGCTGGAATGGAGTGGGTTCTGAAAACACACATCTTAGATGTCAAAGGACAAGATAAAGAGGTGCCTCTTCAGCATATGGCATAACTGATATAATGAAGTTGTCAGCCACACCTCTTTGGGGAGAGAATTACACAACCTAGGAACCACCACGAGAATGCCCTCTCCCAGGCCACCATCTTGTGAGGGCAGTGAAACTACCAAGAGGGCTCCCTCTGCTGATCTTAACACCAGAGACCAGGTGTTAGGGAAGGAGGCTGTCTCTCAGATATTTGGGGTCTAAGTCATTTAAGGCTTCAAACTCTAGCATGAGCACATTGAATTGGTCCTGGAAACGAACTGGCAACAACTTCCATATTCATTAACAATAAGATATGCTTCTTGATTCAAAACTGTTGTTTCTCCTATACACAAATTAATGCAAGTTTATTCTACAGCCATGAGAGTGGCTGTATACTATAGCCAGGGTGGATTTTTCACATTCCGCAACGTTAAATTGAAAATACCCCCATGCCAGTCTGATGCTTCCCATAAGCTCATTTCAAAACAAACCCTTACAAAAGTTATATTCCTGAACTCAGAAACACTTCCTTAACAACCCTCTCAATTTTCATGGCAATATACAAAACAGTCAGAGAGAATCGAGAGTTCAAAGCCTAAAAAGAGAAGAAAAAAACCCCAGACACCTTTTGGACTTTTTTCTGTCAGAGTTCTCATAATTTGTTGAAATTAATTAAAAATCAGCCATGTTCACTGAGTATGTGTAATTCTTTTACTGACCTTGCCCCATACTCTGACCTTTATCTTCTACAGTTTAAACTGATTTAAAGCTGATTTTTAATTAATTTAAGAAATTTCACCTTGAACTCAATGATAATGTCAGGCATGTTCAGTAAGAACCAACTGTCAGTGTTCTAAAAGCCAGCCTCCCAGCTGCTGGGCTTGGCTAATCGGGGCCACACCCACACCAGAGTTTGATTTCACTTTAGACAGTCATGGCTTCCCCCAGAGAATCCTGGGAAGTGTAGTTTGTGAAGGGTGATGAGAGGAGACTCCTATTTCCCTGACAGAGCTACAGTGGCCAGACTGGTTTAACAGTCAGCCACTCTGAAGCTCTGTGAGAGGAATAGGGCGTCTCCTAGCAACTCTCAGCAGCCTTCATTAACTACACTTCCCAGGATTCTTTGGGAGAAGCCATGCCTGTCCAAAGTGAAATAAAGGCCTGGTGTGGCTGTGGCCAGGGACAGCTTTGGTTTAAATTTGGGTGGGAGGCTACATGTGCCTGCTGTAGAATAAAAAGGTGGGAGAAATGCTGAAAAGCAATGATACTGTTCACAATATTTTCCTTTTGGAAAGGAAAGGGGCTTCCCCTCTGCCCAGTGCCCACAATCCCAATCTCCTCTCCTCCCCCTCCTCCTCCCCCAGGTCAGTTTCACCTTTCCTAAACATGATTGCACAGAAATAAATCCCACTGAACTCAAATTATCAAACCCACCCACCCTTCTCCTCCCTCTTATCCCCTTCCTCTTGCCCCTTCCCTCCCCCTCCCCTTTCAGTCTCCTCCTTCCTCTTCCCCTCCTCCCCATTGTCAGTTTTACCTATCTTAAGCATGATTGCATGGGAATAAATACTATCTCCCTTCCCTAGCCCCTTCCCTCCAATTCCCTCCTTCCCCCTCCCCCTCCTTCTGCTCCCCTCTCCCCTTGCTTTCTCCTTCCCTCTCATCTCCCCTACCCGTCCTCCTCCCCCATGGTCAGTTTTACCTATCCTAACCATAATTGCATAGGAGTAAATCCCACTGAACTCAATAAGCATGCATATGATCAGACCTGCCTTTCTTCTCCTTCCTCTCTCCTCTCCCTTCCTCCTCCCCTCTTCTCTTCCTTCTTCCTCCTCCCCTGCCCATTCCCTCCCTCTCTCTGGTCAGTTTTACCTATCCTAAGCATGATTACACAGGAATAAATCCCATTGAACTCAATAAACATGCAAATGATCAAACCTGCCCTCCTCTTTCCCCTCTGCCTGCTCCCATCCCCCCTCCCCATCCCATCCCCTGTGGTCAGTTTCACATATCCTAAGTATGATTGCAGGTGATTAAATCCCACTGAACTCAATAAGCATCTATTCTCAGCAAACTTGCACAGGATCCCTCCTGGATTAAAAAGCAGAGAAACTCACCACTCTCACCACTCACCATATGCTTAGAGGCACATGCTACCAAATTCTTCCAAGCTACACAGGAAGTGGATTGGACTGTGAAAGACCAACCCAGACTGTGTTTGCATTTTGACAAATTTGTAGGGCAGTACAATATCTCTGAGAGGAGGTCAGGTCTCCTGCTCCCCTGGTGCATTCACTATAGCTGCCCAATTTTCCTGCTTTTTAAATTTTGATAGAAATATCTGTTGGCTATAGGTACATTCTTAAACTGCAAAGTTTTTGTCTATTAGTGAATTCAATAAAGTAAATATGGACTAAAAGTCATATGGTTAGAGCTGCAATCCTATAATTGCACTTACTTGGGAGCAGAGCTTGGAAAAGTTACTTTTTTGAACTACAACTCCCATCAGCCCCAGCTAGCATGGTGCTGGCTGGGGCTGATGGGAGATGTAGTTCAAAAAAAGTAACTTTTCCAAGCTCTGCTTGGGAGTAAGTCCCACTGAATTCAGTGCGGCTGACCTTTGAGCAAATAGATATGCATAGGATTGTGTTAGATTTTTTTAATAGTGTGACAACCGTGTTGCTTAACTTTTTTTATAAAGCAGTGCCAAGCTGAACTAATGTATGCGACATAATGTAGATTTGGCTTGTATAAGGTGAAAAATAATATATAGGTGGGCCCCGCTTATATGGCAGGTTCTGTTCCGGACCCCTGCCATAAAGCAGAACCCCTTGAATATAATGGGGCGTGTTGCGTGAAAATGCCGCAAAATGCCACAAAAGGGCAAAATCGGCTTTAAAAATGGGTAATCAAAGCCGCCGCATTAGCAGAACGCCGGGAAGCAAAGCACCGGGAAGCGGGGCCCTACTGTAAATACATGTAATATTGAGAGCACCCATGAATCTCATATAAATAACCTTCACAAGCAAATGTTTCTGGAACTTCTGCAACATCCATTTACTTTTCTGTTATTTCCCAACAATAGAAACATTGTTTGTTT
This sequence comes from Rhineura floridana, assembly GCF_030035675.1. Classification (NCBI taxonomy): domain Eukaryota; kingdom Metazoa; phylum Chordata; class Lepidosauria; order Squamata; family Rhineuridae; genus Rhineura; species Rhineura floridana. The sequence goes on along the minus strand of NC_084492.1, from coordinate 30,799,373 downwards.
AAGGAAATTGATACTACTTAAAAAAAACCCACAGTCTTGACATTTTGAATTTTGAGTGAGCATTTTATCCAGAGCTTTCACATGTGAAACATGAATGCAGTACAGCAAACACATCTGAATTGAGTGTGCTGAGTAAATAAAGCTCCTACTATTCATTCTGATGGCTGATAACAATCAGGCTGTTATGTTTTCCACTGTATAATGTGGACTACAGGTCACTGCAGGTAACCCTATTCTAATCATGGCTTCTCCCAACATAAATCCATTAACCTGCTGTGATAACCTTGCCTCAGAGTTCTGAGATAAACAATACTACATTATAAGTGATAGAGTATCTGTGAATAAACTGCTTTTGGAAGGACACTGTAAATAAAGTAAACAAAATTAAGGATGGGAAAAGAAGTTTACGGGAGTTGCATGTATGAACATAGGAAGATAGCTGCCTTTTACTAAGACCATTGGTCTATTTAGCTCACTGATTGGCAGTGGCTTTCCAGGATTTCAGAGAGGGGGCTTTCCCAGACTACCTAGAGATGTCAGGGATTGTATCTAGGATGTTCTGCCTGCCAAGCAGATGCTCTTTCACTGAACTACAGCCCCTCCCCATCAACAAGAAAACAAGATGATGTCCTATATGTGATGTAAAATTAAAAGCAACAAAACCCTGCTTGCATTCTTACAATCTAAATAGACACACGAGATTAGCATCTGTTCTGGGGAAACTGATGAAAAGCATTATTAAATACAGGATTACCAAGCATACAGAAGAACAAGTCTTGCTGAAGCAAAACCAGCATGGCTTCCACAAGGGTAAGTCCCATCTCACTAATATTTTAGAGCACTTTGAGAGTGTCAACAAACATATAGATAGAGGGGATCCAGTTGACATTGTATGCTTAGACTTTCAAAAAGCTTTTGATAACGTTGCTCACCAAAAACTCCTAAGTAATCTTAGAAGTCATAGGATAAGAGAACAGGTCCTTGCTAATGATACCAAATTGTTCAGGGTGGTTAAAATAAAAAGGAACTATGAGGAGCTCTAAAAGGATATCTCAAAACTGGATGAATGTGCAGTAAAACGGCATATGTGATTCAGTGTAAGCAAGCATATGCAAGTGATGCACAATGGGGCAAAAACCCTAATTCGACAGATATGGTAACGGAATCTGAACTGATTGTGACTGACCATGAACAAGACTTTAGGATTGTAGTAGATAGCTTGATGATTATGTCAACCCAGTGTATGGTAGCAGTGAAAAGGGTAAATTCCATGTGAGGGATAATTAGGAATGGGATTGGGAAAAAACCTGCTAATATAATACTATTACAGAAATCCATGCTGCAACCACACTTGGAATACTGTGTGACGTTTTGGTTCTTCACCTCAGAAAGGATATTGACGAGCTTGAAAATAATTCAGAAAAGAGCAACTAAAATGTTCAAGGAGCTAGAGCACCTTTCCTAAAGGAGGACATGACAGTGGTGTATATGGTCATGCACTGTGTAGAGAAAGAGGATAGAGAGAAGATTTTTCTTCTTTTCTCATAATTCTAGTGCCAAGGGCCAGCCAATGAAGCTGAATATTGGAAGATTTAGGATGGACCATGGAAAGTACTTTTAATGCATCACAAGATGCATTGATGGCCATCCACTTGGATGGCTTTAAAACAGGTTTAGAAAAATTCATGGAGGATAAGGCTATGTTCCTTACTGTTGGAGGTAGTTTGCCTCTGTTTATCACTTGCTGGAAAGTTCCAGTGGAGAGAGCACTGTTGCACTAGGATCCCTCTTTGCAGGCTTCCTGTAGGCATCTGGTTGGCCAGGACAGTAAGAACAGGATGCTGGACTAGATGGGCCTTTGACCTGATCCACCTGGGCTTTTCTTACATTTTTAAGTAAATAATAAGGAGTTAAGGGAAGATTATGGCTGCATTCAGATGTCATGTTTCTGCACTTCCAAACTGGGCGTGGCCTCTGCTGCTCATGAATATATGACTTTCTTGTTTGATCAAATCCAGTCTTCATGTTTACATCTGAAGTGAGTAAGTCCTCCAAACTAGAATTGCAAAGTTCATTCTGTTTTGAAATTCTGGAGGGCTCACACAGACCAAAGTTTACAGGTTTTGATGTAATGCCAAGCTATAGTTTGATCAAGCCAGGAAGTGCTTGAGAATAAGACTCCTTTCCAGTCATCCAAATCATGTGATATCTGATTGTAGCCAATGGAGATTCTAAATGGAGATACTAAAATAAAGTATCTCAACTAATTGGTGAAGGCATAAGAAATCTAATATGCTACATGGTATTTCTTTAAAAGAGGAAGAGACTGAATCACGTGAATATTTGCATTCAATTAAGTTCTAAAGGTATGGTGCTGCCAATGAAAATAGACAGAGGCACAAGACAACAAACAATCCTTCGTCTAAGATTATTATCAGAGGATTAGTTTCTCCTTTTGTACCCATCACAACCATCATGATTAATTGAGGATGGTTTCTTCACTGAACCATTCTTATTCTAATGTGAACAACAAGGACAGAAGGAGTGGCATTGTGAAGAGATACCTTCCTCTAGAGATTAAAAAATTTGAACCTGCGTACTTTCCAGAAATGCTGGCATTCAAAAGCTTCAACACCAAATTACGCAGGCATGGAATAATTTAATTGAAAGTGTCTTCAAGAATCATGGATGCAAAATATTTACACATACTTCTTCAAGAATGACATGTGTATGTGTGTATCTATAAGACTTTTGTATTTTGTTTCAAATGCACCTGCCTGCTTGAATGTAAACATAGCTATGTATTGCTGTCCAATATTTGAATTGTTCAGCCAATGGGCAAGTAAGGACCTGTTATGCAATAAAGAATAAGGATATTTGTGTGTTATTTTTTAAGATGGTTGGCAACCCTAGATTAAAGGATCCCAGTGAGATCTGTGGAGAGGACTGAGACCAGCAAGTTGAGGAAAAGAGCCATGTCCGTCATGTGCTAGCTTGGGGCCAAAACTATCTGTTTTTTAGGTGCCAGGCGAAAACACCAAGGCTTTTAGATCTTAATTTGGAGGGTGAAGTATTTTTGTGGTCTCTTTTTTCTGCTCATCTTTTTATAGTGGGGTGGGCTGAGTTGGATCTGCCCTTTTATACATATAGCTGAGCATTTAAATTGTTTATTACTCTTGGGTTTATACTTGTTCTTAATGTTTCTTTCTGTATGTCGCTTTGAGACACTTTTGCAAAAAACAATTAATGCAAATAACAATATAACACTGTACTGTCGGGGGCTTGTGACACTGTCATGGAGTTTGTTGTTATGTGTCTTCAAGTTGATTACGACTTATGGTGACTCTATGAATCAGCAGCCTCCAATAGCATCTGTTGTACACTACCCTGTTCAGATCTTGTAAGTTCAGGTCTGTGGCTTCCTTTCAATCCATCTCTTGTTTGGTCTTCCTCTTTTTCTACTCCCTTCTGTATTCCCCAGCATTATTGTCTTTTCTAGTGAATCATGTCTTCTCATTATGTGTTCAAAGTATGATAACCTCAGTTTCATCATTTTAGCTTCTAGTGATAGTTCTGGTTCAATTTGTTCTAACACCCAATTATTTGTCTTTTTTGTATGCACAAAGCTCTCCTCCAACACCACATTTCAGCTGAGTTGATTTTTCAAATGAATTGATTTTTCTCTTACCCACTTTTTTCACTGTCCAACTTTTACACCCACACATAGAGATCATGAATACCATGGTCTGAATGATACTGACTTCAGTGTTCAGTGATACATCTTTGAATTTGAGGACCTTTTTTAGTTTTCTCATAGCTGCCCTCCCCAGACCTAGTCTTCTTCTAATTTCTTGACTATTGGCTCCATTTTGGTTAATGACTGTGCCGAGGTATTAATAATCCTTGACAAGTTCAATGTCCTCATTGTTAACTTTAAAGTTACATAAATCTTCTGTTGTCATTACTTTAATCTTCTTGACATTCATATGTAGTCCTGCTTTTGTGCTTTCCTCTTTACCTTTCAACAGCATTTGTTTCAAATCATTACTGGTTTCTGCTAGTAGTATGGTATTGTCTGCATATCTTAAATTATTGATATTTCTCCCTCCAGTTTTTACACCTCCTTCATCTTGGTCCAATCCCACTTTCCGTATGATATGTTCTGCATATAGATTAAACAAATAGAGCAACCAGTGTGCCTCCAGATGTTGTTAGACAACAACTCCCATCTTTCCTGACCATTGGCAATGCTGGCTGAGGCTGATGGGAGTTGTGGTCCAACAACATCTGGAGGCACACTGGTTGGGAAAGGCTGAAATAGAGGGATAAAATACACCCCTGTCTCACACCCTTTCCGATGGGGAACCAATCGGTTTCTCCATATTCTGTCCTTACAGTAGCCTCTTGTCCAGAGTATAGGCTGCGCATCAGGACAATCAGATTCTGTGGTACCCCCATTTCTTTTAAAGCATTCCATAGTTTTTTCATGATCTACACAATCAAAGGTTTTGCTGTAATCTATAAAGCATGTCATGGAGAGAATCACATAATTCATCCAACCCCTATGGTTAATTTTTAAAGAAGTTATTGGAGCCCAGTAGAATCCAGCCATGTAAGAAGATAAGAGCCTTTCTAGATCAGGCCAAGGACGCATCTTGCTCAGCACTCTGTTTTTACATTGGCCAACCAGATACCTGTCCTGCCCAAGCTATTGAAGTCAGACATGACTGCGAAGGTATGCTTTTCTTTAATAGGTTTTATGAAAAATTTCAGTTCTGAATGCTTCATGATTCAGCTTACAGGTTACACAGGATTCAGCATCTCTACAGGGCATAACTAGGCATGACTACACAGTGCTAAGACGTTGTCACAGTAGTTAGACACGCCTCCTTACAACCCTTAAGTAAGTGTGGGCAGGCTCCTCCTACTTGCATGGGAAAGGTGTCAAGGTTGGGAGCATGTGTGCACACAAGCATTCCTCCTCAGTGGGACAATGGGAACCCTTTGAGCCTGCCAGCACAGTAACCTATGTGTCTGAGCCGAGAGTGGCAGAGGCACTTCAGCAAGGTCCTCTTCCTCAGGAGGAGGGGTGTGTGGTGGTGACAGTGGGGTAACTGAGGAAAGGGGGGTGAAGGAAAGCAGAAGAGGCAGCTTCCTGATCAGGCAGTGCCTCATCAGTTGTAATTGGAACTATGGTGGCGGAGTTGTCGCTGTCAGCGGCACTGAAGTCTTTGACAACCGTCTCTGAATGCAAGTCACTAGGGCCCTCCCCCAAGTCCCAGTCCATCTCCTCCTGTTGGTCTGCTTTGCCCCAAGACTGTTGCATGGGACTCATGGCAATACTTATGAGAAGCCTGCAAGCAGAACCTAAGTGCAACACTGTTCTCCCCGCCTGCAGTTCCCAGCAACTGGTATTCAGAGGCACCTCTGACAGTGGAGGTAGTTACATATCAATGGCTGCTAGCCACAATGGCTAGTCTCCTCTGGGAATTTGTCTAATCCTCTTTTAAAGCCATCCAGTTTGGTGGCCATTGCTACCTTTTGTGGGAGCAAATGTCATAGTTAATCTGTGCACTGTGGACCTGGTTTTACTTATCCCGAGTCTTCCAATATTCAACAAAGTTGAATATTGGAACTTACAGCAGTGTCATCCCAGGAATTCACGACTGAGCCTTGGATGTTTAAAAGAAAAGGATGGTGATTGGTTTTTATATTTTAGTTTGAAGGGATTCGTAGTATGCATAATGTAATAGGCAAGTGGAAACATTAACATAATAATCTTTGTTACTGTGACAAACTGTGTGGTGGTTCTCTTTCTTTCCACCAATATGGCTTTGGGATTTTGTTGTTGTTTTTTGCATAGAGAAAATGCTAATGCACATAAAATGTTTAATTGTGGAACTAGAAAAACTTACAGGTACTTCTCAAGGGTGGGGAGAGAAGCAAAATACTAGGCTTCTGTTAGCTTCTGGCCTTGGTTCTCTCTTGAAAAATAAATTCAGTTCCAAGATAGTCATTTTTAATTTGCAGTCACTTGGGAAATAGGATTGTCAGTCTAGACTCTGGAACTGCCTACCTAAGGAGGCTTGCCTTGCTCCCCTACTGACCTTCCAGCACCTGCTGAATAATTTCTTTTTTCTGAAAATGTATGATGAATCCATTAGAGAATGAAATTATACTTGATGTGGTTTTTTAAAACAGCTATTCTCCTGTCTTTGATGCTCATTTATTTATTTATTGAAAGTATTTAAATATTACTTAATTACTGGGGTTTCTAAGCCAGGAGTGGGGAACCTCAAGCCTGGGGGCCAAATGTGGCCCTCCAGTTCTCTCTATCTGGCCCCCAGAACTCTCCTCAGGCCACACCCCTTGCAGGCCTTGCTTCATACCCTGAGTGTTTTTGCTTGGGTGGAATGTGTCCTTGAATTCTGATAATGCCCTTGATTGTCCATATTGAGGGTAGAGAGGGGTCTGTGAGTGTGCGGAAACCTACTGTAGAAAGTCAAAATTTACATCAATGTTGAAATGAAATGCCAGTACTCATATCTTGATAATAGGGCCGTGGGTGTCAGCACAAAAAAGGAGCAAGAAAAATAAGTGCTGCTGGTAAAAAGCACTGGTTGGCCTGCCTACTTTTGCCTTTGGCTTTCTCCTCCACTGACACATGACCCTCAGAAGGTTGCCCAGAAGGAAATGCAACCCTTATTCTGAAAAAGCTTCCCCACCCCTCTTCTAAGCAGTGTACATAAAAATGATAAAAAGCATACCATGGATAAAATCACTTAAAATTAATCATAAAAAACAGAAAATGCCCTTAAAATGACTGCTTAAAAAGAATCTGCAAGGCATATAAAGTTTAAGTCTAATCTCAGCTGGGAGGGACTTCCTTAGAATCATGCCCACAATACCGAATGCCTGGTTTCTGATGGATACAAGCTGTGTGTCTAAGTGATGGAGAACCTCTAATAGTGACTCCTCTGAAGCTGCAGGTGATCAGGCAGGAATACAAATGATCATGTGTATTTATTTATTATTTTTTATAAGCCTCACTTTTCATAAAAGTATATCAAGGAGGCATTACATGAAAGTATCATTAAAAACAATAATAAAAGCATCTATAAATACTGCATTGGTTGGAAAAGAAAATTCATATTAAAAGGCCTGTTTACAAAGTTCAGTTTTCTGGACATGCCTGAAAGAAAGGACAGTTCTTGCTGAACTTCAATTGACAGGGAGTTCCACAGGGTAGGGCCTGCCACACCAAAGGCTCAGTCCCTGGTAGAGGCCAACCGAACCTCAGGGGCATGAGGAACCACTAAGTTTGCCCCATATGAAGATCTCAGTGATGGAGACAGAATATAGGGAGTCAGGCAGTCCTTAAGGTATTTTGAACCTGGCCTGGTAGTAAATTGGCAATCAATGCAGTTCTTTCAGCAGCAGGGTGACATATTGACAGTAATCTGTTCCTGTTGTTGCAGCTTCTGGACCAGATATAAGGGCAGCCCCACATACAGTGTGTTACAGTAATCAAGCCTTGAGGTTACCAATGCACGGACCGCTGTGGTCAGGCTATCACGGTCCAGGGAGCGGTCGCAGTTGGTGTCCTAGCTGAAGCTAGCAGAAAGAATTGATGTTCTGAAAACAATTGGGGGGAGAATTAAGCTTATCTCAGTGGACAGTTGGCCTTCGCAACATTTCTGATAATGTTGGCATTTGCTGGAATCAACAGTTCACCTTCATAAAATTCAGTTATCCATAGGGAGTACGCACCAGTTATATGGCTTAGTGCCTATGATATCATTTAGGGCAAGAGTGGGAAACACAGAGGCCAGCCCCACATAAAGTGTGTTATAGTAATCTTGAGGTTACCAGTGCATGGACCTCTGTGGTCAGGCTATCATGGTCCAGAAACGCTCACAGTTGGCGTACCAGCTGAAGCTGGCAGAAAGCACTCCTGACCACAGAACTAACTTGAGCCTCTAGTGACAAAGATAGTTCAAGAAGTACCCCCAAACTACTTACTTGCTCCTTCAGAGGGAGTGCAATTCCATCCAGGAAAGATAATTGACATATCACCTGGACACGGGAACCACTCATCCACAAGGCTGCTGCCTTTCCAGGATAAAAGCTCAGTTTATTGACCCTCAGCCAGTAACCCACTGCATCCAGGCACCAGTCCAAGGCTTGTACAGCCTCTCCTGATTCAAAAGTAATGGAGAAATAGAGCTGGGTATCATCAGCATATTGATAGCACCTTGCTCCAAAACCAGGGCTGATTCTAAAGGGCGGCCAGGTAGGGGGGGCCGTGGGGGGTGCGTGGGGGTGCTGTGTGCATGCACATATGCACATATGCACACGCGTGCACACCCACCCACCAGGGGGCCAGGGCAAGCTGATGCCCAAGGGCCCGCATGCCTGGAGCCGGCCCTGTCCAAAACAATTGATGACAAGTTGTGTGTGCTTTAAAAAATATGTGTTGCAACCCACCTTGTGTATTTTCATTTAAAATTGAATGATGGGTGCGATGCCATCCCAGCCAATGTGAGTCTTGTGCCACGATGGGGAGGGAGATCCAGCCACAACAGAGTGCATTCCTTTGCTTGCCTGCCCTCCCCGTTTAAAACCTTGCTGTCACCAGACAAATGGTCTATACGAGCAAGGTCCCTACGAACACTAGAGTGGATACTAGGGGTTGTTTTGAGTATGAACTCTGATGATGAGCAGTTACTAGCCTATAAACCTAGTCTTCATCTCCTATTTGGACTACAACTCCCATCAACCATGCTGGCTGGGGCTGATGGGAACTGGAGTCCACATTGACTACACCTGAGGTGTAGAGCTTTGTTCTTTGCTTTCCTGGCAACTGGTCCAAAAACAAAAGTTAGAGGGGAGTCTTTAATTGTTGACAGTGCTATTGTGGGTGAAAATTGTAATTCCTTTGTTGTTGCAATGTGGTGCTGTCCCCCAACTAGGATGTGTTTGGGCCTGTGCAGTGGTGGCTGGTGCCCATTGGGACTGGTGGGCTGGAAGGCAGCAAGACAATAATAGACAAAGACAAAGCCAACTCATTCTAGTTTTGTCCCCAATGTTCTCCTCCCTGCTGAGTTCTATAATGGCATGAGACTAAGGAGGAAGAAGCTGACAGGCAGTGCCACCCCCTGAACTGGTTGTAAGCAAGAAGGCAGGCAGGTGGGGACTGACTTAGGAAATAATGAGTTAGTAAGGCATTACTCTATTTGCCTCAATGGACTAGTCTCTGCTGTGTCTGTGTTTTGCATCAGTCTCTTCTTGGAGGTCCTACGTGGCGCAGAGTGGTAAGTGGCAGTAATGCAGCCGAAGCTTCGATTCCAATGAAAGGAGGAAGTCGAATCTCCGGTAAAAGGGGTCGAGGTCTACTCAGCCTTCCATCCATCCACGGTCGGTAAAATGAGTACCCGGCATATGCTGGGGGGTAAAGAAAGGCCGGGGAAGGAACTGGCAATCCCACCCCATATATATGGTCTGCCTAGTAAATGTCGCAAGATGTCACCCTAAGAATTGGAAACGACTCGCACTATAAGTGCGGGGACACCTTTACCTTTACTTTTACTTCTTGGAGGAAAGGAGTAAGGCAGGCCACCTGAGCTTCTTCAATCCTGTCTACTCTAGCTTAGAGGTCACTAACAATTTTGGGCCCATGGGCACATTTGCAGACCAGAGAAACTGTTGTGGACAGTACACACACCACCATCACCACAACCACACACTGGATTGGCTGTGATTGAATGTTTTGTTCAAGACTAATTTCAGTGGAAGTTGGCAAAGAGAGCCTGTGGGTGCCCGGGAAGGCCTTTGTCAGCATATGTGCACTCCCGGTGCCACGTTAGTGACCACGTACCAGAGACTGGTGGAAGGGAATTTATTCCCTTCCACAAAGTTTCACAACTAGGAAAGTGGGACTCAAATGCACATGTCCTCTCATTGGGAGGGTCATATATGAGTCAACCCAAGATCAACATTTTTGCTTTTTTGTTTTAATTGTACTGTGTTTGAATCGTGGTTATAGGACCGGATTCTGAGAGAGAAACTGATCTAATTTTTTAATCAGTACGTTATCAGGACTATACATTTTGAAAGATAAATAATGAATATTTGTGTGTATATGTTTGTGTGTATAGTTTGGTGATTGATACGAAGATATTGGAGTGATTGGGTGGATGGTATGTTTGTGTGTATATGCACCCAGTGAGGTTAAATGTAATTAAAGATTGGGGTTTTAGCTACTTGATGTCCATATGTGATTATCAAGAGTTTTTAGGTAGGAAGCCACATTGATTTTGTAATGTTGTAATTAACGTTTTAATATCTTTATGTATTATATGTTGCTTGTACTTGGTGTGAACTGCTCAGAGGACACTCTTGACCAGGAGGTTAACATATCCTTAGGCTTGGCACCAGCAGGCTGCCAAGTCAGGCTCCCACTCTGTGATCCCTGTCAACATTGGGATATAGGCCACAACCGGGCAGTGGCGCAGGAACTTCACTCTCCCAGCTGACATTACTTCTGCATGTATGTGCAGCTGGTGTATGCTTAAATATTCCTGGTTACATCACCTCATGTGTGAGCGTCCATGCCTTCCATCACCTAAGATGGCGGCAGGAGCATCAACATGCCCTTGCCGCCATCTTGGGTGATGGCAGGCATGCATGCTGATGTGAGAGGTGGTATGACTGGGCATGTTTAAGTGCATGTGTATATGCATGCGCACACACAGGAGGGAGGTGGGCCCACGGTGTGGTGCTGGCCCTGCATCTATTCTTAAAAAAAAAAAAAAATCTTTGGCATCAGAGTTGGTCTGGTTTTTAAGTGACTTTCCCTCCACGTTTCCTGTTGGTAATTATAAAGTTATGACAGTGAAGTGTTTGCAGTACATTTTTAGGAGTGTCGAAAGAGTGTTTGGTGATTGAGAGGAAGATATTGGATTGGGTGGATGGTCTGTTTGTGTGTATTGTTGGATGTGTAGGAGGTATGGGAGTAGAGTGTGTTAATCTGTTTTTAATAATGTATTTTATATTGTAGTGACCTGTCCTGGGACCTACTGGTAAAGGGCAGATGATGATGATGATGATTGATGATAACAACAACAAACAATAATAATATGAGAGATGATGGTTGAGTAGCGGGTATTATATGATTTGTGTAGATTTAAGACAGAATTTGTGTGTGATGTGTATTTGTTAGTAGGCTCTGTGTTGTATATTTGATATGGGCAAGATGGAGGGCTTTTATTGTTTATATTGTCAATTTTTTTCAATATCATTGAATATATATGTTTGTTACATTCATTACTTTGTAAACCATTTAGATCATAGTATTAAGTGGCATATAAATATATTAAATAAAATAAATAGCTTAGTACTTGGGGGTCACTATGAATAACCTTTAGTAGTTCCCAGCCTCCCCTCCTCCTCAAATGTAATAGCTATTTTATATTGAATTGGTATTCATTTTAGTTAATACAGAATAATCAAATCATCCACCATTATTACTGGGGCATTGAAAAAGAGAAATAATGGGGACATAACATAAATCTCCTAATGTAATGAAACTCTCATTGTATTCGATTAAGAATTCTAAACCTGCTGGTTCCAGCTCACTAGAAACAGTGATTGAATAAGGAAAATAGAAGGCATTTTCGTTTTGCCATGTACGTACTAATTTGTATGCCTTTTCAGGGCCAAAAGGGATGAATGGCTTATGAATATTGTCTGCAGTCTGTGTTAGTCTGAACATTAGTCCTGAGCAGGGGCAGCTCCACCACTAAGGACAGTGAGAGGGCCACCCTCAGGAGGTACAATAGATTTGAGGTACCATAAAAGGGCAGCAAATTTTCACTCAGGAGAATTCTATAATGCCTACTCCAAAGTACGTTCTATTGAATTTAATGGGGCTAAAACTGCAGCATTAGTTTATTTAAAAATACTGGGTTGTATCCAGTATTAGTCATACTTAAAGAAAAACCATTGGAATTAATGGACATGACTAACTTAGGAAAATTAATTTCAGTGGCTCTACTCTAATGTAGTTGGTAACAACCAATATATGGCAAATAGGTTCAATACCTTAACTACAACAACTGCATGCTCTTCCTGTTTCCTTTCTTTGCCTTTTATCTGCTGTCTCAAATTTTAGTTTCTAAGTTTCTTGGGTCAGGGACCTGCCCCTTAAACTGTGTAAACTGTCACAGTTATGTCCACTGTTGGAGGCAATATGTTTCTGAATGGCAATTGCTGGGAACTGTAGGAGGGAAGAGTGCTCTGGTTGACCACTGTGAAAACACAATGGTGGGCAAGGTGGGCCATTGGCCTGATCCAGCAGACTCTTCTTATGTTCTTAAGCATAATATGGTACTACATAAATAATAGAAAACAATTTTTTTACCACCATTTTTTAAAAATTCTGCTATAGGCCCCAGAAATGTCTCTGTTTTTGGTGCCATATAATATATATTACTGCTGGGCTTTGTTTGTTTGTTTGTTTTGGTAATGTAGAGAATAATGTAGTTAATAATGACTCTTCTGCAGAAATACAAGATCTTTTATTCTTTTATGATTTATATGCTTTTGAGTTTCAAAAGCCCATAAAACAGCTTACAATATAGATTTAAAATATATGCAATAAAATGGCAAAATGTCACAATAAATTCCAAACAGAAGGTTTTTTTAAAAAAAAAACACGCACAAACACACAAAAGAGTAACATAATTTTACCTGTAGTTTTAAAGCATCATCTCCCAATAGGAAACTGAGATTGTTGGAGCTCATTTTAAAAGATCCCACAACTTTTCTAAAAATAAAAATATATAAAAAGTTTGACAAGGATGTTCAGAAGTGGGAGAAGTGACTGCCTAATGAAGATGAATGAAGAAAATTGCCCGTATAAGAGTCACACGTTGGCCGTATAGTCCAGGTTGGCAAAACCGTATGATGGAGCCCCAAGGCTCCATTTATCAGTGTCATATTTGGACTAAAAGTGAACAGCATTGTTCTCTTTTTTCCTAGATGGATAGGTCAACTTTAATATATATGGCTCTTGTAGAACATTTGTTTGATGTATTTCCATTAGCTAGGTAATAATACAAAAGCACTGGAGAGAAACTCGAAGCAGACTCCTTTTTTCGGTTGAAATAGGACACATACTAATGCACAATATTGCTAAGCTTGTCATTGACTTTTTAAAAAAATGTTTCATGACATGATCATATATATATATATATTATATATATATATATATTAGATTCTTGTGAAAATAATGAGCAGGCAGCATCAAGGTAGTATAACATATATTACTGGTAGTGTGTAAATTTTTATCTCTGAATACTTTCAATGAACCTCTCCCATATATCATCTATGCAGAAAAGACAGTGAGAGAACATTCATTTAATAATATTTCAGAAAAGCACGTCAAAACTCAGAGATTAGGAGGGGAATAAAAAAGAGCTTGCTTGTTTAAAATGCACACTCAATTTGGGATTTGTCCATTCAAGCATAAATAATTTTTTCTTTTCTTTTTTTTCCTCATATCCCAATTATGCAGATTAAGAATGTTCATGTTATTTGGTGGAAAGAAACCAAACTAATAATGGCTGAGTTGATTCCACCCCCCTTTTTTTAAGATAAGGGCATTCTGTTCTTACATCTTTCCAAAATGGCGGTTACTGGCTCAAGTGTATACATCAAGTTAACAATTTGCCAGCCAATACCACCACCACCCCAGATTTTGGAGGAAAATTCAGCAATGGACTTAATGTTTTTCCACTTTATATCATCCACCTAAGACAGCATATTCATTATTTCTCTCTCTCTCTTTGTTTTAAGCATGTGCTTTTTAAAGTTCAATGCAAACATTCTAGCCATATGTTTCTAAAATTTAAATTAATTTGGTACAGTCATACTGTTAATCTTTGGTGACTTGTTGATTGGCATTTTGCAGACATATTTCTGGAAAGTACCCAATACCATTTTCTACAGGCTTTCTGGCAGTAGCAGAGAGCAATGTTTCCACAATTTGGACTCTTGTACAGCACTGGGAAGCAAGCCAAGATTTAAATTAGACAATAACCTCTGCTCTGTATATAGCTTGTATTCCTCAACAGTAGGGAGAGTGATTTGTTTAATACAGTCAGTCCTGTAGCATATAATAGACTGATAGATGAGTCATTCCTTGGCAATGCATGTTTCTTAAATTTGTATAGATTGAACAACTGGATGGTAATGTACTTACAGTTGTGCAAACAGTAACTTATTAGCAGAGCCTGGAAAAAGGGTTGAGGAGGAAAAAAGAACCTTTTATTGGCTTCGGTATTAAAGGTTTTACTGAAAATGTGTTTTTTTTCCCCCTGAAGTTACTTGGGTGCAGGAAGAGTTATTTTTCCCCAGAAACACCTTTTGCTGTTGCTGCATGAAAGACTAGAAAGATGGTGGTGACTGTGCTAGATATTATACTTGGTTGTTTCTCATACTTTGTGTCTATAAATATTGAGTTTGGCACATCATGTTTCTCTATAATTAAATTTAGTATCCATCTGTGTTTGTGGCTATATAATTAGGACTCTCGTATTTCCCCCCCTTTTTTTGGTTGTGTTGCCTTTGCCTTGTTCATTGTTTCCTCTTTTCTCCTTTGCATGTTAAAAATGTGTCACTGACAATTGATATCCATGGAAGCAAGGAGATCTTTTATTTTCAAACAACGAGGGGCTTTTCTTGAAAGGAGGGGGAACCTCTTCATGCTGGTGCAGTTCATGTTTATTTAAAAGCTTAAAATCATTAGACCAAATCTCACTTTTTGTCCCACAGAAAATTGATTTTGCTCACAAAAATGCTGGGGTCTGAAAGAGAATATTCAGAAATATGCAAATCTAGCTGAGATAGAAATCTGTTTGAGCAGGTGCACAAAAGCAATCACTCTCTCTCTCTCAACCCCAAGAGCTTATTTAGTCACAGTGTGAACATTTCTGAACAAAATTGCCACCTGCCTCTATTAAAACATTTTTATTTTATTTTTTAGCTGGGGATAGTGGCACAAATCTTTCAGAGTTGAACAGCTTATAAGGCTTCCCATGTCTGATGGCTCTCACATTTACAAAATAAAGCACACACTATGTAAATATTGAACAATACAAAGACGTCTTTCATAACAGTTTATAGTGCACTGCACCCTCCTCTGGAATGAAGCCAAACAGTAGTTAGGAGAAACGGTATGCCAATCAAAAATTATTATTGTAAGTATAACCTGTTATGCTGCCGTATCTTATCTGGAAGTGTCAACTTGATATAAGCCAGATGCTTTTCTTAAAAACTTAAACTCTTACATACATAATTCTGCTTGTTACAAGCTAATCCTGCTTCTGACAGGATCACTTGAAGTACTCCATAATAAGATCTGTCTGGCAGTGTGTGTGTGTGTGCATGCGCATGCTAGCTAGTAAGCAAGCAAGGATGTTACAGATTGTGTGAAAGACTGTCACAGGCCCTCA
Source organism: Rhineura floridana (assembly GCF_030035675.1). Taxonomy (NCBI): domain Eukaryota; kingdom Metazoa; phylum Chordata; class Lepidosauria; order Squamata; family Rhineuridae; genus Rhineura; species Rhineura floridana. The sequence continues at coordinate 30,783,858 of NC_084492.1, read as the reverse complement.
AAACGCACTCAGTCTGGAAACCATAATATTTATTTATTTTATTATTACATTTCTATTCCACCTTCCGTCCAAGGAGCTCAGGGTGACATACAAACATGGTTAGGCTGAGAGACAGTGACTGGCCCATAGTTACCGAGTGAGCTTCATGGCTGGCTAGGGATTTGAACCCTCGTCTCCCATGTCCCAGTCCAGCATTCTAACCACCACACCAATTCTATTGCTATGAGCTTTTAGAAAAAGAATTAGCTCAGTGTTTCTACTTTGTGTGAAATTTTGTTGTCTTGTCTTCCGGACACACCTACCCCAGTGACAATGTGTCAGGTGCCCCTCTGTTCTTCTTTCTTCAGCTCTCCACATCTCTCCATTCATTTTCTACTGGCCCACTGTCTCTTTCATCAACTCTGCTTTCAGATAAGACTGACCAGACTCTGAAGCTAAAATAGAAAATAGTTTGGATATTATTCCTCTAAAGCCGTATTGGTTCTAAGACCCATATCGGTTCTAAGACACCAGCTTTATTTTTTATTGTATATATCCATTCTGTCTTTTCTTCTCCTGTCTGTTGTGTTGTTCTCCTAAAAACAGACCCTAAGCAACAACAACAAAAAAGGAGATACTGCTGTTGACAAAATTTATGCGTCCTTGCCACTCAACTCCAAGAATTCCTGGAAGTAACTGATTATCCAGACCCATTTCAGTTTGGATTTAGGGGATGGAATGGCCTTGATTATCTTAGAGATCTTTACTGGGAACTAAACAAGGAGATGTCCTTGTTAGTTCTGCTGAACATTTTTGTAAATTTTTGACACACACAAACACACAGACACCAGACTGGGGGAGAGATAATTGATTTGCTTTGGCCTGGTCTTTTGTTGTGGGTTTGTCTCAGAAGGTGGTGCTGCGGGACTTACATTGAAACTTTAGCCTTTGGCATAGGAAGTTCCACATGGTTTGATTTTGTCCCTTGTGCTATTCAGCATTTACCACTGAGAGGCAATCAGCAGATGAGGAATAGGCTTCCATCAGTACACTAATGATATTCTGCTCTATATTTCCCTGCTGTCATATCCTGAGGAGGCCATGAAAGTTCTAAAAGTATCTGGAGTCAGTGATGGGCTGAATGAAGATAAACTAACTAAATCCAGATGAGACACAGGTATTATTGGTGAAGAGGCCTATTGGCCCAGAGGCAAGGTGTTAACCTGTTCTGGCTAGTTTATGCTCTCTTCAAAGATCAGGTTCATAACTTGGAAGTACTCGTAGAGCAAACCTTTTTATTAGAAACTCAGGTGTCATCTCTGTCTAGTGCACTAGTTGTGCCTGTTTCTGGTATGGTCAGACCTGGGCATGGTTCTATTTATTTATTTATTTATTATTTGATTTCTGTCCCACCCTTCCTTCCAGCAGGAGCCCAGGGCGGCAAACAAAAGCACTAAAAACACTTTAAAACATCATAAAAACAGACTTTAAAATACATTTAAACAAAATATCTTTAAAAGCATTTTTTAAAAAGCTTTCAAGACATCTTAAAAAAAGGTTAAAAACATATTGTTTTTTAAAAAGGAGGTTTAAAAACCTATTAAAAAGCAATTCCAACACAGACGCAGATTGGGATAGGTCTCAAGTTAAAAGGCTTGTTGAAAGAGGAAGGTCTTCAATAGGTACCGAAAAGATAATACAGAAGGCACCTGTCTAATATTTAAGGGGAGGGAATTACATAGGGTAGGTGTTGCCACACTAAAGGTCCGTTTCCTGTGTTGTGCAGAATGGACCTTCTGATAAGATGGTATCTGCAGGAGGCCCTCACCTGCAGAGCACAGTGATTGACTGGGTATATAAGAGATAAGACGATCTTTCAGGTATCCTGGTCCCAAGCTCTATAGGGCTCTGTGCACCAAGACTAGAACCTTGAACCTAGCGCAGTAGCAAATGGGCAGCCAGTGCAATTCTTTCAGCACCGGAGTGACATATTGGCAATACCCTGCCCCAGTGAGCAGTCTCACCACCACATTTTGCACCAGCTGCAACTTCCGGACCAACCTCAAGAGCAGCCCAACATAGAACACACTACAGTAATTGAACCTAGAGGTTACCAATGCATGGATAACAGTGGTCAGGCTATCCTGGTCCAGAAATGGCTGCAGCTGTCTTACCAGCCAAAGCTGGTAAAAGGCACTCCTAGCCACTGTGGTCACCTGGGCCTCTAGCAACAAAGATGGATCCAGGAGCACCCCCAGACTACGGACCTGCTCTTTCAGAGGGAGTACAACCCCATCCAAAGCAGGCAACTGTCCAATTATCTGAACTCAGGAACCACAAACCCACAGTGCCTCTGTCTTGGTAGGATTCCGACTCAGTTTATTGGCCCTCATCCAGCCCACCGCTGAATCCAGGCAGCGATCCAGGGCTTCCACAGCCCCTCCCTATTCAGATGTTAGAGATTCAGAGAAATAGAGCTGCATATTGTCAGCATGCTGCTGACACCTCACCCCAAATCTCCTGATGACCGCTCCCAAGAGCTTCATATAGATGTTAAACAGCATGGGGGACAAGATGGTACCCTGTGGCATCCCATGGCACAAATGCCAGGGGCCCAAAAGACAATCACCCAATGATATTCTCTGAAAAAGATCTTGGAGATAGGATCAGAACAACTGTAAAACAGTACCTCCAATACCCATCTCACCAAGTCGGCCCAGAAGGATACCATGGTCAATGGTATCAAAAGCCACTGAGAGATCAAGAGTAATAGGGTCGCACTCCCCCTGTCCTTCTCCCGATAAAGGTCATCCATCAGGACGACCAAGGCCAATTCAGTCCCATAACCAGGCCTGAACCCAAACTGGAATGGGTCAAGACAATCTGAGTACTTACAATTGCTGCGCTGTCTACATACATTAGTTCTTGATTGGGCTATTGTAACAAAGTCTTTGTAGGGTTGCACTTAAAAGCTGCTTGGAAACTTCAGTTGGGGCAGAATGCTGCTGCTAAAATCTTGACAGGGGCAAGGTAGTGCGATCATGTGATCCCCTCCCCCCCCAGTCCATTAAAAAATAAAATTCAATGTGCTTGATTTAAAAAAATAAAAGAAAATTACATTTAGATCCCATCTTTCCTCCAGGAAGCTCAAAGTGCTGAACATGGTTCTTCTCTTTCCCTCCCCATTTAAAAAAAAAATGTTTTTATGTTGCCCTGATGTTTTGCAAGAAGGTGGTATATAAACATTTTTATAAATAAATAAATTTTATCCTTTTTTTATAGATTAGGCTGAGAGACAGTGACTGGCCCAAGGTCACCCAGTGAGCTTCATGACTGAGGTGGGAATGTGAACCCTGATACTACACTCTACATTCCACTTGGTTTGGGATTATGCTACTTAAAGGACCATCTCCTTTCATGGAAATCTTTTGTTTTTTTAAAGAGGGGCTGTTTGTGTCTTGCTTGTGAGTGTAATTTCCTGCTGAAGCAAGGTTGATAACACAAGAGGACTTTTCTGTGATGGTTCGCATATGTGGAAAGTCCTCCCCCAAGAGTTTAGGCTATCTTTATGTGTGTTCCACCAGCCAATTGAAAACTTTCCTTTTAAAAGAAGCTCTTGATACTGTTGCTGCTTAATGCATTGGTATGGCTCTCTCTCCGTTTTAGCTTTTTGCTTCCATGTTTAATTTGTTAATTTGTGTTTTAATGAGTGTAATGATTAGATTATTGAAGCTTGTTTTTTTTGTAAGCTCATTTGAACAACTCCCTTGTGGAAGACAAAGCAGAATATAATTTTTTGAAAAATATATAATAAATGAATAGGGCCCACTATAGGAAGGCAAATGAACTAATGTGCTGAGATCTGGCCCATTTGGTCATTGTTCCATCTCCATCAACACTCCTTCAGCCTTTTTGCAGTCTGAAGGATGGAGACTCTGGAGGAACCCAGAGAACTTTGCTGAGATGTTTGGGAGGAAAGCTTTGGACTTGATGTACCCTTGCCTAGTAGGTGTTGTATCCAGTGAAGTTGTCCTGTTCATGCAAGGACTTCTGCTTGCACAGTGGATTTTTCCTTTCTTCTCCGTCACCCCTCACAAATCTGCTCCAGAACAGATATTTGGGAAGCAGAGGGAGCAGGAGTTTCATTACATATAAGTGGAAGTCATTGCACAAACAAGATAAACTTCACTGGGTACAATTTCTAGATTTTTCTTGATGGAATTGGCGCTAGTCTCTGAAAGATGTGTAATGGGGATTTTTTTTTAAAAAAAACCTATTAAATACTGCAGTATTTGGAAAGAGCTGTCTGAGATGCAGTATTGTAGTGGCAAATTCAGAAATTAGGGTCTCTTTATGATAGTCACGCCACACCTCCTGATTCAGTTGCTTACTCATCATCCTTTCCACACTCCTTCCTGCATGCACCTTCTCCCACAACATCCCTAGGAGGCAATCAGCGTGAAAGGGGGAGTGTATTAACTACTAAGTAGAGTCTTCTCAGTGGCTGACTGACCTCCTTTTACTCTGTTTGGCTCCAATCAGCAGAAAAGGAGAAGGAAGCATCTTAGAAGATCCTTCTCAGTGGCTAACATACTCCCCTTTCATGCAGATTGGCTCATAGGACACTGGAGATGTACGACACCCCAGCTAAGGCCTTAGACCTCCCCCCCGTTTCATTCACCAGCTCTTTCCTTGATTGTTCCAATATTAATCCAAGTAAATGTAATGTACCATACGCTACCCATTCCAGTGTAAGCACAGCCTTACAGGCAGTGGCACCCACAACAATATGTCTAAAGGAGTTCTTGTTTAGTTTCAAGATTCCTTCCCCACTTCTGCTGATGCTACTGGAGGGAAGTTAGTTTGAATACTGTACCGAAGAGGCACTAACTACATCATAATCCCCCTCCTTCCTGTAACCTGAACCTCATTATGTTTAATATTTATATCTAGCTCTTTTTTTTAGTATACAAAATTAGCCTTCAAACACTACTGTACTGATTTACTAGAAGGTCAGCTCTGCTCATAGCTCTGGAGTACCAAATGTTACTGTAAAATACCATTGCAGAGAACTTGACAGAAATAAGTCCGTTGCAGAATATCTGAATTACTGTTTTTGTTGTTACAAGCTAGGCTCAGAAGGAAAGTGCTCACAGTGGGACACTAAGAAGAAGGGGAATGGTGTAGAGAAATGTCTCTTAATGTTATTGCTATGACTTGGGTTTCCAAGGTTCATGGCTGTAGAGAGCCCACCTTCCCTCAAACCTCACATTAGTGAGGAGATACATGTGGGGTAAAATAAGATTCTTGGTAAGACAGTTTAGTAGTTAATAAATACTGAAAGTCATCATCTAGAACAAACATAAAAAGTTGGAATGTAGGAACATAGAAGCTGTCCTTCTAGTTTTCCTGTTGTATTTTAGTCATCCAGTTGGCTGTGATGGCCAATAAGTAATACATTTCACAACCCAGCACCCCACGTAAAACAACCAGTTAATTCAGGGGTTTTTTTGGGGGGGGTTGAGATGTGTGGCTTTGCAGACCAGAGAACAACATATACTAGCTTTTCTGATTTGCTGGATGAGAATTACACAATTACAGCAAGCATCTGGTCCTTCCCTCAAGACAAGCAAGAAAAGGTGAAAGAACATATAAGATTCCTGCTGGATCAGGCCAAAGGTCCATCTAGCACAGCATCCTGTTCTCAGAGTAGCCAACCGGATGCCCGTGGGAAACTTGACAGCAGTACTTGAGTGCAACAGCCTTATCCCCATCTGCAGTTCCCAGCAAGTGGTATTCAGAGGCACATTGCCTCCTACAGTGGAGGCAGAATATAGTCATTGCTGTAGCTAGTAGCCATCGATAGCCTTATCCTCTATGAATTTGTCTAATCTTTTATGAAGCCATCCAGGTTGGTGGCCATCACTGCATCTTGTGGGAGCAAATTCCATAGTTTTAACTTTGCACTGTGCGAGGAACAACTTTATTTTGTTCATCCTGTATGTGCTTCTATGCAAGCATGTCACTTGCTAGTGACTTCGCTATTATGAGGGACAAGGCCAGCTGTTGAATTATACCCTGCCAGTTGGATCTCAGAGAACAGGGTCACATCTACTATAGCCCTGCCTCTGACTTCCACACATTTGCTGCCTCGCCTTTCATGCATTCAGTATAAAGTGAGAAGGGCTCTCTCTATATATATTCATCTCTTATGACCAGGTTCCTAACCGCGACCATACACATGTGGAGCCAATGCTTGCCTTCTGCTAAACACATGGTGACTGGATAATTGATGTCATCTCTCTTTCCCCTTGTAGCTAGTATGAGCTATTAGAGCTACAGACTGGAATGTAACACCATGAGCATCTGAATAATTTTAGTTGCCTTGGTCATATAGTAAGGGGCCTATTTAGTCATTCTTCTTACAAGCATTTGGCACTAGGCTTGCAAATTGTATTTTCTTTGTCCTTTTAGAACATAGGAAGCTGGCTTACGTTGGTCCATCTGGCTCAGTACTGTTCACACTGGCTGGCAGTGGCTGTCCCTGGGTTTCAGACAGAATTCCTTTCCAACCTTACCTGAAGAGGCTAGGGATCAAATGTCATACTTTTTGCATGCAAAACGTGCACTCAACCACTGAATGTTGGTGTTTGACTGAAGTTTCTGAAGAATTTGTTTGAATTGTTTTCTTACGTTCACTTTGTAGTCTCTCTTAATTATCCTTTTATGAAAGACCTTCATTCTTCTTCCTTTATCCCCATTCCACATGCAGCAACTAGAACTGCCTTTGTAATAAACTACTTAATGTTGAGAGATAATGTTTTGTAAATTCTACAGAAGTTCATGATGGTAGTCATACTTAGAAAAGCAGTTTTTATGGACAGTCGGCATTGCTATTGTGAGCATTACATACAATTTTGCCTGTTTTCTCAACCCTTTGCTTTTCGTCTTTGCAATTCTGGTGATGGCTGAAGCTTCTGGACCTCTCTGAAATATCTTCACACAAATGTTTGCTTACTTACGAGTGTTATGCTGTGACCACAAATTTAGCAAATCACATTTCCTGATGCTTGCCCAAAGCTTAGTATCAAGGAAGCTGGTTACATCCTACAGTCAACCTTGTTGCACTTGACTTGCAATTTCACATGTCATAGTGGTTTGGAAGTATGTTCACCCACTTACCTGCCTATTTGGGGCAGAATTGGGGCCTTTTCTATCCCTTTCCAGAATGCCTCTATCCATCATAGAGATGACTGTTCTGCTTTCTGTGTTAGTCGTACAGAAGAACTTGGGGTGCACTCACGTAATTTCAGTTACCACATGTGAAAAGAATTCCAGTGCTGTCATCAGCTACCGCAACCACCTTTGTTTGTCCAAAAGGAAGCTAGCAATGGTTTGCAAAGCAGCAACCCAACTTTGTCGGAGAAGGAAGTTATGCTTATGACTTCACCAATGTGAGGTTTCCAGATCAAAACCTGAAACATAGCGGAATGTCTTGAAGCCTTTTATTGGTTTGATGTAGGGTGGTACTTATGCATTGCCACAACAGAGGGTATAGATTTGCAATTTTTTTTGCATGCATATATAGAAAGCAAACTTATCATAATTACTATAATTCAAATAGAAATACAGTCCATCCCACTGTAACCAGGTGACCCATATGGCTGGTTAGTCTGCAGTCCAGGTGCTAATTGTTAATTGTCAAAACCTCTGCTCTTGTTATGGTACTTAATCTTTAAACCAGATTGGGATTGGACAGCCCTTCAAACAGTGGGCACCTTCAAAGGCTCTCTAGTGACATTCCTCTGTCCTCTGATACGTGGCAACTGTAGTACTATGATGGAAAGAGAAAAGATGCTGTGAGCCCATAGAACCTGGCAGTCAATATCAGTGTGTTTTAATGCTTTTGTATTAATGCAAATTGTATTATGCTCTTTTGTCTTTTCTTTTGGTTCTCTGACCTGAATCCTTTTACAGGCTGCTTGCACATTTTTCATAATAATAATTTTGCCACTTAAAAATATGCTTCAACCTTGTTCTATCCAAATAGCTTTGTGAGGGGCCTCAAAGACATTCTGATATTTAGAGAAGGCCACTTTCACATTACATGTAAGCTTATACAATTAAATTTGGAATCTAGGATTATTATTTTTTTTAAAAAAGGTTAATGTGGAATCCATTTGTATATCAAGGTATATTCCAAAAGGAAATGTTCTTCCTATACCACTGCTTGGAAATAAGCTTTTTTTAAACCAATATTTCGTATTCCAGTTCCAAACTTTCTACCGGCAACTCAAACCCAACTTCAAAGCTGTATTCCGTTGTATCATGTGGGAAGGAGTTATTCATCCTGAAATCTCCATATTGGAACTGAGCCTACAAGCTGACTTCATGGCTACGGCAACCAGCTTAGTAGTGTTTTTTTGTTGTTGTTGTTCTAAGAACCTAAGAATAGCTCTGCTGAATCAGGCCAAAGGTTCATCTAGTCCAGCATCCTGATTTCACAAGGGCTGTCGGAAACCTGCAAAGAAGGTCGGAGTGCAATAGCACTCTCCCCACTTGTGATTCCCAGCAACTGGTATTTCCTTTTCTATGCAGTGTACATAAAAAACATAGCCATCATGGCTAGCATTGATTGTTGTGTCCTCCATGAACTTGTCTAACCCTGTTTTAAAACTAGCCGGGTTAGCAGCCGTCGCTACATCTTGTGGCAGCAAATTCCATAGTTTAACTATGTGCTGATATCTTTCCCCCTCAACCCATCAGACCACTTTTTACATAAGCTTGCCACACTTTTGTGTCATTTTGGTTGGTCCAAACAACAATATTGCCGAAAGGTAAATTTCAGATGAGTTGTTTTTCTTATAGACCAACATTGCTACTTTTGCTTTTTATATTCCATTGAACGAGTTCATGAAATCATGGTGTTCTGCCCAAGGATCCTGAATACTGAATGGCACAGAAACCAACTTCTCTCTTGCCCTTAGTGGGGTATACCAGATATGGTGTGTTCTTATTCCTAAAGGCTCTGCCATCACCTCCTCTTGTTTTCCTGTGTCATCATATTTTCCATCTCTCCCTCCTCATTCTTGAAGACCACCTCACCAAACAAGCTACCTTCATTCGTTACGCCTGGTTAGCTTCAGGGAATGCTCTTCATTGTGACATTTTTTTTTTATTTAAACACAGTAATACCTCAATTAACGAAGTACACGCATTCCTGGACATTACTTCCTTAACAGAAACTTTGATACCAGAGTTAGATATAACATGGAAAGAATAAGGATAGGTTCCTACACCACACACACACAAAGCAATTCAACATATTTCAGCAAACTTTTTATTCAAAACTAACAATGCACATGTTGGAAATGAAACAATCAGGTCAGGTTAGCCTTGCATGCAGACCACTTGAAGGCTAATTCCAAAATGCATCCAGGGATGCCTGCTTGCCTTTTTTTCTTTTATCGTGAAGCATCTTGCCATAGTAGTCTAAAGCTTTGAGCAGAGTTCTCTCTGCACACTTGAGCAGGCAGGCAGGTAGGCAAGGGGCAGCCACCACCCTGTGCTTGGTCTCTCTCTGTCTGCCATCCTCCCCTACACTTGAGCAGACACATCTGCAGTAAACAGTGCTTGCAGGGCACCCAAAGCACTGTTTATTGTGGAGGCGCTTGTGCCATATGTCAAGGAGCACCATTCCAGCCACTAGTGAGAAAGCTGCCTGTAGCAGCCGCAGTCCAGTGGACAAACAGCCACATTCTGACTATGTCAGAGTGTGTGCATTCCCCCACCTCCAAAAAAGACTTTATTAAAAGGAGCTTCTTTGCTGGAGGATTTGTTACCTGAGATATTACTGTATTTATAAGCTGCACTTTCATATAAAATATCACAAGGCAGTATGCAACCTTTAAACCACAGTTAAAACAATTTAAAAATGTCAAACACATCAGTAAAAGCTGGCTGGCAAAGCATCTCAGGTTTGAAAGTCTTGTCTGAATAATAGTTTTTTGAAGATGTTTAAAAAAGAGTAAGGGTGAGGAGTTGCACAGGACTTGGCCTCTGGTAAAAGCCAACCAAACTTCAGGGGCATGTGGAACCACCAGAAGTGCCCCATCAAAAGGCCTTGGCGACCAAGGCAGAACATAAAAAATCAGGTTTTCCTTAATGTTCATTATATATCAGTTATATTCTAAAAGGCCCCTTCAGATTCTATCCTCTTCCAGAGGAGAGGTACGGAAGAAGTAAGACATGTAAGTACATTCATCTGCTGTGTTTAGCCTTACAATGTCTTGACTAATCTTTCGCTGTGATTAAAATAAAATACCTACATCTGCTTCACCCTTTCTATATTATTATTTTTTACATTTATCACTCAGTATAATTTGAGACTATGCAGTTGAGCCAAATAATGTTTCAGATCAGAATTCACAATTTTTACTTAAGTGAGTGAAATTTGATATGAGTCTAAGAAAAGCTACTTATAGTCCAATTGCAGTATAATAATATACTTCTTGAAATTCATATGAGAAAATATTACAGTAATCTCAGATACAGTGGTATGAAACCATTCCTTAGGATTCCTAGAATAAAATGCTGTCATTATGTTTAGAAGCTAGATTCAGTGCCTTCCTATCTGTTTATCTAGCATGTTTTTCATAAGTGTGTGCATGTTATATTCCAAAAGCTAATTTGAAGTTAATGCATTTATTGGAGGAACGCTTCGAAGACAATTGGTGAACCTGTAAATGTTCATATTAAAGGACGTTGTCCTGTATTTCTAAAACACTACAGTCTAAACTTGATATTTTTTAACAATATTGAGCAGAGAGAGTAGGCAGGGCTAGAGTCAGCACCCAGCATCCTTAGGTAGCTACTAGGTATGCTGGCCTACCACTAACATCTGCTCTGGTCTTCCTTTTTCCATTGCTCCTATGAGCATTGGATAGCTCAGAGACTCCTATTTTAATTTCCCACAATACACCAGAGCACTCCAGATGTAACAGTGCTCCCAGGATATTGTGGAAAATTCAAATGTCAGTGCTCATCAGAGCACCACGGCTGCTGTCCATCATCACCATCACAAGGTAAACACAACAGGCCTCATAATAAGACCCTTGTGTAGGATAGAGTCCACCAGAGGGTACTGTGACAAGAGCCCCCTCAAATATTAGGCATGTAAATAATATATAGTACCTAGGTACTGCCATTATGTCAGATTCAACTTTTATGATAGCATCTTTGAGAAGTACTGTGAAACTGGAGATCCCATCCATGAGCTGAATGACACATCTGTTTCGGTTATTTCAGGGATGGAGAACCTGCAGCTGTCCAGTTGTTGTTGGACTCAATCTCCCATCAGGCCTGACCATTGGCCATGCCGGCTGAAGATGATGAAAGTTGGACTCCAGCAACATCTGGACGGCTGCAGTATCTCCATCCCGATTTATTGTATTTAAAATACCTTTATTCTGTATTTCAGGACAGTCTTCACAAGGCAGCTTGCCCCCAACTCATTACTCTTGAGGAAATGTGGCCCTAAAAGGTTTCCCACCACTGATTTAGGTCTTTAAAGATCAAGACAAGCACTTTGTCTGCATGCAACTGATTACTCATCATTTCCCCTCCTTATGCAGCCTGCTGAGAATGACTTAACCTTAGAATGCTAGACATTGCATTTGCTCAAGACACTCTTGGTTTATGACCAGAGGTACCTGAAGTATTTTTTCCCCATATCCCGAAACTCTTAGCATAGCTGCTTATACAAGAAAAAGTTCATCTGTAATAAACATCTCTGGCATATGCTGATGCCCACTTGGGCTGGTAAGGTGGAAGGCAGGGAGCCCAGCAAGTAGGTGGAGCCAGAGCCAATGACAGATGGAGCCAACTAATTCTAGTTTTGTCACCATCATTCCTGTTGAATTCTACAAGGTCTACACTGAAACTAATGAGGAGGAAGCTCCCCTGGACTGAATGTAAATAAGAAGGTAGACAGGTGAAGGCTGGCTGATAGCAAACTGAGGTTGGTGGGGCAGTGCCCCATTTTCCCTAATGGACTAGCCTCCACTACACATACTTAAGAGGTTGGCTGCTCAGATGTACTAGCTTTAACCTTTGGTGAAATACTGACCTGGTTTGCACATACCATGACTAAATGTGAATGAGCGTGTAGGTACTCAAAGGAAAATATTGCAGCTGCTGTGCTCCGCTCTTGGTCCTGCTGCTGGTGTGCTATTTGGAGGTAAGCCACAGTTTGGCTTAGCGTAATGTTCGAATCTGGGTTTGCAGTTTGTCTTGCTGCTGACAAACCATGACCTTTAGCCAAGGTTTATTTTTGGCTTGCTGCTCATGGCTTTTGCCTAGGGGAGACTAGCCACAATTCTTGGTTTGGATGCAACATGGAATCAAACCATGGCTTGGGTTCAAGTAGCATGGTAACAGCAGGACTGCATGAGAAGTGAAGTGGCTGTGATTTTTGCTGTGAGCACCCGCACACTCGTTTAGCATTTCATGAGAACTGGGCCACTGTATTGTGAAGAAAAGTGGAAGTTGCCTTTCCTGAAGTATAATGCAACACTAATACATTTCCATCTGAACCTACTGCAATAAGGTTCTTGTGGCAACACAACAAAGGACCTTTTCAGTGGTGGCCCCCGCCTGTGGAATGCTCTCCCCAGCAAGACACTCCTGGTGCCATCTCTATCCATCTTTAGGCACAAGGCCAAGACCTTTGTTTTCACTCAGTCTTGGCTTTTTCGGGGTGTTGAGGAAAATGTTAGTGTGCTTTGTCATTCTTTGGGATATTCTTGTTTAAGCAGCATTCAGCTTCTCATCTTTTAATTACAGTTTATTGTCAAGGCTGCCCCACTTTCCATGAGGCTCCCCACCAGCAAACTAGACTTAGCCATATCCATTAATTTAATCTGGCATTTCATTCAGTCAGAGAAGCTATGAACATGGTGAGTTAACGACCCCCCCCAAAATACGCATTCTTTATTCATTTCCTTATCAGTCATCCAGCAACATAATGAAACCCACACAAATGCAGAAAAGATGTTATCTTGTGAAATTACTAAGATACCATAGTTAAACCTGTAAAGCAATTTAGTTCTGGTCTTTAATTACATCTTTTGGGATCATTATGTTTTCTTTACCCATAAGGATAGTGCAACCTCTTATGAACTGAATTTCACAGAATGGAGACTGAAGTATATTATGAACATGACTTTCTCTTAAATATATTATCTCTCATATACATACATACATACACACACACACATATATACACACACACTTGAAAGGGGTAATATGAAATATAGATAGAATTTTAAAAAGAATAACTAACTTTCCCCATCCCAAAAATTCTGCAGTTGATCCTGGTTGCAATTTTACACAATTGATAAAGCAGGAATATAATAATGTTGCACATATGCTGATCTCCAAGCAGTGAGAGACTGCAGGGATTACAGTGCGTACCCAGGTTTTGGTTTCCTTGGAATGAAGGCTACTGGAGACTGTGGTGTATTTAGACTACATGGTTTCATTTACACATATATACAACAAGCATAAGATGGAAGGCTTCACAGCATTAACCCTCTTGACAGATCCTGCTTCCCCATTCCATTAGGTTTTCAATGAGGTTTCCCAAAGCCATAGCTTGGGATTCAGCACAGAGAGCAAGTCATGTGTCTATGTCTTTCCAGCTTCAGACCAGCCTAGCAAAGGCTAGCTCCTGGGCTATTGTTCGCCTACCTACAAAATGACCTCCAACCAGTTGAGCAGTGAGGCCTACCCTTTCCTGAAAGAGCATCACCAACCAGTGGTTCCTATGGCAACATGGCCAACTCTTTAGTCATGCAGATAGGGTGCTTCACAGGCCCTGCTAGGGCCATTACCTTAACAAAGGGACTAGTTTGACCAGTTCCACTACAAATCCTATCCTTACAGCTACAGAATCACAGGCTTGGAGGGGACCAATAGACATCATCCAGATCAACATCCCAATGCTTATAACAATATTAATAAAAAAACAACTAGTTCTTATCCATAGCTTTACCTTCTAAGAGCTGTAAGAACAGAAAGGGGGAAAGGCACAAAGAAAGCGGTGAATAATGGTTGCACAAAATATATAAAATGTTTCATATTAGGGCTCCATTTTATTTGTTTTCTGAATTTATATCCTCCCCTTCCCTCTAAAGTTGTGGAATGGGTCACAGCATAGTACAACATACAACAAATGATTCCGCATATGTAACTTAACAACAAAATAAAGATAATATAAACATGTATTTATTTGTTTATTAAATTTATATCCTGCCCTTCCTCCCAAAAGGAGCCCAGGGTTGTGTTTTAATGATAATGTGCTATATATAACCCTTCATTGTTGTTTTTTGTCCATTTAATAATGTACAGTTATTTGCAAAGTGCTCAATCATTCTTGGAGTCTTGCTGAAACCAGTGTGGGAGCCTGCAGCCTTAATCCTTGAAATACCAATTTGGATACTTTTAATCAGATGCAATGTGAATAGTTATGGCTAATGCAGTGCCTCTCTCTCTCTCCGCTTTCCCAAGCTGTTATGTTGCACCTCTCAGTCATGATTATACAGTTAGAGCTGTCTGGTCCACATAGATTAACAAATAACCCCCTGCCGTCTGTTGTCCTTTTCAAAGGAAGTTATATTTCAGTAATGAGCCCGTTGTTTCAATACAGTGGGGCTGACACCTAATATAATGAATAGCAAGGAATGTGTATGTTACATACAGCACTGAGTGAGATTCTTTTAACTCTGGTACAGAGCTCTGTGTGAACTCTGACTCACACAGATGGAGTTGCTCTCTTACTTCAGTGGGAGAGAGCAGCTGTGCACATTTATGAAAGCAGGACTGGGTAGAACATTCTCCTCTGTTGGAGCGTGCGAGGAAGGCTGGATGTGTAGGGAATCCATGTGTGCATTAGACTACTCACATCAGAAAGAAGCTGCAGGATTGGAGCATCTCTAAGGATCCTCTGTAACAGAAAGAAGGAAATATGAGGCATTGAGTTCTATGGAAAGAAATCACTGGAAGTTTGCCATTGGTTTACATTGCTGATAGAAAACAGAATGTCAGGCTACTTCTACCCAAGCATAAAGATGTAAAATTTCCAGAAATTTTGAACCCATAGGAAAAAAGTTTTTTCTGTTTTTTTCCAGAAAAAAATGGAAGTTTTTGGAAAAATGCAATATTAGCACTTTTTAAAGATTGAAACTCACTGTGTTACTTCAGAAACATCAAATTAATTATGTACAAGTTGGTTTGGCATAAAATTATCACATTTGGTATATTAAAAGTACATTTTATTCAAACAATTATTACAAATTGAATTTACTTTTTAAAATTTTTACTTTTTTTGTAACAAATGGATCTACAAGATCCTGTTGTAATTTCATTTTAGATGGTTTTTATGTTCACCGCCCAGAGAGCTGCTTGCTAGTCGGGCGGTATATAAGTTTAACAAATAAATAAAATAAATAAGAACACCTGAACTGTTAAGGAAACTCTTTCGTTTTACCAGTTTATGAGGAGCAGGCAAAAAACAATTTAAAAAACCCCAGAAGAAACCATCAACATTAATAGCAAAGAAAATTATTTATGTCTCTGCCAGTCCTCCACATTGTCAAGCAGACATATAGCATCCATTCCCATAAAAAGAACTGAGGAAAAAAGGGGGGGACCAAGATTCAATGAAACGTTTTATTCATCATGCTAAAATAAAACATTCCATAATCCATTTTTCTTCATTTTTTTCAATGTTTCCAAACAAAATCGGGAAAAAAAGCCCCCCCTCCAATTCTTTCGGGGGTTTTTCTGGCCCTTCACATCTCTGCCCAAGCATAACTAACCTGAGAATTGGCTGAAAAAGGTCTTCATGAAGGCAGATCAAAGAAAAATAACAATAACGGGATGATTGTAAATGTTGAGGCTAGCGCTCCCACTTAAATCAACTCTCTCCAGATCTCCCTTGCAGATTTGTCGATTTATTTATTACATTTATATCCCGCCCTTCCTCCCAGAAGGAGCCCAGATGCCAGCTGCTTAGAAATGCGAATAATTAAGCAGTATATAAATGTCTTTAAAAAATAAAAAATATTTTTAATTATTAAAAAAAATGCTGCCCTGGGCTCCTGCTGGGAGGAAGGGTGGGATATAAATCAAATAATAAATAAATAAATAAATAAATATATATATATTTTTAAAAAGCTCTCCAAAAGTAAAACCCTCTGGCGATGGCAGTAAGAGATGGTAATTACACTTCTTTGTGTGCACAAAGAATAGGGACCTATTGAGGAACACTGTAGACAAGGGGTGGGAAATTTCAGGGCCTGGGGCCAAATGTGGCCTTCCAGACCTCTCTGTCTGGCCCTTGGAAATCTCCCTAGGCCACACACCCCTTTCTCCAGATCACACCTCTCACTAGTGTTTCTTCACATGCCAAGTATTTTTCCCTGGTTGGATTATGTCCTTGAACTCTGATAATGTGTCTTATTTGTATGGATGAAAGATAGAAATGTGTGTGTGTAGAAATTTGCATTTGTTCCTAGTCCTTCTTTTGTCTCTTGCCATACCACCACCAACATGTGGGCCTCAGAAGGTTGACCAGGAGACAGTGGCTGAAAAAGGTTCCCCACCCCTATGGAAGATGTTGATTACAAACCCAGCTGTGAAAACATGGCTGGCACAGCCACTGACAATGTATTTAATGAATGATGGCTGAGTTCACATCTTGCATCTCCTCTCCCAAAGGCTCAGCAGAGTCTAAATGTTGGAAGTGCTTGACAGGGTTGGATGGGGGGAGTTGAGGAAATGCTGTGGTTCACCTGATACTAAAGAACTTCACAGCTTTGTGATGGATTGAAATTAGCAGTTTGGTTTATGGAACCTGACATCAGTTGCTCACTGTAACCAGTGCTCGGTATGGGGTGATGCCATCCCACTTTGTTTTGGTCAGATCTATAACCATCATGCTTCTTTTCAGAGAGACAAAATGGAATCTGCCCTAAGAATCACACTTCCTCCCATCCCCACACTTCCTTCAAAGCCATCCTACATAGGGCCTTTTCGGTGGCCGCCCCTAGGCTGTGGAACTCCCTTCTGAGTGAGGTGCGATCAGCTCCCTCCTTGCCGTCTTTCCGGCAACAAGTAAAGACTGTTTTATTTCAACAGGCATTTGGGATAGACCAGGATTAAGTGTCATAGGTTTGGTGATTAGATTATATGATTTTATTATTTTAAATTGTCCGCTGGTTTTAACCTATATTTTATGGTTTTAATTTTTCTCATAGTTTAATTCTTTTTTAATAATATACTCTGTATGTTTTAATGGTGTTGTTTTTAGTTGTAAGCCGCTCTGAGTCCTATTGGAAAAAGGGCGGGGTAGAAATAAAGTTTATTATTATTATTATTATTACATCCTTTTTTCTCCCACTTTGGGCACTGACTGTGACACTGGTATCATCACCTTCCAAAACAGACCAACTGCCCTTTCAAAACTGACCCTTGGGAGTCAGCCCACAGGTAGAGGATGCCATACAGTATATATTATATTGTAAATTGTATGACACGTCCAGGCAAAAATGCTTAGAGAAACTTTTAGTTGTGGTTCCTACCCTTAGTGGTATAGATTTATTTATTTATTACATTTATATCCCACGCTTCCTCCCAGAAGGACCCCAGGATCAAACATCTACTGTCCAGTATGGACAGGTGTGTACTGTTTAATACAGCTAAATTCAAAGTAGACAAGTGGCCAGTCTTGAGATTTAAGATTTTGTTTGCTGTTTATGTTTTATTGTTATAAATATATTGTTTATGTTTTATTGTTATGATAGGTTTTTAGGCTCATGTACAATTAATGTTTGTGTTTTTATTTGGCTGCAACCTGTATTTGGTCACCTTATTAATAAGCTTGAAATAATTTACTGATTTTGAATGCTTTGAAGTCTTGGAGCAGAAGATCACTGTAGGGATTGTTAGGTTTCATCTGTTTAAAGTAATGCCCCGATGAACAATTGCAGAGCTTGGAAAAGTTACTTTTTTGAACTACAACTCCCATCAGCCCAATCCACTGGCCATGCTAGCTGGGGCTGATGGGAGTTGCAGCTCAAAAAAGTAACTTTTCCAAGCTCTGAACAATTGGGTATTAGTTTAGCTCATCTAACAGGATATATATTAGTTAAACAATGTAGGTCAGGGTGTGGGAGGGGAATGCATTCTTGGTTTTCTGTCCTATCTGTTCTCAAATACTTGTTCTGTGGTCTGGCTAAATGATGGCAAAATATGTGGACAAAAATACAATTGTAATCCATTGGGTTCTTCCCCCATGTGAAATCTGCAGAAATGAAACGGGAGTTGTACAAACAAGAGCAGCAAATAGTGGATTGCAGCATGAGAACAATTTCGTGCTAAGCTTTTTTCATCTGTCTTCCACAAATTAAATATTTTACTAGGAGAAAAATATGGAACCCTTTGTTCTACTTAGCAC
Organism: Rhineura floridana; assembly: GCF_030035675.1. Classification (NCBI taxonomy): domain Eukaryota; kingdom Metazoa; phylum Chordata; class Lepidosauria; order Squamata; family Rhineuridae; genus Rhineura; species Rhineura floridana. Next base: position 30,765,362 of record NC_084492.1, on the reverse strand, counting down.
GGTTTATAGCTGTTCCCAGCTGATACACCTTTAAAAGCCATTAATAATAAGCTTTGTATAAATACAACAGATAAGCAATAAGCACTTTGTCATTCCTGCTCTCTACTTCAGGCAAGAGCATTTAAAATTACTTGGACCACTGGAGCTACCTGCTAGGCTTCACATGCTGAGAGACCCACATTTCGGCAGGGCACCAGTGCTTTTCAGTGTTAACATTATTACTGATTCCCCCCTCCCCCATTTCTCCAGGGCCAAGACTAATTAATGGATACAATTCAGAGTTGATTAGCTGTAGATTCTACAGTAATTACATTCATGTGCTAACAGTTCAGAGAATGATTTCTTACCCAGTTCTTATTTTAATCTGATTTATTAGATCTGGGGTGGGAAATCTACAACTTGACGGCTACATGCGGCCCTTGGTCTAATTTCTTGTGGCCCTCTGCATCATCCAGCTCTCTGGATATTGGAGGCACACTCTTGCTGTTCATATCCTTGGTGCAGTTATCTTCCCCTAAAGCAGGTGTGGAGAACCTGTTGCCCTCCAGTACAGCCCCCACGATCCTTGACCATTGGGCATGCTGGCTGAGGCTGTTGGAAGTTGGAATCCAACAATATCTGGAAGGCCACAGGGTTCCAACCATTCCCTAAAGCATGTGGTTTGACCTGCTTGTGCTATTGCATAGTTCTGCAGTGCACTTGGATGTTTTTTGAAGGGATTGTGATAGTAATAAAAATATAGCAGCTCTTGGGAAGCTGTATTCTGTTGCCAGTGCTACATTCTGCCTTTTTTTCCTGCACTTCTGTGAAATTTCAGCATGCACACAGGCTGTGGTCATGGTTTTTCCAATTCAGCTATCTTTTATTTCATTCATTTTTAGTGTTTTTTTTAAAGCCAGTGTTTCAGTGAACAGCTCTTCTAAGAACCATTAGTGTTTCTCATGTAAATCCTACTGTGTTCTCGGTTCAGTGACACGAAAAAGTCTATCGTGTCAGTTTTGCAGCTTCTGAATGAGTAATGAGTAATAAGACTGTGCAAAAAGTCACCATGAAATCTTGATTTGAGGGATTGAATAAATTACTGTGAATGTGTGGAATGGATGCTTTGAAAAGTGAAACATATCAGTGACATTTGATACCTTTTATGAGATTTATTTGTTAAATATAAGTCTTTGTAGATGTAACCCAAAACACACTGGACATTTGCAACAAATGCTGGTTTTAGTTTTCCCTAGTTTATTTAGTCAACTTACAGACCATTTAACATATATGAAATCTCAAAGTAGCTTGCAGTAAGGAGTCAGAAACTCTAAAACCACATTCACACCATGCATTTATTCTGCTATTATTCCACTTTAAACAGTCATGGCTTCCCCCAAAGAACCATTTTTGTTTGTTAAGGGTGCTGAGAGTTGTTAGGAGGCCCCTATTCCCCTCACAGAGCTAAAATTTCCAGTTGACAATTGATGTCTCTTCCAAGATCTGGGAACTCTAGCTCTGTGTTGGGAATAGGGGTCTCCTAACAACTCTCATCACCCTTCTTTGTTTGTACACTAGTAGATTCAGTTTCTTCCTCTTATCTGTAAAATAGGAGTGGGGTGTGTGTGCCATAGCTCAGTGGTAGAGTACATACTTTGTGTAGAGGAAGATCTAAGGTTTAATCTCCAGCAACATCAGTTAGCAGTTTGGGGAAAGACCTCTACCCAGTATCTTAGAGAGTCAGTTAGAGCAGACTACTTTGATGGTCTACATGAACCAAATGGTGTTACTTGCTATGGTAGGCTTCATTTGCTTGTAGACAGAGTCTGCATGTGTACCACGAAAATAGGACCGGGATAATTAAAAATCACTAGTAGTATTTGTTTTTAGGAGTAATAGGAGTAATTGCTGTACATCTAATAAGAATAATTTGATGCACTGCTGAATGCCATTGGTTAGCTCAGGGATGAGGAACCCTCAGGCCCAGAGGCCAAATGCATCCCTCTCTATCTGTCCCAGGACTCTCCGTAGGCCACATCCCTCTCACCAGGCTACACCTTTCTGCCCTGCCTTGCCCCCTTCTTGAGTGCTTTTGCCTGGCTGGAATGTGTCCTTGAACTGTCTGGAATGTGTCCTTGAACTGTCTTATCCCTCTTGCTTGCCTGGATAGAAGATGGCGTTACATGCACGTTTATAGTAACCTCTGGTTTTTGTGTGACTGAAATAAAGCCTACTAAGCAAAAACAAAGAGTTACATACAATGTTCTACCTGTGTTTTGCCCCTGGTCCCGCTACCACCACCACCACCGGCATGTGACCCTGCAAAGGTTGCCCATGTGACCCTCAGGCAAAAAAGAAGAAGTTGCCCATCCCTAGGTTAAATTATTTTTGTTATAAGGATTAACATAACTTGAGTGCAAAAATCTCCATTTCTTTCTTTCAAAGCATTTATAAACAGGTGAATATTTTAATACTCTCTGATCGATGTACAACTCTTTTTTAAAATATATAGCCTAAAATCAATACAACAGCAACATAAAATCATATAAACAGATAAAACAGGAATTCGGGGGATTCAAATGCAAAATGTGATCTTATGAGTCAGGGAAAGCCTGGGCAAAAAAAGGGGAAGTCTTTATATGACATCTGAAGCAACTCATAGTTGCTGCTTCACATATAGCAGAGGGAAGGGCATTCCACAGTATGGGGAGTGGGGGAATTTGCAGAAAAGTCCTGTTTTGGGTCTCCATCCTATGATGCTCTGTAGGGTTTGGTGCCATGAGTAGGATTTCCCCTGGTGATCTGAGGTCTATACAGGCAGTCTTTCAGGTCTTTTCTATCTTGGATCCCTCAAAGGCAAATATCCTGTATCAAATATTTTAATCTCCTGTTCCTTGAAGAGGTCTCTGGTCAGGATAGGAAAAGTAGAGAAATATGCTATTTTTTTGGTGAGTGTATTCACTCATCTTGATGTACACAAGGGTGTGCATGGGTGGTCAACAGATGACGCAGGAAACCAGGGGTTGTGATGCTCCTCAGTGGGAGTATAAAGGTGGGTGGCATGGTTACACATCTGTCTCTTCAGTGCTGCCAGGTCCTTGTCTCCCTAGACCAGGAATAACTAGCCCCCAATCTGGGGGACTAATCTGCCCCTGGGTACATTCTTCTACCTCCCCTCCCCCAAGGCTCCACCAATGTAAGAAATTAAAGTAGGCATAGACTGGGGTGGGCTGTGCCCAGTGTCCTAATGGAGATGCAAATAGCCCCCTACCTCCATCATGGGATTGATCATTAGATAAGTAGATAGGGGGAGGGGCTTCATATTTATTTGTTTATGCTGAGTTATTATTTGTACTTAAAACCCACCTTCATCAAATGATTCCAGGGCAGGTTACAAAAATGTCATACTTTAAAAAAGTACAATTAACTTTTTTTTGTTAAAAAAATTAAAATAAAACCACAAAATACCAATCTCATACTTTGAACTTCTTGTGAATGATACCCCTGTGATAAATTTGGGTTGCTGCAACCATAGGAGAATCACTGTGAGCAGCGTATGGTGTGTGTGTGTGTGTGAGAGAGAGAGAGAGAGAGAGAGAGAGAGAGAGAGAGAACTGACTAGTTCAGTGTTTTGTCCCTTTGACACTGAGGCAGAAGGAGTTTTGGGTGGATTCACACAATCATTGTTCCCACTGCAAGACAAGTCTGATGATAACATTTCCCTGTGGATATACAGACAAATTTGAGCACAACAAATCCAATTTTAAAGGCTTTCCAAATGTTGGATGGTTTGGTTTTCCCCCCCAAGATAGAGCATTCTCTGTGGGGAAAGCAGTCTGTGATACTAAAAAGGTTTGTGGTTCTTCTGCCTTTTGTTATGCACAGACGTGTGCACCACCCTACAGCTTTGTCCTCACTATCCTTATGTGCGTCTTAGAAAAACACTGAAACAGGAGAGTTAAGATGCCTCCTTAAGTGATTTGACAGGCACTATATACAATATCAAGAGCAATTCACATAGTCATTGGTCTTGTGATGTGTAGACTGCTCCAGTGGCCCTGCGGTCATGTGCAAGATGAAGCAGTGGATTGCACACAGCAGAGGTGAGGAACCTCAGGTCCAGGGGACAAATGTGGCCCCCCAGGCCTTTCTATTGGGCCCTTAGAATTCTCCCCGGGTCACACACCTTTTCCCCATGGCATGCCACACCCCTCACTGGCCCTGCTTTATACCCCAAGTGTTTTTGCATAGATGCAATGTGTCATTGAACTCTGATACTGCCTCTTACTTTTCTGGATGGAGAATAGAGAGGGATGTTTGTGTGTAGAAATTAGCTGACTCTACAAAGGTTATAGAGAGCCAGTGTGGTGTAGTGGTTAGGGTGCTGGACTACGACCTGGGAGAGCAGGGTTTGAATCCCCACACAGCCATGAAGCTCACTGTGTGACCTTGGGCCAGTCACTGCCTCAGAGGGAGGCAATGGTAAACCCCCTCTGAATACCGCTTACCATGAAAACCCTATTCATAGGGTTGCCAGAAGTCGGGATCGACTTGAAGGCAGTCCATTTCCAATTTTTCACAAAGGTTATATTTGCATTTGTTGCTCCATCCATCACTACCATGTGGCCCTTGAAAGGTTGCTCAGAAAGGAATGTGGCCCTTGGGCTGAAAAAGGTTTCCTACCATGGCATACAGTATCCTCCAGTATGTGGTGGTGGCAGCAGCAGCACATTGACAGGGAGCCAGCAGGAATAGCAGTTTCCTGATGCCTCCACGAAATTTATGGTCATGTAAATCATCTTCATTTTCACAACTAAGAGTCTATGAAAGAGTACTCAGTTGCTTGTGAATTCCTTTGTAAAGTTTTGTTGTAGTGGTGAAAAATTGTTGTTGTTTTAAAAAATCTCAACATGGCTTTGGCAAAATGTGTTAAACAAGATTCACCAAAGCAAAGTGTGTATTTGAGTTGCACAGCCAAGACAAAGGAAGAAATGCTGATATAGCCTTTTCATCACTTAACAGTTAAGAGCATGGGCTGCAGCTCAGGGGTAGAGTACATGCTTTGCATGTAAAAAAGCCCCAGGTTCCAGAGGTGGCAGGTGTCTCCATGTCAGTGGGGCAGTAGAATCCGCTCTGGGTTTTAGTCCAAACTTTCAAGGAGCTCCAAGTGCAGCCACTAGCCACCACTACCAGGTTCAGTCCCCAGCATCCCCAGGTAGGGCCATGGAAGACCTCTGTCTAAAAGTCTGGAGAGCCACTGCCTGACTTTGTAAACAATACTGAGCAAGACAGACCAGTGATCTGTGTTGGTATAAGGCAACTTTCTATGTTCCTAACCTAGTTATGTCAACAAGTCATTTTAATGATTGCTAAAATGTTAATATTAAACTCCCATATCTTTTTTAGCCTCAGTTGTCAATTAATGCCAAGTAAAGTTCATCAGTCTTCTTAAATACAGATTTGAAATTGGAATTATAGTTTATTTGACTTTGCTTGAAACTTCCTGGGTTATTGTTTTATCTGGCAAGAGAGTCATGTACTAGCAAGTTCTGGTCCTGGAAATCTAAGCTTGCGAAATGCCAATATTTCATTGGAACATATGGAAGGATACACCCAAAAGTCCAGGATTTTATACCTTGCAATTTGGCTCCTAATTGGGAACTTGAGCTTCCCCACACAAAACATTTATTGAATGAGGCTGAGTGTGTTTTGCCTCTCCTATCTTCAGTCCTATGAGCTTTGGAAGGAAAACTTTTCATTATTTGCAGTGATTATATTTGTCATGATGGAGAGGGCAGGAGTTTAAGAAGAGGTCTTCTAGAGTATAGAGACTGTTGCTCCTTCACAGAGAGATGAGATCCCTTCACAGAAAGGGAAGTGATAATCCTGGGCAGTTGTTCACCAGTCTTCAAAAAGTACCAATCTGTCCTGTTTTCGCTAATGCATTTTTGTCATGTGATGTTTATAGAATCAAGAAGTGGCTTCCATGTGCGAATACATCATTGGAGGCAGGATTTGTGTATTGACCCAAATAGTGCCTTTCAGTGGATCCATGCCTGTTGAACAATTGCATGGTGATGAGACATCAAGTGATGTACACAAATGTGGGACACAGTGCCAAATGGTGCAGCAGTTCCGTTGTGATGAGGAACTGTGATGAGGAGCCTGTTTATTTCATGCATTTTTATTCCATCCTTCCTTGAAGGAGCTCAGGGTAGCATACATAGTTTTCTCCCCATCTGTTTTATCAGAACAACCCTATGAGGTAGATTAAATGTCATTATGTTACTATGCTGCTGTTGCTTAACTGGTAAATCTTCCACAAAGGGTGTGATAAGCCAGTATGGCTTAGGCATTGTTTGCTGTGGTTGGGGAAGACCCAGTTTCAGGCACTCTGACCACTATGCCAAACTATCTCACCCCAGCTGATGAAACACTATAAAGATCTCTTCCACTACCCCATCACCAAACATATAACTTCTTGAAAGAGACAGAAAGGGTAGAAGATAGGTCTGTCAATCACAATTACTACCTTAACCCCATGAAAACCTGTCCAAGTCTGGAAATCAGCTTCAGAGGCCCTCTGTACTGTTTTGTGGGATTTGATGTGTGAGAACAAGAAACAGGACTTTTTCAGAAGTGACATTGTGACTCTGGAATGTATTTCTGAGTTGCATTTGGCTTCCTCTAAGTTCTTTTAGACAGAAGTTAAAAACCTATTTGTTTTGGCAAGGTTGATTGACTGACCATACTATTGCCTCTGTTTCTAAGCTGTTGTTTCTTTTAACTTACATTATTGTTGCATTGTTGTGTGCTGTTTAAATTGAGTATAGATATTTAGTTTTATTTTTGTACACCACGCTGGGTGTGACTATAGAATAGTGGGATATAAATATATCCATCACCATCATTGTTATCTGGCTGGACTCTGTTATTAACAAAGTGCCGGACAAGATGACCTTTGATCTGATCTAGCAAGACAGTTCTTCATCAGCATCTTGACCAGCTCCTTGGAGATTTGGACTGAAACCCAGAATGGATTCCACTTGCCCCACTGAAATGGAGCCACCAGTGGCCACTGACAAGAAGTGTCAGGGAAATGGCAATGCAATTATATAACCAGGGCCGGTTCTAAAGGGCGGCCAGGTTGGGCACTGTCCCAATGGCCCCTGGAGCTACAGGGGGCCCCTCAGCTGCCCCTCTGCTCCCCTTCCACGATCCACGGGCCCCCACCTACCCCCACCTACCTTTCTGCTGTCTTTTACCATTGCCCTTAACGAAAATGGCAGCCGCGGTTTCCCTAAGGTACTGAAGCCCCTGCCGCCATCTTAGTTGATAGCAGAGATGCGCGCGTGTACCACACGCACGTGTGCCATCAACAAAGATGGCAGCGGAGGCGTCATCCCATTAGGAAAAACACGGCTGCCATCTTCATTAAGGGCAATGGTAAAAGACAGCAGAAAGGCAGGTGGGGGCATGGGGGCGCGTGCGTGATGTGCGCATGCACGCATGTGCGCACACACACACCGGGGGCCAGGGCAAGCTGATGCCCAATGGCCTCGGCATTCCTGGAGCCGGCCCTGTATATAACTTACCCAGCTACAACAGTATTTAATTTGTTAATGTAACTTCTATTTTTGGAGGGGGAGGTCATCTCACCACTACCAAGGTTATTATAAAGGCTTTAAGACATAATTTGTGTGTTGAAAGTATTCTATGCATTCAGAACGTACTGATTTTATTGTGGTGTGTGTTAAAATGTAGGTGCCTCTATTTTTCTTTCAGTTTGGCAACAATAATAACTACATGAACATGGCTGAAGCAAACAATGCATTTCTTGCTGCAAATGAGGTAGGTGTTGGATTTCTCTCTCCCCCTTTATCCTATCTACACTCAAATCTTGTTGTTTGCTTTGATAATTTTTACAGACTTGCAGTGGATGACGGGCGAAGTGCTGATTTTTGTATGTGTTTTATGGAGCACAAAATAAAGACGTTAATGAGAGAGAAAATAACCTGACAGCTCTCCATTACCAGTCAATTTACTTGTCCGTAAGACTGTTGCTTACATAGCATGTCAATAGCAACAAATCTGGTTTTTTTATATACAGAAGAACAAAAAAAAAATGTAACCAGAAGGAAACAAATGAAAGGCACAGTAGGTGTACATCTTTAAAGCAAACGGAGTAGCAGTCATTAGAAGCCAATGTGCTAATTATGGTCATGGATACAAACATTTTATTTTTAATTTGGGTTCTTAACACTATTAGGAAAACAAAGGAAAAGCAGCACAGTTGGTGATATCATTTGTTTCCTGGGGAAAATAGGAAAGAGACATTCAGCTGAGAGCATTCAGCAGCAGGCTTAAGAAGAAGCAGTAGATCTGAATTGATGGGGCCTGACTAGATCACAGAGGTGATGAATTTGGCCTCTAGCTAGGAAGGATTTTGGGGGGGGGAGTAGTAAGGAGAAGGGTGTGCCAACCACTGTGTTCTTGCTGTTGTTTTTATAGTCCTTCTCTCCCACTCACCCTCACGGCAGCCAGTTAAAGAACATCAGTGCCGTGGTAGTGACATCAGTTCCAGGCTGCACTGCTTTTGGGCCAAAACAAATGTTCTTTGCAGTTGAGGACAATAGCATATGGAGGCATTCCCCCATGGATGTGCCTGGTTCTCCTTTTCTCCTTTACATTAACATAGAGATTTGCAGATTGTAGAGAATGTAGGTTGCAATGAGTAGTAGGCAGCAGAAACCAAAAAGTGTCTGTGGACAGTATTCACTGTTTTGTATCAAAGCCAGCTCTCTTCTCTTCCTCTCCCCAATGCATGTGTCCCTTCCCAGGTGTAGTAGGGGGCAAAATATAGGGGAGAAAAAATATTGGGGGTAAAATGTTGCCGTAACTGGCTATATATACCATGTAGCATTTTGATGAGCAGGCTTTTAAAACAATGGCTGCCTTCTGTCTCTCTTTCTGTTTCTCTCCCTTTTTTTCTCTTTCCAACAAGACTGCTTAGATAAGGGAAGATTGCTTGGCACCGGCTCCAGTGTTAGTTGTGATAATGAACACAAACCCCCATCTGTAATGACAACATGATGTTTCATTCTGTAGAATTTCATTCCTCCATTTGAATCAAACATTGATGAAAGCTCTACTGCCAGCAGCTGTTCAAAGACAATTTAATTCCAGCTGTGATAATTCACTGTGTCAGACATTGGCTGTTATATGTTGATACAACAGCTCTCCAGATTTGCATTTTTATCAAAAGGAACAAATGTTTTGAACATTTCAGTGCAGATGGTATTTAACCACACACACAGTTTTTGTTGAGGGTTGGTAGAGTCCCCCCCACCCAAAAAAGGAAATCTAAGAGAGAAATGTATGAAAAGTTAATAGCTTTTAAAATTGTGATTGGTAACATAACCCCTTAAAAACATTATACAGTTCTGGACATAATGGTACCTTTCTCCACCATCAAATTACACACCATTCAGGCACTTCTTACAATGTGAATAGTCCCTGTGATTTGGAATAAGACTACTTCACCACGAGGCTTTCCCCCATTTAGATTGCATTCATTGTATCCACTTATCCATACATTACTTTCAGCATTCATGACATGAAATACAGTTTGATGTTTTGAATTCTCTTTTTTTAACTACAAAAAAACCTCACCAACCCACATTGGCATACACGATACTTCACCCCGTCACCCCCACATGCTTGTAAGAAGACATTACTAGCATGAAAAATATTGTACAGTTCTGTTGTATGTGTCTGGAAGCATTATGGATTCCTTTCTTTTTTACATGGAACATTCACTTCTCAAAATTAATCCTACTGCCTCTTCCATATCATGGTTAAAGCTTGTACTACTGGTTTAATTACACTGAAGGAGCAGAATAAGATTGAATGCTAATATTTGCACTGTAGTGTGAATATAACTTTGCAATTACTGTCCTATAAGTAAATTCAATTACACAGCTCTTACTTTTAAGTGAACATCAGTATTTTGAGTGTGGACATCTCAAATCTGAAAATCCATTCTTCTACTTTTAGTATAATGCCATGCAGTAGTTATTGTAGAATTAGCATTAGAAGACCACCAAAGATAAGAAATTGACATGTCACCTTTCTGTTAACTTGCTTCTGTGTCATGATGGCAGTGACCCAGGTTTCCTGAAGCACCTTAAATATTTATTGAAATAATATTTCAAGTGTTAATTACTGTGGTAATGAAAACAGCCAAATGCCACATATCAGGAATGAGTGTTTATCCATATTGTTAATGTGATATGTTAGATTTCATTAAGCAGTAATGGGGTAGCAAATGAGTTGCAAATTACCATTGCATCTGTTACTAGACCACATTAGTGCCAAACGTAACTGCAAATGTAGCCACAGGGTTATCTTCATTAGCCATCCGCCTTCCATAGCCAATCCATCCTTTTGTGCTAGTGAACTTCAAATCTCCCCAGTATGAAAATGCCCCCTCTTTCTATAAAGCATCAATAAATGCACCTCTAAAGTAGGACAAAGCTTTCGGAACTGGAATTGAGTTGCAATATCTGTACACGTGTGCATGTGCTCACTGTGCATTGAGAAGAGACTGCTGGAGTCTCTTAAGACTCTCTCGGTGTTACTTCTGCAGACTGTCTGTTACCTCATCATTTCTGGTGTGAGACCAATAATGACAGCTGACAGGTTTTACATGCAAGTAAAGCCCCCCTCTTTTTTCGTGTGTGTTTCAGTTTCCATTTCCTCTCAAGCGGTTATTAATTTATATCATCATTAACAGTTTGAAGGATGACAATTTCCAGCACTTAATGAAATATTCCATGGAACATACCATTTTTAAATTAACTGGCATTAAGTCATTTTTTTCAGACAATGTAAATAATACATAAAGGAAGATTCCCTCCTCCACTTCCCCCTGTACGCCACCCCTCCACTTTTGCAGTAGAATGTTGAGCTAATATAAGCAAACAAATCTCAGAGTAGTATTGCATGCCTGTAGGAGTAGAGAAGAAGTATCTAATTCACACTTTCCAAAGAAATATGTAAACCAAAACACGACTATCCTTCAAAATTCACATTTCTCTGAAGTTTGCTACGTGGTTCTCCAGTCTTATTTTGTCTGAAAATAACAGACAAAAATGCATTATATTAAGGAAAATTGCTTTGCAAAAGTGTACCTTAGAAGTAAATCACACTAAAATGCTGATTGATGTTAATAAGGACTTTATTTTTATATATAAACAAAATTGACACAGAAATGTCAAGAACTGAACTTCAGATTGTAAAAATGAGGAACTGGGAGATCCTGGAATCAACAGATTTGTCCATCCCTACATGCCTCAACAAACAACACACTGGCTGCAATCCAAAAAACCTTTCTTATGTTCAGGATTTTCTCCGTATTTTCCCAGCAGCATACCCTTGCTTTCCAGGGTTTACAGGGTAGGACAGTGGAACAGAAGCGGCAGCCAGTAAGGTGGTTCATAGGCATAGGAGCATAGGCCTCTACTGAATTATACCAAATCAGAACATTAGGCCATCTAGATCAGTATTGTCTACACTGGCAGCAGGTCTCCAGGATTTCCTACAGGAGTCTTTCCAAAACCTACCTGGAGATGCCAGGGATTGAACCTGGGACCTTCTGCATGCAAAGCAGGTGCTCTACCACTGAGCTATAGCACTTCCCGTGAACCACCACCAGCCACTCTGGGACTATGGGGAGGGCAGAATTCCTACCCTTACCTTTCAGCAGTAATGGAGGGCACAGTGTCGCAGCCCACTCTATGAAACTGAATGGCTCCACTGAACAGTTGTATCAGTAGGAACACAGGTTGCTGATGCCAGTAGAGACAACGATCCACTCAGCAAACATGCATTTCTGTAGTGTTGGCTGGGGCACCCTCCTCCTCTACCGCTGCTTATACCTCCCAGCACTGAAAAGTAATAGCAGGAATTGCTTTCTGCTCTCCGTTGTCATGTAGCAGCTGCTGCTGGCTTCCCCTTGCAAACTGCCTCACTAACCATGGCTGCTCTGATGCCTCTCACAGCACGTGAACGTGACAGTGTGGTCTTTGGATTGGGTTATTCTTCCTGTGTTTTCAAAGACTTAATTTCCATAAGTTAATTAAGGAGGACATAGGAAGGGAGCCTGTATGAATCAGAGCAAAGGTACTCCAGCATTCCGCTTCCCACAGTGGCCAACCAGGCATTTCTGGGAAGCCCACAAGCAGCACATAAAGGTGATAACCTTCTCCTGCTGTTGACCCTGAGCAACTGGTAATTGTTTATGAAAATGTGGCCAGCTTAGCAGTTCCCAAACTACTAGTGCCATGAGAGGAGCTAAAGCAAGGGTGGGCCTCTAGATGTTGTTGGAGTCCAATTACCATCAGCCCCAACCAGCATGGCTAATGGCTGCCAGGGGTGGTGGGAGTTGTAGTCCAGCAACATCTGGAGGCTCACGGATCCCCCACCCCTGGCCCAAAGGGTACCTTAAAAAAATCAGCTACTGTTTTGGGTATTTCTGCCATTGAATACGTCTTGGAGTAAAAGGGCCCCATGCACCATTGATTCACCAGTCTCTCTGCAGTGACATCTTCCCAAGAGAGGAACTAAGAATGCACCATGATTCTTTAGTTTGCTACAGCTGTCCCCCACAAAAAGAGTGGATAAATATCCTAAGAATATTCAGGTTCACATTAGCTATAAATACAAGGAGGCTAATGATCCCAGGTATATGATCCCAGGCTGTTTAGAGCAGTCAAGCCAGTGGCTAAAGTGGTGGTGAGGCTTATTGATTGATTGATTGATTGATTGATTGATTGATTGATTCTGGTAAAGCAAAAACCCTTCACCAAAGCCTTAGAATTTCATACAGACATACCAGTTAATCTAGTCTTCAGTCCGTGAAACAAGCAAATATTGCTTGGCCAAATGGTTTGACTCATTGCTTGTCCAGAATAATCACAACTGTCGAGAGAGAGCACAGTCCTATCTATGAACCCTAACTGACTAGGCAAAGGGGAGGTAGGATGCTGGAAGGCACTGATAACTGGCCCATCATTGGCAAGGAGGATGCATCTAGGAGAAAGTCAGGAATATGAATGAAAATGAAAGGGATGTTCAGAAGAACCCCTGATCTTCAGTGAATGTTCATTGTTTAGCAGGAAAATGATAGCAAAACGTGTGTGAGTGTGCACGCCAGATAAAAGCAGCATTTCAGTATCAACTGGCCTTAATTTTTTTTTAAAAGTACTTTGAAAGTACATGCTGATACCTAGAAGATAACTAGAAATAAAATGTTCACGGGACAAGCCATGTGAGCTTTTCAGGACAAACCTGTCTTTCACTGACATACTCTTTGCTGCAAACAAAACAAAATGTCATTTTATTCTGTATAAATGCCTGGGTCTTTAAGAACCACCTTCATATCAAAAGGGTCTATCACATTCCTCTTGCGGATGGAACTTAGAAACAGGATCCTAATAGTTCACATTTGTGGGCTGTTAAAAATTTTTGAAGTACTCACTGCCAGGTTAATGTTGTGTGTGTACTACCAAAATTGCCAGTATTTTATTGAAGCGTCAGAATAATGCATAGGCTGGTTCTGCTATTTTAGTAACATATCAATAAAATGGCAATTTGTTATACAGCCAAAAACAAAAACCATCCCAAACCACAACCTAATGTAGCTGATGTTCACACCACCAACAAAGACAGATGTTGCTAATTAAGTGTGTATTAAAAAAAACAGTTAATACTGATACACCATTAAAGCCATATGATAATGAGATGTAAATCTTTAATTTGAAGGATCCATAAAAGCTGGGCATATGTGAAACTTGATACCCTTGTGATTTCCAAAATAAAATTAAATAAATATGTTTGCTCATGAGCCAAATCTTCTAGGTTGTAAAGTTGCTGTTGTTTCTTCCCCCCCTTTCTTTCCTTCATTTAGCAAACATTCCACACTCCAAGTCTTGGAGATGAAGAGTTCGAGATCCCACCAATCACGCCACCACCTGAACTGGATCCCACCAACTTAGGGATGGCAGATATACTGTTGCCATTTCAAGGTCTAAGCGATCAGTTGGCTGCGCAAGGGAATGAGTTCACACCCCAGTTTCCACCACAGAGCTTGGATCTTCCTTCCATTACAATATCTCGAAACCTTGTGGAACAAGATGGTGTCATCCAAAGCAATGGGTTGCACATGGTAGGATTTTTGTCTTTCTGCTTTTTGACAGCCTAATTATCTTACTGTGGCATAGAAATGCAGCATTGTGAACTGAGTCAAACTTCTATGCTCCCTCCCCTTCAATAACCAACTGAATAACCAATGAAAATTACTACCAACTGTTAACAGTGTGCTGAACCGGTGCCTGGCTGCGACAATGGACTGGATGAGGGCTAATAAACTGAGGCTCAATCCAGACAAGACTGAGAGGCTGCTAGTGGGTGGTTCTTCTGACCAGATGGTGCATGTCCAACCAGTTCTGGATGGGGTTGCACTCCCCCTGAAGGAGCAGGTTTGTATCTTGACCATCTCTGTCACTTGAGGCTCAGGTAGTCTCAGTGGCACGGAGTGCCTTCTACCAACTACGTCCCTATCTGGACAGGGATAACCTGGCTTCAGTTGTCCATGCTCTGGTAACCTCCAAATTAGATTACTGCAATGCACTCTACATGGGGCTGCCTTTGAAGACAGTTCGGAAAATGCAGCTTGTGCAAAATGCAGCGGCCAGATTGGTAACAGGGACCAGACGGTCCGAACATATAAAACCAATTCTGGCCTGCTTGCATTGGCTGCCTGTATGTTTCCGAGCTCGATTCAAGGTGCTGGTTTTGACCTATAAAGCCTTGCATGGCTTGGGACCACAATAACTGATGGAATGCCTCTCCCAATACGAACCCACCCATACACTACGTTCAAGATCAAAGACCCTCCTCCAGGTGCCTACTCCAGGGGAAGCTCGGAGGGTGGCAACAAGGGAGAGGGCCTTCTCAGTGGTGGCCCCCAAATTATGAAATGATTTTGCTGACACTGTTATCTTTTCGGCACCAGGTCAAGACTTTCCTCTTATCCCAGGCATTTTAGCATGTGTTTTAAATTGTTTTTATATTGTTTTAAATAAAATTGTGTTTTAAATTGTTTTTGAAATATGTGTTTTGAATTGTATATTTGTTTTAATGTTTTTGATTGCTGTAAACCGCCCAGAGAGCTTCGGCTATGGGGCGGTATACAAGTTCAATAAATAAATAAATAAATAAAATAACACACAGTGCTCATTGCACCCAATACTGCACCCTTATTTGATGTTCTAGTGTCTTGTAAAATCAGTCTATGGATGTCTGTTGACGTGACACACAACCAGGTTACTAGTGTCTAATGGTAGTATATTTTTAGAATTTTTCAGTAAGCACCTTAATGTACATTCACATTATTTCAGGGATGGGAAGATCCTATGGCCCTCCAGATATTTTTGGACTCTGACTCTCATCAGTCCCAGTGAACTTGGCCAACAGTCAGGGATGATAGGAGTTGGCAGTGTAAAAACTCCTGGAGGGTCACAAGTTCCCCATCCCTGATTTATTTCATTGTACTTCCTTATACTTGGAATATTCCAGCATTGGGGGGAAAGGGCAGAAATTGCAGCCTTCAGATTCAGAGTCATGAGCTAATGGCAAATCATGAATCCGGAGAAACACAAACCATGATCCCAGGTTCAGATGACATTCTAAGCCAAACAGTGGTTTAACCTTGGGCTAGTGCAGGAGGAAAAGGACCAGGGGAGGAACTTGGTGGCCATGATCTCATCTCTGGGAACCTGTACATTCCACATTAAGGCACGGTTTGACTTAGTGTTATGTATAAACCAGGTCAGTGTGTTAGCAATGCAGCTCGATCCACATTCCATCCATTTGCAAGGCACAGTGTATTTGGCTGTATGCTGCCATTTTTATTTGCAAAGATGACACCTGCTTCACATCTTAATAGATATGGTAGCATTACTGCAAGGTACATCCTAACTTTTAATTTCTTATTCTCTTAGCTTTTTCTGTGGGGAGGATTTGTAATGCTTAGTGTTCAATATCTCTTTGTGCCCCCAGATTAGCTGGAAGCAAAGAAAATGTGAAGTATGAGGGTTGATTCCAAGTAAGCTTTACTCAGAGTAGACCCACTGAAATTAATGGAATTTAGCTACTTGTGAACATTAATTTCAATGGGTCTGCTCTGAGTAGGACTAGAATTGGATGCATCCCTAAATATCTTGGAAGTAGCAAAAGCTGAGGGATAATAGTGAGTGGCTGCTGACCTGAAAAACTTTCCTAAATTCTCTTCCATTTAGTTCTGTTGTCTCTTTCAGATTGTTGCACTCTAAATATCCAATCTGAGTTCCAAAAACAGGGTGATAAATGTCTTATTTACTGAAAATGAGCACTTTATTAAACGGATAAATATTTATTAATAATAGAATTCATCTTTAAATTGTATATTTTGTGGATTATTTCCTTTAGAGCCATAAAAAAATGATTACAGTAATAAAAACACATAAAAGAGGCATTTTAACTATGAAGTTTCATTTCATGGTCAGTTGGGCTTACTGTATCTGAAAAACTAAATATGGAGTCATAAAATAATTATGATATTCATCTACACTCTCGAACAATGCCTGTACGAAACAGCATTCAGCTTGTCATATTTTATTGCATTTTTGTTGACAAGTTGTTAATTGGTAATGATAGACAGGGGTCTAGATGTTTAAAGAGGCAAGCAGTACTTTGTCCAAACTGAAACCGTTAGAATAACATAACATTTTTTCCCTCCTAAAACACCAAATGAAATCCCAGACACTTTTGGAAACATTACTATGTTATAGACAGCTTTGCTGCAAATGATAGCTATTTTAATTGGATTTATAGATCGACCCTGTTGAAATGTCCAGTAGAATTTCACCTTGAAGAAATGTCATGAAATTTTCAAGCACAAACAGAAGAAATGAAATGTACTTGGGCAGAGCTATGATTAATACAATGTGTCTCTGGCTTTGTTCTGAGCACTACCTGACATGTTCACCTATAAACTTGAATGCAAAATCGCCAGAGGCACAGGTAGAAATAGGTTATGTCAAGGTTCTCCTATGTTTCCCTCAGGGTGCTGAGGTGGCTAGCTATATAACAGTATTTTTGCAGGCTTCTCTTAGATTTGCTGCAGGAAGATCACTGGAATAATAAATAATACTTTACATTCCATTTCTGTCTTAGGTTTGCTATATCCTGCAATCCATTTTAAGTGCAAGCAAGCTATTTTATTACTACAGTGTATGTAGCCCAACAGTTATTTTTTAAAAAAGACTCTTGATGGATTC
Organism: Rhineura floridana; assembly: GCF_030035675.1. Lineage (NCBI taxonomy): Eukaryota > Metazoa > Chordata > Lepidosauria > Squamata > Rhineuridae > Rhineura > Rhineura floridana. Next base: position 30,748,002 of record NC_084492.1, on the reverse strand, counting down.
TTCCTACTAGTTTATTTTTTTTTTTTTAAAGTAATTCTTGATTGGATTTGCTTGGATTTCCTACCCAGCCTGTTACCGCTTTTGTTTATAGAAAAAGTGACAATTTGTCATTTTGATAATTAGCTTCATTATTATTGACAGGATACAAAGGGACGTTTATCTTAGTTTAAATGTGTGCTATTACATTAGGATTTCCCCTGCCCCCCCAGAAATGAGGAAGTAAAACAAAAAAGAGAGATAAAAGAAATGTAGTATGATTAGCATTTGCATTTTAATAATATGCTAATACAAAAAAATCAACATTCATAAATGAATTACTGGAGGAAAAAATTGAACGACTTCTACTTTGACTTCAGAAAACACCTGGGACTTAACACGATGTGGGGGAAAGTATATACATCTACACATAAATAGATGGAAATCAATTGCTATATGCTATCAAAAGTCATTACAGACTAGAGCACAATTGATTGTTTAGATGATCACCTTAGAAATTATTTTATCTACAAAGGGTGGCAATTCTGTAGAGCTGCTGCAGGGCTCTATAGGGTTCCTTCTTTTTATTTTTTTTCTCTCTTTCCCCCCTCCCCTTAAACATCTCTCTATAATCTACCCAGCCTGCTGAGTAGCACTGACATCAGTAGTACATCAATTTCAGAAAGTGGATTATTTTTACTAGACAGCTATTGTGACATATTGGGTCAGTCATAAATGAAAGATATTCATGCAAGCATGCAATACTTGTAATGAAGTCTCACTCTGACCTTCTGTATGATTGATTCTGTAATTTAGTTTTCTCAGGCACTGCCTGAAATGAAATGAAATCATGTTGAACAAGTTTTGAATACCCACAGTGCATCAGGAGAAGAAAAATCTGTAGCCCTAGAGGCTTGAGAGAGAGCAGCTGAACGATTTATCTCTATGCTATTATAGCCTTTGCCAGCATTCAACATTTTCTCCTTTTTTTCCCTCCTTATTTGGCTTAAGTACTTAATTCTGCAGGTAGCTGTAAATGGGAAAATAAAATGCTGTTCAGATTTAAAATGACAGGACAGGAGTATGTGCAAGGGACTGATAAAATATCTTGAATAGAACTGACCTTTCATGTTGCTGAAAGTTACTGGGAGATTCATCCTAATAATTACCATATAGATTATTTTTTATTTCTTTCCTGCAATGAAACATTTCAGAGAGCAGTGGTGCTGATTGAATGAAAATTGAACTTGTTAACATTCTTTTCAGCTTAGCCTGTTGTACATAACAGAAGGTTAGCTTTGATGAATTTTGAAATTCCCTTTCTGATATCTAAGAAACAGACGGTAAAATAATTGCCTCTTTTCAGCCTGCATTTATTTTTCTCTGTCTTTTAATTTTTCTAAAAAGAAAAAAAATCCTTTGGGTTTTACAAAAATAGAATTAACTGTAAATGCATCATTTTTGTTCCGTGTGTGCAAAGTTACTCCTATATGAAAATATTATCTTTTTTGCATTAAAAATATAGCAGAACTTTGCTTTGTGTGCAAATTCTTGTTTAGATTATATTTAATCCCTCCTTCCCTTTTTAAAATATATGGCTGGGATTGTGCACTAGCCCAATGGATTTTTTTGACTCCTCACCCCCTACTTTGAACAACTCTGTCCTACATCCTATCAATAAGAGCCTGGTCCTGTATCAACCTGCCTGTGCACTCCAGTCATCTGTTGATGCTCTCCTTGATTAGAGATCAGGTGGGTGGTGACCAAGCAGATGACTTTTTCACCTGTGGCACACTGTTGGTTATGGGACTCTATCCCTAGGAAAGCTTGCCTAGTGCCTACATTGTTATGTTTTATGCACCAGGCAATTTCTTCTCCTAGCTCTTGCTGGTATGTTAAATTCTGAATTCTGTTGTCTCCTGCTTTAATCTTACTGCTTACTAATTTTTATTGTTTTAAGAAGTGGTAAACCTCCCTAGAATCACTGATGAATGCATAAAGCTTCTTAAATATCTTTTTTCTTAACTAAGGGTTGTATCCAAGTGTTAGTTCTGCTCAAGTAGACCCAGTGAAATTAATGGGCCTACATTAGTCATATCCATTAATTTCCATGAGTCTGTTCTGAGTAGAACTAACATTGGATACAACCCTTAAACTCCTTTTGAAACTCTCTTCGGTTTTAAAAGAAGTTTGCCATGTTCATTGGGGAACTGATTAAAAAAAAAGTCTGAAGCTCCCTTGGACTCACAGTTCCATGATTCCCTGGATCCTGGTCACCATATTTATCACAATGTCATGGGACTTGTGTTGCTAATAAAATATAGTATATAAGCTTAAAAGATAGCTTGTTATCAGTCACTTAACAGTGCACTCCATGCCTACTCAGATATACGTCCCACTAAGTTCAGTGAGGCTTATTCCCAGGTATGTGTAGGATTTCAGCAGCTGAAATTTTATACATAATCAGTAATGTGGGTTTTTCAGGAAAACATGGATTGGATTCCCCCCCCTCCAAAAAAAATGCTCATATTAATTACAAAGGGTAATTTGTATGGGGAAATGTTCAGTTTACATTGGAAAATTTTCTGATGCCCTAGAGCTTATTCTACTTAGCATGTTTATTTTCTTATATTTGTAAGCAGCACTAAAACCTTTGAAACTGCTAAGCTTATTTGCAGTTGGCATCCATTCATTGTTACTAATGAACAGTAAAATAATGCATTGGAAAAATTTCCTCCCCTCATCACTGTACATGCTTACCTTGAAGCAAGTCCCATTCAATCTGTTGAAGCAATGGTTTTGAATTTTGTTTAAAATAACACTTTAAATCTAGACAGTTATTGTCATCCAAACTTTAACCTTTCAGTAAAGCGATGAATTAAAATATTTCCAATAAGTTATTTCAAAACTGGCAAAGACGCTTGGGTTCAGGTTTTTTTTCCTTTACAAACTGTGCACTTCATGCATTTAATTTTATTTACAAGGAAACGCCAACAATTTATTTTTAATAGCCACTTCGTGATCTTGATATGAGTAGGGGGAAAGGGAGGGGTTGTGATTACAATGTTATAGCTATGTTGTTTACTATATTGCAAATAAAACAGTTATTTCATGGTTCATTAATGTGTTTAGTATCTGGAACTCTTTATTCAAAGCAGCCTTTGTTGTTGTTAAGAACATGTTTATTGTCATCATTAAGAGGGGGAAACCCAACTAATTATGGAATGCAATAATTTTATCATTTATAAGAATGGCAGTCTCACCTCAGGAGACACTTATCAACTCAGTGTGGCATTTTATCATCAGACACTGATCAGTTATATTTATAATAATAATAATAATAATAATAATAATAATTAATTTGTTTGTCGCCTATCTGGCAATTAGCCACTCTAGGCGACGTACATTAAAAGAGATAAAATACAATAATAACAGATGTAATCACATAAATAACAATAGGTAAAATACTGGACAGTCATCAATACATATAAAAGCAATTATATTAACAACATACGATAAATGATAGAGTCATGGTGATTTACCCAATAACCATCTAGGGAAGGGGCATGTCGAAGATCACATGGGAGGGAGTTCCAGAGAGTGGGGGCCACCACAGAAAAGGCCCTCTCCCTAGTACCCACCAACCTAGCTGTTTTGGTTGGTTGGATTGAGAGAAGGCCTTGTGTGGCTGATCTAGTTGGGCGGCATAATTGGTGGCAGTGGAGGCGCTCTTTCAGGTAAGCTGGGCCGAAACCGTACAGGGTTTTAAAGGTTAAAACCAACACTGCTATTGTTTAATCTGAAGCTTATAAGGAATTTGCTCTATTCATCTTCTGATAATTCCCCTTGATTCACTCACCAAATTTTCAAAGAGCCACACCTGGTTTCTACCATCGGCTCAAGAGTCGCATGGGCAGGCTCTGTATCCTTCAGAAACAAGAATGTGTTTCTGTGGCCACATCCACAGTATACATTTAAAGCAGTATTATACCACTTTAAATACTCATGGCTTTCCCCAAGGAATCCTGGGAACTGCAGTTTTTTAAGGGTGCTGACAGTTGTTAGGAGAACCCCTATTCTTCTCACAGAGTTCCAGTTCTCAGAGTAGTCCCTCTTCCCAGAGTCAGTCCCTCTTCCCAGAGTCAGTCCCTCTTCCCAGAGTCAGTCCCTCTTCCCAGGGAACTCTGGGGAAAGACTGCCTCCTTCTCTACAGACACTCTTGCGTGTTGAAATCAGCAGAGAGGACCCTTTTGGTAGTTCTGCTACCCTCAGAAGTTTAGGGGGGGTGGCCCAGGAGAGGTAGCCCCTAAGTTGTAGAACTCTGGCAACTTCATTGTACAACTTTGAATGAGCGCTGAAGACATTCTCTTTACTGTGGCTTTTGACACCTGAGATGTATATTTTTAGGTCCCTCCCTATTTTCTGTGATATTGTTATGCTGTTTTTAACTATTTTAATTATGTGTTTTAAAATTGTGGTAACCTGCCCTGGGACCTCTGCATGGAGGACAGATAATTAACAACAACAAGAAGAAGAAGACTGCTTAAAGTAGCATAATAGAGCTTTAAATGTAAATATAAATCTTGATCCCAAAAACAACTCCTAAACAATACCCCACCCTGATGGTCTTTAGGGATCCTGAGCAACAGAAGCTGTCGTTTAAGGTGAAGACAGTCAAGGTCCCGCCTCCCAGGCTGGGTGGAAATGGACCAGGAAAGGAGGGACTCACATTGTTGGACTGTGGTCACGTATTCCAAGAATTCCACGTGTCATCTGTGTAGATGGCAGCTTCCCTTTTAAAATATTTTATTATGGTGCCATTTGTTAGTAAGAACAGGAATATGGGCAGCTTGACACCCTAGGCCAGCAGTGGTCAGGAGCAAAGCTAGTAGCACTCCAACTGGCAACCTGCTATTACTGAAGGCATCACCAAACAGGAACATTAGCAGTTATCCATAGCAAAGACCGCTGCCTAGTGGGGAGAGAGGGAATCTGGGTCTCTCCAGACATTGTCAGATAGCAACTCCCATCATCCGGAGGCAGCATGGCCAATGATCAATAATGATGGGAAGTGTAGTCCAACAAGATCTGGAGGTTAGGACCAGGGAGAGACTGATTTAAATCCTCACTTAGCTGTGAAGGTCATTTGACAATGGTGAACCTGTCATACACTCTCAGCCTAACCTATTGTATAGGGTTGTTGAGTAAGTAAAATGGATGAGAGTTATGCATATCACCCTAAGATGCTTCAGGGAAGGGCAGAATAAAAATGTAATAATATAAATACTTTTTGTTTTACGTCAGTATCATTGTTTTACAATAGGAACTTTTAAAACATGATACATATCAAACCTGTTAGTGACTACAGTACCTTTGTTCTCATAAGATTAATGCTTTTAAAATACTTGTCCCATTAAACATTATTTGATTGGTCAGTCAAAGGCCAACTCTTTTTTTGTTCTAAGGACTTTGCTGAACATCTACTGCTTTCACTGTGCCTTAGTGCTGAGAAGATTTGAGGTCTGAATTCCCACTTGGTGTCACTGTCAGCTCTGACACTTCACTCACCACCCAGATAAACAAAAGCAAGAAGTATTAGTCGGTATTCAACTAAGTCCTCTTCAGAGTAGATCCATTGAAATTAATGAACCTACTGTAACTTAGTCATGACCATTAACTTTAACTGGTCTGCTCTGAGCAGGACTGCTGCTGAATGCCACCAAATATTTGCAGCTTTCTCAGCTTTTTGCTATTGTTAAGTGAATTTTAGTTGCTGGATTGGAGTGTTCTGAAAAAGCTACAGATAATGTCATATGCATTATTCATCTGAGCACAATGAGCCACAAAACTTGGTGTAATTTAAACACACAAAACTGATGGTCCAGGAAGACTTTAATTAGACATACAGCACCCTATGAAAGACACATATGTGACATCTGTTTTCTGTAAATAGCCAAACTGATCCATACATCTTAAAACCATGTATCTATTGTAGCAACCTCTACATATTTATCTGCCTCTTAAATACCGTATACTGTTTGGTACTAATCAGTCTTCAGAAGATAATGGAATTTTAGCATTTCTCTAGGGTAGAAACAATGCTGATGTCCTCCTCAAGAGTTCTCTCCAGAAGCCCTTACACTGATATGGCAAACCCTGTGGTGACTCCCAACTTGCCTGTCTTGACTACACAGGCTAAATCCAAAAGATGTGTATCTCCTAAGATGTTTTGCATTAGTTTCATTGCAGGGATTTTCTGAACAGTGGTGCATATTCTCTAGCTAAATTGCTCTGGTTCTAAAAAGTAGCCTGTTTGATTTGATTTTGACATTTCTTTGATTTACGATTTAAAAATCAGAAACTCCAGGTTACCTAATTTATTTAAACGTCCTGGGTGAACAGAAAGGTCTTCACCTGGTGCCAAAAAGACCCCCCCAAAACTGCTAGTGGCTCTAGTTCCTCATTTCTGCCACCTATGTATTATGCAGTAATTTCAATCTTCAGTATTGTAGAACTTTAAAAAACAAAAGGCAAAGAAAAAGGCATTGACCCTTAAATATGCGCACATAGTGAGCCATTCCCAAAATATCATGCTGACATTTCAAGAGGTGAGAACCTTGTAGGCAATTTTATTCAGAGCCAAATATTGGTTTGCCCCACTCAGAGGTGCGCTTGAAAGGGTCAAGGGAAAGCAATTGCTGGTTCCTTCTGTAGAAGCTGAAACATTCTCAGAACACTGAAAACATGTGGAGATGCATGCATTGAGTTCAAAGAGGCATTTTGTTGTTGGCTTTAGATTCACGTGTCTTTATAGTTGCTTGTTTGTGGTAGTCCAATTGAGCAGAGTAGTGTTCTGTTCTTAGATTGTGCCAAAAGATAGATTTCCTGCTTTTTAACAAGGGCATTACTGAGAAGAGTAAATGTAAATGTACTGCCTTCAAGTCGATCCCGACTTATGGCGACCCTATGAATAGGTTTTTCATGGTAAGAGGCATTCAGAGGTGGCTTACCATTGCCTTCCTCTGAGGCTGAGAGGCAGTGGCTGGCCCAGGGTCACCCAGTCAGCTTCATGGCTGTGTGGGGATTCAAACCCTGGTATCCCAGGTCATAGTCCAGCACCTTAACCACTACACCACACTGGCTCTCTACTGAGAAGAGTAGGCACTTTTTTAATGGTAGCAGCCAAGGCACAAGCCAAATTTTACAAGACAAATTTAAAATATACTAGTAAAGAAGCTTAAGTTTTATTTCTATATGTTTCATTATGGCCAATAGTTACCTACAAAATAAAAATAGCAACTTATGAGAAAAATGTAAACCTAGGTTAATAACTTGCTGAGCTGCACTTGGTAATTTATGCCATTTGTAGAGTTGCCTACCAGGTTTTAATTAAGCTTTAATTAAGCTGTTTTTTAATTGATTTATGCTTAATTTTGTTTTATTTCTCATCACTTTCATTGTATTATACAAATCACCTCTGTTTTATTGTTCTATATATTGTGATTACTTACGGTGTTAAGCAATAAATTTGAATTAATTAATTAGATTTGCCCAGACATTTAGAGTGAAACTTGCAAACTCAGACCCTGAAAACAAGGTTAGTTCATTCAAAGCTAACCCATGCTGGTTCAAAAAAGTTGATGAGGTTGGAATCAAAGAAATTGCTGTTATCTCATTCACATTTTATTCACACAGAGTGGTTTAACAATCAGTCCTTTCCAGGGACACTGGGAATTGTAGCTCTGGGGGGTAATAGGGTGTCCCCTAACAACTCTCAGCACCCTTCACAAATGCCATTTCCCAAGATTCTTTGGGGGTTAGCCATGATTGTTCAATGTGGTATAATACTGCTTTTAATGTATAATGTATATGAGGCCTTAGAATGGACCAATGGTCCGATTTGGTATAAAGCTGTATCCTATAATCTTATACATTTTGTCCTATTGGTTGAAAAGCACAGAGGATGAGAGGGCACATGTATCAAAAAAAATCTAGTTCCATCCTTACCTATGATGTTCATTGGGTGGCCTAGTGCAAATCCTTATATATTGCTTATTTTGCCTCACAGGGTTGTTGTGAGGATTAAAAACAGGGAGGGCGAACTCCGTGTAAATGACTCTGAGCACTTAGTGGAATAAATGTAGTAAAAGAAATACTTGAATATAACTTAAACATGTTATAGTTTTAGATCACATCCAAAAAGTGACAGGATAAAATACCCCACTGGACCAAAATAAATTTATTTTTGGATGTTTGGAAGGAGAAATACAAACAGTTGCTGCAAAACCTGCATAGGAGAGAGGTGGAAATCTATACAAAATCCCACAATCACAGATTGGTTAAAGCATTGTTAATTAAGTTGACTTATTTTTCTAGACATTATTCAAGAAAACAAGCTAACGGATTTATTGAAAATTTTTCTCTGTTTATTAATTTATGTAATAACAATTTTCAAGACAAAATTAAGCCTTACGTGCTTTTTTCTGTGCCACAATATTAATTTAGTTGTGTGATTATTATAAACCACCATTTTTTCCCCACTGTATTATATATGTCTCCATTTTTATCTGTATATATCTCTTTTCTGTGGCCCTTGGTTTTGGGCTAGCAAGGATTTTGATCGTATCACAGGCGAAATGCATTGCTGCAGATGTACAAGCACCTATAAAAGTTAGTAACAAAAATCCCCACCCATTTTTGCAATAGAGTGATGGAAAACTTGTGGTCCCCCAGTTGACATTGGACTCCAACTCCTATCAGCCTGAGCCAGCAGAGGTGATGGCTGGGAATGATGGGATTTGGAGGCCAGAAACACCTAGAGGCAGTGAAGGACCATTAGGCCAAATGGGGCACTGCCCTTCCAACCTCAGTCTGCCCTCTGCTACCTGCCCCACTTGCATTTCTTCTCACTTACAACCAGGCCAGGGGGTGGCACTGGCTGTCAGCTTCCTCCTCCTTAGTCACAGCTTTGCCCTTGTAGAACTCAACCAGGAGGAGGATGGGTTAACTTTAATTGTCGTTTAAAAGTTTTAATTACTTGTTTTTAACTGTTTGTTGATAATTTTGAGGTTTTATTACAATCAAGTGGTATATACATTTTGTTACATTTATAATAATAATAAATTGCTTTCCAACATTAGTCTCAACGTGATTTACAAAAAAAAAAATCCTACTAAAAATAGTTTTTAAAACAGTACAAAAAAAACCATTTAAAGAATCCAGAGCAAACACCAAAAGCAGAAACATTTTGGAAATCCTTGTTGAAACATTCAGCCAGTGCCTTGCCTTGCTCAAGGCTTCGCATGACCTGAGATCAGCACTTGCTTCAGAACAGTTGCTGTCTGTGTTCACATGGCATCTGCAAGCATGCAAAAAAATGACAGGAGGTGCAGCGATGCCGTCCACCTGCCTTGTAGGCTCCCTCTGCCTGGTTGCCTCTGGATTGGGCCCAGAGGAAAAGGGCAAGCAAGTGGGCAGCAGTGCTTTGGAAAGGAGGGGGGGACCCACAGAAAGGAGGCTCTACTGAGGGCACCTTGCCCAAGGGCCTTACAAAGTCTGGAGACAGAACTGAATATTGCCTTCAAGCTGTGCCTGTACTGCAGACCTCCCATAAGCATCTTGTTGGCCACTGTGAAAAAGATACTGAACAAGATGGACATTTGGTTTTGTTTGCTTATGTAAAGGCTATCAATGCCTACTAGCCATGATGGCTGTGCTCTGCCTCCATAGATGGAGATGGTATGCTTGTGAACACCAGTTGCTGAAACTAGAAGGCGAGAAGAGAGTTCTTGCACTCAGGTCCTGTTTGAGGGCTTCCCATGGGCATCTGGTTGGCCACTGTGAGAACAGGATGCTGGGCCACTAGCCTGATCCCAGAGCTTGGAAAAGTTACTTTTTTGAACTACAACTCCCATCATGCTGGCTGGGGCTGAAGGGAACTCTGGGCTACCTTCTCTTTGACCCAGAGAGCTCCACCGAAGTATCAGGATTTTTAACTTCAGGGACTGAAAATAGGATACTTGCTAGTAGTCATATGTAACATTTATTGCCACTTTTAGAGAAGGCTGTGATACTGTTTTTTTCCTCTCTGCTGGATCTGTCATACAGGGTAGTTGGTCTATGGTATTTATTATGATTCTCACTGCCAGTTCTGCAGAGCTAGACTCTTTGTGAGTCGGCCTCCGCATTGCTATTGTCGCCAGCCACCACTGCTCAGCTTCCACTTGTTTGCTTGCTAGCCAGAGAACTAATGAGCAAGCAGCCAGTGGCATTGATTCCTTTCTCACCCTTCCTGTTTCCTGGGCCAGAACAGAACAGCCATTGCAACCAAGCAGGTTGCAGTGATGAAGACGGAGAGCAGCTCCAGAGGGCTTGTGTCAGTGGAACCCCTACATGCCCAACCATGCTGACTTTTGACACTAGTCTTGATTGTTATTTATAATATATATTGCACCAATAGTGTGCATGGTGCTTTACAGAATACAATGGGACAGCTCCCTGCCCTGAGGAGCCTACAATCTAGAATTTGAGCCAAGAGATGATAAGATGATGGGGAGTGAACTGGGATGCAGGAGTAAACAGGAAAACAATATTCGGTGGTTTCAGTTGTGCATGCTTAGGTTTAGTTACAAGCTAAGTTGCAGTAGGGTGTAGGAACAAAAGTAGTTCCTTGTGCATCTAGTTGCAATATTAGCTGACTTGGTGATTCTAGTATTTTAACAGTATATCCCCCCCTTTGTTTTTTGTTTTTTTTAGGATCATAGTCACACAGATGTGCCTCAGTATCGCCAAGATCACTCTTTGATTATGAGATCCATTGTCCACATGACAGATGCTGCTCGGTCAGGAATTATATCTCCTAACCAGCTGACCACTATTAACCAATCCCAGCTAAGTGCTCAACTGGGGTTGAATCTGGGTGGTGCCAACTTGCCACACACTTCCCCATCCCCTCCTGCAAGCAAATCTGCAACCCCTTCTCCATCCAGTTCTATAAATGAGGAAGATGCAGAGGACTCAAACAGGGTAAGTTTTGACATGCACTAGAAGAAGATGCTTCCTGCATGCAATAGGACTGCAAAGGTCAGGTTTTGTTTCTTAAGAGGACCTTCTGTAAGGATGAGAGGAACATCTTTATCTAGTTCTGTGATATTTGATTACCATACAGATGCATTGCTGCTATTCAGCATCTTTTTTAAAAAAGGAAATGGCTAGTATAAGGGTTTTTTATGAGAACTTTCACTTTTGTAGATGCAGAAATTCTGACAGCCACACCTGCTTGCAAATTAATATATATATAAATTACTGTATATATACACAGTAATACCTCAGTTAACAAATCCTCCAGGAATGAAGGTCCTTTTAAGGAAGGGTTTTTTTAAAGGTGAAACTGATCGGCTTGGCTATCAATAAACTGATAACCCTGTGCCTTTGCTTTAAGGTGAAACTGACCAGTCTGTGTCTTTGCTTTACTATGGGATAAGCCTGTGCCTTTGCTTGGGTGAAACTGACAGGCCTGTGTTTGCTTCGCATTAAAGAGATCTCTTGCTTTCTCCCAGGGCTGGGGAGGGAAGGATCCAATTTGATTCAGAGGAGGAGAAGGGGGGAGGGGAGGGGGAGGGGGAGGGGGAGGGTGCCAGGTAGGTACCCTTTAAAGCCTCTGTTGAAGTTGCCCCCACCATCTATAAGCAGGTGTAGGAACCTATTCTATTCTTTCCATGTTATAAAAAGTGATCTTTACCTCTTTAGGAAAGTCTTGAGTGAACCCTCGAATTCATTTTCATCTGGGATTAAATAGGCATGCAAAGAAAAGACAGCCAACTGAGATTATCACTCTGAACAATGCCCATCTATTTTGAGGATGTGAACAAATCGCAGATGCCTGATGGCTGGAATATCTATATCTAACATAGCACACGTGCATTTATTTGTTTTTATACTTTACAGTTATTAGCCTTGAGCCTGGGGGATAGAGCAGGTTATGGAAAGCTAAATAAAGAGATTGGTTGTGCGGGTTATATATGCAGAATTCCTGATGAAGACCATGGGAGTTGAGCATGTGGAAGGCCTGAAATTAATCGCATGGATCCATCAGATGCCATTTCTACCAGAACTCTGCCTACAGGCTGTGGAGGGCAGCTGCAGAGGGATTCACTGAAGCTCAGTAGTGATTGAAGAATGACTCTGTTAATTGTTCTGTGACCCGGAAGAAAGGAACAAAGCCATAGTAAGCAGCCTTTAGAAAAAGGCTGAAAGAAGAGTGATGAATTGTTTCCTCCTCCTTTCACAATGAGTATCTTATTTCTGTAACTCATATGCCATTGACTTCCATATGGAACTATGGAAATCTTTAAAGCTGGATACCCTTGCTATAGGACAACACAGGTTGAAGACCTAATGAAGGAAATAGGTTCAGTGTGCAGGACTAATAGGTGGCTTATGAACAAATGTGAAGTTCGCTTGATAGGCCTTCACTGTTGAAGCAAACAAACACAAATAATTTTGTTGAAAATGGAGAGCAGTGCCCTATGTTTCTTCTTCGAGGCCATTCTAAATAAGTGGCTTGAGGACTGCAAGCTTGGGATGTGGTTTTGCACATTTAAATGGGAGTGGACTATGTTCTCTTTGTCAGAAATAAGCCTTACATAATGGCCTCAAATACTTTGTATAATAATGTGCATACACAAGCTTGTTTTATCTTGTACATTTCAAATTCTGTACAAGCTCTTTCACATAGTCACACATCTAACACAGATAATGTGATCCCTCTAAATCAGTGGTTCTCAACCTTTTTTGCTCCATTCCCCCCTTTCACCATTGTTCAGAATATAATTCCCCCCTTCCCAAGATAGTCTCTCATAGCGTGTTGACGTTTCGCGAGTGACGGTGGTGTTTCTCGTGAGAGAAAAATTTCTTAGTTTATATTATAACAGAATTTCTTGGAGCACTTTCTGGTCTTTAAATAATAATTTAATTTTGCAAATGAAAATAATGCTGCATGTTCAAGAATCAATTTTAATCTGTGACATTCAATAAACTTTATTGAATGTCGCAGATTAAATTAAAAACAAACTACAATTTTACAGATTGTACATAATCTACAGGACATCACACTTTGCTGAACAGTGGTCCCAATTCCCCCCCTGGAACCCTAAAATTCCCCCCTTGTTGAGAACCCATGCTCTAAAGGATGTCTTTAAAAATAAATCAAGTTTTTAATGAAAGTTTTTAGCCCTCATGACTGGAAATATATTCTGTGTCTTATGATTTCGTTATTGTTGTTGTTGTTGTTCAAAATGCCTTCTACTCAGTTTCTGACCACAGCATTTTTCTTCCTCTATGGTGTCTTCTCTTTGCTTCCAAAAAAAAGAGTATGCTGAGCATAAATAGCTGTGTGTATATACAGTTTATTTTTATAAGTTAATATCTCACAGTGGAAACAAGACACAAATTTTTGTTGTTGTTGCTCTTTATTAGACTGCAGGAGAAAAGAGAGCTGCCCCAGATTCTGGCAAGAAGCCCAAGACTCCGAAGAAGAAGAAAAAGAAAGACCCCAATGAACCACAGAAGCCCGTGTCGGCATATGCCCTGTTCTTCAGGGACACACAAGCTGCAATTAAAGGGCAGAACCCCAATGCTACATTTGGAGAGGTTTCAAAAATTGTAGCATCTATGTGGGATAGCCTAGGAGAAGAGCAAAAACAGGTAACCACGGGCCTTTGGGGAGTTTGGGGGAGAAAGGGGGTGATGCATGGAACGGTGCCAAAGATTGCAGTCCCTGCAATTAAACACCAGTGGGCTGATCCTTCTGATTTCATTAATTAGAAATGCAGCATGGACAGGAGCACAGCTACGCTGCCTTTCATTCCATCTGAGGATCTGGCTTCAAATCAGCCCCTCATTCTCAGATTGCAGTGATAGTAGAGCTGGAATACATTAATCAGCTATCAGTAGGGTTATGCTATTTTAATCAACTGATCAGTAGGGTTGTGATATTTTAATCAACTGATTAGTAGATATGGGGAAGAAATTTGATTCGGTTCATTTTTAAAGCCAAATCTATTAGATTTGCACTTTTCAAAATGATATGAGAACTAAAACACAGCAAGCCTTCAAAATTCGCACTTACCCAGATGTTGTAATGAGTTTTATCCAGCCAAACAGTGCATATATAGGGGGGACGTGTCTATTAAAAATCAATATATTAGTGAAAATACCATACAAATGCGTTATATTAGGAGAAATAGCTTGCGCAAATGTATACATTAGTCAAAACTGCATGCAAAAATGTATTTCTTAGGATAAATTTTCACTAAAACCCAGAATAATTCTCATGAAGAGTTTTTTAAAGAAAAAAGTTGCTGCAGAAATGTGGGGAACTGAGCGTAAGACTGGGAACATGAGAAACTGGGAGAACTGAAATTGACAGATCCTTCCATGTCTATTGATCAGTTAATTTAAAACACTTTCAATAGACCGAAATGGTTCTCAGTTGATTAGGCAGTAGACTACTGTACAACAAAATATTGCTTTGAATAGAAGTCCTTACTCAAAATGCAGTTGCCAGGCACCACCTTAAAAGAGGCATCCCCTGTTCTCACTCACTGAATGGCAGAGCAATCAGTAACAAGTATATTACCTCAGTGAGAAGGCCATAGCTCAGAGGTGGAGTGCAAGCCTGCAAGTGCATAAGATCCTAGGTCAGATCCTGGATATCTCTAGTTAGAGCTGTGAAAGACTCCTGTCTAAAAGCCTGTTGACCCACTGCCAGTCAGTGAGCTAGATGGACCAGTGGTCTAATGTGGTATAAAGGATCTTCTTACATTCTTAAATATATCTCGGGGTGAGGTGGGGGTAAACGAGGGAACATTTCACAAACAAATCTACTTCCTTGTAACTCATGTTTTGAGGAGCTAAAGGAGGAGGTGTCTACAACCCTCCCAGCAGTCACACTCCTCAACAGGACTCTGTCCCCCTACCCAAGGTTTTTTTTTTTAAGAAAAACAACCACCACCAGCCTCTTCCCAGTACCACATAGGCATCAGTATCAATCCCATTCTCTCTGGCAGTTGTGTTGCTGGTCCTACTGACTACTGCTTCAGCCTCATCCCTATCTCACAAATTTGATTTGCTTAATTTGTAAAGCACGTAACAAACAAAGCTCATTCAGAGCAAGGTCAGTTCCCTTACTCTTTATTGGTTTAATTGATCCCCTGCAACATCATCATAAAGTCAGATCTAATTGGCTAATATGTTTCAAGGAAGCAAATATATTTTTTAAAAAATAAATGGAACTGAAGAAGCACCTGATGGGTGATGCGAATGCAAACAGGAATGAAAGTGGTAAGTGTTACAGGGAGGAGGATGAGTTTAGAGGACGTTTCTTTTTTTTAAAAAAGTCAGCACCAACTCCCTCCTGTTTCATGCTGAAAATGTTCACAATAGCAGGTTAGTCTCAGCATTTTAAAAGAAAGGAGGGGTGGGAGTTGCATAACATTGGGAGTCTTTTTTTTTCCGGAGTCCAAGTTGGCATTGTCCCTTTTGACTTTCTTCTTTTTATGAAACCCTAACGTCCCGCTTCAGGCAAGAGCTACTTTATGGTGTGAAGTTTATACAGTGAAGGTGATGTTAATTGCAATGTCTTCTAATAGGTATATAAAAGGAAAACAGAAGCTGCCAAGAAAGAATACCTTAAGGCACTCGCTGCCTACAGAGCCAGTTTGGTTTCCAAGGTAAGCTTGATGCTGACTTCAGTTACACATGAAAGAGCAGTGCTTTCAGTGTGGGTTCTTGTCACCTTATTAAAAGTAAATCAGAGTTCTAAAAGCCCTGTCTTTGGGGAGGGACCACAGCTTAGTGGCAGAGCACTGGCTTTGCATGCAGAAGATCTGGGGCTTATTCCTTTTGCAGGATTTATTTGTATCTGCAGAAATCAGAACCTGGTGCAGGGAGACTCAGTGTGGGTAGTGGATTGTCTTGGGCCTTACTTGGGGAAATGTGAGCTTCAAATCCCTGATTGGCGAATCCTCCTTCAGATATTTGAGAAGTCTTCTACTCAACCAATTAATGTTTGCAGGGAAATGGGATTGTGGCAATACGGTCCTTCTTGCTGCCTTAAAAAAACATTCAGCCTTCTCCCTCCAAATGTCCTGAAAAGGCTCTTGCAGTAGCATCTCCACTTAAAAGGATCAGGCACCCTTACTCTCTGCATAACTAGGACAGCTAACAGAGCCTTGCTGCTCTATGGCACTCCCACCCCTGACAGTGGAAAGAAGAAAAGTTTCAGGGAAAAGGGTCTTAATTTAGTGGTAGAGCTCCTTCTTTGCATCCCAAAGGTTCCTGATTCAATCTCTAGTAGCTCCAGATAAAAAAAGATCAGGTAGCAGGTGATGAGAAAAGCTTTTACTATAGACACTGAAGAACTGCTGCTTGTCAGAGTAGATAGCCTGCTATAAGATCTTTGAAGGCAGCATGACTTTGACTACCAGTTGGTGGGGATTATAAGAGTGCAGTTGCACTCACATCCTGGTTGGGAGCTTCCCATAAGCATCTGTCACTGTAAGAACAGGGTGCTGGACTAGATGGGCCATTGGTCTGATCCAGCAGGACTCATCATTTTCCTAACTGTAAATGTGTCTGTCTGTGTATGTGGAGACGAGGCTGTTATAACTCCCAGGCAGTCACCATCCAGGCACTGACCAGACCCAGACTGCTTATTTTCAGCAAGGTGATGGCTTCCTGTGTTTTGAGACCATATCTTGGGACAGTGAAGAACTGTATGCCCAGGGGTACTCTATAAACTATAAACTACCATCCATTTGCAAAAAACAAAAAATAGGCTTTGCATAAAGCATTGTAGCATTATAGAAGGTGTTATGAGACAATGTAATATCAATGTACTGTGTATACTGCATTATTTATTGGATAAAGCTCTCATAAAAGCTCTTATAATAAACAGAGCAGTAAGAGACCATTGGGAATTTATTATTTTACAGGCATCATTTGTATCTGCAGGAATCAGAACCTGATGCAGGGAGACTCAGTGTGATGTAGTGGATTGTCTTAGTCTCTTCTTTGGGGAAATGTGGGTTTCAAATCCCTGATCAGCTATCCCCTGCTAGGGGCTCCTAAACTGTTGTCCATCAACCACCAGTGGCCTGCGAGTTTCATTGAGGTGGTCTGAAGTGTGTCTGTGAATTTGTGGTTGAAGATGGGAGCTGGCATATGCATTGCACTGAATGTTCATTTTGATTCCTAATTGTATTTTTATTGCTGCTTCTATCTGTTACAATGTATTTCAATTTCAATTCTATGGAATTACAATTACGAAAGCAGGCCCAACATTCATGAAGTGGTCCACCAAGACTCTCAGCGATTTTCAAGTGTTCTGTAAGGAAAAAAGTTTGGGAATCACTGAACTAAGCCTTGTTCAGATATTTCAGGCCTCTTCCACTCAACCAATTAATGCTTTCAGGGAAATGGAATTGTAGCCAAGAGGTTTCTCCTTGCTGCCTTAAAAACATTCAGCCCTCCTGAATGTCTTGAGAAGGCTCTTGTAATGGTTACAGGGATGGGGGTGGGGGCACATTAGAGGTTTATAAAATTATGCATGAAGGAGATAGAAACTTTTTTCTTCTGTCATAATAACAAATACTGGGGTCATCCAGTGAAAATGAAGGTTCATGGTATTATTTATTTATTTATTACATTTATGCCCCACCTTTCTTTTCATGATAGAAACTCAAGGTGGCTTACATATGGTTCCCAGACAGTCTCCCATCCAGGCACTGACCAGACCTGACCCTGTTTAGCTTCAGCAGGGTGCTGGCCTAAACTGCCTTCAGCCCAATTCTCAAATATATAGCGATGGCCGCCAACGTGGAGGGCTTTAAAAGGAGGTTATACAGATCCGTGGAGGATAAGGGTATCAGTAGCTGCTAGTCATGAAGGCTATGTATTACCTCTAGCATCAGAGACAATGTGCCCCTGAATCCTAGTTGCTGGGGACCATGACCGGGGAGAGTGCTGTTGCACTCGTGTTCTGCTTATTGGCTTCCCATCGGCATTTGGCTGGCCAGTGTAAGAACTTAACACTGGAGTAGAAGTGCTTTTAGTCTGACGCAGCACAACTCTTCTAATGTTCTTAAAATGGGGAAAACTTGATGAATGCTACTGCAAGTTCCTCAGATGAAAGAGAAATGAAAACGTGATTAATGTAAATATTAATAAAAATAAAAGAACCCCTTGTATCAACCATTATGACCCTCTCTTTCTTAAACACAGGCTGCCGCTGAGTCGGCTGAAGCCCAAACAATCCGTTCCGTCCAGCAGACACTGGCGTCTACAAATCTGTCGTCCTCCCTTCTCCTGAACACACCTCTTTCCCAACACGCAGCCGTGGCCACTTCGCCCCAGACTCTTCAGCAATCCCTCCCCAGGGCAATCGCCCCCAAGCCTTTAGCTATGAGGCTGCCCATGAATCAGATTGTTGCCTCGGTCACTGTTGCACCCAACCTGCCCACAAACATTTCCACCTCGCTGATAAACTCCATGGGGAGCAACATGGTGGGCGCGTCAGCGTCGGCGTCCTCCCAAGTCAGCCCTTCCTTGCAGAGCCAGCAGCACCAGCTGCAGCAGCTGCAACAGCTCCAGCAGCAGCAGATGCAGCAACAGCAGCTCCACCAGCAGCACATGCACCAACAGATCCAACAGCAAATGCAGCAGCAGCATTTCCAGCACCACATGCAGCAGCACCTGCAGCAGCAGCAGCACCTGCAGCAGCAGCTGAACCAGCAGCAAATGCAGCAGCAGCTCCAGCACATGCAGCTCCAGCAGATGCAGCAGCGGCAGCACATGCAGCAGCACCAGTCGCAGCCTTCCCCACAGCAACATTCCCCGGTGGCCTCGCAGATAACCTCTCCGATCCCCAGCATCGGAAGCCCGCCGCCAGCCACCCAACAGCACCAGTCCCAAATACAAACCCAGACACAGACTCAGCTATTATCACAGGCCAGCATTTTCTGAAAACGCATGTTGACAAGCTGCTTTGAATCAAGCAAAGGTGAACCGTATATGGCTGGAAACTGTACATTGCTGATGGTAGTTATGCAGGGATGCATAACAGTTAAAGTGAGTCTCTAAGCTGTCTATTAGATAGGCAATAAAGAACTACAATGTAGCTGTGTATACTCTTTTAGCTGACTATAAAAATATTTGTTTTTCTCTTTTTTTCCAACCTTTTTATTATTATTATTAAATGCTGTGCTCTTTTTTTTTAATTTATTTTGAGCTTTACCCACTATATGTGAATCAGTCTTGGATATGCCTGGGCATTAAGACAAAAAAAAAGGCCTTTTCACAGCTTCAGATAAAAATTGATTAGTTAATGCACTTCAAATCAGTTGGTTGGGATTTTTCTTCATTTGAACTCATGAAGACCTTACAGCACATTTGTAACTACCTGTAAAATGTTGATTGGATTTCATGCAATCACACTCGTGTGACATGAGTAGTTGACGGTGTTTTTCTCTGTCATATATATATATGTATAAAGATTAATGTAAAAATCATAGACTTTTGCCAAAGCTCCTTTTTTCTTTTTAAAATGTATTCTGAAAGAAAAAAATGCAAGCAAAAAGTTCTTAAATGTCAGAGCCCATCTTGTCATCACAGCTATAATTTCTCTAAACATTGCAATGCTTTGTTATAAAGTATATTACTACCCTTTTCATTACAGTTTTAAAAAATGTGAATATTCTATTCTGTGTTTGGGTGATAATTTTCAGATTTAATACACTGTATTTTTAAAAAAAGCAAATGCACTTAAATAAAACTGTTATTACAAAAAAAAAGTTAAGAAGGAGAAAATGTGAGTTTTTTAAAAAATATCTATGCTGTAATACCAGTAGACTATTTAAAAGGATTGCTACATCTGAATAATCAGTGTAAATATTTTCTTTAAAAAGTTGTAAGTTTTTCATATCATGTGTTGTAAAGTTTTCATAAATGAGGCTTTAATGTAAACACTGGTAACATGAATGATTTAACTGCAACATTGCTTACTGTGTTTTTATGCTGTTTTATACTTTTTATGAGTTATGATAGCGGCAATTAAGTTGTTTGTATTTTTCTTATCTATAAAACAAATGCTTTTATCTTGCTATAGAATAAACACATTTCAGTAAAAAAAAAAAGCAAAACAACCCAATCACCTACACAGGTGCTTTGCAAAGCTGTAATCAGCCAATCCTAAACACCTTGAACAAGATGCCTGCTTATCTATGCCACAACACCACCTCTTACCATGACATTTACTAGGGCTGTGTATGCCCCAATCCACAGCCCTATTCATCACTTCGGACCAGGCCCAATCCAACTAGCAATGAACTGGTCCAATTTGGGCCCTGAACCATATTGGGGGCCTTTCATAGCCATAAGTTTAATCGGGTTTTTAAACCCCATACAGTCGGGTGTGGGGGAGGACAGGGAAGAGTCTCTGCCTGTGTCATCTTATCTCCTTCAATTTTGGGTTTAAAGCCCTGATTAAACATTTGGTTGCCCAACTGCCCTTCCCTTTTGCCTGCCCTGGATCACACCAGCTCATCCCAACTTGCTTCGGGATCTGGGATTTGCAGCTGCTGCATGGCCCAGACTTTTACACTGGCATCCAGGGCTGGTCTCGCTATGGCAAGTTCAGCTTAAGCCAGGCAAGTTTAAGACAAGAACAAGCTTGATACCTTGTGAAAGCAAGGATCCTTTTCTGAGCTCAAAGGTACCACTGTTGCAGTGTAAGCTTTACTGCTGTCAACCTTGCGGTGGGGGGTGGGAGGAAACACTGCCTAAAGTTGTATGTGGCAGAAGCTGTTTATGCTATGCAAAACTGGCTTCTGATCTATGCAGTAGTGGGGTGGCAAAGCCAGGACAGCTTTGCACAGCTGGTTTCCAAATGGCATGCATCACTGCCACAGACCAAGAGGGGGAGGGACAAGATGCGGGCAGCACAGTGTGGTGGCGGTGCAGCAGCAGGAGTGCTGGATTGGCTCTGCCATCATGCCTGCACTGTGCTGTGCTTTCTGTACCGTGCCCCCTCTCCCTCTCAGTCCGTGGCAGTAATGCTTGCCAGATGCTCAACACTGCCCTGCCTTCACCATCCTGACATTTACCACTGCTGGTTTGTCAGCAAACCACTTTCCTAATTTGTTGTCCTTCCAATTTCCATCAGCCCCAGCCAGCGTGACCAATGGTCAGGGATGATGGGAGTTATAGACCAGCCATATCTTGAATGCAACAGGTTGGGGGAAAGGTTGTCTCTATTAAGCTGTTTTGCCACCTACAGCACATAAGAATGTCCCAACTCTGAACTGCTGCTTCATGGAAGGGCCTGAACAACCAGGAAAGTGAAGGGTCAATAACAATGAGAATATATTGGGAGTGAAGGAGCATGACTGAGTGAGCAGCCACCACAAATCATGAACTGGAGCACTAGCACATACGGAGATTCCAGAGGGGGTGAGACTGCAGTATCTGTGTGAGAGTAAAAGAAAGGGGATTTCTTTGTCAACTGATCAGTTATACATCCAGGATGCTGTTGCTGAGTTTAGAATGTGCTCCAGAAAAAAGGGGTGCAGTATTCACATTTTCTGTAGGTCACCAGAAGGTCAGAAATCTTTCCAGGAGTACTTAGAAATGGAAGTCAAGGAATATTCAGCCAGAATATTTACTTTTAAAGAAAATACTTAATTTAGAAGCCTTCTTCGTCATTATTTATGTTTCCAAAAGCACCCTAGAAAGCTGACCAACAGACACCACCTACACCACACCCTACACCATTCCTTCTTGTTTCTGCTATTACGTCTGTCGCTTCGAGACACTGCAGTATAAGAAGCAACAAATAAATGTTACTATCCTTGCAAAAAGTGAGGAATAGCCAAACAAACAAAAACGGAGCTCCTTGTGGTTGAATTCAGTAATACTATGATGGTGGGAGCTTTGAATATCTCTGGAAGTTTTGAACTGGAGATGCTTCTCCAAGAAAGGGATCTGCAGTTGATTTGCCCTTTAGTGTTAATGTTGCAAGTGAAATGGCATACTGATGGGTTCTTGATACCTTGACACCACTCTTCTGAAAGACTCTAGAAGTGTGTAGCAAATTCATGATCCTCCCTGTCTGTCTCTTGGTTTTGCATAGGGCTCAGGTTTGTGTCACCTTTTCCCCTGAACTTCTTAAGCTGAAGCTGTTAAATAATGGTACATGATGGCAGCAGCTTTGTCCTCTCTTTCCTGCTCTAAGGTATAATCTCTGGCCCGCTTTCTTATATATGTGGCTTCTGCCTGGCTGCCCAGCCAGCTGTAAAGCCGTTGAGGGTAGAATCCTCCCAGACACCATGTTTCCTGTCGCAACATGGCTGAGTGTTCCCATGAAGATGGTGAATCCAGTGGTACCTGGTTCTCATTGGGACTGGTGGGGTGGAAATGTACTGCCTTCAAGTCGATTCCGACTTATAGCAACCCTATGAATAGGGTTTTCATGAGGCTGAGAGGCAGTGACTGGCCCAGGGTCACCCAGTGAGCTTCATGGCTATGTGGGGATTCGAACCTTGGTCTCCCAGGTCATAGTCCAACACCTTAACCCAGCCTTTCCCAGCTAGTGGGCCACCAGATGTTGTTGGACCACAACTCCCATCAGCCTCAGCCAGCATTGTCAATGGTCAGGAAAGATGGGAATTGTGGTCCAACAACATCTGGTGGCCCACTAGTTGGGAAACGCTGCCTTAACCGCTACACCACAGGCAGAGGACGCCAACAGTAGGTGGAGCCAGAGACAACGACAGGCAGAGCCACCCCCTGATAAATTGTAAGACAGCAGGTAGGTGGGGGCTGGCTGAGAGAGGCTGAGGTTGGTGGGACAGTGCCCCTATTTGCCTTAATGCACCAGCCTCCACTGTGACTCCATCAAACCATACACGGTTGTGAAGTCTGGATGGAACTGATCTTCGCTATCAACCAACAAGCTACATACACTTTTTAAATGTTAAAGGAAGTTTGTACATTTAAACTGCTAGCCTCTCATAACCTCCAACATGGCACATATATTGTAGCATTTGCCCGAAGCAGGGTGGGTAAAGCCGGTAAGAGATTTGAAAGATATAAAGCAGTTTGCAAATGCTATTTCATAAATAAAATAAATACATAAGTCATCTGGGATGACTTGCCCCATAGTGACTCAAGCTAACAAATTCTCACCATTGGATTGCTTGATAATTACAATTTCATAAATGGTAAAATTGGTCCAGTATATGAATTTCTTGGCCTGGTTTTGAATGCATGGCAAAAGGGGTATTTTTTATAGGGATGCAGCATCCATTAAGTCAGACGAACTGAAACTTAGCATAATCCTATACATGCCTACTTGAAAACAAGCCCCACCCCAGCTTTACGGGGTCATAATGGTAGATACAATGTTAACTGGATATAAACCAGTTTGAGGTCAAGTGGTATATACATTTTGTTCAATAAATAAATAGAATAAAGTTAAATGGGGTTGAGGATTACAACCTTAGGTGCGTATTATTATTTTTAAAAATAAAAAAATAAGCCCCTTGCTGGCTTAATTCAAACATTCATCTAGTCCAGCCTTGTTTTCACCACAGTGGCCAACCAGATGCCTCAGGGAAATCCATAAGCAGGCATGAAGCCAGTAATCATCCCCTGTTCCTGAACTGTT
Organism: Rhineura floridana; assembly: GCF_030035675.1. Taxonomy (NCBI): domain Eukaryota; kingdom Metazoa; phylum Chordata; class Lepidosauria; order Squamata; family Rhineuridae; genus Rhineura; species Rhineura floridana. The sequence goes on along the minus strand of NC_084492.1, from coordinate 30,724,304 downwards.
ATTCAGCGCTATCCTGGTATTCAGTGGTATATATCCATTGTGACTAGCCCTTTTAATTACCATCATGCTTCAATAAACCATTGAATTAATTTCAGTAACAATTTTGAGTTTGTGACCTTTCTTACTGGTTCCAGGGTGTGTGTGTGATTTTGGAGCCAGATTTACACCTACTAGAACCAACAAATATTTAGCTGTCAAAGGGAAAATGCAAAGTGGCTATAGATTTGGGAAGGACCTGCAAACGGACAACCGTGTTGCTGTTGGCCAATGGCCAGGAGTGATGGGAATTGTAGTTCAACAACATCTGGAAGGCCAAAGGTTCCCTACACCTGATGTGGACAAATAATGAGCTAGAGAAACCAATGGTCTGACTCAGTGTAAGGCAACTTCCTATGTTCCTGCTGGTAGCTGTTTATACTGTGATCCTATATGTGTCTGCTCCAAAGTAAGTCCCATTTAGTTCAATTGCATTTAGTCCCAGGTAAATGTGCATGGAACGGCAACCTAACAGACTTTTGCTCCATGAAATTGCCTAATTCTTTGAAAAGCACTGAAGCTATCAGCTTTCCCCACATCTCACAGCATCACATCCCATAAGTTAATTGTGAGCTGTTTGAAGAAGTAATTCCTTTTGTGTGCCATGCATCAGGTTCCAGGTTCCAGCTATTCTGGAAACTTGCAGTGGTCTGTCAGATAATAACTCCACCCAGACCATGCTCATTCACTCATCCACCAGTTTATTTGCAGTCTATCCTTCCATCAACCTTGTGACATGAGTTGGGCGGAGAGATGATGATGGATCCAAAGTCACCCCGGTCATTTCCATGGCAAAGTTGGGATAGGGACCTGGATTTCAGTAGAGGCTGGTTCATGAGGGTGAGTAGGATGCTGCCCCGCCAATCTCAGTCTGCTCTAAGCCAGCCATCACCTGCTTGCCTCCTTACTCTTAACACCAGTCAGAGGGTGTCTTTGCTTTTCATTGGCTCTGGCTCCACCCAATGTTGGGCTCAGCCTGACGCCCAGCAGTCCCAATGGGCACCAGCCACCACTGCTGGATTTCCCCAATCCTAGTCCAACACACAGCATCCCACTAGCTCCATATTTCATGGAGTTCAAGAGGGCTTACTCCCAAACAATAGCAGTTGATGTAGTGGGGCAGAATCTCAGAGCCACCCCTCAGCACCAGCACATGGCTGGGCAGAGTAGCAGTGAGTCCAGGGTTGTGCGGACTCACTGCTGGGAGCACCAGATTGGTTTTGCTGGTGTCTCCATGCAGCCCTGACAACGCTGCCACCTGTCCCGACCCAACCCCAATCCAGGGAAGCTATAAGGATGATCATAGAATCATAGAATCATAGAGTTGGAAGGGGCCTTGTAGGCCATCGAGTCCAACCCCCTGCTCACAGCAGGAAATCCACAGCTAGAGCATCTAGCTGGTGTTGGGAATGCGGTTCCAAAACTCTGTGGTACCACCACCAACAGCTCCTCCCAGCTGCAGTCTTAATCTCATTCTGATGACGATGGTGATTTGGATGGCTTTAAAAGAGGATAAGACAAATGGAGGATAAGACTATTGTTGTCTACTAGCCATGATGGCTATGCTGTTCCTCCACTGTTGGAGGCAGTGTGTTTCTGAATAGCAGTCGCTGGAAACTGCAGGAGGGGAGAGTGCTCTTGCGCTCAGGTCCTGCTTGTGGACTTCCCACAGGTATCTGGTTGGCCACTGTGAGAACAGGATGCTGGACTAGATGGGCCACTGGCCTGATCCAGCAGGGCTCTTCTTAGGTTCTTATTCAACACAAGAAGAGCCCTGCTAGATCAGGCCAAAGGCCTCCTCCTCTCACAGTGGCCAACCAGATGCCTATGGGAAGTCCACAACCAGGAGCTGAGTGCAAGAGCACCCTCCCCAATCGCGATTCCCAGCAACTGGCATTCAGAGGCATCCTGCCTCCAAGAGTGGAGGAAGAACACCGTAGCCTTCATGGCTAGTAGCCACTGATAGCCTTAGCCTGATGTTGTTGCAGCGTGCTTACTTCTTTTAACATATCAATGGATGTTTTTAAAGCTTTTTAAACATGTTTTAACATTGTTTTGTTTTAATGTATTTTAAGGTCTTTTTATTATGTTTTAAAGTGTTTTTAGCATTTCTGTTTGCCGCCCTGGGCTCCTGCTGGGCGGAAGGGTGGGATATAAATCAAATAATAAATCAAATCAAATAAATATCACCACTGAACACATGGTAGAGCGAGAGCAAACATTTCCCACTACTGCTTCAGGGTCTGCTCCTTAGCTGCCAACACACCAGCGGGCATTATACATTCATGTTGGAAAGGATCTCAAGGATTCTGTTGTAGTCTCATTTTTCCCTCCCTCCCTCCCCCTCCTGCACTCTGAGAGTAGTCTGACCACTATCCCCAGTTGTCTTGCATGATTAATTACAGCATCTGTCCTGTCAGAAGCTATAATGAAGAGGTCTTGATAAAAATTGCAAATTACCACTGGCAACAATCTTAAACTGCTTATGATAAAATGAAAATTAAAAACAGCAAGCGAGGAGCCTGAGCAGAATCCTAATCTGAAAAAGAATGCGGCTGAACGGAAGTGGTGTCCATGGCCACTATTCAGGAGATACAGAAACCAGAATAAAGTGAGTAACAAATCCACCCAGTTTTCCATTCAAAACTGTTCTCTTCCATGGAGCTTGAAGAAATATTTGGCGGATAAAAGGGATGGTTGAATATGTCAGTTTCAGTTTCTCTCCATTTCTCATTTTTGCAGTCTTAAATTCAGTTCTTCACATTTCCACATTTGTTTGTGACTTTTTTAAAAAAAGATCCTCATGAAAATTCATCAGCATTTCAGTGTGAATTTCTCCAAACATCCAGATTTTTGCATGCAATTCTGCTTAGAATACTCAACAGCGGAGAGCCATTTTCCCTAACATAATGCATTTTTGGATATTATTTTCACCAATATATGCATTTATATGCATGCTTTGCCCCAATATATGTATTTTTGTACACATTACTTGGCTGGAGAACTTCAGTACAAAAACAAAAACAGAGAAGTGCACATTTCGAAGAATGGCTGTGGTTCAGTTTGTGTATTGTTTTGGAAAGTACAAATTAGGTAAGTTCGCCTTTAAATGTGAACTGAATTACCCCTCCTTAATGGATGATGCCCACAGCCAAGGAAATATGTACTGTGTGCATTTTGTAATTAAGAATTTGCCACTCAAAGTTATGTAGGGCTGAAGCCAGACTAAACAGCACACTCCTATGCATGTCTACTCAAATGAAAGTCTCACTGATTTCAACAGGGTTTACTCCCAGGTAAGTCTATATATAATTGAAACCTAAGTCAGTTGCATTTTGTTCCTGTTGAAACCAATGAGACTTAAATTATGCTTAATTTGTCCCACTGATTTCAATGGGACCTAAGTTCAACTAACTTGTTCTGGAACCAACACATAAGAGTGATTTAAATGTAGTAATAAACCATAGTTTAACATTACAAGATCAAGTCACTGCAAGCTTGGATCTTCTATGCTCACCCCTTCTTCTTCTGGCATGGCTGTGAGGAAGAATTCAGGTTTTGCTTCTGTGTTTGATTAACTTCAGTTTAGCATATTGTAACTCAGACAAACTGTGGTTAATCTTAATTATGGTTTAACTGTGGTTAATCTTAATTATGGTTCCACTAACCATAGTTAAGAACCACAGTTTAGAGTTTGGACAGCATGCTAAACTGTGGCTACTCTAAAATGGAAGATAAAGCTTCCAATCTCTTTATTGGTGCACACTGCAAGTAAGCCTGGGGAAAGCTAGGCTCATTCTTGTATCACTAAACCACGGTTTAGCATTATGTCTGAACACATTTTCAAAATTATTACTATGTACACAGCAAGAGTGCCTGCTTAATTTATACACACTTGGATTTTTGGGCACAGGGAAAACAATGATATTTTATAATATTTATTCATTTACAGGTACTTGTATCCCTCTTTTTAATCTGAAAGAGTTTCCAGAGCAGATTACTATTAAAACCAATAATTCAAGACAATCATTCCTGCCAGTCAAAAAGCAAAACAACAGAACATTAACAGTGACATATATCTTTTTTAAAAATTTAAAGCCCCAAGTTAGTAAAAGACAATTATCTGTACATCTAAAAGACCTGGGAAACTAAAATAGGTCTTCACCCAACAAATTCAGCACTAGTCTCTCTGAAGAGAGAATTCAGTAGATATGGCATCACCATTGAATTGGTCCTAGCTTCAGTCATCATCCACCTGACCTCACCTTGTGATGAGAGAAAAAGACGTTTCTGAAGATGATCTCACGATCCAGGCAGGTTCATGTGGAAGGAAGTGGTCCTTCAGATATACTGGTACTGTGTCATAAGGGGATTAAAATTAAAAATAAGAAGGTCTTTGAATTGTGAATCAATATTGGTTCACAAGGGTCAGTGATCATAATAGCAGCCCTATTCAGGTGTTAGGTCTGCTCACAATCAAAGAGCATGTGGAGGAGGAGAAGGACCGTGTACACCACCCTCCAACCACAGTATCCCTGTCCCCTCCATTCCTGACTTCCACACTTAGAACATGGATGTCTGAAGGGAGATTTGATGAGTGTTCTGCAGAGTACTCTTAGAATCCTCGCCACAGTCAGGAAACCTGAGTGGTCATGGTTCCCGATAACAAGCGGGATCCTCAGATGATGATGATGATGATTAAATTAAAAATTATGTCCTGCCCTTCCTCCCAAAAGGGGCCCAGGGCAGCAAACAACAAATGATAAAACAATAAAAACATATTTAAAACATCTTAAAAACAATTCCAATACAGATGCAGACTGGGATGAAGATCTCTTCTTAAAAGGCTTGTTGGAAGAGGAAGGTCTTTAGTAGGCACCAAAAAGGTAACAGAGATGGTGACTGGAGGGAATTCCAAAGAGTAGGTGCCACCACACTAAAGCTCCATTTGCTATGTTGTGCAGAACGGACCTCCTGATAAGATGGCATCTGCAGAAGGACACCACCTGTACAGAGCAGTGATCGACTGGGTATATAAGGGGTGAGATGATTTTTCAGGAATTCTGGCCCCAAGCTGTATTGGGATTTATATATCCAAACCAGCACCTTGAGCTTTGCTAATTGGCAGCCAGTGACCATGCTTAGAATCCCTCTTCAGAACTTCATGCTAAATGGGCAAAGGTCAGACACTGGATGACAGGGACAGAGATATTTTGGGACAGGGCTAGCAGATCACCCCCTCCCCACATTCTTGGGATGCAACTATACCTAATACTTCAATAGACCTCATCTTACAGTGCTATCTAATAAATTTGGAGGAGGGTAATATGTAATCTGAACAACAAAAACAATTAAGTTAAGCATGTCTCTGAAATGAACAAGAGTGGCATAGAAGCACAGAGTTGTATTCAACTAAAACCTACTCAGAGTAAACCTATTGAAATTAACATACCTAAGTTAGTCATGTCCATTAATTTCAATGGGCCTACTCTGAGTAAGACTAGCATTGAACACCATAAGAACATAAGAAGAGCCTGCTGGATCAGGCCAGTGGCCCATCTAGTCCAGCATCCTGTTCTCACAGTGGCCAACCAGGGGCCTGGGGGAAGCCCACAAGCAGGACCCGAGTGCAAGAACACTCTCCCCTCCTGAGGCTTCCGGCAACTGGTTTTCAGAAGTATGCTGCCTCTGACTAGGGTGGCAGAGCACAGCCATCATGGCTAGTAGCCATTGATAGCCCTGTCCTCCATGAATTTGTCTAATCTTCTTTTAAAGCCGTCCAAGCTGGTGGCCATTACTGCATCTTGTGGGAGCAAATTCCATAGTTTAACTATGCGCTGAGTAAAGAAGTACTTCCTTTTGTCTGTCCTGAATCTTCCAACATTCAGCTTCTTTGAATGTCCACGAGTTCTAGTATTATGAGAGAGGGAGAAGAACTTTTCTCTATCCACTTTCTCAATGCCATGCATAATTTTATACACTTCTATCATGTCTCCTCTGACCCGCCTTTTCTCTAAACTAAAAAGCCCCAAATGCTGCAACCTTTCCTCATAAGGGAGTCGCTCCATCCCCTTGATCATTCTGGTTGTCCTCTTCTGAACCTTTTCCAACTCTAGAATATCCTTTTTGAGATGAGGCGACCAGAACTGTACACAGTATTCCAAATGCGGCCGCACCATAGATTTATACAACGGCATTATGATATCGGCTGTTTTATTTTCAATACCTTTCCTAATTATTGCTAGCATGGAATTTGCCTTTTTCACAGCTGCCGCACACTGGGTCGACATTTTCATCGTGCTGTCCACCACCCATAGCTATTCCTGTTGTGCAGCTCCCATTCATTTTAATGGGGTTTGCATGAAAGAACCTCCTATGGGATTGTGCCCAATATTTTTTTAACCCATGTGTCAGTTCCAAGTAACTTAATGTAGCAATCTGAGACCTTTTTTGTAGCTTCGTAAATCTCTTAATCAATGTGTTCAACAAAGACACTTATGTGTTCATAAGTGACAGTAATTGTGTATATGGCCTGTAATTGGGTTCCTGAAAAGCCAGGATGCATCTCTGGGACCATGTCACAAGTGATAAGGGTTAATGCCAAAGGAAGTCTGTTTTCTATAGTTTGGAGGAAGAAGCAGGTGCAAGTCTACTCATTACAGGATTTCATAAATCTTGGATTTTATGACACATAATGAAGATCTGAAGATCTGTTGATGGTCAGTTCTGGAGGGGAAATATCACTAAAGCAGCTGAACTTAGTCTGAAGTCCTAACCACATTTAGGTGGGAATTAGGCTCACTGAACACAGTGAGAGTTATGTCCAAGTAAACATGAATAGGACTTAAAGAAGTAAATACCAAAGGGGATCTATATATTTTAAATCAATCAACCATCTCCCCTCTCTTCTTTCTTCAAATATCTTAGGGTTTCTTGGATATCTTAGCTTGCATATATCTTCACTTAGCTCATACATACAAACACTGCATGCATGCACATATAACATATACCAACAAGGGGCTCCACCACTGCTTACTTCACTGACCAACTCTGCCTATTTTTGCCAAACCCCCTTCCCCAGGGTCACCAAAGCCTCCCTCTCCCCCATGGTTTACCACAGCAATCCCCTCTTCCCTTCAGGTGTTGCCAGAACTCCCCTCCCATTTTCCCACCCCCAACCTGGGGATCCCAAAACTCCCCTTCCCCTTCTCCCCACCACCACCCCAGGGGGCACCAGAACTCGTCTCCCCTGGCCGGCCTCCTATCCACCTGGCGAGGCCAAGCTCCAAGCCTTGCCATGCATGCCCACTGTCCCTCCAGGCCTTGCCCCCCACCAGGCCTCACTGCTCAGGCCTGCTGCCCCACTGGGCCTCGCTGCATGGGCCCGCCACCACTCTGGCCCACACACCACTCTAGGCCTCGTGGTTTTTCCTTGCCTGCCTCCCTATAAGCATCATGCTACCTGTGAATGCCACTTACAAAAATATAGGTAGATATTTTTTACATTTCATTAACAGAGCAATCCAATTGTGTGCATATTTATTTATTTATCATTTGATTTGTGCATATGTGGGGAGACTGCCAGGGCTGGTCTAGTGTTGGACCCTTTTTGAAAGTGTGCCAGGGAAACAAAGGGGCTTAGGATCCTGTGACTCCATGGCCACCCCAACACCCCCAACCCCAGAATGACACTGCTGGCAAGATCTGTGCATTGCTGGAACTTTTCATGGGTGAACCGGGGTCCTTCTGATGGTGTAGGTGTTATTCCACCGACAGGCCTTTGCCTGGCTGCAGGATTGTACCTTTTACCTCTTTGCCTGCTCAAGATCAGAAACATCCCAATTAATTGGAGATGCAGTCCTGTGTACAAGTTTCACTCTGAACTGTGTATTTTGCTGTAGTCTGGTGTTTATAACTCCACAGAAAGATTGTAACATAGCCTTAAAGTGTACTAAGCTACAACTTGCATTTGAACGGTATAGTGTGGTAAGTGAATTCTCTCTCTTTCTCTCTCCCCCAACACCTGTTAAATCATGTTTCCCCTCCAATCATTACTAAGTACTTCTCTCCCTCCTCCTTTTCCCAAGATTTCTCCACTTTATCACCCCAGTTTATCACCCCAGTTAACTACATTCTGCTTCCGCATTAACCTAGGCTGACATATGATGAAAGAACATAAGGAGTTTTAATTTTTAGCTGAAATAGGGTCATTAGTTTCCAACTATGAACAAAAGCTTTAAATACCTTTATGGGGCAGAGTTTTCATGATATATTATCACCTGACCATTGTGGCCTGAAAGGGTCCTCTGCTCCCCTCCTTTTTGAGACAGATGGATTAAATATTTCAAGTTTAACCAGGGAGATTCCACACAATAGTGTTGTTGTTTTTACATGTATGAATAGCACCCTTTCCCATTTTTCACTTCATGGAGTATTTTGCAGCCCTGGACTTCATTCTAACCTTTTCCCTCCCGTCTTTGTTTGTCTTTTGTTTTGCAACAGCTGTTATTATCGTTTTTTGGTCAGCTGTGATTGCTGGAGGCAAAAGAGGACCAGATGGTGTTTTGCGATGCATGAATGGCAAGTCAGAGGAGCTTGGATTGAATAGGCCAAGTTTGAATGGTGTCTATGCACCACCTGCCCCCTTCAACAGCAGCAGTGCAGATCACAGAAGTATGATCTGTCTCAGACCAACTCAAATCAGAGGGGGAATGAAGGGAGCCTTGTTGGATTTTCTCCATATTTATTGATCTTCCATGCACTAACAACATAATGCAGTGCACAGTCAATTTGAATTAATTGGATATGACACACCATGCACATGTAATCTATCACTGTACTCATCTGGTACGCTATAGGGATTTTCGCCCCTGTCACAGGGACATGTGAATCTGTAACACTGTCCATTAATTAACTAAGGAGACAGGAGCAACATGAGAGAATGTTAGTTTAAGCAAATGCCATTTTAGTCTGTCTCTTAACACATTTTACATCCATCATCATCATCATCATCATTATCATTATTATTATTATTATTCATCTTTCTCCCCTCTACCACCAAGGACCATCAAAGCAGTGTGCAAAAAAGCAATAAAGAGAATGCAATTTTTAAAAAATGTTGTTGTTGTTATGTGCCTTCAAGTCGATTACGACTTCTGGCAACCCTCTGAATCAGTGGCCTCCAAGAGCACCTGTCATGAACCACCCTGTTCAGATCTTGTAAGTTCAGGTCTGTGGCTTCCTTTATGGATTCAGTCCATCTCTTGTTTGGCCTTCCTCTTTTTCTACTCCCTTCTGTTTTCCCCAGCATTACTGTGGTTAAGGTGTTGGACTATGACCTGGGAGACCAGGATTCGAATCCCCACATAGCCATGGAGCTCACTGGGTGACCTTGGGCCAGTCACTGCCTCTCAGCCTCATGAAAACCCTAGTCATAGGATCGCCATAAGTCGGAATCGACTTGAAGGCAGTACATTTACATTTACTGTCTTTTCTAGTGAATGATGTCTTCTTATGATGTGTCCAAAGTATGATAACCTCAGTTTCATAAAGGGATTGTTTTTAAAAATAAACAAACTAAAAACAATAATTCACCACACACACATGGGCCATAGCTCAGTGGTAGAGCATCTGTTTTGCATACAGAAGGTCCCAGGTTCATTTGCCGACATCTCCAGGTAGCCTCAGAAATCCTGGACTGCCGCTGCCAGTCAGTGTAGACAATGCTCAGCTAGATGGACCAATGGTCTGACTCAGTATGAGGCGGCTTCCTTTGCTCAGAACAGGAACAAACTCAACAGCAAACCCAGCAATGTCAATATACACACTCGAGCTGAAATGTATCTGGAGGAAAGGATTGGGCTGCTGAACTAGGTGTGATGCAGGGTTCCGGTTGCACCTAAAACATCTGGAACAAAGAAACACAGCATGACTGATTCTCCCCGTTTTGGAAACCTTTTATTTCAGTATTATATTTATGAGGTGTCTCACAAAATAAATTATCTAGGCATTGCACAAAATAAAAAATGCAAAGATAAAAATAATGCTGCAATAAAATCAGAACAAGCTTTGGATATGACCCACATAAAAATACAAACATACAAAACTAGAGCAATACAAATATCACACAGCACAGCACTAAAACAAACCATATTATTATTATTATTATTATTATTATTAAAATCTTATTCGTCATCCCAAGGGATCCCAGGGCAGCAAAAACATCAATCATAATTATAATTTATTTATTTATTTATTGTATTTATATACCGCCTCATAGCCGCAGCTTTCCAATTAAACACAATTAAAGAGCTAAAAACATTGTTTTCAAAAATTAACATATGAAAACATGTAAAACAAACACATTCTCTACTAGCTAATAATTTTGAGGTTGCCAGGAGTATATATACTAAAACAACCAACCACACCACGGGGACTCAACACTAGATCTTAAAAGGCCTGGGAGAACAGTATTATCACCAGTGTCTTAATCTGGCACTGAAAAAACAGCAATATGGGTGTCAGGTAGGTTTTCCTAGGGAGATCATTCCAGAACAGGTGAGCCATCACTGAAAAAGCCTCTTTCTTCTCTCTCATGGCCATGCCCAGATCTTCAGTTGGAAAGGGCACTTAGAAATGAGTCTAGATGACCTCAAGCAAGACATCACCATGGCAAATCAGCATCAGGCATGAAAGTCTAGGAATGTTCTGGAAACACAGGTAGACTTTTTATTTAGGTTCCCTTTCAGGCTCCATCTACACTACACAGTTAAAAAAGTGTCATACTCCCCTTACAGAGCTATAATTCTCAGAGTGATTTAACAGTCAGTCCCTCTTCCCAGGGAACTCTCAGCACTGTAGCTTTGTGAGGGTAACAAGGATCTAACAATGTTCAACACCCTTCACAAACTACAGTTTCCAGGATTCTTTGGGGGAAGCCATGACTGTTCAAAGTGGTATGATACTGCTTAAAATGTATAGTGCAGATGTGACCTCAGTTGCTAACAATAGTGTGGTGGCAAATTCAGAAGTGCAGGGTGCCTTCATGTTAGTCACAGTCATGCCCCTGCCCCTTTTTTGCTGCTGAGTTGGGAATGAGATCTTTGTTAATGCCTTTTCCTACAACAGACATCCCTAGGAGCCAATAAGCATGAAAAAGGAGAGTATTAGCTGCTGAGAAGAGTCTTCTCAGTGTCTGACTCACCTTCTTTCACTCATATTAGTTCCAATCTGCAGGAAAGGTCAAGGAAGTATGTTAGAAGACTCTTCTCAGTGGCTAACACACTCCCCTTTCATGCTGATTGGCTCACAGGATGCTGGAGACATAGGGCCCCTGCTCCCAAAAAAGGAAAGAGTCTAAGACCTCCCCAAGACCCTGGACGACTACACCCCTGGTTGCTAAGAAAGCTTTCTTTTTATAACATTTTTAGTAGAGTTTCTTATTTTATAGTGTACATTTTGTATTCAAATTATTGTTACCAAACCCTTGGTAAATGACACGAGATTAAGATCTAAGTAAAGAAATGGAATTGAGGGGAGAACATAACATCTGAGGAAATATTCATGACTGAAACACATCAAGTCAAATGATAATGTGATTTGGCATTTGCTAATCAATAACTGAGAAGTAACACCAGCGCTCCTGTTTGATTAACCTTTTGCCGCAGGCTTAGCTGTGAAGTCAAATTCATGCAAAATTGAGGAGGGGGGGAAACGTATTTATACACGGGCGTTTGTAAAGTTTTCATTGAAAATCAGTTGATATTTGTGTGTCTGTGTTATCTGAGGGGTTTTGTTTTGTTTTGCTGTGGAGCAATGTGCTTCTCTAACAGTAAAGCAAAATGCACACGTTGTTCCTTTCTCCCTTGAGTTCCAACTCTCTCGAGGAGAACAAGCGCAAGTTGTATAGCTGTCAAAAGAGGTTTTAGTGCCTGACCCTAAAAAGCATTTGAGCTCCAAGTTCTCTCCTCTTTTCCCCGCACACCCCTTTTTATTGCTTTTCTTTTTCACTGTTTTAGACTTCAAACTGAGCAAGGGGACCTCCATAGAGGGTATGGCACTTCTACAGAATTTAAGAGTAGCAACTGGTTCTGGAAATGCCTCTCTGACATTCATGGCAAGTAAGTACAAGGGCCGGTGCTCCTTTGTCAACTTCTCGTGGGCTTAATCACAGTTAACACATTTGGAAGGTGTGGAATGGAATATACAGGAGCAAATTAAGAAGGCTTGATGTGGAGGAAAAATGAAGGCATTGGAGAATTTATGGATGAGGGCCTCCAGCTTTCTATCAATAAGTAAGACTCCAAACTAGACCTGCATTCAGTCAAGCAATAAAGTTGGAATATCAATTGACCTGAGTAAATGATTCACATCATCATAGTTACTACCATGTAGGTCTTAAACAGGGGTAAATGTGTGTGTATTCCAGTTTAGAGTATCTGTCATCATACAGTAGCTGAATGTCTTCTGTTTTCCACAGATGGTGTTGTTTATATAGCATACAGCAGCCGAGACTTGCACGGTGTCATTAAAAAGGCCTTTTTTATCATTACGCACAATTCCCATTGTATAATTGGAGGGCTTCAGCTGTTATATTAAACATTTTATAGAGTTAGAGTTGCAGTTACACTTGAAGCTCGCTTATTAACAATGGGTGTGTGTGTTGTAAACAACCACACGGCCGATTTTATTGTGTTTGCTCTCGGATTTGGCTGTGATACAAAGCTCTGGAAAAAATAATGGTAGCCTGTCCCTTTTATTAAAATGTCCTTTAATTAAAATTAAATGGTCTCTGAGAGTATAGATGTTGCTAATTTCTCCATTAATCTATGGAGAGCGGTGGGAAAATACTCAATGTGGGCTAGACACAAGTCCTTTGCAACCCTGGGGTAGTGAAGAGGAATAGCATCCAGCAGTGGTCACGAACCTCAGGCCTGAGGTTGAATGTGCCTCCCCAGACCTCCCTAACTGGTCCTCAGGACTCATCAGGCTATCATGGCAGGTTGTGTTTACTCACATATAGGGATGTGCTAGAATTCCACCCAATTTGGATTTGGTACCAAATTTTCCATTAATTCCTTTATTCTCTATTGTGGTGGATCTGATATTTACTGCTATTTTTGAAAATGGTTTAAAAAAAAAATCCGCCTCTAAAATATCAATATTAAAACCAATAATGTGGTCAATATTTCATTTCATTTATCGCTATTTCCTGTAACAATACTGATATTAATATCAGTGTTGCGAGGGAAAAAATGGATCGGTAAAAGCAGTGGCTAGCAGGCAAAGAACAAACTCGAATCGATTCCAGCCTGTTAGGTCAACAGAAAAAAAAAAGAATAAGCAGTTAGGTTTTAGTGGCAGGTCAAATTGCTATCAGAACAGAAATGTCTTGGCTAGGTTGTGGACAGATAGGACAGAAGAGGTCAAATGGACTTCAGTTCCATAATTTAGGCATGGCTACAGAGAAGGTCCTCCAGGTATTCTGAGTCCAAGCCATTTAGAGCTTTGAAGGTAATAACAAATGCCTTGAATTGTACATGGATATTAACTGGAAACCAGCGCAGCTGTGTTGTGCAATAGGGATGACATTATTATAATTAATTCATTAAATAATGAGCAAGAGCCAGAAGACCAGTAGCAGCATGTGTGGTCAGGTGGACCTGTCCTTCAAACACCAGCATCACTTCTGCTTACCTGGCCGGGGCCAGGCTGGGGTGGCCGCAAAGTCAGAGCTGTGCCATTACATTGGTGGGAGCTCTGGATTGGCCATTAGCCCATCCACTTGTCCACCTGCAGCTCCATTTTTCTCCTCCCTTGAATAGTGGGAAGAGATTGAAATCTGAACCATGTCATCAACTGCCAATGATAATTAAGACACCTCCATGTATCCCTAAAATGTACCTTTCTGTGAATTTTAACTGAAAGCTTCTTTGGGAGATAATCTTGATTGAAAAGCAGAGTAAAAATGTAATGAAAGAATGAACAAATGAATCAGGTTTGGAAATGCAGACATGTACAAGTATTTAGGTTTCCAGTGAGTGTTCTCCAGCAAACAAGCAAGGAAGCATAGCAGTTTACTGAAGACTTGGTGGCTATTATACGTGGCCGGTGGGCTGTGTTCTGTTTGATAGGTTGCAAACTGGGCAAGCTTGCTCTATAAAGTTGATAACACCCTGATTACTATTCATTTGGTGTTTATTATAATGAAATGAATCAAGATCAATTCATTTGATATTCCTTTGCAAGCTAAGTGCTTCTGCAGAAAATCTTCTGGAATGTTGCATTAATTAAAATTAACCTCATTACTTTAAAGTACTGTTGTAAAGTACCCTTAAATAGGGTGCGTTGAACATGAAGATTCAGCTTCTTCTTTTTTAACAACTTAGATCAGCCTTCCCCAACTTGAGGCCCTTCAGATTCTTTGGACTACCGCTACAGCTGTGCTGGCTGGGGCTGACAGAGTTGCAGTTCAAAACTCCTAGAAGGCACCACATTGAGGTAGGCTGGCTTAGTTGCATGTCAAAGGCTAGTGTGGTCATGCTTAATTTGAGGTGGGTATTTTTCTAGGGCTCCTGTTTACCATACATAAATATAATGGGATGGGGAGCAAGTGGCTGTAATGTTCTTCAGACATGAGACCACAGAAGGTCTTGTACTGGTAATTGAGGGGTGTCAGGTGTGAATTCAGACAGTCCACCTTCACTAAGCTCTGGCCAAAGGAGTGAACTGCAGCCAAGCTGCACCACACCAGCCAAGGAAGCCTTCTTGAGCCAATAAGCTGGGGGGAGGAGTGGGAGGTACAGTAGACACCACCTGGCCTATCTAATGGCTTCCGCTCAGACTTGCTCACTGGGATAAGCAATCAGTAGATCTGTTTTTCTTGTACACAGAGAGCCTTCGCCTCCCTCCCTCCCTCCCTCCCTCCCTCCCTCCCTCCCTCCCTCCCTCCCTGGCTTTGCCTTGTCCCACCCAACCCAGCTGTATCAAAGGTGCATGTGCTGGGCTTTCAAAGAATGATTCACCCATGCATATGGGGAAGGGCTATAGCTCACTGGTAGTGCATCTGCTCTGCATGCAGAAGGTCCTGGGTTCAATCTCTGGCATCTCCAAGGTAGGGCTGGAAAAGGTTCCAGCCTGACACCCTTAAGAGCTGCTGCTCTTTCTGTTGCAATCCAAAACGTCTAGAGGGCACCTTCTGTGCTAAACTCCCTTGGAATCCTAAAGCCAGAGCAAGATCTGATGGAGGGTCAATGCCATGAGCCCCTACATCATATGCTCAGCTTGTATATATATGTGCAAATAAAACTCTAAGGGAAAGGGCAGTAGCTCAGTGGTAGAGAATTTGTCTTGCATGCAGAAGGTCCCAGATTCAATCCCTGTAATCTCCCAATAAGGCTGGGAGAGACTTCTGCCTGAAACCTTGGAAAGTTACTGCCAGTCAGTGCAGACAATACTGAATTAGATGGAACAATGGTCTGACTTGTATAAGGCAGCTTCTGATGTTCCAATGTTCTGCACATCTTAAAGGCATCACAGTTTCCAGTGACCTTCATTCCAAAGAAACAAAAACCAAGGTATGTGCTGGCACCTCTGAAGTCTCTCACTGCTCAGAGACAGGGGTGTATGTGACAGTATGAATGAAAGGGAGCCTGGCCAGAAGAAGGTACAAGTTATCTATTCCATGCTGAATTGGATAGCATTTGCTTCATTCACAGAAGGAAGTGTTTGAATGGCTGACATGTTGTATCATATAATGCTATTCTGTATCAAGTTACCTTGAATTACACTGTGTCAGGTCAGTTTAGGTTCCCATATGAAGTAATCTCAATTGACACATTCTAAAGTGAAGCAAGGAGATATGAAGTCCTCCCCCACTCTACTATTTTGAAGGCTGGTGGTATCAAAGGCAGGTGTCAAGTGTGGGGGATGCAGTAGTCTTGAACACAGCGGGAGTCAGGACCAAAGAGCAATCAGGTTTAGAGTAATCCAACGCGATCCACCAGTTCTACTTACATGCCGATCGGAATGCAGCTATCAATCAGATTATCTAGACCATCAGTGTCCAACAGCTATTTCATATTTGCCAAAATTGTGGCAAATTAGTTAACATTTTTGCCACATGACCAAAAAAAATCAGTGTTTTAAGGGTAGAAAAATATGCAATAATGTTTTGAATTATTTATTGATAGAATTAGTGAGAAATCTGGCATAAAATCAGTGAGAATCGCAACTCCGCCTGCAAATTTTTGTCCAATAACTGCCACTAATATTTGGATTTCACCATTTGTACCACAGTAAAAGTTGGTTCATAGAGCCATGTTTCAAAAATTGAAAAGAGTTTTGCAATAACTGTATTTAGAACTGTGAACTCATTTTGATTTAAAATATGAGTCCACATCATATCAACTGAATAATCTTTCAAGTGTTGAGTGTTTTGAAGTAAAATCACAACAGTCTCAAAAAGGTGCCTCTCCAAAGAAAGAAGCCTCATAAGATCTTGAGACAGTTGAAAATTGTAGATGTCAAAGTGAAATGGATCTTGCATAAATTGAAAAACATTTATGTACTTTTCAGAGTAAGAAAAGTGTATAGGTCCCAAGGACATAATTGTTAAGGGTGGAGGGTGGACATGTTTTTGAACTGGTACATGTATAAAATAATTTTATTTAAAATTTTATTAAAAAAATAGGTCGTAGAAGTAAAACACTAATTCACCACAAGTCAATAACCATTTCACCACATGTGGCGAGTGGCGACTGTGTTGGACACCAAGGTTCTAGATACATTTCAATCTGGCTTCAGGCTCAGTTTTGGCACTGAAACAGCCTTGTTGCTTTTATTTATGACCTCTGTTGGGAGAGAGACAGGGGGAGTATGATCCTGTTGGTTCTCTTGGTTGACACTATTGAACATTGTGTCCTTCTGGAGCAACTCAGAGTAATGGAAGTTGGAGGCACTGCATTACAATGGTTATTCTCTTACCTGGGTGTCATCACCAGAAAGTAGTACTATGAGATTGTTGCTCAGCTTCATGATTTTGGAATTGTCGGGTCCTGCAAAGGTCCATTCTATCTGCTATGCTATTTACCATCTATATGAAACCATTGGGATCTGTCATCTGGGGATTTCGGAGTATGGTGCCATCAGTACGCTAATGACACACAGCTCTCTCCATTCCATCTGAATCAGGAGAGTCTGTGAAGTTGTTGGACTGATATCTAGAAGTTGTGAAGGGCTGGAATCCTGCTAAGATGGAAGTCTGGTGGGTGGTTCCTGTGTTCAGGAATTAGGTGTACCACCTGTCCTGGGAGAGGTTGAAGGATAGGTTTTGTAGTATGGGAGTACTCCTGGATTTGTCACTGGAGTCTCAAGTGACTTCTGTGGCTAGGAATGCTTATGTTCCGTTTAGGTTGGTTCACCAGCTACAGCTGTTCCTGGACCAGGATATCTTGACCTCAGTTGTCCATGCTGTAGCGACTTCCTGCTTGGACTATTGTAATGTACTGTGGGGCTGCCTTTGAAGATGATCTGGAGGCTGTAGCTAGTGTAGAATGTGGCTGCTAGGTTGGTAAGTGGGGCAGCCTAGTGGAGCCATGTGCTATCAGTCCTGAAAACTATGCATTGAGCTACCAAAGCCAATTTAAGCTGGTATCAGTATTATTGTTGCTGTTGTTATCATCATCATTGTCATCATCATCGTCATCATCATTATCATCATCATCATCATCATCAGTTACCTGCCCTTCACCCAAAGGTCTCAGAATTGTGTGGTTACAACAATTTTAAAATATAGCATTAAAAACAATTAAAAATATCCTAAAATCACAAAATAGGGTGGGTCCTAATGATATATGTCTCAGGTGTCAAAGGCCTGGGTAAAGAGGTGCATATTCAACATTTGAATGAATACATCAAAAGGACACATTCCATCCAGATAAAAGCACTTGTCAAGGGTGCAGTGCAGAGCTGGCAAAAGGTGTAGCCTGAGGAAAGCCCTGAGGGCCAGATAGAGAGACCTGGAGGGCCACAGTCACACGTCAGGCCTGAGATTCTCCACCCCCACTCTAGATCACTCAGGGACTCCAAGGAGTGAAGAATCCCTGCTTTAGATTTTAGCAGTGGATTCTCAGGCAAAGCCCTTCTTTAAACCAGGTTCTGTCATTCATGCAGACTTCTGCAGTACATTTGGACCCCAGGTGCACTATTAATTGTGTAATTTACACATGAATAGACCTACAGGGTTGCCCCTTGCCACAAACTGTCACCCATACAGTGTCCCCAAATTTTAGCCAGTTACCATTTACTGTTTTCCTACTGGACACAAAAAAGCCAGCGGGGTCCAAATATACCCCAGCAGAAAGCCCTGGGGCAAATTGTGTTATTCACTCAATATGCATGGGGAAAGGTTCAGCCCAGAATCTGCATAAGGTGGGACTAGCTCAAGGTATTTTGGTATTGTCAAGCATACTTGGAAAAAGAAAGATCTCTGGGGTCAAAGTTACCCCATCCTTCCATTGGAAATCTCATTGGGGTACAAACATACCCCAAAGACAGGCAGTGTGATTTTTTTGCTAGGTCTGCCTGAAGGATAATTAGAGGGGCAAAGGTTAGATAAACAATACAGTTATCTTTATCTCAACAAGCAAGCAGGTGGATGATCTCTCAAAGTTACCCTTGAACAGAAGGGCATTGATAGGACTGGGAGCCTTGTGTTTTCCATGACCTAGGGATGACACTGGGTTCAAAAATGGATATTTGTTGAAAACCAGATGCTGCTGATTACAAACCAAGCATTTTTGGTTAATTTAATTACATGAAAAGGCTTCATTCATTAACAGAGGCAATCAACCCGAAATTGGAGTAAAACAGCTATTTTCAGCATAACTGGAATGGTATCTCCACAAAAGGTCAAAATGTAGCTTTCAGTGGAGTGCTGAAGACCTCTGGTAAATTTTGATCCACCCCCTGAAAGTCACCAAACTGTACCTCCTTAATTTCAGGGCAGATGGGGCTGCAAAATGGAGGTGGGGGGTTCATGTAGCCTTACATTTGCAGCAATGTCTGTCCAGTCCATCCAGACTTCATGAGTGCAAACTGAGGCTTTCCAGCATTCCCTACCCAAAAGACAAAGCCCTGCTAATTCTAGATCATTCTGACTAGGGATGGGGGAGAGGTTTGATTCAGTTTTCATAGAAAGATGAATCTATCAAAATTGCATTTCCCAAACAATATGTGAACCAAAACACAGTCATTCTTTGAAATTTGCACATATCTAAATTTTGTGACGTGGTTCTCCAAACAATGTTTACAGACATGCATATATTAGCAGGGAAAGTGTGCATAAAATGAATATATTAGTGAAAATAACAAACATGCATACTATTAGGTGAAATTGCTTGCAAAAAATGTGTACTTTGTTCAAACCTGCATAGAAAAACATTCAAAAATTATGAGAAAGTCACACTAATATGCTGATGACTTTTCATGAGGATTTTTTTTTGAAAAAAGAAATAATCACAGATTGCTTCAGAAATGTAGAGAACCGAATGGATGATTGGAAAAATGAAGAACGGAGATAAGTGAAACTGACAGATCCTTCCATCCCTAATTCTGACAGATCAGTGTGACATTCCAGATACTTGCAACAGCCAACTAGCCATTGGATTCTTCCTTCTCTGCCAATGTTCATACCTAAAGGGAGCACTGTTTGCATATGTGATCTGCATGACTCACTGCATCAGGATTACTTAATTAATATTAGACAGGCGCTATCTCTGTTATCTTTTTGACATCTATTGAAGACTCTCTTCTTTCAACAAGCTTTTTGAGTTGAGACCTAGCCCAATCTGTGTTGTAACTGCTTTTAAATATGTTCTTAAACCTTCTTTTTAAAATGTTTTTAATCTTAGATGTTTTGAAAGCTTTTTAAAGTAACTTTTTAAAATGTGTTTTAAAGTTTGTTTTTATGATGTTTTAGTGGTTTTGGTGCTTTTGTTTGCCACCCTGGGCTCCTGCTGGGAGGAAGGGTGGGATATAAATCAAATAATAATAATAATAATAATAATAATAATAATAATAATAATAATAACTGGTTCCCCCCCTGAAGGGGATAAGGGAACCCATTCATCATATTTGGCTCCTTTTAGCAGGAGCTGGGAGGAGGGGGCAAGGATGGAGATGAAAATTCCTTTATTTATTCCAAAGATGCAACCTGCATTTTTCCCATTAACCTCACAGTTACTTAACTTATTTTGCTTTGAACAAACCTGTCGGTTAAAATTTGGGTGGGTGACTTTTCCCCCTGGCACTAGGGTAGAAAGGCAGAAAGGGCGACTTAAGGCATATTTCCCCTCATTCTCTCCCAGTAATGGCTCCATTTTCCTGCCCTAGGTCATCCATTACAGTAAGCTCACAATGGTTTGTCAAAAAATCAATAGTAATTCTTAGTCTTTGAAAGCCTTATTTATCCGCTAGTCAACTAGGTGGTTTAAATGTAGAACATTTAAGGGCTTGGTTTTACGGTCTCCTATGAGGCTCAGAGGTGATTACTCATACAAGCAACCTTAACTTAGTGTGTGGGAGCTACCCCATGTCCTACCTGAGCAACAGAGGCTTCAGAGATACATCTTTTTTGCTGTTTCTGAAACTTCTAATTAGGGATGGGGGAGGATTTTGTTTGCTTCATAATTTGGAGGAAACCTTTGTGTTCTGCACCTCCCGCATCAGTGCTCAGATCAGCAGCTAGGTATGCAGATTAGGCCACATGTCAGCAACGTTCCAGAAGGCAGCACAATCACTTAGCCTCCCCAGCCATTTTCTAGTGTGCCTGGAGAACAGCAGACTGTTAGAGGAGCCAGAAGGTTTGGACAGCAAGACTAGCCCAGGAAGAGCCACCACTTTCCCATATCTGTAGCTGCCACACCTGTCAGGGAGCGAATCCTATATATTTGGAGACCATTATTGGTAGTAGGCTGCTGCTAGCAGGCCAGCTCCAAAGGGGTGAAACCAAAGGGAGGGTTGTTTCTTTGGGTCATCCCCTTCAGGGTGTTATGACAGTGAAGGCACTTCCTGTGGGTGATTAGTTGTGGAGTTGATGGGTTTCATTTTAGGTGAGCTATAGGAGCATTTGTGGAGGGTGGGATGAGGGTCAACATGGCTTCCAAGTGAGAGATGGAATACGGGGAAGCTACATGTAGGGGTGGGGAAAAAATGTTTGCCCTGAAAGGCGAACTTACCTAATTCACTCTTTCCAAATTAATACATGAACTGAAACACAGTCATAGCAACATACAATAAAAGTACAATGAATACAATAAATTAACCAAAACAATATAAAATAGCAATATCTCCAAATATCCACCAATCACAATTTTGACCTCTTACCATTAGGAATGAGTTAAAAAGTCAAGTTCAATTTCTCCCAGCTTCACATTTTTCCCATCTTAAATTCAGGTCTCCACATTTCCACATCAGTTGGCAATTTTTTAAAAAATTCTCATGAAAATTCATCCTCATTTTAGTGCAAAGTTCTTCTTCTATACACATTTCATGTATGCAATTTTGTCTAATGCATGCGTTTGCAAACCAATGTTCGCTAATATAATGCATTGTTGCATGCTGTTTTCACAGATATATGCATTTTGTATGCGCACCTTACCCTACTGTGTGCATATTTGTACACATTACTTGGCTGGAGAACTACATTGCAAAATTCAGAGAAGTGTGAATTTTGTAGGTCGGCTGTGTTCAAGTTCACATATTGTTTCAGAAAGTGCAAATTAGGTAGGATTGCCTTTAAACACAAACTGAATTTCTCCCTCATCTCTAAATATGAATAAGGCCATTAAGTGGGGTGATGTATTTTGTATTTTGGCACAACGCTTGTACTATCCTAGTAGGTAAATGCACTGCTCCAGAAACTTTGAGAATTACTGTTTATATATGCAACATAATCGTTTCTTGCTTGAGCACTTCCCCTTCCTCACCTAAACTCAAGAGATATCTTCCCTCCCCCCCCCCGGCAAATATGAAATCAGTTCCATTTATGTGAATGGAGCGTTCAGCAATCTTGAAGTTTATGATGAGGGTACTCGAGGCAGAATGTAACCAATACAGCGGCATTTTTTTGGGGGGGGGAAATGAAATTAAAACACGATGAGCAGAATGACAGAGATAAAAAATGAGATGCAAAGAGATTTGAAAAGTGAAAATGAGCAATCTTTTTCAACACTAAAAAGGCTTGTCTATTTTTCATGTTTACTTTGATCGGCTGTTTCTGTGTTCATAATTTC
This sequence comes from Rhineura floridana, assembly GCF_030035675.1. Classification (NCBI taxonomy): domain Eukaryota; kingdom Metazoa; phylum Chordata; class Lepidosauria; order Squamata; family Rhineuridae; genus Rhineura; species Rhineura floridana. The sequence continues at coordinate 30,701,976 of NC_084492.1, read as the reverse complement.
CTGCTCCATCATCAATCATTGTCAATTTTGAAAAAGCACCATACTTAGGGTCATTTATCCAGGCCCAGCAGAGTCTAAAATTATGCAGCTTCAGTCAAATATACATGAATAAAGACTGTCATTTCTGATTAATGACATGTGACTTGAGTGTGGTACAGAATCATCTTCCCATCCAAACTTTACAAAAAGGTTATTCTAAAAGGAGCATTCTGTCTTATTTTGATATTTTATTTCTTTCCACAACTGAACCTGGGTATTGGCATTTGGCTCTTTATCCTTCCATTGGTCATGGTGAGCAAGCACAGGAAGCAGCTTTATACTGAGCCAGACCATCAATCCACCTAGCTCAGTAGGGGTGGAGAATCTGTGGCCCTCCAGATGTGGACTTCGGCTTCCTTCATCCCTGACCACTGGCCATGCTCACTGATGGATGCTGGAGTCTCAACAACATCTGGACAGCCACAGGTTCTGACTGGTAGCAGTTCTCTAGAGTTTCCCAGCCCTACCTGGAGATGCCAGGGGGCTTAACCTGGGGGCTGCTATGTACAAAGTAAACACTCTGCCACTGAGCTACAGCCCCACCAAAGCAGATAATTGAAGTATTGTGGTCACATACATGCATCTGGGGTGGAGTGGGGGTTTGCTGAAAATGCTTTTGCAGCGGATGGTTTACCAAGAATGAGGTCTTGCTCTCTTTCTTTTCTTTTCTTCCTTGCACAAGACTGCTTACCCTATTATGGAAAATAATAATTCCCATAAGATATTAATTTCATTGGGCTGAGTGCACGTTAAAAGAAAAATCCTACCATTTTGACCTCAATTGCTATTTTTATGGTTCATCAATTCTGCTGTATTCCAGCTCATAATGGAACACAAAGGCGAATGAAAATGAATTTAGAAATGGAAAAGAAGAAAGGATCAGATGAGTCTCCCTTATTCTTTGGTCTGTCTAGACCAGTATGATCTACTCTGATGGGCAGCAAGTCTCCATTCCAGTTTCTTAGGAAGCCCTGCTATCTGATTTATTTTTAAGGGGTAGATGCTGGAGATATGCTCCATGGGAGAGTCATGGGTGGGGCCTCTGTCACTGCCTGGGCCTGAACAGATGCCTGATGATGCCCGTCCTTGCCCAAGGTTCCTCACCAGACTTCCAGGTTTATTCTCTTGAATATCTGACCCTGGATTTGTGAGTAGACAGTGCTGTCTCACTTGGTTACATGCATGAGCCATCTACATTAGCACTCATAAAGCTGGACTGTGGCCACAACTTTTTCAAGTGCCTTTTCCCACTGGACATGCAAATAATCCCAGTGATTTGGGGTGAACTCTCAAACATCTTCACGGTGCCAGTCCACTCATGGCTTTCTCCTAGCTAGGGCTGACTTCATCCCTGAGATGTTATTTTCCACATTGTTAATGTTCAAAACCTCTGTGTTTTTCCATCATAAAGAAAGGAAACAATGTTAGCAATAGGAACAGGGCGGTTTCAGATTCGCAGATGTCTTAACCTTTACACCGTCTCTGGTTACATTGGTTTGTACAAGATGAACTGCATTATGAAGTAAATAGATTGGCTTTACGGAAAAGGTCAAGACATATGTTCAGCTAAAATCTAATTTCACTCTATTGCCCTGTAACCTATTGCTGTCACCTTTACAAGGGGACAGAATGGTTGGAAGCTTGCATTAATTATCTCTGTGATATAAGGTTTGCCCATCCCTAGAGAATATGCATGAAAATGAGATGGGATGTATTTGAGAATATTGCTTTTGGTTAAGGGAAATGTTTGCCATATGCTTTAACTTCACTCTGTTCTATTTGAAATGCCATTCAAAATGCAAATGTAACATGGTTCTGCATAAGAAAGCTGGGCTGATATTATTATTATTATTATTATTATTATTATTGTTATTGTTATTATTATTATTATTATTATTAGTGTATTCACCACTGATATCTAATCCTTTATGTAATATGATTCATACTCTGATAAGGAAACTTGATCGATAGATTAGATATAGTTATAGATTTAGATTCACTGATGCTCGTGGTTTAAAAAAGCAAAAGAAGAAATCTTATCATGATGAAAGATATCTGCCAGAGATGAAAGATTTGCATAGGAACTGGTGGTAATGCATCATCTCAAATAAAATAATAATTAAGAATTAGTCATGCTTTAACAGATGTGCCAGGCTGAATTTATTTATTTATTTATTTATTATTTCAATTTATATACCGCCCTTAGCGAAATAGCTCTCAGGGCGGTGAACAAACAAAATAAAATACAATATAATGTATAATGATGAATGCTTAATCAATATTATGAAAAGGACATATTACGCCCCCATTCAGCAAACAGTGGCATAAGAAGATGACATGAGTCCTTCTGGATGAGGGCCATGGCCCATCTAGTCCAGCATTGTGTTCTCACAGTGGCGAACCAGATGCCTGTGGGAGGTCCACAAGCAGGGCCTGAGTGCACACTCTCCCCTCTTGGGTTTTCTAGCAACTGGCATTCAGAAGCATCCTGCTTCCAACAGTGGGGGTAGAATATTGCCATCAGCCTTAGTAGCCATTGATTGCCTTCTCCTCCATGACTTTGTCTAATCCTCTTTTAAAGCCATCCAAGTTGGTGCCCATCACTGTCTCTTTTAGGAATAAATTCCATAGTTTAACTATGCACTGTGTGAACCAGTATAGTGGTTAGTGTGTCTGGTTACAGTTGGGGAGAGTCAAATCTAACTCAGCCATAAATCTGATTGGGTGACCTTGTCCCAGTTACTCTCTCTCAGTCTAATCTACCTTACAGAGTTGTTGTGCAGATAAATGAGAAGCGAAGAACCATGCATGTTGCCTAGAGCTGCTTGGAGGAAGAGACAGGATAGAAATGTATTTAATAAATAAATATTCAACGCCTTCCCCCTCTCCACCCCAGGTGGGGCAGGGGAGGAAAAGTGCTGAGGAATAGAATACCCTAGAAGTGGTCATGGTTGGCCTGACTAGAAGGAACTCTGAACAGGAGCACACCTGGAAGGAAGTGAGAATACACTGTAATTTTTTGTTGCAGCTTCAGCTTCCTCAGGGCAGGTGGGAATAGGGAGAATCTGCATCATCATCCTTTGTGATTGGTCTGAAATATGGAATATCTGGGTCAGCATGTCCTGTTAATATTATGAGCCTGACTTTCTACCTTTGCCCGAGTTAAATTTTCCGTATGTCAGGTACCAGTAACTAATCTCAGAGGCTCATTGAAATGCGCAAAGGCTAACCCATGGCTCTCAGAGTCAGCCTCCTCTAGATGGGATGCTAAATATTACCATCTACTAAGAAAATGTAGCATAATGTGAAAATGAATTTTAACAAGTGTTCTGATTTCTTGGAATTACATAGCTGATGGGGTGAAATTATAGGCAGGCAGTTAGGAACCTGCAGTTTCAAAAGAGCAGTCATGCTCTTCTACACACAGGTATTTTTGTTTAAAAAAATTCCTCTGTGTCAAGATGCCAATTCAATCTGTTGGCCAATTAAACTGCATTCATTTGTTCGTACATCTCCCCAGAGCCTTTTCCACAGAACGGAATGATAGTTCATACTTTGCTATCATTTTACATACTTAAGACCCATCAAAGCCAATGGCAGCTTTGCTTTAAAATGCACACATGGATAGATAACAGCGACTAGGGTTCCCCTTTAGAGTATAGCTCGGTGGGAAATAAGGGGAACAAGGGGACTGAAATCAAATTGCCAAAGAAGTATGTGAGTGGTAGTGCTCTGGAAATGGCCACACTGATGGAAAGGAAGCGCTGGCTGGTGCTCACTGGGACTGGTAGGGCAGAAGGGAAGGATCCCACCCAGCAGATGGTGCGAGAGCCAATGAGAGGCAGAGCCAATTATCTCCCCATCCTCCACCCTGCTGAGTTCCACAAGGGCAATACGGAGACTTAAGGAGCAAGAAGTTGACCGGCAGTGTTAGCCTCTAGCAAGTAAGGAGACTAGCACGTGGGGGCTGGCTGAAGGTGGTGGGGCAGTACCCCATCCGCCCAAATGGACCAGCCTCCACTGTAGAAATAGCAACTTCTTAATGTTATAAAATGGATCGCAATCTACATCCCGACTATTGCTATTTACCAGGGACTGTCCCTATTTGATGGGGGATACCATGGGTAGAGGTACCAGCTCCGGAAAGAGTCACGGAAGCCACAGCAACACCAGAAACTCCCAGTTCAAGATGGAACCTGTGACTATGACTGCATCCAGGAGCAGCAGAAGCCTTCCACGCAGAGGCTCTGTCAAGTAAGAGGTATATACATTTTGTTAAATAAAAAGTAAATACTTTAAAAATAGGGTATGTTTCTTACAAGTCCCAGTTGGGGGATGGGGAATCTGCTTTGTTTTGCATTTTAATGCAAACCTATCTGATTTGCAATACCTGAAATAAAGAACAAACTGAAATACAGCTTTCCATCGAAATTCACATGTGATGCATATAATAGGGGAGATGCTTGCAAGCCATCAGAAGCAGGCCCCCTGGTGGGACATGGGCCTTCAGTATGAGCCCAACCATGCTGACCCTGTTTTTCCCCTAGAGATTTTTCTCTTTCTATGCATTCTTATGGGGAAAATAGAGATTCTACAGTTGCTTCTTACGAGCGTGGAACTGAATGTGTGTGGGGTGTGTGTGTGCTGACACTAACATTTGCTGGTTTTATGCCGCCCAGGTGCAACTCCATTTACCAACATGCCAGAGAGTTCCTGCTTGTAAAAAAAGTGTAACATTTCATAGCCCATAAGATCTAGCCTTCCATTGCTACAAAATTAATTGTAATTACAAAGACTGATGGCTTTGCTGCTTGTTATTCTTACTTTTTGGAAATTCTGAAATGAATGTTTTTCCCTCCACTGTAGCTGATCATTTTAATTTCCCCAGCTTTGTCTGTAATAAAAATTGACGTTAAAGGATGCCTGAGGCAGTGTAATGAGAAAATGAAATTAGTTTTTCAGTTGGCTGATCAAAAGCATTTTATGCGTGATAATAAACAGTTTATTTTACTCTTTTTTGCTTATGACATAATAAATGACAAAATGTTTTCCTGAAATACATGTTATCCATTTTTGTTGAAGAAATAAAGTGATGATGTGCTGCATTTTGAGGGCTGAATATTGTTTGGTGTGAAAAAAGAGAGAGACCTTTGGGGGCCAAAAATACTTTCTACCTCCCTCCAAATGTATTTTACTAAGCCTCTCTCTGCCCCTCACTTCAGTGTAATTCTAGAAAAAAGCATATTTCTTTTTCTGACTGGTGATGTGATCCCAACCAATCAGGGATCAGCCAGCCAGCATGATGACATCATGATACCATGTAGCCAATCAGTTTTGATTACGTGCTGGGCATTAAGGGCCAACAAATCCCTCTCATTACCCTCATTCTGAAGGGAAGGTGGATGACAAAACACTTTGCCTGTTGCTGAGGAAACTGGATCAACACTCCCTGTCTTCCTACACTGTGCCGATGGTTTCATTGTCCACCTGCATAGCACAGCAAGACAGCAATGGGGCTACATCTTCCTTCTACCCCCCTCTTCCTCCCCCATTCAGAGTGAGAGCAATATAAAGGTTAGGTTTGCCCTCAGTGATGGCACAACATAGGAACTGTGATAGCACTTGACTACTGTGGGGTCATGGTTTCTCCTACTGACCACACCCTGAACATTTTTGCAACCTTTTGTTCACCTCCTAGGGCAAAAAGGATATGATTTTAGGGGATGGAAATTTTTTCATAAAATCAGCACTCCATTTTGCTTCATTGCCTGAAATACAAGGTAAAATAATAGTGATCTGTGAGACAGCATTACACCATAACTTTACAGTTGTCCATTGAAGATCTTTCCTCGTATTTGCTTTAAAGATTCAATTCTTTCCTTAGGAAAATAGAGGGAAGATCTGCCATAATATATCCTGGTGCTGAGAAATTTTTTACCTGTGTTGGGAAGGGAATATCCAACATTTATATCTGTGCACTATAGACATCAGAAGTAAATCTGGCATGAATTTGATTCCCCCTCGCTCCTCCAAAAAAAATCCTCAGAAGCCTTGTCACCCAGTGTTGAATATTTTGCAAATACTCAGCATTGTTGAATATTCACCAAATAACTGACATTCATTCTTGACATATTTGATTTTCAGTGTTTAAATGAACGTGATAGCTGACATGCAATGGTATTTAATTCTTGATGGTGTTTGGGGAGGGACCAGAGGCAGAGCGCATACTTTGCATATAGCACACAGGTTCAGTCTCTGGCATTTCAACTTTAAAGAATCAGATAGCAAGTGATGGCAAAAGGCTTCACCTGAGACTCTGAGAGCCACTGCCAGAGAGAATAGTCACTATGGGGCTTGATGAACCAATGGTCTGACCTGGCACAGGCAGATTTGTTGCTGTACTGCAACCTTCCCCTTGTGCCCCCTAGGCATTTTGGATCCCAACTCTCATCATGCCATTGCAGCTGGGTCTGATGGGAGTTTTGGTCCAAAACATCTGGGGGACACCATGTAAGGAAAGGCTGCTGTACTGTAGTAGCAATGTGGTCTTGAAGACCATGACATAGCAACCTTGCATAAAGCTAAGCAGGTCTGGGCCTGGTTCCTATCTGGATGGGAGACTGTTTGGGAGCTGTATGTGCCCCACCTTGAGATTCATCATAGGAGAGAAATGAGATATAAATCAAATTAATAATAATAATAAAGATCTGTGTTGAGCAATGGTATTTGACAGCTTTGAAGTCTTTGTTGTGGATGCCTGATGAAATATTCAGGCAATGTTGACACAGTGCTTACACTCAATTTGAATTCACTTTCACCTGATCACAGGATCGTCCACCCTTTTCCTCCTCCTTCTCTTCAATCATCTGTTTATTTATATTTATTATATTTCTAAAAAACCCATAATCCCATTTGTTCACAGGATGAGATACAAACAACCGCCACCACCCAAATATTTAAAAACATGGCAACAATCACACCACCAATTTGGGAGTGGACATTGAGATGTACCTAAACTGACATTCTCCCACCACCTTTCAGTGCAAAGAGATGTACAGTTAGCTAATGTCTAAAAGTAATCAATGAGGGGGATAACCCTATCATTACGCCATCTATGTCCATGGAACTTGAATACAAGGCGATACAAGAACTGTTGACCCTTTCTCTTTTGTAACTGTTTTTCACTGCTTCTATGAAATTGAATATACTGTATATACTTTTATACTTTTATATACTGTAAGTTACCCTGAATAGTGTATTTACATGACAAGGATAGAATATAAATGCTGTAATCAATTAATTAGTCAATCAATCAATAAAGGTGAGATCTCCATCCTAGCCCCTCTCCCTTAGTTAGGCTACACAAGAGTTTTTGCATCCAGCTGCGACAACTTATTTCCCCCCCAATAAAAAATAAGTTGAGTAGGATTCTATAGAAGGTGGGTTTGGGATAATTGTCTGCACCAGTGGAACTATGATCTCTGCATCAAAAACCAAATCTGTCAAATTACAGAGCCCCCCCCCTTTACTTTGAATCATTAGACAATGCAGTGAATCAGGCTGGTTATATGATCCATCTCCTTCAATTTACTTCATTAAACAATAGACTAATTAGATCCCATCATTTTAAAAATACTTCCCAAGAGTGTCTAATTCTGCATGTAATGAACTCTGTCTCTGTAATGTCTTGAAGCTTGTTTAACTACATCATTATTTGATCTGTATTCAGCCTTTCAAGAAGTTTAGTGTTTGTGCTGGTGTTTGTTTCTTTGTTTCTCTGTTTTTGCATGGATGCCAAACTGTCTTACATGCACAGATTTAGGGATGGGAGAGAAATTCAGTTTGATTCTCATTTTAATATGAACCTATTTTATTCTCACTTTCCGAAAACGTATGTGAACTGAAACACAGCTATCTTTTGAAATTTGCACTTCCCCAAATATTGTGATGCGGTTCTCCAACCAAATAATGTGTAGAAAAATGAGGGGAAAGTGTGCATAAAAATGCATATATTAGTGAAAATGAAGTATAAAATGAACTATATTAGGAGAAGTTGCTTGCAAAAATGAATACATCTGGTAAAATTACATATAAATATATATTAGGAGAAATTTGCAGTACAATGCTAACCAATTTTCATGCAGAACTTTTCTTTTTTAAAAATAAAGAAATTGCAAACTGATGCAGAAATGTGGAGAATGAACTGAAGACTGGAAAAATGAGAAACTGAAACTGACAGATCCATCATCCCAAATGTGCTATGGATTGGATGTCTAGCCATTCTGTGGTTGAACAGAGCTCCAGATAGAGTCTAATGCTGCTACAGAACTCCTGTATCTCCCTATGCACTAAAAAGCTGTGGATCTCCTAGGAGCCAATCCAGGGGACCTCGACCCTCATCAAGCCTGTTGTAACATCAGATCTGGCTCAGATTCCTGGCTCAGACCTGGTCTCCAATGCCTGGATATAATATCTCCAGTCAGCATCAGGAGACTAATTCAACCTGGAAGTAAAAAGGCATTGAAATGATGATGATGATGATGATGACGACGATGCTGCTGCTGCTGCTGCAAGGCACCTCTGTTTGTATTCTTCTCTGTTTTTCTTTCTTTTACTCTCATTTTTCTCCCTTATGTACAAATTAATTTGACTGGCTTCATATCCTCTGTAACTGTCAGCTACCTTTAGGCTTAACAGTCATTCAAGCCATGTAAGTAAGTCTTTGTGTCAAATCTGTGCAGGAGGGAGGGGTCAAAGTTCCCTGTGAGATCATGACCTTTGCACTGTGGGAAAGATAAACTGATTTAAAGCTACCAAAAGAAACAAGGGGGGAGTGGAATTTTAAAAGCTTTATGAAATGTCAAGAAGAAATGAATTGCAACCTTTTGAGTAAATACTGACTATGGTTGCTCAGGACGTAAGGGGGAAAGCTAGCAACAGAGGGGTGGGCATAATTGGTTTACCTTTAGGAAAGCTTAGATTTCTTAGATTGCAAATGAAAGACAGAATTGTTTCAAATTGAGAGCTTGGCAGCTTAAAAAAATATCCAAGCAATTAAACTAATCTCATTTAATTTGAGTTGACGGTGTAACCATTGTTAATATTTGTCTTTCTTAACTTAGTGACTAAAATCATTAATTTTTCAATCATCTAATTATTAAATATGCAAGACATCAACCACAGTCAATTAAATGATAGCTAAGGTACTGTAGCTGACTTGATTAATGTGGTGTGTCACTAGGATTATATACGCAATGCCCAGAGAATCAGGTGTGGCGCATGCCTTGTGAAAGTTAAGTGAGGTTTTCCCTTCATGTGTCTCTTCACTTTTTAAGCCCCCTGCCACTCCTAAATGCCTTACTCCATTAGAAATCAACCATAACATCTGCTAACTGGGCACACCTTCTTACAAAGAGAGGCATTGTAAAAGAGTCCTTAATCTCTTGTTAACAATGCCAAATGTTTCCATTACTCTGATCCAGTTTTTTTTTTAAAGAAGTCTTAGTCAGTGGCAGCTGGTGGCCTAATGTCAATGGGTAGTGGAATCTGCTCCAGGTTTTGGTGCTTCAATGGACTAAAACCCAGAGGGGATTCCACTGCCCCACTGGCATGGAGCCACCAGCCACCACTGCTTATAGGACATTCAAAACAAGTCACGGATGCATGCATTGTTTAATATTCTCTATTACATAGATCACAGGTGGGGCATCTCCACCTCGCAGGCCTCATCAGCCCTGCAGGCTTCCCCATTTGACCTCCCAGGCTATTTTGGCCAAGCCTTGCCCGCCTGACTTATGTTTGATGTCACATACACAACATATATAAAGCAGAGGTAGGGGACCTCAGGCCTGGGGCCAAATTCAGGCCTAGGGACCTCAGGCCTGGGGCTTCTCTATCTGGCCCTTGGAACTCTCCCTCACTACCTTTACTTCACACACCCCTGAATTTGCCTGGCTGGAACGTGTCCTTAAACTCTGATCATGCCTCTCGCTTGTCTGGATGGAGAGAGCTGCATGAATGACTGTAGAAATGAGCCTACTGGAGAAAGGGAATGTTTATACTTCGTGCTTCACCCACCTTTGTCTCTGGCTCCGCCCACCACAGGCTCATGGTCCTTGGAAGGTTGCCTAGGAGGGAATGTGGCCCCTCAGGCATAAAGGTTCTCTGCCCCCCAATATAAAGGAAGGTTGCCTAACTGAGAAGTGGCTCAGGAACCATCCATGAGCTTGGTCTTCAGACACAGCCCTTGGGAGCTTCCTCACCTTCCTGTGAGTGGTGTTTTTTGTGCACATCTTTGGCCTGGGAATCGCTTTCCCCCTCCCTTTCCTCTTGTTGTATCCCCACAAACGTTATGCGTGGCTGATTTTTTGTTTCTGCTTTATCAGCCTTTCTGGTGTAGACAAAGTAAAACTCCATTAAGTTGGCACTGGCAGGTCTAATTTCTGCATGTTTTGATTGCTTTTCTCATGTATGGGTAAACCTAGAAGGTTGGAAAAAGAGCCATTTAAGGAAAAAAACCCACACGAACCTGTTACCTTCTTATTTTGCTTCTTTTCCCAGGTGGAGTCAAATAAATGCACATGTTTTCTTACCTTACCCTGTTCTTGTAGTGTTCATTTTATCATCAGGGATAACATGTTGGAAATAATCTTTCTGAGGTAAGGAGCAGCGACTGCTACTACTACTAATATAGCACAGCGACTTTTAAGGCTACCGCTACTGCTCTGGCAACAGCTATGACTATTACTACGGTAATACCTCAGCCAGTGAAGTGCATGTATTTCTGGATATTTCTGCTATCACAGAAAATTTAGTACCAGATGGCAGGATTTTGCTTAAACAGCTCTTTTTCAATCCTTGTACCAATGGTTTGACTTGATATAAGGTATACTGACTCCAATCCTGGAGGTAGCATATAAACATCAGGATTAGCAACATCAAATCCTCTTTTGAAGTCATTTCCACCTGTAATGGCAGTAAACTTTTTAGGCTATGTACACGCCTGTTATGTAGCATAAAACTGTAGCTTTTCTCAATATGGAATCATTCGTGCTCATCCACAACATGCTGCTTTCAGCCTAAATTCACTGTAGATTCTGTAATCCAGATGGGTAGGTGTGGTTACTTTGCAAATCCTCCCCTTGCGATTTTTTTATACACCGACCCAAAATGTCATTGGCCAAGTGTGGATGCATCCTTCCCATTAACAGGACCTCCTACACCTCTTTTCAAATGGACACACTGGGGGTAATGGCAGAATCAATCTGCAATGAGCTTTTATTTTTGGAATGAAACCAGTTTGTCAAGAAGCGCTTTTCAGTAGGTCTAGACCAGCCTTTCCCAACCAGTGTGCCTCCAGATGTTGGACCACAACTCCCACCAGCCTCAGCCAGCATTGCCAATGGTCAGGAAGATGGGAGTTGTGGTCCAACAACATCTGGAGGCACACTGGTTGGGAAAGGCTGGTCTAGACTGTATGTCGACTAGGTAGAAAAAAACTCCAGAACGTAGTCTCCACTGATTCAGCAATAAAATGTTGTGTGTACATAGCTTTTGTGTAAAGAAGCAGTTCCTTTTGTCCACCTGGAAACATGGAAATGGACTGCTTTCAAGTCCTTCAAATAGGAGGTGCTTCCAAACAGAAGAATGTTCCCATTGGACTGCCTTCAAGTCGATCCCAACTTATGGTGACCCTATGAATAGGGTTTTCATGGTAAGCAGTATTCAGAGGGGGTTTACCATTACCTTCCTCTCAGGCTAGTCCTCCCCAGCTGGTAGGGCCTGCTCAGCTTGCCACAGCTGCACAAGCCAGCCCCTTCCTTGTCCGCAACTGCCAGCTGGGGGGCAACTGGGCTCCTTGGGACTGTGCAGTTTGCCCACGGCTGCACAGGTGGTGGGGCACTTAACCCCTGAGCCACTCACTGTGGGAGTGATCTTTAGCTGGCCCTTGACACCCAGGAGACACGAGCGGGGATTTGAACTCACAGACTCTGGACTTCCAGCCAAGCTCTCCTCCCCATTAAAATATAAGCTTCATAGCTGAGTGAGCATCTGAATCCAGGTTTGCCCAGCTCAACTCCAAACACCCCATTGCAATGCCCCTAGTTGTCCTGTATGCACAGAACACATATTTCAATATGAAGCATTACAAATTAAACATAGTTAATTAAAATGTCCAGGCATAAAAAATAACCTAAGGTTACTTAAACATTGTTTCAGTCTCAAGTAATATATATACCCAGGTAATGTTTATAATTAAAGCCATAATTTATCTTCACACAGAAGCTTCTTTAATAGTAGCAGTAATATAATGCTACATGAAGAAATGTAATAATAGATTTGTTTAGCACTGACATTATGAACAAATGGTGCAGTCTATTTATTCTAAGTTATAATACAGATTCTTTACTCATACATCCGACGGCCTTTAAACCATTTCAAATGAACTACAGTAATGTAATCTGATTCTGATGCCACACATAACATTTCAGTTTGAATTATCCTGAATCCATGATCCATTTTATTATTCACAAAGCACTTCACACACATTTATGATAATGGCAAACTTCTTTCTGTTGTTTAAATCCCATTGCAGTTTTTTTTATAGTATTATTATCATTTTACCTTTTTAAAAAAAATACATTTCTGGTAGTAAAATACAAATAAAGAATAGTCAGAGCTCACTAAGCCCTTTAACAAAGCAAACGATCTGGGCTTTTTTATGACATTAGCAAATAACAAAGAGAAGTTTTGACATTTACAGTTGATGAAATTTTATGTTATAACAGAGATGAACGAAACAGAATGAAAATCACACATGATAAACCTGACTGTGAAATTCAGAAGGGCCTGAAGTCTGATCTTTAGTTTTGGAGATTTATGTTACTTTACTAGTGCTTTCATGGGGGGAGAGGGGGTTCATTAAGAAGCAAACCCTACAAATATTTCCAGAGAGTTGTATCCAAAGCTAGTTCTACTCAGAGCAGACCCATATGAAGTTAATGGACTTGACTCCCTTAGGTTGATTAATTTGAACAGGTTTACTTCTGAGTTAAAGTTAGTTGGATACCACCCGGAGTCAATCAACCAACCAACCAACCAACCAACCAACCAACCAACCAACCAACCAACCAACCAACCAACCAACCAACCAACCAACCAACCAACCAACCAACCAACCAACCAATCATTTATTATTACGGTCAATGACCAGCACTATAAAATATTAAAACAATAAAACGACAAAACATATCAATATTATACAGAGTAGGAAATAAACAGCAGCAGCTGGAGATAATATGGTACTAATGGTGTTGAATAAATACATCAACAGGCAACAGTCCCCCTGAGATTATCTATTATTCTTATTTGCCACCCAGTATATTGTTATATACCACCCAGAGTCTTGCAACCATAAGAAGCCATAACAAGTTAGATTATTGGTCCATGTAGTTCAATGTTGTCTACGTTGACTTAAAGGGCCTGTCAAGAGCTCCAGATAGGGATCCTTCCCAGCCCTACCCAACGTTGCTGAGGATTGACTCTGGGGCCAGTTACATGCAAAGGATGTACTGTATTTCTGAGCTACATCCCGTCCCCACCAAACATCCCTATGGTTCATCAATGAATTCCAAATTTACAAAACAAGAGATTCTCCTCACATAGCTCCAACTCCCAGTTTTTTCTTGGAAGAGCCATCTTTGCTAAACCACTATGGAAATTGCAGCTCTGTGAGGGGAATAGGGGTCTCCTAACAACTCTCAGCACCCTTCTCAAACTGCACTTCCCAGGATTCTTTGGGGGAAGCCATAGCTGTTGATTATTTATAAATATATTTGTATACTGCTATTTCGTTAAACACATGAAAGTGGTTTACAAGAAGTTCAAAACAAAACAAACAACCACCATACAATAAAAACATTCAAAATACAATAAAAACAAAGGTCAACTATTGTGAAAGGACATCTTCTTAACTGCCTGCATAAGCCTGGCAGAACAGAAAGGTTTTCAGCAGGCATTTAAAAGTTAAAGCAGAAGGTGCCTGCTGAATCTCTGTTAGCAGAGCATTCCAGAGAACCGAGCCAATGACACTGAGGGCTCACTTTCGTGTTGATGTTAAATGAGCCTCGCCAAGGCTGCTCCTGCAGATGATCTCAGTGATCAAGTGGGCATATAAGGGTATAGGCAGTCCCTAAGATACCCCGGATCTAAGCTGAATGTGAATGTGGCCAGTGTCCTGCTTTTTAAAGTATCTCTGCATGAGGGATGGGGAAAAATTGATTCAGTTTGCATTTCAAGCTGAATCTATCAAATTTGCACTTTCCAATAAGAGAACTGAAACTTAATCAACCTTTGAAATTCCCACTTATTTGAATTTTACAAAAATGCATATATTTTGGGAAAGGATATATAAAAGGGATATATGATCAAAAATAACATACAAAAACGAATTATACGATGAGAAATTGCTTTCAAAATCTGTTCATTTTGAACAAAATCTGTTTATTTAGTTAAAACTATCTATAAAATGTGTTTATTAGGAGAAATATGCACTAAAATGCTGGAGAATTTTCATGAGGATTTTTTTTTAGAACTGAATTGACAGATTTTCCTGCATGCAGATAATAAGCACATGAGTGAAAGGGGAACCTGTGTCATTTATCATGCAAGTCAAAATGAACAAGGGGTCTTGAAAATACTCTCTGTTTCTGGAACAGTAACCAGGGCTGTTACTGAAAATGGCTATAGTTGCCTACATACTGCACACATAGATATGCCCCCTGTCTAAAGTTTACTCAGAGTAGACCCATTAAAATTAATTGGCCCAAGTTGTTATATGCCTTCAAGTCAATTATGACTTATGACGACCCTATAAATCTTATATATATATATGAACATGAAATGAACTGCCTTCAAGTCGATCCCGACTTATGGCAACCCTATGAATAGGATTTTCATGGTAAGCGGTATTCAGAGGGGGTTTACCATTGCCTTCCCCTGAGGCTGAGAGGCAGTGACTGGCCCAAGGTCACCCAGTGAGCTTCATGGCTGTGTGGGGATTTGAACCCTAGTCTCCCAGGTCGTAGTCCAACACCTTAACCACAGGGTTTTCATGGTAAGAGGTATTCAGAGGTGGTTTACCATTGCCTTCCTTGTGTTCCCAGGCGGTCTCTCATCCAAGTACAAACCAGGCGTGACCCTGCTTAGCTTCCGAGATCAGACAAGATCAGGCATGTTCAGGGTAGTATGGCCATTGATTGGCCCAAGGAAGTCATGCCTATTCATTTCTGAACAGAACTAGCATTGGATACAACCCTATAGATCAGTGGCTGAACACATGGTTTGCAACCAGAAGGTCCTGAATTCACTCCCCAATACTCTTATTGGGGTCCAGCTAGCAAGACTGAGAAAGACTCCTAGCCGAGATCTCAGAGAGATGGCTGTCAGAGTACACAGGGCACAGCTAGACAGAATACGGTTAAGGCAGTGACATTTATTTTTGAAATATCAGGTGCTGTGGAGCAACAGCAGGAATGTGTAAGAGAGGGACGTGACAGAGGTGCATAAAATCATGCACGGAGTAGAGCAAGTGGATAGAAATAAGTTTCTCCCTGTCTCATAATACTAGAACACTTCTTCACACAGAACAGTCTGGAATTCACTACCACAAGATGTACCAACAGTCACCAACTTGGACTGTTGTAAAAGGGGATCAGACAAATTTGCGGAATATAAGGCTATTAATGGCTACCAGCCATGATGGCTACCCCCAGTATCAGAGGCCTCTGAATGCCAGATCAGGTGGGGAGAGTGCTCAGGTCCTGCTTGGGGGCTTCCCACAGGTATCTGGTTGGTCACTGTGAAAACAGAATGTTGGGCTAGAGGGGCCTTTGGTCCGACCCAGCAGGGCTCTTCTTATGCTATTATGCCCCCCCTGCTCTGCTTGTGAGCTTCTTGGGAGCATCTGTTTGACCAGTGTGGAAAACACGGAACTGAACTGGATGGATCTTTATTTTGATTTTCGTACATTTTTACTTAAAATAGAAGATGCGTTTTCCCTTCAGCAGGGAGCATCATAGCAAAAGAAAATATGCACTGTGTAAAACTGTCCTGTGTCTGATCTCATGGGACAAGGCATAATACATCATATCCATAGCCATCAAAGCCAGTCCTAAAATGGGTCCTGTTCTTGGTGTTCTAAGAAGAGCTTTGAATTTTACTTTCTATTGATATTTTGATAAGTAGCATATCATTAGAATTAAATCATTGTTAGATTTTGACTTTAAAATGATTTTTAAAGTGTTAACGAGTGCCCAACAGCATGTGGAAGATTGTTTCATTAGTGTCAATATTCATAACACGGAAACAACTGCTATTATGTTATTCCTGGGAATAGCAAAAAAGATAATTCCAACCTTCCCTCCCTCAAATACATGATCACATATAAAGAAAATCCTCTCCAAAGGTCAATGTTCATACTGTGCTTATCTCCCAAGATAAATAGAGCATCTCTACTAAAAAGAAGTTAAACTAAAAGACTACAGGGGCAGCATTCTCTAAAAATCCATTGCGCTTCCAGGCAAAACAACAAGGATAAGAACATAAGAACATAAGAAGAGCCTGCTGGATCAGGCCAGTGGCCCATCTAGTCCAGCATCCTGTTCTCACAGTGGCCAACCAGGTGCCTGGGGGAAGCCCACAAGCAGGACCCGAGTGCAAGAACACTCTCCCCTCCTGAGGCTTCCGACAACTGGTTTTCAGAAGTATGCTGCCTCTGACTAGGGTGGCAGAGCACAGCCATCATGGCTAGTAGCCATTGATAGCCCTGTCCTCCATGAATTTGTCTAATCTTCTTTTAAAGCCGTCCAAGCTGGTGGCCAGCATCTTGTGGGAGCAAATTCCATAGTTTAACTATGCGCTGAGTAAAGAAGTACTTCCTTTTGTCTGTCCTGAATCTTCCAACATTCAGCTTCTTTGAATGTCCACGAGTTCTAGTATTATGAGAGAGGGAGAAGAACTTTTCTCTATCCACTTTCTCAATGCCATGCATAATTTTATACACTTCTATCATGTCTCCTCTGACCCGCCTTTTCTCTAAGCTAAAAAGCCCCAAATGCTGCAACCTTTCCTCGTAAGGGAGTCGCTCCATCCCCTTGATCATTCTGGTTGCCCTCTTCTGAACCTTTTCCAACTCTAGAATATCCTTTTTGAGATGAGGCGACCAGAACTGTACACAGTATTCCAAATGCGGCCGCACCGCACTTAAAGGATACTCTTTGGAGTTGTGCAGTGGCATTTTTTGTGGCAATTGCAGCAAGATTTTCTGAGTTGTGCAATCTGCCTAAATTCAGTGTCCATGAAGAAATGCACACAAAAGATGTGGGTTTTTTTTACAGCCGTGTCCTAGGCATTTTTACACTCTGCTTCTCCTGAGTAAGGTTACATAGGATTGCAGCTATATTCATTGACTGATGTAATGATAAACCATGGTTTAGCATTATGAGAATGAGCCTCGCATCCCCCAGGCTCACATGATCCTTTTTCCTTGGGCACTTCCAGACTGCCATTATTTTCAGGTGGGATTCAATACCACCAAATTCAGGGTGTGCAATTCATGTCGATTAGGTGCTCTTGCACAACAAACCCACTCCCTCCACCCACTGGACTTTTTGCAATAGGGAAAGTGGCAGAGAAATGCACTGATAGTGTGAGATAACAATTCTCAGATGCAATATCATACAACCTCCCTGCAAACAAATCAGAATGAATACTCCATAAATAGCTGCTGTTATCTGACCTCCTGGCAAACTTTATGCAAACAAATCAGAATGAATGCCAGGTCATCTGGAAGGTACCTTTGTCCGGCATGGCTGCTGGGAGGAGATTAGAAGCTGCTGCTTCTGTTATACATTAGCCACAGTTTAGTGTGTTGTCCAAACCCTGATTTGCGATTAATCTTAATGGTGGTTAGTGAAAACAAGCCCGCTTTATAAATGATGGCTTAAAGTTGGCTTGTTTCTAGTAACCATTGTTAAGATTAGCCACAGATTGTCCAGGATTATACAACATGGCAAGCTGTGGCTGATCAAAACCAGAAGTGCAACCTTGCAAATGTCTCCTTGTGGCTGCGCTAGAGGATGGGAGAGGGAGCGTGTATGAGCCTGGGAAGAAGTAGGCTCATTCTCATAATGCTAAATTATGGTTTAGTGTTGCATTCAAACCAAGTGCTTCTAAGGAACAAAGTTCATCTAGTAAAAACTGTTGTGGGTACCCAGGAGAAATTTGGGGTGGGAGGTAAGAATTGATATAAAAAAAACCCTCAGAAGACAAATGTTAGCAGCACAAAATGAAAAGCTAAGGAAGAAGGAAATGTCTTCATTTGTCTTACTGTGTTTTCTCCTTTTCTTGAACCTGCTTAGATATTCAATCAACCTTGATCACATTCTATGATACCCTTGCAGATTTTCAAGAAATGTTTTCCTTCAGGATAGTGAAAGAGTTGTTAAAGAGGAAGGGAAAACAGAAGGGACAAAGAAGAAAACAACACTACCAGTGACAGTCCCATCATCTTCGATGTAGTTTGATAGCACCTAAAGCTGATAGTCATGTAGACCAAATACAATCTAACCAAATTGCCCTGAGCTTCTGCCACTAGAGAAATCTCCCTCTTTTCTTCACTAGCAACCTTCTCTTTTGAGTATAGCTATTAAGAGAGTCAGAAAACTGTTTCATTTCAGAGCTTTCAGCTTAGAAAGGCTGTTTAATATTTATATAAAGCTCATCTGTAGCTTATGCACCTGTCAACATGCTAAATTATATGATCTTGGTTGCAAAATGAGCTATTTATCAGATGAAAGAGTGGGGAGGGAGAGGGGGGCAAGGAAGATGTTGCTTCTCAAAGCCTACATTCAGGGCCAGATCAAAGATTGATGGGAATTTATTCAAGTAAAGGATGATACTCTTAAAAAGAAAAAAAAATAAGATCCCAGTCCCTCAAGAATAAATTGCAAATCTTATTTATTTTTGCATTGGTCACTTAGGATATGAACATAGATGGGGAAAAGGTCATCTACGCAAACTGAAAGCTGGGCCACAACCCTGTGCTCCAATTGGGGAGGAAATATTTCTGGAACAGATCCAGAATCTGACAATGGCAGTTTCTGAGCTAGTTCTCAAAGGAACAACATTGGAACTAGAACAACATTCCTGTGGGCCAAGGTTTCTGGTGCAGCATGGCAGTGCTATCACCACATTGGGACTTCTGAGGTGAGACCTAATGTAGTGTGGAGAAATTTCCCAAGCCACCTTGGACTTTCCTTCACATGCCTGAAGTAAACTGACTTCATCTCACCAGCCAGACTGAACTAGGGAACTTTATCTGGGGAACAAATTTAGGATCACTTCACAGAATACGTTTCACATACTAGCCCTTTCAATGAGTGCCTTGTTAATTCTGTGAATAAATTTATGAATGAGTTGCAGATTCTAAGGTACTATTTTCACTGTAAATGACCAAGATGTTGGTGGTTCTTCCAGATCTACCTTCCCCAACATGGTGACCTCCTGATGTTGCTGGACTGCAACTCTCATCATTCCTTATCTTTGCCCATGCTGGCTGGTGTTGATGGGAGTTGGGAGTCCAAACATTTAGACAGCATCAGGTTCTGCAAAGCTGTTCCAGATTAATTTTGCAGAATATAAGGGTGGGATATCAACCACAAGGATAGTGTGCACATTTATGGATCCCACTAACTTTCTTTTTTTAAAAAAAAAGATATTATTGTCTTATTCCTATATTTAGTTATTCCACTTTAATCCTGATCTTCCTCCAGATAGTTCAGCACAATGTTTATACAGCTTATTCAAATGTACTGCCATGCAAGAGAAATTCATCCAAGAGGTTACAGATAGGCAAATCTGTCAATTTCGGAAAATCTGTTTCTCATTTTTTCCAAACTTCAGCTCAGCTCTCCACATTTCCTCAACAGTTTGTGATTTTTTAAAAAAATAAAAGTCCCCTTGAAAATTGACCAGAATTTTATAGTGTAAATATCTCCTAGTATCCATTTTTTCTGTGCAGTTTGCCTAATATACACAATTTGCAGAGGTTTTTTTCCTAATATAATGCATTTTGTATGTGTTTTTTCACAAAGGCATGCATTGCTATGCACATTTTACCCTAATACATACATTTTTGTACATATTGTTTGGCTGGCAAACTGTACTGCAAAATTCAGAAAAGTGTGAATTTTTGAAGGATGTCTGTGTTTTGGTTCTCGTATTGTTTGGGAAATTGTCAATTGGGAAAGTTCACCCTTAAATGAGAATTGAAACAAATTTCTTTCCCATTCCTATGAGAGAGAGCTCCAGTGGTCTTCACAGCTGAGTGGAGTTTGAACCCAGCTCTTCCCCTCCCAAGTCTCCTTCTGCTACTCATTATATCACATAAACCCTTGGATTCATTGTCTCTGAAAATGAAGAAAACCCATCCATGCTATGTCACCATCAAACTAAAGCTGAAATTACCCAAAGTAAAGTAGAGGAACCTGAATAAATGCATGTTCTTCAAGCATGCCAGATGCATTTTTAACAGGCTCATGAATTTAAAAGCCTTTTCCTAAGAGACTTTTATGCCAAAGTTGTATCAAAATGTATTAGGTTAATATACAGATAGTTTTACATGGCATGCTCATTCTAGGAACTGAAATGGCATTGTCAATATTCAGGGAGCAGAAAGATTTGCAAGCATTTGTTTTGATTCCTCTCATTGGATAATGAATTACTACCCTCCTGTTATACCTATGCTAAAAATGTAATGCAATGCATGTGTAATTATTGCCTGATGTGGATGTGAATTATAACTCCTTGTGATATTTTCTCTCATGATTTGCTAGAATATAAATAACTATGATTTATTCCTGTTTTTCCTGCTGTTCTAGCAGTGATGGATCATAAGAGCAGATCATGATAATTATGGAATCAGAATGGAGCCAATATAACCCCCCCACACACATTCTTTATGGTTCTACTGTATGCCTATGAACTAGAGTTCATCTATTTTATTAGAGAAGGGGAGATGAATTCACTTTTGTGCTTGTTTTCTAATAGCAGTTTAAAATATCAGATTTGTTCTTATTTTAAACACTAGAATCTACAGAATTTCAATTTGGGGAAGGGCCCTAGCTCAGTGGTAGAGCATGTTATGGCCCCCAAGGACAATCCCTGGCAAGTTTGGGAGAGTGGAGAAGGAGTTACTAAGATTGGGGGGAGCGCATTGTCAGCACTGATTAAAGAAATGAGAAGTAGCACTGCTTGTATTTGCTGTTGTGACAACTTGTCTGCTATTGCTTCCAATGTCTAGTACGCCTGGATTGAGATGCTAGATCCTTGTTATGTATGGTGTGAATGTGGCCAGAGTCCAATGGCCTCCAGGCAGCAAAAAGATAACAGAGATGGCTCCTGTCTAGTATTTAAGGGGAGGAATTTCCAAAGTGTCAGTGCCACAACATTAAAGGTCTGCTTCCTATGTTGTGTGGAACAGACTTCCTAATAAGATCGTATCTACAGGAAGCCTCCAGCTGCAGAGTGTAGTGTTTGACTAGGTATATAAGGGATAAGATGATCTTTCGGGTATCCTGGTCCCAAGCTGCATAGGATTTCTACGCCAAAACCAGAACATTGAACTTGGCCTGGTAGCTAATGGAATAAAGCTTGGTGCAGAAAAACCCAGTCTCCAAGTCCTGAGTCTGCTTGGGAGCCAGGACAGAGCATCTACTTTGCATGCAGGAAGTCCCAGATTCATTCCCTGGCATTTCCTGAAACCCTGGAGAACCACTGCCAGTCAATGTAGAAAATACTGAGTCAGATGCACCAATATTCTGCATCTCAGTAGCTTCCTATGTTCTTTTGGTGAAGGGTTGTAGCTCAGTGGTAGAGTATCTGCTTTGCATGCTGAAGGTCCCATGTTCAATCCCTGGCATTTTCAAGTAGGGCTGGAAATGTTCCCTGCCTGAAATGCTAGAGAGCCACCCTTATTAGTCAGGATGGATAATGTGGCTTGATGAGATGTGCTCTTCTTCAGGCCATAGGGTTGGCCCTTTAAGACTCTGAAGTTCTTTCAAGGGAGTGGAGCCTGGAGGAGGTAGTCTGAAGACAGGGACAAAAGGCCTCAGTCTGTTTCCAACCTTTGGTGGAGCAGGTTGCTCACTTTTAGCTATCTGTGGTCTAGCAACCTTTGACCAGCCTTCCCTTCCCTCTTTCTCTGTGAGTTCTAGCATTGGGCTAGAACATAACATGTGAGACAGATGGACCAGCAATCTGACTCACTGTAAAACAACTTTCCCCATCTCAATAATCAATGCAAATCTGAATTACTGAATTCACAGCAAGACTGTGTGCACACTAACCAGTGTAGCACAAAAATGTAGTTTTTCTCAACCCAGAATTGTTCATGTTCACCCTCAACATGCTGCTTACATGTTTGATTCTAGTTTGATTCTAGATCCTGCCATCCACTAAGGTGGGTATGAATCGACACCTTTACTCTCTGCACATACCCCAGGTGAATGAGGAAGGGAGTGGTGATTGTGATCTTGGTATATGCCCACCCACAGAATAATTGGACAGATGAAAATACAGCCCCTCCTTGCACAGTGGGGAGGAGAGCCTGGCTGGGAGTCCAGAGTCTGTGAGTTCAAATCCCCACTTGTGTCTCCTGGGTATAAAGGGCCAGCTAAAGATCACTTGCACAGTGAGTGGCTCAGGGGTTACGTGCCCTGACACCTGTGCAGCTGTTGCCCCCCCCAAGCTGGTAGTTGCGGACAAGGAAGGGGCTGGCTTGTGCAGCTGTGGCAAGCTGAGCAGGCCCTAGCCAGCTGGGAAGGACTAGCCTCAGAGGAAGGCAATGGTAAACCCTCTCTGAATACTGCTTACCATGAAAACCCTATTCATAGGGTCTCCATAAGTCAAGATTGACTTGAAGGCAATCCATTTCCATTTCCATGCACACACATTGCCAGGACTGCCTATATCTGTTTTCAAATGGACATACCACAGGGTAATACAGAGCCAATCTGCCCGAGCTTTTATTTTCAGAATGAAACCCATTTGTCAGGAAGCCCTTTTCAGGGGTAAAGAATTATGCAGTAGATCTAGATGGTGTGTGGACTAGACAGAGAAAAAAACAAGTATTCAGTCTCCATTTATTCTATAATAATATGGTGTGTATATGCAGTCTCTGTACAAGGCAGCTTCCTGTTCCTAATTTGAACTAACCAGCCATTTCTTTGGCTGTTCAAGCATCTCGTGTGCTATATATTTTATCCCTCTCCCTTGAATTTAAATGTTGAGCAACTGGCTCAGCTTATTTAAGTTCACAATCATAAAATCAGTATCAGTTTCCTACAAAATAAAATCAGTGACACCTAGATAAGCCCTGCCTAATTGTTTTAAAAATAGGAATGGAAGGGGAGAGAAAGATTTACAACACAGACACAATCCTTTGCTATGTTCACTTAAAAGTCCCATTGATTCAGAGCACAATCCTAACCATGTCTACTCAAAAGTAAGTCTTATTGAATTCAATGGGGTTTACTCCCAGTATGTGGGATTAACATTGCAGATTTACTCCCAGAAAGTGAGTATAGAATTCAGAAGGTTTTCAATGCAGTCTATGAAGTAGACAAATAAATTGCCCTCTTCAACTGCTCAAGAAGATTTAAATTTATTTGACTGCTCATAATTAGAAAAGTATAATACATTGTAATCATAAGGTGCATGTACACTTCTTTTAAATTTCTATTCAAAATTATTTGAAAGATAAAATGTATAATATGCTATTTTTGCAAGTAATTTTTAAAAACCTGCATGTACACTTTTAATATAATCATAACTGAAATTGTTTACAGTAAACAATTGCCTACCAAGATCCTACACATAGAGAAAGAGATTTTTTTGCTACTGATGAAAGCTATACTCAGTTCAGACAGAAAAAGGCAACAGTTTTCTGAACTTGCAATGGGTTCTAGCTAGTGCCTGGAGGTCAACAAATCCCTTGGTAATCACAACCCTGACTTCACCTATTGGCTACATACCTGAAAGGGTGGGGTTAGAGCAGCCAACTCCGAGCTGGGGGCAGCGGCTGACATTTTGGTGTATATCTCTTGAACCAGACCACCTAGAAACCGACTTTTTTAAAAAAAATGAAATCTGAGAGTCTGGATTTGGGGTGACTTACCTGGAGACTCAGAGAGAACCCCCAAAATCTGGAGTGTCCAGGTGAAAACCAGAGACCTGGCAACCCTACTCCAGATGTTGCTGAACTACAACTCCCACCAGCCCCAGCAAGCAAGGCCAGTGGCCAGAGATGATAGGAGTTGTAGTTTAGCAACATCCAGAGGTCCAAAGGCTGGCCTATGTCAAGGATACCAGTATGGCCATGGCTGTTTGCAAGCACAGCATGAACTCACTGTCCAAGAACAAGTCAAGTTGTCTGTGATATAGTGTGGAAAACCAAAACTTGGATGACTTCAGTGAAAGGATACTGCCCATCATGATATGAAGAAGGTTGCATTTAGGATGTTTGCAATATAGACTTTCTGGGTTTTTTAAAGATCATTTTTTGTATTTTGGCACAATTTGCAGATGTTAAATTCACTGATTGCCCGCATGGATGGAGTGAGTTGGTGAATTAATTCAAATTAAAGTTTAATTTTGGTTTTTGTTACATTTTGCTTTCTCTGTACCATATCCTAGTTTAAAGCGCATATAAAGTTGTTTATATTGCATTTTTAATTAAATAATTGAATAACTGCCAGATGAATAATTCCCAACTGTTTGAGATGTATTTTGGAACCACATTTTAATGAACCTTAGAATCCAGGGGAAATAAATGAATAGCAAGCACAAAGTGAGGAGGGAAATGCCCCCCCCAAAAAAATTACAAAAGGCTCATTTTATGTACATCTGTACACAGTGTAAAAGCTTATGTCTTGCAACTGAATAAATAACTCTTTGAGCAATAATTTGTTTGCATGCTCTTAATTAGAAGCATAATTAATTCCTGTAAATGATAAATAATGGGACGCAAAATGCCATTCCCAGTGGATGAAATGGCAATAATATTAAACAGCTTTAAAGAGACAAGAAGGGTGTTCAGTGTGACTTATTTAAATGGAATGTGATTATTTTTTCTTCCTGAAGTCTTGTCATTAATGAAAGCAATGAATTTGCAGCTGAAGTTAATAATTTATTGGCAAAAGTGTGAGACTTTGTTAATTATTCTTTTCGTCCTTTTCTGCTTGGCACATACGAAGGCAGAATCTCTATGTTTATCACTGCTTCAAATAAACAGTAGCATAACTAGATTATTCCCAGCAGAAAGATTTACCCCATGCCCTAATCTCAGAGCAATCATTCACTGATCTAAATGAGCAGTTACTTAAACATCTAAGAAGGGATGGTAATTAGCCAAAGAAAACTAGGCAAGAGTATTTAATTTCCCCCAAAATAATATTTTTCTGCTGCCTTCTAACATTTTGCATGTATCATCTTCAAAAATCTCTCTCTCTCTTTCTTCATTTCTGTACTCTAACACAATGCTAGAAGCAACCACTGTGGGGATAACTAATCAGGGTTCAAACTCAATACGCTGGGATTCCATTTCAAGGTAGCCACATGGGACCATGGCAGGCAATTAGCTATAGTGACCTTTGGAAGACTTATGCAATGTCTTCTATAGTGTAGCTGAGAGGAAAAATATTAATTAATTAATTAATCAATCTTCTATCCCGCCTTTCCTCCCAGAAGGAGTCCAGAGTGGCAAACAAAGGGCAAAACACTAAAAATACTTTACACAAACAAAACATCTGAAAAACATTTTAAACTAATACATCTTTAAAAATATTTTAAAACATCTTTAAAAGCATAGTTGAAGTACTCCACAGAAAAGTACAGAAAAGTCACAGAGAAATAGACTGCATTGGTGGGGCAAAGACGGATGGAATCTGCAGATTGGGCAGACATTCATTACCATCCCATTTTCCATGGTGATCTTTAGACAACTTGGTTTGTGCAAGTAGAGCACAGCTTGGCTAGAATTCATATTAATCCTTTGGTATCTAATAACTGTGTTGTTTGCTCTTGTTCATGAAGTCTTTGTCCCCTCCTTCTCTGTGCAGGGCTATTGTTCCTGATTAGGAGACCAAGTTTACACATGCATACTCATATATGCACAGAAACTTGCCTGCACATGCTCTCTTTCCTACCCCTTTCTGTTCTAAAATCTATGTGACTCTTTACCTTCTTGTAACCTATATTGTATCTCTCCTATTCCATACTACCATTTTATGCTACTCTAGCTTGCTGTTCCTGCTTGCTGAGGTCATGCACTATGTGGCATCGTGCACTGGGAAAACTGCCATATTGTGTGTGCCTGGTTTAGAGATGGTATCAGATTTAACTCAGGAAGACTTGTGAATGAGGGAGATTGAGAAGAGGGATTAACGTGATTCAGGAACGCAATTAGCACTGAAGGTTGGGAATCAGGGTTTGTTACAATAGGAGTTCCTGGAGTATGCACAAGCTCCATGATCTACCCTGTATATGTATGTATGCTGTTTTTTTTTTTTAAATTCCAAGCCACTCTATACAAATCCAAACATTCACTATAATGGGGAATCGTAAAAATCTTTTCCCCCTTTTGGCCAAAGTGGATGAAATTTACAGGCACACCCCTGTGATATAACTTTCAAGATGAAGCTGTCTAGAATACTGCCTGTTGAGTTCTGATGAGTTCTGGCTGTTGTTGTTTGTTAAAGCAGAGGATTTCTTAAAAACTTTAATAAATCTTTTAACTTACACACATACACACAGAGCTGTATGGTACATAAAAGTACAGGAACAGAATGACAAAGCAACAGGAAGCTGTCAAAAAGGCCCCAAATCACCCCAATTCACCTTGTTATTTGTCCCACACACACGGCTGATGCACGCCCCTATGGTTTATGCATTTTGCCTTACAAAACATACCCCTGAAGACCGATTATTTCAAAATGCACCAGGCCTGAAATAAATATTTCTCCTAGGAGTTTCTTCCTCCTCTTTCCCCTATACAGCCCGAATTGGCTTAAAAATCACAGATATTTATGTGACATATTG
The DNA here is from genome assembly GCF_030035675.1 of Rhineura floridana. Classification (NCBI taxonomy): domain Eukaryota; kingdom Metazoa; phylum Chordata; class Lepidosauria; order Squamata; family Rhineuridae; genus Rhineura; species Rhineura floridana. The sequence goes on along the minus strand of NC_084492.1, from coordinate 30,674,781 downwards.
GGCTGCTAAATACACTAAATGAGTCTTAGAGAGCAGGAAAGTTTTTATTCCCCCAGGTGAGAGTATTCATACCTAGAGCCATCTTAATTAATCCATTACGTTAAATAACTTTGGAGTCTTTTAGTATGTTTATTTCACTGATTGAGTTTGTTCTTTTTAATTATTGTTTTTTAATTTATTCTTTGTTTTTCTTTTGATGTACATGCAAAAAGCCTGGTTGACAAATCATGGAATAAACTGAATGGAACTGAACTTGGCTTGGAATCCAAGTACCTTAAAAGGCCACATATTCTTTATAGCCTTTCCCAGTGCTTTGCTTAGTATCTGATGTCCTGTTTTGGAATTGCAGCTGCAGTATGGTAGCTGTCAAGATTGGTGTCAAGGGTAGGAATGGTTGGGCATCTTCCAAGGGCCCATACCGCAGTAGGGGGCCCCACTGAAAAGAGTCCTTTGGACTTGCTCCTCCTCCTCAGTATTGCAAACTGCTTTATTCACCTGTGTCTTCCTCAGGTGCAGAGGGGATGAGTAAGCAAACAACAACGGTTGTGAAAAGGAGTGGTAGCTGTCACTACCTGGTGACAGCTCATTGGTTCTGTCTGGCAAGCAATCAAGCAGGTTGTCACAACGATGAAGTGGAGGAGCAGCAGTAGCTACCAATAATGGCAATGAGGGGTATAATCATTGAGGGGGAGCTCCTTGAGGGAGCCCCCTCCCATGAACACACACACACCTCAGCCAGCACTGATTAGGCCCGTCTTGGTTCTGCAGCCAAAGTAGCCCCAGGGTTGAATGTTCTTAGACATACACAGGGCAAAAACATAAGGTTGTATCCCACGTAGTCCTGTTCAGAGTAGACCCATTGAAAGTAATGGACATGAGTAGAACTAAGTTGGATACAATACATAGCTTTTCAGTGGCATGCTGACAAGATTTTTGGAGACATTCGGCCTACTAATGTTCTCTGGCAATCTTCAGTCACCAGCTTCAGGTGAAGAAAACTCAAACTGTTTATTTTTGGAAGCAACACAGCTGAGGCCCAAAACCTTTAGCTGACAGGGGAATCTAGCTGGACTTAAGTCCAAAATGCCTTAGTGACTGCCTTATTTTGTATGTCCCAAGTCAATCACTGAGATTACCTGGGGGAGCACTATTAGAAGTCCCCTCCTCATGGATCTGAAGCATGATTCTTGTCAACAGGAAGTCATGCTTTTAGTGTTATGGGCTCAACACTGTGGAACTTCCTCCTGCTAAAGTCAGACAAGCACCATCCCTGCTGAGTTTCTTTGCATCATGAATGCTCCTCTGAAGTTTTAAATTTTCTGATTTGTGTGTGTGTAAATGTCTGAGGTTTTAACAGTTTGGGGTTGAATCTAGGTTTTAAGTTTTATATGTTGCATATTTGATAGTTATAAGGCTGCTTTGAAAGCTAGATGGTGAAAAGTGAGATACACGTTTTTAAATAAATAAATAAAATACCAGAACAGCCAAAAGATATTTATTTTCCCCACAATCCCCTGGGAGGCAGATTGCTTCTCCTCCAAAAAATAGCCCTCAACACATCAAACTGTTTTTTGCCACAAGTCTTTGACTTTGACTTTGACACAAGTTAGATCATTTTCCCACAGCAATGTTCTGCTCAGGGATTAATTTGTCTCTTCAATCATGAGCAGAACTTCACAAGTGTTACATATCAGCCAGGTGCCATTGTGGCTGGTGTATATACATCCCTAACCAAATCCTAACTATATACTTTGATGAAAATCCTATCTTGAAGAATTAACATTCATCCCAAATTCTGCTGCACAGTATTCCTACTCTTCAAAATAAATTAGGCAGTTCTAAAAGAAATGAAAATACCTCTTGCTTGTTTTTATTCTGTGAACTAGGCTGGGTCCAAGTTTCTGGCTCGGGGATTGGGCTCAGAAGAACAATGGAGAGAAAATCCTTAATACTTCTTTCGTAGATGGTTCCTTTATAGTGCTGTGTTTGGAGGTTGCTTTTTTTGCTTACTGTTATGTTCTGACCAACTCCCTTTTACTTTATATTCTCATCAGGACCTCTTCTCAACAGAAGACTTCAAACTGGGCTAGGAGGTGGGTTTCATTTCTGTAAAAACTATTTTGATTCTAACTTGAGTGCTATGAGGGAAAGTTCTGGTTTAATGTGCACAACATACCTCTAACAATATGACCTACACATATGTACAATATATTTTACAGGCTTACTTTATAGCAGAGTAAGGAGGAGAGCCTGGCTGGAAGTCCACAGTCTGAGTTCAAATCCCTGCTTGTGTCTCCTGGGTGTCAAGGGCCAGCTAAAGATCACCCCCACAGTGAGTGGCTCAGGGGTTATGTGCCATGCCACTTGCCCAGCCGTGGGCAAGCTGCATAGTCCCAAGGAGCCCAGTTGCCCCCCAGCTGGCAGTTGCAGACAAGGAAGGGGCTGGCTTGTGCAGCTGTGGCAAGCTGAGCAGGTCCTAGCCAGGTGGGGAGGACTAGCCTCAAAGGGAGGCAATGGTAAACCCCCTCTGAATACCGCTTACCATGAAAACCCTATTCATAGGGTCACCATAAGTTGGGATCGACTTGAAGGCAGTCCAATGGGAACATTCTTCTGTTTGGAAGCACCTCCTATTTGAAGGACTATCTGGTCCAAGTCTGGATGAAAGATAAAGACTTTTGTGAAGGGAAAACTACAGGGGCCTTGTCCATCAACAGTGAGCACCTGGACAGCAGATTGAACAGGCACACAGGCCACGTGGGAGTCACAGTCTTCCCCACTATGGCAAGATGCATTGCATTTCTGTTTAAGTATATTCTAGCTTTGAATCCATACAGATAAATTACCATATTCGATCTTCTTTTTGGCAACAATAACAGTTCATAGGCCTCTACTTGTGACAAGATCTTCTGGATCTGTGTGCAGCTGCCTCCATGTGGTGAACCACTGAACTGCAAGTGGTAACAAAGTACCGTCGGGCCCTGGACTGATTCCAGTCACTCAGGCTGGCCATTGCATCCTCTAAATCTTGCATCGGTGAACACCAGAGCCTGATCTTCTTTTTGTCTTGTTCATGGGATCCTCAGAATAGGAAGGAGTGCAAAAGGACTTTCTGTTTCAGCTGAGCCTTGCTTGAACAACATGATTTTTCTGGAGCACTGGTGTGTTACTGTGTTATTCTTTAAATTGGACATGAGTGTAAATGTGTAGATGTGACAGAGGGTGGGAAGTTGCTTGACTCTCATCAGAACATAAATGAAAGAGCTGCAACTGTAGAACTGTTTATAGAAACAGTGCTGCTCAGGGAAGATGTGGAGAGGGGGATCATCCTAGCCACATATCCCCTTTGACCATGCCCCCCACCCACACCCCTGGCAGCCATGCATTCAGCATTCTGGTGAAAGTGGGCCTGTACTTAGTTGTGCTCAGTATGAGAGGGGACCCTGACTAATTAGAGTAGCCACTAAATGTGTAGGAGGTCTATGCACATACATCAGTAAGCATGTAGGCGTCCTTTCAGATTGAATGCACAGTTGCCAGGGACATGACTGGCAGGTGCATCACCGCTGAGGGGGCCGTTCCAGCAGCCAAATCCTGCTCCCTCTTCATACATTTATTGACTGCATGGGAGGGATCAGAACACTCCTCTGATGTCCCATAAGTTACTGGTATCATGCCTTTGCTTTCTTGATCTCCATATCCATACCAAAATGATAGACAAAAACAGAGTAAACACTCTTGTCATATATGTTTGTGTTCCTTTCCAAATGCCATGGAAGAGGCAGATTTACCAGGGAGCTGTAAAGCATCATTCCAAGGGTGGACAAATGCCTCCATCGTGACTAAAAGTGTTGAATGTTGTAGGAGGCATACACATTTGTTTCTGACCTTTTCCTTTTCTGACAGCTAGAAGTGCTGAGTCATTCGCATCAGTGCCTGGGAGGTACATTCCCGCTGACTCATTTTTGCTTGAAAGGCAAGTTTTCCTCATCTATTTACTACTGATATTCTCCTAGATTTCTGTCAAATTATTTTTTCTTCAGAAGCTCACCATGTGAGCAAAAGATTGGGATCACTCTAGTGCTTGATAATTCGTTTATAAGAACATAAGCTCTGATGGATCAGAACAAAGGCACATCTAGTTCAGCATTCTGTTCCCATAAACCAGATGCCATGGAAAGCCCACAAGAAGGACTTACAGCATTGGCCTCTTCCCCTGTTGTTCCCCAATGACTGGTGTTCAAAGGCCATGCTGATCCTGATCCTGGAGATAGTTTATAGCCATTGTGACTATTTCACTTCAATTTATTCAAATGATTAGTACCCATTGATAGTCTCCATGGATTTGTCTAATTCCCCTTTAAAACCAACTAAGCTGGTGACCATCAACACACATCCTTTTCAAGCCATCTATGTCGGTGATTAAACAATAATGTGAACCTCTTGGCTTGTTCATTTGGTTTTCCTCTGATAGGTCAGTTGCTTCTCTTTTATTTAAATATCTTTTTTGTTACATTTGCATACCCTGGTTTTTGGCAAAGATTGGCTCCCAAAGTGGTTGAGAGTTAATATCCAAACAAAGTTGTAATAGAACTGGAAATGTGCTAGCATGCACAGGGTCAAACCCAGCAAGCCCCTTGCAATCATTTCCTGCTGCTGGTGGTGGTGGGATTTCTTTGTCATTGCTTAACCATGGCTAATGGCAGTAGAAAAAGCTACAATTGAACTCGGAGATTGGCTGCCGGTGAAGATGTGGACCCCCAGAAATGGCTCTTTCAGTTATCAGCAGAGTCTTCTGACCCTTGGCAGTTAGCATTGCAGCCTATGTTCCAGGGTCTCTTTTAGTAAACAAGCATATTGCTGTATTGTCCAAAGAATATACTGCTGTACTGGTGTAGATGGAACTACTGAAACTACTACTATCCAAGGACTTCAGCGTCTTAAAGCAGAAATGGCCAACTAATGCCCTGAAGCCACTGCATCTGGCTCCCAGTAGCCCTAGCATACTCTAATCAAGGTGTTGTAAAAACTATTTCATTTGCAAGGGTAAGACGCCTGTGGATTTCATTGCATTGGATTACTAAAGGGGGGGAAGGGATTCATCCTGCACCTCTTCATGCATTGAAAGGGCTTGTCTATAGTGGAGATGATTTCTTCCATCTCCTTTCTTTCTTACATAAGCAAAAGGTGATGAGTTTTCTACAGACTTGGGAGCATGTGTAGATTCTTCACCTGGCAGAGAGATAAAGCACCACAGCAGGAGAGGAAAAGCCATAGAAGATAGAATGCACCATCTCATTCAACTCTTTATCCTGCCCAGGTGTGGTAGTGTTAATGAAACTGGCAGGTGGAAGGGGAGGGGGTAATACAGTCAAGAATAATATCTGCGCTTTTGATACGGAAGAGTTTGGCAGCTCAGAGGAAACAGAAGAGATCTCATTTTGCAGGTGCTGAGGATAAAATATTCAAGCCAGAAAGAGGGAAATGGGGGAAATTACGGCAACTGGCACATTCAGTTGATCTCATGCAAATGAATGAAAGTGGGGTGCATGCGTAAAAAAGGGTAATTGGACCTATTAGAGAACTGATAATTGGATCAATAGGTTTTACAATGTATTCCTAATAAATCAAGCAAAAGATAAATGTTTATCTCAGTTCATATTTCTGGGACTGCTGCAAATGAGATTGGGGGGAAAGGAAGCACATGTGAACCTATAGGGGTCCAATGGCTGTCATGTGACTGGGGTCTATTGCCACAATCCTTAAACTCACACTCACATGAAGCCTAGATACTAATACTGTACTGGGTTCAAGAGATCCTGGCATAACAGACTTCACAGCTGAATCAGAACATTATTCTTCAATCCATTACTAAAATGCTGTTTATATTCATGAATTTGATAGTTTAGGAGTGGGGAATATATATATATATATATAGCCTGAGGACCATCTTTTTCAAGAGGAAGCTTCCAGGCTCTACACACCATTGGTGGGCAGGTCCAAAGGCAAAAGTGTTCAGAACAATGGATGTGACTCTTGCCTTTGCACAATAGGATATAACTCAGCCACACAAAAGCCAGACATTTCTGTACGCCCACACCCACTTTTCCATTCCCATCAAAGCGAGCAAGGGATGTTAGCACAGTTCAAGGACATATTCCAGCAGTGGGAAGAACTCAAGGTGGTGCAGAGGAGGGCCAGTGAGAGGAGAGGCCTGGGGAGAAAGCATGGCTAGGGAGAAACCTGAGGGCCACATAGAGAGGCCTGGAGGACCTCATTTGGCCTCTGGGCCTGAAGCTCTCCACCTTTGTCTAAATGTAACAATTTTTTAAAAAAATACAAGTTTTGGGAGTTGTTGAGATGTGAACTGTTAGACAACAAGAAGCTCAAGGCAGAAGAACTTTGGCAAGGACTTCTAAGGCTGAATCTCTGCTTCCCCTGCAAATGTGAATTCATTCTGTTATGGTGTTTTTATTGCCATATTATGATGGGAATAAACTTCAGTTCTGCCTTTTTATTGGCTCCATCTGCTTCCTTCCTGGCAACCATCAAATATGGCATCACCTGGTGCAATTAAAAAAAAAGTGTTGCTTCTGTATTAGATATATGGTATTCAACACTTCCAATTCCTGAAAAGAAAACTTTTCATTTTGGTTGTCATAAGTGGCAAAAACCCCTCTCCAATCACCTTGATTTTTCAGGTGTGGGTCCCTGGTAAATCATTCTATACAATTTGCCTATGTGGAGAGATTAGGAAGATGTCTCTTAACAATTCTGTTACTGTGCACAGAAGTACACTATACCTCTTGAGGTTTCAGCCCGCTTTTCACAGCCCAAAGGTGAGGGACTCAAGCTCAGTGGTAGATCATTTGATCTGCATTCAGAAAGTCCTGTGTTCTATCTCCAGCAGTAGGTGATGGTAAAGAGCCTGGAGAGCTGCTCTCTATCAGGACAACTATTTTGTGGAAGGTGACTCCCTACATCTATTTAACCATCCCTAGCCACAGGTACTTACGCGCCCCTGAAAAGCTTTTCCCAAGAATTGGGAAACCTCTGGAACAGTATGGTGCAGAAGTCTGCAGTACATAGGAAGAACACAGAAAGCTTATATTACTGAGTGAGACCACTGATGCATCTAGTTCAGTATTGTCTACACTGTCTGGCAGCAGCTCTTCAGAGGGCTTTCCTAGTTATACCTGGAAATTGAACCTGGGACCTTCTGCATGCAAAGAACGGAGCTACGACCTTGTCCCCCAAGGTAGAGGAGATCCATGAAAGCCAGGTTGAGTAAGCAGAAGCACTTATCTCAAGGCAATTCCACCATTCGATGCAACACCATATTTTTATTTCTTTGATCAAATAAAAAAGATCATTACAAATTAGCTGCCCTGATCAGAAAATGGATGACTGATATTTGCAATCATTTGCAAATACATCTCTATCTATCGATGGATCATCTGTAGACAGATTGATAAAACACTTTAATCTGATTATTGTGAAAGCTTTCAAAGGTGTGTGTGTGTATATATATATACATATACATATATAGAAAGGGAGCTTTCCTTTTAATTTTATTTAAGTGGCACTGCCGGAGCAATATAAATGGCTAGTTTCCTTTGTTCCACATTGACAAGGCCTTTTACAGCTTTTAAAAAATTGGACACAGTTCCAACTTCACCTCTTTCTCTTTCTCCTCCCTGCCCTCCACCGCCTTTCCAGGGTTTTATGTTACTTGAATGAGAGGGATATATGATGGTCCACCGTTCTGTATTCAGCTGTTAATCTGACAGCTTTTTCTTCTGCCATGAGAAAGCTTTCAGCAATTTGGATGTGGTGCTGTGCTTACCCCCCCCTTTCCCTGTCACTGCCAAGAACAATGCTTCTGTTCAGAGGTATAGAATTGCTCTGTGTTTGACCTCTGCCTCTGCATAATGGATAGTGTGCATCGCAAACAGTCTATTTGGGTGCAAGCAGCTCAAGTCAAAACAGTCGTGTAAATTACAAGGGTGTGCGAGTCAAGTGGGATGCAATTTAAGGCCGAGATGAGTCACTTCTGGGTTATGCAGGAATGCTGGGGAGGGGTTGTATGTGTTTGGGTTTTTTTTTTAAACAGCCAAATAATAGATGTTCCTTGTGGTGAGAGCTCATATAGCAGAGGTGCTACAAGTGTCAACTGGGAAGACACTCATTCAGATCTTACCTCTGTCACAAACTCACGTCAGAGGCCTCAGTCAAGCCAACTCTCTTTTGGCTTTTGTGTTGCACATGAAAATGTCCCAGGAATTTAGAGGACTATATTATTATTATTATTAGTAGTAGTAGTAGCAGTAGCAGCAGCAGCAGCAGCAGCAGCAGCAGCAGCAGCAGCAGCAGCAGCAGCAGCAGCAGCATTTTATTGGATTTCCTTTAAATCGTGTACATAAAATTTTTTAAAATTAATAAACCCTTCCCCTGATTTGTCCCACCTCTCCTATCCTTGAGTTTCTAGTATTTTCATTGCCTAAATGAAGGTAAATATGAATTCCATATTTATTTGAATTTTCACAAAATATGACATAGGGTAAACTCCACAGTTGGATGCGGTATGCTTCTGAATACCAGTGGCTGGAAACTTCAGGAGGGGAGAGTACTCTTCTGTTCAGGTCCTGCTTGTGCGCTTCCCACAGGCATCTGGTTGGCCACTGTGAGAACAGAATGCTGGACTAGATGGGCCATGGGCCTCATCCAGCAGGGCTCTTCTGATGTTCTCAAGTTCTTAACTATATTCATCTTAACAGATCAACCCATAATTGTCCAAGTGTTGCCAGTGGACCCTTGGAACTATATTGAACAAACAAACAAACAAAACCGCCATTGTACAAAAAAGTCATCCGAGTCTGTGTTGTGCATTTTTGCTTTTAGCTGTTTCATCCCCATTTGCCACAGGTAACACCTATTTGTTGGTGTTGGCCCACAGCAAAGAAAAAAAATTGATGGCCGAGATCCCTGGTCAATTTCTGGCGGGGCACCTATTTATTTAATTTAATTTATATCCTGCCCTTCCTCCCAAAGGGATCCTTAGTGCCCAAAGTAGCTGCAGCACACCTCCTTGAAAGTTCAAACTAAAACTTGAACTGGATTTCACTGCCCCACTGACATGGAGCCACCAAATGCCGCTACGAAGCTCTAAAGCAGGGGTTGGACTCTGTGGTCCTCCAGATGTTGTTGGACTTCAATTCGCATTAGCCTCAGGCAGCAGGGCCAATGGTCAGGGATGGTGGGAGTTGTAGTCCAGCAACATCTGGAAGGCTACAGTTTTCCCAACCCTGTTTTAAAAGATCTCAATTGGATTTGGGTTGTTGGGAATGGAGAAGAAAAGGAATCACACACTGTTGACATCCATATAACTTACTGGAAGTATCAGGTATTCACATAAAACTTAAGTGCTGTTTGCAAACACGGTTCTGCAAGTAAGAGACAATAGTGTATGCCCTACAAAACAATCAGTGAAAAAGTCTTTACTGCTATTTGCCCCAAACAAACAAAGTAACAATAATAACAGACTTTAGGCCATCGCCAAAGGCAAGGACATTTTGTCCTCATGCCAGTAAATTTCCATAACAGTTTTTAAAAGATCGTATGAAACGCTTTGTTTGTTTTTAGCCAACACTTTTCTTTTCAATTGATAAACTAGCGTGACAAGAGGGAGATAAGAATGTTTTGCCCCCCAAATAAAAATAAAATACCCCACAAAACCTCTGTCTTCAGCTTTAATTTTATTATTATTATTTTAAAAAACCTTTCTAGTCCTTATCTGTCTGAAGATGTGCTGGAGTTTGTGTGGACAATGCATGCTGATCTCTCAGAAATCTGTAGGGTTGTGGATTCAGATTTCAAGACGTTTATGCTCTGGCTAGCATATTTCTCTTCCTCATAAGTAAGCAGAAGAGCAAAAATGGTGAAATAAAGTATGCACATTTGGAGTAGTGACACAAGATATATTCAGGTTGCAGAATCCAGTTTTACTTACAGAATGTGGTGCAGCATATTCATTTTTGTAGCTGCTTTTATCAGAATCCTGGGGGAAAAAGAAATCAGGATAGGGCTTTTCAGATTTTAAAGAAACCCTGCCCAGATGCATCTGTTTCCCCCTAAACATATCTAATACCTTACAGAGAAAGCAATAGATTTAGGAGCTTGAAGTCACATACACTAGGGTTGGCAGCTCCTTTCAATATTGTAGATTAAATGAAATGTGCAATATTTGCTTTATTGGGAAGTGGGGAGAAGCTTTAGTTTACTTGAGGGTGGGAAGGAAGCTTGGACTCTTAAAGTGGAATAAGAGTAATTAGGGATAGGTTAGAACAGGGCCGGCTCCAGGCATGCAGGGGCCCTTGGGCATCAGCTTGCCCGTGGCTCCCCCATGGCCCCCCTACCTGTCTAGTCTTTACCATTGCCCTTAATGAAGATGGTGGCCACGGTTTCCCTAAGGGGAATGAAGCCTCTACCGACATCTTTGTTGATGGCACACGTGTGCTACGCGCGCACATCTCTGCCATCAACTAAGATGGCAGCAGTGGCTTCAGTACCTTAGGGAAGCTGCAGCCACCATCTTCATTAAGGGCAATGCTAAAAAGCCAGCTGACAGGGGGCGTGGGGGGGCACGGATCATGGAAGGGGAGCTAGGGGTCCCTCAGGGGCTCCTGTAGCTCCAGGGCCCTCGGGCCTTTGCCCAACCTGGCCACCCTTTAGAACTGGCCCTGGGCTAGAATTCTGCCCAGTTCAAATGGTGAATTTTCCATTAATTCGCTTATTTTCTATCATTTTTATGTAGTGACTTTTCACGGCTTTTTTTTTTTAAAAAAATGATAGTAATGTCAATATTTTTGCAAGCGAAAAAACTGTTCGGTACAAGCAGCTGCCAGCAGACAAAGAATGAACTCGAATCGATGCCAGCCTGTTAGGTCAATGGAATGCTTTCAAAGTAGCACCAACCAATTCCATCCTTACTTTAACTGTATGGTGTGGATGTTGCCTTACAGTCCACTCATACTGATGCAGCTGATACAAACTTAAGCCCCCCTGTCTGAATATTCACTGATTCTATGAATACCAATAATTCATGAAGGCATGCTTTTTCTCTCTCTCCCTGTCCTTGTTTAAAATCTCCTCAAACAGCTGCACAGGATACTTGTTATTCATCTTTTAAAATTTTATCTTGACCCTAGTTCTCTGTATTAGCTTACTTGTAGCAGTTTGTTGACAATTATCTCATGTGCTCTACAGTGCAAGTTACTGTGGGAGTAATTAAAATAACACCACTTTCTCCTTTTGATGCCTTCCACCTATACTCCATGACTCATGGGGTTTCTTTTGGGGGAAGGGGGAGAAATAAAACATTCATACGTTTCCAACATTGCATTGGAAAACAAAAGATCTATATGTCTGGACAGTAATAATGTTTTGATTAATTCTTGATGATGGTCTTTTCCCCATTTGGGGCACTCTTTGCTGATGTTCTGAAGCAAGAATGGAAAACATATGGCTCTCCAGATAGACCATGACTGCCATCATCATTGAGCATTGGCCATGGAGGCTGGAGTTGACACAGTTTCCCCATCCCTCCTCTAAAGCAGGTCTGGGGAACTTCAGGTCTGGGGCCCAAATGAGACCTTCCACATTTCTCTATCTTGCCATTAGGACTATCCCCAGGCCACACTCCCTCTTCAGCCACAGCAAGGAGTATAGCGAGACAATTTTCATGGGGGGACAGAGACAAAAAATGGGGGGAGCAGAAGGGTTGGGGCACTGGTGACTATAAAAGAGAGAAAAACTTTTTCTGGGGGAAATGTTTTCATAGGTAATGACAAAAATAAACCCCAATTTATGCATTTTAATTAGGAACTATGACATGAGGTGTACAAAAAAGCTAATCAATTTAAATACAATATTTTCCTCATGCAAAATAGTTATGTAAACTAAAAAACAGTGACTAGGAAGTAAATGTATATCGTTCAAGTCATCCGACCATAACGATCTATACTGTTAATAAAGTCTAATGCGCCCTGATTTCTCTGCAAATTTGCAGAGGAACTGTATCGTTGAAATTCCTTCAAATATGTTACTTTCAAAAGCCGAGATTACTAAGTTTGCTTTTCTCTGATGAAGCACTGGACACCTTTATGGTGTCAGCGCATGTGTCAAAGCTGAGAATGAATTTTCACACACGGATGTAGATGCACCAAAGGTGAGTCCTGCTGCATATAAAGTGTGCATGTTTGGAAAGGCTTCCTTGTACAGGTGTAATATTTTAGTAAGCGTGTGAACTGTGAGTTCAGTTCTGCTGAGGCAGCTACTGTCCAGAACTAACTACCCTGGTCTTCTTTGCCATGCCAGGAAAGCAATTAAAATAAGTTTCACATTAAAAATTAAATTAATACCAATGAACATCACTTTTCATAAGGAGATGCTTGACAGCATGTCACATAGGAACTATACGTCTCTCTGAACTACAGGTGCTTGAATTAACTGTACAAGCACACAATCTCTGTTCTACAGAAAGCCCTGGGCCAGCCAGCTAACACTGCTTCTTATGGCTCTACCAGCAAATGTGAATCACCCTATTTTGGTAGGAAATAGGCTCGCATGAGAAAAGTTATATAAGGTGAATTTGCACAGTTAGGTGGAGGTTTAAACTGTTGCAACTAAGGCTCTAGGCACATTATACCCTTCAAAACCACTCTGAAATGGAACCAGCTTGAAAGGATATCTTTTTCAACCTTTTTAACAAACTAAGAAAGAAATGCCCCCCCAGACATGTACACACACACAATTTTCCAGCTCCCCATTGCCTGGGCTAAGTTAGTGCGGTTTCATTAGGCTTCGTGGGCCTTGGAGAGCCAGCTCACTCACCTCTCTGCTTTTTCTCAGGTCCTGCCCTGGACTAGGCTAGGCTGCTGCACAGTCTAGGCCAAAAGCCTAGGCACACACACACTCAATGCACTAATAGCACCCCCACCTACACAGGGTGGCTGAGTACGACAGAGGAGGGGGATATCAGTGTGGCCAACAAGAAAAAAAATTCCCACCAGACCCCTGATCCACCAAAATCCAACACAGATGAGGTAAGAGAGGCTCTTAATTGGCAAAAATAGATAGTGGATGCCAACAGATCATTAAGGAGGATATTTTCACACACACTGCTAAGTGCTGGGAACCTGGCCTTCAGAGGCAGCTGCAATGAATCAGGCTGCTACAAAGCAAGGACACTGACCAACAGAATGGACAAACAAAGGCAGAAGCGTGAGACCCAAATTAAAAAAACCACACACATCCCCACAGGTATATCTTGTTAAAGTCACAGATGCAAACCTGCACCCAGGTCCAGGAGTGCTTTTGGGTATAAATAAAGGTCCCTAACTCCTGTTCAAAGAGTCTCCACACAGACCCGAGTTTGGTGAGGTGCTGTGTAACAATTGGCCAGCTGGGATCTCTCTGTTGTTGTCACCTGGGGCTTCCAACTACAGAAATGAGAATGTGAGATAATCTGTGTTCATTAGCTGCTTTATCTGTTTATTGCCTGCCTGCCTAGAAACACTAGCGTTGCTTCAATAAAGCACTGAATTTTCTCCACATGTGTGTTTCATGGCCTTTGAAATCCCAAACTTTCTTGCCTCTGGCAAAACAGAGGGCAATACCCTCATTTACCCTCCCCCTGTCACTGCAACCCTGGCCGCAGCCCCTCTGCCCTGGTCATGCCCCTCACCACTTCTATTTCATACCCTCCTTGCATGTTCTGGTATTCTCATAAAACCTCCTGGGTTGCCTGGGTAGGTGAGTGCGCATGTAGAAGCGACCCTACTGTACAAAGGTAAAGCTGACATGTGGTCCTCTGCCCACTTTTGCCTCTGGCTCCACCTATTCCTGGCATGTGGCCTCCAGAAGGCTGCCAAGAAAGGAATGTGGTCCTTCATCTGAAGACCCTGTTCTCAAGTGCCATGCACATCAGTGGTGGGATCTAAATAGCCACTGCTATATAGTTATGGGTAATGGATGAAAGAATAAAGGGAATAATTGGTACGTGGCCATCATGGGAAAGAAGCAGCATAGGAATGCATGAGGGCAATACTACGTAGTGCTTGGCTGTTGATGAAAGATCAACCCTTTTCAGGTTCAGGAAGTCTGTCATAGGATTCGTCTTTCTCAGTGGAGGCTGGTTCATTAGGACCCCACCAGGCTCAGTCTGCCCTCAGCCAGCCTCTACCTGCCTATTTCATTTCTTACAAGTCTAGCAGGTGGGATTGGCTGTCACCTTCCTCCTGCTTAGTCTCAGAGTTGCCCCTTATAGAACTCAGGAGGGAGGAGGATGTGGAAAAACTAGAATCTGTTGGCTCTGCCTGTCATGGGCTCTGGGTCCACCTATTGTTGGGTTCCCTGACTTCCGCCCCACCAGTCCCAATGGGCACCAGCCACCAGTGCTGTTTCTTAGAGGAGATATGTGCTACAGAGCTGGATTAAATGATATAGGCCACATCCGCACCATACATTTCAAACACTCTTATACCACTTTGAACAGTTATGGCTTCCTCCAAAGAATCCTGGGAACTGTAGTTTGTTAAGGGTGCTGAGAGTTGTTAGGATATCTCTATTACCCCCCCCAAAGAGCTACAGTTCCCAGAGTGCTTTAACACAGGTGCACCCTCTCTCATCTAAAGCAATTCTTCTTCTCAGGGAACTCTGGGAATAAAATATGGGCATGCTTTAAGTGGTGAATATAGGCTGAGCCAGTGTAAACAGATGCTAAGCTGGAACAGGAAAGTATCTCTCATGCATTGTGATTTTTTGAGAGGATATCTACAGACGCCTTTCATTGGCACCATAGGACGTACTGTTGGGCACACAAGTGCCCATGGACACCACATTGGCAGCCCCTGCTATAAAGTTTAAAAAGCCGAAGGTTCCATTCCATTTCCCCTTCCCTATTCTGGCTTGAATCCAATGTAGTGCTAAGTCACTCATTCCATTAGTGCAAGGATTCACGCTTTTGCAACTGAAAGATCCCCCTATCCTTCCACTCCCAATGACATGGGTCCTGCAGAGCATTCCTGGAGTGATCTAGAAGGGGAAGAGGAGAACTGGGACCCAGGAGAGGGACCCAGTGGGTTGCAACGACAAGAAGCTGAAATAGGAGTAGGCTTTGGCTCTTCAGACAGTGACAGCACCTCCCCCTCACTCCAAGTTACTCTTGAAGAACCAATTCTGTCTGATAGTGAGCCAACTCTGTTCCTCCCCTTCACCTTCCCCCATCATTGCTGCTGTCTCCAATAGGAGAGGGGGAACTGGAGGCTGGACCAGAGGCAGTGTCTGAAGAAGACCTGCCTGACCTGCCTCCACCCCTGTCACCAAGGACACACTGGCTGATCCACAAAAGCGTGCAGTTCATACCCACTCATCACCCAGTTCATAGGAGCGCCAGCTTGTTAGCACAATTCAACTCTGAGACGCCTTCCTCACACAAATAGAAAGAGCCGCTGTAAACCTTCTTAAGGGGTCTGGAGGGGGCATGTTTAGTTGCTGCAACGTCTTAGCTTGAGTAGTCATGCTTTGCAGTGCTGTGTGGGGACACAGAATCCTGTGTAACCTGCAAGCTGATTTATGAAATTATGAAATTTATGAAATTTCAGCTGACATTCTGCATTCAACATAATGGAGAAAAACGCACCAGTGAGTCTGAGTCTGTATCCAGAGGGGTTGACCAGGACACCCCTGTACAACAGGAAACACCACGCATGCAGTGTTCCCTGTCTTGGGGAACATTAAACATAACAGAGAGCAACACACCAGTGAGTCTGGGTCTGGATCCAGCGGGGTTGGCCAGGACACCCACACCTCCTACATCTGTTCTGGGTTTTCCCCAACCCTCTGGAGCAGTTTAGGGGAGAACATTGGGTATGGGGGGAGGCAGAGGAGGGGGAAGTTCCATTGCTGTAGCATAAATCCTTGCACTAATGGAACAAGTGCATTAGATGCTGCTCACCATTTCCCCATTTTTCTTTTCCAATGGGCACAAAACATTTCAGGCTACTTAGCCTACCAGTCTTCAGTTGGCGTTTGGAGAGAGGAGCTCCCTTGGCTTCCTTTCTTTCTCTTTTTCTTTAAAGAGGGGGTTGTATTTCAGTAAACCTCAGGGTTCCCCTTGAACATGCCGATACCTCCCTCTTGTTTTTCAGTGGCCCCGTTCTGGCGTCGGCACTCTCCAACTGTGATTGCTACTAGAAGGAGCGATGCTGGAGCACAAACAAATGGAGAACATGGGCGTTTAACTGCAGAAGTGCCTTCCAAGCAGAACGTTTTCTAGATATTTGCATGAAAACAGCAGCGCAGTTTTTAAAAGCACAACAAAACGGAAGGTCCATTCCGCTTTTTAAAATATATTTCTTACCAAGTTTTGCCATGTCTCAGCTGTGCTTTTGTGCATACATTGTTTACATCACAGTTTCTTTTGAGGAATGTGCAATTTAGATAACAACAAATATAGTCTTCTGCAGCTACAGGTCTTAGAAGAGAGAAAACATACATTTTTATGCATTCAGTACTAGTGCATTATCTCTCATAAATAAGGCCAACTGCTTATGGGGATTGTAATTATTTGCCTGTTCAGAAGGTTGATATGGAAAACAACATCTTTCTCCTCCTGTGCAGTATGCCCAAACTGTAATTCCCCCCCTCTTCTGTTCTATTCATTCTCCCCCCTTTTTTGGTTAAAAATTGCTGAATCTTAAACAACAGTATCTCTCATCTAATTGTGATGGGAGAGTAACAAGAACTGCTTGTATTCCTTTTGGCAGTTGCAAGCTTGTAAACAGGGTGGACAGGTCCCTGTTATCAAGAACAAAGAAAGCACAAAGCAAACTTTATGAAACATTTAGTTGCTCGACAGAGTTGCGGTGCTCAGAGGCTGACCTTGGTGCTTTAGAAAAGTGAATTGATCCACTGGAAGAAGTACAAAGCCAGCTTTTGGTGCTAAATGTAAATTGTTAAGCAAAAAAGAAGAGGAAGGGGGGGGAAACCAGTGCTGAATAACATCTGCCTTGTAGTATGCCTTAATCAGCCCTGTGAAAAATGAAAGTTTAACGATCGACTATAGTGGTTTCTAAGTGAACGATACACAAAGGATGAAAGAGTTTCCTTGCTCTGGTTTGTAACTGATGGCAGGAAAAATGTCAAGAACCATCTGCCTCAAACTTATCCAAACTGTCATCGAGTATTCTAATCCAGTCAAACAAGATACAACTAGGACAAACCTATGTAACTTGCTGAAGGCTTATCAAAAGGGTTGTAAATAAAGAAGGAAGATGTGGGGGAGGGGGAGAAGCACACACCCTATCAGCTGCATAACCACAGATTGCTGCCAGATTGCCGATGGCTTTGGAATTCACTCCCATTTCTCAAGTCTGACAAACTGTACTAAATGGTAAAATGGATTTTTATTGCTTTTAGCCATTTTCATCCCAGCTGCTACTGGTAGGTGGGGACTCCTCCCTCCCCCCTTCCAATGCGTGAGAAGATTCCTTGAGTCTCTCCCTCCCCTCCATGGTTGGATTTCTCCATTTCAGTGATGCAAAATCACAAATGATATAAATGGTAATGAGGCTTAAAAGGGGGATTTCCATGGTAATGGGGGTAGAGAAGGAGGGTGCAGTTGGTTTCTCCCCCTTGCTTTTGACCAGGCTCCCAAAACAGATGCTAAATTTATCTTTAGTTAAATATGTCTTTATAACGGGAGCGGAATCGAGCAAGCAGATTTCACGTGTGCCTCTCAAGAAAAGAACTGGATGTTTTCTGTTTTGTTTTTTCTCAAATCTGTAAAAAAAGCAATAGTTTGGAACCTCTTTTGCCAGTGAAAGAGAATGCTTTGTAGTGGGGGAGGGACCTGCAGCCCTCCAGATGCCATTGGACCACATCATCCATGACCATTGGCCAACCTCTGGAGGGCCCTGCAGGCTGCAACTTGGCTTTATCGCAGGGATGGGGAATCTCAGGACCAGGGACTTGATGTTGGCCTTTAAACTTCTGTTTGCACCGCTGGTCTTCCTCTGGTCACTGTTTGCACCCTCCTTGAGTGTCTTGGCCTGGCTGGGGTGTGTCCTTGAGCTCCCACAAGGCCTCTTGTTTACCTAGATGGAGGATACGGAGGGTCGGGTTGCCAGGCTCAGGGCCTGATCCTGATCCTGTATCTTTAAGAGAAGAGGAAATTCAGCCAAGTGCAGGTTTTCTTGCAACACTGTAATGGGAAAAACTGCAAAGTGAAATTCTCCCTTCCCCCTGCACAACTTTTAAAGATACAGAAGACCTCTTGGAGGCTGGGCCTGGCAACAATGTGTCTGTTTTTTTTCTGTAGAAATCAAATGAACAAAGGCTGGCAATTCCAGTCTAAACTGTTAGTGTGGCAGCAACTAAAGTGACCACAACAACATCTCTCAAAATATAGTTTTCTTGTGATTTTATCTTGAACATATTTAGGACCAGTATTTTGAATCTTGCTCTGTTTCTTATTCTCCTACCTACCCCTATCTGCAATGGAAATCTGAAAGAGCTTTTTTTTTTTCATGCTTGGCTTTTGTAGCAAGATGTTGCTGTTTTGTGCAATTTCTTGTTTCATCTTCCTAAAAGTAGCAGGCAGCTTTTGGACACCTCAGTATGCAATTAATGGAATTTTGTTTTACTTTGCTTTGTTAACTTGGTTACTGTTTGCTGTTGCTCCTTAATTACTCCAGGGAACTTCTTAATTTTGTTTTGCTATACAACATGGTTTGGTTTATTTTTTCCCCTTGCCGCACTTGAAACTTGCCATAAAGCATTCCATGAGTATAATTCTCCCTTGGGGGGAAGATGTGTTGTTCATTTTCAACATTCCAGCTGGCATTGGCTAGTGCGGCATCTTCAGTACACCAAGGGATTTTAATATAGTTCTTACTAGTTGCAAATGTGTGTCTGTGTGTGTGGGAGGGCATTTGATTTGCACTATGCCTTTATTTATTTAATTTAATTTAACAAAATTTATATGCCGCTTGATTGTAAAAATACTTTGAAGCAGTTTACAGAAAACATTAAAATTGTTGCTAAAACAGTTAAAAACAAGTGATTAAAACATTTTAAAACACTTAAAATAGCAACAGACTAAAATGATTAAAATACACCAGCAGTTATGTGTCTGGATAGAGCAGTATCATACCAGTTTCAACGGTCATGGCTTCCCCCCAAAGCATCCTGGGAACTGCAGTTTGTAGAGGGTGCTGACAGTCATTAGGAGACCCCCTGTTTCCCTCACAGAGCTGCAATTCCCAGAGTTCCCTGGGAAGAGGGATTAAATTTTAAACCACTCTGAGAATTGTAGCTCTGTGAGGGGAATGTGTCTCGTAATGATTCTCAGTACTCTTAACAAGCTGCAGCTCCTAGGATTCTTTGGGGAAAGCCATGACTTTTGAAAGTGTATGATGCTGCTTAAATTGTAGAGTGAAGATGGGGCCTGTGTCTTCATCCCTTTCGCCAAGGCACCAGCCCCATGGACTTTCATTCTGAAGCTTCCTTCCACATTCCATTCAGTGCTAATCAGCCTTGGAACTGGCATGTCCCAATCTTTCATCTGCCCTTCTACCTTCATTCTCACCCTGCATGGATGGTTTGTCGCTTGCATCCTCTTTTTGTCCCCATCTGTGTTTCCATGGACCTCCATGCAAACAATTATTTTTCTTGTCTCCTGACCCCTGTCTATTTCCTCTCTGTTTATTTATTGCATTCAGTTGTCATCTTTCTTCATGAGAGAACGCAGGTGGCCTCTCATGCAGGCAGAGGATGTACAGACATAGGAAGCTGCCTTATACTGAGTCATTTTATTGGACCATCTAGAGCTTTCTTTCTAGATCTCAGTCTAGCAAGGTAGATGTATTGAGACGTCATGCAGCAGGGATGGAGAGCCTGTAGATCTTCAGATTAGGGATGGATGGATCTGTCAATTTCTGTTCTCTCAATTTCTTCTTTTTCCAATTTTAAATGTGGTTCTCTACATTTCTGCAGTGATTTGCATTTTTTGAAACAAAAAAATCCTCATGAAAATTCTTCAGCATTTTAGTGTGAATTTCTCCTACAAAACACATTTTTGTATGTAGTTTTGACTAATGTACACATGTTGCAAGCAATTTTTCCTAATATAATGCATTTTTGTATGTTGTTTTTACAAATATATTCCTTTTTATGTACATTTGCCCCTAATATATGCATTTTTTTTTACAAACATTATTTGTTGGGAGAACTGCATCACAAAATTTGGATATGTGTTTCGGTTCTCATATTGTTTCAGAAAGTGCAAATTTGATAAAGCTGGGTTTAAATGCAAACTTACGCATTTCTCCACCAGCCCTACTGCAGACATTGTTGGACTCCAGCCAGCACAGCCAGTGGTTGGGAATGATGGGAGTCCAACAACATCTGATGGACCACAGTTTCCCTTTTGCTGACATAAAGGGAGGGAATTCCCTTGGTTAAATTGGTGCGGGAGTTTTCTTGTCTTCATCTGTAATGTGTTGATTGTCCCATGTGCTTGAGTAATTTAGAACCATCTCTCCGCCCCCCTTTTCATGTGCTTGACCCCATGTGTATGCTGCAGCAATATGGAGAACTGAATCTAAGATTGGAAGAATGAGAAAAACCAAAATTGACAGATTCCTGCATCCCTAGTAGGAAGACAAACCATTTGGGATGAAGCCTGGATCTGGTATGAGTGCAATCCTGAAGAAGGGAACCATAGCTATGGCATAACTCAGGGATAGCCAACGTGGAGCCCACAGATGTCATTGGACTCAAACTCCCATCATCTCTGACTAATGACCATGCTAACGTGGGCTGATGGGAGTTGGAGTCCAACAGCATTTGGAGGGCCAGAGTTTGCCCATCTGTGCTTTAAACTGATCAGTCTTCCTCTCCTTCTGTTTGGCCATGGAATACTTAAATATGGATGAAGTTGGATGTTTAAATAGTAATCACTGCTAAATAGTGGATTAAAATAGAACACCATCCACACACACAGCTTCTGTAGCTGATCAACACATACTCACATTTCTGTACACTTATAGAAGAAGAAGCAACAGGCTGTAAAACTGGCCTAAAATAGGCTATAAAACTGCCCCCCCCCAAAAATCTCCAAGATTGCCAGATAATAGAAAGCTAGGCTTGCATTGCAGATACCGCCATTGAGATATATGTGTATTTTAATAAAACACGACACTCCAACTGAGATTTGCAAACATCCTGATAAAGTTATGCACAGAAGGTCAGGTGGAACTTAGGTAGAACAATTGGTTGTTTCTGCCTCACTTTGTGCTTTTTAGCAAAGCTCGGGGAAACATGAAGATGCAGTGCTGCTGGGCAGAGAAATCCAACTGGATGACCACTGTTTTTTATTGGGATTTGTGACTGTGTATACACAGTCTACCATATATGACCTGCTTTGAATATCAGTGATTAAAAAGCAGGTTCAAATGGTAGGAATAATTCAAGCTGGCAGTGTGGTGTAGTGGTTAGAGTGTTTTCAGTGTCGTCCTTGTTGACCTGGGACTTTTTACCAGTTGACCTCTGGAAGGTGACTACACTTGGGTCATTCTAGAAGGCCTTGAAGACCTACCTGTTCCAGGTGGTCCATATATTATTATTATTATTATTTATTAAATTTATATACCGCCCGACTAGCAATAGCTCTCTGGGCGGTGAACATAAAATAGCATAAAAATACAATGAATAACAAAATAATACTAAAATACAATCATCAATCCAATACAATAAACATTTTAAAAAGTAAATCAGTGTAACTTAAAATGCTTCAGAGAATAGGAAGGTTTTGACCTGTTCCATAGTTCGGGGGCCACCACTGAGAAGGCCCTAGATCTTGTCATCACCCTCCGGGCCTCCCTGTGAGTTGGAACCCGGAGGAGGGCCTTCGTAGCAGAACGTAGTGCACGGGCCGGTTCATATCGGAAGAGGCGTTCCGCAAGGTATCGTGGTCCCGCACCGTATAAGGCTTTATAGGTTAATACCAACACTTTGAATCTAGCCCGGAAATATATTGGCAACCAGTGCAAGCTGGCCAGAACAGGTGTTATATGCTCGGACCGCTTGGTCCTTGTCAGCAATCTGGCCGCCGCATTTTGCACTAGTTGTAGCTTCCGAACTGTCTTCAAAGGTAGCCCTACGTAAAGCGCATTACAGTAATCCAAACGTGAGGTTACCAGAGCATGTACCACTGATGTAAGGTCCTCTTTACTCAAATAGGGACGTAGCTGGGCTACCAACCGAAGTTGGTAAAACGCATTCCTAACCACCGAGGCTACTTGAGCCTCAAGTGAGAGGGAAGAGTCTAAAAAGACTCCCAGACTACGAACCCGGTCCTTTAGGGGGAGTGTAACCCTGTCCAGGACAGGGTATATATCCACCATCCGATCAGAGAACCCGTCCACCAACAGCATCTCAGTCTTGTCTGGATTGAGCTTCAGTTTGTTAACTCTCATCCAGTCCATTGTCGCGGCCAGGCAATGGCTCAGCAAATCGACAGCCTCACCTGAAGAAGATGAAAAGGAGAAGTAGAGCTGTGTGTCATCAGCATACTGATGACAACGCACTCCAAAACTCCTGATGACCTCTCCCAACGGCTTCATGTAGATATTAAAAAGCAGGGGGGACAAAACTGACCCCTGCGGGACCCCATATTGGAGAGCCCGCGGTGTCGAGCAATGTTCCCCAAGCACTACCTTCTGGAGACGACCCGCCAAGTAGGAGCGGAACCACTGCCAAGCAGTACCTCCAACTCCCAACTCCGCGAGCCTCTCCAGAAGGATACCATGGTCGATGGTATCAAAAGCCGCTGAGAGATCAAGGAGAATCAACAGAGTTACACTCCCTCTGTCTCTTTCCCGACATACGTCATCGTACAGGGCGACCAAGGCTGTCTCAGTGCCAAAACCGGGCCTAAAACCCGATTGAAATGGATCTAGATAATCAGTTTCATCCAATAGCGCCTGGAGCTGGCCAGCAACCACCCATTCCAAGACCTTGCCCAGGAATGGAACATTCGCCACTGGCCTGTAGCTGTTAAAATTGTCTGGGTCCAAGGAAGGCTTTTTCAGGAGTGGTCTCACCACTGCCTCTTTCAGACAGCCCGGGACCACTCCCTCTCGTAAAGAGGCATTTATCACTTCCTTGGCCCAGCTACCGGTTCCATTCCTGCTAGTTTTTATCAGCCAGGAGGGGCAAGGATCCAGTACCGAAGTGGTTGCACGTACCTGTCCAAGCACCTTGTCCACGTCCTCGAGTTGAATCAACTGAAGCTCATCCAACAAAACAGGACAAGACTGTGCTCCGGACATCTCACTAGGATCTACTGCTATAACTTGAGAGTCTAGGTCCTGGTGGATACATGAGATCTTATTCTGGAAGTGATCGGCAAACTGATTACAGCGGGCCTCCGATGATTCCACCGTGTCCGGAGGGTTTGAATGGAGAAGCCCCCGGACAACTCGAAAGAGCTCCGCTGGGCGGCAAAGAGATGATTTAATAGTGGCAGCAAAATTATGTTTTTTAGCTGCCTTCACTGCTCCTACATAGAGCTTAGGAGAAGCACTAACCAGCGCATAATTGTATCCGTCGGGAGTTCATCTCCATTTCCGCTCAAGCCGCCTCCTATCTTGCTTCATCGCTCTCAGCTCCGGAGTATACCATGGAGCTGTATGAGCTCTACACAGGAGAGGGCGTGCAGGAGCGATCGTGTTTACAGCCCGGGTCATCTCCGTATTCCACAGAGCGACCAGGGCTTCAGCAGGAGCGCCAGTCCTATCAGCCGGAAAATCCCCCAGAGCCCTTTGAAAACCTTCAGGATCCATTAGTCTCTGGGGGCGGACCATTTTAATAGGTCTCCCACCCTTGCAGAGGGAAGAGGTTACTGAAAGTCTAAACTTCAGCAAGCAGTGGTCTGTCCATGACAAAGGGAGTGTTGTAAAACTCCCCGCATCCAGATCACTTTCCCCATGCTCAGTAGCAAAAACAAGGTCTAGAGTGTGCCCCGATACATGTGTTGGACCACTAACATATTGAGATAGCCCCATGGCTGTCATGGAAGCCATGAAGTCCTGAGCCGCGCCAGACAAAGTGGTCTCGGCCTGAATGTTGAAATCCCCCAGTACTATTAGTCTGGGGGACCTCAACAATATATCCGAGACCACTTCCGCCAGCTCAGTTAGGGAAGCCATTGGGCAGCAAGGTGGGTGGTACACCAAAAGGATTCCCAGCCTGTCCCTCTGGCCCAACACAAGGTGCAAACACTCCAGGCCAGTAACTGAATGAACATGGTGCTTGGTGAGTGAGATGGAACTCTTATAGACGACAGCAACCCCACCTCCCTGACCCTCAGATCTACCATGATGCTGAACCAAGTACCCCGGTGGGCAGAGCTGAGAGAGACCAACTCCTCCCTGCTCACCCACCCAGGTCTCGGTTATACATGCCAGATCGGCTGCCTCATCCACAATCAAATCGTGGACGAGGGAGGTTTTATTATATACCAATCTGGCATTTAATAACAGCAACTGGAGATCTGAGAGTTGGCTGATAGGACTACCAACGACCTTGCAGGTGTGGGAAGGACCGAAACAAGGCACAGCCACAACATGTCTGGACCGCGTTCCCCTTACCTGGCACGTCCTTCTCACAGCACCATACCTTCCTTTGCCCATCACTACGGTAATTGGGGCCCCCTCAAGTCTCCTCGCCTGATGGATAAAACTCTCTCCGAAGCACATAATACAACTAAAATATACAACAATTAAACGTATAAAAACAGCCATATATACAGCCATATATACAGCATATAAACATACACACTCACTCAGACATACATTCATATAATCAGGCACCCATTCATCTCAAATTGCATCAACACACCAACAAAAAAGAAAAAGAAAAAGAAAAGAAAGCAGCAGCTGCAGCAGCAAGAGCAGCAGCAAGAGCAGCAGCAAGAGCAGCAGCAAGAGCAGCAAGAGCAGCAGCAAGAGCAGCAAGAGCAGCAAGAGCAGCAAGAGCAGCAAGAGCAGCAAGAGCAGCAAGAGCAGCAAGAGCAGCAAGAGCAGCAAGAGCAGCAAGAGCAGCAAGAGCAGCAAGAGCAGCAAGAGCAGCAAGAGCAGCAAGAGCAGCAAGAGCAGCAAGAGCAGCAAGAGCAGCAAGAGCAGCAAGAGCAGCAAGAGCAGCAAGAGCAGCAAGAGCAGCAAGAGCAGCAAGAGCAGCAAGAGCAGCAAGAGCAGCAAGAGCAGCAAGAGCAGCAAGAGCAGCAAGAGCAGCAAGAGCAGCAAGAGCAGCAAGAGCAGCAAGAGCAGCAAGAGCAGCAGCCTCTCCTTCCCTTGGGCGATGGTTTCTTCTTCCTGCAGGCACTGGATCTCCCAGGCCACCTCAGCCAGCCAGCTTATGTATCCCTCCAAAGAGGGACAGGTGGTAAGAATCAGTCCTGGCTGGCTGGGTACCTGGGGCCTGGTCCTGCCAGGCAGAAGTCTCTCTGGGAAGGGTGGTGGAGGTGGTGGTCCCACGGCAGCAGCAGCAGCAGCAGCACAGCAGCAGCAAGAGCAGCAGCCTCTCCTTCCCTTGGGCGATGGTTTCTTTCTCCTGCAGGCACTGGGTCTCAATATAAGCAATATTTTTCTTGGCTGGGATGATTTTGGTGTTTTTTTTTTTAACTGTTGGTCCTGTGAAATGATGTTTTATATTGCTGACTTACTAATGGGTAGTGGTGGTCTGTAGTAGTTTTGTATCTTGTTTCTATGCTTTGTAATGCTGATGTTGTAAGCCAATGCTGTACGCATTTTGTAAGCCATCTTGAAAGAGGCAGAAAGGTGGCCTATTTTAAAATAAAATAAAATTGGGCAATGGTGAAGGTCGGGTTCAAATCCCCAGTCATCAAGTGACTTGTGGTCTTTCTCAACCTAGCCTACCACACAGGGCTCTTGTGAAGGAGGATAAAAGGAATATAGACATGGATGTCTGCTCTGAATTCCTTGAATAGGATAAATGTAATCCTATATACTAGGGATAGGGAACCTGTGGCCTTCCAGAAGTTGCTATACTGCAACTCCCATCATCCTTGGCCAGCATGGCCAATGGTCAGAAACATTCTGTCTCCGTATAAGGCAGCTTCTGGTGTTTCTTGGGGGTCCTGTGTGAAAGGGCTGTAGCTCAGTGGTGGAGCATCTGTTCTGGATGCGGAAGGTCCTTGGTTCAATCTGCAGGTGGGATTGGGAAGACTCCTGTCTGAAATCCTGGAGATCCATTGTAAGTCAGCCATCTTGGGCCAGATAGATCAATGGCCTGACTCATCATAAGAGAGCTTCTTATGTTCCTGTGATGAGAGTTGTAGTCCAGCAACATCTGGAGGGTCATTGGTTCCCCATCCCTGCTATGTGTTAATAGCAAACTTGTGGATCCCTAATGTCGCCAAGACAAGATGTGGATGTCAGCATACTTGGGGAAACCCTAAAGTTTTTAGGAGTACAAAATATCTTTGGGGAGTGGGGGAATGGAGGAAAATCTCACAAAACATCCCAATTAGAACTGAGCATGCTCATGGTCATTGAATGCTGGCTGACTATTGGGGGGGGGCTTGAAAACCGGGGCGGCAAAAGGGAAATGCAATAGTTAGAATCCAGAATGGGAAGCACTCCATGATGCATCATTTTTGTACCATTTCTAAACACCTAGAGAGCCAGTGTGGCATAGTGGTTAGAGTGTTGGACTATGACCTGGGAGACCAGGGTTTGAATCCCCACACAGCCATGAAGCTCACTGGGTGACCTTGGGCCAGTCACTGCCTGTCAGCCTCAGAGGAAGGGCAATGGTAAAACCACCTCTGAATACTGCTTACCATGAAAACCCTGTTCATAGGGTCGCCATAAGGCGGGATCGACTTGAAGGCAGTCCATTTCCATTTTCATTCTTTTTTTACTTTGAAAGAAATCAGTGCAGATCTGTTTTTTTAAAAATGTAAATGTAGAACCTAAGAAGAGCATGAAAACCCTATTCATAGGGTTGCCGTAAGTCCTTGAAGGCAGTCCATTTCCATTTTACACACCTAGGGTTCTAAACATCCAGCATTAGTCATGCTCCAAGTAAACAGCTGAAATGAATGGACATGACTAACTTTGCTCCATGCATTCCAGTGGGTCTACTCAGAGGATAACTGAGTTAGATGCAAGCCCTTAAGAAGAACTGCTTTCTGTCATCAGCTACACATTCCCAGGGTTTGTTGAAACCAAATGACACCTTTTCAAATTTGCTAATGAATTCCAATCCAGCAGCTCCTGTTTTTGGATTCCCTCCATCTTGCCACAAATTATATAAAGGAAGATTGTTGGGGAAGGAGTGAATGTTATCAGTGTGGAGGTAGTTAATACCGTTTTATCTTCCGTTCTAGCCTTGCCTTTATTTCCTTAGAATGTTCTTGGCTGTCATCTTAGGAAAGAACTGGGGAAACCAATAAAACCCTTTGCTTTTTGATCTGAATTGGCTTGGAAAAATAGTCATTGCAAGGCTTGCCCCGCAGAAACAGGTGTGCCCGGTTATGCCAGTTCTGTGTAATTTTCTAGCTAGTGTTTGCACAACATTAAACATAAAATTGTGTGAAACTGCCTTTGTGTTTTTCTGGCCACGGGAAATGCAGCAGATGCGTTAGCCAATGAATGCGGAGATGTATATGGGCAGCTAGTTTATAGACATCATCAGAATAAAGTGGTACAGCTTTTCCTGGACTGTACCATTTCAGGATGTTGTTGCTATTATTATTCTTGTATTTATTTATACATTATATGCCTAAACATATACAATATGTTAGCAATATGTTAGCAATAGGGATGGAAAGATCTGTCAGTTTTGGTTCTCTGTTTCTCATTTTTTGAATCTTAAATTCAGGTGTTTTTTTTTCTAAATTCTCATGAAAATTCTCCAGCATTTTAGTGTGAATTTCTCCTAATAAACACATTTTGCAGGCAGCTTTCACTCATATGCCCACTTTTGCAAGCCATTTCTCATCATATAATGCATTTTTGTGTGTTACTTTCATTCATGTATTCCTTTTTATGCGCACTTACCTCTAACATAAGCATTTCTGTAAACATTGTTTGGCGAACTGCATTGCAAAATTTTAATAAGTGCAAATTTTGAAGGATGACTGTGTTTTGGTTCTCCTATTGCTTTGGAAAGTGTGAATTTGATAGATTCAGCTTGAAATGTGGACTGAATAGAATTTCTCACTCATCCCTAGTTAGCAATAACACACCTGTTTCCTGGAGAAAATTCATGCCCTCCAAACGCACCTCTTATTTGCGCTCTTCTCCATAAGGCACATCAGGGACATTCTTTGCATTTCTGCACTTCCCAAAATACAGCTACACATATATTTGGAACAGGGAAGAGAAACTTGGAAAGCATCCCATATTCCATGCTTAGTGCTACATCGATTGGAATGGGGATCTTCAAAGCCACCTTTTTGTGTATGCTTTTAAAATCTCCTGACTTGTTTATGATTTTTAATCATTCTATTTTTTTATCTCCTTTATCCAGTATTTACAAAAATAACAGCTTACATAAAATGCACAACTTATAATATTTTTATTGCTTCTCATATAGGACTTTGCCTCATTAAGTCCATAGCATCTGCTTTATAAGGCACAAATGTTTATGGATGTTTTTAAAGAGCGTTCCATCTTCTCACAATTTTTTTTTTTTTGGTTCAGCATTACCTTTATGAGATGGAATAACTTATTTCATGTGTACAATTCAGGACGATCATGCAGTTTAGCTAATATTTAATTTGGGCATAAAGCAAGCTTTATTTAATAAGGGTTTTTTTTAATGTCCTGAAGGTCTGGACATCTGCAACATGCAGGATGAGCATCTCAATAACCCAGAGATTAATAGCATTGGAAATAAGTACAATGAAGCTTTGGAAAAGTTAAGAGTTTCCACTGAAGTCAAAAAAGTTTTTTTTTTTTTTACTGTTCCAAAACTCTAGGGTATTTTTTACTTATATTGTGCAGCCTCTGGAACATTAATCATCTTAGCTTATCAGTTAGTGTGTATTCCTCCCCCCACCGCTGAAATGGAAAAGTCTGAATGATATGCCCTTGTCACAGAACTATAAACTACCTTACAGAATATCTATTGGCAAAGGTGAGGTGTGCATTTGGGTTTTTTTATGAAGTCGGTTTTTTTTTTACTCTGAGCTTCTGAAGTTCCTATCAACTGGAGAGCAACTCTTATCTTGGAATCTCAGTATTCATTTAGATAAGTGTCGTGTCAATCTTCCTAAGACTTATATTAACTATTCCGCATTACACACACACACACACACACACACACACACAAATCTCCAGAACTCTCTCCTTACAACAATGAAGGGAAAAAGATGTCAGAGCCCATTTTTACTAGGATGGCCTGTTAAACATTACCAAAAAAGAGGAAATGCATCAATTATAAAAAAGAGGATGCAAGAGCACACTGATCTGCATAAATTTAAATACTCTTTTTATTATGTATAGATGCAAATGTAGAAATAAACACACAGTACATCCCATCCTACTGGGGAAGACTGTGCCCAAGTGCCCAAGTGCCTGCTCACTCTGCTGTCCAGGTACTAACTGATGATGGGCAACATCAAATCCCCTGAGGTCTCCCTTCTTAGAGTTCTTTATATTTAAACTGGACTTGGGCTGGATACCCTTCAAAGAGAGGATGGTTGTCTCTCAAGTAGGACACATGGCCACTCTAATTTTAGCTGGCCTGGCAAAATCCAGGTTCTTAGTCACATAATTTCCTAACATCCCATCTGCACTATACATTTAAAGCAATATTATACCACTTTAGAGAGTCATGAATCCCCCCAAACAATCTTAGGAACTGTAGTTTGTTAAGGGTGCTGAGAAATGTTAAGAGCCATTGCCAGTCAGTGTATACAATACTGAATTAGATGGATCAGCGATCTGACATAGGAAGGAAGCTTCCTATGTCCCTCTGTTAGAAGCCCAGAAGATTATTCTTCTTTGTCCTCTCACTCCTTGTGACTCTGATAGTCAGTGCTCTAAGCCACACCCATTTCTTCTACCACCTCTGTCTCCTAAAATAGGCCTTTACTTCCATGGACAATAGTCTCCACTCCAGGTTAAGAAGCATGTCATGCCGGAGCACTGATGGCATCTTCCTCTCTTCCTCCCAGGTTGACTGCCAGGAAGGAACAATTGCCCATTGCCTCTGTATGGCCCCTTGATATAGCATCTCATCTCCTTGGCCCTTTGTTTTGGCCTGAAGGCTTAGTGCAGTGGGGAGATCCTCAATAATGCATTAATAAATTACTTATTTATTAGGCATATTTATACCTAGAGATGGGATCCGTTGGCTGGTGCCGCTTCAAAAGCATTCTGTCAAAAGCATTCAATGGAAGCATCCTGCTATCTCTGTTATCTTTTCGGCACCTACTGAAGACCTTCTTCTTTCAACAAACCTTTAAGTAGAGACCTTATTCCAGTCTGCTTCTGTGTTGGAATTGCTTTTTAATATGTTTTAAAGGATGTTTTGTTTTAATATATTTTCAAGTCAGTTTTTACGGTATTTTAGAGTGTTTTTAGTGCTTTTGTTTGCCGCCCTGGGCTCCTACTGGGAGGAAGGGCGGGATAAAAATAAATAATTAATTAATAAATAACCTAGCAGGTCAGTATAAATTTGAATTCATTCTTTGTCTGCTAGCCAGTGCTTTTACCAATCTATTTTTTCTTTTACAAAAAAAATTGATATTGATACTTTGAAAGGAAATATCAATAATTTTGAAAGGAAATATCAATAATTTTGAAAGGAAATATCAATATTATGTGTTGTTTGTAATATCGATGTTTTTGAGGCTTTTTTAAAAAAAGGTTTTTAAAATAGCAGTGGAAAATTGCTACATAAAAATCTGATCTGCAACAATAAAGTTAATTAATGGAGAATTTGGTACCAAAACTGAATTGGGCAGAATTCTAGCATATCCCTAGTCATAGCCTGACCTTCTCATCAGCCCACAGTGGGCTACAAAACACAGATGGCATACAATTAACTACTATAAATCAGCATAAGCAACACAGACCATATAAACAGCTAGGGATGGATGGGGGATTTGTTGGGTCCAAATTTCTAGGTGAACTCACCTGATCTGCACCTCCCTTGACAAATGAAACTCACTTGAAGGATCTGCACTGCACTGTCAATATTTTTGCCATGCAAATGGTTTGGAAGCACAATGTAAATCAGTGTTGGCTTTCTTTTGAATGCTTGAACACAAATGATTGCCATGAGAACATAACAAGAGCCCTACTGGATCAGGCCAGTGGCATATCTAGTCCTGCATCCTGTTCTCACAGTGGCCAGCCAGATGCCTATGGAAAGCCCAAAAGCAGGACCTGAATGCAAGAGCACTTTCTTCTCCTATGGTTTCCAGCAACTGGTTTTCAGAAGCTTATAGCCATCAGGGTTATTAGTCACTGATAGCCTTAACATTCATGAATGTATCTAACCCTCTTTTAAAGCCATCCAAGTTAGTGGCTATCCCTAATTTCTGTGAGAGCAAATCCATGTTATTTACTATGTACCATATGAAGTAGTACTTTCTTTTGTCTGCCTTAACCCTTCCAACATTCAGTTTCATTGCAAGTCCATGAGTTCTAGTGTTATGAGAGAAGGAGAAAAACGTTTCTCTCTCAAGGCCAAAAGGCACAACATTATATTGGCCAGCTCTGATTTACAAAGCTTAGAAGTTTATTTTGGTATTAAGCCATATTAGGAGGCAATATCTGCTCAAGACATTTGGAGAGTTGGTCTAAGAGAGCTGCTTTTTAAACCCCTCCCCCCATTCCATAAAGGAAGTCACAGACCTGAACTTACAAGATCTGAACAGGGTGGTTTACAACAGATGCTATTGGATATCGCTGATTCATAGGGTCGCCATAAATCGTGATTGACTTGAAGGCACATAACACACATACACACACCCACATTTTTAAAAACAGCAAATAGCTGCTTGGAGCATGCATCTAGCAAGCATGGGTGCTAGGGATGGGGTAGAAATTTGATCTGGTTCACATTTAAAGCTGAATCTATCAAATTTGCACTCTTCTAAACAATATGATAACCAAAACACAGCCATCCTTTGAAATTCACACTTACCCAAATTTTGCAATGCAGTTCACTAATCAAGCAATGTTTTTTAAAAATGCATATATTAAGGGAAACGGCACATAAACATGGATATATGAATGAAAATAACATACAAAATGCATTATGAGACATTGCTTGCAAAAATGTGTATATTAGTCAAAACTGCATGCAAAAATGGGTTTATTAGGAGAAATTCACACTGAAATGGTGAAGAATTTTCACGAGGATTTTTTTTAAAAAAAATCACAAATTGCTGCAGGAATGTGAAGAGCTGAATTTAAGATTGGGAAAATGGCAAATGGAGAGAAACAAAACAGACATCCCTAACAACTGCTGCTGCACACTGAAAGTGGGACCATAAATGCCACTGGGGTCATGATGGGAGGAAATGACATGCCCAACAACCACAAACTGTATAGGAAAGAAAATGGCTGTCACTTTTGGCCCATGAAGGGAGGGGGAGCATGTATTGATCGGGATATCTCTTTGCAGACGTTGACCGGGAATTTTGCTCACTTCTGTAGCAGTCTGTTCATTTTGTATATATTAAATATCTTTAGGTGGTGAAGATACGGAAGCAACCCATACCGAAGGTGATGAAAATGGCATTTCCAAAGGATACAGACTGGACTCCCGCAGAAATGACAAGCCCTATTTGTCTACTGAACCATGTTTGTCTCGTGAATAAGGAGCCTTCTAGGTTGTGACTGATGAATTTTAACTTGCCCAGGGAGAAGAAAATGTGCTCCTCAATGTCTTTGTAAGTAGCTGCATTTTTCCTTCACAGATGATTGCCTGTAATGCCGGGGAAAAGAATATCTTTCAAACCAAGGAGTTAGAGAGCATTACTTCCCTCCCTCTCCCCAGCCACCTTTGTTATTGTTTTTCTGTTTTTGAAAATAAAGGTGAATTGGAAGAGAAGTAACAAGTGGAAAGGCATGACAAACACTTCAGTATTTTGCCATTCAAATGCTTTGGAAGCATAATGTAAAGCAGTGTTGACTTTCTCTTGGATATATAGTTGCCAAAGTGTGCAAAGCTGGTATATTGGGCAGCTCTAATCTAATAAGCTTAGAAGCCAATGAGTTGTAGTCAACTAGGTCCTGCTCTGAGTTGACCCATTGAAATTAATAAACCTCAGTCATATTTATTAAGTCCAGTGGATCTACTGTGAGTAGGACCAGCATTGAATACCACCCTATGTTGGCATTATTATTTCTCATTTTCCCCATCTTAAATTCAGTTCTCCACATTTCTGCAGCAATTTGCTGCAGCATTTTTGTGTGAATTTCTCCTAATAAAGACATTTTTGTCTGCAGTTTAGACTAATGCACACATTTTTGCAAGAAATGTCATGTCATATAAAGCATTCTTTGTTCATTTCTATTCTTTTTTTATGCACGCTTCCTCTTAAGATATGCATTTTTGTAAACATTGGGTAGTTGGCAAACTGCATTACAAAATTCAAATAAGTGTGAATTTCAAAGAATGGCTGTGTTTTGGTTCTATTGTTATGGAAGGAGCAAATTTGATAGATTCAGCTTGAAATGCAAACTGAAAATTTCTCAGCCATCACACACACACACACACACACACACACACAGAGAGAGAGAGAGATACACAATGAAATAATTCCATCAAAACATTACAATAAATAATTTAAATTAAAATAGAATAAAAGAAGCCCATGGAAACAGTACAACAATCAAAAATAAAAATGGGAAGTTCAGATGTAGAAGATCAAGGAAATACTTGTCTAAAGGTATTTCTTCGAGAGCCAGGAGAATGCCAATTATGACGGAGGCTCTCGTATTTCAGGTGGGAGAGGCGACCCTATGGCGACTTATGGCGACCCTATGAATCAGTGACCTCCAATAGCATCTGTTATGAACCACCCTGTTCAGACCTTGTAAGTTCAGGCTGTGGCTCCCTTTATAGAATCAATCCATCCCTTGTTTGGCCTTCCTCTTTTTCTACTCTCTTCTGTTTTCCCCCAGCGTTATGGTCTTTTCTAGTGAATCATGTCTTCTCATGATGTGTCCAAAGTATGATAACCTCACTTTCATCATTTCAGCTTCTAGTGACAGTTCTGGTTTAAGTTGTTCTAACACCCAATTATTTGTCTTTTTCGCAGTCCATGGTATGTGCAAAGCTCTCCTCCAACACCGCATTTCAAATGAGTTAATTTTTCTCTTGTCCATTTTTTTCACTGTCCAGCTAGTTTCCATGCACACTCTCACACACCTATCCGCTCTCCTCCATCCAGGCAAGCAAGAGTACAAAGACACATTCCAGCCAGGACAAATCATACTACAGGAGGTGCAAAGCCAAGCCAGTGATGGATGTGAAGTTTGGGAAGTGTGGGTGTGGCCCTATGGGAAGTCCTGGTAGCCATCCGGTTGCACTTCCTCCCCCAAAGAGGTGCAACTAGCACCACTGCATCACTTCTACCATACGCTGAAGGCATGCCTCTTTACCTCGGCCTTTGACACCGAAGATATTTATTATCTATTATGCTGCCCTGGGCTCCTTCTGGGAGGAAGGGCAGGATATAAATCAGTCAATCTATCAATAAATAAACTCTGTTGTTATGACTATAAATACTTTGAACTGATTTTAATACTGTATTTTTATATTACTGCAGCAACCCACTCTGGATGGTAAAGGATGGATAAGAAATTCAATTTTCATTATGATTCATGACAATAATGTTAAAGAGCATGACTACAATTGGATTGGGATCGGTGTTTTTGTCCTTGTTAAGGGCCTCTTTGCACTAGCCATTTAAAGCACTATGATACCACTTTAAACAGCCATGGTCTCCCCCAAAGAATCCTGGGAACTGTAGTTTGTTAAGGGTACTGAGAATTGTTAGGAGAATCCTGTTCCCTTCACAGCACTACAATTCCCAGAATGGTTTAACAATCAACCCCTCTTCCCAGGGAAGTCTTGGAAGTATGTAGTGCAGATGGGGCCTAACTTATGACAAAACAAGTTCTAGTGCTAAGTTTTCTCTCTATTTACTCTGCTTCTAAGGAAAGATATATGCATGATGGGGATCAGCTCCTATTTCTGAATGACAATGTCTTACCATGGCATAGAGCATCTCCCTTCCAATTCACTTCCTAGAGTTTTTAGACATTTTTTTTTAAAAAACAGCAGCAACAGCTAAGTGAGTCATTTTATATCTCCAATCTGCAATGTCAGATTTGGAACTGTGCTGTTATACTATCCAATATGTTCATAGTTAAGCTGTCGGTGTAAAATGAAGATTGTTTTATTACTGATAAAAGTGGTTTCAGACATATTATGTGGAGATGTGTATGATACAATCCAGCAAGATTTATCAGGCACCCATCCCTCTATGCACAGACACAAAATTGAAGAAGTTATGTTTGTTTTGCTTTGAAAGCGAGTCTCTGCATCAATGTAATGGCCACTGGCTACAAGCAATAAAAATCTGGTTGACTGCTGTTACATCAGAGAACCTATGGCCCTCCATATGTTGTTCAACTCCCATCAGCCCCTGCCAGCATGATCAATGGTGAGGGATGATAGGAGTTGTAGTCCAACAGCATCTGGAGGGACACAAGTTCCCCCTCCTTGTCCTACCTCAGTAGTTCCCTAACTGTCCCCCCCAATCAGGCCACTTGTAAATTGCTGATGCTCTAGGCTGACCACTTCCTGATTACGCTGCCTGTTGTGGCAATTTTGATGCACTGTACTAGATGCTATATGATTTGATTGTGTTTTTATTTGCTTTTTTGTGCATTCTGTTTTTTATTTGCATTTTATTTGCATTCCAGAATTTGAACTGTAATATAATAAAATACAATACGAGAAATAAAGGAAACAGTAAAAAATACAATTAAAAATCCTAAATACCAATACCAAAAAATGGTGAGATGCTGTGAACCACCTGGATGAAGCTTATAGGCCACTGGTGGTCCATGGATCACAGTTTGGGAAGCCCTATTCTAAACATTTCTCATGCCGACAGGTTAAAGCTATTCATTAAGTGTCTTCCCCAATGCTAAGATATACTTTACAGGGTCAGCCATTGTGAGGGCAATGCCATCCACCTATAAATCCAATTTGATTATTGTGAACTGTTCTGAGAACTATTCTTACGTGGTATGGAAATATTGTTTAAATGAATGAAATATTGTTTCGCCATGGCAGGACACTGTATGGTTGAATGTATACAGCAGGGGTAGGCAACATGATGTTCTCCAGATATCACTGAACTGCAATTCCTATCACTCTGGACATTGGCCATGCTGGCTGGAGCCCAGTGACATATAGAGGACCACAGGTTCCCCATCAGTACCCTAAACACTGTTGGACCTGAATACCGTAAGGAATTTCTGTCCCCATACCAATCTGCTGGAACGTTGAGATCTGCCTTGGAGGCCCTCAGTTCTGCTCATACTGTTTGTCCATCCACACCAGTAATGGTTCCTCTGGCTGGCAATAGCTCTCCTGGGACTCGAGTAGGGATGGGGGAGAAATTCAATTCAGGTCACACTGTACACACTTTACAAAACAATGTGCAAACCAAAACACAACCATCCATTGACATTCGTATCACTTACCACCTTTGCTCTCTAACCTGACATGCGTGGAACGAACACTCCATGCCCTCTTCATGTGGAGGGGAATGATGTGTGGAGTTAGTAAAATAACAGCAACGAATATGTCTTATTTAAACTTAATTTTAAGTTACATTAATTCTTCCTTCTGAAGCGTGCCCTTCTGCGGAAAGACCGTGATCGAAAACCTTGGGAAGTTTTTAAATCTGCAACATTTTGAGTGTCAAAAATAGCTGACGATATGGAAAATGGGAGCGTTATCGGGCCACAGACGTTTCAATGTGTGTTTAATCTGCGTGTCTCAATGAGGTTTTGGAGTCGGTTGACCTTCATTATTAATTCATTTGGTATATGTTTTAATTGAGATAAATGAGGACGGGGGTTAGAGTTGTGGATATTTCCATACGCCTTGCTTGGATCCTGACTGTGGATGACATGCCATTGAGAAGCCCCACGACAGCAGTGCCTTGATTTTTAAACCATTTCTTTCTCCTCCCCCCTTGCCTCATCTGTCTTTTGATTTTGAGTTGTTCCTGCATCTTTTCTCTGTAAATAGTTGAAGAGTAAGCACTTTTTTTGAGAGAAAGAGCTGTAGGGAGCACAAGATGCCAGTTGCATTTTAACGATATGGTGTATTATCATCCCCCACTGTAGCCAATTCTCTTTTAAATCATGGCAGTTTTCTACTTTAGCCTCCAGCTATAGAATTCTTTTCAACCCAAGAGTGAATCTGGCCTCTTGCCAAACGCATGTGGGTGGGGGTGGGGGAAGAATAAAGGTGTTTTGGTCCAGCAAAGCATTTGGAGTGGCTCTTAGTGATGCAGTCTTAGTAAGGACATCTGCAAAACATTTCCCCCTCTTCTTTTCTTCCCCTCCTCCCCCCCCCAGTGAATCTTCATGTGAAAAGCCTTCTTAATCATCGCCGGTATTGTTTGCATCAATGCAGTTATTTAACTGCACCCCTGGGCGCTTACAAAATCAACAAGAGAGTCTCCTATAGAGTTGTTGTTGTTTTTTTAAGTGGCAGGTGCGAAGTCTGTGTTCTATTCACTTCTAGGTTGGCAGTGGCATTTTCCTGCTAATCTAGAGATAAACAAGAGACAGGTGATGCTCTGTAATGTGCTAGCACAATGTGCTTAAGCATCGACATTTGATTTCCTTGAAAGGAGGATCAGAAACAGCAGCTTTGTTGTCGCTCAGATGTTTGCAGTTTGTAGCAACATGGTTTTACATTGTTTATTCAGGACTTGCGTCTGGCTTTGAGGAAGTCCTGGATAGGCCAGATACAAACCTTTGTGCCACTTTTACAAAAGAAGAGCAAGGGTCATAGCTCGGTGATGGAGAACATGCTTTGCATGCAGATGGTCCCAGGTTCAATCCCTGGTTTTTCTGGTAGCAAGATTAGGAAGACCCCCGCTTGAAGGCAAGGCAGGGATGAAAGGATGGGTCAGTTTTGGTTCTCAGTTCCTTGTTTTGCCAATCTTAACTTTAGTTCTCCACATTTCTGCAGTAACTTGCAGTTTCTTATTTTTAAAAACCCTCATGAAAATTATTTAGCAGTTTAGTGAGGATTTCTCCTAATAAGACATGGTTTTGTCTGCAGTTTAGACTAATGAACACATTTTTGCAAGCAATTTCTTCTAATATAATGTTAGGGATAAATTGAAATCCCCAGTGCTTGTAAAACTATAGTTCACTTGTCATATCTGAACCAGCTTGGGCTTTATGGGAAATAGAACCAAAGTGGCCTTTCTTTGACTTTTGATATAAATGTCGGTTTATTTCCTGGTGACCTGACCCTTACCTACATTCCAGTGGCTCGCATAATAAAAGCCGGTTTAAGCTGGAAACTTCCCTACTATGCATTACTGTATCACATTTATGCTTATGGCCTTGCTTATTGCTACTAAAGTGCCTTGCATAGAAATGTCAAACGCTATTCCGATGCCCCTCATATCCTTGACTTGTAATACTCCTTTTGATATGTAAGCAGAATAATACCATGTCTATGTTTGGTTTAGGGGGCGCCCGGTTGCAGCTGGGCCTCCCCTCAATAGTTGCTTTTGTCTGCTCCTGCATAGTGCTTATCTCAAGGACATGCGAAATATGCAGACATAGAGTCTAAGAGATAGTCTTGATGTTTCCACTTTGTCCTTCCCCCTGTACCCCTTTTACCTCCTTACACATGCCCCAAAGCCATGACAGTTAGCAATTGTTTCTTTTGTATTTTATGACGTGAACCCGATATTGTAAACTTCGGAGTAAACCTATATAAACCCTTGAACACCAATAAACGAGGTTCCCATGCTGACCTGCTTTGGCTTGTAAGTATTGGGTCCCCTTTGCAAAGGTTTTGTCTCGTGTTACTTGATCTCTGATAGTGGGTTCATTTGCACTCAGCTCCGCACTCTTCCCGGGTGTAATAAGCGAGTTGGGGTAGACAGGGCGGCTTGCGTGTTGGGTTTGGACCTAACAATAATATGCTTTATTTCCACTAATATATACATTTTAATGCACATTCCCACCTAATATATGCATTTTTAAAACACTATTTGGTTGGGGGACTGCATTGCAAAATTTGAATGAGTGCAACTTTCAAAGGATGGTGTATTTTTATTCTCATATTGTTTTGGAAAGTGCAAACTTGATAGATTCAGCTTTAAATGAATTGAATTTCTCCCCCAACCCTAACCAGGCCCAGTGGCCAGCTGTGGCCCTCCAAGCCACTCTGTCTGGCCCTCATAACTTTCCCAAGCCATGCGTTCACACCAGCTGTGCTTCACACCCACCTTGAGTGTTTTTGCCGGGCTGTCAAGTGTCTTTGAACTGTGATAATACCTCTCACTTGCCCGGATGGAGGATGGAAGGGGGTATGTGTGAGTGTGAACCCCACAACAGCTTACAAAACTGTAATTGAAAACATTATAAGAAACAAAAATCGGTAAAATTGCCAATTTAATAGTAATGTTATTGCTTATATTGATAAGCCAGTGCTTCAGTAAGATTACAAAGCAGAGCAAAGAAGACCAGGGGGCATCAGAATAGCAGAATCCAATCAAAGGTCTCTAAAAGTTCCAGCAAGCAAAACACTTTTCTCAAATAGGCACCTGTTGAATCATATTGGAAAGCAAGAACATAGGAAGCTGCCTTGGGCTGAGTCAGACCATTGGTCTGTCTAGCTTAGTGTTGCCCACACTGACTGGCAGTGGCTTTCCAGAGTTTCATACATGCCCTACCTATGGATGCCAGGGATCAACGCTGGGACCTTTGGCATGCAAAGCATGTGCTCTAACACTAAGCCATGCCTTTCCCCCAAATTTGGAGAGTTCCAAAACTCAGGGTAACCACTGTAAAAGCAGCCATAACTTCACCACTGAAGATGGAGGCACTTAGAACATGGCATCGGATGAAGATCTTAACCATTAGGCACCAGTATTAGAATGGACACATTCACTTGGTTAAGACCTGGGAAGCCTGGGGTGCATCTACTTTACAAACCTATATTGGTTTCACTCTCATGGTGTCCCTCAAAGAAACTTGGGAAATGGAGTTTATTGAATGGGATAAGAATTTTCAGTTAGATGAAGTGGATTGCCCGTGAAATCAGATTGCCAGTGGTGTAGATATGCCCTTGCATTTGCCATTTCTTCGAAATCAGAAATGGGGAGCCTGTGGCCCTCCAGGTGTTGCTAGACTATTTATTAAATAAAATTATATCCCTCCCTTCCTCCCAATAGGAGCCCAGGACTACAACACACAGCATCAATGACCATTGGCTATGCTGGATGGGGCTGATGGGAGATGGAGTCCAATGACATTTGGAGGGCCACAGTTTCCCCATCCCTGCTCTAAGTGAACCGGTCTCTCTCTCTCTCTCTCTCTCTCTCTTTCTCTCTCTCTGGTCACACCCACACCATACATTTAAAGCACATCACTCCCCCCAAAGTATCCTGGGAACTGCAGTGTGTTAAGGGTGCTGGGAATTTATTATTATTATTATTATTATTATTATTATTATTATTATTATTATTATTATTATTATTATTATTATTATTATTATTATTATTAAATTTGTATCCCGCCCTTCCTCCCAGCAGAAGGAATTTAGCTATGTAAGGGGGAGACTACAGTTCCCAGGATTCTGTGGGGGAAGCCATGATGGTTAAAGAGATACAAAATGTGTTTTCAATGTGTGCTGTGGATCTAACCTCTTTGTCTTGTATATGTCTGTCTGCCTGCCTATCTCTCTGTCTGTCTGTCTTTAAATCGCACTTTTACAACCAGTTGGTAAAACTGCATTGTCAGTCTTTCTTCTTCTTCTTCTTCTTCTTCTTCTTCTTCTTCTTCTTCTTCTTCTTCTTCTTCTTCTTCTTCTTCTTCTTCTTCTTCTTCTTCTTCTTCTTCTTCTTCTTCTTCTTCTTCTTCTTCTTCTTCTTCTTCTTCTTCTCTCTCTCCCCCCCTCTTCCTTTTTCAGTGATGCCTTACCATTATTGGATGTCCCTCTCCCACCCTTTCCCCCCCTTTCCTACAAAAGTAATCAACATGATTTCTGTCTTTCCTTCTATGACTGCATTGGCTCCTCTGATTTGCTTTGTTCCATTCCCACCCTTCTTCTTCCCTGTCTATTTTGATGTCATCTGCAATCCCGTCCATCCTGCTGAGCATCCTATAATGAAAGTAGTTTGTATAAATAATTAAAAGCTGGGGTTCACACTGCGATGTCTGCAACAATGGTCTTGTTTTTGGCAACTTGATGGAAAAGATTTGATTTACATCTGCTCTGGGTATTTTATTCCCTATCTTATTAAAGCTTACAACTGTGGATACACCACTGGTTGTGTATGTGTGTGTGTGTTGTCTTCTTTAAATGGGGGAATGCTGCCAACCCTTTTTCAGATGACGAGAAATTATCTTCAATTAAGAGATAGTATCAGTGGAATACAACATTGTCACAGAGTAATGGTCTCCTGCTGTTTTGTTAAATGCCAAGGTAAACCTGCGGCATTTATCAGAAATTAATGTCAAAGCAAAGTCGAAAGGTTTATCTTGAAAGCTAGAGATGTTAGAACTGTGAAAAGATGCATCTATGAAGAAAGTGCCTCTTCCCACTCCCTACCCAGCTATGCTTGGCATCTAGTTGAGAATTCACGCAGTGAGCACCCACCCTGAAGATTCAGAAGCTAGTCTGGGTCTTGGTTCAGCAAGGCTTGTAAGCACCTCATGAAAAGCTCCTACTTCAGTGTTTTGTTAGAGGACTTGCAGTACTGTTTTAAGAGGGCTTTAAAGGGGGATTTGTTGAGGGTTGTTTTGTCAGTGGATATGATCAAGGTCTCTGGATACTAGATGTGGTTAAGGAATGCAAGGGGCCTGCTTGCTTGCATGTTAAGATCCACAATGGAGGCCCTCATTTGCCCATCACAAATTCCAGTGAAGCTGGCAGATACGAGGGACATGGTTTTGTCCGTGTTGGCCCCCATGGCTCTGAAAGTCATTGTCAGCTGACTTTCCCCTCATGTATGCATTTTTGTACACATGCTGTGGTTGGAGAACCACATCACAAAATGTGGAGAATTGCACTGGTATTGTAGTAACTGGGTACTTAAAAATGGTATTTGGACATTATATGGCTTTTGGAGAGAGCAACGTTAAAAAAAATCTAAACATGTAACATAAACATGATAACAGCTAGTCTCACAACACCACATCCCAATAGTGAGGTCATCCCTCACTCCCCTGCACACACACTATATCTGCTAAAGTTCTCTGGCTTTAGCTCAGAGTGGCAATAGAGAGACCTTTGGGGTGCAATGTTTTTGCAGTTCTCCCTCAACCCTCAGTGTTCTTATGCTGGTGCTCACTTCTGCTCTTCTCGCTAACAGAACCACAGCAGACATGGGCATAAACAGCTCCTCTGAGAGTTCAAAGGGGAGGGCCTCATCTGTTATGATAAGCACACTGACCTCATCTAAAGCCAGGCCTTGTGCAGGGCTGAGCAGAGCTCTGGTGTTGCCTCAGCAACAGTCAGGCTTGAAGTGAGCCTTATATCGGAGCAGAAGTTGTAAGCTCTGCCTTTGCTGAAAGGTGTCCCTTCAGCAGTCTTTACTCCAGTGGAGCAGGGGAGACTCTGGTTGTACTGTGGCTTCTGTGATGGAATCCTCTGAGTCAGAGGACAGCAGTGTGACATCCTTGAGCCAGAGGGGCAGCAGTACCATGGACTCCTCTTGTGGACTAGCTTCTAGATTTGGCCCTGCATGCAATTCCCCTTCTGACTGGGAGTCCTCGATCTTATCCCCTGAAGAAGAGGAAGCCGATCACAGGCCATGACATGAACCTGACTCCTGCCAATGTTCCCCCGTTATGGTCTCCAGTCACAGGCTAGCAGCCCAGGCAACAAACCAAAGGACAATATGGGCAACCATCTCCTGCCTTGAGAAATGGCATTAAATTTTATCGAAGCTCTTTTGCCTCCTCCTGAAATTCCCAGAGTTGTTTTACCTGAAAGGAACCCTCCACACTCAGACTGATTTTTGCTGTCGGTGAAATTTGCTTGCCACTGAACAGCGAAGCGAAAGACACCCGAGAAGCTATGGGAATTTTCTTAACTTTCCTTGAGACACCAACCAACATTTTCCTCAAGCTGTTTCTTGGATAGGAACATAGGAAGATATTTTACACTTAGTGAAACCGTTGGTCCATCTAGCCCAGTAATGTAGACACAGGCTGGCAGCAAGGGTTTCAGGCAGGGGTCTCTCCCAGCCTACCTGGAGATCCCAAATATTGAACCTGGGACCTTCTGCTTTCAACGCAGATGCCATACTACTGAGCTATGGGCCTTCCCCCTTACGTGGTTCAACTGTACAGATGGCAAAATATCTTCAGCTTCTGGTGCTGGTGAGGCAGCAACTATGTGTAGACCAGAGCTTGGAAAAGTTACTTTTTAAAACTACAACTCCCATCAGCCCCAGCCAGCATGACCACTGGATTGGGCTGATGGGAGTTGTAGTTCAAAGAAGTAACTTTTCCAAGCTCTGCTGTAGACATAAGAACATAAGGAGAGCCTGAAGGATCAGGCCAAACGCCTATCTAGTCCAGCATTTTGTTCTCACAGTGGCCAACCCAGATATCTATAGAAAGCCTCCAAGAAGGTCCTGAGTGCAATAGCACTCTCTCCTCCTGGGGTTTCCAGCAACTGCCATTCAGAAGCATACTGCCTCTGACAGTGGAGGTGGAACACTGCCTTCAGGGCAGTTGTGGCAGTGGAATCCACCCTGGGTTTTAGTATGAACTCTCAATGAGCTATACAAGGTGCTCCACTGACATTGAGCCACCAGCCGACAGTGCCTCGAGGTTAGTAGCCACTGATTCTCCAACAAATTGTTTAAACCACTTTTTGAGCCATCCAAGTTGGTGGCCCTCACTGTGCCTGTATGATCGACCTGTAAGAGAGATTGGATTCTAGTATGTCAAAGTCTCAGTTTAGGACACACCTGTTTTTCTGTTAGACCTTACAGGCAAATCCTCGGTTAAGAAACTCTGTTTCTTAAAATCCTTTTGCTCTGCTTCTTGTTGTATGGAAGCACTTCCCTGAATGTCACAAGGTGTCTTCTGCCTTTTAAGCCTTAAATTAAGCATATAAAGAACTCTA
Source organism: Rhineura floridana (assembly GCF_030035675.1). Classification (NCBI taxonomy): domain Eukaryota; kingdom Metazoa; phylum Chordata; class Lepidosauria; order Squamata; family Rhineuridae; genus Rhineura; species Rhineura floridana. The sequence continues at coordinate 30,630,303 of NC_084492.1, read as the reverse complement.
GTAGCTGCTTAGCCATGTGTTTAATTGCTGTAGAAATAGGCACACCAATGTCAAATTGCCCTCATGTTGTCTTTCTCAATTAAGTTGCAAATTGCATATATTATTTGTCATGCTGCCTTTCCAGTGGGCAAAACAACCCCTCCTTAGTGAGCTGCTTTGATGGTAACTTGTTTACATGGCTTTAAAAAGTCGTCACTGATTCATAGTCTGGTTCACACATGTATGTTCATCTCTTGCTGGCTGGAACAATCACATTTTCGTTTAACTTGTTGCTGATTTTATTGTAATTTTATTGTAATATTGTATTTTAATCTTGTTTTGTTCACCGCCCAGAGAGCTACTCGCTATGGGCAGTTTAAAAATGAAATAAAATAATAATAAATAAATAATAATAATTTCAAAGAGAGCCTTCACAAGTGGTTCCTGCCACAGAGAGTTGTAATGTGGAATATGCTCCTGTTCAGGGGGCAGTCAGCCATGTATGCCCTTTTCCAGGTTGCTCCATTCCATTTCCCCTCCACCTGATTTCCCATCTCAACCTCCACCCCCAAAAAAGGGCAGTCAGCATTTCATTGATAACTGAGCACCCTCACTCCTCATTGGACTGTTTGGAGGGCCCTCCCATTTTGCTTTGTATTTCTTCAAGCCTTGGGGTTCCTTCGAACCTGATGTTCATGAACGGTATCATTCTGGCTACATAAGGTTTACAACACAAAAACACATAAGATTCAACACCCCACAAAAATACAAACACACCACAAAACCCTGCAGACATCTTATCAGGAGGTCCGTTCTGCACAATATAGGCATTGGAGCTTTATTGTGGTAGCACTTATCTTTTGGAATGCCCTCCCATTAAATATTAAGTATAAAATGATGAAACTGAGGTTATCATACTTTGGACACATAATGAGAAGACCTGATTCACTAGAAAAGACAATAATGCTGGGGAAAACAGAAGGGAGTAGAAAAAGAGGAAGACCAAACAAGAGATGGATTGATTCCATAAAGGAAGCCACAGACCTGAACTTACAAGATCCGAACAGGGTGGTTCATGAGAGATGCTATTGGAGGTTGCTGATTCATAGGGTCGCCATAAGTCGTGATCGACTTGAAGGCACATAACAACAACAAATATTAGACAGCCAATGTCTCTGTTGTCTTTTCGGCTCCTACTGAAGACCGTCCTCTTTCAACAAGACTTTTAAGCAGAGACCTTTATTCCTGTCTACATCTGTATTGGGATTGTTTCAAGATGTTTTGTTTTTTAAATATGTTTTTATTGTTTTATTGCTTCTGATTTTCTTCTGGGCTCTGGGCTTCTTCTGGGAGAAAGAGCAAGATGTAAATTTAATCAAAACATAAGAAGAGCTTGCTGGATCAGACCAAGGTCCTATCTAGCATCCTGTTCTCACAGTGGCCAAACAGATGCCTCTGGGATGCCTGCAAGCAGGACCTGAGAGCAACAACACTTTCCCCTCCTGTGGTTTCCATCAAGTGATATTCAGAAGCATGTTGTCTCTGACCATGGATAAGATCAGCAATGATGATGGCGACAGTTGTACTACACATGCTCTATTTTTATTTATTTATTTATTATTTGATTTATATCCCACTCTTCCTGCCAGCAGGAGCCCAGGGCAGCAAACAAAAGCACTAAAAACACTTTAAAACATCATAAACACAGACTCCGGCTGCTTTCACACATGGGGCTGATTGTGTTAGTTTAATGGATTAAAAAGGTAGCACTTCTGTCCCAATTTCTAAAATCCCTTCCACAGTGCAGTGCCTGTTGCATTAAGGAACAGCAGCTTTTTCAGCTGATATACCGGCATTTTGCGCAACTGTCTTTCACACGGCTTGTTTTCGTCCCTCACCCATGCACACTGTTCCTCACTGTGTCGGACATCTCGTCCCATCGCCATGAAAGCCCTCTCCCTTTAGGATCTGACTTTTTAAATTGTTTTAGTTGTATCAAGACAGAGGTATGTGAGGGAAATGCTGCTGCTATCTGCACCGATGCAGAATACCAGTACAACGTTCATCAGGCAAAAACCCCACAAAAAACCTGCACCACTAAACGGCGGGAACACACTGCATGCTGGGATGCCTGTCACATGAGCAGCTGCAGCTAGGAATAAACTCCTGCAATCTTCCGGGTTCCCAGCCTTGCTAGCAGATTATTTCTGGTATCATTTATCATGGAAATTAGCGCTAAACTTCCACTACATTCCACTAGAATTCTGGAGCTAGCTTGTGCGTCATATGAAAGATCAAATGTAATGCACAAATTACCAGGTAAGAAATCATCAGAATAATGGAATAAAGTGCAGTGTGAAAGCAGCCTTTAAAATACATTAAAACAAAACATCTTGAAAAAACATTTTTAAAAGCTTTCAAGACATGTTAAAAAAAGATTTAAAAACATATTAAAAAGCAATTCTGACACAGACACAGACTGGGATAAGGTCTCTACTTAAAAGGCTTGTTGAAAGAGGAAGGTCTTCAATAGGCACCAAAAAGATAACAGAGATGACGCCTGTCTAATATTTAAGGGGAGGGAATTCCACAGAGAATTCTAAGCCGGGGGCTTCATGAAAGAGTTGAATCTGAGAAAGAATTTGAAAAGAGAGAGTGAGAGATTGAAGGTAGGCAAGGCAGACAAGGGGCAGCACGCAGTGGTTGCTGATGGCTCCCTGTCAGTGAGAAATTGGAGTCTGCATTGGGTTTTAGTCCAAACTTTCAAGGAGCTGTCCGTAGTGCTGAACTGACTGGCAGAGGCTCTCCAGAGTTTCAGACGAGAATCTCCCCGTCCTACATGGAGATGCTGGGGACTGAAACTGGGACCTTCTGCATGCAAGGCAGATGCTCTACCATGGAGCTCCAGCCCTTCCCCTACAAGAACGGCTTTTCTTCCATTTTAATTTTTGTCAAAGCCTTGTTATGTGTGTGTTAGGGATCCATGGATCAGTCTATTTCTCCTCTATGCCAATTTCACATGTGCTCATTCACAACTGCATTCTATTCTGCTTCTTCATTAATCTGTTTTTTTTAAAAAAAATACTTAATTTCAAATTTCAATACACATTTTATAACAAAAATAAGCATTTAAAGACATAGTTAAGTAAGTATATATTTGATAACAAAATAAATATTTCTCTCTTTGTATTTTATCTTGAGGCCACTTTCCCCCCAAAATATTGTATCCTCAAATATGCATTTATTTATGTTTTTATACATTTTGGTATGGTGTTAGTCAGAAATGTGTTGCAAAATCTGGAAAAGTGCAAAATCCAAAAGATAAGCCCAATCCTACCCATGTATTAGTCCAGCCAAATTAGATGTGGTCCAAACAAAATTCTCTTCCATCCCTACTATGCATCCCCAGTCACCGCCAAAGTAGCTGGTTGGTTGCTCCTGGGAATGTTGCACTTTCCTGGGGAGGGGGGATAGCTCACCCATAGAGCATCTGCCTTGCATGCAGAAGGTACCAGGTTCAATCCCCAATGGCATCACTAGGTAAGGCTTGGAGAATCCTGCCTGAAACCCAGGAAAGCCACTGCCAGTCAGTGTAGACAGTACAGAGCTAGATGGACCGAAGATCTGACTCCATATGAGGTAGCTGCCTACGTTCCTGAAACTCATCTTGCAGCCAATTGAAGTAGGCCCTTCAGTGTAGTCCTTTCTTGTTTTGACATATAGAAACATAAGACACTTCCTTATATGGAATCAGACCAGTGGTCCATCTAACTCAGTATTGTCTACACTGACTGGCAGTGACTTTCTAGAGTTTTGGACAAGGGACACTCCCAGCCCTACCCGGAGATGCCAGAGACTGAACCTGGAAGCCTCTGCATGAAAAGCAGGTGAGGAAAAGTATGCTAAAGACTGTCCTGTCTGCCTAGGCATTTCTTGACTATTGATAGTGGCTGTTGCATTTGCTTCTTGGTCACTGTGAAGATTGTGTTTATTTTATTGCATTGTTTAATGTTGCTTATTATTCACTGTACACCACTTTGACATTCTCAAATATTAAGCATTATATGTTTTTTAAAACATCCTCATGTAATTCTTTCTCATCTTGGTTCCTTCCCATCTTCCAAACATAATGTTGCTATTGATTTTTTCTTGTGCTTGCTTTCCTGGTCTGTGATGGCTGTGGCTAAAGGCTCACCCTTGCAACGATGCTCGAAGAAATACTAGAATCTTTCCAGTCCATAATGATTGCCCATCAATTCCTACATTATTTGCTCATGAAGCATGGTCCTTCTGGCTTGTTTCTATCAGCAAATGCTAGCAAGAGCATAATAGGATTTAATGTATGCCCTTCCTTGATGGCTACAGGTAAGTGTAGAAAGACTGTAAAAAAAAAAGAACTGTGAAAAATCATTTTGCTTTTGAGCCTCCAATTATAGAGACATAGAGACAATTCAGCCCATTCTGTATGACGGAATATCCCCATGGGTGATACCACAGCCAGGCAAGAGAAAAAAACAGCTGCTTGCACTAATTTTTAGTTACTTCAGTATTTCATGGCTGGGAACAGAGGATATCAGGAGCAACAATAATGGGGTATTTTTAGCTAGATCATATTTATTACCATTTAACTGTGTGATGAATGAAAAGTCATGTGTCTGAGAGAAGAGAATGGGGAAGGGCTGTAGCTCAGTGATGGAGCATCTGTCTTGCATGCAGGAGTCCCAGGTTCAATTCCTGGCATCTCCAGATAGGGCTGGGAATGTCCCTGGAAAGCCGCTGTCAGGTGGTGTAGACAGTATCAAGCTAGATGGAGCTATGACGGTATAAGGCAGCTTCCTGTGTTCCTGTGTAATGCCTGGATGTACAGCCAGCTTGTACAAGCTAGGGTTGTGCAAGCCCACCCCCAATCCAATCTAGTTATCTGGATCTGGCCCCAATTCAGTTTGGATCAATCCAGACCCAATCCAGGCCTAGATCCAGAAATCTAAACCTTGTACTCCCATTCACTTACACTGCGAAACCAAAATGGCCGTAACTTTTTTTCTGCAAAGGTGCCTTGCTCCTCTGCCTCCAGATAAGCAACAGCCACCCACCTGCCTGCTAGCTAGTGCAATGGCTCCACTGCAGCCAGCAAGTTGCTACAATTTGTACTGTAATTTTGGATTATATTGCATTGTAGGGTTTTTTCCAGTTTCATTGTTATATATACACTAGGAATGTGCAAGAATTCCATCCAATTCAGATTTGGTACCAAATTTTAAATTAATTTGCTTATTCTCTATGGTTGCAGATCAGATTTTTATGGAGTGATTTTCTGCGACTATTTTTGAAAACTGAGGGGTTTTTTTAAGATCCGCCTTTAAAATATCAATATTAAGAATGACAATTTTATCAATATTTCCTTTAAAAATACTGCTATTAATATCAATATATTTTTGAGAGGGGAAAAATTGATCGGTAAAAGCAGTTGCTAGTGGACAGGGAATGAACTTGAATTGATCATGTTTGTTAGGTCAACAGAATGCTTTCAAACTGGTCAACAGTTCCCATCCCATTAGGCATACACACACACATATTATTATTATTATTATATAGTAACAGTAACAACAACAACAACAGCAGCAGCAGTAGCTCTTCAGGTCATATGATCCTGTTGTCTGAAAGGCACAGTACACCACTAGTATACTACTGAATCCAGATACTGCAAAACTGAATTAAAAACTGCTTGTGCTCAAAATCGTGTCACCTGAAGAATTCTTCCATATAGCACAACTGCTAATAAAAATACAAATGCAGTTAGTGAGAATTCTTCCTGCATGCAAAATCTGTGCTTGACCCCTGAGCTATATCCCTTTCCCCAAGAGCTCAGCTCACCTTTCACCTATTAGATTTGACCTCACAACCTTCAAGTACAAAGCTAGCAAAAGCACCATGGCCAGAGCTCTGAGCTACCCTTTGCGGCCTATTGCCGAAATAAAACACAAACACCATTCATTGGGTTAAATCATGGGCCACTTTATTAAACGGAATCAATTGGAATAATGAACCTGCAGAGGGGAAATCAAGTGCGGGAGCATTCTGATGATCCAGGCAAAGCCTGCTTGCAGCCATAGGGCGACCAAACCTTGCCTGAGCCCGGGGCTGCCCTGTGCCAGACCCCCAGCTCAGGCCACACCCAGAAGATGTGTAGGGGGTCCAACCCGCATCACCGCCACCCGGAGCCGTGAAACTCCGAGCGGATGAGGCACGTTGGCCCCAAAGGCGGCCCGTGTTCTGCCCCCCGGGCCGTATAGCCCTGAGCTGCAGGCCCCCGGACCGCCAATCGCCCCCAAAGGTGCCTAAAGGTGTCACCTAGCTGCCCTTTCCCTTTAAACTTTTTCCCGCACTTCTTTGCCACAAAAGGGGGACAAGCCTCTGCTTAGTCTCCCTTTACCCCACACCCGATAAGAATCTCATGCAGACCCCTCTGCAGGTCCATCAGGAGGATGGCATCGTTGCCTCCCGAACTGCATGTCCAAGCATGTCTGCCACTGAGTGCCTTGCCCTCCATGTCCGACCACAGCAGACAACCCAAGGCTACCGAGGCCTCGACTGCATGTCCTCACATGCCTGCCACTGAGGGCCTTGCCCTCCATGTCTGACCACAGCAGACGACCCAAGGCTACCGTGGCCTCAACTGCATGTCCTCACATGCCTGCCACTGAGGGCCTTGCCCTCCATGTCTGACCACAGCAGACAACCCAAGGCTACCGAGGCCTCGACTGCATGTCCTCACATGCCTGCCACTGAGGGCCTTGCCCTCCATGTCTGACCACAGCAGACGACCCGAGGCTACCAAGGCCTCAGCTGCATGTCCTCACATGCCTGCCACTGAGGGCCTTGCCCTTCCTGTCTGACCATAGCAGACGACCAGAGGCTATTGTGGCCTCAACTGCATGTTCTCACATGTCTTGCCCTTCAGTAACCTTCTGCCCAGAACCTGCTGGAACGACATGGGTAGGAGACCATTCCAGCGCATACTCTGTCGACCCAGTCACCAAACCATGGCCCACCATCAGAGGCCCAGCTGTGAACCAATGTGCGTTTGCGGCCCCAAGGCCAGCCTATGAGCTCATGCCATGGCTGCAGAGTAGACTGCGCGTCTGCTCCATCCCCGTCCAGCAACCTGCCAAAAACAGAAACAATCGTGAACAGTTGGGTCCCAGACCTTCAGACTCGCCCCTGGGGTGAATGTATTCCATGCGCCCCCTACTTCCACCTCCTAACGGCCTGCACCTGCATATACAAAACCAAATAGACCGTCCCAGGTAGGCAATTCCACTGCCAGGTAGGCAACCCCAATTCCGGAGGGGCATGGCCCTCAAACCCCCATGGGTCCGCTCCCAGGCATCGCGACACTAGACCGAAACTTTATGAGGGAAGATCGCTCCCCCTGAATATCAGGCAACCAGGCCTATAGCTTCCGGCCAAAAACACTATGTCGCCGTCATGGGGAAGTGTCCAGTCCAGGGGAGGGTAAAATAATGTGGAATGACTCTTGTACCCCTGGTCTGCCTGGAAACAAACCTTGGACCCCAGGATGGCTCGAAGGGAAGTCTGACCTGGCCCCAAACACCCCCACCCCCCATCCGGAAGGCTCCAAAATTAAGTGTGAGGGGTGCTACATGTAACCGCTGAGCTTTGAAGCATGATGGTCACAGGGCACCTCCCTGATCAACAATCCCTGGCGGGTCAGGTGAACATGGAGGGTGAGGATAAGGGGTATGGGGGTGTGCATGGGCCAGCTGGCCAGCACATGACATATCCCAAGACATGTGAATGGTCCTAAAGGCCCCCTGCAAGCCTACCTTGCGACACACTGGCAGACAAGCTTTACTCCTACCATCTGTGATGAATTCCAGGACGTGATTCCTAGGAATAGGCCACACTTTGCATAGCCCCTGCCATCCCCCAACTCCCAGGAATCCCCTCCTGCCCTGACCATCTCTGACTCCCCTCCCCCATCTCCCAGTATGCGGTATGGGACTAGCAGAGTCGGTCCTTCCTCTAACTGAAACACCATTGACGCACTGCAGGAACGGAGGGGGCCACACCGCAGGTTGGCGCATAAGGCAGCCAAAACCCTGAACCTGTGGTAAGGCTGTGAAATCCCTGTTATGGCACTATAAACCCCACCGCAGAAGGCCCCCAATACCTGAAGGGCAGAAAGCAAACACTTTCCCAGCCCCTGAAAACTTCAGGATCTTGATCTGCAACAATTCAAGCTTTTCCCAGGCAGCCTGCAGCCCTGGGTCCAAAAGTCGATTTTAATACCCTGGAAGGTGAACACTGGGGCAGGATCCTCCACTTCCCCAGCTGCCAAAAGAACTCCCCAGTTCATAGCTACGCTATAAACTGTGCCATCAAGCGCTAACATGCACCCAAAGTCTGCCCTACCCGAGAACTGGACATCATGAAAATAGTGCCCCACCGCTTCTGGGGCCTCTCGTCTCCTGGCTGTCCCTTCCAAGAAGGGGCTGAAGTGCTCCATGCAAGAATACAGCAGCCCATAGGTAATGCTCTGCTGCATAGTTGACCTAAAAAGCAAAACTCAGCAGCTCAAAATCCACCATGTGTAACAGCTGGCAACGCAGGCAGATTAGCTGCCACACTTGCCCATAAGGCATCTCTGCCACAGGTGCGCACTATATTGAATGAAGTGTAGTGCACTGTGCATAGACTATCTGGTATGAAGCCATCACTGACTGACCCCACTTGTATGACGGATGGTGAATCAGGTAGACTTTGCCCACTGCCACTTTGGGCACTATACGGGGGGGCACTGAGAGAGCAGAGGTAGGGGATGATGGGAAGGGGCCAATAACCCTGCCCAACTGTATGTCTTCATCAATTGTCCCCTGGACCAGTGCGTCCATAGGATCCGGAAAACCGCATAATAAAGAAAAACCACATCATAAAATGAGTCTCCCCATAACTGGGCAGTCTGCAAGCAAGGTCCATAGCCCTCGAGCGTAGCTGGGAAGGGACACTTTTCTCAAGCAGCCTCTGCTGGGGGCTGCTTCCCACTCCTTTGGGGGGCCCTGGCCCCACATATCCTTCTGGCTTGTTGTTGTGCCTTTAATAGCAGGTTCGTATTCAGCAGTTATTAGATGGCATGGAGTTAAGCAATGTCATCTTCTAATGTCTGCAGATCAAATGACTCTTAAAAGCACAGGACTAGAGGCCTGTAAAAAAGGTGGGCACCTTATCTACAGACCAGTTTGTAAACTAGCTAAAGAGAAGATGCAAGCAAATGTGCAGCCTGCACGTGATTAATTCCATTATGTTTAAATAATTTACTCAGAGAAATATGAATTGGACCAATTCTATGCATACTTACTTATGAGAAAATCCCCGAGTGTATCGTTACTTCTTCCCCGGAAGGGTGCATGTGATTGCACACATACAGCAGAATCCTATGTGTGTTTACTCAGAATACCACAGATTAAATGGGTCTTAGGACAGAGGTTTATGGGACTTAACTGATGGAAAGGTTCATATATTTTTACCTGGGTTTTGAAGAACGTATTTGGGGGGGGGAGAAGCTTGACAGTGAAAAAAGGGGGGGATGAGTTCCCTTTGCATTTGGAGTTGAAGTAGTTTTGGAGGTGAGGTTGCAGCACTAACTGGGGGTCCCTACTGGCTCCTGCAGCCTCCTTTCTGTCTCCAGCTGCCCCCCACCCTCATCAAAAAGCCTCTGCTCTTTGTAATTACATTGCATTGCTCCAATCCAAATGGCCGCTACGTTATGACAGAGCATCTTCCTAGGTTATTCTGCAAAAGAAGTGGCGGCCACAGGCAGCAGGAGGGTGTGGGAGTGCAGGCAATTTTTTGGGGGGCCCTCTCATCTCAAGTTCTCCCTAATTGACTAACCCCTTCTCTGAACTTTCCTGGTTTGCAAAACAGTGAGGAAGTGGGATGGCCTTCTCAGTACATCCCTTAATAAAAGCATCCCCTCTCCAGCTGCCCCTGGAATGCCCCCAGTGTCAGATAGCCCACTACCTCTCTAGGTAATTGGTAACTGAAAAGTAACATTTAGTTTAAACTAAAAATACACTTCAGTATCAAGAAAAGGAGTCTATTCCTATTTTGCTTTCTGTAATGGGAAGGGGACCCCAATAGAAGTATCTCCTGGCCCTAACTGGAGGTTTGCCACCCATTACAGCATTGTGAGAGACATGTAGTGAGCAAGCGGCAATGTCAATTGCCACATAAAGTGTGGAACTGGACCTAAATACATAGAAGAGTAGAGAGACAGCTCTTCGTCTATGCATCATCCCTTTACCTGCTGCATTACTATGCTTAGAGAAACAGACAGGAGCTCTCCATGAATACTTGCCTCTATGTTCTGCACAGAAGCCTGCCTGCATAAATATTTTGTTTAGTTTAAATAGAAAATCCTTAAAATAACCTTTTCCCCTACTGTTCTTTTCAAATTATATTTAATCCATAAAAATGCTGACTGTGATTCACCTTCAGCTAAAGTAAACATTTCTCTCTGCATACTTAAAACACAGACACACATGCCCTGGGTTGCAAGACATATTTGGCCTTTTCAATCTCTCTTTTACTATCAGCATAGAATTAAATTTTAAACATTGTCTCTCCCCCTACTCCACATATTCCAGGTTTATGATAGAAAGTCTAGGGTACTATTTAACTAGAAGTAGGTTGTTGTGTTTCCCTTAATCCCAAACATTATTTCTATGATAAATGATGGAATCAGAAGGTGATAGTTTGAAGGAAAGAAACAGGAGAGAGCAGAAGAGCATCAAAGGTGGCCCCATAGCAGTGCAGTTTGTTTAGGCCTGACATGTTCTGAATTAAAGATTCTTCCTCAGGGGTAACTGAAACTGAAACTGTAACTGGAAAGCCACCCGTGCCCCGCTGCGGCTGAAAGTCCTCACGCGTCTCGTCGCAGCCGCAAGGCCGGCCCATCAGAGGCCTCACCGCGGCTGAAAGTCCTCCCGTGCCTCGCCGCCGCTGGAAGTCCCCATGTGTCTCGTCGCAGCCGCGAGGCCGGCCCATCAAAGGCCTCGCCGTGGCCGGAAGGCCTCCCGAGCCTCGCCGCGGCCCGAAGGCCCCTCGCGTCCCGCTGCCGCCGCTGCCCCCGCTAGGCCGGCGCACCAAAGGGCCCGCCGCGGCCGGAAGGCTCCCCGCGGCGTGCAGCAGCCGCCGCCACAAGGCCTCCGCCGCCAAAATTCAAAGGAGGGCGGGAGGCTGGTGGAGTGGCCTTAAATGGCCTTCAGCTGCCCCGCCTCCTTACTGTGCGTCACGACGGCGCGCTGGCGCGCCACGTGCGCACGGACACACCCTTGATGGCGGCCTGGCTTCGGCAGCAGCCGCAAACACGCCCCTTTGCCCGGCAGGTACCGGGCACGGAACGGGATTCTGAGGAAATTGCTACTTAACAGATAGAGATTTTCATTAATAATGAACATACTTAGCAATTATATTGTTGCGAGCCACCCCAATCTCTGAGCGATGCAAGACTTCCAGGGGTTCCTGTGCTTACACAGAGTTTGGTTTCCTTGGAGAGAAGGTCAGAGGAGACTGTGATGTCTTATAGGATACATGGTTTTCATTTACACACATTCCAACCTGAGCTTAAGATGGAGGGGTTCACAGCATTAGCAGTCCATTAGATCTTGCTCCCCATTGCCCATAGCTTTTGGGGGTCCAGACAGCAAGCAAGCCTCTCTGTCTCTCTCCAGTTCCCAGCTTCTTCTCCTAGCCTAAACAACAAACAAGCCTCTCCTTGGCTCCAAGAAGGAGGGCTTCCCACCAGATGATGGGGGTAGGAGGGCCTCTCCCCTGAAAATAGTTCCTTTGGAGATGTAGATTGGCCATCAATAAGTCCATTATCCCACAGGCTAGTTTAACAAAAGAAACTAGCCTGACCAGTAGAGCAGGTTTCTTGCTTCCATATCCCATTTCAGATACAACATAACAGGCTTGGACACAAAGAAATAATCTATCTCATCCTGCAATCCCATAACAATATATTATTTCTTGGTTATTCCAAGCATTTCAGTTACATTATCTCAGTAATCTGTATACCAGCCTGAAGAGTCAGTCATTATCCCCATAATGCAGATGGGACAGAATGAAGACTGACAGAATGCGACTTTTCTAGCACCAGCTAGTGAGGGTCATGGCCAAAGACAGGTTTGAAACAGGGATTTTCTGGTTCAGCACTTGGCCTCAAAGGCCTGTTTCACATGAGCAGCAAAATGAGGTGGTAGAAGCTTTAAATGGGAGAATGAATTGTGACACTTCAGACCTTAGGTGAGAGATTCATGTTTCTTTACAGAGAGGACCATTCAAAAGTGCTGTCCCCCTCCTGTGGTCTGAAGTGGTACATTCCATTCTGCCACCTACTTCCTTCCTCGTTCTGCGGCATCTGCAGACCCAGGTTACATGCAGCAGTATAAAGTGGCTGAGTGCAATGTACCACTTCAAGCCACAGTTGGAGGATGTTATTTTTCATGCTTTTCCCTGTTTTTTTAAAGCCTCCTTTCAAGTAAAACAAGCAGTGCATTAGGCAAAAAAGCCCTATTACAAATGTTCTACTTGCCAGGAGGTATTTACATAGGAAAGCCTTGAGAAATATGATCCTCTCTTCCTGCAGTCTGAACTGGTATAGTCTGTTCTACCTCCACAGGATCACTACCTTGTCTTCTCCTCCCTGTGTAGAGAATTCATTAACCACTAGGCTTCAATAGCTTTTCAACATCCTTTGTTGGAGGTTTTCGGGAAATCTAGATGCAACAAATACTGATATAATGCTTAATGACAATTTAGCTGATGAATATCCTTTCATTCCATCAGGCAGCAGAAAACACCACATTTTAATGAACACCAGCAACAAAGAACAGGCCAGGTGTGTTACTGGAAATAACCTCCAGTGAGATTTAATTAGGGGAAGTCTTGAGCAGCACGATTACGATGAACTTTATATAAAAGTGAGAGTGGAACATATCTTTTTGTTTCAAATTGAGGCTTCCTCCCAAAAAGATATCTTGATTTTAAAACTGTGCATCATCAGTCACTGGAAGAAGGATGAGGTGGAGGGAATCAACTTCTTTTTAATTAGGAGCAATTTTTTAAAAAGTAAAACCTATTGAAACTATCTTGACTTTTGCACTAATTGGTTGTTGGATAGCAGCATTATAGAGAAAATTATACTGGCTGTGCACATGACTTTGCTTCCTACATCAACAGCAACTCCACCTTGCATACATATATGCTGTGTGAAGAAATAGTTTATTTGTGGGTTAATGTGTATTCAGTTTGAGACTTGAAGGAGTTCAGCTGAAAGAGAGGCTAAGATGCATTATTTTGAATTAAGAACGGCTCCTGACATAGACCTGAATGCCAAGATCACAGAATTGTAGAGTTGGAAGAGATGCAAAGTCCAGTTCTTCAACCATGTGTCCCCAGATGTTGTTGGACTATAACTCCCAATGTCCCCAGCCAATGTAGCCAGTAGCCAGGGGCAGGAATGGCAGAGAAATTTAATTTAGTTTGCATTTAAAGCTAAATCTATCAAATTCACACTTTACAAAACAATATGTGAACCAAAATACAGCTATCCTTTGAAATGTACCCTTATCCAAATTTTGCGATGCATTTCTCCAACCAAACAATGTTTACAAAATGCATATTTTAGGAGAAATTGTGCATAGAATGGTTAGTGAAAATGACATTGAAAAAAATGCATTATATTAGGGAACACTGCAAAAAGTGTTTCATTCATGTTTATTAGGAGAAATTCACACTAAAATGCTGATGAACATTCAAAAGGATAAAAAAAATCCACAAGTTGTTGCAAATGTGGGAGAACGGAATGTAAGATTGGGGGAAAAATGAGAATCCAAGAGAACCAAAATGGACAGATCCTTCCGGCTCTAGTCAGGGATGATGGGAGTTGTAGTCCGACTATATCTGGGGACCCAAGGTTAAAGAGCATTGATTTAGTCTAATCCCCTGCTTGTAGAAGAAACCCACTCCTAGAGCGTGATAGGTGGCCATCCAGCCTCTTCTTAGAAACCTTGAACAAAGGAGAGTTCATCACCTTCTAAAGCCATCTGCTCCACTGTCAAACAGTTGATTAACTGCAATCTGGATATTTTAAAAAGCCCTTGTAGGGGAAGGAAGTTCCAGTTGTGGAGAGCTGATATAGCATTCTCTCTGCCCTCTGACTCCACTCCTAACTCTGATAGGTGCAATGACTGAGCACATGCTTCTGAGTCTATTGTTATACAATGCAGGCATTGAGCTGAGAGATGCCCCACTGGTTTGGAAATAATTCAGGTATTTTAAGAATCCACACGTTTAGTGCCTCTTATCCTCTTTGCAATAGTATGGATGTTTTGTGTTTTTAAAAAATAATGTCTTCAGTTTATCCTGTACTTTGGATGTGTACTTATTTGAACAAGCACTAAAATAAATATGAGAAACTATTTTCCACATTTAATGAAGTCTATTCTCTATGAACATTTTGTTTCTCCGTGAAAAAAGCAAGGCCATTGCACAAATCGTAAAAAGAACTGATGAGGTCTTTCTATGTGTATAAAAAGCTTAAAGAGAAAAAGACTAGGGGTGTGCATAGCCCCAAATGCCCCCAAATGTGGGGATAATTGACATATACACAGGAGTACCATTTTACTCCCTTCCCTTTGCATTGATTACCCTCACATTTTGGTTGCCTTCCCAGGTTCTGAATGTTCTTCTGAATCTATGTTTATGTTCAATGGTCCATTTTTGGGGGGGGGGGTAACTTTTGATTTTATTTACTTCTAAGCATCTTTGAATTGTTTTCTTTAAGCAGTCATAAATAAATCCCAGAGATAGCAAGACAAAAAATCAATAACAGGCAATGTACTAACCAATACCATTTTCAGCAATTTCTGCTGTAACTATGTATTCTGAAAGAAAGAAAGAAAGAAAGAAAGAAAGAAAGAAAGAAAGAAAGAAAGAAAGAAAGAAAGAAAGAAAGAAAGAAAGAAAGAAAGAAAGAAAGAAATGTTTGAAAATGACACGGC
Organism: Rhineura floridana; assembly: GCF_030035675.1. Classification (NCBI taxonomy): domain Eukaryota; kingdom Metazoa; phylum Chordata; class Lepidosauria; order Squamata; family Rhineuridae; genus Rhineura; species Rhineura floridana. Next base: position 30,615,238 of record NC_084492.1, on the reverse strand, counting down.
AGGGGAAATTTGTGTGGCTTTGCCTGCTGCAACCTGCTACCCTCCAAATATATTGGTATTGAATATTTGCACGGCGAGTGGGGCTGATGGGAATTCTAGTCTAAAACATTTGAGGGGCACTGAGCTGGGGAAGGCCACTAGCTCCTCTTAAAGGCACCCTGCACAACTTGTGACCCAAGAGGCTCGATGCCACGCAGAAACCAGTTTGCTGTCAAACAAGGCTTGTTTTAAAGACAGGGTAGCTTAGAAGCAAGAAGTCTGCAGGTGTAGAGGAAGAACTGAGCACCTTTCCATAGACTAAGGAAAGTCAGCAGGACTTAGGAGTAGGGATGGGCAAATCTATCCATTTTGTTTTTTCCCGGTTTCTCATTTTTCCACTCCCAAGTTCAGTTCTTCACATTTCCACATCAGTGTGCAATTTTTTCGCTTTTTAAAAAAGTTCCTCATGAAAATTCATCAGCATTTTAGTGTGAATTTCTCCTAATATTTTTGCATGTCCATTTTGCTTAAAATGCTCATTTCTGCAAAACATTTTTTCATAATATAATGCTTTTCTCTATGTTAGTTTCATGAATATATGCATTTTTGTGCACATTACTTGGCTGGAAACTGCACTGCAAAATTTAGAAAAGAGTGATTTCAAGGATGGCTGTGATGTGATTTGCATATTCTTCTGGAAAGTGCAAATTAGGTAGGTTCACCTTTAAATGTCTGCTTAGGAGCAGGAACCAATTGACCCTTCAGTATCACCTGACGTTACAGACTAGGAGGATCACGAACATCGGAGGTAAACTCAAACAGAGGGTCCACACTTGAGCTTAAGACAGTGATGACAAGATGGCCATTTTATCTCAATTGACAGTTATGGGCTATTGTGTCCATTGCTCAGGTCGTAAAGTCACTGGCTTCATGTATGCCAAGGAGGTCAACTCCTTACAGCCAACCTGCAGCCAGTGTTTGCCACATGACTGTTTCTGAAGCATTTATCATGGAGCTGACCAGGTGTTGATTTTTGTGATGGCCACTTTACCTTGAACTATTGAATCCTTGCTTGATTTGACTAACCCAATCAAAATGAACTCAACTTTTTGCCATGAATGCTCCGTTCAGATAGTTGTAAGGCAAACTATAAAAGTCCTTTGCTTTCACACATCATTTCAGTTGGAAGGAGCAGGGCAGGGGAGTAAATTATATCCAACAGTAAAAGGGAGGGTAACAATGTTATTAAATTTGAATGCGGGTTCTTGCAAGATGTGTTTCTTCTGATAAGATTGCATGTGTATAAACTCAACTCTCTTCATATCCAAGATAATATAGATCAAATGTAATGTCTTTTAATTAAGATTTGAACAGTTGCACTTATTGTGTATTATTGCATTACATAAATTACACATTTTCATAATGCACTCATTCCATATTTTGTGTGGTTAACATATTAAACACTTTATAATGGAAGAATGGATTTACTTTTCAGCTTAGATATACTCCCCTGGAGAACAAGTACAAATCAGTTGCATCCGTAAAACATAGCAGGCCACAATCCAGCAGCTCACAAGACATCACAGATCTTTCTTGTTCTCTGCTATAACTGAAAAAACATTCACAAATGTGTATCTGTTACTTGCTAACTGCACCATCAAGTGGTGAAGTATGTACAGGGAACCACAATTTTTGTCTTGGCCTATTACCCATTTTTAAATGGTCCCCACTGCTCTTTCCATGCCATATTCTAGGGTACATGCAGACAAGTCAGGAGAAGGACAGGATCTATTCATTCTGGGATTTGTGGAAGCAGCAACAGAGGCTTATTCTGCAGCCTGCAACAGCCCCAGGACCGTCAGACAGAGGCCTTTCTCACCACCTGCTACATCAAATGCGGGGAACCATATGCTGATGAACTCCAGCTCCCATCATCCCAGGCCATTGGCCATGCTGGCTGGGGCTGATGGAAGTTGTAGTTCAGCAACATCTGGAGGGGCTAAGGTTCCCCATCCCTGTGTTACATGAATCTTTTAATCACCTGGGACCTTCTGTATACAATGCATATGCTGTATTACTGCTCTATGGTCTCTTTGAAGTAAAGTGAGGTAAGACCCTTCCTCTGTAGACTCAGGAGAAAGGAGGATCTTTTTGACACTAGCCTTCCCCTGCTTGGTGTCCTGCAGATGTTTGGGCTATACATCCCTGATCATTGCCTGGGTTCAGACAGGCTGTTTTACACCATGTCTTAAAAGAAGGAAAGAGTTGCCCAGATCTGCTTCATTGGTTCCCGCTTCCCCAAGGGCTGATTAGGGATGGAAAGATTTGACCATTTCAGTTCTCTGCATCGCATTGTCCCAACCTTAATCCAGTTCTCTACCCTTCTGCAGTAATCTGAGATTTTTTTTTTTTTAAAAAATCCTCATGAAAATTCTCCGGCATTTAAGGGTGAATAAACACATTTTTGTAGGCAGTTTTGACTAATGTATACATTTTTGCAAGCATTTTTTATCATATAATGCATTTTTGTATGCTATTTTCATTTCCCCTAAGATATGCATTATTTGTAAAAGTAGTTAGGCTAGCGAACTGCATTGCAAAATTCAAGTAAGTGCAAACTTTGAAGGATGGCTGTGTTTTAGTTTTCATATCGTTTTGGAAAGTGCGATTTGATAGATTTGTCTTGAAATGTGAACTGAATCAAATTTCTCGCCCATTCCTAGGGCTGATGTAACACCATTCTTTCAGTGTTTGCTAACCTGTAGTTAACTCAGGAATGGGGAACTTTTTTCAGCCAGAGGGCAGCATTTCCTCATGGGTGAATTTTTTGGGGGGAGGGGGTTGCATAACAGTGATGGGTGTGGCCAGAGACAGAAAATGGGTGGAGCAACAGATGTCACTCTTTGCTATGTTTCAGCCATACAAATCTTAGAGGTTTCTGTACACACACACACAGGTACTCATGCACACATCCTTCTGTCTTCCACCCAGGCAACAAGAGGCTTTACCCAGGCAAAAGCACTTGAGTATGGAGCAGGATTAGGGAACAGGTGTGGCCTGGAGGAGTTTTGAGGGCCAGACAGCGAGACCTGGAGGGCCAGATTCAGTCCCCAGGCCTGAGGTTCTCTACCCCTGAGTTGGACTCTTGTTTTCAGACTTATTTATTTATTTATTTACTTATTTATTATTAAATTTATATCCCACCCTTCCTCCCAGAAGGAGCTCAGGCTGGCAAACAAGCAATTAAGCACTAAAAACACTTAATTAAGCACTAAAAACACTCTAAAATACATATCTTTAAATTCAAGAGATGGTGCCTATCTAATATTTAAGGGGAGGGAATTCCAAAGCATCAGTGCCACAACACTTAAAGGTCCACTTCCTATATTGTGCAGAATGGACCTCCTAATAAGATGGTGCCTGCAGGAGGTCCTCACCTGCAGACCACAGTGATCAGCTGGGTATATAAGGGGTAAGACGGTCTTTCAGGTATCCTGATCCCAAGCTGCATAGGGCTTTGTACCCCCAAACCAGAACCTTGAATTTTCACTTTGGCAGCCAGCCCCAAGTGTCTCGGTTAGTCTTGCTTCATGCGTTTAGCCATGGGAGGTGCTGACATAGCTCTCTCCCTCCTATCACCATGCAGACAGTCTCCAATATGAACCAATCTCTCTGCACAAATGCAGTTCCCTGGGAAGAGGGATTGATTGTTAAAGCATTCTGGGAGTTATAGCTCTGTGAGGGGATGAGGGGACTCCTAACAAGTTTCAGAACCCTTCACAAACTACAGTTACCAGGATTCCTTGGGGGAAGCCATGGCTGTTTAAAGTGGTATGATATTGCTTTAAATGTATAGTGCAGATGGGGCCCCAGACATCGGATGAATAAGTGAAGAGTTGCAATTTCCACTTCTGTTTCTGTTTCCATTAGAACTCTCATTTCCATTAGAATTCTCCAACACACTTGAACCCCCAATGTTTTGACGGATCAACTTCACCTCTCCAAGTAAGTACTGTATTGATTTATTTTATTCACTTTTGGCACCCTGCTTTCTAAATTATCTGCATCCTTAGGCTCCCCCTTCCTCAACAGTGTGTGGTTCTTCCATTTATTTCACAAGACGACTTTTCCAGAAAACTTATTTTGCGCTCAATGAAAATGCCGAATCCATTAAGGATGCCTCATTTACAGTTGGATGCATTACAGGAATATTTCTCTGGGGTTCTGAAGTTATCATGCTCAATAATTTGATAAGCATATGAAATTTAATAAAGTCTAATTAACTCGTGTAATATAAAATGTTCTGCAAGTCCTGTTTGTATATCTCATGCTGATAAACAGGAAATGTTGTGTCCTAATGCGCTGGCACTTAGCTGTGCGACTGCTAAATGTTGCTTTTAATTAAACAATAAAGAATGTAGCATCCTTTATTGTATTGTTATAAATTTTGATGAGGTGCAACAATTTGATTCCTTTAAAAATTAATTGCCTAGGAGTGTGTTTAAGTAATATTGATTATGCTTGGCGCCTCATGTTGATCAGTGATAGTTAACTTGGCGTTTAAAATATCTTTTTTCCATTATACATTTGTGATGCAAGAATAAAAGCAAAGTACAAAACAAATAGGCACTTGAATTCTAATAGCAATATGCAATAAATGTCAGGCAGCTGGAAATTATGGTTGCAATTTCATCGGAGTACACTTTGTTCCTCTATTATGCCTGCATGAATTTTGCTACCGGCAAAATCTATTACAGATAACAGTTAAGAACCTTTCTAATCTACACAGATAGGCATGAGGAAAAGGGGGGGGGAAGAGTGCCAGAAAACTGAATATTAGAAAATGTAATATTGCAGGGGGGAAACTGACACTTGTCAGAAATAATGTGACTACGTTTGCGACTGCAAATGATAATTTCTGTAAGATCATTGCAGAGTAGATTGTAGATGTTTGGGGTATGTTTGACCTTCCTGAAGGGCAAATGACTGATAAGGTGGTGTACATCATTATATGTGTTTGTGTATTCTATTGAGAGAGATATTTATCTCTCTGCAATGGCATGGCTATTTTCCTTGTTTAATGATTTCTAACTGAAATAGCAATTACAAAGTCAGATTGCTCAAGAGGAGCCGGTGTTTTTCCACTCCCAAATCCTTGGATTTGAATGCCAGGCTTTCTTGCTCCAGGGGCTCTCCATTGACCTTATGAAAAAGCCTGTTCGTACAGTACATTGTGAACCCCACTTTTTCTCACTTTTTAATTGAGACATGGCCTACCCATGCAGGCAAATGAAGTGGTGCAATCTCAGGGAGTGGGTATAATGGAATGTACCAAGAACAATGCTCTTCAACCATGTCCCAGAGGTTTCTGGATTACAACTCCCATCATCCTCAGACAGCTCAGCCAATGGCCAGGTATGGTGAGAGTGGTTGTCCAACAACATCTGGGGAGCCACGATTGAGGAGCACTGGTGTAGTGGAGGGAGAACATGGGGGAAGGCAGCTCTGGGTTGTTGTTTTTTCCAAAGCAGGAGAGATGACATCATCTGCTGGAGCACCAGGATAACTGATGGACTGTTCTTCCTCCATTGAACTCAGGGTGGTATACTTGATCCTCATAATAGCCCTATAAAATATGATTGATTGACTGATTGCCTTTCACACACATCTCAAAGCAATGTACAAAATGCAATAAAACAGCAAAAAACAGCAATGTAGAAAGTAGCAATAGATAAAAAGCAATACCAAGTAGACACCCGTGACAGAGGCCTATACAGCCAGCTGGCAAGGCTTGTTGGGACAAAATTCTTGTCATTTGTTTCTGGAAAATGCAGATAGTGGGCACTGGTTGTATCTCAACAGGAATGCTGTTCCACAGAACAGGGGCAGCCCCACTAAAAGCCCTGCTCTGAGTTACTAATGAGCAGGTGTCGGATATCTTTGAGTCTTGAACGAGAAACTCTCCCACAGACCACAGTGAGCTACTAACCTCAGACGGTGACTGGTTCAAGGCCATCCAGTGAACTTCGTGGCTAATCAGGGATGTAAACCCATGCCTACTCATTCAAAGTCCAACATGCTAACCATTATGCTACACTTTGCCAGATGGTCCTAATATATGGGGTATTGTGCTATGTCCTGCTCTCTCTCTCTCTCTCTCTCTCTCTCTCTCTCTCTCTCTCTCTCTCTCTCTGTGTGTGTGTGTGTGTGTGTGTGTGTGTGTGTGTAAGGATGCTTGCATAGATATATGTATATATATGTATATATGTGGTGTATCAACACCTGGATCAACACAACTAATAACTATCCTGCATTGATATGCATAAGTTTAAGTGCAGTGATTAAGGTGCTGGACCATGACCTGGGAGACCAGGGTTCAAATCCCCACACAGCCATGAAGCTCACTGGGTGACCTTAGGCCAGTCACTGCCTCTCAGCCTCAGAGGAAGGCAATGGTAAACCACCTCTGAATACCACTCACCATGAAAACCCTATTCATAGGGTCGCCATAAGTCGGGGTTGACTTGAAGGCAGTCCATTTCCATTTTTCCCCACAGTAATTGTACTTTATTCCTTTTAAAAGGTAATCTTCCAAGCTCTGATCATTTTACAAGTGCTCCCTTAATGTTAGAAAATCCTTGCAAATAGAAAACCGGCACAACTGGAGAAAAGTCTTGATTGGACCCTCTTCCTGTGATGTGCCCTGCCCCCTAATTGCAGGGAGCTGTGTGTTTGCTTTTTAAAGGGGGCATTCAAATCGGCATCGTCTGCCTGCAGTCTGGAGGGTTGCCTGGTCTCATGGTTTAGCTGGAAGCATCAGAGCTTCTCAGGTTCCTTCTCAGGGTCTTCAGGGAAAGGACCTTCTCAGGGTCTTCAGGGAAAGGAGTAAAATTAGGGGAAGGGCTGTAGCTCAGTGGTAGAGCATCTGCTTGGCATGCAGAAGGTCCCAAGTTCAATCATCAGCATCTCCAGGTAGGGCTGGAAGAGACCCCTGCCTGAAACCCCGGAGAGCCTCTGCCAGTCAGTGCAGGCAGTACTGAGCTAGATGGACCCATGGTCTAACTCTATATAAGGCAGCTTCCTATGATCCCAGAACATTTCTGCTTGGTCCAAGGACAAATTTTATTTGTTTAGAATACGCAGATTGTACTTTATAGCCCTGAGAGCCTCTCAAAATGGTTCACAAAAGATTCTTGTGATGAAAATGGTTCACAAAAGATTCTTGTGATGAAAGAAAATCACATTCAAGTCTGGAATGAGATACCATTGGTACAATTCCCATCATCCCTGGCTATTGGCCATGCTAGCTGGGTCTGATGGGAGTGGAAGCTGAGTAACATCTGGAGGTTTAGTATAGAGAATACTATGTTAGATGGTCTGACTTGGCATAAGGCAAATTCCTATATTTCTCTAATGTGCTCAGAGGGGCTCCTTTTCTCTCTGGGACCTTCTCCTCCTTGCCATTGTCACTGCTGAAGATAGGTGAGAAATTAAATTCAGTTTGCATTTCAAGCCAAATTTCTCAAATGTGCACCTTCTGAAGCACTATGAGAACCTGAAGTGCATCCATCCTTCAAAATTTGCAATATTTTGAATTTTGCCATGCAGTTCACCAACCAATGTTTACAGAAATGCACATGTTAGGGGAAGGTGTGCATAAAAATGATTTAAGTTGGATTCCTGCGTTGAGCAGGGGGTTGGACACAATAGCCTTATAAGCCCCTTCCAACTCTACTATGATTCTATGAAAATGAATATATGAGTGAAAATAACATACAGAAATGCATTGCGTGACAAGAAATTGGCTTGCAAAAATGCGTACACAAGTCAAAACTGCCTACAAAAATGTGTTAGGAGAAATTTACACTAAAATGCTGGAGAATATTCATGAGGATTTAAAAAAAAAATGCCGACTGCTGCAGGAATGTGGAAAACTGAATTTAAGATTGGAAAAATGAGAATCTGAGAGAATCGAAAATGACAGATCGTTCCATCCTTAAGGACTTCTGCTGCACACCGAAAGTGGAACCACAAATGCCACTGGGGTTGCGATGGGAGGAGATGATGCACCCAACAACAATTAACTGTATAAGAAAAAAGATGGCTGCCGCCATTGCCCCATAAATGGGGGGGAGGAGATGTTGATGGGGATCCCTTTTGCAGATGTTGACTAGGAACTTTGCTCACTTTGGTAGCAGTCTGTTCGTTTTGTAGATCTCTAGTCACTGCTGCCCATTGGTTTGTCCTTTCCTTCTGGGAGCTCAGTCTGCACAATCACACAGAGGGAGAGTACAAGGCAAGTCATGGATGCTGCTCCATCTTCTCATTCTGGTCCCTCCATTCATACTCAGAGAGGGCCGTCAACAGACAGTGGCCCCTTTAGGAATCAGGGAGAAATGTGTTTCATTCCCATTCTCATATGAACCTGTCTACACCACACTTCCTGAAACAATATGGGAGCTGAAACACATCTATCTTTTAAAAATTCACACTTCTCCACATTTTGCAATGGAGTTCTCCAATCAAATAATGTGAAAATAAGTGGAAAATCAGGGGGAAATTCATGTCATCCTGAAAACAGCATGCAAAAATATGCATACTAGGGGAAATAGTGTGCAAAAAAAAAAGTGTACATTAGGAAAACTTGCATACAAAACCCAAATAAACTAAACTGGGTGGCTGATCAGTTTATCCAGCAAGGAAAAATGTGTATATTAGGAGAACTACAGTATGCACTAAAATGCCGACAAATTTGGGGGAGGATTTTTTTTAAGTCACAAATTGATGTGGAAGTGTGGCAAACTGAATAGCATCACCAGTGGGAGAGCATGGATTAATGATCATGCAGCGGCTGCAAGGAGGAAGAGCGGGTGGGACCCCTGCCAGGAAAGGAGTCTTTGCAGATGCCTAGTTATACTGACTTCTGATGCTGGGCCTGGCTATTATAAAAGGAATTTCCTGCTTGGCCATGGGAAGAGCAAAGGAGAAAATGGGGAAGAGAAATGCAGTATAATGGAATGGTGGGTGAAAGTACAGAACAATTTAAAAGCATGGAAATACATAACAAAGCAATTCCTACTGTCAGCAACTAACAGATGAGGCTTAACTCTGTGCTGTGATGTTAAGAAGTAAAAGGAAATGATCCCACTGCAAAATTAAAAAACAGGATTCCTGCTTATCAACCCAAGAAATGTAGAAATAAGGTATGTGTATTTAATATGTGAAATATATTGTAATGGGTGTTATGAGTGATGAAAGGCTGGGTGTGAGGGAGACTGAAAAACAAATTGTATGTTTCTATTTATTTTTCTTATAATTGGTGATCCTTAATTGTTGTGGCCAATGATGGCTTACAGGCTCTTGCTCTTTAACAACTTCCTGTTGCAGGGTCAAAGTGGGGAGGAGCTATAATTCAGTGGTGGAGGAAATGATTTGCATGCACAAGGTTTCAGGTTCAGACCTCAACATCTCTAGGTAGGATTTGAACACTTAGGCCCATCGATTAGGGAAACAGCTATAGCTCAGTGGTAGTACATCTGTTTTGCATGCAAAAGATTGCAGGTTCAGTCCCTGGCATCTCCAGGCAGGGCTGGGAAAGAACCCTGTCTGAAACGTTGGAGAGCTCCTGCCAGACAGTGTAGACAATACTGAGCTAAATGGACCCATGGTCTGACTTGGTATAAGGCAACTTCCTATGTTCCTGTTGAGTTAAAGCTACTATGCATGACAATCATTGGTATTTGTCAACCTTTCCTCCTCATTTGCTATTCGTAGGAGTAGAAAATAGATATAGTGTGGATAGGGAACCCATACCTCTCCAGACATTGCTGGACTACAAGGCCATATTAGCTGGGGATGATGGGAGTCAGAGTCCAACAATATTTGGAGAGGCACAGCTTACTCACCCCTATGGTAGATCAAAGAAAGGCAAGATGGAAATTATTTAGCTTTCTTGTCTTGACATTGAAAAAAATGCATACAGATGTGTTTCAAATAATAGGGACATTGTGAATATCTGTAATTTTCATCTCCTGAAGTGAAAATAACATTTTTTGCAGTTTCCGATAAGTGTTCCAAATAAAGCAATTGGTTTCAAACAGCTGTCACAGGCCTTCCAAACAGAAACAACCACATGGCAACCTGTTGAATGATTAAGTCAATTACATAGCCTGGAGAAGGAATATTAAACAGAGGCACAATAGCCTGTGGTTTAAATGATAACCTGTAATGTGCGCGAGTTTGTTAGGACACACAGCAGCTAGCTTGTGTTTCCTTTGAATGAGGACAATGATGAGCACTAGCCTTTTTATTTAGCAAGTTGCTCTTGATAGATGCACCAAAGGCACCATATAGGCCCAAGGAAGTCTATGTGGTATCCATGGTAAAGAATGTCTTTCACCAGCTTTGGCTGGCTTTCCAGCTAGTACAGCCATTCCTGGACAGAGATAGCCTGCCTACTATTGTTCACTAATTGGTAATTTAATGGCTGGATTATTGCAGTCCACCTCCACATGAGACTGCCTTTGCTTCTGGTTTGGAAGCTGCAGTTAGTGCAGAAAAGTTAGTGCTGCTCTCACCTGTGTGTAAGCAAACCCATTCTGATTAGTGAAGTCTTGGGTTTGTCTGGCATCACATTTTCCATCAGAAAATGAGATACTTCACAGCTTGAAGACTTCTGTTTTTTCTAGCCAGACTATTCCCGTTATGATGGCAAGACTCCCAGACCAATTAAAACATTGCAGGTGCACCAACTTTATTATCAACAGTTTTCGTTGTGTATTGACAGCATTGTTCAGGGGAGTCTCTTGGAGCAAAGCCTTTTAAAAACATGGTGCTGCTGTTTCAGGCTGTGAAAAGAAGGTTAGGTCGAGCACAGCGATTGGCCATGGATGCCAAATTTAACCCCAGTGGACAGACAGAGGGAAAGGCCATAACCTTCTGGCCTGCTGGTGAAATTATTGAGCAGGGAGTCTGGGAAGTGGCAGGAGGTAATGAGCTGGATGAGGAACTATCCAGCAGGAAAAGGTGAGCCCGGAGCTGGACAGGGGCCTGATTCTGCTTTGGGATGGTGGCAGAGGGAGAGGCAAGAGGCAGCACAAGAGTACAGAACAAGTGAGTGAAGCCTGCAGTTAGGGTATGAGTGGAGAAGATTTTCCAGCCGGAGGGCTACATTCCCTTCCAGGGAATCTTCTGAGGGCATCTTCCCAGTGGTGGGTGCTGTACAAAGCCCTATGCAGCTTGGGACCAGGATACCTGAAAGACTGTCTTATCCCTTATATACCCAGCTGATCACTGCACTCTGCAGGTGAGGGCTTCCTGCAGACACCATCTTGTCAGGAGGTCCATTCCGCACAATATAGGAAATGGACCTTTAGCGTAGTGGTACCAACACTTTGGAATTTCCTCCCCTTAAATATTAGACAGGCACCATCTTGGTTATCTTTTCAACATCTACTGAAGATCTTCCTCTTTCAACAAGCCTTTTAAGTACAGACCTTCTCTCAGTCTGCGTCTGTGCTGGAATTGCTTTTTAAGATGTTTTTAAAGATGTTTTATTTCAACATGTTAAGATGTTTTGTTTTAATATATTTTAAAGTCTGTTTTTAAGTATGTTTAGTGTTTTTGTTTGCCACCCTGGGCTCTTACTGGGAGGAAGGGTGGGATATAAATTTAATAAACAATTTTGTATATAAAAAACAGTTTCAAATCCAAAACAGATGCAGACCGGGATTTTTAGAAAGTACATTTTACCTACCGACTAGAAAAAAGGTAGAGCGCTTTGAAGAATTTTCTCTGAAATTCCTCCACCATTTTGGGGGTGGGTGGGGGTGAGGGTGATAGCTGTCATTTTCTTCCCACAATTCCTCCAAAGGGTCCTAAGTCTGGGGCACTGTGGAAGATGCAAAGTGGTGGGCAGCCTGGTGGTACAGTTGTGGCGGCTGTCACTTGCATCCATGCAGGGGAGTGAAACTAAGGAAAGAAAGTACAGCTGCTGCTAATGGTGAACCCTACCCATGAGGAACTGTTGAGAAATTTCTCCTCTCCCTAGAGAAATGTAGCAAAATCCCCCCACACACACACACATAAATAGGGTGGAGAATTTCGAGAAGCCATGCACACAGCTCTAGTTCGGGACTTTTAAGCTTTGAGGGGAAAGGCTACTCAATTGGGTGTATGCAGTGGAGGGTAGTCCACGCAGGCAAAGAAGGCACTGCCCCACCAGCCTCAGTCTGCCCCCAGCTAGCCCCCACTTGCCTGCCTTTTTACTTAACAACCAGTCCAAAGGATGGCCCTGCTTGTCAGTTTCCTCCTATTCAATCTCAGTGTTGTCGTTGTAGAACTCATCACGGAGGGGGACAAAATTAGAATTAGTTGGCTCGGGAACTACTTACTGTTTAGGCTCCCTGCCTTCCACCTTACCAGTCCCAATGGGCACCAGCCACCACTGTTGTCTCTCTGTGTGTGTGTCTGTGTGCATGGTGGTGGTGGTGGTGGTGATGGAGGTCTATACAGTTGTGCATGGTTTTGGAGGCTGAGCCTGTCAACCAAGAGGTCTTCTGTATCTTTAAAAGTTGTGCAGGGGGAAGGGAGAATTCCACCTTGTGGTTTTTCCCATTACAGGCTTGCAAGAACACTTGCACTTGGCTGACTTTCTCTTCTCCTAAAGGTACAGGATAAGTCTCAGACCCTGAACCAGGCAACCCTAATTGAGACAGTGCCACATTTAGTTCCGAATCTGCCCACCATTGGCTCCAGCCCCTGATTGTTTCTTTTCTATGGGTCAGCAGTCCTGTATATATTAAAAAGGTTGTTTGCGCCTGTTCTGAAGGCATCTGGATGGCCACAGCTGAACACAGAATACTCAGCTAGATGGATTTTGTGCTTGACTGAGCAAATAATATTTTGTTGTTGTTCTTGATCTCTGCATGCAACATAGATTCTTCAGTGTGAAGTAACTCCACCCATGTGACTGATCAAAGAAGGTAAGAAGAAATATGTGTACAAAGGAAATGATAAGCAAGCATGTAAGGGAAAGGTCATGACTTTCTGACAGTAACAGAATCTTCTTGGAGCAGCACCAGAGGTTAATAAGAACTGAGATTATGGTGCAAGGTTAGTATTTCAGATAAACAGATTTATGTAGGTATTATACAAGGAGAAGTTTTGTTGACCATCCGCAGTACACGGTCATCTTTCTTTTTACCCTGAAGTCACTGTGAATACAATGAAACACTTTAATGAAAGCAGCAATAAAGCTGACAGTTTTATTTAGAAAACATAACATAATAAACTGTACTAAACATTTGGGCTGAAATGCAAGAGCACTCCTAGTACCCTGATGAAAAGTGTTCCTTTTTTTAAAAAAAAAGAAAAAAAGTGATGTGTATTACGCCACCAAATGACTCCATATTAGTTAAGGTTCTTCTACGCTTGGATCCTTTCACTTATTCACTTTCACTTGCTGTAAGAGTAAAGAAGTGCAGGGATGAAATGGAATTGCAGCTCTTGATCCTGCTGCTTGATGGCGGTGTGCTCAGTGGGACATCTGAGAAGGGGGCATACGGATGTACCTGCAGAGGCACTTGGGTTGGGATGGACAAATAAGTCCATTTCAGTTTTTGTCTGATCACAGACACACCATGCATTTAAAGCACATCCCGCCCTTCCTCCCGACAGGAGTCCAGTGTACTAACTTATTATACTATATTTCTTTTCTTCCAAGGAGCTCAAGGTAGCATTCAGAGTACTCTCCACTTATTTTAACCCTCACAACAACCCTGTGAGGTAGGCTAAACAGGTAAAAAGTGAATGGTCCAACAGTTTCCTGAATCCTAATCTGTTCCTATAGCCCATGGGTGGGAACCTTTATATGAGCTGGATTTGCTTGCCCCCCAGTCATAACCAATACACCATATTGGCTTTAAGAGAGAGGAGAGGAAAAGGAAGGCTCATGCCTGTTTCCTTTATTTATGGAGTGATTTGACTGTGCTATATGCACAGGCAGATCTATCTTGTCCTTTACACAGTCTCAGCTGGTAATGCATGCTGTCCTACACATACACTGTTTAATCCAGACTTGTAGCAAAAGATTAAAAATGAGAAAAGCAGGGAAGGAGGATCAATCTTTCTTCCAGAGGCATGTTTGGGTCCATTGCCACTTAACGAGCATTAAACTAACAACATTATCATAGCTAACAATTCAGAGGGAACCAATCACTGCACCCTTGTAATGCCTTCAGCTGCTGCTTCAGAGCTACTAACGAAAGAGCGCTTTCGAGCTGATGACAATGCGATTGGCTAAAGTCAAGCCTGGAGAATACTTGACAGCTCAGCCAAAACATCTGGGGATGAAACGCATTTTGTCAATGAGATAAACCCCCTGTGCTGAGAAAATGCATTTGCCCCCTCTCTTGACTCTGATCCATTCTGTCAACAAAATACTTTTCATCATAAACATCAAAGCCATCCCATCTGCAAATTTCTTTTTTTAAAAAAATGAATCCCTTAATCTAATCTGTTGACAAAAAAATTCTGTCAACTGCCTCAAACCATTGTATTAACAAATTTTATTTTGTCAGTCATGATTTGTTTTTCTGGCAAAATGGCTTCTGACCCTGACCCATTCATACCCTGACCCATTCTGTGGAAAGAATACACAAGTCAAGGCCTTGATTTTAATGGTGTCTTTTGAGGGGGTGGTTGGAAAAGGCAAAAAGGAAATGGGGGGGAGAGAAAAGTTGTGCCAGAGTTGCTAATTTAGTGCATCTAGCCCATGACTTTGTGTGTGTGTTTAAATAAATCCATTTTAATTTAATATTTTTTCCTTGCTGAATAATGCAAGACTAGAAGGTGGAAAGAATTTGCATTGGTAATAAAGCTCTCTCTCTCTCTCTCTTTCTCATATATATATATACACACACACACACACACGATATAACACCTTGCCTACCAATCATTGCTATTCAGTATCACAGCAGGCAAGTGCAGGTCTCCAAAGGCCATCAATCTGACAGGCTCCTAGGTGTTGATATACTGATATTCCATGTAATTTCATTGCTCATAATGAATTCATATCTGAAAGCGAACTGAATGTCACATTGATGCTGATAACATTCTGTGTTCATTTAGTATTAACTAGTATGTCACTGTAGCGCAGGCTTCTCAGCAAACTTGCTTCTCAAAGACCACCTTGTAAAAATGAGGCATCATTTAGGAAGTAAAGGGCAGGGAGAGAGACGCATAGTTAACAAAGGCAGGCTCCAGTGGGGCTAGTAAACTCTTCATGAGGCAGAAGGTTCAGCCTGGTAAGTGGAAAAGACATGGTAGCATTTGATTAAGGATCAAACTCGTTGCAGTGTTTGACATCATCCTTGGTCTTGCATAGCTGATCTTTGTTCAACAAATATTTCATTTTCATTTATTTATTTCTACCCCACCCTTCCTCCCAAAGGAGCTCTGGGC
This sequence comes from Rhineura floridana, assembly GCF_030035675.1. Classification (NCBI taxonomy): domain Eukaryota; kingdom Metazoa; phylum Chordata; class Lepidosauria; order Squamata; family Rhineuridae; genus Rhineura; species Rhineura floridana. Next base: position 30,599,797 of record NC_084492.1, on the reverse strand, counting down.
AGCAAACTCTAAAGTGGTAAAGCAATACAATTAAAGATAAAATAAACATATATTTAAAACATGTCAAAACAATTAAGAACATATAAAATCACATACCTCTGTAGCAATTTCAAGGTTGCCAGGAGCAGGATCCTTCAGCCATCAAAATGTTTTTAAATTCCTTCAGAAAGTTCACAATAAGGGAGACAGATGCACCTCACCAGGAAGGGCCTTCCACAAATGGGGAACCACCACTGAGAAGGCCCTGTTATGAGTCAGTGCCAAATGGGCAGCACCCAGCAGTGGCACCAGCAACAGGGCCTCCCCTGCCAATTGTAAGGCCCAAGATGGTTGATACTGGGAGAGTCTCCCCTTCAGCTGGATTGGGGCCATGGCAAGGGAGTAAGGGGGCTTTAACCATTTGCCCCCCCCCATGGTCCTGATCAGAATCACTGCTCCTTTGCTACTCACAATTTTTATGAAACAAAAATCAGCTACAGTGTACCATTCATATGCAAACATCCCACAATCCTCCTTCCTGGTTGTTTCTTTCCAGTAGGGTGAGTATTTCCATCCTAAAACTGATAAGGGCCATCAAGCAAAATGTAGAAAATGTCAAGGCGCAGTGTAAGGCAGCATGCTGGAATGACACTACAGCCAAGGCCTTACTCTGTAGAGTACTGGGCATAGTGGTTAATCTAGACTTGAACTGAAGTGGAAACTCACAAAGGAATAATGAAAAATACATAGGCATGCATATAATGAAGATTTACAGAGAAAACAGGAAAATCCTCTCTGGGTTTCTTTGGGTTTTATCCAATGTTAATCATGCTCATATTAGAGCCATTGAAATGAATGGACCTAAGTCAAGTCCATTCATTTCAATGACCCTACTCTTAGTAAACGTTGGTTGAATACAACCCTAAATGAATAACTGTACATACAGGATCCTTGTGCATGTGGATAATAAAGGAATTCCATGCTAACTGGCAAAAAGAAACTACAGGTTCCTTTGCACATGCAGAATATATTTCATTATGAAAATGGGTGCAATAGTGTTCAGTTTGCCCCCCTCCCGTCACATTGTAAAGCCAGCTTGAATACAGATCCACATCAAAGTGTCTGGTGTAGAACTGCTTTTGTACAATACCCTTTCATGTATGGATGTTTCTGAATCAAACTCGGAATCTCTGCAAGTGCTTTATAGGTAGGGTAATCACTTGCACATTGCTAATAATAACACAAAAAGAGGAAAATGTATTGTCAAAAAAGAGAGACAAAAGTGGGCACATATTTGCATTGTTTTTCATATGCTAATGTATAGATTTAGATGCAAATATAGGCAAATTGACTGTAATTTAAATAGCCATACCATGCACCTCACCATAGTGGGGACAACAGTGACCAGGTGACCTGTGTCCTTGCTCAGCCTGCTATTCAGGTGATGATGGGCAGTTTCAAGGCCCCTGCAGGTCTCCCTTCTTAGGGATCTTTATTTTAAAACTGGACTTGGACTAGAGGGTCCTTCAAATAGAAGACTGTTGTCTATAAGGTAGGACAAACACATAGCCACACTGTTTGTGGTAGGCAAACCTGACATTCTGTCACAGTAGGACCTGAGACTGGGGGCTCATCTGCATGGGAGCATTTCTTTGTAAGAAATAGTCTGCATTTATCTTCATAATAGAGTTGCACCATCTGTAGTTTCTGCTCAAAGTAGCTTCTAATAGCTTTTTCCCATTCACACAAGTAGGCATTCCTCTGGGAAGAATTAGTCTCACTGTTTCCTTGTGGCCCCACCCTCTAATTATACATTTCCACTCCCTCTGGTTGCTAGGTGACCGGGCATGATCAGTCTGCTTTACCAGCTGCAGTAGGTTATTTAAAAAAATCCCAGAAGTGAAAATGTCTGTGTTTTCCATGCCTATGGTTGGTAGGATACAACTGAAATACAAATCTTTGTTTGAGCAATGTTACGCTTTTGCGCACAAGTTAGGGGAAAAGGAAAGTAAAAGCACCGCTTGCAGCAACATAAAAAAGGCCAGCAGAGTGGAGGAGAGCAACTGGAAGTTGCTTGTCAGCCTACAGGAAACAAAGTGACAGAAGGGAAAAGGAGATAGTGGGTGTGAAGAGGGGAACGATTGACACACCTATCTACAAGCATCAGAGCAAAGCATCTGCAAGCACCAGAGAAACAGAGTGAAGACATTTTTTTCTTCCCTTTTTGTATTATCAGAGGGTTGGGTTAGTATGGATTTACAGGGGGGAAACTGTGTGACAGCTTCTGTTTGCCAGTAATGTCATGTGAACCGTGCAAATTTAAAGGAGATGTGAGTAGCACCAAACACACAGTAAGCCACTGTGTAGATGAGCCCTGGGTTTCTGCTGCTCACTTAGATTAGCCCCAACAGTTGTGGAGCAATTCTTGGGAGGCAAGTAGAGGGGTGAGGGAACAGCTTAACAGGATTGCTGGGGGGAATGCCATGTTCTATTAAACACTGTGGAATTGATGGACATTAACTATAAACATTAGTTAATAGCAGCAATGACAGCACACACTCAAAATGTTGTTGGTCATATCAGACAAATTGTGTGATCCATTATTTTCATTAACTTGTCCACCCCATAGTCTGCAGCCCAACCCAGTACTGACCTAATTGGAAAGGGGAGGAGAATGGAATCGAGTTCATTTTTTTAAAAGGCTTTCATTTAGTTCATCTCTTTCAGCAAGTTCCTGTATTTCCAAAGCTTTGGCTTGCTGAGATCCTCCCCCTTTTTTATTTAGCTGTTGCTAGGACAACATAATCAGTTTGTGTACTGGAACTGGCACAGGTTGTCTCCATTAGCCCTTCAGAAACTGTTGCTGAAATAATCAATAGTGAATGTGTTGAATATCTGGGATTTTTTTAAAAAAAAATTACATCTGCTGTGGAAAACCATTTTATTTTCAGGGTATGTTTGCAATCAGTATGGTTCACTATTGATTTTTATTTCAGCTGTACAGTTTTCTGATATCTAGTAAAAGCTTGGATGTTAACTTGGTTAATCTGTAGAAATCGAGCATCTCTGTCGAAGAAGAGTGAATTTTCATTTAAAAAAACAAAAAAAAATGCTAATTTTAGAAATTTCCAAAATTGTAATGAGATGAGACAGACACTTAGCCCTTGTAAAAAGAGATGGGCAATCAGCTTGAGAGTATAGTTATGATTAACGGGTCAATCCTACAAAAGATGAGAAGTTTGATGGGGGAAAGGGCATGCCACAACACCACAGGGCCTTTTTGACATTCTCAGGAATCAAATACTTGTGGGGATGACTTAGCTCAAGGGATGGGGGAAAACTGATTTTGTTTACATTTGAAAGAGAAACTACCTAATTCACACTTCTCAAACCAGTATGTGAACAAAAGCACAGTTATCTGAATTTTGTAGTACAGTACTTCAACCACCCAATGTTTATAAAAATACATATGAGTAAATGTGCTTAAAATGAACACATTAGTGAAAATAGCATACAGAAACATATTAGGGGAAAATCCTGCAAAAATGTATATGTTAGTCAAAACTGCATAAATATGTGCTTATTAGGAGAAATTTGCATGAAAATGCTGACAAATTTTCATGAGGATCTTTTAAAAAAGAAATCACAAATTGCTACAGAAAAGTGGAGAACTCATCCCTGCATGCAGGGTTCTACTTGTCTTCAAGCAAACACGAGTAAGACCTTGCCCGTCTGATACAGGGTGGTCAGGAACTGAGCAGTTGGAGCCGGCATGCACAGGGATGTTCTGGAGCTTGTTTGTGGACCATTGCCACTGTCCCTAATTTGAACATTGTGTCTTCAGGTGAATGCTTGAATATAACTAAGATTTTCCAGAAAATTATCTTGAGAGAATTGAAGTTGGGGTCTTGGCTTTCTATCCATCATCAAAGTGACTTCTGGAGCATATAGCGTCTGTAACAGACAGCTCCAGTTACGGATGGGATCTGTTGGCCAGTGCTTCCGTCAACCTAACAGGCTGGTATCAATTTAAGTTTGTCCACAAGCTGCTGCTTTTACTGATGCAGGGTTTTTCCTTCGGGGAAAAATAATACTGATATCAACATTTTTTAAAGGAAATATCAATCAATTAAAGGAAATATCAATAAAACATTGATATTAATATCAATATTTTAGATGCAGATTTTTTTTTAAAATCCATTTCTGAAAATAGCTGCAGAAAATCATTACATAAAAATCCAACCCACAATGACAGTGGATAAGCAAATTAATGGACATGTTGGTACCAAATCTGAATTGGGTAGAATTCTAGTACATCCCTAGCTTTAGTGTAAGAAACTGAAGCAGCAAATAATATTTGGTGTTATGGCATAGTAGGAGTCAACATGTAGCACCCAATGGCAATCCTTGAAGGGGTGTAGTCATCCAGGGTCTCAGGGGGTCTTAGGCAGGATCCCAGCAGGGTACCTATGGCTCCAGGATTCTATGAGCTAATCATCATGAAAGTGGATATGTTGGCCACTGAGAAGAGTCTGACATGCTTCCTTGTCCTTTCCTGCTGATTGGAGCCCATCAGAATGAAAGAAGGTGAGCCAGCCATGGAGAAGACTCTTCTCAGTAGCTAATACTAGCTACTTGGGCCAGCTACCAACTCACAGCCTAAATTGCCTCACCCTGAACTATCTCACAGGGGATAAAATGAGGAGGAGAGGATAATGTATGCCGCTCTGAGCTCTTGGGAGAAAAGATGGGATGTACTGTAAATGTAACAAACACAAGTAGTTTGGCCAACATCTAAAATGCTGTATATGATTTTCCATGCATGTATCATGGTTTTTGAATCTTCTTTGCATTGCAGTCTCTTGTTCCACTCCCCGAGAGTCTACTCTGAAGAGTTAGCAAAATCTTCATCATGGCATACAATGCAATGTAGAGGCAGGGAATGAATAATCCAATCCATGCTTTCCACTCTCACAAAGGGCTTTTGGGATCCTGGCCCTTGGCCATTAAGATCAAACATATGTACTCTTGATCTGCATTGTGGACCATTGGAATATTTGCTACAAATGGCAACATTATTACCAGGGCATGTTTAAAAGAAAACATTTTTGAGTTGGTGTTCCATTGACAGTGCCAAATCTGGCATGAAATTGAATCCAATTCAGGTTCATCATGAATTGCAAAGGAAGGTATACCCACTAAAGTCCTATCAATTTTGTTATGGACTTGCAGGGATGGCCATCTTGAAAGCTAAGAAGTAGCAAATCTGTCTGTGACGGAGTGGTCATATATGCCCCAGTGAGCAGACTTTAAAGAGAGGACCTGAAAGCCAGCAGCGATCAGATATACTCCATTAGAAAATCATTCAATTTCCCTTCATGGTCTGCAGATTTCGTATCTTAGGGGCCTTTTCTCCCTAGTCAATAGCTGTGTTTTTGATAAAGTAAGGGCCTTGGTTTCATAGTCGAAAGATTCTGCAAGTCATATATTTAACTGTCAAATACTACTTACTCCTGAGGAATGCCTGATATCTCCAAGAGGGCACCTAAGAAGGCACAGCAATCTATTTTCAAGATAATTTTCTCAAATGCAAGGCTTTCTAGGATTTGAAGGGTCTACAAATGTTGCAAAGGCAAGTTGCATCCATACATTCTTCCCTTAGATTCCAGTGAAATCTGTACAGCAGAGGCAAAGGACCCTTTTCAGCCCAAGAGCTGCATTCCTTTATGGGCAACCTTTTGGCAACTATATGCCATTGGTGGGTGGGACCAGAAGCAAAAGTGGGTGGAGCAATGGATGTGACTCTTACCTTTGTACAGTAGGCTACTTTCTAGCCATACAAAAGCCAGAAGTATAGACAGACACACACACACACGCACACACCATTCACCATACAGGCAAGCAAGATGACTTGTCATATTTCAAGAATACATTCTAACCAGGGGAAATCATTGAGGAGGGCCCAGGGCAGGACTAGGAATGTGTGAATATGTCCATTTCAGTTTCTTCCAGTTTCTCATTTTTCCAATTGTTAAGTTCAGTTCTCTGCATTTCTGTATCAGTTTGTAATTTTTTTAAAAAAATCCTCTTGAAAATTTGACAGCCTTTTCGTATGTATTTTTCCTAATACACACATTTTTCAATGTTCTCCCTAATATACATATTGTTGCAAACCAGTTTTCCCTAATATAATGCATTTTGCATGTTATTCTCACGAATATATCCATGTCTGTGCATTCTATTCATTTTTTTTCCATACACAATATGGCCGGAACACTGCATTACAAAATTCAGAGACATGCAAATTTTGAAGGATGGCTGTATGTTTTGGTTTGCATTTTTATTTATATACCGCCCCATAGCCAAAGCTCTCTGGGCCATTTACAGCAGTTAAAAACATTAAAAACAAATATACAAATTTTAAAACACAAAAAACAATTTAAAAACACATTTTTTAAAAAAATTAAAAACACATGCTAAAATGCCTGGGAGAAAAGGGAAGTCTTGACCTGGTGCCGAAAAGATAACATTGTTGGTGCCAGGTGCACCTCATCAGGGAGATCATTCCATAATTTGGGGGCCACCACTGAGAAGGCCCTCTCCCTTGTTGCCAGCCTCCCAGCTTCCCTCAGAGTAGGCACCCGGAGGAGGGCCTTTGATGTTGAGCGGAGTGTACGGGTGGGTTCTTGTTGGGAGAGGCGTTCCGTCAGGTATGGTGTAAGGCTTTATAGGTTAAAACCAGCACCTTGAATCAAGCTCGGAAACATACAGGCAGCCAATGCAAGCAGGCCAGAATTGGTTTTATATGTTTGAACCGTCTGGTCCCTGTTACCAATCTGGCCACTGCATTTTGCACAAGCTGCAGTTTCTGGACCATCTTCAAAGGCAGCCCCACATAGAATGCATTGCAGTAATCTAACTTGGAGGTTACCAGAGCATGGAGAACTGAAGCCAGGTTATCCCTGTCCAGATAGGGGCATAGCTGGGCCACCAACCGAAGGTGGTAGAAGGCACTCCATGCCACCAAGGCAACCTGAGCCTCAAGTGACAGAGATGGTTCTAGGAGAACCCTTAAGCTATGAATGGTTTTGGGAAGTGCAAATTACATAACTTCGTGAACTGAATCCACTTTCTCTCCCACCGGGCTGATGAGGGATGTGGCTTGTGAGGAGGTATCATATCCTGAGAGGGTCACAAGGGGCAAATAGAGAGATATGGAAAGCCACAGTCGGCTCCTGAGCATGTTCTTATGCATGATTTCATTGATTTATTTATGAAATATATTATCCCATCCTTCCTCCCAGAAGGAGCATGGAGTGGCAAACAAGTGATAAAGCACTAAAAACATTGTAAAAACAACAACACAATTTTAAAAACATCTTAAAAAAACAATTCCAGTACAGACGCAGGCTGGGATAAGGATTCATTGGGATTCTTTCCTACTCCTCACCTCCACTATGGAACAGTGCATATTTTACATTTATATTTATTTCATTATTAAATTTATATCCCTGTCTTTCCTCCAAAAGGACAGGGAGTTTTTGATGTGGACAGGGAGTTTTTGATGTGAGGAATCATTCTTCAAATAGTGGATTGTCCTCTGACATCCCTTCACATTCGTAGGGATTAGTAGGACACCTGGCCACCCTAGTTCAGAGGAGGGCAACACAGATGATCAGCAGGACAGGAAAAATCAAAGAAACAAGTCCTATGGGAAAAGAAGATGGGCAGGTTGTACTTGAAGAACAGAAGACTTTGTGAGGGCATGAAAGCCCTCTTCTGTTAACTAAAGGGTGTCACACAGAAGATGCCCAAGGCTTGCTCTCAGTTGCCCCAGAAGGCAGGTGTAGATTGAATTGGCTTCATTTACAGGAGGGTAGATTTCAGGGCCATATTAGGAGAAATATCTGGATGGTAAGAGAAGTTCAACAATGAAATTGACCACCTAGAGCAAGGTTGGGGATCTCAGACCCAGGGGCCAAAAGTGCCTCCCAGGCCTCTCTGGCTGGCCCTCAAGACTTTACACAGGATATGGCCCCCTCCCCAGGTCACACCCCTTTCCCTCCCTGCCCCACACCCTCCTTGAGTGTTCACTGGAATGTGCCCCTGCACCGAGATTAATGCCTGTTGCTTGCCTGGATAGAGGATGGAAGGGTGCGTGTGTGTGTGCATGCGCGTGAAGGCACAATGACAACCTATATTTCAGGATCAGCCCTTGGCATGTTCCATGAGCAGAGGATCTGCTTTGCCTCCCCTTATGTCTGGCCATGCAAGTAACAACAGGTCCCTTGACGGGTATTCCCTAATGCAATTTTACTTTTCTCTGCTTTTTTGATAGACATTTTGTTATACTGCACCAAGCTTTGTTCAAACATGCTATTGCCATGTCGAGCCATAAGGGATCCTTTTTGAGGTGATGGAAAAATATCCCTCATAAGATTTGGTCCTTACTTCTCTGATAGAAACGAAATCGTTGCTTTCTTCTCTGAGCATGTATCTCATCGGGTACCGCACATTTTGTCTTAATAAAGACAATGCTCAATTCTTTTAAACTCCTCTGATAGAAATACTATGCTCCATTGCACAGCCAGTCCTTATGGGCCATTGGCATTACGATACTCTCTCTGCTGTTGAGTAGCTTGTGGTGCAATCTCAATTTTCCCTCTGCTTTTCCTAGACCATAGGTGACTTCACTTGATGCTTTCTTTTTGTCATGTGATTATTTCCTCTGAAAGCAGAGGGCAGGTTTGGTGCAAACCTCACATACTCTTCTCGAGGTTTCATCCTTATTTCCCTGTATAATCACATTTTCATTGCTGCATAGATCATTCCTGCACTGTAATTCCAAGCCTCAAGGCTACTTCTTAGAGTGATCCTTTGGAAAGGGAGAAAGTACAAATGCCCATGGTTGGCAAGATGGATGCATCATTTGCTGTTAATTTTGAGCTTCCCCATTTCCAAAATGCTTCTTCTTCTTTGGACAGTTGCTAGTGAACTCCAGTTGTTGATTCTTCCACCTTGTCCTCTAACTAATGCCAACAAAATAAAGTCCCCAGGTGATTCTCCTTGGATCTTGCCCAAATAAACTCTGTGACAAAAGTGTCTTCATGCAAGCCGCATTATAAACACTCCTTGCTTCTGCTGACAGCAGGAAAACCACTCTGGGATAAACACTAGCAAACTTTAAATGTCTCTAAAGAATTGTGAAAGTATTTCCTTGAAAGATTTATATCTGGGTTTATAAGGCTGTGCAATGACCCCTGGGTGGAAGGCTGCATGTGATGGATAACCCATCACCATATCTTTATCATTCCCATCTAACCATTTACCAAAAAAAAAAAAAAGCTGAAATTAAAAAGGTTGTTACTTGTTAAAGGCTGACATTTTGTCATTTCAAGGTCCCTCAGTACTGAAGGATATGGCAAATTCAAATATATTGAATATTATATGTGCATACACACACACACACTATCTAAAAATATTATACTATATTACATTATATTTAAATGCCATTTTATACTTCTTTGAGGATGAGGGAAATAAAAATGGTTTAACACTTGATTATATGTATATATATACACTAGGGGCTGCCACACCCGTTTGTTTTGCTTGCCAACTGCCCTACCATCACCGAAGCTCCCCCCGCCCACCACATGGGTCTCCAGGGTTCCCCCAGCCCCTCCAGGGGTCACCAGAGCTTTCCACCCCCCAGGGGTCACCAGAGCTCCCCTGCCCCCACCTGTCACTGAAGCTCTTCTGCCCTCCCCCGGATTGCCAAAGCTCCACCTTTTGTAAGCGTGACGCTTACAAAATATAATATAGGAAGATATAATTTGGATTTCAGTCAGCAGTCCTCAAACAGATCTCCATGCCACAGAACACACAGATTGGTGCCAGATGTGGCCACAGCACAGTTGCATTCCATTCACGCCAATGGAACAAACTGGAACTTTAGTGACTGCATTCTGACATGGTCACAGTGCAAGCTCCTGCTAGACATGTGTATCCACTATGGCCACATTCAAGCATAAGAATGTAAGAAGAACCCTGCTGGATAAGCCCAATGGCCTTTCTAGACCAGCCTTCTCTTCTCACAGTGGCGGACCAGATGCTTCTATCGGGAAGGCTGCAAGAAGGACCTGAGTGCAGCAGCACCCTCCCCACTTGTGATTCCCGGCAGTCAGCATTCAGAGGCACACTGTCTCTGACAGTGGGGGTAGATTATGGCTAGTAGCCATTGCTAGACTTATCCTCCATGAATTTATCTAATCCTCTTTGGAAGACGTCCAAGTTGGTGACCACCAATTCCTCTCACGGGAGCAAATTCCATAGTTTATGCTCTGTGTGAAGAAGTCCTCTCTTTTGTCTGTCCTGAATCATTCAGCTTCATTGGATGTCCCCCAGTTTTTGCGTTATGAGAGAAGAAGAAAAAAACTTTTCACTCTCCACTTCATCCATTCTATGCATTCTCCTCTTCCATAGAAGGGAGCTTTCTAGATTGATGCATTTCAAACTAATACAAGCATTTTTAGTTATATCTTCTCCTTCCTCCAAGAAGCTCAACACAATATATGTTTCCTCAACCCCGTTTTATCCTCACAGTAGGCCTGTGAAGTGGGTTAGGCCAAGGCTAACCAAAATGGTGCCTTCCGCATGTGACTGGACTACATCTTCCACACTCCCCTTTACATCTTTACCCTGGCCTTTGACACCCAAGATATATATATATTTTAGAACCCACCCTATTCTTGTGACCAAGGATGGAAAGATCTGTCCATTTCTGTTCTCTCTGTTTCTCATTTTTCCAGTCTTTTTTCTGCAGCTATTTGCATTCTTTTTTTAAAAAATCCTCATGAAAATTCTTCAGCGTTTTAGTGTACATTTATGCTAATAAACATTTTTTTGTATGCAGTTTTGACTAACGTACACATTTTTGCAAGCAATTTCCCCAAATATAATGCATTTTTCTATGTTATTTCCATTAATATATTACATTTTTATTCACACTTTCCCCGAATATCTGCATTTTTGTAGCCACCACTACCACAGATAATGGAACAGGAGCACTACCCTCCCACCAGGGTCACAGGGAACCCTACTAAAGTCCTAAGTCAGGCCCTGGCCACCCTCTGGCACTGGCCCTGGAAGCAGCCAGGGCCTCAATGAGAGTAATGCAGGAACTCATGTGCATCAAAGGTTGCTAATACAAACTCCTTTAAGGAGTGAACACTACTTTAAGAGAAATATAATCCTTGAGTCTTCCCCTGTCCGCCCCCAAAAAGTTTACGTTCCCACAATTATTCAGGAACACTCTTGGATTTGCTCATATTCTTCAGGTACAGAAGCAAGATTTTGAACCTTAGTTGTGTGTTCTCTGTCAACCAGATTACGTTTCTTGAAAGCTTTATTTTTTTTAAAAAATAGCAAATGTATTTTTAATAGTCAAATGTTGTAAAAGGAGCATTTCTTGTTTTCTTTGCTTTCAAATGTCACTGTGATAGACATACACTTTTTTGCTATCTGGATAATGTTAGTGTATCACTTCATGCTCATTATTTCTCTTTAACAAAGGGAAATTTTACATTTCCCCAACTTTCTCCATAATGAGAGAGGCAACATAAAGACCACATTGTGTTTGGGCTCTGGTCTGCTTCACTTATCAAATTCTCTCTGTGTTACAGATAATTTTAACAAATGCATCAGTGTATAACATGGAAAGAATTAAGTCTGCCTAATGCCTTTGACCCAGATATGAAGTTCCTATTGATGATAGTTCCATATGTGGAATAAGCAAAGAATATTAATAGATCGCAGTATTTGCCACTCTTATTAGATGGCTTCAGCATATGGATAGCATTGGGCTTTGATGGGGGAGCACTTCATCTCTGAGCTTAAGCCTATGGTTTTACTGTAATAGTCTTGGTAGAGCATCTTTCTCTTTCCTCTACCTCATTGGACTGAAATTACCAGCAAATCATTTTATATATTGGGAGTTTCTGCATTTTATCATCAAGGACAATAATAAGAACAAGAATTCAAGAACAGGAATTCAAGAACATGAACAAGAATTCAAGGTCAAGCATTCAAGAACAATAACAAGAAGTCAAGAAGAAAAATTCAAGAACAAGAATTCAAGAACAGGAATTTGAGAACAAGAACAAGAATTCAAGAACAGGAATTCAAAAACATGAACAAGAATTCAAGGTCAAGAATTCAATAATAATGACAAGAATTCAAGAACAAAAATTCAAGAATTGCTGAACAGTGACCAGTATTCAAGAACAAGAACAATAATTCAATAACAATAACAAGAATTCAAGAACAAGAATGCAATAACTGATATTGGTTTCACCCATTTTTTATTTTCTATTTGGGCAATAGACATCAGTTTTTGTTTATAAGCAGAGGAACGTACAGGCTTGTAGACTTCCAGCATTAGCGTATAGACAGCAGCGATTGGCGTGATGGAGCTGCACCACTCACCTCAACTCCATCTGGCTGAGTCACTGCAGCGCACCTAGATGGAGAGGGGGAGGGGCACAATGATGGTGAGGTTAGCATGGTTCAAATAAGCCAGCAGGAACACTGGATTGGTTCCACCAGTGTTTGTATCATTCTGACCTTGCCATTGCCACATCCCAGTAACTGGCTCCCATTGCAGCAGGCTAAACTAATACACCCACTCCCACACTCCTCTCAGTCCTCCATGCAGGCAAGCAAGAGATTTTATCAGAGTCATCACACATAGGTCCTATTTGGATCAGCACAGAAGCAGGGTCCGCCCAAGACATTTTACTACCCAAGGCAAAGGACAATTTGTCCCCCCTACCCCAAAATTCCATGTCTCAAATCTGACTGGATTGGCAGTTGAGTCTTACTTGAACTTTGGCAGTCTCCTCATACACAGCTGAAGGCAGCAGGCTAGTTTAGGGTGTCCAATGTAGACTGTTTGGCACACTTAACTCACTTAGCCAAAACCTTGGCTCTGCTCCCCACTTCCTAGCATTTGTTGCCTGAGGCAGTTGTGTCTCCCTGCTTAATGGTAGGGCTGGCCCTGTCCAGAAGAAAAGATAGGATGGTAAACAGCATTCTTACATTTCCTATCATGAAACAAGTATCTTTGTTAATTGTGAGTCTTTGTGTCTGTGTAAGGAGATTATATATATGTGTGTGTGTGTGTATTTGCTATCGGGGTTGTTTTTTGTCTGCAGATGTTACATAAATAATTACATTATTTTCTGCATTTTTTAAAAAAAAATCCCTTCCATTGAAACACACTGAAATTAATTATTGAAGTTATTACATAATTAATTATATTAATTTTGGTCATGGCAGATAACGAGAAGAATAGTATAGGTTTTAGCAGAAGCCAAACTGTAGCAGAACAGAAACAGCACTGACTGAGATGCACACAGAGCAGGAGGGAAATCACTGCCTCCTTACATCCCTAGTGACAAGTTAGGAACTAACAGTCATAGCAGGTCTAAGAGATATTACAGCATTCAGATCTATTGTCACCTATTCAGTAAAGCTGACCAGGAAAGCACCTCATAAGGGGATGCATTATGCATTCTCTGACCCCCTGATAAAATTGGTAGTAGAAAAACACTTGACTGTTTCAACCTCTTAATGATTGCAATGATAGCACCTGTCCTTAAAAGGAACTTTAGCAAATCTGTCATCTAGGATCTTGAAGGTTAAAAATATTAAAATGTGCCAACAAAACTGTTCCTCCGTACTTACAGATGGTTAGAAAATCTAGATATGGCATACATTTGCTAGAGGCAGAGGAAGTCAGGCCCCGTGAGAGTGGTGCAAGCAGCCCATAGGAGATTAAAGTATTACAATTACCTATAGATAAATCTATAGGTAATCATTTACTGATATCCATCTATTTATTTTATTTTTATTTAACAACATTTATATATTGCTTGATTGTAAAAAATCCTTCTACAATTATATATATATATATATATATATATATATATATATATATATATATATATATATATATATATATATATATATATATATGAACGTAATTGTGATTAACCAAACAGAGGTTTTTATTATATTAACAAAACGTTTCAGCTTCCGCCTTCATCAGCTGCCACCTTGGTAATTACCTTGCCCTCCCTTCTGGTCTGTATATTCCCCCAGCCAAGGATCAGGCCTTTGGTAAACCAAATAAGTATTTATTTTATATATATAAAGTTATTGATAAAACACATATATAGATAACAGCTTTTGTAAAGGTTCTTTTGAAATATGGCTGCTTTTATCATTCTGCTTTCATTCCCATCAGGAGGATGGAACCAGTGCTATGTTCCCTTTGCTTTGCTTTTGTCACTCCTGCCAAAATGGGGGAGATTTGCTTGGGGGGGGCGATCCAGCCCCCAAACTGGGACAAAGGCTTCCTGACCTTGGCCACATCTGCACTCTACATTTTAAGCAGTATCATGCCATGGCTTCCCTCAAAGAATCCTGGGAACTGTTGTTCCTGGAGTACTTAGGAGACCCCAGTTCCCTCCACAAAGCTTTAATTTCCAGAGTAGTTTAACCATCAATCCCTCTTCCCAGGAAACTCTGGGAATTGTAGCTCTGTGAGGAGAATAAGGATTCTCCTAACAACTCTCAGCACCCTTTACAAACTACCCTTCCCAGGATTCTTTGGGGAAAATCATGACTGTGTAAAGTGCTATAAGAGTGCTTTAAATGTAGGCTGCTTTCAGACATGGGGCTTATTGCATTCGTTTAATGGATTAAAATTGTAGCGCTTCTGATTTCAAAAATTCCTTTCACACTGCAGTGCCGATTGCGTTAAGGAACATTAGCTTTTTCAGCCAATATACTGGCATGTCATGCAGCTGTCATTCACATGGCTGCAATGAACATCTTGTTTTCATCCCTCACCCATTGTACACAAGCACACTGTAGTTCCCCACTGTGTAGGAGGTCTAAGATCTCATCCCATCACCATGCAACCTATCTCCCTTTAGCATCTGACTTTTGTGTGTGTGTGTAGACACAGGGGTGTGTGTGGGAAATGCTGCTGCTTCCCGCACCTAGGCCAGAATACCGGTACGATTTTCATCAGGCAAAAAGAAAAGAAAAGTGCACCTAGAGGGCGGGAACACACTGCATGCTGGGATGCCTGTCACATGAGCGGCTGCAGCTAGCAAAAAAATCCTGTGATTTTCCAGGTTCTCAAGCTTGCAAACGGATTATTTCTGGTATTATTTATCACAAAAATTCGTGCTAAACTTGCACTATATTCCACTAGAATTCCAGAGCTAGCTTGTACGTCATGTGAACGATGAAATACAATGCACAAATTACCAGGTAAGAAATCATCAGGACAATGGGATAAAGTGCCGTGCGAAAGCAGCTGTAGAGTGCAGACGGGACCTGGAATGGAGATCAATCCAGCAAATACCAGTTGGTATTCCCTGTTGTTTTTTACAGTCTGCAAATGGCACATGATTGATGATGCTTTGGGGGTAGTCAGGACTGTTTAAAGTGGTGTGATACAGATGGGGCCATAGAGGCTTCCGAGCCACCCATGTTTCTATTCACATAGTAGCAGGTACCCAGATAGCTCTTCACATGGGCCTCTTATGGTTGCAGATGGTGGCCCTTCTCCATCAGCAGCTTCTAGTTTCTCTCATGGGTCCTTACTGCACTGGAAGGAATGCAGTACTGAGTACAGCCTGACTCAGACATCGCAGCTGCTCATAAAGGATGATGGAGATGACATCTGAAGTGAAAAGCCTGTATAAAATTATCTGCCGAAAATAATAATTCTGACACTGACATTTGCCCCTTAGATATATAGATATAAATAAAGGGTAAATTAATCACACTGCCACAGTTATTTTAAAGATTGCAGAGGCTTCAATGGCATTGCTGCTGCTATGAAAGTTTTGCTCATAGGAGATAGTGGCGATAAGGGATTTAATTGGAAAAGTTTAATAAAGAATTAAATGTTCTCAAATCCTCCCCCTCCCTTCTCTTTTTCTGGCAAAAATTACAAATGGTATATGAGATTCTTTGTCAGAGGAAACTGAGGTGAACAGCCTGTTATTATGCCTTTTGAATACCATATCATCTCATTTTTTTGGCTATTGTTAATAAAAATTATGCTTGGATTACCGCAGGAGAAATAATTCTAAAATAAATAGCTTCTTTGCAGATATTACTAAGATTGTAGGCCCACCTGGCTTCTGTTTCACAGGAGGCAGATAATGGGAAAGAAGATATACTTAAAGGTCATTGCTTATATGGTAGTTATATGTCTTAAAATGCCTGAATGATGTTTGTAAAAAAAAAAAAAAAAGCCTCTGAACACTTATAACTCACAGGATTGATATTCTTTCAGATGCTGACAAAGATACATCTATCTAGATAATAGACCTGATCATATACATATACATACATATATACATATACACATATATATATAGCTTTAATCCACTAAAGGGGGGTATTTCTTTAACCCATTCTCTGCTAAAAGCATTAGGCATCCTAAAAAGTTATGGACTGGACATCTGAACAATATCATTCATGTGCCTAACAGAACAATCCTATGGAAGTGGGGAAGGGAATAATCCATGGTGAAGCCAGCTAGCTACATCCAGGGGAAGAGGTGGAACAGCTTTTCAAATTTATTGTTTGCTTCCACTCCCCCCCCCATATTTAAGGGGAGGGAATTCCAGAGGGTAGGTGCCACTACACTAAAGGTCCATTTCTCATGTTGTGTGGAATGGACCTCCTGATAAGATGGTATCTGCAAGGAGGCCCTCACCTGCAGGGTGCAGTTATTGACTGGATATATAAGGGGTAAAATGATCATTCATATATCATGGTCCCAAGTTGTATAGGGCTTTATACACCAAAATCAACATCTTGAACTTAGCCCAGTAGCTAATGGGCAGCCAGAGCAATTATTTCAGCAGTGGGGTAACATGTTGGTGGTGTCACACCATCACATTTTGCACCAGCTACAGCTTCTTGATTGTGGCAGTGGGCAACGCGCCTCCTTCACACACTGTTGGGGAGCCTGCAAAACAGCATACTCTCCACATGTACGCCAAGGGTAGGGAACCTCTTTCAGCCTGGGAGCCATATTTGTATCTGACCAATCTTCTGAAGGTCAAATGAGCACATGTGAACATCTTATGCACACATGAACAAGCATACAGGTTACACACATGCATGCACACCATAGGCTTGCATTATTATATATTACATAATATATGTTTGTGTGTGTGTGTGTGTGCATGGAGAGAGAGAGAGAGAGAGAAAGAGAGAGAGAGAGCGCACATGTGTATAAATACATATCTTCATAACATATTCATGCAATGAAAATTAAAAACTAATTATGAAGGCACTGCCAGTACTAATATTTGTACTTAATTTGATTTACAGTACACCAAACAATCTGACTGAAATTATATAGTTGCATGAATAGCCATTAGGCTTCTTTTCGACTGGCTTATTCATTTTTTCTTTTTGAGGAGAAAAAATATATTAAAATTCTAATATTTTTAAGGCAAATGTAAACCCAAAATAAGAACCACAGAATATGATTATTTAATAGAAATACTGATAGCTTTGAATATTTTCTCAGGTCATTGACATATAAACTGAGTTTGAATTATTTTAACTATATGTATGAATGGTTTTAATACTGTAAATTGTTTAATTTGATTTTAATCTAGACTTTTGTATGTTTTTAATTATATGTGTGCTTTTATCTGGAAGCTGCTGTGAGTTCCAGTTTTGGAAAAAGGGTAGGGTAAAAAGAATGATAATAAATAAATAAATAAATATATGTGATATTTGAACTCAACTCACCGTTAATTATGGAGAACTGAAAGCATCAATTAGGAAACACCCAGTCACAATGTTAGTAGAAAATATCCAGTCACATTGGTAGTGGGAACTGGTGATGAGCGAGCAAATGGAAAAAGCCATTTGAATTGTAGTTATGCCTTACTGTAGATGAACTGGAACTGAAAAAGAGATTTGCTAATTTGAGATTTGTTGATCTTGAATTCAGCGAAAAGACTTCTTGATGTGAATTGTGTCATGGAGAATGAAATGATAATACTTCATTGAAATTCTATATGCAACAGAAAGCCAGTATTGTGTAAGCAATGACAGACTGATGGGGAGACTCGGGTTCAAATTCACACTCATTTGTGCATCTCACTGTGGAGAATTGCTACCTCTCATTACAACTCAATTTTGCAAGGTGGTTGTGAGGACAAAATGGAGGGGATTAAAAAAGAAGGATGGCAACTATGGTTCACAAGTGGATAGATCACAGCTCATGTGATCAGGGACCCAGGATGTTCCAATGAACAGTGTTCAGCTTAGACCAGGAATGAAAAAAAAGGCTAAGTGAATAGCTATTGTTTAGTCTAATGTTAGGGTCAGAACTCTCGTCTGTGTCAGTTTCAGATGTGTTTATTCATAATTGCATTCTGCACTCTTTCCACTTCAATCCACATTTTTTTTTAAAAATGCATTAATATTTTTTCATGAACTACTTATTTTTGTAGACATTTTATCTTGAATTTCATATTTTTGAATGCATTTTATCCTTATCATTTTTACATGACACTTGGTACATTTTCTGAGTGGAGAACTGTATTGCAAAATTCAGAGAAGTGCAAAATCTGAAGGATAACTGAATTCTGAACCACATATTACCCTGGGAAGTGTAAATCAGGTTAGTTCGCTTAAAAATGAGGACTGAATGAAACCCTCAAGCATCCCTATCAAATATCATTTCACAAGGTTGTGATAAGGAATAGGGATGATACTATAAATGTTTCCCTGAAAGCAAGATACAAAATGTGATTCATAATGTCATTTTATCCCAAGACATTTATAGGCTATCCCATAACAAGAAAAAAAAATCACATGGGCGGCTGATAATACGAAGATAAAACATTAAAAATCCAGCCATCATCACAATAAAACATGATGCAGCATAAAAAACCTTCAATGACATAGAATAAAATTTAGCCTAAGCAGATTTACCGTATGGGCAGAGCGATCCTAAATCCCCATTCACTGTGGTAGAAGGAGTTAGGATGTGGCAGAGGTTTACCTCCAACCAGCTTTGCTGCAGATCTGAGGTCACAGAGTGGAGTACATGTGAGAGGAGGTGCTCTCGAAGGTTCAGAGGCCTTCAGGCTGTATAGAACTTTAAGCCGTGGTGACTAATGCCCATTGGGATTGGCCAGAGCCAATAAGAGGCAGAGCCAGCCAATTCTAGTTTTGTCCCCACCCTCCTCCCTGCTGAGTTTTATAAGGGCAACTCTGAGACTATGGAGCAGGAAGCTGATAGGCAGTGCCACCACCCCTGGACTAGATGTAAGTAAGGAGGCAGGCAGGGGGAGAACAGCTAAGGACAGGCTGAGGCTAGTGGGGCAGCGCCCCATTTACCCTAATGGGCCAGCCTCCACTGCCTTAAAGGTTATCACCAGCACTTGTGCTCAGAAATTAATACGAGGCCAAACAGGCATTAATAATATCGGGAGGCAAGAAGGGATGACTCCAACCACCAATCAGCGGCTCAGTGGTGGCTGAAATTGGTCCCCACCACCAACACCATATATGTGGGCATAGCCTGGCGAAACCAGCCTTGTGTGTCCCACAGGCAGAGGTCCTCCCTCCCGCCAGACTTAGGAAATTGCCAGAACTCAGTAGTAGAGCACCTGTTTTGCATGAACTCTGTGCTAATTTCAGACATTGGTATATCCAGCTAAAGGTTCTCACATAGCTGGACTGAAAAATGATGAGACTCTGGAAAAGCAGAATAATCAAGGGGATGGAGCGACTCCCCTATGGGGAAAGGTTGCAGAATTTGGAGTTTTTTAGAGAAAAGGTGAGTAAGAGATGACACAATAGAAGTGCATAAAATTATGCATGGCATGGAGAAAGTGCACAGAGAGAAATTGAATATTGAAAGATTCAGGACAGACAAAAGAAAGTACTTCACACAGTGCATAGTTAAACTATGGAACTTACTCCCACAAGAGGCAGTGACAACCACCAACTTGGATTGATTTAAAAGAGGATTAGATAAATTCATGGGGGAAAAGACTATCAATGACTACTAGCCATGATGACTATGCTCTGCCTCCATAGACGGAGACAGTATGCTTCTGAATACTAGTTGCTGGAAACCACAGGAAGGGAGAGTGCTCTTTGATCTCAGGTCCTGCTTGCAGGCTTCCCATGGGCAACTGGTTGGCCACTGTGAGAACAGGATGCTGGATCACATGGCCACTGGCCTGATCCAGCAGGCCTCTTCTTATGCTCTTATATTAACTACTGACAGCCAGAATAAATCCTGCATAACTTGCTGAACTCAAATTAATTGGTAGCATGTAAGACACATTTATATGTCATTAGATTTTAGAGATTCAGATGGAAGTAGACATCAAGAAGAAGATGGAGGCAGGACTAGCCGGAGCATTAGAACAAAAATATTGGGGGAAAATATGGTTCAGTGATAGATTTTGGAAAGAAAAATATTGTTCACTAACATTCCTAACACACACACACACATATACAGAGAGAGAGAGGACTTGGAAGAAATCAGTAGGACAGTGACCCAGGAATAGAAGGAGCTGTCAATTTTGCATTTCTCAGTTTCTAATTTTCCCATGTTAAATCATTTCTTGACATTTCTGCAGCAATTTGTGTGTGAGTGTGTGTGTGTGTTTAAAAAAATCCTCATGAAAATCCTTCAGCTTTTTAGTGTGGATTTCCCTAATAAACATATTTTTGCATGCAGCTTTAACGAATGTGCATATCTTTGCAAGGAATTTCTCACAATATAAAGCATTTTCTATGTTATTTTCACTAAGGTGTGTATTTTAATGCACATTTTCCTGTAATATATGCATTTTTATAAACATTGCTTGGTTGGAGAGTTGCTTTGCAAAATTCAGATGTGTGAATTTCTAAAGATAGCTGTGTTTTGGTTCTCGTTTTGTTTTGGAAACCACAAATTATCAAATTCAACTTTACATGCAAACTGAACCAAATTCATTCCCCATACCTTCTCTGGACAGGGCATTCTCTTCAGAGGCACATCATACATTTCTACAGGGATATTCATTTGGCCTCTACTGTAGAAATCTTTACATGTATATTGAAAATGTTTGTATTACTGGAGCCTTTGGATCACATTGAGTGTAATTAGTTCTTATATAGTCGACTGCTGCTGATCTGAGACAGGATTTGGTGGCTTTTGATGTTTTTAGCTGTAGATATTTATGTGCCATTTTCTTCTATGTTCTATTGGAAGGAGGATGGGGTACAAAAATAACACTTCAATAAATAAAACATCACAAAATCAGTACTTTTCAGTGTTCATCTGCTATTGGCCATCGAAGGATGTGATGATGAGTGAAGGAGTCACATCATATGTGAATCATGCCTGGGCCCTGTTATGCTCTCAGCCTTGAAGGGGAATAATGGCACTATGATTTAGCTTTTGTTCAAGTCTTTTTGTTAGGTAAAACAGGCAAAGATTAGGCTCCAGCAAGAGTCCCATTCAAGCATTTCACCTGCATCTTCAATTAACATGCTTCAGGTATTAACTGAATATTTGAACTGAGTCCTTGTGTGTACAGCTGTTTGTGCAGAGCCGGCTGCCATCAGCTGGTGTGGGACTGAAGTATTCAGCCCAAATATTTTGTTTTGTCACTTTCAGGGGCTGAGGCAAAAACAGTCTCCAAAGTAGCAAAAGTCTTTGAAGGCTGAACAAAAGAATGTGTCTGTGTGTCAATGTTATCCATGCAGATGTGGCACCTCTACAGATGAGGTTACAGTTACAGATACTTGTGCCTGTCTGAATATATTTCCCCCACTTTGAGGGGGACCATGAATCCATGATGGAGGGTATATTTGGTGATTTGCAGAGGGTGTGTGTCATATTTTATTTTTTTTGGGCAGGGTTACCTTTACAGATGAGGCAGCAGAGGGAAAGTTTCTCCATAAGGTAGGTTTGTTCCCACTGGGCATTTGTACAGGCAGGACACTTTTTAAGGAATTGTTACTGGGTAAGCCCATTTTTTTTTCATTCAAATGGCTTGTACATGGAAGCCTCTCTACTATGTATAAGCCCTGACATTTGGACGGAGGTGAAAGTGGTTCAAACTAACAAAATGAAAAAGAAAAGAAAAGAAAAAAGCAGGGAGTGGATACAACCATGCATATGCAAGTTACTAGCACACAAATTACTGGTCTAGCAAAATTCTTAATAGTCTGACCACCCAAAAGTAAATACATGAATTAAAAAGCAAATTAAAATTTAAAAACTGCTGCTTATAATCCATGTCCTGCTGGAGCAGAATTCTTCAAAGAAAGAAAGAAAGAAAGAAAGAAAGAAAGAAAGAAAGAAAGAAAGAAAGAAAGAAAGAAAGAAAGAAAGAAAGAAAAAGAACAAAGATGCAGACAACACAGTGTGCAGGGAGAGGGATTTTGTTGAGAAGCATTTTAGAAAGCCTGGTGGTTTGAAAGAACCTTAAGAATCATTGTGTAAGGTGCCCCTATGTTCTATTCTTTCTATTCAATTTCACTAAACTTTCATACCTCTAGTCAGAGTTTCAGTTGCTTTGAATCTGAATATATGTCCTTGGTTCATTGATTAAATTGTAGGTGTCCATTTGGGTCCACTGGGTGTCCAAAAGCCAGGACTGGGTATCCATTTGGACACACAACCTTTGCTTAAAAAATGTCTTGCATGCAGGCTTTCTCTACAGACATTGTAACAATAGATGTGCTTAATTGGTCAGGGTGGAGTCCGTCCCTACAGTGCTACAATCCCAGGAGCCTTTTCAGCCTAAGGGCCACATTCCCTTTTTGGCAACCTTCTGGGGGCCGTATGCTAGTGCAAAGGCAAAAGTGGGAGGAGTAACGAATGTAAATTTTGTACCTTTATACAGTAGGCTACTTTCTACACATACTCACACATCCCTCTCTATCTTCTGTCCAGACAAGCAAGAGGCATCATCAGAGGTCAAGGCCACAGTCCAGCCAGGCAAAACATTTGTGTGTGAAGCAGGGGCAGCGATGGGTGTAGTCTGGGAAGAGGGGTATGGCCTGGGGAGAGTTCTGAGGGCTAGACAGAGAGGTCTGGAGGGCTGCATTTGACCCTCAGTTCTCCCCCTCTGCCCTGTGCATACTCATTCAAAGTACAAAGAAGCTGGACTTCTGTAAGGGGTTTCTATCTAAGTCCAGGAAGTTCTTTCTCATGTTACTTCCTGCTTCCCATTCTATCAGCCTGCTACCTCTCCCAGCAAGGAATTCTCCAAGTCTTGTTAACTATCAAAGCACTTCTGTATGTAACACCATCACAGATGGCCAGCTTGGAATTTTGAATGCGCAAACCAGTGTGTACCACAACCAGTGGGATCTGCTGATGTTAAACAAGCTGGGATTCCTGTCCTGTAAAGCCCTTCTGACTCCTCGGTGCATATTTCAAGTCTGATTTCCATGTCAATAGTACTTTGCTTGTTACGGCCCTCTGGCAAAACAATACACTGAATTCATTCATTCATTTGCATCCTGTGGGTGCATTCCTTTTGTTGATGCCTTTCATCTGAGCTCTACCTTTCATCCCACTTCTGCCTTCAGCACAGAAGTACTTGTTGCCATCTCGTCTTCCTGTGATCTGTGGAAGGTTTTAATATTCCGCAATGTACTTGCGGGGGCTTCGCTTCACTGATCACACTTTCACCTGAACACCGCTAGCTTTAATATAAACATTTGTTGAATATTCTGTACATTTTTGGAATATATTTTATCACATCAATGTGTAACTAGAAGTCATTTAATTTCAATAGGATCTGATTGGGCATAAAAGAAACAGCCCTTTTTCATCAAAATTTGCGTTGATATACATATATATTATAAAACTAATATATGCGGCTGATTTGAAAGAAAATTGTGTGGACAGAATCTACATCTTGGCATTTTAACGTTTTTTTTTTAATATTCATGAACCTTGGCTTTGGGTTTTAAATAAGAAAAAGGGTGTAGAAATGCCATCGGCACAAGCTGGATTATATGCAACCTTTAAAAAGTGTTTAATTATCTGGCATTGTTGGAATAAAAAACTCTCTTTTTTATTAAAGCAACAAGAAAGAAAAATAAATACACAAGCTTAGAAAGAAGCCATTGGGTAGCTGTTTAAGCAGAATACGTATAGGTGATGATGATGAAGGAAACACCACCCCCCCAGCTGGAAGCAATGGAGTATAATGTGATTTTACCCTAACTTTCATCTTCTGACTTTTACCGTTCAGCCTGCCTCTGCCTGCAACACAGAAGTACTTGTTGCTGTCTCATCCACTGGTGATCTGTGGAGTATTTTAATATCTGGCAATATACTTGTGGAAGCTTTGTTTTACTGGGAGGGGGGAAGAACATGACTTGAATTGGCAAAATGGTAGGGGGAGGGTCAGTTCCCTCCTCCCCTAGAACAGTGAGTGTGATTAAATTCAGTCTTCTCCCATGACTTCTATTTTTTTTCCCCAGTGACATCTTGTCACAGATCTCCCACACAATATTTAGTTTGTCAAAATGAGGGCTGTCAGGCATGATGAAATCTTGTAGGGGTCTGTAAGGGGGAAAATGGCTACTCCATTTATTATTGTTGTTATTATTATTAGTTTCGTTAGTTTCATTATTCATTAATTTGCTTTTCATTTTCTTTCCATAATTCATCTGTTTGTTTTGTTTCCATTTAGTTTTGTTTCCTGTTTATTTCAATGGGAAACCCAATCAGTCTTCCGCTGCGTATAACTTTGGTGTTTTCCATACAAATGACATAAACTTTCCCAACTATCTACAACTCTTTTAGGCATTAGACTTGCCAAATATCAGGCAAACTGGGAAAGAATCCCTGTTTTAGAAGCAATTTGAAAAGGTGCATATCCTAAAAGCTTCTCCCACTGTTTCCAGCTTCTTCTGCTTGTAGCATTTGTGGTTTACATGCTTTCGGTATATTATTTCAAGGTTTCTACTACCCCTCTAAAGAATAAGGCCTGACAAATTTCAGATATTTAGGAGGAAGGGTCTATCAATGTATCAATGTCACTCTATATTCTTTCTTATTTATTTATTCATTAGTTATATTTATTTACTGCTTAATATGAAATCCCCCTAAGCAGTTTATATAAAACACATTACGATATTAAGACAGAAGTAAAATCTAAATTCAATATTAGAACCAAAATACTCAGAAATGCATAAACATAAACAGAGGAGTCATCTATAAAACATTCCGTAAAATACCAATCTACAATATATTTTGGAACCTTCATTTGTTTGCTTGCCTGCTTTCTGTACATTTGGACACCTCTTGAAATGTGGTAGCCTAATTTTGCAATGATGGTTCCTGAGGACCAGATTTTCATTTATGTGTGGATGCTATTTGGAATCAAGATGGCAGATTGAACCTTTCAAAACTGCATTGAGTTTAAACAAATTTTGCATGATGGTTCCTGAGATGAAGAACCAGGCTTTTGTCCATGTTTAGATAAAATTAAATAGCATTTTTAATCAAGTATCTTTCAAAACTGGATTGATTTTTTTTGTATGTTAGCATTCCTGAGCAATGACAGATATGAGGTTGCTAGTAAGTAATAAATCAGAACAGTGTATTTTATTTACTAATATTTTTGTGATCTGTAGAGTTTGAGCTACAAATCAGGGCCAGACCGCAGAGGAGGAACAGGAAGAGAAGGTGTCATACCACAGGGCAAGTGACAGGCTTCAGGCAAGGGTGGATGAAAAATCTGCTTAATTCTGACTGCGGGAGGTCAGAATTAAGCAGATATTCATCCACTGCAGCCTGCAGTCTTTTGATTACCCTGCAGTATGACACCTCCTGTGAGAGCCAGTGTGGTGTAGTGGTTAAGATGTTGGACTACTACCTGGGAGACCAGGGTTTGAATCCCCACACAGCCATGAAGCTCACTGGGTGACCTTAGGCCAGTCACTGCCTCTCAGCCTCAAAGGGAGGCAATGGTAAACCTCCGCTGAATACTGCTTACCATGAAAACCCTATTCATAGGGTCGCCCATAAGTCGGGATCGACGTGAAGGCAGTACATTTCATTTTTCATGACACCACCTCTTCCTGTTCTTCTCCCTCCTCCATGGTATGACCCTGTTGTGGAAGGCTTTTTATGTGGCCATCACCCTGTCCTTCCACCCAGGGAAGGCTCCTTCTCTCCTGCCTCTTCCTTCTCTGTAATCCCGGGGGTTAGCGGGGCGAAGTAGATTGGTGGCAGGGGGCAAATCCCATCCTTTGCATAAAATAGATTGAAATCTATCAGTAGATCTCATTGTAATTTGAAGTAGCTTGGCCAGGATTTCTGAATCCCACACTTCTAACAATGGCAACAGCAGCAGCAGCAGCAGGCTCCTCCCATTATACTGCTAAGTAATGGTGAGTAACCAAGAGTGGATTTTTGTGTGTGGAAGAACTGTGAGCTCAATTCTAGTACTCAAAACAAGTTAACTCTGAGTGCATGTCATTTGTACCCGGCTGTTGTTGGTAGATCTCAAGGTTTTTTGTAAAAACAAGTACACCCCTCAAGCCTGAAGTCTGCCCAGCCATGATCTAATACGTTTCATTCTCCCTCCCCATCTCAATAGGAACAAATGAGAAACTAATCAAATTCATAAAACAAACAAGAAAGAATGGATTTTCCATTCATTATTAGTTTGAATTCCCATTTGTTTTTATAACTAAAACAAATGACATAAAGGGGGGCGATTAATTTAAAAAATGAATTCACATCCCTAGGAACCTGTCTGGTGGTGCGTTGCTTTAGCTCTGTTGCTTCTGGATTTCAGCTCAACTGCACCAGCTAGATGGATCCCCCCCCCGTCTCCTCATCGCATACACGTTTAAGGTATGTTTCACATTTAAATGCACAAATGCTCACACACGTACACAGACTATACACAGACCATCACAGAACAATATTCTTTCAAACCAGGAATTTAGTGTCATAACATCAGTACGTAGTTATTCCGTTAGGCCAGTGGTTGTTAACACTTTTTGGGTCGCAGACCCCTTTGAGAATCTGATGAGAGTTATGGATCCCCATAAATAAATAAATACAATTTATTTTATTGCATTGGAAATTTCTTTTGTTGTCGGGCCCCTTAGGAATCCATGGACCACAGGTTAAGAACCCATGTGTTAGGCTATAGGAGAAGGAGAGGGAGAGGATTGTATAATGTGGAGAAAGTGGGTTGAGAAACGTTTTTCTCTCTCATAACACTAGAATTCAGGGACATCCGATGAAGCAGAATGTTGGACAATTCAGGGCAGACAAAAGAAAGTCCTTCTTCACACAGCACATAGTTAAACTATGGAATTTGCTCGCACAAGAGGCAGTGATGGTGACCAACTTGGATGGCTGTAAGAGAGGCAAATTTGGTTGGGCCCTTGTGGCCCTGTCCGAGGGCCCCTGTGGCCCAGAGAACAGGAGAGTAGCGCTCCCCTTCCATGATCCGTGGCAGGGTCCCTGCCGTGGATCGCAGAGCTGGAGCTTCCAGGCCACCTACCCATTTGCTCCCTCCACCTACCTCTCTCCTGTCTTCTGCTGC
Organism: Rhineura floridana; assembly: GCF_030035675.1. Lineage (NCBI taxonomy): Eukaryota > Metazoa > Chordata > Lepidosauria > Squamata > Rhineuridae > Rhineura > Rhineura floridana. The sequence goes on along the minus strand of NC_084492.1, from coordinate 30,572,162 downwards.
TGTGCACACTGTGTGCACAGAGCTGCCATCAACTAAGAGGGTGGTGGAGGTATCTTTAAGGGGCTAATGGCAGGCATGTGCGTGCACGCAGCGTACCATGCATGCGTGCCATCAACCAAGATGGTGGTGGGGGCATCAACCCCTTAGAGAAGCCTCCACCACCATATTGGTTGTTGGCAGCCCTGTTGCAGCAGAAGAAGACAGGAGAGAGGTAGATGGAACAGAAAGGAGGTACCGGCCCTGGCAATAAGGTACCTGAATAGCAGTTGCTGGGAATCACAGGTTGATTCTGCAGGGCTCTTATGTCCTTAAATTCATCAGCATTTTGCTTCTCATTTCTCCTAATATCCACATTTTTGCATACTATTTTACCTGATATGTGCATTTTTGCAAGCAATGTTCTCTAATATAATGCAGGAAGGAAATAAACTCCTTGTGCAAAATCAACACCACTTGTGCAAAGTCAATACTAATTGACCAATTTTATCTTGCTGGTTGCTGCTGGAAACATGCTTTTTGGAATCCTGTTAAATCTATGTCTTTCTTTTGAGGCTGCTTGCTGAAAACCAAATCCACTGTTGTTCTAGTGGATGGTTATGCATTGCCAAAAAAGAGGATTTACACAACAAAAAAAACAGGACAAAAGAAGATGCCAGTTTGTGTGTGGCAATGTATATGTATAGATGCAGATTTAGAAATAATTACTTTATTTTAAATAGAAATTCAATACATTCCTCCTTAGTGAGGAAGACACCGGGTGACTTTTGTGCCTGCTATGGATGTGGGAGAAATCTGATTCAGTTCCCATTTTAAGCTGAATCTCTTAAATTTGAACTTTCTGAAACAATATGAGAGCCAAAACACAGCCATCCTTTTGAAATTTGCACTCATCCAAATTTTACGATGCATTTCTCCAACTAATGTTTACAAAAATGCATGTGTTTGGGGGGAAGTGAGCATAAAAATGAATCTGTTCATGAAAATATTACACAAGATACATTATATTAGGAGAAATTGCTTGCAAAAATGTTTGTATTAGTCAAAACTGTCTACAAAAATGTGTTTATTAGGAGAAATTTGCACTAAAATACTGGAGAATTTTCATGAGGATTTTCTTTAAAAAAAAGATCAAATTGCTGCAGAAATGTGGAGGACTGAATTTAAGATTGGAAAAATGAGAAACTGAAAGAACCAAAATGGAGAGATTATTCCATCCATAGTGCCTGCTCATTCTGATGACCAGGTTTCACTAACTGTTGATGGGCAACATCAAGGCTCCTGCTCTCCCATTTTATGGTTCCTTATCTGTAAACCAGACAGGACAGTCCTCAAATAGAGGGCACCTTCAAACAGAGGGCTGTCTGTTGTGATAGCCCTTCAAAATAGAGGACCGTCCTCTGTAAAGTAGAGCACATGGCCACCCTATGTGGCAAGCAGGGTGGCATTTTGAGATGTTTTATTTGCCATGCTGTTAAGTAAATGCAACCTTTTTTGTGCAGCCAAATGTAAGTGTGAATGGAATGACGTTCATTTCCTGGTCGGTAGCACAATCTCCAACATAACCCAGCTAGGGGCAGGCACATAGTCATTTTGTGATCAAAAAGAAGTGCCAAGGGCTGTACTGCAAGCTTTCTGCATGAATCTATACACTCATTACTGCATGCTCAGCCCCAGATATAGATTATTTCCATGGAAAGCTTTCTTTAATGAGGAATATGCTGCATTCATCATCTGTTATCAAAGTCAAATGAAACAGCCTATAACCTTTAACTATGGAAGTATGGATTCTCACCTTCAGATGGGGCCTTTTTGTGTGTGAGTTTGCAAAGCTTATCAACATACATAGTATCTGTAAATTGGGCACATTTCCCTTAATGTAAAGCCTTTACATTTTATATTGTATGTATTTCTATTGTACATATTTGCATTGCATGTTATATAATTATAATTTATTATCATCTATTACCTGCTGTTCACCCAAAGGTCCCAGGGCAGGTTGCAACCATTCTAAATACAGCATTAAAAATAATTTTAAACAACCAGAATCACAAAATAGGGTGGGTCCTAAAATATATATTCTCAGGTGTCAAACGCCAGGGTAAAGAGGTGTGTCTTCAACATTCATCTGCAACTGTACAGTGAAGTTACCAGACACAACTAGGTGGGATTTCTACAAATTAGGGGCCACCACAGAGCATGCCATCTCCTGGGCCGCCACCACCCCAAGCTTCTGAGGGCAGTGGAAATATCAAAAGGGCCCCCTCTGTTCATCTCAACTCCTGAGAGGGTCTGTAGGGGAGGAGGTGGTCTTTCAGATATTTGGGCTCTAAGTCATTTAGGGCTTTAAACACTAATGTGAGCACCTTGAACTGGCAACCAATGCAGCTGCTTTAAAACAGGGGTTATATGAGATCTAAAGGAAAACATAGCCAGTAATCTGGCTGCTGCATTTTGGACCAGGTGAAGTTTCTGAGTCGTCTTCAAGGGCAGCCCCATGTAGAATGCATTGCAATAATCCAATCTGGAAGTTACCAGAGCACGGTAGCATTATGCATTACATACATTTGCCACCTTGGGCTGCCTTTGGGAGGAAGTAGTTATTGTTATGTGCCTTCAAGTCGATTACGATTTATGGCGACCCTATGAATCAGTGACCTCCAATAGCATCCGTTATGAACCACCCTGTTCAGATCTTGTAAGTTCAGGCTATGGCTTCCTTTATGGAATCAATCCATCTCTTGTTTGGCCTTCTTCTTTTTCTACTCACTTCTGTTTTTCCCAGCATTATTGTCTTCTCTAGTCAATCATGTCTTCTCATTATGTGTCCAAAATATGATAACCGCAGTTTCATCATTTTAGCTTCTGGTGATGGTTCTGTTTTAATTTGTTCTAACACCCAATTATTTGTCTTTTTCACGGTCCATGGTATCCATCAAGCTCTCCTCCAACACCACATTGCAAATGAGTTGATATTTTTTCTTATCTGCTTTTTTCACTGTTCTTCTCTCTTTCTTTTTATTGATTGATGGGCCCCCAGCTATTCTGTAAAGCAGAGTTGGGGGACCTGTGGCTCCCCAGGTCTTCTTGGCCTCCATCTGTTATCAGTCCCCACCAGCATGGCCAGTGGCCAGGGATAATGGGAGCTGCAGTTCAACAACTTCTGGAGGGCCAAACGTCCCCAGTTTCTGCTCTAAAGAATACCCTGGTGTTCTACTGGCCTACCTTTCTTTCCTCCCACTTTTATTATAGAATGTGTAACCCCACTTTTCTTTGCTTACACACAAAGTAGCTAGCTTGTTTCTGCATGGTGATATCTCCCTCATGGCTTGTAAGGTTTCTTGCTGGGGCGAAACCAGGCCTGAGTCTCAATGCTTTCTGTTCCATGCCATGCTTGTGGTAGTGCCACTGGGTGTGGTTCGTGGGGCATTTACATGATACAGGGTCTTCTCAGTGGATTATGGAACAACCTCCCTGGAGAGATACAGTTGCCCCCTTCATTGTTGGCCTTTAGGTGCCAGTTAAGGACTTCTTTTTTCACCAGACCTTTGGGAATGAAGTGCCCACAGACCCACAATTGTTCAACGCTAGGCTACAGTTTTAGCCATTTCTGATTTTAGGTTTTTGATGATGCTCAGAAGCATTTTGTGATGATGATGGCCATTTTCTATGGCATTTTAATTTAAATTTTAAAATTTGTGTAATTGATTTTAGATTGTTTCTTCTTTTTACATGTTTTTGTTGTATTTAATATGGGATTTTATGAGATGTATTTGTATTTTCTGTTATACACCGCCCAGAGAGCTATGCTAGTCGGGCAGTATAGAAATCTAATAAATAAATAAATAAATGATGTTAACTGCACTGTGAACTGCTCTGGGCTCTGAATTGCAAGGAAGAAATGTGTGTGGGGGAAATCAACCCGTTGATAGGATGTACTATTTGGAAGGACATTTTGGATCATTTGTGAGGGCAGGGGTGTAAACAGGGATGAGGTGTGAGCAGTAGTGTACTGGCAAATTCAGAAGTGCAGGCTCCTTTCATGATAGTCACACCACCCTCACAACCATGCTCATTTCCCACATTCTGTCATCTTCCTTGCACTCTGTGTCGTCTCCTAGTCCGCAATCCACTACAGTAGATATCCCTAGGAGCCAATCAGCGTGAAACACAGGCTGTGTGTTAGCTAGCGAGAAGAGTCTTCTCAGTGGCTATCTCACCTTCTTTCACTCTGATTGGCTCCAATCAGTATGAAAGTACAAGGACTTTTCTCAGTGGCTAACACACTCTCCTTTCACACTGATTGGCTCACACATAGAGACCTGGCTGGGACCCTGCTCCCAAAAGAGTAAGGGATCTATGACTCCCTATGACTCTGGATAACTACACTCCTGGATGTGAGACAAACTAACCAGAAGCTGCGATCATACTCCTAGAGTTCAAACTTACAGGTGGGAAATGGCACATGCAAACAAACTTTTAAAGCTTTGATTTTGCATTTTGGAATTTTGGCTGGCTCACACATGCATGTTCTTGACAGCTACAACTTCAAGAGATGATGGCTTTAATGTGTGACTGTGCCATCACTGATAAAACTTTCCTGTCCCCTCTTCAGTAGTTCTCATTAGTATTGGCTCACAGTAGACACCTGATTGGAAATCTCCAGGCTGAATGATCTACAGGGGCTGTTTCAAACATGCAAATCTCCACCTATGAGTGGTCCATCCCAAATCCACCCTGAAAAGAGAAGGCAACTTGCTTTCCTGTTTAATTCACTTAGCTGCTTCTCTCCATATTCGTGGCTCTTGCAAAACACATTATTGAGTTTTGCTGGAGACAAAAGCACTGGTATTAAAGCTAACTGTGAAAGAAGTCACATCAGGTATAATCTGATTGTCTTCTCAATTTGACAGAGTCCCAAAGAGATCCTGGCTCTTAAACATTCCAACTTTGCACATCAGGTCTATGTAGGACTTCATAATATAAACCCTTGATATAAATTGGCCACTTATTAAGTACTTGATGAAATGCAAGGGGGGGGGAATGTTCCATTGCCACTATAGGCAGAGAGTAATATGACTTCTGTGCAAATGCTGTTGAAATGAATGGGAATTACCATGGCTATAAATTTCAGTAGAGCCAGAAAAGTAAAGGTTCCTGGTGGATTCCTCCTAGATCTGTTAGCACTACCAGTGCTCCCAGATCCACTGACCCTACATAAATATTATTCCTGGAGATGTAAAGCAGATTGAAATCAGCTACTTTCACCCAGGCATTTCGTATGAAGCTGTATTATACTAAGTGGCATCTTCTAACTCAGAATTGGCTGGTAGAGGCTTTCTAGGGTTTCAGACAGGGCTGTTTCTCAGCCATAACTGGAGAAACTGTGGATTGAATCTAGAACTCTTGGCATGCAGATCATGCACTCTGCCACTGTGCTATGGGCCCTCTTTGTTAAACCCTTCTCTTTGTGCACATTTGATGTTTCAGTGCATGGGAGGTGTCCCCATTCACTTATTTATTTATTTTATTTATAAAAAATATTTGTATATCACTGTTTTGTTAAAAACATCAAAGCTGGTTACAACATATCAAAAACAACAACCAGAGAATAAAAACATTAAAAATACAATAAAAATAAAGGTCAACTGTTGCAAAAGGCAGCTTCTTAATTGCCTGCATAAGCCTGGCGGAACAGAAAGGTTTTCAGCAGGCATTTAAAAGTTAAAGCAGAAGGTGCCTGCTGAATCTCTCTTGGCAGAGCATTCCAGAGAACTGGACTGTTGACACTGAAGGCTTGATTTCGTGTGTCAGTGTTAAATGACCCTTGCCAACTCAGGGGACAACCAGAGCAGCTCCTGCAGATGATCTCAGTGATTGAGCTGGGATATAAGGGTTCAGGTGGTCAATGAGATACCCTGGACCTAAGCTGTTCAGGGCTTTGTAAATTAATACGAGGACCTTGAACCTGGCTCAGTAGTGGATGGGCAGCCAGTGCAGATGTTTTAAGTGTGCTGTCACATGTTGTCAACCATGTGCTCCCATCAGCAATTCAAAGAAGAAAGCAGTTTTGCAAGCACAAAGGATTCCAATGAAACTGCACTTGGTTTAAACAGCCACAAAGTCAGATTTCATAGCCTGAACCTTCCATGTAGTGGTTCTATGACCAAAACAGAACATGTAGCCCAGGGGTGGGAAATCTGTGGCCCTTCAGAAGTTGTTGGACTCCAGCTTCTGTCATCTCCAGCCAGTACAGCTGGTTGTCAGGGATTGCTGCTGCTATTGCTATTGCTGCTGTTTTTTGTAATTGTAATTTATCCTTCCCATCCTTCATCCTGAGGTCCCGGGGGGGGGAGGTTACAACAGTTTACAATACATCTTTAAAAACAATTTAAAGCTTACAATCACAAATATATATAAAAATAGGATGGGTCCTAAAAATATACACCTCAGGTATCAAAGGTATCAAAAATATACATCTTTAAAAAAGGTAACTTGGAGGTAACGATTGATAATAATAATAATAATAATAAAATTTTATTTGTTAGTCGCCCATCTGTCCGACTTAATGATGACGGCTTATGCACAGGAACGAGAGAATGGCTCTAATGAGGCCTAATAAATCGTTTTCATAAAAATGTAGGAGTGAAGCCAAACTGTAAATCACATGGTCTTCGATGCCTGTATATTAATGCCCAGAGTACGGGAAACAAACAGGATGAACTTGAACTCTTAATACAGGAGAGTAAATATGACATGATAGGTATAACTGAAATTTGGTGGGATGACTCCCATTACTGGAATACAGCAATTGAAGGATATTACTTGTTCAAAAAGAACAGAAGGAATAGAATGGGAGGCAGAGTCATGCTATATGTTAAAAATACATATCCCTGCACAGAAATACAGGATGAGTTTGGTAGCCCCACTGAGAATATCTGGATTAAAATTATTGGAGCAAGGAATAAAAAGAACATGGGGGTTGGAGTCTACTATCAACCACTCAATCAAAGGCAATCAAAAGCAAACTGCCAATGTTTCAAGAAGGCATGATGTAGTAGTACTGGGGGACTTCAATTACCCAGGTATATGTTGGGAGGCAAATTCTGCTAAACATGACCCTTCCAAGAATTTTTGACTTGTGTTGGAGATAACATTCTCCTACAGAAGGTGGTGGAAGGAACTAGAGGATCAGCTATCCTTGCCTTGATTCTAACCAACAGAGATGAGTTGGTGGATGATGTGGCAATTACAGGAACTCTGGGGGAAAGTGACAATGTTATACTTGAGTTCTTGATTTTAAGGAAAGCAAAAGCTTAGAGTAGCCATACGAGTACCCTGGACTTCAGGAAAGCCGATTTTAATAAACTCAGAACAATGATCAGTACGTTTCAATGGCAAGCAATCCTAATGAGAAAAGGAGTCCAAGATGGGTGGGAGTTTCTAAAAAAGGAAATACTAAAGGCACAATGGCAAACAATTCCAACAAGGAAAAAAGGGGGAATCATAGAATCATAGGGGGGAAATCATAGCAAGGGGCCTATAAGGCCATTGAGTCCAACCCCCTGCTCAATGCAGGAATCCAAATTAAAACAGCAGAAGAAGCCAAAAAGCTTAGAGATGGCATATATATATAAAAAAGGACACATACAGAAAGTGGAAGGAAAGTCAGGCCACAAAGGAAAAGTATGGACAGGTAGCACAGAATTGCAGGGATAGCATCAGGAAGGCTAAAGACGGGAATGAGCTAAGGTTGGCAAGGGATGCTAAAAGCAATAAAAAAGCTTTCTTCAGGTACATCCATAGTAAAAGTCAAAGAAATGAAATGATGGTACAGCTACTGAATGAGGATGGCAAAATTATAACAGATGGCAAAGAAAAGGCAGAAGTGCTCAATTCCTACTTTGGCTCAGTCTTCTAAAGGAGGCTATATGAACTTCCTGGGAAACATGAAGTGGTAGGATTGCAGCTTGAGATTGATAGACAAATGGTCAAGGAATACCTAATCACTTTGAACAAGTTCAAATCTGCAGGACTTGATGAACTGCATCCTAGATTACTGAAGGCATTGACTGAAGAACTCTTGGAACCATGGTCTATTATCTTTGTGAAATCATGGAGGATGGATGAAGTACCGGATAACTAGAGGAGGGCTAATGTTGTCCCTATTTTCAAAAAGGGCGAAAAGGAGGAACCTGGGAACTACAGACCAGTTAGCCTGACATCAATCCCTGGGAAAATTCTGGAGCAGATTATAAAGTGGTTAATCTGTTAGCAGCTTGAAAACCGTGCAGTGATGACTAAAAGCCACATGGATTTGTCAAGAACAAATCCTGCCAGACTAATCTCATTTTTTGATTGGGTAACCTCCCCGATAGACTGTGGAAATGCTGTGAACATAATATATCTCGATTTCAGCAAAGCTTTTGACAAAGTGCCCCATGATATTCTGATTAGCAAGCTAGTTCAATGTGTGCTGGCTGGAACAACTATCAGGTGGATTCACAGTTGGCTACAGTACTCAAAGAGTGCTTATCATGGTTTCTTCTCAAACTGGGGGGAGGTAATGAGCGGCGTGACACAGGGCTCGGTCCTGGTCCCAGTGCTCTTCTACATTTTTATTAATGGCTTGGATGAGAAGGTCCAGGGAATGCTTATCAAATTTGCAGATGATACAAAATTGGGAGAGATAGCTAATACCCTGGAGGACAGAAACAATATTCAAAGTGATTTTGATAGGCTAGAGGAATGGGCTGAAAACAACAGAATGAATTTAACAGGGATAAGTGCAAAGTTCTACACTTAGGAAGAAGAAACCAAATGCACAATTATAAGATGGAATACCCTTGTCTCAGCAATATGTCATGTGAGAAGGATCTTGGAATTGTTGTTGATCACAAACTGAATTCGAGCCAAGAGTGCAATGTGACTGCAAAAAAGACAAATGCTGTTTTAGGTTGCATTAACAGAAGTATAGTTTCCAAATCATGTGAAGTACTAGTTCCCCTCTATTTGGTACTAGCTAGACCTCATCTTAAGTACTGTATCCAGTTCTCGACACCTCACTTTAAGAAGGATGCAGGCAAACTGGAAAGGATTCAGAGGAGGGCAACAAAGATGATTAGGAGACAGGAAACAAAGCCCTATCAGGAGAGGCTGAAAGACCTGGACATGTTTAGTTTTGAAAGGAGAAGACTTAGGGGAGATATGATAGCACTCTTCAAGTACTGAAAGGCTGTAGCACAGAGGAGGGCCAGGGTCTCTTCTCGATATCCCAGAGTGCAGGACATGGAATGATGGGCTCAAGTTACAGGAAGCCAGATTTTGACTGAACATTAGGAAAAACTTCCTAACTGTTAGAGCAGTACAACTATGGAACCAATGACCTAGGGAGGTGATCGGCTTTCCAATACTGGAGGCATGCAAGAGGCAGCAGCCACCTGTTGAGTATGCTTTAATTTGGATTCCTTCATTGAGCAGGGGGTTGGACTTTATCGCCTTATAGGACCCTTCCAACTCTACTGTTCTATGATTCTGTGATTCTAAGGCTAGGGGAAAGAAGTTGTGTATTTCTTTACCATTTAAACAATTTGGGAAAGTCTGGCTTTGAGGATTTATAAATCTATGTGTTCGCCATCACTAAGCATCTCCTCTCCACTGGTCAAAAGTCTTCCACCTTCTGCAAGCCACTTGCATCAGTACAAAACTGTGCAAGGAGTGGGTGCAACATGCTTCTAATTCTGAATACAAACAGTTAGCACCATTTTGTGCATTGATTGCATAAATTATGATGCAGAGCGAATTGGATCTCTCAGAGCCGTCACAAGTAGCCTGTGATGAAAATCTTCAATAGATTAACTATTGTAAGTGTCCTTTCCCAACCTGTGTTGTTCCATTTCAATGCTTTAAGGCCTTTCCCCCCTCCCTATTCATCTCATGGTGCTTTATGAGTCTTTGCCTAGACTTTTGACCATCTGCCAAATGGTCCCTTCACCATTGCAATAGAGAATATTTCACTCTTTCATTGAAGTCCTCGTTTATTTGGAGTATAGCTTGACTAGCAAACTCATGAAAGGGGGGGAAATATTTAAGCCAGAGAAGCTAATGAATTCTAATCACGTTCCTGCACTTCATTTCTGTGTTCTTTACATGTGGAGCTTAGGCATCATTATGTAATGTGACATTATTCCCCTCAACTCCATTCTTTACTTGTCTGCTCTTTGAGAATATTGCATTCTGAATGGGGTTTCAAATGGGAATTCTCCCATGTCAAAATGACCTTCCTTCTTACCCTTGGAAAGCTCAGAGTTACTGATTCCAGTGTGTGTGTGTGAATGTGTATGCATTGCTCATGCAAAATAGAAGGAAATAATTGCAGTCTCAGTTGGATGTTTCCTGGAATGGAGATTAATACTTGCTAGTGTAGAGTATCAAGCTGAACCCTTCCCCACCCCTAAAATTGTCATTAGTCTTGTCAACACTCTTTTGACTGTTCTTGTATTTCCTCAGATGCTTTGCCTGAGGACAAACCTTGGCAGCTATGAAAATTACCGCATTTGGTGAATTTCAGAGATGTTCTGCAAAAGTGTGTGCATGTGAGGGATGTTTAGCCCATTCAGAGTGAGGATGGGAACATTCCCTTTCCTCTGAGTTGGCTTTGTTATATTGCCATGCAGCCAAAACTGTTTGGATACATAGATACTGTGTCCCTGACATAATACAAAATTCTCTGGATTTGTATTCTCAGGAAGATGTAGGTTTGTTCAGTTTTTAAAGTAGCTGCTGATTGAGCAGTGAGCAGCCTTTTAGGCAACAAGAACATCAGCAACAGCAACAAAAAGGGAAAAAGGGGAAATCCCTGGGAAGAGGGATTGATTGTTAAACCACTTTGGGAACTGTTGCTCTGTGAGGGGAATAGGGGTATCCTAAAACCTCTCAGCAAGCTTACAGTACCAAGAATTCTGCTCCAACTATATACTGCACATGGGCCTGAGACATTTTGCTGCCTGAGGCAAAGGATAAGATGCCACCACCCTTCCTTCATCCCATCCATGGAAGTCAATTTGCCTAGCAGTAAAGGTTATTTTAACTCTAAATTTTAACTCCTACCCTTTCTCCCAGCAGGAGCCCTAAAACTAGGAGTGAGACACTGTCCTCCACCACATGAGGGCAGACAACTAGCTTAAGAAGTCCAGGGCAGGCCATGTGGGATGCCACCTTTGACCTCCAACACCTCACTGCAGCTCCTCATTGCCAGCATCTGTCATCTGAGGCGACTATCTCACTTTGTCTAATGGTAGGGCAGGCCCTAGCTATGTTTCCTCATCAAGTGAAATTTCAGATAGGTTCACAAGGTTCTTTGGATCCTGAACAAGATCAAAAACTGCAAGATCCAGTATCAGGGTAAGGGTGCCGTCCTGTGAGACAAGAAGTGTTAGCGTTGAACTTTCTCCATGATCTTTCCAGAGCACATTTGGTAAAGCCACTTGTAATCTTTTCATACCCTTATTTGATCTCTGGTGCAAAATTGTCACTGTGATTGCCGGTAAAAATTAAGATAATATGAGCATCAAATTATATGATTGCATCTGCTCATCATGTAATGAAGCATCTAATTTCTGTCTCCTTTGCCCACATTTGTCTGAGAATATGAATGCAGGGAAGAAACCATTCCTTATAAGATTACAAACTCCCAAAATTTTAACTAAAATGTGTAAATGTTGGTGATGACCTATGCTGTTTTACTCTGACCTTTTCTAAACAAAACAAACAAAACTCTCATTTCCAGTGTTAGGAATGACCACTGACAAGGTCAGGTTGATAACAATACATTAGATCCCATTAAACATGAGCAGTGAGGGAGTTATTAAACTACAGGTTTGGGGATGGGGGTCATTTAAAAACATAATGGCATTGAAGCATAGCAAAGTGAGCTGAGGGAATCTTTTTATGTGGGTACCCTAATAGGATATAATGGGCACTTTTGAGCCATTATAGCCCATCAATCTAGCCAGTTCATGCACTGAATATACTTAACTGAGAAAATTTGCCAAACTCATATTATGCTGAGTGTAACACCATCTTAGATTTGAGAGTTTAGGAGAGAATCCCTCTATTAATATAGGAATTGTGCATTTAGTGTAGTGGCACCTACCCTTTGGAATACCGCAACAACAAAAAATTAGATAGGCACTCTCTGTTGTGTTTTTGATGTCTACTGAAGTCCTTCTTCTTCCAACAAACCTTTTAAGCAGGGATCTTTATCCCAGCCTGCATCTGTGAATTGTTTTTAAGATGTTTTAAAGATGCTTTTATCATTTTATTGTGTGTTGTTTGCCACACTGGGTTCCTTTGGGAGGAAGGGTGGGATATAAATTTAATAAAAATCATCATCATCAACAACAATAACATTGCTCCCGCTCACAAGCATGGGTGACAAAATACAATTAAAATACATTATCAGAAAGCAACATGCAAACAAAGTTTCCAGCTGAGGGAATAGAAAAATAGCCAGTTTCAGTTGTGTCCATAAACAACCAGTTCAGAAAGATAATTGGTGCATAGATTTATTGATGTGTTAGAGATATCTTCCCAGTGTACTCAGTTTGCCACAACTTTACTTAGATTCCCCACAAGCTCACAATACGAATGAGTGAATCTGTCAATTTGTGAACATCATTGCTGATCATGGAACATGCCTATTAAGGCATCAACCTTAGCTTACAATTTCACAGATTTGCAGAGCTTGAGCCAATATGAGTTTGAGCCTGAACTTTGGTCTTAAACGAGAGTTGTTGTTGTTGTTGCTGCTCCTGCTGTCATCTTATATCACAGAATTTCCCAATTTTGTCACAAAGAAGTTTGAATGGATTGTTTATTTATTTATTTTCTTACATTTATATCTCAACTTTCTTCCAATATGGAACCCAAAGAGGAGTTCATGTTGTTCCCAGGCAGTGTCCCATTAGGTACTTTCCAACTAGCAATGGGCTGCATTTCTGCAATAATCGGATTTGCCATTGGATTAATTATTATTTCTGATACTCTCTATCTTTGCGGAGAGAATTTTAAGTAGCAACTCTCTGTGCCTGGTTTCCGGTTCATTCTTCTTTTTTTCCAATTCTTTTTTTTTTAATTGCTTTATAATGATCACTAGTGCAAGTGATACTTTTATTGATCTACTTTCTATGTAAGCTCTTCAGATGTGTATTCCCTTTCACTGATGTCAATGAAGTGTTAATTGTAACTGACAGACAGAAAGCAGCAGGGGGAATGAGGTACTGATTGTTAGCAGCAGCAGGGGGAAGACATTGATTTGATTATCTGCCTTAATCTGCTCTGCAAAGCACTTGAAAAGGAATGTAAACAGGCAATAACTACAGAGTTCAGAATAAAGATTAATATCAGTAGAGTCTTGTGAATAAATAGCGATTATAATATTGATAACTCTGTAAAGCAAAGAAAAAAAGAGATATGAAAAGGTATCAGAAGAAAAAGAAATCAGATCATTAATGACCACCAGGAGGGAACACTTAAAAATGGAATGTAAAAAAGGAGAGGATTCCATCCCTATACCAGACCCAGATCTGCTTGGCTTTAGCAAAGTGGAGTGGTCTCATCTGTCTTCAGACCATATCCTGGTATCTCTGTAATGAATGCTTCATAGAACTCATTGAGTTGATCTTCTTCCACCTCATCTCCATCTTCATCCAAGTTTAATGCTTCATCACTGGGACTGAGATTTAGGAGTGCCAGAATATCCCAGTGGAGGCAGTGGGAGTCCTGAAACAGTGTCTGATGTCAATACAGGAGTGGATGCCGAGAAATAATCTGAAATTTAACTCGGTTAACTATTGGTGATAGAGATTTGCCAATCTTTGGTAAAAAAAAAATACCGCACACACAGAATGATCTACCATCAACTGCTTTGTGGGAAGGTTCCAGGGGAGAGAAAAGGAGGCAGGAGAAGACCACTTCAGGCCTGCTGCAGCTGGACTATCTCCTCCAGTGCCACTGGATGATCTAGAATCAACTGCTATTTGGGAAGGATCCTGATGTGTTTTCAATATGTTAATATTTTATTGTATTTTTAAAATATGTAATTGAATATTACTTGTAAGCCATCTTGTTAGGATTTATATCCTGAAAGAATTGGATATAAATAATTGTAATAAAGAACAATCATACAGAATTGCAAACACTGCAAATGCAATGGATTTTCCATCATTGCAAGTTGGAAGGGAATGGGAACATTGATGAGGGGATGTGGAACTGCCCATCATGTGTTTTTGGAATGCTTAATTGTAATGCTTGAGGAGGGCTGAGACTCTCAATGCAGCTAACGACAACATAAACTAAAAAAAACCATACAGTCATCTGAAACTATAGTGTCATTATCTAAGTTGGCTGGAGTTGAAATGTATGGGCATTCATTTACTCCAGTGTTGGATGAACACTGGAGACTGTTGGTGCATGCATGTGAAAGGGGATAATCATTTTGTGCAATCCAGTGTTACAATTTTTACAGAAAATTATTTTAGGTTATAATGATCATGTTGCTATTTTTTAAAAAAGAAAACAAGAATGGACTTTATATGCACTAATGGTCAACAAGTGACTTATACCTTGAGCCTGGAAGGACAAATATCTGCCAACTTGCATGAAATGATTTGATGACTTAAACACCCTTGCTACATTTGAGAGTACCTTCTATAAACACCAGCATTGTCAGGATTAAGAATGGGTGAGAATTTTGATTCAGTTCACACTTCAAATCAAATCTATCAAAGTTGCACTTTCTGAAAAAAATATGTGAATTGAAAGACAGCCATCCTTCAAAATTTGCCCTAATTTGAATTTTGCCATGCAGTTCACCAACCAAGCAACATTAAGAAACATGCATATATTAGTGGAAAAAGTGTATAGAAAATGAATATATGAATTAAAATAACATGCAAAATGCCTTATATGATCAGAAATGGCTTGTAGAAATGTGTACATTAGTCAGAACTGGGTAAAGACATATGTTTATAAGGAGAAATTTGCACTAAAATGCTAGAGAATTTTCATGAGGATTTTTTTTTAAATAATATTGCAGATTGCTGCAGAAAATGCAGAGACCTGAATTTGACTGAAAGAAAATAAGAAATGGAGAGAATCGAATCTGGCAGATCTTTCTATCCCTAGTCTGGATACATATGGACATTTGGGCTCCTGCTAGAAGGAAGGGAGGGGTATAAATAAAATAATAAATAAATAAAATATATTACTCTATAAGTCTAAACTAAAATGGAAGTAAAGATGTTTAAATGTTCTGTTAATGTGAACTGGCAGGGTTTTCTTTCTGTCTTTCTTTTTAATGAAATTGCAAACGTAATAAAAATATTTTTTAAAATACTGAAAATCTGGATACTGTCCCCCTCACCCCCGCCTTTCTAAGTTACAAAGCTTTGGCCAAATAGTCATGGGTGCTATGGTTTAAATGCTGACAAATCCCTAACTTTAACTAGGGCAGTGGTGGTGGTGGTGGGTGTTAATATTCTGGCCCCTGTAAATTGGTGATATAAAGCATGCTTTGAGTAGAACCAATTCATGTCGAGATATTCTCCACTTTTCATGCCCTTTCGGTCCTGTTAATTTTCCATTACAGCATGTCAGCGTTGAATTGATATATAGGCATCTCCAACTGCTAAGGTACACTGTGTACACATTTATTAAGATTAATTAAAAAAGTAACAAATTGTAAAGCAATAACATTAACAATGAGTGGGAAAAGTGTAGACATTTTGACAGTCTCTCTCTCTTTCTTTTTTGAATTTCATTAAAAGATGGTAGCGACAAAAACCCAAGAGACTCTTTCTACTTTACTAAAGAAATAGGTCACAGATTCAATTACAGTCACTGAAGCATGGACTCAATCTATCATGGCAAATTAAGTACGTTTTAGCAACCTACTTTCCTTTAAAAATTTTATAGACACTTTCAGTGGAAGAAGAAAGAAGAGTACAGAGGAGGAAAAAGAAATTGCAAACCAAAAAGGTCTTTTCTTCCTGTTGCTGCTGCATGTTTGCTTTATTTTGTGACACCAATAAGACAAAAAGAGCATCGTAACAGTATACCAAAACAGGCAACTGCTAAACAAAAACACCACCTCCTTAGCCTCCCAGCCCTACTCGGAGATGTTGGGGATTGAACTTGGAACCTTCTACATACAAGGCAGGTGCTCTACAACTGAGCTTGCCCAAAAAACAAGTCTAGGAGAATTGCAGAATACAAGGAATGCCCTTGCTAAAGCTGATCATGGCAACTAGTATTTGTGTTTACTTGCTAGCAGGGGCGCCATCATCTCCCCTCTGTCCTGCCATTGCTAGGCCAACAGAGAACAGCTGCAGGCCATAGTGCCAACTGAAGGCATCATAGGGAGGTCCCAGGAGATCATGGGCTTGAAATTGGGGCTACAGAGATGAAGACAGAGGCCTGCAAGTCCACTGAGCTCAAAAGGGAAGCAAAAACAGGTGAAACAAGAAGGGGTGGAGAAGAAGAAAAGTAAGTCCCTAGCTGCACTGTATATTTAAAGCAGTATTACACCACATTAAACACTCATGGCTCCCTCTAAACCATCCTGAGGACTGGGTTGTGAAAGGTGCTGAGGGTTGTTAGGAGACCCCTATTCTGCTCACAGGGCTACCATTTCCATAATGGTTTAATAGTCAATCTCTCTCCCAAGGGTGCAGCCCCCTCTACTTTGGAGTGTTATGTGTTGACATAGGCCAGTTTGTGGGCCACATTCCCTTTTGGGTGACCTTGTGGGGGCCACATACCAATGCCGAACAAGGCCAGAGGCAAAAGTGGGTGGAACAATGAATGCAAATTTTACCTTGGTACAGCAGGCTAGTTTTGCACATTCATTCACACACCCCTCTCTGTCCTCCACCTAGGCAAGCTAGAAGCATTCTCAGAGGAAGGACATATTCCAGCCAGGGAAAAAGCAGCCAAGGAGGGTGTGAAGCAGGGCCAGGGAGGGGTGTAGCCTGGGGAGAGTTCCTCAGGCAGATAAAGCAGCCTGGAGGGATGCATTTGGCTTTCAGCCAGGCCTGAGGTTTTTCACCTCTGGCATATGTTGTTGCTTCTTTTAGAATTGCTGGTGAATCTGCAATCTATTTTTTACCAATGCTTGGGTAGGGTTAATTCATTCATTAAAAAAGATGTGTAAAACAAAGATGTTTTTTGTTTAAGATGTTTTGTTTTTATGTTTTATAGATGTTTTTAGTGTTTTGTCATTTGTTTGCTGCCCAGGGCTCCTTCTGGGAGTAATGGGGGATATAAATTTAATTAATTAATTAACAACAATAACAAACAACAACAGCAGCAGCAGCAGCAGCAACAATTATCAGTAGTACAGCTATGGGGTGGGGGAAGCAACTGAGGATGAGTTGGTACTACTGGACAATTCCTTTGCAGTTTGTGAAACATCAGGGGAATAAATTATGCATTGCTTTTTACCCAGTGAACTGATTTGTAGAACTGAAATGTCCTGAGATATTATAGGATTATCTATTGGGAAATCTGATGAAGGTGACCCTTTTTTCAATTCTTGTCCATTCCTGCTGCTTGCATGGAACAGAACTGAGTGTCAGGTTGCTCAGTCTTGAAAATCACGTCCATGTGTGAGAGCCGATTTTGCCTCACTGATTTTGCCAGCGTGCCAGTCACATCTAAGGATGGGCTGGTTTTCCATATTGCTAAGTTGATTTTCCACATTGCTAAGCTTTTAAAATGCCATGCATCAGTTACAACAATATATTAGTAAGTATGCTAACATTACTTAACATGGAAAGGAAGGCAAAGCCCAAGCATATTTTTGTAGAGGGCATATTTTCATGCCATCAGGTTAACAATGTTTTTTTAAAATCTATATGTCAAACAAATAATTAAGACAATCAACAAGCAAACATCTGTTTTTCCATAAGCCTCTGAAGAGCTTAGCTAATTAGAATCAGAGAGGGGAAATTGATGGCTCATTTGATACTAGGTAAAGGGAAGATCTCTCTCTCTCTCTCTCTCTCTCTCTCACACACACACACACACACACACACACACACACACACACACACATGAGAGAGAGAGAGAGAGAGAGAGAGAGAGAGAGAGAGAGAGTACATCTCACTGTTTGAGAAAGAATGCCTTTTTCCCCCATCAGAAAGTTTAGGCAATATTCAAAATAAATAAAATAAATATCCGTATATAAATATTACGGATTGTGAATCAATGGAAACATAAAGTCTTCATGTCATGCTGAGATAATTGACTGGTCTCTCACCTCTTGTAGCCTAAGAATGAATTAACCTCCAGTAACATGAGTTTGCTGTCTCAGCTAAGTTTTGAACCAAGCTCCATAAATAACCATGCACTTTAGCAAATGTATTCATTTGACAGTTTATCACATGTAGACATCATTGGGATTAGCAGAATATGGACCAGGGTAGCAGCAAAATGAAAAAAACATATTGACTAGCAAGCAATGGTATGGAATTAATCATTACACAGAACCTCTAGCACCTCAGAGATGTTATGTGGTTAACCCTTAAAATCCTGCACCTGGAAGCAATGGTAGCTGGTGCCCACTGACACTGGTAGTGTGGAATGCAGGGAGTTCAAACAGCAGATGGAATCAGAGGCAATGACAGGCAGAGCCAACTAATTCTAGTTTTGTCCCCCTCATCATCCCTTATGAGTTCTACAAGGTCAAACTTGAGACCAAGATGGAAGAAGGTGACAGCCAGGGCCATCCCCACCCCCCGGGTCTGGTTGTAATTAAGAAGACAGGCAGGTGGGGTTTGGTTGAGGACTGACTGGTTGGTGGGCCAGTGCCCTGTTTGTCTTAACAGACTAACCTCCACTGCCTTTAACTTCTGTCACTCTCATCCTTATATCCCTCTGTTATGAACTTCCTCTTCAGCAGCTGAGATCTTGGTTGGAGATCCTCCTCTGGATGCCTTTGCTTCTATAGCCAAAGTGAGGAAACTCAGGCGTGGTGTCCAAATAAGGCCCTCCAGGCTCAGTCCCTGGCATCACCTAGTGCAACTGGGAAAGCTTTAGACAGACATTGCCAGGCAGTATGTACTACAGATGGACCAATGGTCTGAGTTGGTATGGTCATGAAAAGATATTACACTCTTGACTTTACTGTCACGTTACCTAGGCATGTTATTTGTATATGTCTAGTGTCCCCGAGGAAGGATTTTGTCCCAAAATATGCCAGGGCTGGAATGAAATGTGTTTCAAGAACCTTGTGGTTTCACCGCCACCACCACCTTTTTTTCCAATGAGAATTCTCCCCATTGAAAACTGTTGACCTAATTAATTGTTCTTAAACTAGATCGAATGGGCTTAAGTTATAGGAGGGTGGATTTCAGCTCACCATCAGGAGGAACTTTGATGGGAACAATAGCTTGACAATGGAACTGGTTATCTAGAGGGGGGATTGCTGGTGTTCTTCCAACACAGTCTGGACAATAATCTGTTGGGGATTCTCTAGCTCTGGATTACTTGCATTGATGTGGATTATATCAGTGTTTCCCAACCTGTGGGTTGTGACCTGCAAGTGGACCTCAAAGTGTGTGCAAGTGGGTCACAGGCTGTATCAGTAAACCCCAAATAATTATGGCTGGCAATCCTCAACTGGCATGATGAATACTTCTTACAGCATATTATTTTGTTGGCAAATTATAATGCTGTGTTGACACTAATAACTGAACACTGGAAAGGCTTGAGTCTTACATTTGGGAACCAAATTCATATTCTAGCAGCCCCAAATTCATGTGACAATAAATTGATGGTCACCACCATACCAAGTAAACTCGGACTTGTGGGTCACCATACCACAAAGGTTGGGAACCACTGGATAAAGATGCTCGACAACTCTAGGATTCTAAACTTCATATGGTTTCTGAGCCTTCAACAGAACCCAAACAAATGAATCTTGGCTTTCTCCTTTGAATATAACCCCCCTCCCTCTGCATTAGGGATGGAGATGAGGAAGAAATTCAACTCAGTTTGCATCTGTAGTTCTCCAACCAAACAATGCTTACAAAAATCCATATTTCAGAGGAAAGTGTGCATAACAATGAACACAGTGAAAAAACAGGCAAATGCATTACATTAGGAGAAATTGCTTGCAAAAATGTGTGCATTAGTAAAAGCTACGTACAAAAAGTTTGTTTATTAGGACAAATTCACGCTAAAACGCTGAAGAATGTTCATGAGGATTTTAGTAGGCTTCACAACCTCTTTCCTTTTCATTGCGAAACATGTATGTACTAACTTTAGCGCCAGACCCTGAATAGCAGTTGCTGGGAAACACGAGTGGGGAGAGTGCTGTTGAATTCAGGGCCTGCTGGCTGGCTTCCCAGAGGCATCTGACTGGCTACTGCAAGCCAAGGATGCCCCTTTGCTTTGATCCAGCAAGGTTCTTCTTATATGTTCCTATATAAGCTTTTACTGCAGTGGTTTTCCAGTTCTCTGTTTTCAAGTAACCTTCCCATGTTAACTTCACAGTCAAGGACCCCCCCCCAGCTGTCTGCCATGTGATCCCTGCACACTGCAGAGGGTTATGGGGAGTGTTATAGTATGCATACATGGTTCAAGCAGAACTTGTGAAGTGACAATATCTCCTAGAGTGCACATATCACTCACTTGTGGCAGTGTTTTTCAGGCAAGCTGTTTTTCAGGGCAGCGTATCCATATTTTTCACAGCTATGGGCAATACACCAGGTATGCCTCAGGCATACATTGGCAGATTGCATCCAGACTGGACTACTGTAACAGCCTTTGAAGACTGTCAATTGATACAATATGTGAGCTCCAGGATCAGATTGGCAGCTACTAGGGACAGTGACTTTTCAATAGTGGCCCCATTTTTTTTAATTCCCTCCCTCTGAGATCTGCATTAACCCCCCTCTTTTGATGTTTTCAGAATTTTACCTGAATTTTGAGGAACCCTGAAGCCTACAAACCTACTCCACACATTGAGAGAAAGTATAGGAAGCTAGTTGTCATCACACACACCCCTGAGCCATGATCTCCTGATGTCTGCTTGTTTAAAGTACATGAGAAGGAGTTCTGCATGCCAATCAATATAAATACAAAGAGCTTCTCCATATGAGGAAGGATCCTGGTCCAATCAGTGCCCCTGCTTGGATATGTTGGCATGTGCATAGAACTCCTTCCCATGTACTTTGGACATATGTACATCAGTGTGTGTAGCCACAGTGGAGAGGCTCGGTGAGCTCCTTTCAGAGAATCCTAAGATTCTTTGGTACCATGTATTAACCTTAATTCAAACCCCAATCAAGCTTGTAAACTAGCCTACATCACAGGGCTGTTGTGAGGATAAAATGGTATAATCCCATGTATGCTCCTCAGTGGAAAGATGAATATGATGTTAGATAATCTGATCTTTCTCGCTGAGGTGATTCCTTCTAAATGACATATCATGTGTTTGCTTGCCTCTAAAACAACAAATGTATTTGAATAGGTGCAGAAGCATTGCAAAACATAGCACTGCATTTTTTCCACCATTGTGAAATAAATGGTTCATGCATGTGTGATTAGTTTTCTTCCCCCATCCCCGGCAAGTCACCTTTCATTCAGTCCTGTGCTGAAAAAGGTCTCAATGATTGTGTCACCATCAACCCCATATGCTGAAGATGGATAGTAGCTGTCTGCATATAGCCCAGTCTGCCTATGGAAGATTGGGCAAAAATGCACTCTTAGGTTAATAATGTCTCCAGTGATTGCTGTTTCCATTGGGGTTATATAAGGATCTTATAAAAATGTTCTTATCGGTTTAAATGTCTGAATCAGTTTTAGCTAAAGCAGAAAGAAATTCAGTTCCCAATTTGATGAGAATTTTCAGTGATAAAAATGTTATTGCGCCATCTTGTGGGTGGGAAGAGATAAAGAAACCCTCATTTTCTTTCAACAATTCTCCTTTGAGGTCTCGCAGGGAATGGTCACAAGCAGATTTCAGCATCAAACTTATCTGTAAAACACCACATGTAGATAACTGCATGTAATCACAAGTGTTGAAGACAGTGGCATTCCAATTTTGTACATTTGGTGTTTCTTACCAGTAATTTTCTTCCTGGAATGATAAACGAATGTATTGGCTTGTGAAAACCTGATGATGTTCACTCGTAACCCTGACCGCTTCATAGCTGTGTATTGTCTGAATCCTGATTCACCCTGATAGCCATGGCATTAGTGGGTGGCAACAATCTAATGCTTGGTGAATTCTGCTTCACAGTGATGGTCATGACAGAGCGATATTGTGATGGCATTCTTTTTTATCCTACTTTGGTCACTGGCAAGTCATTTTTTAATGTAATAGTTGTGTGTCCAACAGACACAATGATCACATAAAATTTAATCAATGATCCAAGTACACAAATTCAGACACTGACTAGTGGTATGAAATATCTGTGAAATTGAATAGAAACAGTAGAGCATAGGGCCACCAACACAATAATTCTTAGGGTTCTTACTAATCACCAGTCTTTCTGGGGGTGGGGGGTGGAAGAAGCTTAACAAAACCTCTCTCCTTGTAAACTGTCTAGTCCTCTGTATCCTCCTTCTTTTGAATGAAAAAATGGACACCCAGTAACAATTGGCACGGGCACAAGAAACAAAATCCACATTCTGATGTGCTTCCCACTGAAAGCAGTGGACAGCATTCTCGTATCTAAGAACATGGGATATAAAGCCTGGTTTGCATGGCACATAAGTTGAACTAAACTATGGTTTGATGTGAACATGCAGCATGCTGGTACACATTGCTGAAGTTGCAGTCTCTTTGCTCCTCTCCTGCTTCCACCACAGTGCCGGAAGACAAGCCATAGTCTAGCTTAGAGTTACGTCTGAACCAGGGTTTGTGGTTTGTTTCTCTCTAAATGCACCGTGAGCAGTAGCCAAGGCTTGTTCTTGACATACCGGGAGCTAAGGTTTGGACATCAAACTAGGCCACACCATAGCTTGCTTCCTGGCAGTGCAGCAGCGGCAGCAGGAGTGGGGAAGGAGTGAAGCACACACAATGTTAGCAGTGCATACCGGTACACTGTGAGTTCACATTAAACCATAGTTTAGTTTAACTGTGGTTTAATGTGACATGCAAAGGTATAGAACATGATAGATTCCACACATATCTAAATATATCTTCCATTTTAGCACATCAGTTATAAAGATATTGTAAAATGGATTTCTAAATCATTCCCGAGGACCATAATACATATCACAAGCTACATGCTTTCCCCCTCCTCAAACATGTGAGAGCAATATATATCTTGTTGAGCAACTCTGTGAAATGCAAGCCCAACACTGACATCTGGTGTCTGATGTGGGTGAGCATCAACCAGACCTAGATGAATAAATGCTGGTATTTCTAATGGCAGATGTTTATTAGGGGTGTGCATTAGCTCTGTGCATAAGCTGAATAATGAGGAACGTTAGGGTGATCCAGGGGTCACCTCTCTCCTCTGACTCAAAGCCTGATGTCAATAATCTCTCTCAAGTCACAAAGCCAAAGAGCTTACTATTGCTTTATTACTGTACTTGTTTGCACCAATGCAGCTCTGTATGTTGCTCCATGGGCTTTGCAAGAAGTGAGGTTATTGAAAATGTTGACTACAGATTAGTGAAGAGCTTTGGATTATTTTTAGCTAAAGCACAGCAGTGGATGATTTTTTTTTAAAAAAAGTGAAAACTTCATTTAATTGCTTTTTAAAAAATCTTATGTTGTTGTGCTTTATCAATAGCAAAACAACAACAAAATAAACAAAACCGAAGCCCAGAGCTCTTCATAACTCCACAGGCAGCATTCTAGACAGCCTCACATTGTAAGGCCTGTTGAAGACTAAATCCTATCAAAGGACACAAACACCAGAAAGAAAGATAATTGTGAAGACGCATATCTTTTAAAATGTACAAATAAGAATGCATACAACTTAGTCGCCTCTTAATTATTTTAAGAGATATGTTGAATCACTTTGACTTCCTCTAAAAAATGTCCCTGAACGTATTTGTCTGCAATTTGGAATGCTCAATCCACTCTGAAGGGGCTCCTGTGTCTGTATGTTATTCTCTTTAACCACACGGGGAGAAAGTTATTGTACTGTTTAGATTATCCATTTTCTTTTTTTTAAAAAAAAATCCATACTGTTATTGGACTTTACTTTTTTCAAAAAAGATGAACAGCTGTCAGGTGCACATCAGGCAGCCTCCACACCTTCTTGTACTTACAAGAAAAGCTAGATGAGGACATCTTGGTGTTTTCAGGAAATGTGAGCATCTGAGAGGGCTGCGGAACACAAACGACTGGAGATACGGTTTGTAGAATGAAAGAACGGACACTCATAGACACTCCTTGACCACCTTAAGGGTAAGGTAAGCACAGCAACAACAGATCCTGTACCCAATCCACGGGAATCTCATTGAAAATTTCTCTCCTTTTTTGCCATGCCCCTGCTGGAGGATTCCTCAGGAGAGGGCCTGGTGCCACCAGAAACTGGCGGCACCCAGGAATGGTCCATGCCAGTGGTGCTGGAGGAGCCTGGACTCTCAAGAGAGACTGCTGAAATTTTCTCCTCACAGGTTGGGAGCTCTGTCTTGGTGTCAGAATCAGAACAATCTTTGAGTCCTCAGGAGCGATGATGATGCCACAATCTTCTTAGCATTGCTGAAGGACATAACAATCCCAACTGGGGCTAGGGAAGCTTGGAGCTATCGCTGTATACAAAGCCCTGCCCTTCTTGCTGGCCAGTGTGCAAGGTGTGGGAATGGAGGAGGTCGTTTCTCCAAGTTTTGTTGTTCTGGCTCCAAGGCTGGTGCAGCACAGAGGATGGAGCATTAGCACGTTTGTGGAACTTTGGATCCCATAACCTCTGGTACTCCTCATCCCCAAATTATGATTTATTATTTATTTCTATCCCACTCTTCCTCCTGATGGAACCCAGGGCAGCACACAAATACTCCATCTCAGGATTTTGAACTGCCTACCACCAAAAGGAGCACACACCCCCACAAAGACCCCCAACAACACTGAACTGCAGCCTAAATTGAATTGACAACATTGTCTCCAGCCAGACCCAGATTAGTAGAACTGAAGCTCTTTATTAGTTGTATTCAGCAGTGTCATGCTGGAGTTTCCCTTTGAAGTTCCTTTGTTCAAGGATGATCAAGTGACAGATTGTCCTGATAGATTGAAAAATACTGTTATACAGTAGTGTAGTGGCAAATTCAGAAGTGCAAGGTCCATATATGTTAAACATAGCCCCTCCCTTCCCCCTTTTTTGATGTGGGGTTAAGAATGAGATATTTGTTAATGCCTTCTCCCACAATAGACATCCCTAGGAGCAAATAAGCATGAAAGTGCAGTGTTTAGCTACTGAGAGACTCTTTTCAGTGGCTAACTCACCTCCTTTCACTCTGATTGGCTCCAACCAGCAGGAAAGGTCAAGGTAGCAAGTTAAAAGATTCTTCTCAGTGGCTAAGACACTCCCCTTTCATACTGATTAGTTCACAGGATGCTGGAGACACAGGGACCCTGCTGGGAACCTGCCCCCCCAAAAGTAAAGGGTCTAAGACCCCCTGAGTCCCTTGCTTCTACAGCTTTCTGAATATTGCCTTCTCTGATTTCATGAGTGTCCATTTGTCCTTTTGCATTTATTCCTTTGCATTCTGTCCATTTATTCTTTGCCATAGGGACTGGCCCATTTGCACCATGCAGAATGCAGCAGGGCGTTGTTGAGGAATGGCAAACAGAACCCACATTGCAAAATGAGTGGGCAGATGAGCCCACTCTACTCTATGTATAAGATGGGCTAGCTTGGCCCTCAGTTTTACCCTAGGTAGTACTGGCTCCTTTGCTAGGAGCACATCTGTCAAACCATGTCAGGAACAACAACAACAACAATAGGGACTGATAGAAGCTTCCTCCAGGATCTATTAAACCTATGTCTGACCACAGTTGTAGAGGGGAAAGCTACTGTCCTGACCCTTCCCATTCCTCCTCAGCTTTCCTATGCTTGCAAATTTGCTGCCTTCTTTGAGCTCTCAACTCTTTAGCCTCAGTGGCTTTAAAAAGTCATTGACTAGCTCCCACTACTCTTCCCTCTGCCAGTTTTCTTGAGGCATCTGGAGTAGCTGCATTCCCAATTCCTGACAACCCAAGCTGTTGTCACACATGGGACTTATTGTGTTAGTTTAACAGATTAGAACAGTAGCACTTCTGTCCCCATTCCTAAAATTCCGTTTATACTACAGTATCCATTGCGCTAAGGAACCATGGCTTTTCCAGCCAATATATCAGCATTTTGTGCAAATGTCTTTCACACTGCTGCAACAAGCAACATCTTATTTTTGTCCCTCACCCGTTACACACATGCGCACTGTAGTTCCCCCATAATTCACTGCATGAGTTAGTGTCTGCACACAGGGGTGTGTGTGGGAAAAAGAATACCTATGCTGGAGTACTGGTGCAATTTTCATCAGGCAAAATAAATAAATAAATTAGTGTGCACCTAAAGGACAGGAACACATTGCATGCCAGGATGCCTGTCACATGAGCAGCTGCAGCTAGCGCAAAACTCCTGTGATCTTATGGGTTCCCAAATTTGCAAACGGATTATTTCTGGAATCATTTATCACAAAAATTAGCGCTAAACTCCCACTATATTTCTGGAGCTAGCTTTTACATTGTGTGAAAGGTCAAATAAAATGAGCAAATTACCAGGTAAGGAATGGGAATAAAGTGCAGTTTGAAAGCAGCTCCAGTCAACAGAGTCATTACTTCCCAAGGGCCCTCTGCTGGCACTAGGAATGAGTGAATC
Organism: Rhineura floridana; assembly: GCF_030035675.1. Classification (NCBI taxonomy): domain Eukaryota; kingdom Metazoa; phylum Chordata; class Lepidosauria; order Squamata; family Rhineuridae; genus Rhineura; species Rhineura floridana. The sequence continues at coordinate 30,545,283 of NC_084492.1, read as the reverse complement.
TCTTGGGTTGTATCCAGCTAAGGTCCATTCAAGAGCAGAGCCATTGAGATTAATGTACTGGTCAGTCATCTACATTAATGTCAATCGGCCTATTTTGAAGAGGACTAGCATTGGATACAACCCATCAGTTTCACTTTCTCATTTTTCCAATCCAGGGGTGTAGTCATCCGGAGTCTCAGGGAGTCTTAGACCCTTATGTTTTTGGGAGCAGGTTTCTAGCAGGTTCCCCATGTCTCCAGCATCCTATGAGTTAATCAGCATGAAAGGGGAGTGTGTTAGTCTCTGAGAAGTCTCCTTTCAGTACCTAACACTCTCCCCGTTCATGCATATTGGCTCCTAAGGACGTCTGTTGTTGTGGGAAAAGGCATTAACAAGGATCTCATTCTGAACCCAATATCCAAGAAAGGGTGGTGGTGGCTGTAACTATCATGAAGGGATCCTGCACATTTGCCACTATGCTACTGCTCCAGTCTTAAGTTCACGTTACTACATCAGTTTGCAATTTATTTTAAGTCCTCACAAAAATTAGTCAACATTTTAGTGTAAATTTCTCCTATATACACATTGTAATGCAATTTTCTGTAATAAATATACACATCTGTTGCAAAGCAATGTTCCCCAATACATTTATGTATTAAATGTAATTCATGAAAATATGGATTTTATGTACATTTTCCCCTACTGTGTGAATGTTTGTACACATTACTTGGCTGGAGAACCGCAAAATTTGAAGAAGTGTGAATTTTGAAGGATGGCTGTGTTTCAATTTGTGTATTGTTTTGCAAAGTGTGTATTAGGCAGACATGCCTTTAAATATGAACTGAGTCAAATTTCTCCCCCATCCATAGTCAGCACCCTAGAGTGCCAATGGTGCCCCCCTGTGTTCATCGTCACTTTCATGTCCAACCTCTTTGAGCTGCTGGCCTTGCCTCCATGGTATATGTCCCAAGTAGTGAGGAATATTGTAACATAGACACACTTGTGTTATAAAATGATATGTTTCATGAACTGTGACATGTGGCAGAAGAACAATATGTGTGAACTCCATGTGCATGGAAAATGGATACACATTGCCTGGCATGAGAGGTGAGCAAGAACGGGGTTAGCAGCAAAATAGCTTAGTAAGAGGGCAACTGTGCTTCAGATGCAGAAGGTCCCATGTGCAATCTGTGACATCTCCACTTAAAAGGATTAGGGGAAGAGGTTGGAAAGACCTCTACCTGCGACCCTGGGGAACATAGGAACATAGGAAAATGCCTTATACTTAGGCACATCTTTGGTCTATCTGTATTGTGTACACTAGATGGCAGCAACTCTCCAGGGTTTGAGGCAGGGATTCCTCCTAGCCCAACCTGGAGATACCAGGGATTGTACCTGGGACCTTCTGCATGCAAAGCAGATGTTCTACCACTTAACTCCTGGCCCTTAGCCTGACTTAGAACATGCTTCACATCTTACACTAGGGACCCATGGTCTTCCAGATGGTACTGCTCCCATCATCCCTGATCATTGGTCAAGCTGGCTGGGTCCACCAACATCTGGAGGGTCCCTGGTTGTCCATCTCTGTCTAAAACTCATGCATGCAAAACAGGATCAGGAGAATAAATGATGACTTATCATAATTAACAATTTTCCTTCATTTCCCACCTTCTGGAAATTCTCTAACAAATCAATCCAGTCAGTTCAGTCTTGTCTATCTTGATGTCTCTTTGATCATTTTTTTTTCATGAAAAGCTTCTTTTGTGGAAAACATACTTTGCTGTAAAGGGAAGGGGGAAGAATCCTTCCTTTGAGAAACAACAATCTGTAGTTATAGCTGGGATTAGTCCAATCAGAATCAAAGATTATTTGGTTGTCAGAAAAGAACCCACAATCAAACCTGATAATTTCAGTGGGATGTAAAACATTCTTTAGATCTAGGCAATAAAAAAGAGGAGAGAGGACTCCAAGTTCTTTAATCTTCTTGCATGTCATAAGAGCACTGACCTTTGAAAAGCATGCAATATTTTGAATTAAATTTTTAAGACACTGAAACAAAAAAAGAATGTTAAAGCCATAATTGCATGTTAAGGAAATTTCCATCACCCAGTATAATGAATTAAAAGAAAAGCTTTTCTTTGTCTCATATGTAATTGTCCTGTTTTTATAAGCAGTATGGCTTGTACCAAATATCTCTGAAGACTGAAGCCACTAAATGGAGATTCCCTCCCTTCTTTTTCTTTTTAATGAACTTTTATATAATATCCAAAAGTTGTTTTTGTGGTATATTGAAAACCTGGAAGAGATTATTGGTAAATTTTATGATCTGATTCAAGACATAGAACAATTAGTAATTTTATGAAAAAAATGGGAAAGGGATATTGGATTTGAAACAACAACAACAACAACAACAGGCATTTGTTACCTGCCCTTTACTCAGAGGTCCCAAGGCATGTTAAGGTTAACCTTAAAATACAGTGTTTGTTAAAAACAATTAAAAACAACCTAAAATCACAAAATAGGGTGGGTCTTCAGAATATACATCTCAGGTGTCAAAGGCTAGGATAAAGAGGTCCATCTTCAGCATTCAACTAAAGTTGTACAGTGCAGGTGCAAGACACACCTTGGTGGGGAGTGAGTTCCACGACTTAGAGGCTGCCACAGAGAATACTATTTCCTGGATTACACACACAGACACACACACACACGCATGCGCGCGCACACACACACACCTTCCTTTCTTTTTCCTCATGTGTGTATGTGTATATAACTTTTAAAAGGTTCAGGTAATACTGGGAAGGCAATATTTATTACATCCAAGAAAGTGGCTGCATCTAAGCCTGGTGCAAAAGAGACTTTGAAGACATGCAGAGAAATTAATCCAACAGAGTAAACAAAAATGTCTCCGAGTATTCAGCCCTTCTTCAGTGCAATACTGGATGCCAAATGTAGTTATCCAGAGCGTGGGGTGGGGAAAAGGAATCCAAGCTGATCGAGTCACAGTGCCTCTCAGAATTGTTTTTTTCTTTCTTTCAAACAACAGCATTTGACAGCAAAAGATCTGCCCCTGAAATAAGCCAGGACTTCCTGTGAGCCAGTGTGGTGTAGTGGTTAAGGTGCTGGACTATGACCTGGGAGACCAGGGTTCGAATCCCCACATAGCCATGAAGCTCACTGGGTGACCTTGGGCCAGTCACTGCCTCTCAGCCTCATGAAAACCCTATTCATAGGGTCACCATAAGTCGAAATCAACTTGAATGCAGTACATTTACATTTATTCCTGTGAACAACTTACACTGGGAGCTGGATAGGACTCTTAATGTCTTTTGACAATGTTGACCATAGTATCATAGGAACTTGCAGATCTAACTCAACGGGTTGTCTGTCTAACCTTAATTTCACATATACGCTCATGGGGTCTGAACTGGCGGTGACCGACCAGGAGAGAGACCTCGGGGTTGTAGTGGACAGCACGATGAAAATGTCGACCCAGTGTGCGGCAGCTGTGAAAAAGGCAAATTCCATGCTAGCGATAATTAGGAAAGGTATTGAAAATAAAACAGCCGATATCATAATGCCGTTGTATAAATCTATGGTGCGGCCGCATTTGGAATACTGTGTACAGTTCTGGTTGCCTCATCTCAAAAAGGATATTATAGAGTTGGAAAAGGTTTGGCAGAGGGCAACCAGAATGATCAAGGGGATGGAGCGACTCCCTTACGAGGAAAGGTTGCAGCATTTGGGGCTTTTTAGTTTAGAGAAAAGGCGGGTCAGAGGAGACATGATAGAAGTGTATAAAATTATGCATGGCATTGAGAAAGTGGGTAGAGAAAAGTTCTTCTCCCTCTCTCATAATACTAGAACTTGTGGACATTCAAAGAAGCTGAATGTTGGAAGATTCAGGACAGACAAAAGGAAGTACTTCTTTACTCAGCGCATAGTTAAACTATGGAATTTGCTCCCACAAGATGCAGTAATGGCCACCAGCTTGGAAGGCTTTAAAAGAAGATTAGACAAATTCATGGAGGACAGGGCTATCAATGGCTACTAGCCATGATGGCTGTGCTCTGCCACCCTAGTCAGAGGCAGCATGCTTCTGAAAACCAGTTGCCGGAAGCCTCAGGAGGGGAGAGTGTTCTTGCACTCGGGTCCTGCTTGTGGGCTTCCCCCAGGCACCTGGTTGGCCACTGTGAGAACAGGATGCTGGACTAGATGGGCCACTGGCCTGATCCAGCTGGGTTTCTTCTTATGTTCTTATGTTCTTAAATCACTATGGTCTGCTCTGACTGGCAGTGGCAATACATGAGTTTGCATTCACCTAAGTCCTACTCAAGGAACACCCACTGAAATTAATAAACCTATGTTCTACTCAGAAGTAAGCTCCATTAGGTGCAATGGGACTGACTCTCAGCTAAGTGTGCATTAAATTGCAGCCTTAGTCATGTCCATTAACTTCAGTGTGTCTACTCTGAGTAGGACAAACACTGGATACCATCTATGGTCTCTAGCAAGGGTATTTTCCATCACCTGCTACCTGATAGGGAGCGCCATCCTTTTTGGAAGCCTGCAAGGCCCCTTTCCATCTTTGTTTTTTGACATTTTGGAAATACCATCCTCTTTCAATGGGCTTTCTATAATGAATTCATTCCCCCATCCGTTAGATTATATGTTGAAGGTTGGCTCCTGTTACGATTTTCATTGATTGTACCTTTTGATTATTTGTGTTGGGTTTTCAAAATACATTTCAAATATGTTTTGGCTCTTTAAATTGTAGCCTGAAATTTATTTTATTTCCCCTTTTTAAGTTTAGTCCCCTTTGAATATCACTCCCCTAGATTTCTTAACTTATTTTACATATTCTAATCTATTTGCATATTTTTGTGTTTCTTTATTGTGTATGATTTCTATTGTGAGCCATCCTGAATGCCCTATTGTAAGGTAGAAGAGTGGGATAGACATGTTTTAAATAATGAAATAAATAAAATAAGTTGTTTTGTGAGCTGCTTTGGGGACTTCCGGTAGAGGAGCAGTCAGTGCAGTGGGCTCACCTCCCTCCCAAGAGTAGAATTGCTGCAACTTACTGGAACAGAGTGGTGATGGGGCAGGGCAATGGTGAGGTTGGGACAGCGTGGGTGCACCAGTGGGTACACCACATTGGGTCTGCCTATGTACTCTTACAGCCCCTGGTGCTAATGCCTTGACCTGTTCCGGTAAGCGGTAGTGATGCTGGTCTTGGGAGGGCAATGGCATGGCAACGATCCATTGCATCAGTGGCTCCGTTGCACTCAGGTTTTCATTGCAAGCTTCCCATGCACATCAGGCTGGCTCCGGTGAGAACAGGAAGCTGCGCTGTAGGGTCCCTTGACCTGATCCATCAGGGTCCTTATGTTCTTAAGACCTTGGAATGACATGGTCTGGAGGCAACTGGGAAACCATCAAAAGCTGCTGCGATATGTTAAACCAGTGGAGGCTCTCCTATTCCCTTCAAAAGATGGAGGAGCAGGTAAAGGAATGTGCACATAGATTTTCTGCCTCCATTCTGCAATGGGGCAAGCCATTGAAATTCCAATAGGCACTATTATTTTAAGGCCTATGCAGGCATTAGTGTCCACACATAGGGCTTAACACAAGGAGATAGAATTGTGATTCCTGGCTAGGTACGGGGTCTGTTTGTTGGTGCCTATTTGATTGCATTCTGTTGAACTGGCAGGCGGTTCCATTTTGGGTTAGTTATTTATCCGTTATCCTTTGCTTTCACCATTCTGATTTTTCTCCGTCCTGAAAACTAACAGTAATGTGATCAATGTTTTCCTTTTGGAAAGGAAAAGGAAATCAGTTTTCCCTCTGCCCAGTGCCTACCCACCCAATCCTCCCTCCTCTTCCCAAATGGTATTGAATCCTTCCTCCCAGCTCTGGGACAAAGAGAAAGATCACTTGTATGCAAAGCAAGGACCCAGTCTCCCAGGCCTTGCATTCACATGGAGGAACCAACATGAGTCTGTCTGGCTTCCCCTTCAGACCTTTGCCAATCATATATAGGTCTGAGGAGCTGAGCCAGCTGGAAGTAGTCATGCTTGGGGCAGAGTGATGAGGCATGGTGCTGATTCCTTTCCATGTATTCTGGAATGGATTCTTTTCCATTTATTCTGATTCTGCCTTACATGCAGGAGCTTTAGAGTCACAAATATTCACTTCAATGCAGAATTCCTCCCCTCTTCCATATCAGGGAAGCTTCATGCATGCATTGGAGCCCCTTTAAACTTAAAGGAAATAACAGGGCTGAAGTATGCAGGTAGAAGCAGAATTATTGCTGGAATATGCAAGCAGATTAGGCTTCCCTTCCTCTTAAACTGCATCAAGACATTCAAACAAGACAGAATTATACCATATAATCTTTAAAAGATCAAGAGAAATCCTGTCTCTCCCCCACCATCCATTTTCATCGTAGTGAAGTGAGGTGTTATTAGACGTGATTGAGGGGATTTTTAAAATGCCATACAGTTGCATTAAAAAGAGACCACCTTTGTTCATTTCTGACACTAGCATGTCAGGAGGAGGTAATAAGTATGTTTGCCGATGATTCATAATCTGTGAGTAAAGGTATTGTTTCTCAGTTGCTGTCTGTGTACTCCAGAGATGAAAATTAGATGTTGCAGGCAACCAAAGGAACGGCAAAGGTAATGAGATCTCCACAGACATACACACAGTTTGTTACAGGGATGAGTCAATGATCTATGGTCGGAGGGAAGGCCTGAAAAATTACACTTCAATTATCTCTTTGAACAGCAGCACCAGATCTCACCCCCTTAACGATGGGGATAGAGACACAGTGAAATTACAGTGGAGAACTTCCGGACTTTTAGTGACTTTCTCCCCCCCCCTCAAAGATGGAAAACTCAAAGAAGAAAATAAGGACCTGGTGAAGGAAGCTATAATTACTTAGCCTTTAGAGCTAAAAGAAACATATTTTGTTTCAGGGCAGAAAAGTGATATTCTCATTCCGCCGCCCCCCCCCCAAAAAATTCTTAGTATGAATTGGGTTTATTTTGAAAGATGCTCCTTTAATTTTCTCACATATTTTTGGTTAATTTGTTGGCAAGTCCTAATCTATTTTTTTCATTCTGTCCATCCATCCATCCATCCATCCATCCATCCATCCATCCATCCATCCATCCTTCCTTCCTTCCTTCCTTCCTTCCTTCCTTCCTTCCTTCCTTCCTTCCTTCCTTCCTTCCTTCCTTCCTTCCTTCCTTCCTTCCTTCCTTCCTCTCTTCTGGAAGATGCCTCTTCATTTTATGTTCTCCCCATTTTGGTTCATCTGCTGGCAAATCTCAAGCTGGTTTGCTCATCTCCTGCCGCTATCAGGGCTGGAGTTACCATTAGACAGAATGAGGCAGCTGCCTCAGGCAGCAGATGCTGAGGGTGGGGGCAGTGTGTTGGAGGTAGGGATGTAAGAAGGCATAGTTTTCATTCCTCCCTGTATTCATTGCATGCTGTTTCTATTCCACTGCAGTTCATCTTCTGCCAAAACCTACATTTTTTGTCTCGCAGTCTGTTGTGGTGAAATTATGTAAGAACCTGAGAAGAGCCTGCTGGATCAGGCCAATGACCAATCTAGTCCAGCATCCCGTTCACACAGTGGCCAACTAGATGTCCATGGAAAGTCTGCAAGCAGGACCTGTGTGCAAGAGCACTCTCCCCTCCTGCGACTTCTAGCAACTGGTATTCGGAAGCAAACTGCTTCTGACTATGGAGGGTGAGCATAACCATCATGGCTAGTAGCCATTGATAGCCTTTTCCTCCATGAATTTGTCTAATCCTTTAAGAGCTTATAGACCTTAACTTATGTAATTACGTAAATTACATTGTTATTATGTTATTCCATCCCACCATTACAATACAAAGGAAGCACAGTGAAAAGGGGGGGGATGTAATCAATTACATATAATTTGTCGACTGAAAGCAACAACAACAGTGAATACCAATTGTATTTGCTGGATTGATTTCCATCCCAGACATGGGATGAATAAGTAAATATGGGCAGTTTTGCCTCCCATTTCTGTTTTAACAGAATTCTCTTGACACCGCTAGTTCGAGGAACGAGGTGTATATGCCATGTAGCCTGGCCTGCATACCTTAAGTTAGCCTGCGGCCTTCAGGATGCTGTCCAGTCAGTATTTATTCATGGAACAGGAAGTGGGTGCCATCTTGTCTGTCTCAGCCAGTAAAGGGTCTTGGGCCAATCTTGATCTTGATCTTTTTTAATCATCCAGGGAGTCGAGATGCCATACATTTAACTGCACAACAATCCTGGCAAAGTTAGAAGCTGCTCCCCAATGGGTTTCAGGTACAAAGAGATTCTTGGGTCCATATTCAAAAGAAATGTTCATTCTGGCTGGATTGCCTTTCAGTGCAAAATCTATTCCTCATGAACATTTGTTTTGGTTTATACTTTAAATATCATAAAGGATACAAGCCCTGTTGATTTTTTTAAAATATCCACACTCTGTTTTGAATTGAGGAACATCTCTGTGCAATTCTTAAGAAACATAGCAATTTAATTTATTTTTAGTATGATAGTATCAAAAGAATCATTGTCTTTTAATTGAAATCCATTATATTTTGTTGTACCCTTCAGCTGAACTGAAGCATGCGGACAGAATTTTCTTTAAAAATATTATTATATTCCACAAATGGAGTCTTCACTTGTTAAATGCAGATCATATACCTCCATAAATGAGACACTCAACTTTTAAAAATGGGATCCATCTACAACTTTCACATCTGATATTTTGCAAATAAAACATTGATGCTCCCCTTTAAGTTGGCCATCAGTCATGCGGCAGGTTTTACAGACAATAACAGTGCATTAATAATTTCAGGTGGGGAAAGATGTATGATCTTGTAAATATTTAAAATCAAATTTGAAAAAAAGGACAGAGATAAATGTGGCAGGAGCATAATACCGCCAAAGGCGATGCGCTCCCATGAAATTTCTGCTTGGGAAATTTTGTTTTACCTTGTAGGTGGCAGTATTGAAAAGGAAGATCAAACAAATATGGTACTATAAATGTATGGGACACAAGCCCCCTCGCAAGTGTTAAGAAGGCATTTACCTTACCCTGCATGTGCCCACTTGACCACTTGGATCTGCAGAACCGGCACTTTTAGAAGCATTACATAATATTTGTTCTTTGCTTGCGAGGTGTAGAGCTCTTAGTGTGGTAGCATCTACTTTCTGCAACTCCCTGCCCTTTGTTATTAGGCAGGTGCCTTTGTTGTACTGTTTTCAATGCCTGTTAAAAACTTGTTTCTTTGTTTAGCCCAGCCTTCTCAGATGTGTGATTTCATTATGCGTATTTGTTTATAGAACTGTTGATTTTATTTGTATTTTGATAATTGTATTGTCTACTATTTTTAAAGCCTGTTTTTATTGCTTTTCAAAAATGAATACTTTTAGATTTTTTTTTTATTAAGGAGTATATATAAATCTTGCCAAAGAAAGAAATGTTGAAATTGGGTGGTGACAGTGGAAACTGTGCTCTTAAGAGACTTACATGACATTTGAAGTTAAGCGGGTGGCCAGTGGGAAAATGTTAGCTTAGACTAACATTAGTAAAACTAATTTTAGACCATAATTTTAACTTGCATTTAATTTAAGTGGTGGGAAATTAATAATTTCTAATGATCAGATATGCTGTCATTGGCTTCTCTTATCAAGGTTGGTAACTTGGCCTACATAAAACAATAACAATAAAAACAATAACAACAATAATAGCTTCTTTACTGTCACAGTCACAGGTTTAAAGGAAAATTAAAGTAAGGTGTGTCCTTTGCTATCCTTTATTAGCTGTCATTTGTTTTTTTAATACCGAAGTGACATCTGATGTATTACTTAATCAAGAGGAAGAGAATTATGCATTGTACGTAATCAGTTACGTTTGCCGTATCAAAAAAAAAATTAGACTAACAGATGAGGAAAATAAATAAGATGAACTTCAAAAATGAAAATGCTTAGCCTTTGGAATTTTAGTTGACAGCTTTTGAAAATTAAATTATAAGTCAAGTGCTGATAGGTCTGATATCTTCTTTGCAGCTTTTCAGATGATGTATTGCGGCTTTAATGGAATATCATTTATCATCTGATAATAACAAATGTAGTATTTCGGGGCTTGTCATCTCTTCTGTGATGACAAATAGTCCCAACTTGTAGAAGTGATAATGGGATTTTGTAATGATCTCTCCAAACTGACTCTGCAGTAGCATGCGCTGTTTCTTTCAAAGCATGTAATAACTGTTTAGCAGCAAATACAAAAGTCAAGTTTCACCAGCTTGCTTTATATACATCTATGAAGCCCCACTTACCTGCGCAGCATGGATAAGTGGGGCATAGTTGCAAGGAGGGAGCGATGCTGCTGCGGCCATCTTTGTTAAGGGCAACGTCGTGTGTCGCAGCGTTATGTGTGCGTGACGTGCGGCAGGGAGGGGAGGGGCCATGGGCCTATTTAAGGCCAGGCCGCCCCTCCTACCTTCTCTTTCAACGAGCGATGCCCACCCTGCCATCCCTCTCTTATAGTGTGTTCAATGGTCACTTCGGGACCGAGTAGGAATTTTTACCCTGCCCACCCTTGTTTGGCGGGCAGGTTTTTTGCCTACTCCACACTGTGAGAGTGGGATGGAATCGGGTTAGGGGGCATTGTGATTAATAGGTGAATTTGGCTAATTTGGCTATTTTGTTATGGTCGAAGTTTAATTGCCCTGGGAGGGCAGTTTATAATTGGGGCACTGGTGTGGGAAGGTGCGGAAAGGGAAACAGCTCGGTGGCCCCCTTAGGCACCTTTGGAGGTGATTGGCGGTTCCAGAGGCCTGTCTGTCAGAGCTTTGCGGCTTGAGGGCAGGATATGGGCTGCTTTTGGGGCCAACTTAACTCATCCACCCGAGGGTTGTGCGGCCCCGGGGGGTGGTGACCTGAGAAGGCCCCCCTACTCACTTACTGGGTGTGGCTGGCAGAAGGGGTAAGCAGATGGGGCTTGCCCTTGTCCCAAGCAGGGGCTGGTCGCCCGTGAGCTGTATGGCAAGATGCTTACTTATAGATAGTTCCACACCTAGGTTTCCCTCTGCAGGTCACTTTAAAAGGTGTTTTTGTATAGTTTAATAAAGTGGCCCTTGTTCAACCCAAGCTAATGTGTCCTTGTCTTATTTCGCCCCTTCACTCGCAAATGTCAGTATGATGAGACCAAAATTGTGGATTCCAGCAATTGTGTTTGTTGGCAGTGAAGCAGCAGTGCCCATCAATGCACTGCAGTACATTTTCAGGCAGTGGATTTCATGTTCTGCCTTTCCACCTTGACTTGTCTACTGAGGAAACTTTCCATGTCTGCCATGGAATCCCTGTAGAGAATTCTGGGAACTGTTCTGGGACATTCACTCAACTAACACAAAGTGCTTTCAAGGCCTATTTAGGCCTCACTGTTGCTCTATCATCCATCAATCATGTTTTTATTCCTCCCTTCCACCCAGAGATCAGGTTGGCCTTACAATAACCCTGTGTTGAGTTCAGCATTGCTTTGTGAGGAGGATTTGGACCCTTCTGGCTTTGTGAAAACTGGACAAAACCGCCTGTATATCCTATACCAGCCTTTCCCACCCTTTGGGTCCCCAGATGTTGTTGGAGTACAACTCCCATCAGCCCCAACCAGCGTGGCCAATGATCAGGAATGATGGGAACTGTAGTCCAGCTATATCTGGGGACCCAAAGGGTGGGAAAGGTTGCCTTATACCAGAGGTGAGGAACATTTTTTCCCCCAGTTTGGACCTTTTTTCCTCAGCATAAATCTTGGGGTAATCTGATGGCTGAATGGTAGGTACAGAATCAAACGTAGGCAAAACGCTTCCTTCTCTCTTTTTTGTCACTCTCTGCTCTCTCTTGTTGATTTGTACAGCTCAAATGTTGTATACACAGCCTGTACTTTTGGTTGCCGTTATGTTTATGAGTGTACAGCCCAACTATTTCCATAGCAGGTACAGAGATGGTACACCTGTTGAATACAACATGGGAACACTCCTATAGAGAATGCATAATGACGAACTGAGCTCCCAGACTTCCTTATTTATTATTATTATTATTATTATTATTATTATTATTATTATTATTATTATTATTATTATTATTATTATTATTATTATTATTATTATTACTATTACTATTATTATTATTATTATTATTATTATTATTATTATTATTATTATTATTATTATAGTTTATTTATACCCCACCTTTTGGCCAAAGGCCCTTAAGGCGGCTTACAAGAAAAATAAACACAGGTATAAAAATACAATAATATGCAATATAAACAATACAATATATAAAAAATAAATTCAATAGAAACAACATTATCATTATCTGCACTGCCAGAAAGAGGAGGTGGTGTTAGTGGGGGTGGCAGTTCTCGAGAGGCAGAAGGGCGACAGGCATTTATTACAGCGAAGCTGTTTGCTGGTTCAATATTATCTTCTCCATGTCCTCGGGCTCGCTCAGCTGCTTCTCACGGCAGAGATCTCTCAGCATCTTCCCCAGTCAGTCAAGGTTAGGGGATGGGACCATGCTTTCTGGATGATGGGGATGCTTCTGAGATTCTCCTGCACTTGTAGGGTAGGCTGCATCAAGGAGTCACGACATGTTTCTTTTTTGCAAGGTAAGAGGGGAGTCTAGAATGGATTGTCACCGCCCACTCACTCCACTGACAGGAAAAATTCTTCAGGAGAGGTTACAGTGAGCTGGCAACCCCTCCCCAGATTTGCTTCTTGTCCTTCTGGAGCAGCCGCAGCCTCTGAAGCCCTTTGTTGCTGCCACCAGGACTGACCACAAAGGGCAGCCTGAGCATGGCCTGGACATAGGGACAAGGGACTCATCAAGCCTCCTCTAAAGTAAGGGATAGGATTGGGACTCTGCATTCTGGTGCAGGGTGACAATTTGTTTTGAAACTTGATGGGTTTTAACTGTATTTTTAAACAAACAAACAAGAAATCACCTCAGGAGCCATTGTGGTGAAAGCTGGTCTATAAATAGAGTTTTTATTTTAAAAAATCAAATAGGTTTTATTAGAACAGCATGGTTTCTCAAAGACACTTCTCCATTCTAAAGGCAATGAATAAAAGTATGGCCATATGAAACCATTCTGAACCAATTCTAGCAAAATCATTTACTTGCCAATATTGTGGCTAAATATATAATTGGAGTCAGACTGGTGTGGTGGCGAGAGTGCCAGACTGGGCAGACCCTGATTCAAACCTGCTACAAAGCTTGCTGGGTGACCTTATGCCCCTCATCACCTTGTAGCCAAACCTACCTCACATGGTTGTTGTAAGGAAAGAACAGTGTATGCTGCCTTAAGTTCCTTGGAGGAAGGGCAATATAAAAAAGCAATCATATATATATATTTGATTGATGAAGAAGTCAACAATGATGAAATTGATGATTGATGATGAAGAATGATTGCCTATTAATAGCGCAGTCAGTTTTAATCTGCACAAAGAAAATGACTGAGCCAGGAATCAGGACTGTGCCAAAACCTATCCTCAGATGGAAAGCATACGTGGTATAGTGGTTGGAGTGTTGGACTAGGACCTGGATTGTTTTGAGGATAAAACTGAAAGAGGGGAGAACCAGGTACACTTCCTGTAGCTCCTTGGAGGAAAGGTGAGATATTAATGTAGTAATAATAATAATCATTTCTCAGAAGATTTCTTCTGCTATTTTTTTCCTGCAATTTACGTAGGAAAACTTTTCTATAATTTTGATGGGTTTGGGGTTGTTGTTGTTATTATGTGCCTTCAAGACGATTACAACTTATGACGACCCTATGAATCAGTGAACTCCAATAGCATCTGTGGTAAATCACCCTGTTCAGATCTTGTAAATTCAGATCTGTGGCTTCCTTTATGGAATCAATCCATCTCTTGTTTGGTCTTCCTCTTTTTCTACTCTCTTCTGTTTTTCCCAATATTATTGTCTTTTCTAGTGAATCATGTCTTCTCATGATGTGTCCAAAGTATGATAACATCCATTTCATCATTTAGCTTCTAGTGATAGTTCTGGTTTAATTTGTTCTAACACCCAATTATTTGTCTTTTTCGCAGTCCATGGTATGCACAAAGCTCTCCTCCAACACCACATTTCAAATGAGTTGATTTTTCTTTTATCTGCTTTTTTCACTGTCCAGCTTTCACATCCATGTATAGAGATCAGGAATACCATGGTCTTGATGATCCTGACGTTAGTGTTCAGTGATACATCTTTGCATTTGAGGACCTTTTTAAGTTCTCTCATAGCTGCCCTCCCCAATCCTAGCCTTCTTCTGATTTCTTGACTATTGTCTCCATTTTGGTTAATGAGGGTTTGGGGTTAAGTTTACCTTATTGTTGTGAGATGACCATGGGTGGTGTGTGTGTTTCCTTTCCATTAAACATTTCACCAGTATCCTGCAGCTTCCCCAGCTGCCTGCACTTCCTGATCTTAAAAAGCTCCATACAAGGAGTTACATCATGCCGACTTCCTCTGGGCTTCAACAGAACTGTGGGAAGCCAAGGAGGCTGACTAGTGAGCCCTTGAGACTGGTGTGGTTGTGGATTTTCTTTAAGGGAATGCCACGATTTCTCTGAACGGACATGAGAGAAGTGTATCAAATTATGCATGGCATGGAGAAAGTAGATAGATAAAAGTTTGTTTCCCTCTCTCATAACACTGGAACTCATGGACATCCATTGAAGCTGAATGTTGGAAGATTCAGGGCAGACAAAAGAAAGGACTTTCTCACACAGTGTATAGTTAAACTATGGAATTCGCTCCCACAAGAGGCAGCGATGGCCACCAACCTGGATGGCTTTAAAAGAGGATTAGACAAATTCATGGAGGATAAGGCTATCAGTGCTACTAGCCATGATGGCTATGCTTTGTCTCCATAGTTGGAGGCAGTATGCTTCTGAATACCGGTTACTGGAAACCGCAAGAGGGGAGAGTGCTCTTGTGCATAGGTTCTGTTTATTTATTTATTTATTCGACTTATTAGTCGCTTATCTGGCTGAATTATCAGCCACTCTAAGCGACGTACAAAGCAGAACATGCAAACATCAAAACATTAAGAGACTAACAATAAAAACTAACAATAACGGAAAAGCTAAAAAACAGGAACAGCAAACCAAAAACATTCATCTTCCTGGTAAAGGACAGTCCCCAAACAAATGTCACTAAGAGCAGCGGTGGGGGGCAAGGCAGGTGGAAATGCTTGCCCCTTGATGGTCCCAGCATAGTCTCATCCCTGCAGCAGCACGACTCAGCCTGCAGCTCCTCCTGATAAGGCCCAGGCAGAGGGGTGGGGCAAGGCAGGTGGAAATGCTTGCCCCTTGATGGTCCCAGCACAGTCTCATCCCTGCAGTAGCAGTGATCTTCCCATGCACAACTGGTTGGCCACTGGGAGAACAGGATACTGGACTAGATGGGCCATTGGTCTGATCCAGCAGGGCTCTTCTTAGGTTCTACATTTACATTTTTAAAAAAACAGATCTGCACTGATTTCTTTCAAAGTAAAAAAAGAATGAAAATGGAAATGGACTGCCTTCAAGTCGATCCCGACTTATGGCGACCCTATGAACAGGGTTTTCATGGTAAGCAGTATTCAGAGGTGGTTTACCATTGCCTTCCTCTGAGGCTGAGAGGCAGTGACTGGCCTAAGGTCACCCAGTGAGCTTCATGGCTGTGTGGAGATTTGAACCCTGGTCTCCCAGGTTGTAGTCAAACACTCTAACCACTATGCCACACTACTTCAGTTAAAAATAAAAAAACCATGTACAGCTGTCTGGCACACTGTAGGCAGCCTCCCTGCTCTCCCATTCTCACAGAAAAGCCCATAGGGATGACCATATATTACATTCAACAAGTATACAATCTCTGTATCTGTGTACCCAAACAGTTGGGCTCTACGCTCATACAGTTATTCACATAACATTCAACAAATTTATAGTCTGTGTACACAATAGTTAGGAACACAGGAAGGAACATGAGTCAGACCATAGTTCCATCCTGCTCAGCATTGTCTTTATTGACTGGAATCAGCTCCAGGGTTTTAGACAGGGATCTCTCCCAGCCCTAACTGGAGATGCCAGGGACTGAACTTGGGACCTTCTGCATGCAAAGCAGATACAATCCCACTGAGCTATAGCTATTTGTAGTTGAGCTGGACAAATCAACAAGTGTACTTGTACATGTGTAGAGATAGTGTGCACCTGTGTTCAGTGTAATGTATGAATAAGCCACATCTGAGGATGTCATAGGGTTTTCAGGATATGCAGGCACCCAGAAAGGCTGCTGAGTGCAGGCCGCTGGAGAGATGATTTAAAGCAGGTGTGGGGAACCTTTGGCCCTCCAGATGTTGCTGAACTACAACTCACATCATCCCTGTCCATTGGCCATGCTAGTAGGGGCTGATGGGAGCTGTAGTTCAGCAATATCTGGAGAGCCTAAGGCTCCCCACTCTTGGTTTAAAGAATGAAAGGAAGCACACTCAAAAACACACCTTGGCTATTTTGAAAATAAGGTAGCACACAACAAAAACTTCCACCCCACCCATGAGAATTTAGCTGTTTTTTTCTCCCACTTTCATAATACTCCAGATGTAATTTCTTTTCTCATCAATTGATGGAGAATGGTCAAGAAAAAAAATAATGAAGGAGAAATTTTTGGCACAGCACTATCAGGAATTCAAAGCAAAATGTGGTTAGTCCTGACAGTAGCCTAATGTGCAAAGAAAAATCTAAGGGTTATTTCTCCTCTTTCCCCTTCAGGATATCGAAATAATTCTGTGAAGTCTGGAGACTAGAGGTATTGACTTTAGAATGACAGATTAAAAAAAGAGCTCAGAGTGTTGAGCTTGGCTAAGCAATGATGAAGTGGGCCCTTGATAACCATCTACAAGTCTAGGAAGGGTGTTAACACCAGGGAAAGAGAAGAATTGCTTAATGTCATGCCCAAACATATTGCTGAAAAGACAAGGAGAATATTAAGAGAGGTATGATTGTGGTTCACTTTAGGGAATACCACTATGAGCAGGGATGAGTGCAATATAATATAATCAAGAAACTGCAATTGGGGCTCATTTACATGATTTTTGTTTCACTTTGTGCAATATATTCTGCAGTTATTGTGACTTGGCATAATTCAGTTTTGCTTGTCATGGGGAGAAGTAAGAAGCTCCATCTGAAGCCCCTGACCATCCCCTGCCACCCCCACTCACCCACTAGAGACCTCCTCAGCAGCTTCTCTGGCTTTCTTGTCCTCATCAGGAACTGCCTACATATTTTGGAGCTTATCTTTGCAACCATACCTCAGTCATATTCCCTTCATTCGTATGTCAATTGTTGAGAAGGGGCATAACTCAGTGGCACAGGATCAACCTAGATGAAGAGCCTCCACGACCCACATGAGAAGCTGCTGTAGGCAAGATAGCCATTCTGGGCTTTGCAGGCCCACACCAGCACTCCAAATGGCATTCCAAAAGCAACAGGGAGACAATGCCATTTATATCAGCAGGGGTAGCCAACACAGTGCCCTCCTGATGTCATTAGACTATGACTCCCATAAGTTCTGTCCAGCATGGTCAGTGATCAGGGATGATGAGACTAGTAGTCTAACAATAGTTGGAGCACCCCACGTTGGCTACCCTTGTACCAGAGTCTCTCTCTCTCTCTCTCTCTCTCTCTCTCTCTCTCTTGTACCAGGCAGAGCTAACTATGCAATCCAAAGCACCATTGCAGAAGGGTGTGTGTGTCACATCCTCCTGCTATCCCTAAATGAAAGCAGGAAAGACCACAGTTTTCTACCCAGCCCGCATTACAGGCTTGAAAGAAATGACGGATGGCCAGAGCTAATCATTCACGTCCTGTCAGCTCCATTGCACATTCCTCTTTTAATGTGATCTAACCCCTGCAGCAGCTGAGATATAGTGTACATCATTGCTTTAGTCAGGGTTCCATTCATCACAAGAAAAAGAGAAGCCCCTTCACCTCTTTTCCCTCCTCTGTTACAGATACTACAGAATGACTAAAAAGAAACAGTCAAAGACCAGGGGCTCAGTCCCCCCAGTGTTGCTCTTGCAGAAACACCATCCATTTCCATAGGGTGGAGGTATGGCTTGTATTCAGATCCGCTTTTCCCAGCTTGATGCCCTTCAGATCAATGGGAACCTCAGGCCCAGGGGCAAAATGTGGTCCTCCAGGCCCCTTATTCTGCCCCTCTGGACCTCTCCTCCTCCCCAGGCCACACCCTTCAACACCCCAAGTTCGTATGCTCACTGAGTGCTTTGCTTGCCCAGAACGTGTCCATAACCTATGATAATGCCTCTTGCTTGCCTAGATGGAGAGGTGGAGTGCATAGAGAAATCTCTGGCTTTTGAGTTGCTGGAATGAAGCTAGAGTCGCATCCATTGCTCCACCCACTTTGCCTCTGACCATGCCCACAGTTGACTTTGGCCCCTCCCACCACTGGCATGCATCCCCTTGGGCTGAAAAAGGTTCCCCACCCCTGATGAACATGCCCAACCTCTGTCAAACAGTTCCTACCGTTAGTAAGTAAGTTCAGTTTTATGTTATAACCAGACGTCATAGCAGAGGAAATCAAAACATACACAAGAATATTAATGCATCATACATCCAGGATAATTTAAAAGCATTAAAACATCATACATCCAAACATTTATGAAATAAAAAAAAATCTGTGATTTCAAAAAGTCAGATAGTATTTACAACACTGACAAAAATGGTCCAGATTCTAGGGCAAGTCCTACAACTACCATTTAGTAGGATGTGCAAATGCAGATCTTTTTCTGATTCTAAAAGATAAAAGAGTATCAAATGGCGGCTTGATAGCTAACATCAGGAAATGCATTTGCCAACAAGCAGGGGTTGCATTACACTTCTGAGCTGCAGAAGGTGGCAATAATCTGACCCGGCTGAGCACGTTGGACAGCTCTGTGAAAGTTCAGACTAAAACCCAGAGTGGATCCACTGTCCCACTGACATTGGAGCCACCAGCTTATACTCAGTCAGACCATTGGCCCATCTAGCTCACGGTTCTCAAGTGGCTCTCTAGGGTATCCAAGCATCTCTCCCAGCCCCACCTGGAGATACCAGGGACTGAATGTGAGACCTTCTACGTGAAAAGCAGATGCGCTGCCATTGAGCTACAGCGCTGCTTCATTGTTCCTCATTTTTCAACATGGCCCAAATTCTCAAGTGTAAATCATGAAAGGAAAATGTGTAGCAAAGGGGAAAAAAGATTTTTCCCCTTTCCTCGTGGTATAAATCCTGTGTTAGAAAGTGCAGATGCAAAGGAAAGTCATTACTTATGATAGATGAACAGTTATTTCTTCTTTAATGTTCCATGACTAAATTACTGGTGAGTAAAACTGAAAGCAGCATATGAGTGTTTGACGTCTGCACACCCTCCATTTGACAAGCCCTATTACATTAACAACCTCCAACTATCTTCTGCATTCACAGAATTGTTATTTGTTGCTTTGACATTTTTGTTTTCATGAGGTAACAGGGATATCTAAGTAAAAGCTGAAATATTGCTCTTTGGCAATGCTCATTATGATACAAGGATTTGGTTTTAAAACAACAACAGCACAACGTCTGTTTAATT
Organism: Rhineura floridana; assembly: GCF_030035675.1. Taxonomy (NCBI): domain Eukaryota; kingdom Metazoa; phylum Chordata; class Lepidosauria; order Squamata; family Rhineuridae; genus Rhineura; species Rhineura floridana. The sequence goes on along the minus strand of NC_084492.1, from coordinate 30,525,608 downwards.
TATAGTACAGCTGGATGCGCAGAAAGTCAACAACTATTAATGAATGGTTTGGTTTATAAAATGGGAATTTTCGCTTGCATGTATTACTTTTATATGGCCAGAAATGAATGAATGAAAGCTTGCTCATGGAGCTGATGGGATGTTGAAATCACAGCCCCAAATACCGTAGGACAGGTCTGTGATCTACTGATGATAGGATCATAAAGTTGAAAGGTGTCTTGTGGGCTATCTAGTCCAACCTCCACCTCAATACAAGAAATCTAGACCTGGAGCGTCCCCAACAGATAGGAACATAGGTAGCTGCCTTCTACAGAGTCAGACCCTTGATCTTTCAAGTTCCATATTATCTACACTGACTTGGCAGTGGCTTTCCAGGATTTCAGACAGGGAATCTGTACCTGGAGATAGCAGGGATTGAACCTGGGACCTTCTGTAAGCAAGGCAGATGTTCTACCACTGAGCTATGGTCCTTCCACAAGGCCCAGGCTAGGGATGGTGGAGAAATTTGATTCTGTTCACATTTAAAGGCAAACTTACCTTGTTGTTGATGTTGTTGTTCTGTGCCTTCAAGCCAATTTTGACTTGTGGCGACCCTATGAATCAGTGACCTCCAAGAGCATCTGTCGTGAACCACCCTGTTCAGATCTTGTAGGTTCAGGTCTGTGGCTTCCTTTATGGAATCAAACCATCTCTTGTTTGGCCTTCCTCTTTTTCTACTCCTATTTTTCCCAGCATTATTGTCTTTTCTAGTAAATCAGATCTTCTCAGTATGTGTCCAAAGTATGATAACCTCAGTTTTATCATTTTAGCTTCTAGTGATAGTTCTGTTTTAATTTGTTCTAACACCCAATTATTTGACTTTTTTGTGGTCCATGTTATGTGCAAGGCTCTCCTCCAACACAATATTTCAAATGAGTTGATTTTTCTATTATCTGCATTTTCAATGTCCAACTTTCACATCCTTACATGGAGACCAGGAATACCAGGGTCTGAATGATCCTGACTTTAGTGTTCAGTGACACATCTTTGCATTTGAGGACCTTTTTAAGTTCTTTCATAGCTGCCCTCCCCAGTCCTAGTCTTCTTCTGATTCCTTGACTACTATCTCCATTTTGGTTCAAACTTACCAAATTCACACTTATTCTGCAACTACCTTATTCTACCCTTCCTCCACACACATCCTCCCTTTTATGCTCACAACAGCCCTGTGAGGTCTGAACCAGGGATCATGGTTAGTTTTGCCGGTATGTACCTGGTTGGCCACTGTGAGAACAGGATGCTGGACTAGATGGGCCACTGACCTGATCCAGCAGGCTCTTCCTATGTTATTATGTTATTATGCTCCCAACACACCATGATCTGTAAGTAGGGATGGGGGAGGAATTCAATTCAGTTTGCATTTAAAGGGAAACCCATTTAATGTGCACTTTCTGAAACAAGATGCAAACTGAAACACAGCCATCCTTCAAAACTTGCCCTTCTCCAAATGCACATGCTGGGGTAAAGTATCCATTAAAATGCACATATTTGTGAAAACAAGACGCAAGGAAACGGCTTTGCAAAAAAAGGTGTATATTAGGCAAAATTTCCATGGGGGACTAGGCAGGCCACTGGCCTGATCCAACAGGCTCTTCTTATGTTCTTACATTCACTATTGTCTACACCAGCCTTTCCCAACCAGTGTGCCTCCAGATGCTGTTGGACCACAACTCCCATCAGCCTCAGCCAGCATTGCCAATGGTCAGGAAAGATGGGAATTGTGGTCCAACAACATCTGGAGGCCCACTGGTTGGGAAAGGCTGGTCTACACAGACTGACAATAGCTCTCCAGAGTATCAGCCCTACATGGAGTTGCTGGAGGTTGAGCCTGGAACCTTCTCCATGCAAAGCAGATGCACTATCACTGAGCTACAGCCCTTCCCCAATTATTAACATCCAGGAGGTATTTTTAAAAAAACAAAACAAAAAATCCCACGTTCCTATTTACCCAGGCCAGAGCTTGGAAAAGTTACTTTTTTTAAACTACAACTCCCATCAGCCCCAGTCAGCACGGCCACTGGATTGGGCTGATGGGAGTTGTAGTTCAAAAAAGTAACTTTTCCAAGCTCTGACCCAGGCATTTGATGGCCAAAAGAGATTGTCCACAGTAACCTTGAAATCAGCAGCTGTAAAGATACGTGGCTGTTGCAAAATGTTCTTACGTTTTAAACATATTTACACTTAATTCTTAGCTGTATTGTTTTGATGCTTTGTTCTTTGCCACCCTGGGTGCCTTTGAAATTTAATAAATAAATATTGAGTTGGTGGTGGAAATCCCTAGTCACCTGGTCGCCCACAGAAACCTGAGCCTTCCAAAGAAACAGAGCTGACCATTGAAGGGAAAGGGCCATAGCTCGGTGGCAGAGCAATTGCTTTCCGTGCAGAAGATCCCAAGTTCAGTTCCTGGCATCTCCATGTAGGGATGGGAGAGACTCCTGCCTGAAACCCTGGAGAGCTGTTACCAATCAGCTAGAAAGGCCAAGGGTCTGGCTAAAGCAGCTTCCTATGTCCCTCTGTCCCTTTCTATATAAGTCGACTCAAGTATATTGGAGTTATGTAAGATGGAGGTATCGCCTCTGTCCCAGCCTAGAGAAACAGATCATTAATATTTTACAGGTTTCTCATCTCCTCTGTTAGTGCAATTTATCAATGCCCAACAGATCTTCTGCCAGCTATATATCAAAACTATTTTCAAAATATTTCATTGTCAGCCTGTGGCACCCTCATTATTTATTACGATAAGGGACATGATGAACAAGAACAGTAGGTGGCTTGTTTACTTAAACACACTTTTCCCCCACCATAAACCAAGGGATCTTTTGAAGAGTAGGCAAAATGACTGTGGAAGGGTCAAAGTATTGCTCTCTATAGACTCGCAATTTGGGGGCTAGTCTGTCTTTGCCCACCCTCATGAAATAAGCAACCAAGTTAGTTTTGTTTTCCTTTTTCCAAAGCAAATGAACTTGTTGAAGAAAAAGATCCTGATGCCACGAGAGGGTACAGATAAGCCCAAACAGACATTGGTTCAAGGTCCATCAGGGCTTTCAGAAGGCAAATAAGTCCTGAGAAATTGGATAGCTCTAGAGGTTGGCATGAGTGGTATTTTGTCAAGGCCCAAATGTGGAATGGAGCCCACCATGCAGCATTGTCACCATCTTGAGATGCTTCCAGATGTCTGATTTTTGCTTGCCTGAATTTGGCATTTGTGCCTACTAAAAATGTCTACTCACATGTAAGCCCCATTGAGCACAATGGACTACTCAGAGCTTGGAAACGTTACTTTTTTGAACTACAGCTCCCATCAGCCAATCCAGTGGCCATGCTGGCTGGGGCTGATGGGAGCTGTAGTTCAAAAAAGTAACTTTCCCAGGCTCTGGGACTACTCCCAAGACAGCACGCCTTGGATTTAGCATGAATTTCCTGGTCTTGTTTCTGAAATGTAACTGATGCCTTAGGAAACCTTCAGTCCTGTGTATGTGCTGATTGCCCCATCTTTCAGTTCCTGGTTGACTCTGCTTCCCTCTGTATTGCCAATGTGCTTGTATGGACAAATGCCACACTGCAAAAAAAGCACTTTTGTTGGGATTTTTATGTGTGATTGCATTCCACTTTCTTTTGGCTGGTGTTTCAGCTACTGTCAGGGGCACATATGCACATCAGTAAACTGCCCAACCTTGGATGATCCATGGCGGAATTTACCTTTATGGAACTCACTTGAGAACAAAACATTATAGTTCCTATGAAAATTATTTATTCATTGGTTTACTTATGTATAACTAGGAATGGGGGAGAAATTATTTTTTCTGACCTCTGATTAGGGTTGCTAGGTTCAGGGCCTGAGACTGATCCTGTATCTTTAGGAGAAGAGAAAGTCAGCCAAGTGCAGGTGTTCTTGCAACCCTGTAATGGGAAAAACCACAAGGTGGAATTCTCCCTTCCCCCTGAACAACTTTTAAAGATACAGAAGACCTCTTGGAGGCTGGGTCTGGCACAAAGTCTGTTCCCAAAGCATATATGTATATGTGTGTTTTTGTGTGCTTGTGTGTTCAAAAGAGAGAGTGAGAGATTTCAATTCATACACCAGCTACCACCACCCGTAAACCCGCAAAGCAGCTGTTTGTTGTTGACTGAAGGCTCCCAGCCTTTTGTTTTTTCTCTTTTCTTTTACTCCAGTAATCCTGTTGTCACCTAAAGCCCATTCACTACAAAACATCTGTTCAGGGTGAAAAGATATTTGGAGAAATGTTGGCATTTCTTTTATATATATTTGTAATTGATGGAGGGAAACATTTTCAGGGTTAGATGCATGTTTTGGTTGTCTTTGGAGAATTGCTCTCATTTTGTTTGACTTGGTCACAGGATGTCCAAAGGAAAGCCTTTTCATTTTGTATTAGAACTTTGTCTTTTTCACACCCAGCGAGAGGTTGTATGGAGCGGAATTGTCCTTTGCTGACTTTTAAAAAAAATTATTTTTAGAAATGATAATGTTACAAGCATTAGTGAAGAGTTAAAGTCAATGTGATGTCCCCTTTAACTTTTTTTTTTTAATTACAGCGACAGCAAGTGGAGGGCAGAGAACAGTGCAGCTCTCCAGCCAAGTAATGCCTGAGAGCCAAGTAATGCCGTTTAGGGTATAATGTGCATAAAAATGCAACCATTTGTGAAAATAACACAAAGGTGCATTGCATTATGGGAAACTGCTTTGCAAAAATCTGTATGTTGGGGAAAATTGCAGAGAAAACTGTGTGTGTTAGGAGAAATTTGCTGGGGAATTTTCATGACGACTTAAAAAAATTGCAAACTGATGTGGGGAAAAATGAATTTAAGAATGGGGGGGAGGAGAAGCAGAGGGAAGCTGAAATTGGCAGATCCACCCATCCCTAGGCTGAGCTGGTAGGCATGCAACCAGTCAGTTCACCATAGTGCCAGCTACCATGAGGTCATTAAGCAGAAGCAGGAACAGGGAATCTCCTGAGTTACTTTAAAAAATAAATAAATAAAAGCAGCTGGTAAGAAGAGGGGAGATAGATTAGATCAGTGCAGTGGCACTGAGAAATGGATGTTTCCATGCCATTTTTCCATGCCGTTTTCCATATCAACCTCTCCCTCATAAGCTCTTTTCAGAGGGAGATGAACACAATGCAGCTAGCATTTTGATTTTCCGAGGATAGCTAACAGAAGCTTGGGAAGTCAATTTCAATCCCCAAAATGGTGGAGTGACAGCTCCACTGCACTGCTCTCTGCCCTTTATATCTGTCTCATTATATCCAGGGTAGGGATGGGGTTCGTTATCTGATTCGGTTCCATCTTTCAATTCATCAAATGGGCTGCCAGTTCCTATTCACTATAGATTGTGTCCCGCTAGTTATCATGATTCCCGGTTTCCCCCTTTTTCTGTTATTTTTTCTGAAAAATTACATAATTTTCACTGTTATTCCTTATGCTGCTGTATATTTATATATTGTATACAGCAGCAGCAGCAGATTGCAAAAATAATTACATAAATAATTATGTAATTCTCGCCATGGACTTTTTTTAAAAAAAAAATGATGGTGTTGCTAACAGCCGCAAATGCACCCAAAGAGTGGGAACCTGTTTGACAATGAGACAAACTTGCAGATTATTTGACATCAATTTGATTGTGCAAACATTCTGCACCATCCCTAATCCAGGGTAAAGTGTGCTCCTTCAAACCAGGATTTGCACACAGCTCACCTACTGCTAGAACTCTGCTGTTCTAACAGGCTGCACATGGCTGGAGAAGATCTGAGGAAGAAAATCTGTCTGTCAGTCCAGCCCTCAAATCTAAGGTCTTCTCATCTGAGGAGCAAGGGAAATGTGACCTCCTCCCAAACATATCTCCATGGGATCCCAAAGAACCATTGGATTTGGCTATTCTTGTCCCAGAACTGTAGGTCCCCATCTTCAGCTGCCTGGGCTCCTAGCTGGCTCTCAGGCACCCCCTCATTTCCCCCCAGGGCATCCAGGAGCAGAGGAGATGGTGAGCCAGAGAGGAGCTTCAGGGCTGTAGCCAAAGTGCACAGCCAACTGAATGTGGGGCTACTCAGGAAGAAGAGGAGGCACATGGGAGCCCTTGCCTGGGAACAGGGCCTGGCTGAGAAGAAAAGGTGGAGCCTCCAGCCCTGTATAAACTCCCAGTCTGAGGTGCTTGTTTACTGAAGGAACATTTCTCTTCCAAGCTCCAGACTGATTCACTTGGGGAAAAAGTGGACACATATGGTGGCTAAGTTGATTAGGTGGAGTTCCCTGAGAAGAGGGATTGACTGTTAAACCACTCTGAATTGTAGGCTGTGTGAGGGGAATAGGAGTCTCCTAACAACTCCTAGCACCTTTCACAAACTACACTTCCCAGGATTCTTTGGGGGAAGCCATGACTGTCAAAAGTGGTATAATGCTGCTTTAAATATATAGTGCACATGGGGCCTTAGTTAATTTTTGTTTTACAGAAGGTAATAGAGGTCTCCTCTTGGTGCCCTTAACAAACTACAATTCCCAGGATTCTTTGGGGGATGCCATGGCTGTTATAGTGGTATAATATATTGCCTTAAATGTAAAGTGCAGATATGGGCTCTGTTAACCCTCATGGAGACTTGTGGGGCATCTTTTGACCCCAGGTGCACTTTTCATTGTGTAATTTACACATAAGTAGACCTACAGGGATGCCTTTCTATGACAATGTCTCATATTTTAATCTGTACAATGTCCTCAAATTTCAGCCAGTGCCCACTTACTGTTTCCCTTCTGGAGACAAAAAAGCACTAGGGCCCAAAAATACCCTAGCAAAAAGTCCTGGGGGCAGAATTCTGCTGTTTATTGTGTAATGTACACATAACTAAACTACAGGGTTGTCCTTCTAGGACATTTTCAGAAGCTATCACCTGTACAACACCCCCAAATTTCAGCTAATTTCATTTACCGTTTTCTGTCTGGACACAAAAAAATACCCTGGGGTCAAAAAATACCCGATAAATTGTGTTGTTTTATTCAATATGCATGGAGAAGGCGCCAACATACACTACTCAGAAAAATTCTACCTCTTCTGAATGTGTTCTTTGGCTCAAAGTGTTTTGCTAGTGTGAAGCACATTTCTGGTGACCACCACCAACAAAAAAGGTCTTTGGGGGACAAAGTGTTCCCATCCTTCCATTAAAAATCTCATTGGGGTCCAACTGTATCCCAAAGTCAGCCAGTGTGATTTGTTTGCCGGATCTGCATGAGGGTTAAATATTAATTTCTTTCAGTTAAGTTTCATGACATACTTTAAAAAGGAACGTGAACTATCACTTTGTCATCAGTAGGGGGCAGCAAAGGAATGGAGATGTGTGTATGCTCCCTCTGCTTTTCATCGGGGCAGCACCATGCAACTTTACAATTGAATACATTTTGAGATTGTCCTGACACATAAACACCTTGAGCTAGTTTTCAAAGGTTATTTACACACTAAAAAGGGAACTAACAAAATGTATTTCCATGCCAAAAGTAATTTTGAATATTGTACAGTGATGGTTACCCTATTAAGCATCAGATAGAGCTGGTGTATACCTACACAATCATAAACAATGCATCCATTTGAGCCACCACATGTATGGAGACAAAATAAAACATGGTCTAAAAAGGCAGAGGATAAATGCAGACAATAAGTAACGGATGAAACTCTCCCATGCACTTTGTTGAGAGGCTTCTTCATCCACTTGCTTCCTATGCAAGAAGCATTTTTTAATTAAATGTTTGCACCACCTTTAAGGTACTGTGACACTTAACAATGATGCTGCTGTTAATATGAATAGCAATTGCATTCATAATATATTGTCACTGTAGCAATTCCCTTTTAAATCATTACTCTCCCTTCCCTGCATAAAAAGTCAGCAAATGATCCAAGTTTATTTCATTGACTTTCTCACACCTTGAGAAATAGCCCATTTATATTATCACTGTTTGATATATTTCCCATTTGCTGCTTTCCTTTGGCAAGCTGGCATTTTAATTTAATTATACTTTTTGTTGTTAATGGTCTTTATTTTTCAGTGTCTATGTGGTGAAGTGCTTCAGGTTTGGATTTTTTAATATATATATATATATATATAAACATCCATTCCTTTCCTTCCCCACCTCCACATCCCATTGCCAAGCTATAGTGCAAATTTATAAACTGATAAAATTCAGTGTAAAATTTGCAGAAGTGGAATGAAGCAATCTGTAAAGAAACCCTACTTAAATGATTAAGTGTTTTCCTCACTTTCAGAATTGTGAGCCCTGCATCCACTTAATCTTCCGATGCTGCTAATTAGGAACTGGGGATGCAAAAAGCACATACTTGGAAACGCAAAGGATGCCCACAAACTCTGCAGCTAAGTCATAGCACAAGAGCTGGATTCTACAAGCACAGAATAGCCACAGAAATTAACATCCTACACAAAATCCAGCATCTTTTGTTTCTTTTTTTATTACATTTTTACCCCATTCTTTGCTTATGGCTTTCTGCATGGCTCTCTCCCTCTCCCCATTTTATTCTCACAACAACCCTATGAGGTTGGTTAAGCTGAGACAGAGAGCAGCCCAATGAGCTTCATGGCCAAGTTGGGATTTGAACCTTAGATCCTCCCCAAGGTTGGGCTACGTACACATCATACATTTAAAGCACATTCAAAACATGTGAATTCCTAAAAAAAAAATCATGGGAACTGTAGTTTATCCCTCATAGAACTACAGTTCCCAGCACCCTTAGCAAAATAAAGTTCCCAGAATTCTTGGGAGGAAGTCATGTGCTTCCAATGCATGGTGTGTACGCAGCCCTAGACTAGGCTAATGTTAGCACCTAGGACAGGGATGGAGAACCTGTGGGCCTCCAATTGTTGTGGGGTGTATATATTCTTCCCCTGCTGCCTTCATTTACTTTCCTTTTCCTCTGTTCTCTCCCCTTTGTTGAATTTTCACTTGCATTATAGGGTTGTGAAAAAATGTCTCCCTCCTCTCCTAAATTCACCAATCCATTTACAGATGGATGGCAGATTTGGGATGGGCTTTTTTCCCCCTAGGGGACTTAACCTTAATCAAACGTTTCAGAGGAGTTTACTACCAGTGACAGCAGTTGTGTTTTCCTCATCCCCTTTCTTTCTTCAAAAAGTATGTTTTGACCTTGCCACAAGCTTACCTGTTAGCAGAGTCTCTCGGGGGCTGTTTGCCAGAGGCCATCTTTTACCCACAATACCCCCCTTGGAATGATATGATGTCATGCTGTAGCATTGTTCCAGATGAATCGTGGGGGAAATGTTACCCCACACAAACCACTCCTGAGTTTTTCCATACGTGAATTCTCTCACACACAAATTTGACTCTCAACTGATGATTTTTGTTTGGAGCCTTAGTCTATAAGGCTATGAAAGTAGAAAGGACACAAGATTCAGCACAGATTCATGTCTTGGGAGTGAGACTGGGTGCCACAACTGAGATCTTTTTCCCAGTTGTCACCCCTATGCCTGAGGTAGTGGGTGTCCAAAGATGACTACAGTGCATGGCCAGGTTGAAGTCGGAGTAGACAGCCCCTGGCATCCAAGGGCATCTGCTCAGGTCCCAAAGCTCCATCAGGTCCCATCAACTCTGACACCAACCCGGGTACTTCCATGCTAAGTGTCTCAATGTGTGAACCTCCATTTTACTATTGCACAATGCCCTAAAGGGGTATCTAATGCACTTGTTCCATTGGCACAAGAATTTACGCTTGTGCAACAGAACTAGGGATGTGGTAGAATTCTGCCCAATTCAAATTTGGTACAGAATTTTCCATTAATTCCTTTATTCTCTGACATTGCAGATCTGATTTTTATGTAGCAGCTTTCTGTTATTTTCAAGCATGGATTTTTTTTAAAAAAAATTGCTTCTAAAATATTAATATTAAGAACTATAATTTTATCAATTTTTTCCTTTCATTTATGATGTTTCATTTCAAGAGTATTGATATTTTCTTCATAATATCAATATTAGTGTCAATATTTTGTGCAATGGAAAGTGGACTCACAAGTTAGTGGACAAAGAGCAAACTTGAATCGATATCGGCCTGTTAGGTCAATGGAATGCTTTCAAACTGGCACTGGTCAACGGATCCCATCCCTAAACAGAACTTCCTCAAATCTGCTCCAGAGGGTTGGGGAAAACGTCAGAACATATTTGGGGATGGGTAGGGGGAGGAGAGGGGAAAGTCCTGACGTTCAAGCATAAATCATTGTGCTGATGGAATTAGTTACTTAGTGCTATACTGGGTACCACCCTCTGTGTCCAAGACATTATAAGAAATTAAAAGTGCCATTCCCTTTTGCCCACTTGGAGTGCTGCTACCACTGTGAGTGCCAAGTAAGCCCAAGGAGGGTCATCACTTTGCTAGGTCGAGCTTTAGTGGTAAGCACCAATCCTTAATCCTTCCTCCATCTCTCTCCCCACTCCTTTGATACTCAAGCCAGATAAGCTGTCTTTCCTTCCCATTCATAACTTTGGGTCCTTGGCAACTTGCTTGTTCTCTTTTCATTGATGCCAAGTGGTGAGGGTCCCTCCCCCACCCAAAGCCCACAGTCTCGCTGCGTTTTGTTCCTGTTGCTGCCTTTTATCTTCACAGCTGTTTTTAATGGGCTCTTTGCCGGGGAAATAGCTGATAATGGACATTTTGTGCTGTTTGCAATTATCACCCATTTTTAAGGTTGCCAGCCAGCACTTGACAAAGATGCTGCTTCCTAGAAGGCATGCATTTTCCCTTCGGGATGGAGACAGCAACAACCCCGTGGTAGAGACCAGACATTGCAGAAGCCTGGTGGAAGTGGGGTCATTGGCAACAAGATGTGCAGCCCTAGTTTTGGAGTATGCTTGGGAAGCTCACATTGCATTGCATGGAGCTTGCATTGCACAGGGACATAGGAGGCACTGATGGCCACCAACTTGGATGACTTGACAAGAAGATTAGACAGATCCATGGGGGATAAGACTGTCAAGGGCTACTAGCTATGGGGGCTGTGCTCTGCCACCATAGTCAGATGCAGCATGGTTCTGAAAGCCAGTTGCTGGTAGCCTCTGGAGGGGAGAGTGGTCTTGCACTCAAGTCCTGCTTGTGGACTTCTCATGGGCATCAGGTTGGCCACTGTGAGAATAGGATGCTGGACTGGATAGGCCACTGGCCCAACCCATCAGGCTCTTCTTCTGCTCTTATGTTCTTAGGAAGCTGCCTTATACCAAATCAGACTAGGGCTTTATCTAGCCCAGCAGTGGTGGGTGTGCCTGGTGGAGCTGGTAGGGCAGAAGGTAGTGAGCCAAAACAGTAGACGGAGCCAGAGACAAAGACAAACGGAGCCAACTTACTCTAGTCTTGTCCTCATCTTCTTCCCTGCTGAGTTCTACAAGGGGTAGAAAGACAGAGGAGAAGGAGGATGGCAGTGCCACTCTCTGGACTGGTTGTAGAAAGGCAAGCAGTTGGGGGAGGGGGTTGACGACAACTGAGGTTGCTGGGGGAGGGCCCCACTTGCCCTCATGGACCAGCCTCCACTGTACCCCAGTATTCTACACTGACTGGCAGCAGCTCTCCTGCATTTCAGGCAGGGGACATTCCCAGCCCTGCCTGGAGATGTCTGGGATGGAACCTGGGATCTCCTGCATGCAAGGCAGATGTTCTACCACTGAGCCAGGGCCCTTCACCAGAACCTTCTGGCAGATTTGTGCCATTTGCACTCAAACCGTGAATGCAAATATTGTAAGGAGGACATCGGCTCTTCTATATGTCACTGTAAATGTATAAGAAATTAAGCTCATGTGATATTAACATCACTATTATTTCTACCGTTTTTATTTTCCATAATCTTCCTGGCATGCAAATAATCTAGATTAAGACTGCTTGAAGCTTTTTTGTGTTTTTGTTCTGTTTGTTTGTGTGTTTTTGTTTTCACTCACTCTTTTTATTTCTTTGCCCTCATTAGTCATTGTTATTAGTTTGCATTAGTTTGTATTTTGGCTTTTCTTAATCTTTCTTGGCTTACACATATTATTTTCCCCTCTAGTCTGAGTTATAATAATTGTTGCAATTTCCAGTAAGAACAGGTGTTTATATGTATAACAAAAGGGTTATCTTGATAACTTTCAACTGCAGTCTTTTTCTGCTTTTCTATAAAAGAAAAAGAAAGTAACCATCAAGTATCCATATAAATGTTGAAAATATCCTTTTGAGAGAATTGCCCTGCTCAAGAATGTGCAGGACCAAAGCCTAGAGTGCTCCAATCACTCTTTGACCCTTCAGATGTTGTTGGCCTCCAACTCCCATCAGCCCCATGGTCAGGGATGATGGGTGCTGAAGTCCTTCAATGTCTGGAAGGCCATATACCAGGGGTTCTCAAACTTTGAACCCCACAGGGGCCACTCAAGCATCTGAAAATTATGGAGGCCCACCCATTGCAAAATGGCGCTGAAGAGGCAGAGTCAGTTGGAGACCATATTTGGTATAATCAGCTGGCAATTACACACTTTCTTTTCTGCTAATATCATACCCAGCTTTGGAAATTGCTAAATTATGTGCCACAGCATTCTCCTTCTGGCATGGCGTTCCATAGCTCTGCTTTCCTCAGACTAAGTACAGACATTTATTCTGGAGGCATTGTAACTCAGCCTTCCAATTTTGGGCAGAACTTGCTGATCCTAAGTGGAGAAGTTTTCTTTTATACCCCCTCACATATCTTAACATCTTTTTATCCATCTCCTGTAATTTCTTCTCCCATTTTCCTTTCATGCTCAATTTGCACCTTATTCCCCCCCCAAAAAAACAACTGCCAGTTCCTTTCATCTCTCCCAGCTATTCCTTTTAGATTCACTTCTTCCTCCTATAACAGCTTTCTCCTCGTGTTTCCTTCTTTTCTATTCCCAGTAGGTATGTTTGTTTGTTTATTAATTATTAATAAATATTAAACTTTTGTCTTGCTTTTGAATTTCTTTCAGTACTTCCTAGGGCTCTTTCCCCTGAGAGAGAGAGAGAGAGAGAGAGAGAGAGAGAGAGAGAGAGAGAGAGAGAGAGAGAGAGAGATTGTATTTCTGGGAATGTCATGGCTGGCTTTTATGTGGGAAGAAATGACAGGGCCAATGTTGTGATGGGAGTGCATTGCTAAATTGCTCAAACACATTTTGCCAGGTTCCAAACATTCAAAAATAATTGGCTTCTCGCTTCTCCTATGAAGCAAAAGAAGTGAAAGAGAGCTTATTGCACCAGTGGCCCCTATTTATCTCCAGGCTCAAGCAAATCTTGTAGAAAATGTGTACGTCCTAACCAGAGAGGCACTTCCCTCCCCATGAACTTCTCTGTCTCCTGGCCACTTTCTGCCACCATTCAAGGAGTTCCTGGTGCTGGCATTGGTTCAGCCAAAAGGTGATGGCATGGCTAGGTGACAGGCAAGGAGGAGGCACTGGGCAGGCCATGGCATTGAGGACCATCTGAAAGTGTCCCAAGGCTCACTCAGGGATCCAGACTCAATGATGGAGAAACACTGCTGTAGATGTTGTCCATTCTTGATATACAGCAACAGACACCCACGTAGGCAAAACTGAGAAACAAGCTAGCAGGGCTGGGACCACCGGTTGGGCCAAGGAAGTGGTTAATGCCTCCTTGAGGGAGGGAGTAGTCCCTGGTAGCCTCAAGGAGGCAGTAGTGAGACCTCTTTTAAAGAAACCCTCCTTGGACCCAGATAACTTGAACAACTATAGACCGGTGGCGAATGTCCCTTTTTGGGGCAAGGTTTTGGAACGGGTGGTTGCCGGCCAGCTCCAGGCGCTCTTGGATGAAACCGATTATCTAGATCCGTTTCAATCCGGTTTTAGGCCCGGTTTTGGCACCGAAACAGGCTTGGTCACCCTGTATGATGACCTTTGTCGGGAGAGGGACAGGGGGAGTGTGACTCTGTTGATTCTCCTTGATCTCTCAGCAGCGTTTGATACCATCGACCATGGTATCTTTCTGGGGAGACTCGCGGAGTTGGGTGTCGGGGGCACTGCTTGGCAGTGGTTCCGCTCCTACTTCGCGGACCGTCACCAGAAGGTAGTGCTTGGGGAACATCACTCGACACCATGGACTCTCCATTGTGGAGTCCCTCAGGGGTCGGTCTTGTCCCCCATGCTTTTCAACATCTACATGCAGCCACTGGGTGCGGTCATCAGGAGTTTTGGAGTGCGTTGCCATCAATATGCTGATGACACGCAGCTCTATTTCTCCTTTTCATCTTCTTCAGGTAAGTCTGTTGATGTGCTGAACCATTGCCTGACCGCAATAATGGACTGGATGAGAGCTAATAAACTGAGACTCAATCCAGACAAGACCGAGACACTGTTGGTGAACGCCTTCCCTGCTCAGATGGTGGATGTTCACCCTGTTCTGGATGGGGTTACACTCCCCCTGAAAGAACAGGTACGTAGTCTGGGGGTTCTTTTCGATTCTTCCTTGTCTCTCGAGGCCCAAGTGGCCTCGGTGGCACGGAGTGCATTTTACCATCTTCGTCTGGTAGCCCAACTACGCCCCTATCTGGACAGGGACGACCTCGCCTCCGTTGTTCATGCTCTGGTAACTTCAAGATTGGATTACTGTAATGCGCTCTACGTAGGGCTGCCCTTGAAGACAGTTTGGAAGCTTCAGCTGGTGCAGAACGCGGCTGCCAGACTATTGACGAGGACCAGTCGGTCTTCGCATATAACACCTATTCTGGCGCATCTGCACTGGCTCCCTATTTGCTTCCGGGCGAGATTCAAGGTGCTGGTTTTGACCTATAAAGCCTTACACGGCGTGGGACCTCAATACCTTGTGGAACGCCTCTTTCGCTATGAACCTACCCGTTCACTTCGTTCAGAATCTAAGGCCCTCCTCCGGGTACCAACTCATCGGAAAGCCCGGAGGGTGGTTACTAGATCTAGGGCCTTTTCTGTGGTGGCCCCTGAGTTGTGGAACAGCCTCCCCGAAGAGGTACGCCTGGCGCCTACACTTCTATCTTTCCGGCGCCAGGTAAAGACCTTTTTATGCTCCCAGGCATTTTAATCTTTTAATTTTCTTAATCTTTCTATTTTTAATATGTATCCTTCTTAATCTGTGTTGTATTTGTTTTTGTTGTGCTTTCTGTTGTTTGTTTGTACATATTTTTGTGATTTTTTACCATGATATATTGTATTTTACCTTGTTTGTTCACCGCCCTGAGAGCTATTCTGCTAAGGGCGGTATATAAATTGAAATAATAAATAAATAAAATAAATAAGAGGACAAAATACTGAACAGGCAACCCACACACCCCAAATATAACAGCTCCATGAGGACTAAGCATGTGGAGTAGCCACAAAATGTTGAGTGTCAGGTGTGTGTGTGGGGGTGGTGGCTGAGAAACTGGGCAGGAGGGTAAATGTAATGGAGTGTCCTGAACGAGGGCGTGTCTGCCTGGCTGGCTGGCACACTGAACATTAACAGTCCCGACTGAAACATTGTATTGCAGGTTCCACTTTTTAATATATATATATATATATATATATATATATATATATATATATATATATATATATATATATATATATATATATATATATAACATTGGACCCAAACAATTTCCCCACAGACAGTCCACCCATAGAGGTATTCAGGGTTTGAATATCAGAAGCAGCAAGGAAGAATATGCCAAACAATGCACAAAATGAATGACTTCTCTGTGCAATAAAACATCCTTTGTTCCGGCGCATGTTGATTCTGGCTGCCCTCATTAAAAATAAGTGCACAGGTTGAAGAGATCAGCCAGTTCCTGGCCCAGTCATTTATCATCATTTTTAGAAATATCACCATATTTCTTCGGATCAGACCCAAAGCAAAGGCTCTATCCAGGAAGTTTTTGTGGCAACATAAAGCAGGTTATTCATCTTAAAGGGGAACGCTAAATGCTCAGCCCATTAATTTGGTTACGTTTTTTGAAAGTTTCAGATAACTAGTCTGAAGCCATTTCGCTGGGTCATCGTGGCACAGTGGGCCTTCAGTTGCTTGAGATTTCTAAGACGCATTTCTTCTCTCTGCTGTTTATTCTAGTTTAGGCACTATGGAATCTTGTTCACACAAGTGAGCTAACATCCAGATGGCCTCTGGAAAAAAAAAACACTCAGAAAATGGCACTATTAGTGTTTACCGCTTCTATAGAATGATGGAATGTAAGTACCAGCAAACTCTAGGGCAGGCATGTGCATGTGCATGTTCTCCTGAGCTCCTTGGAAAAAAAAATAGGATACAAAAATAAATGTCACCATATCTGCTTAATACATGCATATTCCTGGCCTGAATTTATGAGATAATTTAATTTTTTAATTGTACTTTTTTGGATTCTACCCACCTCGTGATTTTGATAGGCCAAACAGGGCTTGTAAATTTTCCAACTCACTCTATCTTTAAAACTTTCAAAACACACATTGAAGTAATACCTAATATATAGATTGGAAGTGAAGATGAATGTCCTTCAGCAGGGCCGGCACCAGGCATGACTGGGTGGTGTAACCCAAACTCCATGTAGGTGGTGCAAGACTAATAAGCCTGCCTGCGTGTCCCACCTACCTCTCCTGTCCCTGTAAATGATATGCACACTGCATGCATATGCCTGCCATCAACCAAGATGGTGGCAGGGGTGTCAGCGCCTTAGGGAAACACCTGGCGCCATCTTGGTTGATGACAGGCATGCTCTTGCAGCGTGCACATCATTCACAGGGACAGGTGGGATATGCATGCACTGACTGTATTGGGGGGGATCCCTGGGAGCTCCCTCTCTGAGATCTGCAGCAGGGTCGGAAGCTGATGGTGCCATGGATCAGGGAATGGGAGCACTACCCTCCCACCCTAAGGAGGGGCCCTTTAGGATCCCTTGGCCAGTGCCTGACATGGCCGCCCTCTGACGTTGGCCCTGTACTTCAGTGTCTATGAACATAGTAGGTCTGACTGTCAAGCACTGAGTATAAAAGGCATGGCGTAGGTGTTGGAATTAGGCAACAACACTTGTAGTTAGTTACCTGAACCAGTGGGGGGTGCTAGACCGAAAGAGTAAATGTGTGTGTCCCTCTCACTGATTATCTTATAAGTTCATTTGTTTGTTTGAGCATCTCTTCATCCTTCTCAGGCTATACCTTCTCCTTGTTCTCTCTCCATGTTTTGAGGACGTGCTCTCTTTGAGCTAAGGATGGAAAGATTGATCAATTTCAGCTCTCTCCATTTCTCCTATTTCCAATCTTAAATTCAGTTCTCCACATATCTGCAGCAATCTGCTTTTTTTAAAAAAATCCTCATGAAAATTCTCCAGCATTTTAGTGGGATTTTCTCCTGATAAACACATTTTGCAGGCGGTTTTGACTAATGTACACATTTTTTGCATGCAATTCCTCCTAATATAATGAATTTTGTATGCAATTTTCACTCCTATATTCATTTTATGCACTTTTCCCTAATATATGAAATTTTTGTTTAGTTGAACTGCATCGCAAAATTCAAATAAATACGAATTTTGGAGGATGCCTGTGTTTTAGTTCTCATATTGTTTCTGAACATACAGATTTGATAAATTTGGCTTGAAATGTGGACTCAATCAAAATTCTCATCCATCCCTACTCTGAACTCTCCCCCAGAAAGATGTCTATGTATGGTAGAAGTTAATAAACCTTAACATTTCCCCCTCACCTTTACCAGTGGGCTTAACAGTTTGATTGGTTGCAGCTGTTGTGTAACTCTGCTGACTTCCAGTAATAGCGTTGTAGCCAACTAAGTCCTACTCAGGGTAGACCCAATGAAATGAAAGAACCTAAGTTAGGCTGTGGGCACACTAGTAGCTTCAAAAGCAATGAGAATGGTTTTTCTGGCTGCATTTTGAAGTAACTCTGCCCTGTGCTGGACACACCTCCCTTCCCCACTGCTGACTTCAGATCCTTCAGTACTGCCCACAGCAAAGTGTGCCTGAGCCTACAGCAAAGTGTTTTCATTGGCCAAACCTGAAGGGGCAATGGGTTGATCTACCAATCAGTCGCAAAATCTGAAGCTGATATTTTTTTAAAGTGCACTGAAGCTGATCTGACCAGGTTTTAGAGGGGCAGAGTTTTTCTAGTGTTGTGTGCCCCCATTTTCAGAAAACAGGTGGAGACAAACTGGAACCAGCACAATAGTGTGTCTCTACCCTTAGTCACATCTAATAACTTCAATAAGTCTAGTCTACACAGGAGTAGCATTGAATGCCACCCATAACTACTGCATTATATTCTACCTATGAGATTCCTAGGGCCATCTGGCTTGCCACTGTTGGAGACAGAGTAATGGGGACCTTGGTTTGATTCAGCAAAGTGATTCCTGTGTTCTTATGTAGCTTTCAAGCAACTAATACTACTACAACAACTAAAGGTCAGTGAAAAGGATAAAAACTCAGCAAATGACATTTGTGTGCATAAACTTGGCCACAGTGCCAGCTAAATTTTTGTTTTTATATATATTTTTAGACTAGTTGAATGTGAGTTTTGTTTCAAAGTAAGCATGGTGGAAATATGCATATGGTTTTAAATGTTGTGTTAGAAAAAAAATCTGCATAATTGGATGGGCACATACCAAGTTCTGAAACTGATATGTACATACAAGAGTTTAAACCACATGAGTTTTTCCCATGTACAATAGCCACACATGCTAAGGCATAGTTATTTTTTGTGCATACTGTAATATTTATCACCTACATAACAATTTTCATCTTCAAAGTGCTTTATAAACATTAATTAATCCTCCCGACGCCCCTGTGAGTTAGGTAAGTAAGTCTGTTAAAATAGGGTGAATAATTCACAATGAATAATTTGTCTGGAAAATTGTCACATATGCTCCTGGAATTTCCACTAACTAATTGTTCAAACTGAACATGATTTTGCAAAACCTATGGATGGATTGAAAAATGATCTTCCAATTTGTTGTATCCAATTGATATCAAATCCAAAGTATCTATTAGTTGTAGATCTGAATTACAAAAGAAGAAGAATGGGCCATTATAGATGTGTGAGATATCAGATATTTGAGACCTAGCTATCCTTACTAATTGGGGAGAGAACAGAGTAGCACATGCTCAAAGGCACTCTCCATCAGTCAGCCTGCAACTCAGGAGGGGCAAATCTGATAATTTTGGTTTCTCTCTATTTCTCATGTTTCCTGTGTTAAATTCAGTCCTCCACATTTCCATGTCAGTTTGCAATTTTTTAAAATTCCTCCTGAAAATTCATCAGCTTTTTAGTGCAAATTTCTCCTAATGTACACTTTTTTTTAAAAAAAAGTGCCTTATATATTTTGCATTTTCTTAATACATACATTATTATGTACACTTTAATGTACACGTTTTTATGCACCTGATTTGGCCGGAGAACTGCACTGCAAAATTTGGAGAAGGGTGACTTTTGAAGGATTGCTGTGCTTCAGTTCGCATAGTGTTTCGGAAAGTGCAAATAATGTGATTCATCTTAAAATCAAAACTGCATCAAATTTCTCCTCCACCCCTACTGACAAATGAATTAGTCCCAACTAACTGACCATATAGCAAGCTGAAGCATCGTGCCATAAGAACATAAGAAACATACGAACATAGGAAAAGCCTAATCCAGCATCCTGTTCTCACAGTGGCCAATTAGATGCCCATGGGAAGCCAGCAAGCAGGATTTGAGCGCAAGTGCATTTTCCCCTCCTGCAGTTTCCAGCAACTGGTTTTCAGAAGCATACTGCCTCCTACTGTGGAGGAAGAGCATAGCCATCCTGGCTAGTAGCCACTGATAGCCTTATCCTCCATGATTTTGTCCATCCAGGTTGGTGGCCATCACTGCTTCCTGTGGGAGCGAATCCCATAGTTTAACTATGCAGTGCATAAAGAAGTACTTTCCTTTGTTTGTCCAACATTCATATGACATATAAATGTGCCTTATATGCTGCCAAATAACTGAGTTCAGCAAGTTTTGCCGTATTTATTCTGGCTGCCAGTAGTTAACACAACAGCATAAGAACAGCCCTGCTGGATCAGCATCCTCTTCTCACAGCGACCAACCAGATGCCTATGAGAAGCCCAAAAGCAGGACTTAAGCACAAGAGCACTGTCCCCACCTGTGATGTCAAGCAATTGATATTCAGAAACATACTGCTGCCAACCATGGAGGCAGAGCTTATCCAACATGGCTAGTAGCAATTGATAGCCCTATTCTGCATGCACCTGTCTAATCCTCTTTTAAAGCCATCCAAGTTGGTGGCCACCACTGCCTCCTGTGGGAGCAAAGTCCATAGTTCAATTATGCACTTTCTTTTGCCTGTTCTGAATTTTCAAAGAGTGGACGGCCCCAGTTTCCAGTGTTATGAGAGAGGGGGAAAACTTCTCTCTGACCATTTTCTCCATGGCAGGCACAATCGCTATCATGCACCTACCCATCAAAAGCTTATGAATATCAGTTGCTAATAATTACAAGTAGGGAGAAGCGGATTATCTGGATCCATTTCAATCGGGCTTCAGGCCTGGACATGGGACTGAAACAGCACTGGTCACCTTGGTAGATGATATGAGGAGGGCGTGGGATAGGGGCGAATGCACCTTCCTTGTCCTCCTTGATCTCTCAGCGGCTTTCGATACCATTGACCACGTTATCCTCTTGGACCGCCTGGAGAGGTTAGGTATGGGGGGCACTGTATTGCAGTGGTTCCATTCCTTCCTCTCTGGTAGGTACCAAAGAGTGGCATTGGAGGATGAGGTTTCGGATCCTTGGCCTCTCACTTGTGGGGTGCCACAGGGTTCCATCCTCTCCCCGATGCTGTTCAACATCTATATAAAGCCGCTGGGGCCAATCATCAGGAGATTTGGGCTGCAATGTCATCAGTATGCGGATGACACACAGCTCTATCTCTCATTTAAATCTGCACCGAGGTTGGCTGTAGAAACCCTGTCCAAGTGCCTGGAGTCGGTGAGTGGCTGGATGGGAAGGAATAAACTGAAGCTGAACCCTGACAAAACCGAGGTACTGTTTGTGGGAGACAAGGGAAGGCTGGGGGATGTGGACCTGGTGCTCAACAGGGTACGATTGCCCCTGAAAGACCAGGTCCGCAGCCTGGGGGTCATTCTTGACTCCCAGCTGACCATGGAAGCTCAAGTCTCGGCTGTGAGCCGGGCGGCGCTGTATCAACTCCATCTGATACGGAGGCTGCGCCCCTACCTTCCCAACCATCTGCTCCCACCGGTAGTACATGCCCTGGTCACCTCTTGCCTAAATTACCGTAATGCGCTCTACGTGGGGTTACCCTTGAAAATGGTCCGGAAGCTGCAACTGGTACAGAATGAGGCGGCTGGTCTGATTAAAGGCAGCCGCCGGCAAGATCACATCACTCCAGTGCTGAAGGAGTTGCACTGGCTACCGGTTGTTTACCGGGCCCAATTCAAGGTGTTGGTTTTGACCTTTAAAACCCTATACGGTTTTAGCCCAGTCTATCTGAAGGAGCACCTTCAGCATCGTCAGGGATGCCGCTCAACAAGATCAGCCTCAGAAGACCTTCTCTTGATCCCACCGCTTAAAACAGCTAGACTGGTGAGGACTAGAGAGACGGCTTTTTCAATAGTGGCCCCCACCCTGTGGAACTCTCTCCCAAATGATCCCCGCCATGCCCCTTCTATGATGAGCTTCCACCGGGCCTTGAAGACCTGGCTCTTCAGGCAGGCTTTTGGGGTGGGTTAGGTTTTTATTGTTATTGTTTTAAATGTTAACGTTTTAATGTATTGTTTTTATCTTGTATGTCGCCCAGAGTGGCTGGACATCCAGCCAGATGGGCGACTAATAAATTTATTATTATTATTATTATTATTATTATTATTATTATTATTATTATTATTATTATTATTATTATTATTATGCTCATGTCCTGTTTGCTGGCTTGCCATAGGCATCAGGTCTGATGTAGCAAGGCTTTTCTCATGGTCTGGCTGTAGGAACACCCATTAGATAGCAGCTATTGAGAATGCTTCTATGACACAAAGACAGCTTTCAGGTTCTGCCCAATGCTGATTGGGTACATAATTTTCCATTAATTTGCTTATTCACTATCATTGCAGATCAGATTTTCATGCAATGATTTTCTGCAGCTATTTTGAGAAATGGATATATATACATATACACTAGGGGCTCTGTCCCTGCTAGCTTCGCTCACCAACCCCATTTACTGTCACCAGCATTCCTCCCTCCCTCCCTCTCCCCCACAGGCTGCCAGTGGTCCCCCTACCTCCCCCAATGGGTCACCAGGACTCCCACCTAAACCTTGCACATGGGTCATCAGTGCTCCCCCTCCCTCCCTCATGGTTCACCAGCACCAGTGCTTTCCTTCCCCCTCCCTCCCTGTTCATGGGCACCAGCCCTTCCTCCCCCCTCACAGGTCACCAGCTTTCCCCCTCCCTCCCCCAAGGGTCACCCCACACCCTCCCCTTTCCCCTGCCTCATCCCCTCCCCTCCCCATGGATCTCACTCTCACCCACACACCCGCCAACCGACTGACTGACCAACCAATGGCCAGGCCCAGTCATAATCTCCCCTGCCCAGGTGCCTTGCTTGCCTCAATCCCCCCTCTCTCACTTGCTCACCACCAGGTACATCCTTCACTGCCACTGCTACCAGACACCTCAAGAGCCACCATCGCCACTGCTACCAGGCGCCTTAAGCACCGCTGCCACCACCACATGTTTTGCACACTGCCACCACCACCAGAGCTTGGAAAAGTTACTTTTTTGAACTACAACGCCCATCAGTCAATCCAGTGGCCATGCTGGCTGGGGCTGATGGGAGTTGTAGTTCAAAAAAGTAACTTTTCCAAGCACTGACCACCGCTACCAGGTGCCTTGGGCACTACCATTGTCATAGCCGCTGCTGCTGCTGCTACCGCCAATGGACACCTTGAGCACTGTCACTGCTGCTACTGGGCATCTAGTATGCTGCCACTGCCGCTGCTACCACACACCTCATGTGCCACCACTACTGGGCACCTTGGGTGCCTCATGCACCATCACCATCACCACTACTACCAGGCACCTCAAGTGCTGTTACCACCTCCTCGCCTCGCCTAGCAGCCTCATGTTACCCATGAAGTATTCACAGGTAGTGTGAAGCTTTGAAAATATTATATAGCAAGATATCCATGTCTAAAATATTCATATTAATGACCCTAAGTAAGTTGTGTCTATTAATGTCAATGGCTCTACTCTGAATAGAATTAACATTGGATACAATGCAGAGTAGCTATCACAAAAGCATCTGACAATCTTGAGCATGCCAGATTCCACCATGAGACAAGATAATCCAGTGAATCAGTCATCAAATGCATGGTTACATTTTGGGCCGCCATAAACTCCTGAAAAGTGACAGTTATGGAGGGAGGCATGCTAAAAGTTTAAACTTCTCTAAAGTAACAGATTCACATGTCCACCTGATTATTGAACATAAGCTATTATTATTAGGAGTTAGATCTTATATCATTGCAAGATTTCTTTTCTTATATTAAGCAGCATATAAAATTTATAAATAAACAAATGCTAGTAATGGTTGTCCAACCAAATACAGATGCACCCAAGCTTGCTAAAAGTTCAGATCATTATCAAAGCCTTGTAGGTCCATGACACTTTGGAAGCAATTTGATGACAGTGGAAGTCAAATGTAAATTTCACAACTCTCTCTAATGCCTATTAGCTCAATGTGTTGTTTACTGCTAATCATATTAAAATGACTTGGGTGAGAAGAATTTGGGTGACGCTGTGAGAGCCATGTGTACGTGATTACTTCTACAAATTTGTCAAGAAAGAAAAACTGTCAGGAATTTGACTGACTGCTAGTAATCATATGGTGTGTTAACTCAGGGCATTAGTTCACAGTCAGACAGGCAGAAGCCTGGACTCTCCTCGTGTGTGTGTGTGTATGTGTGGGGGAGATGTACAGAACTAGCAACAAGAGGTTGGTGTGAATGATCACTCTTGTGACAAAGGTCAGAAGCAGTTGTTTACAATGTGATCTTTGCCAAGTGATCTGTACTTAATTCCAGCCTTCTTTTACAAGAATCTGAGATACGATACGCTAATCCCATACTGTAAGGACAGTGCTGGTTATCCTGTATCCCACACATGAATGGGTCTCCAGTTACTTTTTTTTTAAAGGGAGGAAAATTCTGTGATTTGTTTTCAACATGCTCTTCTGGCCCATAGTATTTGCCTGCTGTGATACTCAGGCCCCAGGGTAATCTGCAGCATTGCAATTTTTAAGAGCTCAAAAATGCATGAGCCTTGGTCTGTGTGCTGCAGTGGTGAAGGTACACACTTAAGAGCTGCTCCCCAGCACCATCCATCATGCCACTAGCATGCTGCGTCTATTCCCCTTGGCTACCTCACCTTTGGACCTTGTAGTACAAGGGTGGAGAACTTCTATTTTTTGTCAAGGGCCATATTCCCTCAGGAATAATCTGTTGGAGGTCACATGCTGGTGTGGTGCTGGGGTCAGAGCCTAAAGTGGGCATGGATGACACTCTTTTTCTCTCTCTTTCTGCCCTTCCTCCCTGCTTGCCTTTTCTAATACCCCTTCTCTCTCCTTCTGTTCTCTCTCCATCACTCTCCTTCTGGCACCCCTTCTCTCTCTCTCTCTCTCTCTCTCTCTCTGACACCCCTTTCTCTCTTCATCCCCTCTTTCCCCATCTGTCTCCCCACCCAGCAAGCTGCCAGAAGAGGTCCAGACTGCTCATGCCAGAGGTCTGAAATGATCACTTGCAGAGGGCTTTGTTCCCTCCTCTTTCCATTGTACCATTCATTGTGGCCCTCCCACTGCATCCCTTTTTTGTCCTCCTGCCCGTTTTCATTCCCTCTGGGCTTCCCGCATCCCAGTGAAATTAGATCAAGGAACTAATTTCATGCTGTAGAAGGTCCCCCCCCCACTATTTATTACATTTATATACTGCCCCATAGCCAAAGCTCTCTGGGCGGTTTACAGCAATTAAAAACAATAAAAACAAATATATACATTTTAAAACACAAAAAACAATTTAAAAACACATGCTAAAATGCCTGGGAGAAGAGGAAATTCTTGACCTGGCGCTGAAAAGATAATAGTGTTGGCGCCAGGCGCACCTCATCAGAAAAATCATTCCATAATCTGGGGGCCACCACTGAGAAGGCCCTCTCCATTGTTGCCATCCTCTCAACTTCCCTTGGAGTAGGCATCTGGAGGAGGGCCTTGGATGTTGAGTGTAGTGTACGGGTGGGTTCATGTCGGGAGAGGCGGTCCATCAGGTATTGTGGTCCTAAGCCATGTAAGGCTTTATAGGTTAAAACCAGCACCTTGAATCGGAAACATACAGGCAGCCAATGCAAGCGAGCTCAGGATTCCCATTGTTTTCCTGGGAATTTGGGTAGCACCAATGATATGATTGTACTGTTACAGCTCTGTTCATCTGAAGCCTAAACTGTTTTGATTTCACTGATGAGGGGCTACAGATAACTTTGGTTAATACTTGCCTGTTTGTGGAACACAGGAAGCTGTGTTATACAAGTTCAGACCATTGGTCCATCTAGCTTAGTAATATCTACACTGACTGGCAGTGGCTGTCCAGGGTTTCAGACAGGGTTATCTCCTAGCCTTACCTGGAGACGCTAGGGATTTAACCTGGGACCTTCTTCAGGCAAAGCAGATGCTGTACCACTGAGCTATGGACCTTCTTCCTAAAGGAATATGTTCAGCTCTTGGGCTCAGATCTAAGGAACTCACCTTCAGATTCTAGTGACAACACTAAAGCTGGCCTTTCTGACCAGTTGCATGGTTGTTCCATAGGAGGCCAGGAAGAGATTAAGATTGCGATTTTACTTGGAAGCAAATCTCACTGGACTACATAGGACTTACTTCCAAATAAATATGGATAGGATTGAGCTGTACATGAGGGAAGAACAGGGAGTCTTCAGCTCATTCACAACATCGTCCTGATTTCCTATGCAGAAGAAATGTTAATAGGGTGAAAACTCCAGCGTCTTGTCTGAACAGCTCCATTAATTGCATACAGAGAGACTGGGGGGGGAGGTGTCCCTTTCATGATGTTTCAGGCTATGGTTTATCATTCCTTGTATTTTAATTTCCCACAATGCCACAACATATGTGCTGCCAATGCTCGTTTGAATGTACTGCCACTGGCCTAGAAGCAATTTAGCAGCAGTCATTTGCATTCCCCACCAGTCTGTCAAACCAAGAGAACAAAAGAACATTCTGACCTTCCCACGTTATTTTTTTAAAAACAAAGGCATTAGAAATTGTATTTTATGTAAACTGCTTAAAGATTTCTTTTTCATATTAAACTGTATATATTTTTTTTAAAATAAAGAAATCAATGCCAGTAAAATGATAAAGCAGATAATAGATCAAACAACATCTTAGGAGCAATAGGAAATTAAAATGGTTGGAGTGGTGTTGCTGGTGCCCCCAACCACCACCAAGTAAGCCTGCCAGGACCCCATTGATAGAGGAGGGGCTCATCAGAGGACACTGCCCCACATTCCCTCAAACCTTGGGCCCACTGTGCTCCTTCACAACCCTTTTAGCAACTGACTGTGGAAGGAAAATCAGAGCAACTTGTAAGAGCAGGAAGGTTGCGAGGAAGGGCCATTGGTAGAGCATCTCCTTTGCTTGCAGAAGGTCCCAGGTTCAATCGCTGGCATCTCCAGGTAAGACTGAAACTCTGGAGAGCTGCTTCCAGTTCATGTACACAATACTGAGTTAGATTGTCCTGGCTAAGCCCATTGGAATCACACCCAGACTCACTGGTGTATTTTTCATCAGTATGTTTAATGAAAAGCATCAGTTTGGAATGCTTCATAGATCAGCTGACAGGTCACGCAGGTTTCTGCATCTCTATATAGCATAACGAGGCATGACAACTCAAAGCTAAGATGCTGTTGCAGCAATTAGATACCCCCTTACAACCCTTAAGTAGGTTCAGGTGGTCTTGCATGAGGAAGGTGTCACAGAATGGGGATGCACATGCACATGAATTCTCCTCCTAGGTGGGAAAGTAGGGGCCTGCTGGTGCAGCTGTCTGTGCATCTGGGTTGATGGGGTGGTGGCACCTCATCAAGATCCTCCTCCTCTAGAGGAGGTGTGTGCGATGACAGCAACTTGAAAGAAGAGGGGAAGGGGAGGGGAGAGGAGGAGAATGGATGGGCTCTTGATCAGCCAGAGTCCTCTCTGTTATAACTGGAGCCAAGGGGGAGGAGCTGTCACTGTGGAAAGTACTGAAGCCTATTGTCTCAGGACTTCCTGGCTGCAAGTTGCTAGGACCCTCCCCTGAATCCCATTCTGTAGCTTCTTCTTCAACATCATCATCACTCCAGGACCGCTCTGGAGAGTTCATGACATGGATGGACCAATGGGCCTGAGATGGTATAAGGCAGCATTTTATGTTCCTATGACGTAGTTGGGTTCCATGTCTTCTTCCTCTTCCTTTTCTTCTATATTAGTACAGGGGTGGAGAATCTCAAGCCCATAGAACCTCCAGGCCTCTCTGTCTGGTCTTTAGGACTCTCCCCAAACCACACCCCCTCTCAAACCACACCTCCTAACTCCACACACACCCCTCAAGTGTTATTGGCTGGTTGGAATGTACCCTTGAACTCTGGAATGCCTCTTGCTCATCCAGATGGAGGACAGACAGAGGTGTACAAGAGTGTGTACAAATTAGCCTACTGTTAAAAAAAAAGATAGAAATCCAGCACCCACTGTTACTTCTGGCCCTGGCCACCCCTGGCATGTGGCCCCCAGAAAGTTGCTCAAAAAGGAATGTGGCCCTCAGGCGGAAGAGTGTTCCCTGCAGTTGTATTAGTAGGTTATTACAATGTGCTCAGAATGTCAGTTCTAATTTCATTTTTAGCTTCAGAGAAGAATGTTCTGGCTGCATGGGCTGCAATGTGCATCAAGTGAAGGAGTCTGACAAAAAGAGATTCTGAGTACTGCAGTGTTAAGATTTAATCTTTCACAGCCTAAGCTCATGGCTTCTATAAGTAGCAGCTTGATCATAGTGCTAGCTTATTGCATGTCTTCCTGCGCTCCAGGAATGGTGGTGAAACTATGCTGTGTTCTTTATTTTATTTTTTGCTGTAGAGCAGCTCTGACCAGGGAAGCTGTTGCTATTGAGAGGGAAGCTCTGTATCTCTGCTCAGCCATACTGTCTGCTGCTAGTTCTCCCTGATAAAATGGAGACCCTCAAGCATGTGAAGAAGATTCTGTCCCCACTAGAGATGAGAGAGGAATGCAATTCAGTTCACATTTGAAGCCAAATCTGTCAAATCTGCACTTTCCAAAACAATTTGGGAACCAAAACTCAGACATCCTTTGAAATTCGCACTTATCCACATTTTATTATGCAGTTCTCCAATCAAACAATGGTTACAAAATGCATATATTAGGGGAAAGTGTGCATGAAAATGCGTATATGAATTAATTAACATACAAAATGCATTATATTAGGAGAAATTGCTTGCAAATATGTGTACGTTGGTCAAAACTGCATGCAAAAATGTATGTATTTTGAGAAATTCACACTAACATGCTGAATAATTTTCAAGAGGTTTTTTTTTAAAAAAAAAGCAAATTGCTGTAGAGATGTGGAGAAGTAAAATTAAGATTGGTAAAATGAGAAAGTGAGAGAACTGAAAGTGATGGATCCTTTCATCCCTAATCACCACTGGGAACACTGGTGTACATCACTTTTTAATTCCTCCTGGCTTAGTAGACTAAGGGTAGTGGATTCATCTATTTTTACATAGAATGGTTTATATAGATAAGACCAGATTTGAAAGTCAAGGGTTGGGGTCACCAGAGGCAAGGGAGGAGGCTTAGCTTCACCTCTTGGGACTTAGAGTTGCACCACTATGCTGTTTTTTCATATACATGAATGACCACTGTTATATATATTTTGCCAGTACCAATAAGACTCTTGTATCTCGGCAGGGAGGAAGGTTAGATTTGAGCAATAGTAAACACCCCATGGCACACTTGAGTCACATGAGGCAGCACCCTGCTGAAGCTAAGCAGGGTCAGGTCTGATCAGTGACTGAATGGGAGACCACCTGGGAACCATATGTAAGCCGCCTTAGGTTTCTATCCTGAAAAGAAAAATGAAATGGACTGCCTTCAAGTCGATCCTGACTTACGGCGACCCTATGAATAGGGTTTTCATGGTAAGCAGTATTCAGAGGGGGTTTACCATTGCCTCCCTCTGAGGCTAGTCCTCCCCAGCTGGCTAGGGCCTGCTCAGCTTGCCACCGCTGCACATGCCAGCCCCTTCCTTGTCCGCAACTGCCTGCTGGGGGGCAACTGGGCTCCTTGGGACTATGCAGCTTGCCCACGGCTGCACAGGTAGCAGGGCATGTGACCCCTGAGCCACTCACTGTGGGGGTGAACTTTAGCTGGCCCTTGACACCCAGGATACATGAGCGGGGATTTGAACTCACAGACTCTGGACTCCCAGCCAGGCTGTCCTCCCCACAGTGCTATACCAGAAAGGCGGGGTATAAATATAATTAATAATACTAATAATAAGCTTTAAAAACATCTTAAAAAGCAATTCCAACACAGATGCAGACTGGGATAAGGTCTCTGCTTAAAAGGATTGTTGAAACAAGAAGGTCTTCAGTGGAATGCTGAACAGTGCACAGACATCCGTGGCTCCCCTCTATGGGGAATGGAAAACATTGCTTTTTATCATGCCATTAGGGTGCTTTTCCCTAGGACGGCAAACAGTTGCTTCTTCCTTCCCATCTGCACAGGTTTCACCTTCCCACATTTAGACCTCATCTGCGCTATGCATTTAAAGCAGTATCGTACCACTTTAAACAGTCATGGCTTCTCCCCGCACACACAAAGAATCCTGGGTACTGTGGCTTGTTAAGGGAGCTGTTATGAGACCCCTGTTCCCCTCACAGAGCTACAATTCCCAACGTTCCCTGGGAAGAGGGATTGGTTGTTAAGCCACTCTGGGAATTGTAGCCCTGCAACTTTCAGCAACCTTAACAAACTATAGTTCCAGGATTCTTTGGGGAAGCCATGACTGTCTAAATGGGTATGAAACTGCTTTACCTGTATAGTGCGGATGGGGCCTTAGTTAAGTGTAGTTTTACAGACCGTTGAGTTATATTTAATAAACATAAACACATCCCAAAGTCCTGTCTTTCAAGTCTTTATTCTGGGTATGTGGGCAAAATCTTTTAAGTTTTGAAGCAGGAAAATTATTAGCGTTGTTGTGTAATAATAATAAGCAAGCAACCCTTTTCTTCATCTAGGAACCATAACTTCACATTAGCAGGGCTTGTTAAGTGCAGATCCACAATCTAATATAAAGCATGGTGCTTTTTCATAAGCTTTGGGAGCCAGATTTAAAAGCATATTGGTGCTTGGGCACAGCAGGCAATAATGATCCATTATCCCACAAGCCGAGGAGCTAGAAGCAACACATAAATAAGAAGCAATTGGGCCATCTGCTTTGATTTCTGCAGCATCCCCAGAGGACGCACGCAGGAGCTCACACTTCTTTCCATCTGCCCTTACATTATCAATAACAGTTAAATTATGCTGCACGCTACAAGGGCTGGCAGATATGGATTGGAGAATGCACGCGGCACCTGAAAAATATAGACAAAAATGCATATGTTGCAAGCCAGCTGTTTATTTACAGGATCCTGACATTCTTTCTCACTTTTCTCTCCTGCTGCCTTAGAAAAAAGAAAAAGAAAAGAAAAGAAAGCAAGCTTCCAAGAGACATTTCAGTTTAGTGTGAACTTGAGAAGACATTAAATGCAATGGTCTAACACTACATGACTATATTTCAGTTTCCTTTTTTGTTTTGTTTTCTGCTCGTCCATATTTTTTTGAAAAAGGTTGAAGCTTGCATGGAGTAAGGAAAAGAAAGAAACAATATATATATACAACCCCAGCCCATGAAACGGAATAGATTTTAAATTATGAAAAAAAGGGAAGGGTAGTAGTGGGAACATCTGGGTCGGTGTTACAGCTTGCTATGTTTATGAAACATGCTGGAAGCAAAGAGGGCGATGCACTCTGTACATTTATTTGGCTGCTCCAAAACTCTGTGCAAAGCTGTAACTTTTATGAAATGTTAAGTGTTTATGAAAGCTCAGGGAGTCGGAGGAGCGGGACTGAAGGTCAGGCGGCTACAGCACTTTGCTAGCAGGCACCAGGCAGAATTGTCTTACCACAAGCTGTAGGAATGCTACACACTTTCGATGGGGGAATAATTGCATTCGTAGTTCATTCAATTTTCCGACCTGTTTGATGGATGGTTGCCAGTCATGCTGAATTGCAGTTTGGTGGTGGTTGTGTGGTGTTTTTTTTTTTTTTGGTGAAGTGGCGTGGTGACCACAGAGATAGACAGGAAACATTTTTAACTGCTTTTTCATTTGCCCTCAGTCCATGGGGGAATATAGGGGCATTCATCAAGGGATATTTTAGAAGATTGCTGGCATCTAGCGTCAGTCTTATAGATTTTAAAGAGGAGTAAGCTATGAGCTAGAAGTGCTGAGTGCACATGTACAAGATAGCTGTATATGCAAACTCTTGATTAGGGTTATATCATTTTTTCCCCATTTGAATTTTTTTGCGGGGAGGGGGAGCTTTCCTGAAACTCCCCTCTTATCTTCTTGGCTGTCTCTTTGATCCCCAATCTGACCTTCAGCTCTGGTTTTCCTGATCCATTGTTCATTGGGATGATGTTCATGATGATAACATTATCATCATCATCACCACCACCACTTCTCACATTTTTTTCTGGGAATGTGATCCAACCCCAATAGGAATCATGTAATGAGCATGATGATAATATCTTGAAGTCAGTTCAGAGTGAGGGCACTTTGAGCAAATCCTTGTGTCTCTTTTCACAGTGTCTTTTTTTTTAATACCCCAAAGGAAGGATGCTTTTGGCAGCTAACAAAAGTGTTCATGAAAAGAAGAAAGGTTTTGACTAACATCCACCTCCTTCACCCCTATACACAGCGTTCCCCAGAATGCATCTGCACAGCCAGTCAGTTTGAATTTCCTGGATTTTAAAAACAGAAACTTATTGAGTTCTAGTTGAAAAACATGAGGCACTTATAGCATTGCCATTAATTCACTTTAACAATTGTATTTTGATGTGAGCTTCAACTTTACAAATCCTTAATAAGTTTTAACGTGAAAACCAGGAGCTGGGGACCAGGACTCAGAAATCACAAGGCAAAGCTCATTAATACAGAACACTGTTGGTACTAAGACAACATCCTAGCCTGAACAGAAAGCAGGAGCCAATCACCAGCTTGAGTGGGTGGACTTATTCCAAAGCCCAGGAACACTTACTGCCCAGGGAAAACTTCATTCACTAACCCTGGTGGTTCCCCAATGGATTCCTGGTTCTAGTCCCAATAGGTCCTCACACCTTTGCACTTCCAACATCTTATGTGCTTGTTCATGTGTGGACATTCACAAAAGGTAGAGCTGTGTGCAAATGACCTCTGAAAATTCTCAACCCTAATTCTGGACAGAGAAACGGGGTGATCATTTCACCAGAATTCTCCAAAGGTATAGTTTCTCAGAGTGGAACCTACCATTAACAATAACAGTAGTTACTTCCCCCCCCCTTTAGCTGTCACTGCAAGTGGTAGTAGCAGCAACTGTGTGGGCGGCTGGGGCACCATTTTGCACCCTCAGTCATGTCCCAGACCTAGCATTGTGTCAAGGTATTGTCACTTATTGGAAAAGCAACAGCTGCAAAAAAGTTGATGGAGACTATCTGGAGAAAATTCTGCAGAGTAGTCTACTTTTTTCTGAGGGGGTGGCGGTGAGAAAAATAAAAATCTCAGCATTTTTCTCAGAAAAAGTCTGAGAAATTTTGGCTCACGTCTAAAAAAGACCCACCATGAAAAAGAGACCTGTACAATACCAGGGTGACTAAGTTAGGATGGATGAATCTGCAAATTTTTGTTTTCTGATTTTTATTTTTGCAATCTTAAATTCAGTTGCCCACATTTCTGCAGCAGTCTGTGATTTTTTTAAAAAAAATTAAAAATCCTCATGAAAATTCTGCAGTATTTTAGTGTGAATTCTTCCTAATATACACATTTTCATATGTAATTTGCCTAATACAGGGATTCCCTAAGCTGTGGTCCATGGACCACCAACGGTCCATGAGGTTCATTCAGGTGGTTCATACCATGCCCATATTAAATATTCATATTGGTGTTTAGTTGTGTTTTTACTGCTTCTTTTATTCCTTACATTGTATTTTATCATATCACAATTTGACGTCTGTGGAATGAAAATTATAATACAATAAAATACAATGTAAGGAATAAAAGAAGCATTAGAAATACAATTACAACCAGAGCTTGGAAAAGTTACTTTTTTGAACTACAACTCCCATCAGCCCAATCCAGTGGCCATGCTGGCTGGGGCTGATGGGAGTTGTAGTTCAAAAAAATAACTTTTCCAAGCTCTGATTACAACATAATTTGTTGGCAGAAAAATCTTTAAGGGGTCCCCCAAGACCATTAGCAATTTTCAAGTGGTCCATAGGAAAAAAATTTGGGGAACCACTGGCCTAAGAAATACATTTTTGCAAAGCAATTTCCCCAGATATAATGCTTCTTTGTATGTTATTTTCCAAATATATGCATTTTAATGCACATTTTAGTATATGCATTTTTGTACACATTACTTGCCTAGAGAACTTCATTGCAAAATATGGAGTTGTGTGGATTTTGAACAATGGCTGTGTTTCATTTCTCATAACATTTCAGAAAGTGCAAATTTGGTAGGTCCACCTTTAAATGTGAACTTGATTGAGTTTCTCCCTCATCCCCTAGCAGAAAGAAAAACTTTAGAATGGGGTACCATTTTGGAAGCACCCTTGCAACATTCTGTTGAAATATTTTCTCCTTAAAAAATAATCAAATTTGCCCATTCCTTCTTATGGCACCACCACTGGCACCACCACTGTTCAAAATACTAGTCTCAAGAAGAAGCTGACTGTGCATGATGCTCATTGGCAGCTTCCCATTAATATCTTCAGAAAACCTCCCACTGAATCCCTGGAGCAGCTTTGCACTTTTTAAAGTTTCCTTAAAAAAGAACATAGTGATGAATGAATGTATATCATTATGAATATTCAGATGGCTTATAAATAAAGGTGGAACACCACCTGAAGCTCACAGAAGAGGCAAGACACAGTTTAGCTAGTGTTTAACTCACTGGTATTCACACCTGTGTTTTCAATTCCCAGGAAGAAGCCAAGTTTACACCATAGAGTAACAATTTGCCATGAGCTGTTTTCATATAACTGTCGACTTTATGCTAAGATACGAGGTTTCATATCACATTTGTCTTCACTCTATGATTTGTGATGGATCTATTTTCTCATAACGTCCGTTTTCTCTGTGTGGATGGATATTTTCATACATTTGTCTTCTCCATAAAATGGGTGAAATATCTCATTTCATAATACATTTGTCTTCCGCTTAAGATCTGCGATAGATAGTTTTGTTTTTCCTTTCCATTTTGCAGATGCATCCCCATATAGAATGTGAGATTATATTGGGTTGTTGCACTACACTAGGAGTAACCAATGTGGTTTCCTCCAGCTGTTATGGACTACAATTTCAGTTAGCCTCAGGATGAACAATGGTCAGGGATTATGGGTGTTTCGGTTCACTACACACTCACTTAATTCTCAGTGCCCATGTGATGCATAGTTTCTAGTTATCATAGTGAGAATAGTTGAGGAAAGAATGGAAAGGGAAGTACTGTAGTAATAGATCTGGGCTGAATACCAGTTGCTGGAAGTGAATATCAGTTGCTGGAAACTGCAGGGGGAGTGAGATTGCTCTTGCACTCAGGTCTTGCTTGCGGGCTTCCCATCGGCATCTGGTTGGCCACTGTAAGAATAGGATGATGGACTAGATAGGCCATTAGCCTGATCCAGCAGGCTCTGCTTATGCTCTTATTTAGTTATTTCATATCCCATCCTTTCTCCCAAAGGAGCCCAGGGTGGCAAACACACAAGCGATGAAAGCAGGCTCTTATGT
This sequence comes from Rhineura floridana, assembly GCF_030035675.1. Classification (NCBI taxonomy): domain Eukaryota; kingdom Metazoa; phylum Chordata; class Lepidosauria; order Squamata; family Rhineuridae; genus Rhineura; species Rhineura floridana. The sequence continues at coordinate 30,490,425 of NC_084492.1, read as the reverse complement.
TAGATAATATTGAACACACATTTAATTTCTTCTCTCTAGTGCTCAAGCCATTTTGAAAGAAAAATGAAACAGAAATATGATGAGCCACAAGTTAAAGAATTCTATTGCTTTAAAGGCCCAAATCATTTTGCATCTTGTTGAATTTAATGGTATGGGAAGAAGGGGTGCCCCCTTCCCCTAATTAGCATGGAGTCTGCCTCCTCTGATGAGTTCATAAGCTGTTCACAGACTGGCGGGATGTAGCAACTTTGCAAGACACTGTTTAAAGATCTTTGACATCTGAGAAAGCCACAAAATCCAATAATCCTACTTTCAGAACTGCAGGGTGTCCTCTGAGATCAATCTCATATCTAAACATCACATAAAGGCAAGGCGCTGCATTATAGACTTGTTTCTATTGAACACCAACTAAGAAACAGCATTAGGGTGTTTGGGATGAAGAGCATTTACCGGTGGGAATGGGAAAAGGTTGTCAAATTGTTTGTTTATTTTTTGTAATCTAAGGATTAAAGCTGCACTTATTTTTTTTTCTTTTTTACATTATTAATACCTCTGTTCTGTCTTTGCTTTATATCTTTTTGAAAGGTGCCAGAAACATTTTAGGTTGGGCATTGTGATGGCAGAACATTTTGGTGTTTACAGTGAATGGATAAAAAAAAAAAAAGCCTAACAATTGACCGTGCTGGCTGGAGCTGTGGTGAGAGCTGAACCCCAGCAATGCCACTGTTTGGGGAAGACTGCACTGGGAATTCTCTACTTTTCCATTTTTGGAAAAAAAAATCATATTCAAACCATTCTTTTTTTTTAATGGTAGCAGCCCAGTTAACAATAACTAAGGGATGAAAGGGCGCTTCATATTACACAATCGATGTGTGGTTATAAAAAGGCTCAGCATGTACTTACAATGAAAATGTTAACTCATGAACTTAAATTGATCAGGGGTGAAACAACAGCTGAGGATTTTGCTGCAATTTGGTGGGCCTTCATACCCGCGTCCTCACAAGCATGACTAGTGGGGATGCGAGATAGGGCCTTTTCGGAGGCTGCCCCGAGGCTCTGGAATTCCCTTCCTAGGGAGGCAAGAATGGCCCCCTCCTTGCAGTCCTTCTGTTGGCAAGCAAAGACTTTTTTATTCCAACAAGCCTTTGGAACCGAAGGCTGCTAAGGACAGGGCTTGAAGGGTGCTGCATTGCTATTGTCTTATTGTATTATTTTAAATTGAGTTTGAATTATTTTAACTGTATGTATGACTGGTTTTAATACTGTAAATAGTTTAATTCTATTTTAATCTAGACCAGCCTTTCCCAACCAGTGTGCCTCCAGATGTTGTTGGACCACAACTCCCATCAGCCTCAGCCAGCATTGTCAAAAAGCATTTTTAAAAGCAATTCCAACACAGACAAAGAAATGTGGCTTTATTTGGAAGAATCAATGAAATATATTTGTGTGTGTACTTTCCCTAGGTAGTGCCTCACCTTACTCTGAATGGAATATTCCCATAGAATTAGTTTTATGTGATGTGTTTATCAGACTGTGTTTCCATACTTCATAGTAGGTTATTTTTGTTGTAATTACTTTTACAACTTAATAGAGTTTAAATAGTTTTTTTAAAAAAAAAATCCAGGTGAAAGAATTGTCGCCAATCCCACACCTGGTCTCCTGTCAGCCCCCAGTCTACCCTCACCAACTGGCTAGCCCTAGTTTCAGAATTCAGTGCAAAGATTTTTTTTTAAAAATAAAGAAATTAACTTATTTCCCATCTTGTAGCACAAGCTTGTAACACATCTTGTAACTTTTGTAGAATGCCATTACTGCTAACACAAGCAGTTGCCGCAACATATTAACATAAAAATGTAAATGTACTGCCTTCAAGTCGATTCCCACTTATGGCGACCCTATGAAGAGGGTTTTCATGAGGCTGAGAGTCAGTGACTGGCCCAAGGTCACCCAGTGAGCTTCATGGCTATGTGGGGATTTGAACCCTGGTCTCCCAGGCCGTAGTCCAACACCTTAACCACTACACCACACTGTACATTTAATTAATTAATTAAATTCATGGAGGATAAGGCTATCAGTGGCTACTAGCCATGATGGCTATGCTCTGTCTCCATAGTTGGAGGCAGTAGGCTTCTGAATACCGGTTACTGGAAACCGCAAGAGGGGAGAGTGCTCTTGTGCATAGGTTCTGTTTGTGATCTTCCCATGCACAACTGGTTGGCCACTGGGAGAACAGGATTCTGGACTAGATGGGCCATTGGTCTGATCCAGCAGGGCTCTTCTTATGTTCTATGTTTACATTTTTAAAAAAACAGATCTGCACTGATTTCTTTCAAAGTAAAAAAAGAAGGAAAATGGAAATGGACTGCCTTCAAGTCAATCCCGACTTATGGCGACCCTATGAATAGGGTTTTCATGGTAAGCGGTATTCAGAGGTGGCTTACCATTGCCTTCCTCTGAGGCTGAGAGGCAGTGACTGGCCTAAGGTCATCCAGTGAGCTTCATGGCTGTGTGGGGATTCAAACCCTGGTCTCCCAGGTTGTAGTCCAGCACCTTAACCACTACACCACACTGGCTCTCTACATATTAACATAAGAGGCTTGTTAAACATATGTCAGAGAAATCTTGTGATCTTTTTTGTTCTGAGGCTCCAGTCATCTTGTCCCGTTAGGCATACAGCAAAGTCAATAAAAATTATGTATTAAGGTGGGGGTTTGAAATTCTATTTTCATCCATTCTAATGATTTTTTACAAGCTGATTGCATTTTCCCTCTTCATTGCCTGACACAAGTCAATAGATAGCCAATGTAAGTGTAGTTCATTTATATCTGAATTGATGATCTGTCCCCCATTAGCTTGTGTTTCTAACACATTCTGATACATTAGTAAATAGGCTTGTCTGATTAATCATTAGTACACGAAGAGAATTAGCCATCTTGTTCCAAATGGAATTATTGACAATGATAATAAAACCCAGATGCTGTTAGACCCGGAAGCTGAAAATTGCATTTGTGAACCAAATTTGAATGATAGGGAATCTGCTCGGTTTATACAGGAGGAACCCTAGTCTGGACCTCTTATTTGTTGTTCCCATATGAGTTTACTAGGAATGAGGTCAAATTTTGCAAAATTCAAATTTGACTCTGGATTTCCTATTTATTCATTGTTGTTCTTTTGTCCTATTTATTCATTGTTGTTTTATTCTAGCAGAAGAGATTTTTTAAAAAAAGCCTCAAAATATTGATATTAATAACAATATTTCCCTCAAAATATAAATATTACTATTGATTTCCCATCAAACTATCAATATTAATATTGATGTTTCATTTAAAATCTTGATATTTTTAAAAACCTATGAAAATTGATATTTTTAAAAATATCAATATTGATATCAATATTTTTGTGGAAAAAAACATGAATCCACATTTATAGCAAAAAACAAACATAAATCCCTGATGATGTGGTACCAGAAGGAAGTTCGACAGAGCAAAAATCGAACAGGAACTGAAATGCAGATCCCATTCCTAGTGTGTGCGAGCATTTTTATTTATTTATGTTTGTTTATTTATTAAGTTTATACCCCACCCTTCTTCCCCAAGGAGTCCAGAGAGGTAAACACCAAAAAGTTAAAACTATACAATTTAAAATAACATTACAAATATACTTAAAACAGTGTAAAACAATGAAAACTAAGAACATTAAAGAGTATGTAGAACTATTCAAAAGCAATCACATACTCTTACCATTAATAATGTCAAGGTTGTTAGGAACCTTTAGCCATCAAATAGTGTCCAGGAATGTTTTTAAGCTCCTCCTGAAGATTAAAAATAAGGGAGACAGGCACACCTCATGCACACATACAGTGCCTTTCTTGTGAGAGTACTCACCAGCATGGAGTACCATAACCTATTTTTTTCGCTGCCATGTCAACCATTTTGTGCTGACACCCATGTGACTTTTATCATGATATGAGTACCATCAACTCATTTTCACCAGATCTCTCTCTATATAACTGTCTATATTATTTTTTTTATAAGTCACTAGCCTGTCATGCTGCAGTTTGCTTGGCCACAGACAGCCTGACCAAACTGCACTGGGCTCAAGGTGGGGAGAGGGGCAGGGGAAGGAAGCAAGCAAGGCGGGGGAGAAGGAAGGAAAGATGGCAGGCGGGAGGCCGCTAAGGTGCCTTGGCAGGGTAGTGGCCTAGGCATGCTGCTATGCAGCAGCGTTTGTTGTGGTGGGGTCATGGCATGGGGCAGCAGTGGTATTGTGCTCCGGTGACCTGGCTAGCTGCATTGAGGCTGCATTTGTCAGGGGGGCACAGCTCAGGACAGTGATGGTAGTGGGTTGCAGCACCACAAGAACGGGTGACATAAGAGTGGCGTGTGCATGAGCAGATCATGGTGGCCTATGGGCACCAAAGCCCCCAGGCACTGGGGGTAGGTATTACAAGGGGGTTGGTGGGGTGTCTGAGGGAGTGTCTGGCAGGATTGAGAGTGCCTTGGGGAAATGTTTGGGGTGAATGGAGTGCCTGGATGAGGCGGGGTACCTGAGAGGGGCAATCTTTCAGGTATCCTGGTCCCAAGCTGCATAGGGCTTTGTAAGCCAAAACTAGAACCTTGAACTTAGCCCAAAACTAGAACCTTGAACTTATCTTGAACTAGATAAGGTGACTAAATGTAGTTAAAAGATCTAGACTTCAATTTTGCTTTTTAATAACAGTTAAGTTCCATTAGTAATTAGCGGCTTCTGTTCTCACTGGAAGCACGAGGACACCTCTGTTTCTCTATTAAAGCAATATATCTATTCATAGATATAAACATAGCCTGTTTCATAACAGTTGTGTTGCCCCTTAAAGATGCAAACAATCTGTGGATTATAAACAAACTTTAAGCTTTAATTGAATAAGCTCTCTCAATCTATGGCCTTGCTGTGCTCAGGCCAGAAGAAAACCAGCATGCCTTACCCTTAACTGCTTCTTGGTTCATCTGAGGAAGCACAATCCACTTAGACTGTATCTAGCATTTTTTTATATTGTTACATAGTCTGCCTTTATTTTATTTATGTGCGGCTTTTCTACAGTGAATGGCACTTGAAATGGCTCACAATAAACATCAAACTACTATAAAAGTACAGAACATTTTTTGTGGGGGATCAATTTGTTACAAAATGTATCAATAAATTCAGGTAAAGCAAAAACATTTCAACTAACAAGGGATAAATTATAATATTGCATTACCAGCTAGGGAAGCACGAGAATTTCACTAAAATTAAACCTGGCAATGGAGTTCCCAGTAGTCTACAGGTTTGCTATCTTTGCGGACCAACCCTGAATGCTGTGAGTTTCCTCGGCTGTTCTTGACACCGGATTTTTTAAACAAGCAAATGCATGGAGCTTTGCTTTGCTAATGTGAAACTGACCAGCATGCCATTTTGTTTTCCTAATATGAAATTGACCTGTGTGTAAGATTTGCTAAGTTTAAATTGACCAGCTTGTGTGTTTGCTTGTGAAATTGATCACCCTGTGTGTTTGCTTTGCTCAGCCTGCTCTTTACTTAGCTGAGGCTGTGTCCATGCCTTTACTGACAAGTCTATGCCTTTACTTTGCTAATGATAAACTGACTAGCCTATGTCTTTGCTTTGCTAAGGTGAAATTGACCAGTATGTGTCTTTGCTTTGCATTAAAGCAATTTTCACTTTCTCCTGGGGGGGAGGAGCCAATAGCATTCAAGTGGAGGAGAAAGGGGAAAAGGGTAAGAAGGGGATTGAGGGGGGAGAGATTGGCAGAGGGAAAGCCACTTTCCTTTCCTTTCCAAACAGAAAATATTGTTCACAATAACATTACGTTTTTGTGTGTGTCTGTGGGGGCTGGAATGGTAAAAGCAAAGGATAGCAGACAAATAACTAACCCAAAATGGCACTGCCTTTCAGTTCAATAGCATGCAACCGAACAGGCACCAACAACCAGATCCCATCCCTATTACCAACCATTTTCAACTAACTCTGAGAATAACAACAGAACAATTAGAACAGACTCTGAAATAGGAGCACGTTAATTATCTAGGTTTTTGTTTGTTTGTTTCTCTCTCTCTCTGATTTTCTTAGATGTTTTAAGGATATGCATGCCTTTGTTCCTCTGCAATTTCAATAATTATTTCTTGCATATTTAGTAAAAACAATACAATAAAAAAAAGAAATAGTCTAGACTTAATTCAGAAGAACAGACAAATAAGTGAAGTTATTGGAAAATTCAATAAGCTAAGGTAATTCATACTATAAGGGGTAGTCTTGTTGAACACCCAAAAGGCTGCAGCAGCCAGGCTTGGATCCCATCTACACTATACATTCAAAGCAGTCTTATACCACTGTAAATAACTACAGCGTCTCTCAAAGAATCTTGGGAGAAAGTTTGTAAAGGGTGCTGAGAGTTGTTAGGAGACCCCCTATTCCCCTCACAGAGCTAAAATTTCCAGAGTGGTTTAACAAGCATTCCCTCTTCCCAGGGAACTCTGGGAATTGTGGCTCTGTCAGGAGAAGAGCGGTGTCCTAACCACTCTCAGCACCCTTAACAAACTACAGTTCTTGGGATACTTTGGGGACAGCCATGACTATTGAAAGTGGTATAATACAAAAGTGTTTTAGATGTATAGTGGAAATGAGGCCTTAAACACATTTTAGAGGGGGTGGTTCACAGCTGGCTTCCCCAGCTCTCCTACACAGGATGCTGAGAGCAGCAAAGTGGAATTTGACACTGTGTGCCAATTAGTTACTGGGTTAAGGTCAAGGTGCTGATACTGATGAATAGCTTTCTATATAGCATGGGACCAGGATACCTAAAAGGAGAAATGGGAGAGAAATTTCTGTTCGTTTGCTGTTGAAGGTGCATCTACCTAATCTGCACTTCCTGAAACAATATATGAACCAAAACACAGCCATCCTTTGCAAGTCATACTGCTCTGATTTTTCAGTGCGGTGCTCCAACCCAATAATTGCAAAAAATGCACATACTAGGTGAAGTGTCCATAAAGATCCATATATTCATGAAAATAACATACAAAAATGCATCATATTAGGGAAACGTGCTTGCAAAAATGTGTATATCAGAAAATATTCACACTAAAATGCTCAAAATACCAGCTTCTGGGAATCACAAGCGGGAAAAGTGCTGTTGCATTCAGGTCCTGGTTGCGCACTTCCCATGGGCATCTGGTTAGCCACTGTGGGAAAGGATGCTGGACCAGACAGGCCACTGGCTGTATCTAACAGAGCTCTTCTTATGGTATTATCTTTGGATCCTGACCATAATATACATATTAATATATTTCTGACATGTGATCCACATGTCAAATATTCCAATAATTTGGATGCCAGAATCCCAGGAATGTAAATCATGAACTCAAGCCCTCTCTAATATTTCATGAATCCATGCTGTTGGGGTTGCATTATTTTGATTCCTTCTCATTAGCTCCTATATTTCCCTATATTTTCCCTAAACTATATGAAGATGCCAACATTATTAAGTCACTTTGTTTTGTATGGCCTTAAATGTATTATCCATATTAACAAAAAACATTGCCACATCATTTAACTTGTTTTCTGAAACCATTTATATAATACCACTGCACAATGATTTTGCAAAGAATCCCAGTAAAAAGAATAATTTGCATCATGTAATGTCTTGACATTGCAGGGTCTTCCTCCCATAAGTCAGTGAGACATACCCAAAAGGGTCACCAGTCCATCATTTAAAGCTATTACCCCGCTTTGCTGTTGTCTGACCCATAAGATTTAAAAGCACTCTGGCAAGATTGCCAAATACATTAAAGTTAACTAAATGAGAGCATCACACAGCTTAATCTACCAAAACCTTGCGAATTGCTTAATTATTGTTTATGCAGCGGTTTTGTTATATGTGGAAGATTTGCAACACATATGCGCTGAATATTTAATGCATGTGCTTTTTCCAGAGGTGCTGAAATCCATGTAACAGCACATTCCACAAAAGGCTGATGAGAAAGCAGAGCGTGAATTTTTTTTTTAACACTGCCATTTACCTTCCAATATGTTCAAAGATGATATAAAGATACCAACAGAGATAAATAAATGTGTGATTGACGCTGCCCTGTCAAGCTCAGTCTGCCCTCATCCAGCCACATCCTGCCTGCCTTCTTACTTTCAACCACTCAGGGGCTGATTCCAACTCCCATTGACTCTGCCTCTGCCTACTATTGGTCTTCCTGCCTTTCGCCCCACCAGCCCCAATGGGCACCATCCTCCACTGATCTGTAATGTGATCATTTTGAATAAAAACAATGGATACAGGGGTGGCTTTGTTGTTGTTGGTGGTGGGTGGTAACAGACCATAAGTGTGCTTTATTTATTTATTTATTACATTTATACCCCACCTTTCTTTTCATGATTGAAACCCAGAGTGGCTTACGGTTTCCCATCCAGACACTGACCAGACCTGACCCTACTTAGCTTCAGCAGGGTGCTTTCAGACCATAGCCTGGGACTAGCCTGGCTTTCTTAAATGGCAAGGGGCCATTTATGGTGTGGAGCCATAGGAAGTTGTCTTATACTGAGTCAGACCTGTGGATGCCCCCCTCACCTCTGATTTGGAATGTGATTGGAAATCCTGATCAGGCCCCCATTTGGTTTAGATTGCTCCATGCCTGACTCAACCCAATCCAGGCTCCAAACTGAACTGGGGCCTTGCAGATCCCTAATTTTTAATTAAACATGCAGTCAGGCAGTAATGGGAGGGGGAGAAATAGACGATGTAGGTGAGACATTCTGCCTGCATTGTTTCCATGTTCTGTGTTCCCTGCCACTCCTCAGTGCCTGAATGCATGTTTATTCACACACACACACACACACACACACACACACACACACACACACACACACACACACACACACACACACACACACACACCCTTTTGACAGTTCTGGATTACTCCAGGTGGAGCCGACCTGACCTGGAGCGATCTGGGGCTGCCTCAAATGTGCTCCAGACAAATCCTGGAATGGTCTGGTTTGGCATTTGGTTTGTAATCCAGAATTACATTTTGGGACATTTTCAATCAGGCATCTACAAAATATTTTATGCAGGAAAATGAGAAATTAAGAAAAAATGGGGTTGCTTTAATAGTGAGAAGTGATGTAGCAAAAGCAATTAGGAGCTACAATGCATGGTCTGAGAGAGTGATATCAATGAGATTAAACAGGAAACCTATTAACATAACCATCATCCAAGTCTACGCTCCAATGGCAAATCCAGAAGAAGAGGAATTGAAGAGATTTTATGCAGAAGTACAGGAGGAAATTGATCGCACACCAAAATAAGATATGATGATAATCATGGGGGACTGGCATGCAAAAGCAGGGAACAGAGAAGAACTAAGAATTGTGGGGAAATGGGGCTTAGGAGAGAGAAAGGAAGCAGGAGAAAGACTTATTGAATTCTGTGAAGCCAATCATTTGTTTCTTGCCAACACATTTTTTGAGCAACCAAAAAGACAACTGTACACATGGACATCACCAAATGGTCAATATAGGAATCAAATTGATTATATAATTGGTAGCAGAAGATGGAAAAGTTCCATACTTTCTGCAAAAACAAGACCAGGAGCAGACTATGGTTCAGATCATGAACTGGTAATAACGAAAATCAGAGTAAAGCTAAAGAAGAAGAACAAAACAATCATAATGCCAAAATACAATTTAAATAACATCCCAGAAGAAAATAAAGATCAAATAAGGAACAGATTTGAGGCTTTAAACTTAGTTGACAGAGAACCAGAAGAACTATGGACTGAAGTCAGAGACATTATCAGGGAAGAATGCAAAAAGACAATACCTCTAGTTAAAAAGAGAGAAAGACCTCAATGGATATGGAAGAGACTCTTAAAATGGTTAAAGAGAGAAGGAAAGCAAAAGCAAAAAGAGATAAAAACACGTTCAGAACCCTAAATGCAATAATATAGCGACTAGTACAAAGGGACAAAAAGAACAATTACAATAGTTATTGTATAGAAATAGAAGAGGACAACAAAAAGGGAAGAACAAGAGCCCTATTCCAAAAGATTAGAGAAATGAAAGGGAAATTTAAACCACAAGTAGTGATGTTGAATAATCAACAGGGGAACACACTGACTGACCAAGATGAAATAAAAGGAAGATGGAAGCAATACACTGAAGAACTCTATAAAAGAGATGCCAGGATGACAGATTCATTCATGAAGAAACCATATGATGAAGAACCAGAAATTTTAGAATGTGAGGTGAAAGCTGCTCCGGAAGAAACAAATCACCAGGAACAGATGGCATACCAATAGAGCTACTGCAAGCTACTCAAACTGAAGCGTTCAATATATATCCCAATTCCAAAGAAGGGGGATAGTAGGGAATGCAGTAATTATTGAACTATTGTCTTAATATCCCATGCAAGTAAAGTAATGCTCAAGATTCTACAACAAAGGCTCTTACCATATATGGAGCAAGAAATGCCAGATGTCCAAGCTGGATTTAGAAAGGGAAGAGGCACCAGAGATCTTATCGCAAACATATGTTGGATGGAAAGGACCAAGGAATTTCAGAAGGAAATCACCCTGTGCTTTATAGATTACAGCAAAGGCTTTGATTGTGAAGATCATGAAAAAACTATAGAATGCTTTAAAAGAAATGGGGGTTCCACAGCATCTGATTGTCCTGAGGCACAACCTATACTCTGGACAACAGGCTACTGTAAGGACAGAATATGGAGAAACTGATTGGTTCCCCATCAGGAAGGGTGTGAGACAGGAGTGTATTTTATCATCCTATTTGTTTAATCTATATGCAGAACATATAAAACAGAAAACGGGATTGGACCAAGATGAAGGAGGCATGAAAATTGGAGGGAGAAATATCAATAATTTAAGATATGAAGACAATACCATCCTCTTAGCAGAAACCAGTGATGACTTGAAATGAATGCTGATGAAAGTTAAAGAGGAAAGCACAAAAGCAGGACTACAGCTGAATGTCAAGAAGACTAAAGAATGACAACAGATGATTTATATAACTTTAAAGTTGACAATGAAGAAATTGAACTTGTCAAGGATTTTCAATACCTCGCCACAGTCATTAACCAAAATGGAGACAATAGTGAAGAAATCAGAAGAAGGCTAGGGCTGGGGAGGGCAGCTATGAGAGAACTAGAAAAGGTTCTCAAATGCAAAGATGCATCACTGAACACTAAAGTCAGGATCATTCAGACCATGGTATTCCCAATCTCTATGTATGGATGTGAAAGTTGGACAGTAAAAAAAGCAGATAAAAGAAAAATCAACTCATTTGAAATGTGGTGTTGGAGGAAAGCTTTGCACATACCATGGACTACGAAAAAGACAAATAATTGGGTGTTAGAACAAATTAAACCAGAACTATCATTAGAAGCTAAAATGATGAAACTGAGGTTATAATACTTTGGACACATCATGAGAAGATATGATTCACTAGAAAAGACAATAATGCTGGGAAAAACAGAAGGAAGTAAAAAAAGAGGAAGGCCAAACAAGAGATGGATTGATTCCATAAAGCAAGCCAAAGACCTGAACTTACAAGATCTTAACAGGGTGGTTCATGATAGGTGCTCTTGGAGGTCACTGATTCATAGGGTCACCATAAGTCATAATCAACTTGAAGGCACATAACAACAACAACAATCCAGAATTGGTCCAGACTAGAACCACAGCCCTAGAAACTGGAAAACACTGGAACAGTTCCCTATAGGATCTATCTTAGTTGAACGCAACTCTGAATGTACCTTTAGGGCTAGCGATCTTACAGCCCTCCAAATTTAGCCAGACTACAACTAGACTGGTGAGTACCCTTTTTTCATTCTATAAATCATCTCATCAGTGGTCTGCACTCTAAACTTTTACTCTATACCTTTGCTCATTTAAAGCCTAGAGGGGAAGATTTCATGTGGTGACATCTTCTATAGAAGGTTTTTAAGATTAGGAAGTGTGGGCAGCTGAGAAGTCTGCAGAATGTTGGGGAAATGTTTACAATAAAGAAAAAAAATGCACCACCCTTGGCCACTTCATCCTCACCCTCCGCAAATTCTAAAGGAATTCTCAAGAACCCTAAGACCGAAGCAGAAAAACAGATGCCTCTTTCGCAGAGGAAGATAACTTTTGAAAAATTGGAGGACAGATTTTACCAGAGCACTAGGTCCTTAACACTCATTTTGGTTAGTGACACATTAAAATTGTTTAGATTTCTTGGTGCTCCACTTTGACGACAGAGCCTTAAATAGTACTCAACCTTGTCTTGTTCCTATAAGAAAAAAATATTGTAAGTCTCCATAAGTCAGTGAGATGTTGGCCCATGCAAGGAAAGTTGCATAAGTACCTCTACTGTTTCCAGTTCAATGCCCTTCTCTTTCCAGTCTCTAGAAGTGAAGCAGTAAGAGAGCCATTGTTCAAAGAAAAATATTAAAAATGCATGTTATATTTTGGTTTCTCTAACTGGATTCTGGGAAGCAAATAATACTAATAATATATTTTCAGCATGTCTCTTAGCAGTTACTGTATATTATGTAAACATACAGTAAATCTGCAACTGAAGAAATGTTGACCTGAAATAAACTAATTTTAAACCGAGAAATACTGGCCTTGTTATGCCTTTCCACTGGCCTTAGGTTTGTGTTTCTCTAAGAGCTGTGCTACATGTTACATTTTGTACCTGGAATGCCACACAGATAATCCTATTTAGAACTTGCAAGGTTACTGGAAGGCTCCCTCCCATCAGGCAGATAATGATCTATTCACACCTTCAAAAGATGTTAACTGAAGGCAGGCTCACAATTGTCCTGAAGAGACTGCTTGCATTCTGTTCCACTGATACCTTCTGCTGAATATTTGGAGGTCCAGTGTAGGTCAGCAAGTTGGATCCCACTCTCATTCACCGTGCATTCAGTAAATGTGCTTTTAGTAGGAACAAAGGTTTGGAGGGGCCTTGGACACTGATACAACTTTCTTTTCTCCAGACAAGTCATGCTGACCCTTTCTTCTATTTTATCTCAGGCAGCCAATCTTCCCAAGTAGTTGGGAAGAACAGCCACAAGTGATAAACCGCGAGATTGTGTCTCAAAAATCCATGCGTAATTTTGGGTGCATCAAAGCATCTGAGGCGCAAAGGCCAATCTCTCTCTTGGTTGTAAAAAATAGAATTTCAAGTTAATCTTCATAAAAAACTCGTAATGATACATTAAGTCACTATAATTTGCTGCCATTTAGTGGCATATGCAATCTGCCTCTTGAGCTAACCACTTCACCCCATCCAATGCTAGGGCCATCCCTGAAAGAGAACGGTCTTTTGTTACCAAAATAAGTTGATAGAAAACAGATGGTGACAGAAAAAATGTGAGAATTTCCCTCCTGAGTTTCAAGGAGAAGAGGAAACAGTGTCATTCTCATCAGGATTTTTTTTGGGGGGGGCGGGACCCTCTTCAAAGGGGTGAGGAGTCAACAGTTCCACTTAACTAACAAATACCCTGTACATGAACCTCAGGGTGCATTCCAAACTGGTCAGGATGGAAGGTGCAGTAATTGCTGTGTTGACTCCAGGCTGGTGCAGCAGGGAGGCCTGAATTGGAGCCCATTGTTGGCAGCCAGGTTGGAAGGCTCAATAATTGCTACACCAATTCCAGGCTGATACAGCAGAGAGACCCAAACTGGGGATACCACAGCAGTAGTTTCCATCTGCTCATGCTTTCACGAGGTGGGGTGCATCAGGACCTTTCACACTGGCAGAGTTTCTCTCCACCTGAGCAGAGCTGGATAGAGAGAAATAACTCTACCACATCCAACCCCCCTCCAGTGGATCAGGAAGTCTGGATTGCACTGCTGATATGTAACGCATGGGCTCTGCATAGCATCAAGGATCCTTCCTTGTCCAGAGACATTAGAGATAAGAACATAAGAATAGACCTACTTTGCCTGGCTAAAGGCCCATCTAGTCCAGCATCCTGTTCTCACAGTGGCCAAACTTTGGCTGAACATCAGGAAAACTCCCTAACTGTTAGAATAGTATGACAATGGAACTAATTCCCTAGGGAGGTGGTGGGCTCTCCAACACTGGAGGCATTCAAGAGGCGGTTGGACAGCCACCTCTCAGGTATGCTTTAATTTGGATTCCTGCAATGAGCAGGGGGTTGGATTCAATGGCCTTATAGGCCCCTTTTGTGATTCTATGATTCTAAGTCTGCCCATCCCTCAGTGGATGTTGGTGTCTTATGTTTGATTTGATTATTTGATTTTTATTGACTTTTTAAAAACAACAGCAATTTTGGGTGTTTTTAAGTTTGATCATGTAAGTCACGGTGAAGATGACTGCACATGCTAAACTATACCAGACTTGCATGAGATGTGGTTGTAGGGGCACAAATGCAGCCATCCTAAGAGATCCCAAAGAGGTGTGAGTAGGATGCCATTGTTCTTCCCCATGGACAGCACAGTGACAAGCTGAGGGCAGACAACTTTCTTTACTAAGGAAATGTTTTGAATGGATGTGGATTTCATTACAAGTCATGCAGGATGAACACCCAATAGTATGAAATGTTTGAAGGTATATATGCTCCAGGTTTTTTTAAATAGCTTGTTGAGAAGTTGCTTTTCAACAGTTGTTTTATTTTATTTTTTTAAAAGCTTTACCTGTTTTTCATTAGAAAGGGATTAGAATTTTATTTTATAAGCCCTACAAAACTATTTGTAACGGAATGGAAATGCCAGGCCAATGGCTCTTTAAGTGGTTTTTCACATATTGCGGCGTAAAGGGTTTATACATTATTTATGAGGCTTTTGTACGTTGCTATAGCATGTTTAGGCCTCTATAACTCCTTATAACACATTGACAGGGAACCTTTAAACTAATTTCTTTCCTCCTTATCATACCAAATTGCATAAAAGTAGTCCGTATATATGTTTTTGCCTTCTGAATTTCCTCAGCATGTACTGGTACGACATACAGACACCCTAGAGATATTAAACAGGTGATAAACATTGATGTCAATTGTGTCTTCATTCTGAGCTTTTTTATGTCTGTGAAACAAAATATTAATTTGACTGAACCGATAAGAAAACAAAACAGAATAAGCCAGGAAGCTCATGCATGCTTTCATAATGTTTTATATATCCATTAACCTAATACAAGCATATAATTTGATACTCTGGAAAAGTCCCGAAGATGATTAATTCTGAACAAATGTGGGAAGTCACGTGATGTGGTTTGGGGAGAAATATATCCTCCAAAGATTTGATTCTGGGCAAATGTTATGATGGTATTGCCTAAAATGTCATCTAATCAACCGTTCAAAATGAGAGGAACAATTATTATGCAGTGCTGTGCTTTTGAAGGAAAAGGGGGAATATGCATTGCTGCAATAACCCTCCACAGATGCCGCTGTTGCACTGAGGATGAGATAAGCGGCAGTCACTGAGGTAATGGAGTGTGCAGGAAGAAGCCACTACTATTGAATGGTGGGTAGTGATGAGTGAGAAATTTGATTCAGGTCATATTTCAAGCTGAATCTGTCATATGCACAGTTTCTGAAGCAATATGAGAACCAAAATTCAGCCTTCCTCTGAAATTTACACTTTGAATTTTGCAATGCGGTTCGCCAACCAAGTAATGTTTACAAAAAATGCATATGTTAGGGGAAAGTGTGCATAAAAATGAATATACGAGTGAAAGCAACATACAAAAATGCACTAGAAATGGCTTGCAAAAACTGTGTACATGAGTCAAAACTGCCTGTGAAAAAACTGTGATTATTAGACGAAAATTGCAATAAAATGTTGGAGAATTTTTGTGAGGATTGTTTTAGGGGGAGGGGGGATTGCTGCAGAAATGTGGAGAACTGCATTGAAGATTGGGAAAATGAGAAACTGAGAGAACTGAAACTGACAGGACTTTACATCCCTTATAGGGGATGAGGATGGACTATAGCTCAGTGGCAGAGGATCAGCCTTGCATGCAGATGGTCCCAGGTTCAATCCCCGACATCTCCTGGTAACCTTGGGAGAGATTCCTGCCTGAAACCCAGAGACCCGCTGCCAGTCAGTATAGACCATACTGAGCTAGATATGCCAATGGTCCAAGTCAGTATAAGGAGGTTTCCTGTGTTGTTCCTATGTTGAAGCACATCCATGCTCTGTGAGGAAGCATGGACCATGACGGTTTTGTTGGAGAAGAGCTAGCTGGGAAAGGGATGTTTAGGCTTAAAGATGGGGAAACTAGTTTGGTCAGGACAGAAGACTTTGGCTCCCTCTGTGCTATACAAAGCAGTGTTGCTTCACTTCAAACAGTCATGGCTTCCTCCAAAGAATCCTGGGAAATGTAGTTTGCTAAGGGTACTGACAGTTGTTAGGAAAACCCTATCCCCCTGACAGAGCTACAGTTCCCAGAATTCCCTGGGGAGATCTCCTTAGCATCCTTAACAAAGTACAGTTCCCAGGATTCTTTAGGGGAAGCCATGACTGTTTAAAGTGGTATAATTCTGCTCTAAATGTATAGTGCAGATGGGGCCATTGAAAACATGAAATGGCATTTGGAAAGGAAGCTCAAGTCACTGGGAACTACAGGGCATGTTGCTGGTAGGACATAGGAATATAGGAAGCTGCACTCTACCACTGGTACATCTAGCTCTGTATTGTCTACACTGACTGGCAGCAGCTCTCCAGGGTTTCAGTCAAGAATCTTTCCCATCCCTACCTGGAGATGATGGGGTTTGAACCTAGGACATCCTATGTGCAAGGCACTTGCTCTATCAGTGATCTATGGACTGGGTGACTCAGAAATGAGGCAGCAACATCTTGGGAGATGAAGGAACAAAGTGTGTTTTTGACCATAGATTAGAACAGCTTGATGGATGAAGTGGTAAACTTCTACAATCAGAGCTATAGCCTCAATCTGCATTTTAGAGGAGTCCAGGACATTTTTCCAGTGAAAAATTGGCAAAGATTCCAGTTATTTACACGATAAGGAATGTGATCTTCCCAACCTATTTGGGTTTGACATCCCCTGGATGTTCAATTCCAAAGTCATTAGCCAATCTGATGGATGTTCTCAAAACAAGATTCATGTAAGGACAGCCTAGAGAAGGGTGAGAATTGTTAACTAAAAATGCAAACACTAAATCCCAGCTTAAAAATCAACCTCAGAACGTTATCCAGTGAAGAGAGTAGATTCTAGATGGCCCAGTTTTAGATCAAGATTTGAATAACCACAATTTGCTGAAGGACATTTTTTTTATAAATAGCAGATGGGATAATAAACCTGATTTTGGACTGTACCAATTCAGAATGTCGGTGGATGGTCACATGCTTGACACCCATGGTACATAAAAAACTATGTCGAGGAGTAGGCTGTGTGAGTTAGACCTTTTCTTCCTGATGTCTAGTTTTCAAGGTGCAGGGATTTTGCTTGTTTGCTTGTCATATAACATCCGATCCCTGACCAAGTTGTTACAGTTCAGAGACAGACTGACCAGCTCATCTGATGTTTATGAGAAGCAGGCTAGATTATTTCAATTCAGCTAAGGCTGAGTTAAAATGCTCCCCTCTCCCAAATTGCCATTCCATCTGAAACTAGCAGAGACATTTTGGTGAAAGGGGGTAAAATAGAAACCTTACCAGCAGAAGCTGCATTTGTTTTGGCAGCTGGGAATTGTCATCTTTTCCCTCTTGCAATTTTCCTCGGAGCTTTGTGATATGACACCATTGCTCGGAAACCCCCTGCTGCTTTCTATAATCTATTTTTAAATATCATTAACCATTCTGAGTATTGTTATATGTGTGTGTATATGTGTGTGTTTCTTTAACACATGTTAAAGAAATAAATTATATCAAAGTCACAATTCTAGCAATTTAATCATTCATTCTCTTCCTCCAAAGGACAAAGGTCCTTCCATTAGAGGTAGACTCCTTCAATTCATGGAGTTGGAAACTTTTTTTTTTTTCAAATTCATTTTTTAAAAACAAATCTATTGCATTTTTCCCTCCCAGGAAAGTTTTTTGGGGGAAAGGAAAAGAAACCTTTGGGAAGGTAGAAATTCCTTTTCTTCTTCAGCAATCTATGGTATGCCTGTATAAACATTCAATGCAGAAAAGTGGAAGGCCAGATGCTACAACTATAACTATAACGATATATATATCATAAAATGCATTATATGTAGCCAGCTGTCCCATGTAAACTCAGGTTTGTATAACATGCCGTAGATGTAGTCTATATCCTCATCTGTTTGCAACATCTGTTCATACTTGTCCATATATATAGTTATTAATTACTTGGAAGGGGTTTGTACCTAGAACACGGCACCTCTGTCTTGTGTACTTTCCTGCATGTTTTTCAAAGGAAAAGCAAGTTATACTGTGTGTATTTAAAGAAAATAAACAGCTTTATGTTTCCTGCAAATATTTCCCCACGTTGAGATTTTTTATAGAAATCAAACATGCACACATTTTTACACACATCAAAAAGTGTTACCAGATAAAATGGATATGAGAAAAAGAAAGAGACAATTTTTGTGAGATGTTACTTGGGAACAATTCCATCTCCTGACCTACCTTTGAACATTTGCTGAAGCTCTTGGGGGAGTGACATTTCTTGCAATCCCCACACTATTGGTGGGGAGAAGCTGGAAACTGATGGGAGAAAGGCAGGAACTCTTCTCCCGCTTGAAAATGAGAAGAAATTGAGGGCTTGTTGTAACCACTTGGTTTGAGGGAAGCCTTGCAAACCCCAGCCTCACAAGCCCCCATCAACTTGGCAAACGTCTACTTGTGAATGTTCTGGCACATCCCTATATCACAGAGCACCACATCACCCCGTCCCCACCTCAAAAAAATATTTTCCAGGGCATGGTGAATCTCAAACATCATATATGTCAGAATTTTAAAAAATAACAATATGCCAAATTCAACCATGCCCAACATTAATGGAAAAATCATATTACTGTTATTGACATCACCCCATTTAAAATGGCCATGTATATGAGAGGAGAGCCACTGAACATGATGGGCGATCTCAGATCAATGGTGTATCTGGCCCAGTGACTGGCAGTGGCCTTCCAGTCTAGAGTCTCACACAATAATGTTGCAAGATGAGATCCTTTAAACAGAGATGCCAAAGATTCAAGCTCGGTCCATCTGGTTTGTCACCGAGCTGTAGTAGCTCCCCAGTGTGACTCCACACATGCCATAAAACCCACAACCAAATGAAACAAGTAAGATAGTCTCGACATTACAAAGCAAAGCAAGTGAGATGGTGCAGATCAGCCTTCCTCGACCTGATGCTCTCAAGATGTTTTAGACTAGAGCTGCCATCATCCCTGACAGTTGGCCATGCTGGCTAGGGCTGATGGGAGCCATAGTCCACAACATCTGGAGAGCACCAGGTTGAGGAAGGCTGGTGCATGTGTCATCCAGCAATTCCACATGTGGGTGCTGAAGGCTCTATCAGTCCCATCACCTTCTAGAGCAGCCAAGGTGTCATTTTCCCCGACCACTGAACAGCTGGGCATTCCATCTGGGGGTGCTGACAGTCCCTTGCATCATATTCTTGAAGTTTGCAAGCTGCCTTGTAAACCAGTGATGGCAAGGATGGGTATAAATCTTTTCAAATACTAGATGGGGGGCAGGGCTACTCACTTCATTTGCCACCCCCCAAAAAAAACAGAAGAAATTCACACTTTCCAAAACAAAGTGCACTTTCCAAAGCAGCTGTACTTCAGAATTTGCACTCTTTCAAATTTTGGGATGCAGTTCTCTAACCAAGTAATGTGTACAAAAATACACATATTAGGGGAAAGTGTTCAGAAAAATGCATCTATTTGTAAAAATAACATACAAATATTTGGGATATTAGAGGAAATTGCTTGCAAAAATCTGTACCTTAGGAGAAGATTTGTTCTAAAATGCTGATAAATTTTCATGAAGACATTAAAAAAGGTCACAAACCGATGCAGAAATATGAACAGAAGTGAACTGAAGATTGAAAAAACATTATTCATTGAAAGGAAAGGAAACTGACAGGTTTGCCATCCCTAGGTACAGACCTATGCACTCTGGCAAGATAAGAAGAAGCACTCCATACCCCCCAAGTAGGGCACACAGAACCCTAAGTGCTCCTGAGAGGACCCAGGTGACTCCTTCTCTGAGTACACTCTGGGTCTTGTCAGAGGACCTGCTAGCAGGTGAGCCTTTGTTAGGCAACCTTTTGTTGCGTGCATCCCAAGTTTGGGTATATATATATATCTCACACCCGTTACCGGGATCATAGACTTCTTATCCCATCCTCACGTCTTGGGGTGGGAGAGGAGCAGAGAATTGCAGTAAGTCAGATAAATTGAAATGCAGAGGTCTGCTGGTTCCACAACTATTCACAGACCATTGCATCCAGCTTGTTTAGAACCATACGTTTGGAAAATGTATTTTAGCTATGTTATCTATATTTTCCCTGTTACTTGATCCACCAACTGAATGAATAATACAGCATTGTTTTTTATATAGCTTTCACCCTCTGGCATTTATTTCAGGGCCTACGAAAATCTAAAATGCATTTATGACAATGCATATGTCAGTCCCTAGAAGTGTGAATTGCATATGTTGTGTGACCAAGTTCGAGGAGACTGCTGACTACTGTATGACAGCTTAACGCTGATTGAGCCTGTAATAACTATGCAAATGTAAAACTATTCATTTATTTCAAACACGTGTGAACTGTGGGAAGGATATCTCCTATAATCTAGTGTTACTCTATTCACTGCATCATAAAATTAATTTGTCTAATTAATTACATTAGTCCTTTTATACATGCATAATTCATATTAATTGATACGTTGGCCCCCAAAAAGAATACCTTTTGGAAGAAAAATGATCCCATTAGTGCAACTTTAATCCAAATCAGGACTGACAAAGCGCGATTCTTCCAAGGCTTATCTCCAGCTTTGTTAATTGTCATAAGCATTCTAAATTGATTATTCTTACATTAGCATAGGACATTTCATTCATCAATGTGTTGGCTGTAAAAGAAATTTGTCTAATGGATTTGGGTAGCGGTGCTAAATAAGTATGTTGGTCCATTTTTCCACTGTGGCTCAAGGGTACTCAAGGCATATTAATTCTCTCATACCGACAAAAAATAACCCCAAAAATACATAGAAATATCATACAAAATGAGATTTCTGACACTGAATAATTTTTGTGATATTCATTCCGGTGGTAATTGAGTGCACACACAGCCACGTTTTTATTGCTTGTCTGTTTTGCAAATGTCTTGATAAACAGCTAATGTTAATATTTCTGATGAGCAATGCGGCCGAGCCTTCCGGGGCTACAGAGGTGCAAAAAAGTGTAGGAAGAATTAGTTAAAAATGCATTTTAAGGAGCTGCTTGGAGGAACAGAAATTACAATGTAGTCAGCCAGTGTAATGTACAGCCCTGTAGTGAACATTTTAATAATTCATCCGCAGAAAATCAACTTTACTGCTGGCCATCCAGAGGAGTACAGGCGGAGTAAGATTTAAGCAAAAGCAACTGGCTTCCAAATTTCTCTTCCCTTTAGGTTTACAGTAATGCCTTTTAAAAATGTATCCATAAACAGACAAAGTTCTCTTTCCAAACAATCCATCTGGCTTGGATACAGAATTGCATTGCAATTCATTGCACAATCTTTTCCGTGAACGTTAGCTGGGACCCTAAATGGAACACACTTATGTACACTCTTGATGATGCTCTAGTAGCTTCCCCCCTTCCCATTCACCTGATCTGTTTGCTATCTGCTCCAAGACTTTTTGTTAATTTGCGGGCCGCCATCATGGCATAGTAATGCTAAGACATTCACAAACTCTATTAATTACTTCATAATAGGAGGAGCATTTGGTATATTTAAAGAACAGTAGCGTTGGTGGGGCCTGTGGCCATACTACCCTGAACACGCCCAATCTCGTCTGAACTCAGACGCTAAGCAGGGTCAGGCCTGGTTAGTACTTGGATGGGAGACCACCTGGGAATACCGGGTGCCACAGGGTTAGAGAAAGGCAATGGTAAACCACCTCTAAATACCTCTTATTATGAAAACCCTATGAATATATCCAAAAAAGATTCATTGGGTTGCCATAAGTCATAATCAACTTGAAGGCATATCACAAGAAAGTATTGGTAGGAGTTATCCAACAGCTGTTTGCAATTCCCAGATCATCAATAAATTCACTTTCCTCTTTTTTGTGAATTGAGTCCATTGTGGTCCAGAAGATGGAATAATGGATCCTCTCTCCTTCCTATCCCCGACTATGGCCTTGGGAATTTTCATATATTAGGACATGGGCGAAAATGTATTTTTACTCATTTAGCTGAATCATTGAGGCAATCCTTGTGATTCTGGCCAGCTCATGTTTTTAAATTATCAGGACTGACATTCCAAATGTTTAGTTCAAGCTTCAGTGTAAACACCGTAAGTTGGACTCATGTCCAAGTTGCATTAGCAAGCCACTACAACACCCGTTTCCTATAATATGTTTACTTAGAAGTAGAGCTGGGCAAATATGGCAATTTTGGGTTTTTTTAGTTTGTCATTTTCCCAATCTTAAGTTTGATTCTCTGCATTTCCACATCAGGTTGCATTAAAAAAAAAAAGTTCTCGTGAAAATTTATCAGCATTTTAGTGAGAATTTCTCCTAATATACACATTTTTGTATGTGATTTTGTCTAATATAACATTTTTGCAAAGCAATTTTCCCAATATAATGTATTTTGTATGTTATTTCCATTAATATATGTATTTTTATGGACACCTTACCCTAGTATATGCATTTTTGTACACATTACTTTGCTGGAGAACGCAATGCAAAATTCAGAGAAGTATGAAATTCAAAGGATGGCTGTATTTCAGTTTTGGTATTGTTTTGGAAAGTGTGAAATTAGTAAGTTCGCCTTTAAATGAGAACTTGATCAAATTTCTCCACCATCCCTACTGAGAAGTAACTGAAGTGGGATTTATTTCAAGGCATAGGGCTGCAACCTTAGGCAGTCAAAAGAATGCATGGTGAATGCATCCGGACTATGCTAGCTTACTTCACCCTCTGTGTACAGACCCATATCTCACCATCTGTGCACTCTGATTTCATAGTGTACAGATTGTTAGGTTCATCATAAATGTATCGTACAATAGATAAGCCCCTATGGGTAGGTTATCCAATGTATAGATGTTAAATGGAGCTGGATGTGAAACTGATGAGCTTGAGTGAATGCAGTCAACTGGGGCAGACCTGATTATCTCACATACTTTCAGTCAACAGTCTGCATAGGGCTCTAAGATTACACACTGAAGAACTGACTGAACAGGTAATGCGTAGGTAAATCATCAATGCTCTGGCCTCTAGGCAAATGCAAATTCTGCATCTCATCTTGCTCTTTCCTTGGTAACAGAGGGACCCATAACTTTGGGCTTAAGATCTGTTTCCCAATATAGAATCACCATGCTCTGTTCTGGATAAAGAACAATATAAAAATACTGAAATCAAAATTATTGCATACCACTTTTGATCTTCAGCCTGGTTTACATATACAGTAGGGCCCCACTCATATGGTGGGTTACGTTCCGGACTCCCGCTGAAAAGCGAAAACTGCTGAAAAGTGGAACTCATTGAATAGAATGGCGAGCAATGCCCAAAACCCACCGTAAAAGCAGAACAAGTGCCGTATGAGTGGGGCTTTAGTCTAATTGTGTCTAATTGAGACTGTTGTATTAGCGAAGCACCGTAAAGTGAAGTGCCGTAAAGCGTGGCCCTACTGTACATGCACATTACAGTGAAAGCTGTAGGGCAGGGGGCAGGGGACAAAGGACACACCTGCATTATAGGGCTTCGGTGTTATCATGAAAACATCACTGTAAGGGTTAAAGCCATGAACTATACTGGCTGCTAGAGAGTCAAAAGACCTGCCACTGCTGCCTCTGAGGAAATGAGCAGGAAGGAAAAAGCAGGAAGGGTAACAGGGAGAAACAAGTTACTGAAATAATAGGGCTCCACAGACAATAATGTAAGAACTTAAAGAAGGCTCAAGAGACAAGTATCCCTTAGGAAAAAAACCACCAGGAGGAAAAAGGGTGGGAGGATGGGGGACGTCAGTAGACAGATTTTTTAAAATGCTGAGAGGAAAAAAAAGACTCAGGGGAAGCAAATGGAGGGCTCACCAGGAACAAGGAGCACAGGAGATGAAGAAATGAGGCATAACAAACAGAAAAACAAGAGTATACAGTATTTTACTCGGTTGACATGGTCACACTCGTAGTATATGCAATTCTGTGGTACAGTGAGACAGTTTATATTATTATTATTATTATTATTATTATTAATGTCCTTCACCCAAGTTCCCAGGGCAGGGTTACAACAATTTAAAATATAACCTTAAAAACAGTTTAAAACAAATTACAGTCACAAAAATAGTCTTAAAATATACATCCCAAATGCCAAAGGCCAGGATAAAGAAGTGCATCATTACCATTCAGATGGTGAAGGTGCCAGACACACTTCTGTGGGGAAGGAGTTCCACAACTTAGGGGCTGCCACAGATACTGCCTTCTTCTGGACCAGCACCACCAAACTTCTGATGGTGGTGGAACTACCAAGAGGGGCTCCTCTGCCAGTCTTAACATCTAAGAGTGTCTGTAGAGAAGGAAGAAGTCTTTCAGATATGCTTGGTTACTGCACACTCAACAGCTGCTGCTGAATCTGTAAAGTTATTGTTGAAAAGCATAGTAATGGAAGTGATGGGAGGTTATGTGAACTGTCTATTTTGGTGTTATACGTGTAATGGCCCATTCACACATGCCAGACATCACTTGCTGTCACAGTCATGCACAAGTGAATCAGACCCTTGCCCTGTCCTGAACTGAGCACCTCCAAGTAAAGCTATACATGAACGGAGTCCTTAAGCCTAGGGCAGTACCTCTTTCCATTTTTATTATCATGCAATATTTTAAATAACAGTTTCTTAGTTATGCAAATATAGTGCATGCAATTGCACCAATAGCATCCTATGTACAAACCATCCTGCCTTGGTTTCGCAGAACATTTCCTAACATTTCCAAACTTGTTCAATTACAGTGGTTGTGAAGAAGAGAGGGAATCAATATTCTGGAGTTAAAATATACCAGATGTGCATGGATCTTTACTTTTATATGGTAGGAACTGGAGAGAAAGAGAGAAGAGGGGTTCACACGATCCTCTCCACATGTTGAAAGAAGTTGTGGAGGTGGTTATGGGGAAGGGCCATGTCTCAGTGACAGAAAGTCTACTTTGTCTGCAGAGGTCCCAGGTGCAATCCATGGCATAGCCAGCTTGGCCCATGGATGTCCCTACGCCTGAAACCCCAGAGAGCTGCTTCCCGTCAGACAATACCGAGTTGAATGGATTAAGGGCCTGACTTGGTATGAAGCAGCTTCCAATGTTTCCCCACAACTGCCATCCTGCTCTCCCCAATGTCCACATATGCAAAGTACATCAGAAGGAGTAATAATGTGTTCACAATGTACATGTGTAGAGCTCCGGCACAAAAGGAGGGATCCTGACTGGGCCAAGGTCCCTCTTCATGTGGAGGAGCTCTTCACATGCACTTTGGCACAAAGTGGAGGCTGATCCATCAGGGCAGGCTGGTCTCTGCTCTACTAGCTACTCCACATTCACACCATATATGTATTCCATTATTCCACTTCAAATAGTCATGGCTTCCTCCAAAGAATCCCGAGAAGTGTAGATTGTGAAGGGTGCTGAGAGTGGCAGGGCACCGCCACATAACAAATAACCATGAGATTTTCATATGCCCCAAGACATATGGACACTTTTCTAGAGTAAAATGTTGGGTAAAAAGGCCTGCACTTAAACAGTGAGTAGGACTGCACATCAGACAGAGCTAGCCAAGCAAGGGCTTCACAACCCCTCAGGGGAAAAAATGATGATCTCTTCAAAGGCCAGGTTAAATTTCTGGATAGTGAAAGCAAGGGGCCCCAATCTCTACCTCCCCCGTTCATGATGTTGGTAATCATTTCGCTACACAGTAATCTCTTGTTATCCTGATTCTTTGAAGTCACTCCTCTTTTTTCCAGATATTTTTCCTTGTGGGAAACGGCCACAGCTCCTGCATGGGGGATCTCCCCTCCCCCACAAAGTGGAGAGATCGTAGTTGAGTGGTAGAACATCTGCTTTGCATGCAGAAGATCTCAGTTCAGTTCCCAGCATCTCCAGGCAGGGCTGGGAAATAACCCTGTCTGAAGCCCTGGAGAGCTTCTGCCGGTCAGTGCAGACAATAATGAGAGAGATGGACCAATGGGCTGACTCAGTAGAAGGCAGCTTCCTGGGTTCCCAGTCCAACAACAACTGGAGAGCCATAGCAAATGATCCAGCAAGTTGGGAGGAAGGTTTATTCTGACAAATCCTCCAACCTGACAGATGAAAATATGGACACTAGACAAAGTAGGTTCCAATAGAGCCATAACCAAGCTCTGTTAGAAGCCTTAGAGATGACTACATCTTAGGGAGATGGGATAAGGAGTCCTCCATCACTGGTTGTAGTTTTATTGTTGTTGTTGTTGTTGTTGCTGCTGCTGCTGCTGCTATCTCCATACCCTTCACCCAGGGAGACATTACAATAATTTAAAATACAACATTACTTCTTTAAAAAAAGCCCACACCTTAATCACAAAAATAGGGTGGCTCCCATTTTTATAGGGTGAGTTGGGAGAGATCCTTGTCTGAAACCCTGGACATCTGATGCCAGCCACTGAAGGTGATGCTGAGCTAGATAGACCCATGATCTGACTCAAGATAAGGCAACTTCCTATGTTCTTTTATAGGGTTTTTTTTTTAGAGGAAGGGAGATAGCTCAGTGGCAGAGCATCTGCTTAAGTGTGCAGGAAATCCCAGGTTCAATCCCTGGCATTCCCAGGGAGGGCTGGGGGAGACTTCTGCCTGAAACTCTGCAGAGCTGCTGCCAGTCAGCTAGATGGACCAATGGTCTGATTCAGCATATGGCAGCTTCCTATGTTCCTAAGCATTATTTTTTTTTGAAAGGCTCTAAGACATAGTGGGGAGGGTTTTAAATGACAACAGACCCCGAAGAAAAAAGGGGGGCAACACTCTGGTATAAGGAGATCTTGAAATGGCACACCCATGAAAAAAAACCCATTGGAAATGTGTATGTCTCTACACAGAGTCCCTCAATGACACAATCAGAAGATTTACACCGAGTGTTCTCCTCTATAATTATCCCTAATTTTAGTGTCTACCTAAGCCTGACATACCGGGAGGTAAAAGAGGAGGCACTGTGGTGTAAAATATCACAACAATGTTGGCCCCAATCCAGTGGAACAGCAGGAGGCAACACGTTCACAGCTGTGCTTGTGACACCTCACCCCCTGCCCCATTATTAGCTCTGACAGAACTGATCACATGTTAGGTTGCCGTGGGGGCGGGGGAGAGAGAATGCGCCTAGAATGAATCTGGATCTCCCTTCTCTACCCTCTCCCTGCTGATCCTGCTGACCATCTTTTAGAAGCTAAAATGTAGAGGTTGATGTGTACAGAAGTACAACACATTCAGTTTGAATGCAGACTATAGAATGTTTTGGTGGAGGCGGAAGGGGAGATCGCAGACTGAAACCTGCTTGCTGATCACTTTTGATGGATTTGGGTACTCTCTCATTTTAGATATGGAAAAGAGGATCCTCCCCCCCATCCTATTCCTTTATTGTTCTGGTGAGTCTAGCATTGTACAGCTTGCAAGTCATGTCTTTTTACCCTGGCCTTCAACAGTTCATGGAAGCTGTTCTGTTCCAATTGGAATGGTTTTATGGGTTGACTCTAAGGATGGAATGATCTGTCAATTTTGGTTCTCTCAGTTTCTCATTTTTCTCCACATTTCTACAGTAAAT
The DNA here is from genome assembly GCF_030035675.1 of Rhineura floridana. NCBI lineage: Eukaryota > Metazoa > Chordata > Lepidosauria > Squamata > Rhineuridae > Rhineura > Rhineura floridana. Next base: position 30,462,451 of record NC_084492.1, on the reverse strand, counting down.
TGTGATTTTTTTAAAAAAAGATCATTATGAAAATTCTTCAGCATTTTAGCACAGATTTCTCTTAATAAATACATTTTAACTAATGTGCACATTTTTGCAAGCAATTTATCATAGAATGAATTTCTGAATGCGGTTTTCACCGATATATTCATTTTGTGCACACTTTTCTCTAATACATGCATTTTTTTACACATTGCTTGGTTGGAGAACTGCATTGCAAAATTTGGGTAAGTGCAGATTTCAAAGGATGGCTGTGTTTCGGTTCTCATATTGTCTTGGAAAGTGCAAATTTGATAAATTCGGCTTAAATTTGAACTGAATTGAATTCCCCCCCATCCATAGTTATAACATTTTAATAGCTTTATTTGTTTTTATAATGGTATATTCTTTTGCTGTAACCCACCATGGGACCTGAGGGTGATAGACGGGTAGAAATCTCATAAATGAATGTATAAGTTCACTCTGTAGTGCATTATAAGTGCTTGCCAGTCATTTTGCCCCATAAAATTAGAACCACAGAAGGGGGAAAGTGGAGAAGAGCCTGTTGTCCCTACTTTTTCAGTTGCACCCTTGTCTCTCATCTCACATGATCTAGATTCTAGAACTTTGATGATGCAGAGTTCTGAGGCCCATATGCACTATCCATTTAAAGCAGTATTGTACCACTTGAAACAGTCATGGCTAGTGGTAGGGCTAACTGTACCCTACAAAGTTAGGCAATTCAGAAGGTCAAACTGGGGAGAAATTCAAAGGAGAAGAATTTTGGAAGCACCTCTAATTGTGCAAAGCTCTAGGAAGTTTTTAGTAGACAAATGAGCACATCTGGGCCTTTATATTTGTGAACCAAACAGGAAGTCTCCCACTCACCTCCCCATAAACTTAGTAATCAGCTTTTCTTCAATTCATCCCCATACCCAAACCTTCTGCTTCTAATATTCTTTTGAAAGATTATGTGCTTTGTTGTTGTTGTTGTTTGTTTTTGCTCCCTGTGCAGGCTACTTTCAAAAGGGATGATAGCCTACTACCAAATAAGAGTTTAGTACACATAAAAAATTGAATTTAGCCTTCCTGTTGACAAGCTGATTGATCTGCAGGCTCTCACGACTGAATCCTCTGCTAAACGTGCTCCCATTTATCATGTGCCAGATTGTTTCAGAATCAATAGCCACGGAGGCATTTCTTCCATGGACATTCTCCCCCAGCTCTAAAAATGAACAGCTTTCTCACCATTAATTTTTTCTCCACCTCAACAGAATTATCTGAACATTTTAACTGTGCTTCCAAAGCTCTGCTAAATAATGGTTTGAAGCAGAGGCTGTTTCACGGGCCTTTTGTTAAACTGGATTTTCAAGACAACAAAATATAATTTAGAGGTAGCTTTTGTCTTTTTCAGCATCAAGAGAAATCGTCACCAGAAAGCAGGGCAGGGGGAATCACAGGGAAAATCATAGGATCTATAGGCACTGGGCAACTAGTCCATACGACTTCAAATGGTTATCAGGGGCAGTCTCTTATTTCCTTATTCCTATCCATAGTAAATCACTGCCATTATTCCTCTCTCCCCTCCCACACACACTTTGGAGGTGCTGTATTACAGTTTGATTAGTCTGAGTCCCTGTTCACAAATCCCTAGCAGCTAGTATGCAAGGACATAAAAATTTTGTTTACTATAAATTTAATTTAATTTAATTTATATAGCGCCCTAAGCCTGAAGGCTCTCTGGGCGGTGTACATAAACTGTATAACTGTCCTGCTGCAGGCCTTCCCTGCTTGCAGATTTAAGAAATTCTGCACTCCCTGTTAATCCACATGTATGACTAAGAAGGATGGCCTAGGATTCACTGAAAAATGCAGGGATTGGAGGGGACAAGTTTAGAGAAGGGCAGGGGGATTAACCAGAAGCCACAAGGAAGGAGAGGCAGCTATAATATGTAACGTTATATTTGGACATCTGAAATCCCTTCGCCTGTTTTTATTTTCCATGCCTTCAGGTATATTCCCTGGGCACTGTTCCAAGCAAGCAAACAAATAAAAATAAACACACACACACACACACATACAATTATATAAGCAGCATAAGAACAGTAAGATTAAAACTGAATCTAAAGTGCTCAGAAATCTTTGCCAGGCCCTGAAAATACAACATGGACAGCACCAGGTGAACCTCTCTGAGGAAGGCATTCTATAACCAGGGCACCAACACTGAGAAGGGCCTTTCTGTTGGCTACTTGCCAACCTCAGATGGGAACACCACCTAGAGGAGGCCCGCCATCAAAGACCTTACAGTACAAGCTTATCTTAAGGGAAATTGCTTTGCAAAAATGTATATATTAGTCAAAATTGCATATAAAAATGTGTATATTAGAAGGAATGCATACTAAAATGCTGATGAATTTTCAAGAGGTTTTTTGAAATAATGGCACACTGGTGCAGAAATGCAAAGAACTAAATTTAGGATTGAGAAAATGATAAACTAGAATTGAGAGATTCATCAACCACTGGTTGCTACTCAAATCGGGAAGCCACACCTGGATAAGGAAAGCAGGAGGCATCTGATAGTGCTCAGATAATCATCGGCATGAAAGGAAGGATCAGGCAAGCACGACAATTAAAACAAGATCCACAACAGATAACATGAAGCCAAGCCTGCATCAATGTGCATGCTACTGAGTTCACTGAGTATGAATACAATTGAGATAATCATATTTTGTGTAAGGCTATGGGATGTGCATAGGGGTTAGAGATGGGGAAGGGAATTCAATTCAGTTCACATTTAAAGCCAAATCTTTCAAATTCACACATGGCAAAGCAACATGAGAACTGAAACTCAGCCATCCTTCGAAATCTGCACTTATCTGAATTTTGCAATGCAGTTCTCCAACCAAATAATGTTTACAAAAATGCATATATTGGTAAAAATGATTATATTAGGAGAAATTGCTTGAAAAAATGAATATATTAATCAAAATGGCATACAAAATATGTTTATCAGGAGAAATTTGCCTCCAAATGCTGAATAACTTTCATGAGGATTTTTTTTTTAAAAAAAATCACAAATTGCTGGAGAAATGTGGACAACTGAATTTCAGATTGGAAAAAAACTGAGAAAAATCCTTCCATCCCAATAGGTATATTTGGCCAGACAGAGTGCTGGACTAGTCTGTAACCAGCTTAATGGGCATCTTCCTTGAATTGCCAAGCATGGCACTCCTGCTCTGATAATCAAGTTTCTAGTCCTGTATGTGCTAGCAAGTGAGTCCCTTATAGTCAAAAACATGCAGCAGTTAACTTAATTGTGTGCATGTTTACTTGGTTTGCCTTCAGTAAACACTCTTGATCTCACTACCCATCTCAAATAAAAGCCTAATAATTTCTATGAAATCACTTTAGCCTATTCGTGTGTATATTTGTGTCTGTCTGTCTGTCTGTGTGTATGTGCATGCCATAAATTGCCATTAGGCCTTTTTCTGTAATGGGAAATGATGATAATTTATACATGCAGACAGATAAATGATTCAATTCTTAGTTACAAGAAACTGTTGACAGTGATTACTGATGCTCATTTTCCCTCTCCACATTATGTGGGAAAGTCAACTCCAAGTTTAGTTGCCTCTTCATGCATGTCCCCCCCCCAAATAAATCATTCACTCACATAATAATAATTATTAATTATGCCATAGGTGCAGACAGCCACACTGCTTTATGACAGGTAGAAGGAGCCAGCAAAGCAGGTAACTGATAAAATACGTTGCAGCTCTTAATGATAGTGCAAGTAATTACTGGCTCCTTCTAAATAACCAGGGACCTAAACATAAATCTTTGCTGTTAAGAATCAGTTGACATCAGCCTAGATCTTTGGTCTTCTAGTTAGTGGGTGAATAACCAAACATTTAGGCAGAAAATTATAGTGGTTTTTGTTGTTGTTGTTGAGTTCCTATGTTAATCCTTTGGTTTGGATATTAAGAACATATGTGGAGCAACATTTTTTATGCAAGGCAAACACAAGCGGGGTTGTCCCATGCTGCCTTGACGTTGATTTTGATTCCAAGGCTCACTGTGCTGTGGTCTTCTGAATATTTCTGATTTTTATCTGAGCTTCATTACCCCACTGGGTGTTCACACTAGACTCTGACATTCTTTGGTGCGTCAAAGCTTCCATCCATGAAATGCTAAGGGCCCTGGCTGCAGATCATAGAACCAGGAGGTATGCAGCCAAAATCAACAGAGTATCTAAATAGTCACTATGCATAACAATGTATCTCTCAGATATCTTCCTACTTGCCTTGACCTTCCCTAAGGCCCCAGTGTCTCACTCTGCCTGGTCTACTTGAGGGGCAGCCAACATTGTCTCTGATCTTGCTGGCCGGGGCTGATGGAAGTTGGGCTCCACAAACCCCTGGAGGACACCATGTTGGTTACTCCTAGTCTATTCTGTCCAGCTTCCTTCATGCACTATGCCTCTAGGCACATTTCCTGTTCAGATCCTCAGCCTAAGACAGTGGAGGCTGGTGCATTAGGACAACAGTGGTGCTGGCCGTCTAGTCTCAGTCTGCCCTAGTCCAGGCCCCACCTGCCTGCCTTCTCAGCGGGGAGGAGGACAGGGACAAAAATAGAAATAGTTGGCTCTGCCTGTTATTGGTTCTGGCTCCACCTACAGTGGATCTCCCTGCTTTCCTCTCTACCAACCTCAATGGCAAGAGCCATCATTGCCCCTTGACCTCCCTGTTTCTGTTCCTCTCTTCCTGACAACATCCCACAGCCTCACAGGACGTTTTTCCTACCAAAAAACTGATATTCCACTTCCCTCACAGAACCTACACTGTTGGACAACATTCCATAGCTGACAGTATTACCATAGTTTTACCATGTTATATTCCATGATATAGCAGCAACTCTAAAAGTGATGTTAGGATACTCACAGGCATCTTAAACCTATTACAACAGATGATTTTAGAGAGAAAGGGCTTTCTCCGACATATACTCAGAGTAGACCCACTGTGTGATATTCAATGCTAGTCCTACTCAGAGTAGACCCACCGAAGTGAATGGACATGACTAACAGTAACTTAGGGTCATTAACTTCAATGGGTCTATTCAGAGTAGGACTTAGCTGACCACAACCCACTGAAATTAACAGACCTAAGTTAGTTGTGTCTATTAATTTCCATGGATCTACTCTACACAGGATTAACATTGGACACAACCTGAAATATCCAATGAAATAGAATGGATTTCATTTCAGTCCTGCTTCTTTAAGCATGATAAGTTTTACTCTGTCTCTCCAGTCTCAACCTCCCTATCTTTATCCCATTTTGATTGCCATTCTTTTCTTCTGCTCTGTTTTTCTTTAAAAATCTGTATTTCTTACCTTTGTGTAAAACAGTTGCTTTATCTATCAAGATTTCTAATAAGCTATGCCTGGGGCCCACCTGACTTTTTGATTTCCTTGGAATGTTTCCACTGAACCAGCAGTGAATGTTGCAATTATTTGTATGTGTGTCACTGGCTAATTTGCTAACCTTTTCTATTCAAATTAATATTTAGCTTTTTTGGATCTTTCTAGTTGAAATAATGAAGATGAAGCAATCTGATGTTTAGATCTTTTAGTCACGAAAATGTTCCTTCCTCGGCCACACACATGTAATCACAATAAATAGCATCTAATATGTTTACAGTAGTGGAAGGATGAGGTTAACTTCTGTTTTTATATTGATAGATTCAGCTGGATTTTAAATACTATTGTTTACAGCTAGTTACATTTTTGCTGTTGTGCTTTCCCCCCTCGAATTAAATCTTTCATTCAGCAACTAACCCCAGGGATTCTCTGTTATACAGAATATGATAAACAGCATTAGCTAGCAGCCTATGGCTGATGGTCATTAGACGTGTGTGTATACGAGAATTATTTTTTCCCCTGGAATATAGGACAAATCATCTTCTCTCCCATTTATTTGCAAAAGCCTGGATTATAAAAGTTTGTTCCAGTGAATTTGCCTTGTTTCCACATGTCTATAAAATAAGGTCATTCCAGTTGAAGATGCAAAGCAATTTCTCCAGCTGAACCCACAAGGCTGATCCTTTTTCTTTTCCCCAGACTAACTGTCCACCACTAAACTTGTGCCGCTCCCTAGGGCCGATGGTCTCCCAGGGGCAGAAGTTCCTTCCAGAGTTAGCTCCACAAAGACCTTGAAGAAAGACAACTACTAGCAATGAACAATGGATTTTGTAGCTTGGTCAATGGGAGCCTGATGGATCTATGGTTGCACCTCCAGATGGCCCTCATATACCATAGACCACTAGAACTATAACTGAAACTACTATTCCCCCCCCCCAAAAAAAAATATTTCAACACTGCAAAACAAAACCAGCCTCTCATTTTTGGCAACTCCCTTGTGAAAGCATTTGTTCATTTCTCTTCACTTTTGGTTGCCCTCAGGACCATCATCACATACTCAAATCTGATTGCCCAGATTCACACATTACACTGAACGTGGGTACAAGCTATCTCTAGACATGTACAAGTGTTTGTGTGAAAGAGGGTCAACCTGTTGATCTATTCAGCTCAGCTGTTGTGTACACATGTACCCTACCCAGACTGGCAAGTGCCCCTTGGAAGGTTGCTCAGAAGGGAATGCAGCCCTTGGGCTGAAAAAACTCCCCCCTTTTGGTAGCTGATGGATCCCCCCCAACTGTATTGTCATGTAGAGGGTGACTTTAAGGGGGAAATGCAGCTTCCAAGAAGAGCAACTCTCTTTGAAAAAATAATTTCACTTCCATACCCAAATTTACTCTCACATCCATAGAATATTGCCAAAAAGTCCCACCAGTTTGAAATGTCTGTGTGGGGTGGGTGGGTGCATTTCTATTTGGCACTCCTACCTCTGAGATGATATGGAAGTTCTTTCTGCAGCTTTTGATCAGTGACAGATTGTTTCCTTACACAAATCTTCACTTGATGTTGACAGTCATCACATGATGATAATGAGTGGTCATGGGTGAACCAGCTCTGAGTCTGTCTCACAGTTTGGAGGGGGCAGGGAAGCTTCACTAAATTCCACAATGAGGTCCTTCTCTCTTGCACACAGCACATTGTTTCTGTCATAATTTCCTATAACTGCACCCAGGGGACTGATTGACTTGAGGTCTGTGTCAACATTTCATGAAGCATGAAAAATGTTCCGTCAGGGGATTCCAGCCCTGTGAATTATGGTGACCTGAGCGAGTTGCCTCTGTGCAATCCGCTTTGTTGGGGGATTGCATTACACATAAAAGGGGATGGAAACCAGAGTGTTCACAGCTACCCATCTGTCAACAAGTGATAAGGAAGTGATAAGCATGCATCATATTCCTGTTTTCTTTACATAAATTGATTAAGGCTTCCCAGTTATTTATGGTACACACAGAAGTGCACAGAAAGTGCCCAGCTGAGGTTGGGGCCATGGTATATAAAGTCAGGGTTGCTGAAATGCATGTACCGTCATCCAAGGGTGGGTGCAAAGTGCAAGCCAGAAATGCATCAATTCTTGTTGGCTTTGGCATCAAAATCATTTCTGTCTGCTGAGTGGAAACATTTGCCTTTAAGTTTTATTTATTTATTTAAATTTATTCATTACATTTATATCCCACCCTTCCTCCCAGAGGAGCTCTGGGTAGGAAACAGTAAGTGATAAAACAATAATAAAAAATTAAAAACATCTTTAAAACAATTCCAACACAGACACAGACAGACTGGGAAAATCTCTATTTAAAAGGCTCGTTGGAAGAGGAAGGTCTTCAGCACATGCTGAAAAGACAGCAGTCTAATATTTAATATTTATTTCCTAATATTTAAGGAATTCCAAAGGGTAGGTGCAAACCACTCTAAAGGCCTGATTCCCATATTGTGGGGAACAGACTTCCTGATAAGATGATATTTGCAGGAGGCCCTCACCTGCAGGGCACAGTGACCGACTGGGTAAAATTAGGGGTGAGAAGATCTTGCAAGTATCCTGGTCCCCAGCTGTATAGGGTTTTAAGCACCACAACCAGCTCCTTGAACTTAGGCCAGTAGCTAATTGGCAGCCGGTGCAATTCTTTCAGCAGTGGGGTCATATGTTGGCAATGTCCTGCCCCAGTGAATAGTTGAGCCACTGCATTTTGCACCAGCTGCAGCTTCCAGACCAACCTCAAGGGCAGCCCCTTACTCCTAGGAGATATAAGCAAGCACAATCACGAAAACATCCAACACAATCAAATTGATTCATGTGCTTATAAAATGTCTTGCAAGGGAATAAGGCTCAAGGCTGGATGCAAAGGATGAATATCTGCACCAGAAGGAACATTCCACAATTATGCCCTCTAATTCCAAATGTTGGTGGTCAAGAGCCAATTAGTTTGGAAGCAGAACATTACCCTAGGCATACAATAGTATAGAAGTGTGTAAACAACAAAAATGGGCTTACAGAGCATGACAAACAGGCCTTAGGCTTACAATCTAAAAAGGACACAGGACAAAAGGAAAATGGTTTGGGAGAGAGGAGGAAAGATGTAAACCCCAGTACAAGTTATTCTAGAGACCAGCTGCAGGGGAGACGTTCCAGGACAGAAGGAGCCTAAAAGTCACCAGCATCTCAGGCCTACCAGTGGTGTGGCCCTTCATCCAGCAGGGGCTGATAGCTCCATGTCAATGGGGCAGTGGAATCAGCTCTGGATTTTAGTCTGAACTTTCATGGAGCTGTCCAAGCTGCTGAAACCTTCCAAAATAGGTTCAGTACCTTGCACAGCTCCTTGAAATTTCAGACTAAAACCTGGAGTGGATTCCACTGCCCCACTGACATGGAGTCATCCCCTCTCTTCCCTCCTCTGCCGCAGCCAGAGCTTAGAAAAGTTACTTGCTGGCTGGGGCTGATGGGAGTTGTAGTTCAAAAAAGTAACTTTTCTAAGCTCTGGCCTTGGAATGAGTCCTGCCTAAAATCCTGGAGAGTTGCTGCTAGTCAGTGTAGAAAGACTCAGGCCCAGTGCCAGCTGGCAGCCAGGTCAGGCACTGGTCATAGGACCCTGGAGCTCACAGGGGGCCACTACTCACCAGTGCCAGGCCTACCACTTCTCCTGACACCCATCTCCATTGCCCAGAAGCAGCTTCCATGGTGCAGGAAATTTCAACGTGCAGACAGCATAGCCACTGGGTGAGGCACCACAGGAGAGTGAGGTGAAGTTTCCCACACCTTGAAGACTGCTTCAGAGGAGGCAGGGCCCAACATGCTTTTGCTGGTGGTTGCTGTGGAAGGACTTGCAGCAGAGCACCCAGAGCCTCCAGCCATTGACGGGATGGGTGAGGGAGCACAGAGGAGGAGGGGCGGTAGCAGCACAGGTCCCATAGCAACAAAGAATGGCGGCTGGAGGAGGTGAGCCAGTAGCGAAGGGACAAGGGGCCCATTGTGTCCGAGGGCCTCTAGTAACCTGGAACTGGCCAGAGTACAGCGCTAGATGGACCAGTGGACTTGGTATAAGAAATTGTGGGTGATTCTAATTGTGACTGTCCAACATCATGTCTCCTTTGAACCTCACCCTTAGGAATTTCATGGCCAGACGTATCTGAAGTCTTGTAGAAGGGAACAATCATTGCTCTTCAAATGGGGGAGGATAAAGAACATGCATTTACATTGTATTTAGATAACAATTTTTATAGCTTCCAACTTATGGTAAATACAACAACTGCAGCAGGTTCTCTTTGACTGCAAGGCATCTTAGAGTATTTCTCAATTTAGCGTGTGTGGGGAGGGGGGTTGTCTCGAGAAAGGTGTCTTTGCCTCTTGATTTAACTCTGAATAATTCAACAGAATCTTTAATAACAAATTTGCATGTTATAAGACCCTATGACATATGATAGCTCAAACCAGCAAAAAGAAAGAAAGAAATAAAATCAGAAATTGGGTGGGTTACAAAGTGTACGGTTGACATTTTGAACATGTTCTTGGGAGTCGGTAAACTACAAGAGTGAAGGTGTAAGCAAACCAAGAGCAAATGGCTATGAAACACGAAACATGGAAAAATATATTGCCCAAAGTAGGGAATTAGAATTATCCCAGCAGGAGATGCGTGGAACCTCTAATTAAGGAAATCATTTGCCCTGCTCCTCACAAATGCATCCCTCTAAAATTCTCTGTAAAGTTTACTATTGACACTGAGCTGAATGTTGGGAAGACACCCATTTGAACCACAGTAGAGATGGGTGATGAGAAATTCTGTTTGTTTCATATTTTAATGCAAAAATTATTCACACTTCCCAAAACAATGCACAACTCTAAATGTACATATCCTTTGAACTTTGCACTCTGAATTTTGTGATATAGTTCTCCAGGCAAATAATGTGCACAGTAATGTGTGTATTAATTGAAATTAATGTGTATTAAAATGCATACGCTAGTAAAAAAATAACTAAGAATAGCTGCAGCACTGGGGGACTGGAGAAGACCTGTCCTGGGAGTGAGTATCTGAGCATCTGCATGCTTGCTTGCTCTCTCCTCTGGGTTGCTGTCTCTCAAGACAGCTGCAGTCCCTGGTAAGTGCTGCAAGGACTGGGACCCCCTGCCTGACCCTGACTCCAGAGAGAGGCTGCAGTCAATCTTGCAGCCTCTTGCATCATCTCCTGGCTGGGTCAGGGGGCATAAAAGTCTGGCTGCCGTTGGAGATCCCCTTAGGGTGTCCCAAGGGTGAGGGCACTACCCCCTTCTATTTTTTTAACCAAACTGGAGAAGAAGGTAGTGGGGATGGTGTATGGTTCACGTGTAGTTCCTGCACAAAGTGAGAGCCTGTGCAGTGAACTGAATTATAGCAGAAAGTCATTAGATGCTTTCAGAGTGAGAGTCTGTAACTGACAGAAGGCTGGCCCTCCTTGGGTGTGAGATGGGGGGGAGTAGATGTCCTCTGTGTGAAAAATATTGAGTGGGTCTGACTGTTCCCAATTCTCTCAGGGGTCTATTGGGATAATTGGTTCAAGTAGGTTTTGTTGGTGGGCTCTTGTTGGGTTCATATCAGGTATTTAGGAGGAGTCTAAGTAAGGAAGAACATAGGTGATGCCACCCAAATTTCAGTGATCATGGGTAGAGGGAGGTAGAGCCATGGGGAGGTGGTGAACTACCATAGACGACAAGGGCAAGACTATCTAGGCCTCATTCCACGCTCCCGCTCCTCTCATGGGTGGGTTCCTCGTTGCTCATCTGCTGTGCTCACGGACCTGTGTGTGCTATTGTTTAACACCAGATCAGTACACAATAAGCCCACAGTCATCCATGATTTGATCATGAATGAAAGTGCCAATTTGGTGTGCATTACCGAGACCTGGGTGGGTGACCTGATCTGACCCAGTTGATCTGACCCAGCTTTGCCCACCTGGATACACGATGCAACACCAACACAAGCTCCAGGGATGGGGAAGGGGTTGCTGTGGTCTACCGAACTTCCATCTCTGCCATCAGGAAACCACTATGTCTTGGAGCTGGCTGTGAGGGGCTGTACCTGGTGTCGGGCCAAGGAGACAGTAAACTCAGGTTGCTGCTGGTGTACCATCCACCCTGCTGCCCAGCAGCTTCTCTGACCGAGCTGGCAGAGGCCATCTCAGCTGTCATATTAGAGGAGCCAGGAATGATAGTCCTGGGTGATTTCAATGTCCATGCTGAGGCTGCCTCTAGTGTTTCAGCTTGGGACTTTATGGCCTCCATGATGACCAGGGGTCTGTCTCAAGTTGTCACCAGCCTGAAGCATAGGGCAGGGCACACCCTCGACTTGGTTTTTGCTCCAGTGGTCTGGAGATGGGGGAGTGGATTGTCATGGTCAGATCACTTCCTGGTGAAGTTTAGACTTATGGTTCCAATCCTTCTCTGCAGGGGTGGTGGACAGATTAAGATGGTCTGCCCCAGAGACTAATGGAATTCACTGGATTCCTGAATGCCCCGGGGGAATTCCCAGTAGATAGAGCAGGTGACTCTGTTGAAGCCCTTGTCATGCTGTGGAACAGTGAGGTGAGCCAGGCTCTTAACACGATTGACCCCGAGTGCACTCTCCAGCATTGTGGAGCCTGGTTTGCACCCTGGTACACCAGTGAGCTAAGGACAATGAAAGAGGCTGGATGACAGCTAGAGTGCAAGTGGCAAAAGACATGCTGTGAGGCTGGTTGGGCATGAGTAAAACATCATAACTGTGCCTACTGTGTGTTGTGACCCTGGATGGGGGGGCTTGAGAAGCGGGGCTCTAACTTTGATGACTGGGATGACGAGTTGAGGGAAGAAGGCTCTCAGCACTGCCAGTCACCTGGTCTCCCCGCGGAAGCACAGCGAGAGCTGTCAGAGACTGCTCCTATGGTCACATGCCCCTCGCCTGCGCCTGAGCTGCCACCTTGCCAACTTGCTGATCCCCAGCTGGGCGCCCAGCAGCTTCCTGCGCCTGAACAGAGTGTTAGCCCCCACCATTCAGAGGGGAAAGCCAAGATCCAGCCCCCTTTGCCTCATTCCCCGGGACTTCAGAGGAGCAAAGAGCATCGGCTGGGGTGAAGGAGGAGCTGTGGTTTATGCGCGAAAGAGAGACCTACTTGAGTGGGTGTTGAGGAGGGGAGAGGTGCTGAGTCAATATCTGTGCCTGTGAAGACAAGCTTAGTTAGTGTTAGGAAGGGACTTAGTTCCTAGAAAGCATAGTTATGTCAATGGGTCAAAAGGCTTTTGACATATCTGTAACCTTAATAAAAAGAGAAAAAATCACAGAACTGACAGCGCCTGAATTTCTTGGCTTCAGAGAGGACACTATGCAGTGGTGAGGGCGGTGAAGAAGGGCCACTTCTCTGCCACCATTGCATCCTCAAGTAGTGGAGGATGGAGCTTTTCCATATTGTCAGGTTCTGTTGACATCAACTTCAGGAAATGGAGTTTTAGACGCTTCGGAGGACCACTGTGAATTGTTTGCAAAGCACTTTGATGGTAAAGTTGCTCACTTCCATAGCAATGCCCTGTCCATAGCTACTGTAGTCCCCAGTGAGATGTCCAGTGGAATATCTGCTGGAACTTCTTGGGATCAATTTCAACTGATGCAGCCTGATGATGTGGACAAGGTGCTTGTGACGATGCATCCAGATTTGTTCTCTAAATCCTTGCCCTTCTTGACTTATTAAAGCTTGCTGAGGGGTTTGACTGAGTGGTTCCAGGGTGTGGTCAACACACCGTTGCAGGAAGGAGTGGTTCCAGCCACCTTGAAATAAGAGGTGATTCAATCACTCCTGAAGAAGCCCACCCTGAACCCATTGGTTTCTGACAACACTGCCCAGTGACAAATACCCCCTTCTTTGGGAAGGTGATAGAGAGGGTTGTGGTGCAGGAATTGCAAGTACTCCTGGATGAATCAGATTATCTTAACCCATTTCAGTCTGGGTTTAGGCCTGATGGATGAACATTTTTGGGAGAATGACAGGGGGAGTGTGACCTTGTTATTCTTACTTGATCTCTCAGTGGCTTTTGATACCATTGATCATGGTATCCTTCTGGGTCGACTTGATGAGATGGGTATTGGAGGCATCTATTTCCAGAGTCTTTTTCAGAGAATAGCATTGGGCGATTGTATTTCAGCCCCCTGGCAGATGTGCTGTGAGGCGCCACAGGGTACCATCTTCTCCCCCATGCTGTTTAACATCTCTATGAAGCCCTTGGAAGTGGTCATCAGGAGATTTGGAACAAGGTGTCAGAAATACACTGATGATACCCAGCTCTATTTCTCTGTAACATCTGAATCAGGAGAGACTGTGCAAGCCCTGGACTAGTGCATGGACTCTGTGGTGGGCTGGCTGAGGGCCAATGACTGACTGTCAATCCTAGCAACATGGAGATGCTGTGGGCTGGTGGTTCCCGAGTTTGGATAATTGGTCAGTTGCCTGCTTTGGATGGGGTTTTACTCCCTATGAAAGAACAGGTCCATAGTCTGGGCGTGCTCCTGGATCTATCTTTGTCGCTAGAGGTCCAGGTGACCTCTGTGGCTATGGGTGCCTTTCACCAACTTCGGATGATAAGACAGCCAAGGCCTTTTCTGGACCAGAATAGCCTGACTACTTTTGTCCATGCACTGGTAATCTCCAGATTGGATTACTGTAATGTGCTATATGTGGGGCTGCCTTTGAGGTTGGTCTGGAAGCTGCAGCTGATGCAAAATGAGGCAGCGAGACTGCTCACTGGCACAGAGTATTGCCAATGTATCATCCCATTGCTGAAAAAATTGCACTGGCTGCCTATTAGCTACTAGGCTAAGTTCAAGGTTTTGGTTTGGGTGTGCAAAGGCCTATACAGCTTGGGACCAGAATATCTGAAAAATCATCTTACACCTTATATACCCAGTCGATCACTGCGCTCAGGCCTCCTGCAGAGATACCATCTTATCAGGAGGTCTGTTCTGCACAAAATAGGAAATGGACCTTTAGTGTTGTGGCACCTACCCTTTGGAATTGCCCTCCCCTTAAATATTAGACAGGCACCATCTCTGTAATCTTTTTGGTGCCTACTGAAGACCTTCCTCTTTCAACAAGCCTTTTAAATAGAGACCTTATTCCAGTCTGCATCTGTGTTGGAGTTACTTCTTAATATATTTTTAAACCTTTTTTAAAATGTTTTTAAAGCTTTTAAAATGTTTTTAAAGATTGTTTTAATATGTTTTAATGGTTGTTTTGTTTTAATATATTTTGATGTCTGTTTTTATGATGTTTTAAAGTGTTTTTAGTGCTTTTGTTTGCCACCCTGAGCTGCTACTGGGAGAAAGGCAGGATATCAATCAATCAATCAATTAATCAATCAAATAAATACATGCATTATAGTAGAGGAAAATGCTTGCAAAATTATGTGCATGTTAGGCAAAAAATGGTTTTATAACCCAATAAAGTAGTCTTCTCCAAGGTGTTGCTCTCCTGATGTTGCTGTTACATCTCTCATCATCCCTGACCATTGGCCCTGCCAGCTGTGGCTGATGGGAGTTGGAGTCCAACAGCTTCTGGGGAGCACCAGGTTGGGGATGGTGTTACAAAAGAAATGGAATGTTTGATTCAAGGGAATCTTTACAAGAAGGAGAACTTCTTTGTTAATCAAGTCTGTGGCAGCCGCCATGAAGCTTTGTCAGTCCTGTTTTACGATGAAAAAACACTAGGGGCCCTTTCGGAAGGCTGTACAAGTTACAGGTGTTACATGTATAAAACATATCGCTAGTTTAAAGATTTAATTGGGCCTTTCCATTTCTATCATAACACGCTCCCGAGAAGAAAATGCACTCAGGAATTCACTTTTCATTGACTGGGGTTATTAATCTGCTTTGATTGATGTTAGAAAGGGAATTAAATCATAAATGTGATGTGCACCCGGTCGGAGAGTGTCTCGGCAATGGCTTCCCGCTTGTCACTTTTGAATGACTAGTGGAAAGCAGTGGCATATTTGTGCAGGGTTTATACATATATATTTATTTATTACTATTATTGCTTAAAGATTTCAATTTATCATCATTTGTCAGGTAGCATAAATCCCTCTTTTCCCTATTAATATTAAATCTGTCATAACCCACTACAGGAAAGCATAGTTATCTACTCCCAACAAAGGACACAAATGATTTATTTTTATTTTTTAATTTTAAAGCAACAGGTGTTTTCTCTCTCTCTCTCTCTCTCTCTCTCTCTCTGTCTTTCAAATCAAGAGATATACAACAGGCTGGGCAGGGGCAACAAAAGCTCTAGGGAGGCAGAACAGATTTATTTAGTTAGTTAGTTAATAAATTTCTATCCTGTCTTAGATCTAAAACATCTAAAACTATTCTAACTTATCTAATTATTTAAAAAAGAAACAGTCACATAGCTCAATAACAGAGGCCCAAATGCACTATAAATTTAAAGGCGCATCATCGCACTCTGGAGAGTCATCACTTTCCCCAAAAGAATCCTGGGAACTGTAGTTCGTTAAGGGTGCTGACAGCTCTTAGGAGCAGAGCTTGGAAAAGTTACTTTTTTGAATGACAACTCCCATCAGCCCAATCCATTGGCCATGCTGGCTGGGAATGATGGGAATTGTAGTTTAAAAAAGTAACTTTTCCAAGCTCTGCTTAGGAGATCCTTCTTCCCCTGAAAGAGGTAGAATTGTCATAGTGGTTTAACGATCAGTCTCTCTTCCCAGGGAAGTCTGGAAATTGTAGCTCTGTGAGGGGAATTGGGGGGTCTCCTCTCAACATTCTTCACAAATTAATTTCCAGATGCTTTGGGGAAAGCTCTGATTGTTTAAGATATTATCTTAAATGTATAGTGCAGATGGGGCCTGAGCTCAGCAGTAGAGCCACTCTGCGGCAAAGTGGTACCATAGTTCAGAGCTGGGAAGCTTACTTTAAAAAAGTAATAAATTGCCGTTACAATTACAACTGCTCTGAAAGTAACTGATTACTTTACTTTTACTCAAAAGTAATTGCTACAATTACATTTAAGTTACTTTTAAAAAAATTGCCTACAAGGTGCTGGCCTTGGCTGCTGCACCTTTAAGTAGCCTAAAACAACATTAAAAATAAGCACACACACACACAGAGGGTAGTAGAATATTTTTTTATCCATAAGATGAACAGAATGGCATAACAGAATCTCACATCCCCTCACCCCACCCCAGCAATGATGATACCCCAACACACATTTTTTGTGTATATATATTGCCTCCAGCTCTTTTCTCCTTCTACTTCTGTCAATTTTTAAACAATTGTTTTCTCCACCCTGTCTCGCTCTCCACCTCCTCCCTCATCATAAATGGAGACAAAAGCACCTCACCAGTAAGGGCATTCAATAAATAGGGATGCACATCTATTATGCCCTATGCCTGTTATTATACATCCACAAGAGTGAATGTATACAATAGTCAGCATGGATTTGTTTGCATTCTGCAATGTTAAATTGAAAAATACCCCCATGCTTTCTGATGCTTCCCATAAGCTCATTTCAAAACAAAACCTTACAATATCTATAGTCCTGAATTCAGAAACACTTGCTTATCAACCCTCTAAATTTTTTTGGTGATACACGAAACAGTCAGAGAGAATCGAGAGTTCAAAGTGTAAAAAGAGAGAAAAAAACCAGACCCCTTTGGGACTTTTTTCTGTCAGAGTTCTCATAATTTGTTGAAATTAATTAAAAATCAGCCATGTCCACAGAGTACCTGTAATCCTATTACTGACCATGCCCCATATGCTGACCTTCATCTTCTGCAGTTTAAACGTTTAAAAAAATGCCTGGCTGATTTTTAATTAATTTAAGAAATTTAGCATTGAAAATGATAATCTCGGGCAAGCTCAGTAAGAACCAACTGTCAGTCTAAAAGCCAGACTCACAGTTGCTTGGCTTGCCTAATCAGGGAGCCACACCCACACCAGACCTTTATTTCACTTTAGACAGTCATGGTTTACCCCAAAGAATCCAGGAAGTGTAGTTTGTGAAGTGTCCCAAGAGGAAATCCCTCTTTCCCTGACAGAGCTCCAGTGGCCAGAGTAGTTTAACAGTCAGCCACTCTGACTGAAACTCTGAGTGAAACAGGGCATCTCCTAGCACTCTCAGCACCCTTCACTAACAACACTGCCCAGGATACCTTGGGAGAAGCCATGACTGTGGAGACTATTTCCAAGTGCCTGGAGTCTGTAAGTGAATGGATGGGAGGAAACAGGCTGAAACTGAACCCTGACAAGACCGAGGTACTGCTTGTGGGAGATAAGAGAAGGATAGGAGATATTGACCTGACGCTGAACGGGGTTAGATTGCCCCTGAAGGACCAGGTTTGCAGCCTCGGGGTCATTCTTGACTCCCAGCTGTCCATGGAGGCTCAGGTGTCAGTGGTGAGCCGGGCAGCTTGGTATCAATTACGTCTGATACAGAGGCTGCGACCCTACCTTCCGGTCCATCTGCTCCCACGGGTGGTGCATGCCCTGGTCTCCTCTCGCTTAGACTACTGTAATGCGCTCTACGTGGGGCTACCCTTGAAGACGGTCTGGAAATTACAACTGGTACAGAATGCGGCGGCACGGTTGATTAAAAACAGCCGCTGCCGGGATCATATCACCCCAGTGCTGGAAGATCTGCACTGGCTACCAGTTGTGTACCGAGCCCAATTCAAGGTGTTGGTGTTAACCTTTAAAGCCCTATACGGTGTCGGTCCAGTTTATCTAAAGGAGCGCCTCCAGCATCACCAAATATGCCGCCTGATGAGATCTGCCTCACAAGACCTTCTCTCGGTCCCACCAGTTAAGACAGCTAGGCTGGTGCGGACCAGAGAGAGGGCATTCTCAGTTGTGGCCCCCACCCTCTGGAACTCTCTGCCGTACGACCTTCGCCATGCCCCCTCCCTGGTAGGTTTCCGCCAAGGATTGAAAACTTGGTTGTTTCAGCGGGCATACAAGTCTCCTAGATAATTTTAGTTTACAGTGTATAGATGTAGGTTGGTGGATTATAATTGTTTTATATGTTAAAACTGTATTATATGTTGTATTTTTAATTATGTACGCCGCCTAGAGTGGCCGTTCATTCAGCCAGATAGGCAGCCTAAAAATAAAATTTTATTATTATTATTATTATAAAGTGAAATAAAGGCCTGGTGTGGATGTGGCCAGGGACAGCTTTGGTTTAAAATTGGGTGGGAGGTTACATGTGCCTCCTGTAGAATAAGGTGGGGCAAACACTGAAAACCAATGGTACTGTTCATAATGTTTTCCTTTTGGGAAAGAAAGGGGCTTCCCCTCCGCCCAGTGCCCACCCATCAAATCTCCTCCCTCTTCCCTTCCTCCCTCCTCCTCTCCTCCCTGCTCCTTCCCCAGGTCAGTTTCATATATCCTAAGCATCATTGTACAGGAGTAAATCCCACTAAACTCAAAAATCATGCAAATGATCAAACCTGCCCTACCCCCCTTCTCCCTCCTATCTCCTCCCTCTTGCCCCTTCCCTCCCCCTTCCTTCCCCTTCCCATCCACTTCCAATCCCCTCCTTCCCCTCCTCCTCCTCCTCCTCCTCCCCTCCACCCTCCCCCTCCTCCTCCATGGTCAGTTTTACCTATCCTGGGAGACCAGGGTTTGAATCCCCACACAGCCACACAGCTCACTGGGTGACCTTGGGCCAGTCACTGCCTCTCAGATTCAGAGGAAGGCAATGGTAAACCACCTCTGAATACCGCTTACCATGAAAACCCTATTTTTAGGGTCGCCATAAGTCAGGATCGACTTAAAAGCAGTACATTTCATTTTCAAACATGATTACACAGGAGTAAATCCCATTGAACTCAATAAGCATGCAAATGACCAAACCTCCCCTCCTCCTGCTCCTCCTGCTTGCTCCCATCCCCCTCCTCCCATCCCTATCCCCTGTGGTCAGTTTCACCTATCCTAAGCATGATTGCAGAGGAGTAAATTCCACTGAACTCAATAAGCATGCAAATGACCAATCCATTCTCAGCGAACTTGCACAGGATCCCATTTCTTACCTCCTGGATTAAAAAGCAGAAAAATTCACTAATAGGCAAAAAACCTTGCAGTTTAAGAACGTACCTATAGCCCACAAATATTTCTATCAAACTTTAAAAAGCAATCAATAAAAAGCATATTGTACTGTCTTATACATTTGTAAAAATGCAAACATAATTTAAGTTGGTCTTTCACAGTCCAATCCACTTCCTGTGTAGCTTGGAATAATTTGGTAACAATATCTCAGAGAGGAGGTCAGGTCTCCTGCTCCCCTGGTGCATTCACTATAGCTGCCCAGTTTCCCTGATTTTTAAAATTTGATAGAAATATCTGTTGGCTAAAAGTACATCTAATACTGACTGCTATGAGGCCTCAATACAGGCTTTAATCTGAGTCAGATTTACCTGTTTGTTTGTTTGTTTGGTTGGTTGGTTATTAAATTTATATCCCACCCTTCCTCCCAGCAGAAGCCCAGGGCAGCAAACAAAACACTCTAAAACATCATAAAAACAGACTTTAAAATATATTAAAACGTCTTTAAAAACATCTTTTTTAAAAAGCTTTAAAAACATCTTAAAAAGCAATTCCAGCACAGATGCAGACTGCAATGAGTTTTCTACTTAAAAGGCTTGTTGAAAGAGGAAGGTCTTCGGTAGATGCCAAAAATATAACTGAGATGGTGCCTGTCTCATATTTAAGGGGAAGGAATTCCAAAGGGTAGGTGCCACAACACTAAAGCTCTACTTCCTGTTTTTTGCAGAACAGACCTCCTGATAAGATAGTATCTCTGCAGGAGGCCCTCACCTAATGAGTGCAGTGATCAACTGGGTATATAAGGTGTAAGATGATCTTTCAGGTATTCTGGTCCCAAGCTGTACACCAAAACCAAAACCTGGAACTTAGCCTGGTAGCTAATAGGCAGCCGTCACAATTCTTTCAGCAACGGGATGATACATTGGTGATACCCTATGCCAGTGAGTAGTCACGCTGCTGCATTTTGCACCAACTGCAACTTTCAGACCAATCTCAAGGGCAGCCCCACATAGAGTGCATTACAGTAATCCAGCCTGGAGGTTACCAGTGCATGGAAACAGTGGTCAGACTGCGCCACAACACTCTTAATCACCTTTCTTAAAAAAGGGGGTATTTGTGACCAGGCAGTAGTTGTCACAAACCAATGCGTCCAAGGTGGACTTTTTCAAGAATGGTCAGATCACCACCTCTTTCAGGGTGGCTGGAACCACTCT
Source organism: Rhineura floridana (assembly GCF_030035675.1). Classification (NCBI taxonomy): domain Eukaryota; kingdom Metazoa; phylum Chordata; class Lepidosauria; order Squamata; family Rhineuridae; genus Rhineura; species Rhineura floridana. Next base: position 30,441,746 of record NC_084492.1, on the reverse strand, counting down.
TTCCCGCAACGGTGCGTTGACCACACCCTGGAACCACTCAGCAACATCCCCTCAGCAAGCTTTAATAAGCCAAGCAGGGCAAGGGTTTAGACGACATGTTGCTGGCTGCATCGTTGCAAGCACCTTGTCTATGTCATCAGGCTGCATCAGTTGAAATCGATCCCAAGAAGTTCCAGCAGAAGTTGCACTGGACATCTCACTGGGGACTACAGTAGCTATGGGCAGGGCATTGCTATGGAAGCGAGCAACTTTACTATCAAAGTGCTTTGCAAACAATTCACAGTGGTCCTCCAAAGGGTCTAGAACTCCATAGCTTTGGCTATGGGGAGGTATATAAATGTAATAAATAAATAAATATCCTGGAGTTGATGTCAACAGAACCCGACAATATGGAAAAGCTCCATCCTCCACTACTTGAGGATGCGATGGTGGCAGAGAAATTGGCCTTCTTCACTGCCTTCACCGCCATGCAGTAGGCATGGTTGTGATGTTTTACTCATACCCGATCAGCCTCATTGCATGTCTTTCACCACTTGTGGTCTAGCTGTTGTCCAGCCTGTTTAATTGCCCTTAGTTCACTGGTGTACCAAGGTGCAAACCAGGCTCCACAATGCTGGAGAGGGCTCTCAGGGCAACAGTGTTAAGAGTCCAGTGCTCCTCATTGTTCCACAGTATGACAAGGGCTTCAAAAGGGTCACCTGCTCCATCTACTGGAAACTCCCCCAGGGCATTCAGGAGTCCAGTGGATTCCATTGGTCTCTGGGGGCAGGCATCTTAATCTGTCCACCACCCCTGGAGAGGGGAATTGGAGCCTTAAATATAAACTTTACCAGGAAGTGATCTGACTATGACAATGGGGTGTGCCCTACCCTATGCATTTGGCTGGTGACAACTTGAGACAGTCCCATGGTCACCAGAGAGGCCATGAAGTCCCAATCCAGAACACTAGAGGCAGCCTCAGCATGGACATTGAAACCACCCAGGACTATTGTTCTGGGCTCCTCCAATAACACAACCAAGATGGCTTCTACCAGCTCGGTCAGAGAAGCTGCTGGGTAGCAGGGTGGACGGTACACCAGCAGCAACCCAAATTTACTGTCTCCTTGGCTCAACACAAGGTGCAGGCCCTCACAGCCAGCTCCAAGACAGAGTGGTTTCCTGATGGCAGAGATGGAACTTCTGTAAACCACAGCAATCCCTCCTCCCATCCCTGTAGCTTGTGTTGTTGTTGCACCGAGTATCCAGGTGGGCAAAGCTGGGTCAGATCAACTCCTCCACCCAGGTCTCAGTAATGCAAACCAAATCAGCACCCTCATCCATGGATGAGGGTGGTGTTATTGTGTACCGATCTGACATTAAACAACAGCATACAGAGGTCAGTGAGCACAGCAGATGGGCAATGAGCAATGCCACCCTGGGCTCCTGCTGAGAGGAAGGGTGGGATATAAATAAAATAATAAATAAATAAATAAATGAGGAACCCAGACATGGGAGGAGAGGGAGCAAGGAACAAGGTGTAGATAGCCTTGCCCTCGCCTTCTATGGTAGCTCACCACCTCCCCATGGCTATACCTCCCTCTGATCACTGAGATTGGGGTGGTATCACCCATGTCCCTCCTTACGAAGACTCCACCTAAACACCTGATATGGGCACAACATAACCTACCTGAACCAGTTATCCCAGTAGGCCTCTGGGAAAATTGGGACCAGTCAGACTCACTCAATATATTTCACACAGGGCACATCTACTACGCCCCTGCATCTCACACCAAGGGAGAACCAGCCTTCTGCCAGTTGTAGACTCTCACTCTGAAGGCATCTGGTGACTTTCTCCTATCCTATATCAGGGCTCTCACCCTGCGCAGAAACTATACATGTGCCTTACACTGCAATCCAGTGCACACTTACCTGGAAGTAAGGCCCATTGAAGCCAGTGGTGTTTACTTCTGAGTAGACATGCACTGAATTGCAGCTCTAGTCCCTCTTCACAGTACTGGGGCTCAGGTCTGGAAGATATGAAGAAATAATATTCCTTTATGCATGTACAAAGTGCTGTGCCTCACTTCTGCAGTACGTGCCCGCACAGTGATGCAAAACTGAGTTTAGAATCAGATCATATATTTGTGAGGCCATATGATATGATAGCCTTTGCATCATCTGATAGCATTCCTTCGTGATTTAGTGGGGGAAGGCAAACAGTGATATAATTACCTTTGATCATTGAAACCAACATTAAAATACCCCCTCCATTTGATTGTCTGTGTGTTTAAGAATATTTCATTACTTCAGCTTCCTTTGAAATAAGGATGTGATTTAAATTACTGGCAGAGAAATAAGTAGCAGTTGTGACATTTCGTTAGAGTTTAATTACATGAATCATAAAATATTGCTACAATTTTCCAAACTGTTAAACCTTAATTAATATGAACCCACAGGGACTGCGTCAATAGTTCAGATAATACCTTGGGATCTTTACCCCATGCAGTTGCAGTTCATATGGGTGAAGAAGAGCTTTATAATTTGCCAAGAGTGATCAATTATTGGAAACGACGCCGGACAAATTAATTTCATATAAATGAAGTTGCACAAGGTTTGAGTAATTCTTTTTAATTACCTGGATGTGATTCATTCCCCCAACCCAATTGTCTTACAGAGGAAAGTATTCTTTTTTGTCTTCCATGTAGAAATGCATTAATCTCATTACCGTGCAATATTAATATAATTTTATCACACAATCCTGAAATTGGGGGTGGGGGGGGAAGAGCAGCATTAGCAATCCATAATGAATTACAGTATTAGTGTGGTGGTATCACTCCATTAATTCCAGGACACAGACAAGTTCATCTGTAATTTACGCAGAGGTCCCAGTATTAAAATTGAGCTGAATAAGCTTGTAATTATGACATCTGTTTCTTTTCAGGTAGCTCTTTGTAAATCAGTGACAAAGGAATAACAGGTTTAAATATGTGTTAACACTCTGATAGCATATATAATTGCAATATGGCAATGTGTAATGAAGATTAAATTAGACCGTAGTGTACCTGACATATGCAAGTGCATAATTGAGCTACAGTAATTGTGGTGGGAAGAGAACATTAAAAAAAAAAAAATCCAATATTTGAATTCGGGAAAGCAAAAGCATTTTAAAGAGCAAACTGAGATGAGTTAGGTACTTCATAAAGGTGGAAAATGCCATTTTCTTCATTGTTACCGCCCTCAACCATTTGTTATCACTTGACCTGTTGCTTTTTCATTACTCTCCAGGATCTATTTAATTTTTTTGGAAGGGCATTCTGACATTTTAATGTTGCCACATGTACTTTTATTCATTGTATTTATGATTCATGTGAAGACTTCTTACTCTACTCTTCAGCCCCAAAAGGCTCCCCAAAAGTGACTTGCTCTGTTCCCTCTCATCAGGATTACTATATGAAAGACACGACACAAAAGGAATAGGGATTGGGAGGGAGGAGGGTGGAATTGAACTCAGGCACTAGTTACAAAGGTCTTAGTTACAAAGGTCTTATGGGTGCTCTTTTTACCAGACAGGAAGTAAGCAAGCTCCCTGCAGGTGCTGTTTCTTTAGCCAAGTCAAAGGCTAGGATGTTACCGGCTAAGGAGTCAGATTGGGTACCTGGTTTTGAGCCTAATATTGGTGGTCAGGAGTCCACTGATTCTGAGATTAGCTGGGAGGAGCCTGATAAAGTTTAACTCTTCATAGCACTAGGGCCCATAGAGCCTGACCCAGAACCCTCATCGGCACTTCACCCTAGACCAGAAAAAATGAGTGCCTCCTATCTTACCTCACTAGTTGAATGGCACCAGGAGTGCATCAGATAGGAGGCTGTGGAACAGAGCAGATGTACCTATCTTCAGGCCAGAGGGTTGGTCCTTTAAGAGTCTCTAGTTGTCCATCAGGTGGTAGACCTAGCAGAGGTGGACTGGAAGGAGAGTCTCAAAGGGCACACTGAGAGCTCTTCCTGAGGCTTTGACTACTGACCCACCTTCCTGCTAGTGATGGGGAGAAATTCGATACAGTTCACATTTCATGCCAAACTTATCAATTTCACACTTTCTAAAACAATACAACAACCCAAACACAGCCATCCTTCAAAATTCGCCCTCCTCCAAATTTTGTAATGCAGTTCTCCAACCAGTGTTGACAAAAATACATATATTAAGGGGAGGTGTGCATAAAAAGGAATATATTAGTGAAAATAACATACAAAATGTTTTGCGTTAGGAGAAATTGTGTGCAAAAATATGTACATTAGTCAAAATGGCAGACAAAAATGTGTTTATTTGGAAACATTAGCACAAAAATAATGAAGAATTTTCATGAGGACTTTTTTTAAAAAAAATGCAAAATGCTGCAAAAATGTGGAGAACCAAATTCAAGATTAGAAAATGAGAAATGGTGAGAATCAGAGTTGACAGATTTTTCTATTCCTACTTGCTACCTTGCTCTCTAGTCTCCTTCATGAGACCAGAACAGAATGATTGATATCCAACATTAGTTCTACTCAGAGTAACTGTAAATGTACTTTCTTCAAGTCGATTCTGACTTATGAATAGGGTTTTCATGAGGCTGAGAGGCAGTGACTGGCCCAAGGTCACCCAATGAGCTTCCTGGCTATGTGGGGATTCGAACCCTGGTCTCCCAGGCCGTAGTCCAACACCTTAACCACTACACCACCCTTGAAATTAATGGGCATGACTAACCTAGGTCACTTTCAATGGGTCTGATTAGAACTTTGTTGGCTGTAACCCAATGATTCCTCTTCACGCTTCACCAATGGTTTGCTCAATGTGCGGATTTTGAAGTGTGGCTAGGACTTGCACTTCATCTTTCATCCTCAAATTGCTCTTTCCTCCTTGGTAGATCCTCTCAGCCAGTCCAACTGCCTCTTTTCACTCAGGATAGATTTATCTTAGCTGTGATCTTTGGATGCTTTCCCCTCAGGGTTACCCATAGCGTGGATTAATATACAACAGCCAGAATGACACACATACTAGGGCTGCATTCAGACAGCAGCTTATTCCGTTTTCCCACTGTTTCCATACCTGATAATTTCCACATTTTATTTGACCTTTCACACAACTTTAAAGCCACTTCTGGAACTCTAGTGGAATCTAGTGGAAGTTTAACACTCCTTTCCATGTTAATTGCTTCCAGAAAAAAATCAATTTGCAACCCCCTTCACCCAGAAAATTGTGGGAGTAAAGTGATGAAATTTGGAGTGATATACCAGCATACGGTTCTTTCCTGCCATTTTCCTGAGGGAAACAGAAGTGTGCAAGTGCAGAAAGAGTGGGGGAGTAATAACATGCCCAATGACATTCACTGTTGTGTCGCACCACACCCACTGGTGTGAATTTAGCATGACATGATGATATATCGGTCAAAAAGCCACAGGTCCATAAGGCAACCAGTACTGCAGTGTGAAAGAAATGTTAGAAATTGGGGCAGAAGCGCTACCATTATATTCAGTTTTGTGCAATAAACCCCATGTCTGAATGTGCACACGCACATGCATGCATGCGTGCACACACTCACTCTTACTTGTTAAAGGATGTGTTTATCCCCACAGCTTGAGTAAGCAAAATAACATGCAACATTCTGAAGAGAAATGGTATCGTTTTGGTTTCATTTTATATTTCTTTGCTGTTTTTTTCTTCTTGCTGTCTTGCCTGTCTTCATTTTTCTTTCTTTCTCCTTTTCAGTGACTGGCCTTTTTACTGTGCAGCAGTCCAAATGAATCTCTCTCTCTCTCTCTCTCTCACATACACACACACACACGTCATTCCTATAAAGTCCTGGTTAATCTGCCAGCTGGCACTCTGATACGTAAGAGCAGCGCTCAACGTCAAGGTGGAACCTGGTTTGATAGGAATGCACAACATAGGAAGTGTGCAGAGTTTCACACGGCAAAGACCTGTCAATGCTCATTTGGGTTGGAGAAAGCCCTAAGAAAGCACCATTCAGCAAATAGTTTGGCATTAATTATTTACAAGTTGCCCTAGTCACATATATTTCTATCTCTTGATAATCTAGGCCCCATTACGTACACACCAAGGATGGAAAGATCTGTCAGTTTCAGTTCTCTCCATTTCTCATTTTTCCAATCTTAAATTTTCCAATCTCTACATTTCTGCAGCAATTTGTGATTTTTAATTTTTTTTAAAAAAAGTCCTCTTGAAAATTCTCCAGCATTTTCGTGTTAATTTTTCCTAATTAACACACATTTGTAGGCAGTTTTGAGTAATGCATACATTTTTGCAAGCTGTTTCTCATCATATAATGCATGTGTGTTATTTTCACTCATATATTTATTTTACTCACACTTTCCCCTAATATATGTATTTATGTAAACACTGGTTGGCGAATTGCATTGCAAAATGCAGATAATATTTTTTCAGAAAGTTCAAATTTGATAGATTCAGCTTCAAATGCAAACTGAAACAAAATTCTCGTCCATCTCTAGTACACACACACACACACTAGCTTTTCAAACTAGTTTTTGAAAGCAACTTACAATGAAACCAGACTGATAACGAAACTCGTTAAATGGGAAAGGCTAGGGATAGGCAAATCAGTCAATTTGGGTTTCTAGTTTTTCACATTTTCTCAAACTTCAGTTCTCCACATTTTCACATCGGCTTGCAAAAAAAAAAAGCCAGTGTTTTAGAAAGAACCCTGGGAACTTTAGTTGCCCCTTACAGAGCTACAATAGTCAGCACCCTTAGCAATCTACAGTTCCCAGGACTTTTGGGGAACCGTTGTGTGCCTTACATGTATGCTGTGGATGTGACCTAAGACTGGTAGGGAGGCCAGGAAGGAGACCAACAGTAGGTGGAGCTAGAGACAATGACATTATCCCATCCTCCTCCCTACTGAGTTCTATAAGGGCCACACTGAAACTAAAGTTGACAGGCAGTGCTGGACTGATTGTAGATAAGCAGGCAGGCAAGTGAGGGCTGGCTGAAGGCTGATGGAGGTTAGTGGGGTTGTGCTCCAATCATTATCAGTCTCCACTGATGGTAGGTTTCCTTCAGGAGCTTTTGAAATCAATGTGAAGTGCTCACACAGCAAGGAGTTTATGCAGCACAAGTAAAGACAACAGAAGCCATCCCGCTTTGGCTGTATGGCATGTCTAAAGAGTTGAGCGTATCACACTCTGGATGTTTCCCAGACCATTCAATAATCTGTTTGAGCCAAGAGGTTGCCTGCTGTTCTTGTTAGCTGGCTCAGCAGAATGTGAGAAGTTGTGGAGGAAAGCGTCTGATGGAACTCCTAGGTAAGAAGTAATTGAGCTTCAGACCATGAACCAAATCCCTAGCTGACATCAAGACCATAGTTCGATACAGGCCTGTGGAATTGTGCTAATGTATACCAGTTGGTAATCTGATCTCTGTTCCCTTTATAGTCAGGGAAATTTGCAAACAGTATGAATACCATCCCACCAGGAATGGTGATGTGTCATGGTAACATTACTATCCAACCCCACAGTGAGTGGCGTGGCTGAGGAAGGAGGAGCCACCATGGACCCATCAACTTAGGGTATGCCTTAGAATAGTGGATCCCAAACTTTTTCCCCTCATGGACCACTTGGAAATTGCTGATGGTCTTGATGGACTGCTTAAAGATTTTTCTGCCTGTTGTGGTAATTGTATGTGGTGCTCTAGATGCTGTATGAATTTTAATTGTATTTGTATTGTTTCTTTTAATTCTTGTATTTTAACATATTGCAATTTGCATTCCATAAAATGGATACACAAAATGCAATGTAAGAAACAAAAGAAACCATACATGTATAATTAAAAAGCAATATGAATATTAAACCCATAAATGCCACAGACCACCTGAATGAAGCTCATAGACCACTGGTGGTCCATGAATAGGGCCAGTGCCAGGCATGCTGGGACCCTTGGGCACCAGCCTGCCTGGACCTCCAGTGCACAACCCCTCCATACAGTCAACGTGGGGCTAATAAACCTGCCTGCATGTCACCTACCTCTATCATCCCTGTAAATGATGTGCGCACTGTGCGTGCATACCTGCCATCAACCAAGATGGTAGCAGGAGCGTCAGCCCCTTAGGGAAGCCTCCACCGCCATCTTAGTTCAAGGCAGGCATGTGTGCATTCCTGCCATCAACCAAGATGGCAGTGAGGTCATTAGCCCTTTAGGGAAGCCTCTGCCACAATCTTCATTGATGACAGGCATGCACACAAAGCGTGCATGTCATTCACAGGGATGGGAGAGGTAGGTGGGGTGTGTGTGCATGCTTATTGAAGCCCTCACTGGCTGTACTGGGGGGAGGTGCCTAGGAGCTCCCTCCCTGCGATCTGTGGCAGAGTCAGGAACAGACACTGCCACAGATTGCAGAATGGGAGCACTACCCTCCCACCCTAAGGAGGGGCTCCTCAGTGCCCCCTCTGGGCCACAGGGGTCCTCAGCCAGGGCCTGACCTGGCCACCCCCTGGTGCCAGCCCTGTCCATGAACCACAGTTTGGAAAATCCTGCATTAGAATATATTCCATCATCCTCTACAATTTACTCCTCTGGCCATTGTGTTCCAATGTGTAAAGGGTTCCCTGAAGGTAGAAACATAAACCAAAAACAAATCAGCACTGTATCTAGGGTGGGGATGTGTGAATGTGTCAGTTTTGGTTTCTCTCAGTTTCTGATTTTTCCAATCTTAACTTCAGTTCTCCACATTCTACATCATTTTGAAAATTAGTTAGCACTGAGACAAATGTCTGCTGATATACACATTTTGTATCAGTTTTTATATTAATAATGCATTTTTGTATGCCATTTTCATCCTTTACACATATGCATTTTTATGCACTCTTGCACTAGTATATGCATTTTTGTATACATTACTAGGCTGGGGAATTGCATTCCAAAATTCAAAAAAGTGTGAATTTTGAAAGATGGCTGTGTTTCTGTTTTTGTATTGTTTTGGAAAGTGTGAATGCGTAGGTTTGCCTTCAAATTAGAACTGAATCCAATTTCTCTTCCATCTCTAATCCTGGACTAGGTGATAGGGTAGTGACAGCCTTTTTTGAGCTTTATAAGACTACTTTCTTGCCCCAGCTGCTGTATGGGGCCTCTGTTTGGGCACTCTCAAATATTGCAGCTTGGGATTCATAACAATATAAGATCCTGACAAGAGCTCTGGGTGTTTCCAGATCTACTCCTAAGGAAGTTGTGTGTTTGGAGACAGCATGTTCATAAAAACTTTAGCTCAGAAAACAGCCATTTATTATTTGCTTAAGATAATCTTTTCAGACTTAAGAATTTGATATCACACACCCCCATTGCTGGTTTTAGAGACAATACCTTTTTAAATAAAATTGATTTTTTATCAGCAGGAACAGATTTCTATGTTATATTGGGTTAAAACAATTAAGAGAGGAGGAAAGTTGCTATTTCCTCTGGTGATAGTTTATTGTTATGGGCTTGGGGGTTGAGAGAGATTATTTCTTTGGGTCCCCTTCAGGCTTGTAACCTTGAATCTGGAAATGGCATCAGCAGAGGAAGAAACCCATTCCACTCATCAGACTAGTTTTCTTTGTTAATATAATAATTTAGCCAAGTCAGCCTGTGGATTAATGGATTTACTGAGTGATCAGTCTGCATATCCAAAGGAATGGGGACAAGACAGACCCTGTTGCTAATGGAACTCTTGTCAGGAGAAAGGCCCTTCCCCCCCCATCCTAGAGCCAAGGAGAGACTTGTGTCTCTTAGTCTCATATTGGGGTGAAGCTGGGAAGACACACAGAGAAGCCTGCTCTCTGCAGCATGGCTTTGGGGTGCCTTCCTACAAGCCTGATGGAAAAGCAAGATCTATTGGACTGTTAATGCTGGGAACCCCTTCATCTTAAGCTCAGGTTGTGAATATGTATAAATAAACCATATATCCTATAAGACACCATAGTCTTTGCTGACCTTTTCCCCAAGGAAACCAAACCCTGGGTAAGCACAGGAACCCCTGAAAGTCTTGTCCTGCTTGCACCGCTTGGAGATTGGGGTGGCATGCAACATAATGTTCCTGAGTCACTTTAATTAATCTAATTTAAATAATTAATCTTTGCTCTATTTTAGTATGCTTGTATAACTGATTTATCTTATTCTTTTTTAATCTCTGTTTTTAATCTGTCTTTTTTCTTTTCTTTATGTGTCTTTTTGATGTACACACAAAAAGCTTTGTTGGCTATGTGCAATAAAATGAACTGAATCTAATCCTGGAGAGCATCCTGTAATAACAGTGAATAAGCAAATGGCAGCAGTCTCTGGACATTTACATGTCTTTATGTGCTTGTGTGTTTCTTTGTCAGTTAGATATGTAAAGTCTGCTTCATTTTTTAACATCCCCCAAATCAGAAATTGTGGCAGAGTGGAGGCTGCAGCTTCATGAGTAATAACTGCTGCATGTTAGAAAATGAAATGCCCATATAAGCCCTTAGTGGAGCAGAGGGGGGGGGGTGTAGAAATATGGAATCACAGAGAAGAGAGAAAAGCAAGAAAACAGGTTGTAGCATTATGGAAAGGAAAACCTGGCCATTACAAATGCCAACACAAAGCCCTATTATATGAGAGTATATAACCGAGCTTAATCAAGGCATTTAAAGGGGCTCACGGGAGTATTAAATTCGGGCTAAGAAAAATGGTAATTGATGGTATTGACAGAAGCTATTATTATGTTATAAATGCTGAATATATGTATATAATATGCTGCAGAGACCACTTAAAAGGGGAGGGAATCATTCTGATAGAGGTGTTTATTTTCAGATAATCAGCTGATCCCTCCCCCTCCAACACACACAGGAGAAGAGAGTCAGGAAGGAGACAGAAAGAGAGAGAGAGACTGCTTGGGTGCTGGAGAATTCCAACAAAAATGGAAATGGGTGTGGTAATTGCTGAACTTCATTATTTGTCTGGTGTCCAGAGTGGAAACCAATCTAGCAAATATGATCAGTATTCGCTGTTGCTGTTGCTTTCAGTCCACAAACAATAAGTAACTGATTACATTCCCCTAGCCCTTTGCATTGTGTTTCCTTTGAACTGAAATGAATGGGGTGAAATAACGTAATGACAACATAAATTAGAGTTCTACATCGGTGTAAACATGTTTAGTTTTGTGCTTCACAGCCTATTGCATTGCTTTCCATGGGAATTACAGACTTATCCAATGCATGTTGACTTGGAAATAAGTCTTACTGGGTGAAACGGGGCTTACTCACACATATGTGCGCAGGATTGAAACCTTGCCTCACAATCCTATGCATGTTTAAGTTGATATAAGTGTCTCTGTGTTCAGTGAGATTTACTCCCAGATAAGTGAGTATAGGATTGCAAGCTAAGGCTGCAATCCAATACATACTTACCTGGGAGTAAGTCCCACTGAACCCAACTGAGCTTACTTCTGAGTAGACATGCACTGAATTGTGGCCTAACTCATGTCAGTTTTTTTAGATTGTGTCCAGACTGTGGCCTGGCAAAGGGCTCAGACATTAAGGTGTTGTTTTTTGTGATCCATATTTTGGAGGGTTTTTTTTGTTTTTTTGAGGCAAGAAAGTCTTACAGTTGGCAAGACATGATCAGGATGGATTCTTGGGTTCCCACATTAATGCTGGCATTTCTTTCAGCAAGTTCAATCCTTAATTTGGTAAACTCATTGAAAGCAACCTCTCTCGTGGGAGGTCCAAGCTGTGATTTGCTTTGTAGGAACTGATTGATAAAAACAGCCTGGGAGATGAAAAAAGCAAGAGAGGGAGGGAACAAAAGGGTGATGAAATTTGAACCCTGGTCTCCCAGGTCCCAGTCTGACACTCTAACTACTACCCCACACTGGAACACAGTGGCATATGCTTTGCCACTGAGTTAGAGCCTTCCTCTTTTGTTACAAAAAAGCCAGCAGAGCTTGGAAAAGTTACTTTTTTGAACTACAACTCCCATCAGCCCAATCCAGTGGTCATAGTGGCTGGGGCTGATGGGAGTTGTAGTTCAAAAAAGTAACTTTTCCAAGCTCTGAAAGCCAGGTATAGTATGCTGGAATAAGAATGTAAGAAGAGCCTTGCTGGATCAGACCAATGGTCCACCTAGTCTCACATCCTGCCTAACCCCATGCCTGTGGGAAGCCCATGAGCAGAGACTAATGGCAATAAGCCTTCCTTGCTGCTGCCTCCTAGCAACTGGTATCCACATGGACACTGCCTATGAACCTAGAGTTGCCATTTAACTAATAGCCATCGAGAGAGAACTATCCTTCCTGGATGTGTCTAATCCTCCTTTAAACCTAATGACCCTCACCACATCTTGTGTCATGGACTTCCAGCAATTAATTATTATATCTCTAGGCAAGGGATGTGGGATGGCTGGATGGTGTTGGACTCCAGTTCCCATCAGCTGTTAGCCAGTATGGCCAATGGTCGGGGATTATGGAAGCTGGAGTCCAGCATTATCTGGAGGGCTGCAGGTTCCCCATTTGTGCTAGGACACCCCAGATGTAAAGGATGTGCATGAAGGGAGAAGCTTCAGCTATTGAATATCTGCTAAAAGGCATGGGAGCCTTGCCCCTCCAAAATGTTGGCAACCCTTTTCTCAAAGTAATCAAAAGTAATCTTGTTAGGCAAAACTGGGTGTTTTTATGTCTCCCCAGTTGGCAGATGTTTGGGAGAGCCTTTGTATATCTCCTGGTAAACTTGAGCTGTGCTGCAGGTGTTTTTAGTTTATCACAGAGAGGAAATGACTTTTTTTACACCTAATTTAATCTGAAGCTATTCACCGTTTTGAAATGCACAGTAACAGTGACCTTTGTAATGACTAACACATTGCAGGTGGTCCAATTGGCAGCCCAGTGGTTAATGTTTGCTATCAGAGGGGGGGGGAGAATTAAGTGTTCACCCCGATCCTGTTGTCTTCCATATCTAGTTTTGAAACAACAGCTGGTACAAAAAACAAAACAACCTAACCCACAATTAAAGAGCTTCTCAAAACTTGCCATTGATTTTTTTCACAAGGACCCCTATTCTTTTCAATTCTTTCAATTTTTTTTCCAATGGACAAATCATAAATCTTAATGCATGTTACAATTCAAATATATATATTAAGTTTCAAATTATGGGTCAAATCCTTCAAGTCCCTTCTCAGAAAAAAAAGACCCCCCCTTTCCAAAGCGCTCTTTCAATTCATTCATTGAATGAACACCTGATCATTTCTGCATGGTGCAGAAAAAGTGGATAGTGAAAAGTTGTTTTTCTCCCTCTCCCATAATGCTAGAACTTGTAGAAGCCAATGAAAGTGAATGTTGGAAGATTCAGGACAGACAATAGAAAGTACTTCTTCACACAGCACATTGTCTAGACCAGCCTTTCCCAACCAGTGTGCCTCCAGATGTTGTTGGACCACAACTCCCATCAGCCTCAGCCAGCATTGCCAATGGTCAGGAAAGATGGGGATTGTGGTCCAACAACATCTGGAGGCACACTGGTTGGGAAAGGCTGGTCTAGACTATGGAATTCACTCCCACAAGAGGCAGTGATGGCCACCACCTTGGATGGCTTAGACAAATACCTGGAGGATAAGGCTATCCATGGCTACTAACCACGATGGCTGTGTTCAGCTTCCTCTGTCGGAGACAGTATGCCCCTGTATACCAGTTGCTGGGGATCACAAGTGGGGAGAGTGTAAATGCATTCAGGTCCTTTTATCAGGCTTCCCAGAGGCATCTGGTTGGCCACTGTGAGAACAGGATGCTGGACTAGATGGGCCATTGGATTGATCCAGCAGGGCTCTTCGTATGGTGCTCTACTGACGCCCAAAATTGTGTAACATTTTTGTCTTGTTTAAAGGCATGTGGCACGAAACCATGTGCTCCAATTGTCCCTATTTAACCGGTAGGAATCCTTATTTTTCTGGTCCTTGTCCCTGGTAAATCACTAACTGTGACCCTATCTGCACACAACACTTGTGCCCTGGGTTTACTTCTGAGCAATGCACTTTATATGGGGATGACTTTGGATATGGTTTGGAAGCTTCAGCTAGTGAAAAATGCATAAACTGTATTGACTTTCTACTTGCTTCCAAGCCAATTCAAAAGGCTCATGCTAACTTTTAAAGCCCTAAATGGTTTGGGGCCAAATTACTTAAAGGACCACTCACATCCATATGAACCATTAAGATCAGCCACAGAGGCCCTGTTTGTATACCTGCAAATACGGGAGCTAGAATGGTGAGCACTAGAGACAGGGCCTCCTTCATTGTGGCACCATATCTGTGCTTCTGCTGAAAGGGATGATTGGCTCCCTCTCTTTTTTCTTTTAGGGAAGTGGCCACTTACACATTGCCAAAAAATACAAAATGCATCAACCCTGCCCCCCCCAAATAAAGAGGACAGGAATTTCATAAAAATTGCACATGCTAGTAGATGCACGTTAAGAAATAATTACTAGAATTTATCTACAAATATAATGGATCTCACCACAGTGGGAAGATTATGACAAGGTGAACTGTTTGACTGCTCAGTTCGCTGTCCAAGTGCTAAATGATCTCCCATCTTATCTTGTAGCAGAAGTAATAGTAGTAGTATTCATTTATTATTGAATTTATATCCCACCTTTCCTCCTGAAGGAACCGAGAGCAGCAAACATAAACAGAACCATTTAACAACAAGAAGAAAAACATACTAAAAACAGTTAAAATATTCTAAAGTGTAAGTTCTGGACACTTCACTTTAAAAGGAATTCAGACCAACTGGAACAGGTTCAAAGGAGGGCAACAAGGATGATCAGGGGACTGGAAACAAAGCCCTATGAGGAGAGACTGAAAGAACTGGGCATGTTAGCCTTGAGAAGAGAAGACAGAGGGGAGATATGATAGCACTCTTCAAGTACTTGAAAGGTTGTCACATAGAGGAGGGCCAGGATCTCTCCACAATCATCCCAAAATGCAGGATACTGAATAATGGGCTCAAGTTACAGGAAGCCAGATTTCAGCTGAACGTCAGGAAAAACTTCCTGTAAGAGTGGTATGACAAGGGAACCAATTACCTAAGGAAGTGGTGAGCTCTCCAACAGTGGAGGCATTCAAGAAGCAGCTGGACAGCCACCTGTCGGATATGCTTTTACTTGGATTTCTGCATTGAGCAGGGGGTTGGACTCAGTGGCCTTATAGGCCCCTTCCAACTATTCTGTTCTATTCTATTCTAAATCACAATCAAAAATATTATAAAAACAGTTAAGAATATTCTAAAACATAGCTAATAACATTCTTTCTTTCATCCGTGATCTTCAGGTTGCCAGGAACAGTCCTCTTCAGCCATTAAATGCCTGGGTAAACAGGAACATTTTCAAATTCCCCCTGAAAGTGAATAGTGATGGACACAGACACAGTTCACTGGGGAGGGCATTCCAGAAATAGGGAGCCACCACTGAAAAAGCCCTGTCACAGATCATTACCAACTGAGCAGTGCTCAGAGAGAAATCACCTGCCTAATTCACATTTCCTGAATTGATACACATACAGGATTGCAATGATCCTTCAAAATTTGCACTTCTCCAGATTTTGCAATGAAGCTGTCCAACCAAACAATATGTACACAAATGCATATGTTAGGGGTGTCTGTGCACAAATATGCATATATCTGTGCAAATAACATACAAAAACGTACTCTGTTAGGGAAATGGCTTGCAAAAATGTGTATGCAAGGCAAAATTGCATTAAAATGTGTATATATGAGGAGAAATGCACACCAAAATGCTAATGAATTTTAAGTGCCAGCCCCTCCAGTTGATCCTGGAAGTGTTCACGCTATCGGTGATGGATTTTAAACAAAACTGGTGTTGTATGCAAAACTCTTTTACAGCTTCCAGCTTCCACATTTAATGAGTGTAATAACGATACAAGAATTAATGTTATTTAATTAATTTAATTAAGAATTAATTAATGTTATTTGCTATTTAACTTAATTTTTTGTATAATGTATTGCTTTATGGATGTATTGCCTTGCTGATGCATTTTTATATTTGTGTTTACTTTTTCTGTAAGCCACCTTGAGGGCTGTTTGGCCGAAAGGCGGGGTATAAATAAACATTAACATAACATAACATTAACAATGAATTTTTGTGAAGCCTTCTTAAAAAAAAATAATCAGAATTGGATGTGGAAATGTAGAGAACTGAAGACTGGAAAAATGAGAAACTGAGAGAAACCAAAATGGATGGATTCGTCCATCCCTAGTTCATAGCCCTCCTCCACATGACCCCCTCCTTTTGTGTCTTACTGGGCTAGAGCTTTTGAAAAGCACTTCTTAGTCCTCAGATACACCCAAGTGGGATTTTATTGCCTTGAAATTAAAGCTTTTGAAGTTTCTTCCTCTCTGAGACACAGGAGATACTTTACATCAAAGTGAAGATATCCTGCTGACTAGTAATTAGGCTGGCTTAATGTTACCCAGTCTCCACCCATTTACAAGGCTGACTTTTTTTCTTTCTTCAGCATGCATTTAGTTTCCATCAGCAACTTCAGTGCAGAATTATATCATATTTTCCTGGTATATAAATTTGGGGACAATTGTGGCTCATCTTTTAAGGAGATGAGGGCATCATCTATACCTCTGACTAAAATATTTTTTTTCTAAATCACAAGGAAGACAATAACCCGACAGTTTAAATCCCATAAGTCTCAGTTTATTCAATGAAGCACAATGCTGATTGCACACACACACACACACACACACACACACACACACAAATACACAATGGATAGATAGATATGGTTGTATCCATTGTAGCACTAAATTAAAGTCACTTAGTGTTATACTTTTCCACTGGTGAAATGCTTTGTGTCAGTGGAACATTGTTGCACAAGAGAATGCACAGGCAAGTTGCTGGTAACTTTATTGCACAATAGATTGCACAATCTGTTGCACAATAAGTTTCTGTTTGTGCAGCTGTTGCATTAGATTCCTCTGTTCCACAGCCTTAAAACCCACCTGTCTGCTAGTGCAACAGGCCTTGTGGACAGAGAATGTTAGTTAGTTAGTTAGTTAGTTAGTTAGTTAGTTAGTTAGTTAGATAGATAGATAGATAGATAGATAGATAGATAGATAGATAGATAGATAGATAGATAGATAGATAGATAGATAGATAGATAGATAGATAGATAGATAGGGCAGATTTACTAAAACACCCTATAAAGATTGTTTCTGTCCTTGCGGTGAAGACGCAGTTGAGAACAATGCGCATGTGTTGCTTCATTGCTCTCTCTATAAGACCTTAAGGCAACAGCTAATTATTCCCTTACTGGCCCCTTTCTCGCATGAACCTGAATATTTCTGGCTGGAATACCTCCTAGGTGATACATCTCCAAAAATCACTTCACAAGTAGCAAAGTTTACCGTGGCTACTCAAAATTTAAGGTGCAATACTCTAAAAAGTTCTTTTAACTTAAATAGTGCAATACAATAAATCTTAAATTGGATAAACTGATGTCATCCTAACTTTCTGAGATGAATATCACTATACAGCTGAAACTCATGCTCGAACTATAGGAATGTCAATTAGAAATGCACAATTTTGATATCTCTGTATTTATCTTAAACTTATATTTTATTTAATTGTCTTAAAGTGTCATATAATATTTATTTGCCATGTACCACACGGTTTGATTTTATTATGTCTCTATGCTGACCATTTGGTTGAATAAACTGTGATTGAGATAGATAGATAGATAGATGATAGATAGATAGATAGATGATAGATAGATAGATAGATAGATAGATAGTCTGCTAAGCTATTCCTATTCTCATACCAGTGATTGCTACTCAATTTCCTGCCCCACTTCCCATATACATTGCTACTCCAGGCTTTATTCTAGAATTCCTTCAAAGCTTTTTAAGCTGAATTATTTTTGTGGGGAGAGCATGGGACAGGCATAAGTGGGAAGAGAAAACTAATGTATTTTCAGGGGGGGAAAGAGAACTCTGGAAAATTTTCATAGGGGATAGGGCCTTACCAATAAAGGGGGAGGCAGCAGAGTCATTTTAAAGTTTTTAACAACCTTTTGCAGAAATTGTCTGTGTGGAGTGGAGGAGCAGCACTAGTCAACAGCCACCATGTTCCCCCACAATGCCTCAGTTTCAATTATGGTACTGCAAAACAGTTGTTTAGCAGGGACCGGGATCAGAAAATAAAGTTTTGCCCTGCTAAATAGGAGCTTATGTACTATGCATGCACATGCATACCATCAACCAAGATGGTGGCAGGGGCAGCAGCCCCTTAGGGAAGCCTCTGCCATAATCTTGGTTGATGGCAGGCACGTGTGAGCAGCATGCACAGCATTCACAGCAATGGGAGAGATAAATGGGGAGGGCATAAGGGTTTACTGAAGCCCAGGTGACCTATATAGGGGTTGCTTGGGAGCTCCCTCTCTGCAATCTGCAGCAGGGTCAGGAGTTGATGTTGCTGTGGATTGTGGATTGGGAGCATTACCTTCCTACCCTCAGGAGGGGCCCTTCAGGGGCCATCTGGGCCACAGGGGCCCTCGGCCAGGGCCCAACCTGGCCACCCTCTGGTGGCGGCCATGGTTATGGATACCCTGCCAAGACTCATGAAGGTACAAAGTACCCAGGCTCCAAATCTGTACCTTGTGACTCAGGTTCACCTTCTCTAGCTCCCTGCTCTCCAACCATGGAATACTTAAAGGTTTCAGACAGCCCTTGCTGTCCTACAAACAGGCTGTGCCTCGTCTTCAGTCCTGCTGCCCATCTGTAGACTGCAGCTGCTATTGCCATCCTAAGGTGGCCATTTGATGCCTTTAAGAACTGCAGCGATTCATTAAGCTACATATTCCCCATCATAACATGTCATTGCACAGAACAAGGTAGTGCATCAAGCAAGCCGGCTAGATGAATGGCTCTTTCCCCTGAGATACTGCTTTGCTACAAGCTGAAAAAATATTTCTGTATTCAGGAGCACTCAATAATGGAAGCCACCACCCCCCACAGTCCAGACACAGGCATAAGTGTAAGAACTAGCACAAGTAAGAACTAGTGCAAGGCCAAACTTTCAACAGGGTAAAAGTTTGGCCCAAATTGGGGGAAGACCTCTCTTTTTTTAAAAATGGGGGTTCTCCTCTTTCTTTCTTTCTTTCTTTCTTTTTAAAGGGGGGAGCTCCTCATTGGTACGATGATCATTTCCATCCTCTCAGAACAATATTGCATCACCATGGAACACCATTCCAAGACACTGGGGGTAGGGGCAGCCACAAAGATAGCCATGAAAAGCCCCCACTGAAATCAGGGACATAGGAAGCTGCCTTATACCACATCAGGCCTAGCTCAGTCATTCTAGCTTGGTATTGTAGTCACTTGCTAGCAGCTGCTCTTCCTGGTTTCAGAGAGGACCCTTTCCCATCCCTCCCTTTAAACATCACAGATTGAACCTAGGATGTTTTTCCTGCAAAGCATGTGCTCTGCCACAGAGCGGTGGCCTTTCCACGGTTAGCCCCCCAAAGAACAGTCCCTTTCTGTGGTGCACAAATGGGACTGGGAAAGTGAAGAGGGGCATTTCATTCTTCGTTTAGTCTTAATGAGAGCTGGGGCTCAAGATGACGATCAGCAGCCAGTGAATTTGCTCTCTTCAAAGTTTTATTAATGGACTAGATTTGCAGTTCAAACCTCCTTCCAACAAGCAAGCAGAAAACAGAGTGATGAAGTACACCCGGATCTTTTCTAAAGCCTCCCAGGGTGAATTCAAATACTCCTAAGTGCCTCGATGGGAAACTCAGCAGGCATTTATTGAGGATTTTAAATTTTATTATTATTTTTTAAAAAAAGGTTAGTCAATTTTTATTTTTCTCTCCATCTCCTCAGCCCTTCACAGGCTACACAACACGGGCTAAATTGTTCAGACTCACATAGCAGCTAGGGCTGAGCAGCTGAAATAGCTCGGTGTGTTGACCTCTTTACCTCTTGTATATAAGTCAAGCGTAGGCAACAAGAAGGGTTTCTCTAACATTTTCTCTTCAGCTTGCTGCAATTTAGAGAAAGAGGAGAGAGAGAGAGAGAAACCTCCTACCTAGTGAATAAGATTTCTCTCAGGGATGAAGAATCTGTGGCCCTCCAGATGTTGCTGGACTACATCTCCCATCCCCCCTGACCATTTACCATACTGGCTGGGGCTGAAGGAAGTTGGAGTCCAACAACATGGAGGGTCACAGGTTCCCTCACTACTGAGGCTCTATGGCAGAGCATCTGGTTTGCATGCAGAGGGTACCAACATCTCCAGGTAGGGCTAGAAGAGACTTCTGCCTGAAATCCTGGAGACCTGCTGCCTGTCAAAGTAGGCAATACTGAGCTAGATGGACCAATGTCCTCCTCTCTGAGATATTGTACTGCCCTACAAATGTGTAAAAATACAAACACCATATGGGTTGGTCTTTCGCAGTCCAATCCACTTTCCCTAGGATATGCATACTTTACCCAAGTATGTGCACATTTGTACACATTACTTGGCCAGAGAACTACCTTGCAAAATTTAAAGAAATATGAATTTTGAAAGATGGTTGTGTGTTTGTTTGGAAAGTGAAAATTAGGTAGGCTCTCCTTTTATTAAAATTTAATCAAATTCCCTCCCCCCATCTCTACTTCTCAGTAAACATGCATACAATCTCACTGTGGGATCCTACATAAGAACAGCCCTGCTGATCAGACCAAATGCACATCTTAATTCAGCATCCTGTTCTCACAGTGGCCAACCACATGTGTATGGGGAGCCCACGTTCAGAATCGATCTCCCCATTTGTGATTTCCAGCATCCTGCTTACTCAGTTTGTGCATGCATTAACCAGCAGTAATATATGTGATCCAGACCTATCCTTTCCCTGCTTCATACTAAACATCTCATCCTCTAAATCTGCTTGGTTTTAATAAACACTATTCAAATGTTAGCCTTCGTATGTACTGTGCTGTCAGCTAAGTACCTGTTGCCAATCCTATGGATCCCCTTAGAATGTGTTGTATTCATTTGTGTACATGATAGCTTAACAGGTAGGCATATCTTTATTCAGAACTAGGGATGGAAATATGTATCAATGTTGGTTCTCTCAGGTTCTCATTTTCCCAATCTTAAATTCAGTTCTCCATATTTCTACAGCAATTTGAGTATTTTTTTTAAAAAAATGTCCTCATGCAACTTGTCCAGCATTTTTGATAAATTTGGCTTGAAATGTGAAATGAATCAAAATTCTTGCCCAACCTTATTGAGAACCATTACCTACTTGGCACAACTTGTAAAGTATGATTTTTAAAACCAGCTCCTTACATACTGTATAAGTCCTATGAAACCTTTATGAATTTAGCAGTTCAAAATGTATAAGACATTAAGACCAGAAGCTGTAGAAAACTTCATGAATGTCTATAAATCAAGCTCTGCCTGCAATTGATCTCTCATAGAGTTAGTTTTTAAATCATCTTTTTAACACCTTGTAAACATACAAACATATCTGTGCCCAAGGGAAACTTTAATATGTTTTTCATCCATATTTTAATTTCATTTCAAAAGTGCTGGCTGCATAAAAACTAAGCCAACTCACAAAAAACTCATTGATTTCCTCTGGATAAAACCCATCTGTCCAAACTAATTTAGAACCTTTTTGGGTCCCCCCCCCCTTTCAAAGCTGTAAAGTTAGTCATGCAACACTGAGATCATTATGGACATCCTGTACTGTAGGAACTCTGGTGTAATTTTAAGAAGGTTCATTTTGTTATATTTACTGTATTTAAATACAGCGCTACTTTTTCTCTCTCTCCAAAAAATGAGGAACAAAAGCTTCACTGTGGAACTGCATTGAAAGAAAACGAGAAACTGTGAAAAGTGAGATTGGTTCTTTTCCTTGTGATTAATACACCTTTCTGCCAAAATTGAAACTTCTTAACTGAGCTCATTTAATACAAAGTAAATGAATTCTGCCCTTTTGGATTTGATCTGCTGGCTAAGCTCTATAGATAAGGGTCTAACAGTGAGTTGCTTTCATTCCAAACAAAGGATGTTTTCATAGAAAGGTCAGAGCAAAGGTCTTTTATATTGTGATAGCAGGAAAAGGAAATGGCATATTAATGGCAATTCATGCCATGGTGGTCCATTGAATATGGTGAAACACTCTTCTTGCTCCCAAAAAAAGAAGATTCTGTAGGATGTTTTTTTAAAAGTATTCTCCAAGAGACTGCTTTATTTGCAACAAAATATCTTTCATCACACTTTGACAGGACAAATTCTCTCTCTCTATTTTACAGTGACTAACAAAATAGAGATATTAAAGTATTATAGAAAAATGTATTGGTGTCTTCCTTTCGCTGCCCTGATGTGAAGCTGAAGAAAACTGAAGCAGAAATATTTTCAATTAGAATTTAGCATCTCTGCTTAAACTGTTACATATATGGTTTTAGTGATCAATTGCACGCTTCTAAGATCAAGAGCAAACTTGTCTGAAGTTTGAGGTCTTTAAAACTGTGTGTGTGTATCTATATGCATGCCATATTATTTTTCTATGAAAAAGAGAAGCATATTTGATAGCACCCTGAGTCTATTTATTTATTTATTTAAAGGAAGGAAGGAAGGGAGGAAGGAAGGAAGGAAGGAAGATTGCCTCCTTCTCTACAGATTCTCTCAGGTGATGAGCTCAGCAGAAGAGGCTCTTTTGCTAGGTCCACCACACTCAGAAGTTCAGGTGATAGAGGCACAGGAGAGGGCATTCTCAGTAGCAACCTCTAAGTTGTGGAACTCCCTCCCCAGCGAGGTGTATCTGGCAACCTCACTGTACAACTTTAGGCAAATGCTGAAGATGCACCTCTTTACCCTGACCTTTGACACCTTAGACATACCCTATTTTGTGATTCTGGTTGTTCTAACCTGCTCTGGGACCTCTAGGTAAAGTACTAACGCTAATAATGTAACAAGCTACATCATCAGTTGCTAAGTTGTGAAAGCAAGGTAGGAAAAGTTAGTTAAAACCTGATCAACAGGAAACATTCAGAAAGTTCTTCAAAGAGTTTATATAATGTGTAAAGAAACCATCAACTCTGTTGGGCCTCGGAATAATGCCATCACATTTACTGTCCGACTATCCCATGTTTCTTGTGTCCACATGATTTGATTTTCTGTTCTTATGACACAATAAAGGGTACACAAACAAGGTGTGTTCTTTTTCAGCACTTCATTTTTGTTTACGGTGGCAATGAGAATACACATTGGCTTGTATCCAATGTAGTGCTAATTTAAAGTAACATAGTCGTATATTTGTTGCGCTGGTGAAATGTTTTGCACCAGCAGAAATAGGATGCTTTAGCAGGTTGCTGGTAAATTTGTTGCCCAATAGAATGCACAGTCTGTTGGACAATGAGTTTCTGCTATTGCAGCTTTTGCATTGGATTCCACTGCTGAGCAACATTAAAACTCACCCATCCACTAGCCCAAGAGCCCTTGTGCTAGCTGACAGATAACTCTGTATACAGAACGTTGTTCATCACAGTTAAGAGCTTCATGACTTGACATAGAAAATGTTCTTTCTGCTTCTCCATTTCTCCTTCCTCATTATCAAATATTCTTCCATTGCTCATTTAACATCATTTCTGGATCTAATTTATGGTGCTGGTGCTAATGGCTTGGGACCTACATACATAAAGGGAACCAGCTCTTGTATCATCCTGCCCATGTACTGAGGACATTTTCTAATGCTTTTCTCTGGAAGAGGCCCACCATCCAAAATGAGGTGAGTAGCAGCCATGACTCCCTATTTTAGGAACTCCGCTCCCTCCAAAGAGGCCTCTTATCATTTAGGTGCCAGGCTATGGCATTTTTGTTCACGCTAGTTGGTTTTAGTTGAACTTTGTATCTTGCTCTTTTATTGCAGTTTTACAGCACAATCCCATGATAAATACACGTCTAATTCAAAAGTTACCCCCACTGAATTCAGTGGAGTTTAATCCTGGCAAAGTGGGATTGTAGCCTAGTGTCTTGACATGTTTCTGCATAGCTATAAAAATATACAGGGTGGTATACAATTTTTGAGGAACACAATTGCATGCCCAAGGCCTTCCAAGATGAGGGAAAGAGCAGTGATAACATTGCCCCTTCATTGTGTTGGATGATCTCCTGGTGTAAGCTGAAACCAGAGCTTGGAAAAGTTACGTTTTTGAATGACAACTCCCATCAGCCCCAGCCAGCATGGCCACTGGATTGGGCTGATGGGAGTTGTAGTTCAAAAAAGTAACTTTTCCAAGCTCTGGCTGAAACCTAGATGGCTTAGGAGTCACCTCTGTAGGTGTCTTAGGCCTCACATATATGCCTCTGGTACCATAGTAGGGATATTTCTGAGTCATGCTATGTTTAACCCACATGTCTGAAGGCTTCGCACTATGGGCCTCACAGTTTGGGCTGTTCTCTCACTTCCTCATGGAATCTCTTTGCAACTCTTGCCATATCATAGCAACAGAAGAAATTGCCTTATGGAAAGTTAGATCGTTGATGAATTTTGCCCATTGTTGTCTATGCCAGGATAGGAGAACCTGTAGCCCTTTAGGTGTTGTTGGATTCCACCTCCCATCATCACAGCCGTCATGGTCGATGGTCAAAAATCATGGGAATTGAGTCCAACAAGATCTGAAGGGCCACAGGGTCCCCATCACTGGTCTGTAGGAGACTGGTTGACTCAAATTGCTCTTTCATGGCTCCAATGCACTTCACAGGGGTTTGTGCAGGAGAAAGTCCTGCTACACTGATGCTGCCTTATACCAAATGCCTTATAACACTGGCCCATTTTGCTCTGTATTGTCTGCACTGATGAACAGTGGATCTCTAGGAGTTCAGACAGGAGTCTTAACTAAGCCTACCTGGAGATGCCAGGAGTTGAAATCTTCTGCATGTAAGACAGATGTACTGAGGTACGACCCTTCTACTGAATGTTGTTAGTGGTTATTGAGCTTACAGTTGCGTTATATTTATTTATTTATTATTACATTTATACCCTGCCTATCTTTCACCATGGAACCCAAGGCAGCACACATGTTCCCAGGTGGTCTCCCATCCAGGCACTGACCAAACCCAAACCTGCTTAGCTTCAGCAAAGTGGTGGCCTCATGTGCCTTTAGACCATAGCCTGGGACATACTGTTTTCTGATTATATAACCTGTCATCTATTTATTTCAGGTATCTGCTCATGTCCTCCTTTGTCAACGTGTGATGCTTCCTTCTTTCCAAACATAAAATCCCTTTAATTAATAAATAAACCTATGACCATTCATTCAGACAGATTTTATACAACTCCACTTTTTAGCAATCATCAGCTTTGTGACTGATAGGGTTATGGTTGTGGTGGGGAGTATTTGAGTCAGATCACTGTATCAAATGCTTATCTAGTTATAAATGATTAAGGCACACATTTTCCTAGCATGCTCTACTCTTCTAGTCCTCAATTTCACAACCTTATTTTTAAGAGTGTGATCATTTTCAAATGCCACGAAACAATGGAAACCAAAAAAAACACCCCCCAGGAGATCAAAGTGTGACATATTTCTGTATGACATTTAGCGTTAATTATTAGCTACAACCTAGGGGGGAAAGAGATGTTACAATATTGGAGTCATTACCATGATGGCTTATGACCTCTTTTGTATGTCTAATGTAAAATTGAAGACAGCCAGCTCAGAGGAGGCGGCACAGGGGGAGAGGCATTTATCCTCAAACAGAAAGCCCGTACTCTGTGTCTTCTGTGACATTTTCCTCTGCTGTGCAGTGCACCTTTTGAAACCATGGTTTGTTAAAGCCATTCACCGTGGGCACAATCTTGCTTGTTCCACATGCAGACAGCAGGGCTGTAGCTCAGTGGTAGAGCACTTGTGTGCATGCAAAAGGCCACAGGTTCAATCTGAGGAATCTCCAAATAGGACTGGGAGAAACCTTTTTCTGAAACCCTGGAGAGCCGATGCCAGTTACTGCAGGCCAGGGCTAGGGATGGAAGAGAAATGTAATTCGGTTCATATTTAGAGCTGGATCTATCCATTCTGCACCTTACTAAACAATATGAGACTCAAGACACAGCCATCCTTGGAAATCCACACTCATCCGAA
Organism: Rhineura floridana; assembly: GCF_030035675.1. NCBI lineage: Eukaryota > Metazoa > Chordata > Lepidosauria > Squamata > Rhineuridae > Rhineura > Rhineura floridana. The sequence goes on along the minus strand of NC_084492.1, from coordinate 30,415,612 downwards.
CTTTACAATGCCATTCTCTAAGCAGACAATGTTTCCAAAATGCATGTATGAGGGAATGCTTATATAGAAATGAATACATCGGTGAAAATAACATACAATGCACAGCATTAGGAAAAACTGTTTGCAAAAGTGTACGCATGAGTCAAAACTGCCTACACATTAGGAGAAATTCTTGCTCAAACGCTGAAGAATTTTCATGAGGATTTAAAGAAAAAAAAAATAGCAAACCGCTGCAGAAATGTGGAGAACTGAATTTAAGATTGGAAAATGAGGAACTGAGCAAGCTGAAATTGCCAGACCTTTCCATCCCTAACCAGGGGTGAGGATCCTCAGGCTGGCGGGGTGTGTGTGAATGCATAGCCTCCAAGACTTTCTATCTGGCCTCTAAGACTCTCTCCCAAGGCTATACCACCCTCTCTCCAGGCCACATCTCTTCCCACCCTGCTCTACACTTTCCTCAGATGATTGTGCCTGGCTAGAACGTGTCCTTGGTAATGCTTCCTGCTTGCCTAGCTGGAGGATTGAGTGTTGTGCATGGGTGTGAGTGTAGAGAGATGTCTGTCTTGTGGGCATCTTCGGTATAGCCTATCTGTACCAAGGTAGGTCACATCTATTGCCGGGCCTGCTTTTGCATCTAGCCTCCCCACTGTACTGTGGTGGTTGGTGCCCATCGGGACTAGTAGGGCGGAAGGCAGGGAGGCCGACAGTCAGCAGAACCAAAGCCAATGACAGGCAGAGCCAGAACCAGGAAAAGGCGGCGCCGACTAATCCTGGCTTTGTCTGCTTCCTTCTCCCAAAGTTAACACTGAGCCTAAGGAGGAGGAAGAAACTGTCGTTGGACTGTTGTAATTAAGAAGACAGACAGGTGGGAGATGGCTGAGGGCAGACTGTGCCTTGTGGGGCAGTGCCCCATTTGCCCGAATGGACCAGTCTCCACTGCAACTGTAGAAAATACTGAGCTAGATGGCATGATGGCCTGACTCCACTGACTTTCCTACACTGAGCAGGGGTTGGACTCGATGGCCTTATAGGCCCCTTCCAATTCTATGATTCTATGACTCAGTATAAGGAAACTACCTTCCTGTGCTTATATACAGTGGGGCTATCGTTCAGTGGTAGAGCTTATGTTTTCAACAGTTTTCAAGACAGGAATGCTCAGTAAGTTTCAGTTCAGTTCAGTTCTGAACTGAACTACAAGTTCAGCACAGTTGTTGGGATGAGCCAGCATGAACTCACATGCCTCTCTGTAGTTTCTTTGTCTGGGACTTGAGGGGTTTCCCTATCCACTCGCCTTGTGTGGGGATGGTGGAGAAATAAGATCTTTGCCAATTTCTATATGAAATGGTTATTATTTATGATTTTTATTATTACATTTATAGCCTGCCTTTCCTTCAGGGAGCTCAAGGTGGCGTACGTGTTTCTCCCCCTCTCCATTTTATCCTCACAATAACCCTGTGAGGTAGGTTAGGCTGAGAGGGAGCAACTCAATGAGTGGGGATATAAACCCTGGTCTCTTAGGCCCTAGTCTGACACTCTAACCACTTTGCCGCACTGGCTCTCTGAAATGATTCGATCCACTTCTTTTGGACGCATGTGTCAATCATCCATGTCCGTACTGGCATTCCTCCTCCTTTTGAAGACACAACTGTTTTTACAGGCATTACTTTGACCTCTTGACCCAAGTCTCCTGTTCTGATTGCTGTGTTGGTTGAATAGGATTGCCTTAACACACGTTTTTCTCTATTGTGGATTTTTATATTTTAATGTTTAAATGGGCTTGTTTTACTGTGCATTTTACTTATGGATGCTGATATTTTAATGCTTGTGCAATTGCTTTTTATACTTGTAAACTGCTTAGAAGAAATCTAGGCATTAAGTGGTATATAAATAAATAACTAATTGATCAATAATCTACTGTTGGTTATTTCTTCCCAGGGTCCCCTGGTGCCTTCACTGACAATTTATTACTCCCACCCCCCACCCTGGCACTTGATAGACCAATACGATGTTGTGTTGTTGTTAGTGTGCTGCCAAAAGTTCCTGCAGCTGTTATGGGGGTTGTTTGGTTCTGCGTGTTTTTCTTCTTCTTTAAATGGCATTATGTATTTATATTTTTAATGTGTTGTAAGTCACATCAAGGCCTTTGGGTGACAATTGGCTAAAATGTCCAATAAATAACAATAATGAAATAATAATTCTTCCTTTGATTTTTGCCCTTATCCAAATGTGGCATCACTGTTGCAGGCTGTTTAGATATATCAGAATATATATTTAAAATGTACTTTGAAAGAAAAGACACAAAATATGACTTTATGGCTTGTTCCGAGAGGGTTTTTTTAAAAAAACAACAACACACAGATCAATGTAGAAATGGATCAGAACAGAATTGTGAGATAAACAACATGCAAGAGAGAAACAGATCAGAATTAGGCATGTTTGTCCATCCCATGCTGAGTGCTGGGGGGGGGGGAATTGGATTCTGTTTGCAGACCTACCTAATTTGCACTTTCCAAAATGACATGTGAAATGAAACACAGCCATCCTTCAAGACTCACACTTCTCCAGTTTTTTCCAGCCAAGTAATGTGTGCAAAAATGCATATGCAAGGGTAAAGTGTGCATATAAATGCATGCATTCATGAAAATAACATACAAAAATGTATTATATTAGGGGAAACTGCTTTGCAAAAATTTGTATTTTAAGAAAAAATGGCATACAGTTATGCGTTTTCTAAAAAAAAATCACACCCAAATGGTGATAAATAATGATGTGGAAATGTGGAGAAATGAATTTAAGACTGGAAAAGTGAGAAACTGAGATAACCCAAAATTGACAGATTCATCCATCTCTATTCACTCATAGGCTGACCGTTCCAGAGAAATATGAGGATATTACATAGGGAGACCTCTGACTTAGTGATTCCCAAACTTTTTCCCCCACGGGCCTCTTGAAAATTGCTGAGGGTCTTGGCAGACCACTTAATTATTTTTCTGCCTGTTGTAGCAATTGTAATGTGCTGTGCTAGATGCTGTATGATTTTTAATTGCATTTTTACCGCTTCTTTTATTTCTTATGGATTGTGCTTTACTACATTCCAAAGAGTTCAGACTGTAATATAAAGAAAATACAATATAAGAAACAAGTGAAGTACCGTATATTCAGGCGTATAAGACGACTGGGCGTATAAGACGACCCCCAACTTTTCCAGTTAAAATATAGAGTTTGGGATATACTCGCCGTATAAGACTACCCCTGCTTATGACATGCAAGCGATGTTCCTTACCGGCAATTGGCTGGTTGTTGTATACAAAGCAGGGGATTTGAACCCCAGCCTTCCAGGTCTTAATCCAATTCTCTAACCACTATACCCCACTAGCATAAAATAAAACTCGGCATACATCCTAACCGCTACACCGCGCCACATAAAATGAAACAAAACCTAGTGGTACAGAGCGAAACAAGTGCCAGGGATGAGTTGGGTGTTTTTAAGCTCCACACCCTAAAAATGAGATTATGACATCAGCCTGTGCTGGCACCTTTTAACTTTGGAATAGTCTACTGCACAAAACACTAGTCCCTATGATTGCCATTGCTTCTTTTTAGCCTGCATTGCAGCCTCCCCTGCCCTGGTGCCCACCAGATGTTTCGGACTACAACTCCCAACTGTGCTGGCTGGGAGTGGTCGTGCAAAACATCTAGAGGGCCCTGGGTTGGCAGAGGGTGCTGTGCCCCAAACATTTCCATTTCCAGGCCGATTCTAACAGAACCACCACACTGCAAATTCAAACAGCTTAGCTTAAGAAAAAGCATACAGAATTGCCATGACTTTGCCCACATGCCCTGCATTTAAACACACACAGATGCAGCTTCTCCTGCCGCCTTCCAAGGTCTTAGCGATCAAGTTAGCTTGGACAGACCTAGCTGCAACAATTCTCTTTTCACAAACAAGGGGGGGGGGAAGACAAAAATAAATAACCAAGCCCAAAACACACACACAGGGGACAGAATAAGAATTGCTAACTTATTTCGGGGAGCTGCGGTGCATTCAATTTGCAAAAAAATGTATCTATAGTGGGTGGCAAAGATTTGGTGTAGGCCTCAAGAGGAGACGGGCACTTCCTGGATCTAACAGAGAGGGGGAAGGAAAGAAGAAATTGAGCCAGGGAGAATGCACACTTGGGGGAAGGGATGCAACATATTTTGGGAAGGCAAGCAGAAGCATCTCCCAATAAAACTAATAATAAAGAAGAGCTATCATGCACAAACATGGCTTTCAGGCACTGATGGGCGGTGGGGACACCATCCACAATCTTAGCTGAACAGGGCTAAACAAACAGAACATTGTCCCAACCACAATGGCCCAATCACCAGCAAAAACCAGAGAGATGACCCCTCCCCAGCTAGCAACAGTGTTGGACATTCAGGGGGCGGAGGGAGAAAAACATACATAATACCTCCTATCTCCCCCGTTTTTTGACTAAACATTTGTAGTCAGCTGCAAAGAACTCTTCCATTTCTCAAAACACCAAAGGCCTTTAACAAAAATCTGCTTCCCCATCCCAGAGAAACAACACAAGCTGGGAAGAAGGGGGGAGGTTGGGGTTCTCCCCCCAAAAAACCCCTAAGTTAAAAAAAAACTTTATCCAACCACAATCTTTTTCATATATATTTTTAAAAGATTTTTTTAAAAGGAAGAGAAAACAAAAGGGGGGGCTTATAGATTTGAGGGGAGGGGAGAAGACCTGGGAAGGGCCCCCATCCTCTATAGAATAGGATTTCTGAGAAACAGCGTCAAAAAGGAGGGAAGGGAATGATCATTACTCTAATTTTCCAAGAAGAAAATGAACGCCAGTGTTGTTTCTGCAGCAATGAATCAGATCCGTGGGGAAGGGGGGGGCTGTGAATTTACACTGCCCCCCCAAATCTCCTTATAAAAATTAGTTGGGGGCGGGGAATGCACAGCTCAAGGAACACACCCGGCCTCAAAGTAAGTTTAGCTATTAAAAGCAGCTTGCCCAGAGCTTCACGGCCATGATCCCCTGCACCTTTACTTGAAAGCAACCGCCCTTGAACACAGCAGGGCTTCCTTCCAAGTAGGCTGCAAAATCCTAAGCGTCTGGGGAGGGGGATCCCCCTTACCTCCGAGTAAGCGTGCAAAGGGCTGGGCTGCTAACGGGATGAGTCGATGCGAAACGTTCACCTTGGGAGGCAAGGGGGAGGGCTTCTTTACTTCCGAATAAAGGCGATTCCCGCCGGGCTTTGCTTGGGAGTGAAGAAGCCCCCGGGGGGGCTTACTTTAGAGTAACGATGCAGCGGAACTGGGCGGCGCAAACTCTTTCGAGCATGAATTTCCTTGGGGAAAAAACGCCTAAGCGCTCCATGCAATCGAAAGCAGGACTGGACCCAACCTTGGCCACAAAGTAGGCCTGCTGAAATCAACAGGCACGGCCGGGCTCCGTTAGTTTCAGTGGGTCTCCTCTGGAGTAGAACTTTCCTGGAGGCCAGCCCGCAGCTGATCACACATTTCCCAACTCTAATTCGAGGGAGACCGCGCCACCCCAGCCATGCCTACTCGGAAGTAAGTCCTCTTGACTTTCACGGGGCTTACTCCCAGGTAAGCGGGGTCACGAGCGCCGCCCCAGTCAGGCTCAGAAGAGACAAACATTCACACACCCCATTTGAAACCGATGGGCTCAAGTCTACTCTAAAAGTAACTTGAATTGTTGGATAACCCCCATAAGCATTTTCCCGTTAAAGGAAAGAAAAGAGACCGATCCAACTTAATATTTTGCTCACCCGATGAAGGAGAGAAAGAGAAGATGGGAGGGGGAAGGACGGAGGGGAAAAGGAAGGTCACCCCCCACTCACCCTCTCCGACCCCAAATGGCTTAAAAGAAACGTGTCTGGCGCAGACCCATTGAAATTAACAAGTCTAGTCAGTTTCACCAGAGGAAGCAGAATTGCTTCGGACTGGCCTGCTTTGGCTAATCTTTTCCTGAACCCAAAACAGCGTTGGAAGAAGGAAGGATTGGACAGGAGGGGGACGCTGAAGGAAGGAAAGTGGCGGGGGGGGAAGAGAGAGACTTGTTGCAAGGAGGAGAGCGCTCTAGTTCCTTACACTCAACGTTTGGCAGGAAGTCAAATGGATATATAATATATATATTCCCCTTTCTTTCTCCGGCGCCCGGTTTAATTGATTTTTTTTGCGGGGGGGAGGGATGAGGGAGGGTCTCTTCTGCGGCTTCCCACGCGGCGGTGGCGCTGCAATGGCACCTGAAACGCAGCGCCTCCGCCGCCTGCCCTCCACGTAGCGTCATGGGGAGCCCGTCAAGAGGACCCAGGAGATCGGGGCTCCAATACCCCCTGCCGCTTTGCCAGGAGGCTCACTGGGGACCCTAAGTCGGGCCCTCCCTGCGGCCGCTGGATCACGCCCTTCGCCCAGCACCTGCCCTCCTCCCCGGGGCCAAGCAGACTTGGGCGCAGAAGGGCTTCCTTGGATCCAGCAGCGACCTCCAGCCATCTCGCCCGCCCCCGAGCTCCAGCCCCTGCATGCCGGGCCTGATGCAGCTGCGCTCGCTCAGCGGCGGCCCGAACAAGGAGCTCCGGCAACTTCTTCCCTGCCACTCGGCAAGCCGGGGGCAGTAGAGAGCCAAGCGGCCGGGCTCCCTCGGGGCAGCCTTCGGGTATATGCAGGGAGGTGATGGAGGCACCCCTTCCCCTCTAAGCCGTGACCATTGGCTGCTACTGCAGCTTTGTTGTGTCTCGGGAATGTTCCACGCCGCTCGCTGACCCTCCCCCCGGCCCCTCTGATTCAGCCCCGCCGTCCGTCCTCCCGCCCGCATCATCCCGGCCTGGCCTCTGGCTCGGCAGCTATTTTTCAGCATCCGGCATATAAGACGACCCCCGACTTTGGAGAAGATTTTCCGGGGTTAAAAAGTCGTCTTATACGCCGGAATATACGGTAATGCAAATACAGTTAAAATAATATTAAGTGCAATGGACATGCCATCTCCCTTCTTCAACCACCCATCCACAGATATGCCATGGACCACCTGACCAGAGTTTGGAAACCTCTGCCCTAAATCAACTGAGTTTGAGCAATTGGTGGCCCTTAGTTAATTTCTGTTCAAAGGCACTAAAAGCAAACAAACCCAAAGCCAATTCATTGCCAGTGACACTCTTTTATTTGCAGTTTATAAAAATAGACAACAGCAAGTTTGGCATTGCTAGGAAATAAGCTCCTCTGTTTATATTTCACATTACCTTGTTTTAGAACTGTTGCCTCATTATTGATACTGTGATAACTATTAATATATTTAATATTGCACTTAGGAGTGCATCTTTTGGTGCTTCTGCGGCATATTAATGAGAGGGAGAAAAAGTGAAAGAAACTTTCTTCCCTACAGATACTTGGATGGGAGGGAAACAGAAAATGGAGTCATGCTAGATACCTATTTCTTTCCAGGCTCAGTCTAAAGTGCTGCTCATGGCCTTTAAATAACCAAACCAGAGATGGGGAAGGAATCCATAAGTTGTTGGCCTACAACTCCCAACATCCCTATCAATGAGACATGCTATCTGGGGCAGATGGGAGTTGGAGTCCAACAACATTTTGAGGGTCATGAGTTCTCCATTTGTGTCCTAAACAAATTTGGACCTGATTTTCCTAGGGAGCATCTGTTCTCATTTAGAGCTCCTCAGGCTTTGAAATCTTCCTCAAAAGGTCTTCTCATTGTGTTTTTGTACTAGGCTATGAGGGTACCTCCTCAGTGGTGGCACCACAGGTCTGGGAAACAACCTCTGGCTGAGATTTGTCCAGGTCGATTACCTCTCCTTTTGGACAGAAAATAACCCTCTTTTTAAAAAAAATTCAACACACTTCTAGCATGTAATTTCAACCTAAGGTAGTTATGTGTCCTACTCCACAGACGACAGCCCTCTCTTTGAAGATGGCATTGATCTGAACAGCTGTCTGGTTCAAGTCTGGTTTAAAGAGAAAGAACATTAAGAAGGGTTTCCCATGGTGATGGTGGCTTGAAGTTGATCATCAGGAGTTAGCACACAGCTCACCTGATCACAGTCTTCCCCACTCTGATCAGAAATATTTCTATTTAAACTATTTAAACCAGCATTTTTCTCCCTGTTCTTGAGGTCATATTGAAATTTTGCTAGCAAATCTGTTTTTCATTTAGCTTATTGTTGGACTCTTCTCATGGGTATGTAACGTGTCTCATTTGCTTGAGGGAGCTGTATTTATCCTATTCTCTGTTTGTGACCTGCTGTGATCTCAGTTTCTTGGGTTAATCTGTGGGGAGCTGAAGTGTGTCATTATGCCTGTTTATTTACTACATTTATATCCCAACTTTGCTCCAAAGAGCTCAAGCTTGCATACATGGTCCTCTTCCTCTCCATTTGATCCTCATGACAGGCACCTTCTCTATTGTCTTTTCACACCCTCTAAAGATGTTCCTCTTTCAACAAACCTTCTAAAATCTTTATCCCAGTTGGTATCTCTCTTGGATTTGTATTGATTTTATTTTGCATTGTTGTTATTTTTGTATTTATAATTGGTTTTTAGAATTCTTTTTATATATGCAATTGTTTCAGCTGTTTTTATACATACAACTATTTAGTGTAATGTTATTATACTGTAAATCTCTTTGGGATTCCTCTTGGGAAGCCATTATTATTATTATTATTATTATTATACAACCCAGTGAGATTATTATACAATCCAGTGAGATTTGACTGTGAGACTGTGACTAGTCTAAGGTCACCCAGTGAGCTTTATGGCTGTGTGGGGATATGAACTCTGGTCTTCCAGGTCCTAGTCCAGCACTCTAATCACTACACCACACTAGATCTCTTGAGCCGCAGAATTGATCTTCGTGATCTACATTCTCTGCCTGGATGTTAGGAAGACCACCACTGCCTCTGGAAGTTGGAACAAACAATTTCCAAAGCCACTGAAGCCAACTATTGAAATTTACAATGCAATCAAAACCTGCAGGGTGAAATTTGCAAGATGATTTACACAGGGATGGTATGTAGTTTTTCCAATGCTGTTTAATTAGCAACAGTCTATGCCTCTTTGTTTTTCTCCTCCCAGTTTCCCTCCTGAAGATCTACAATGATATTACATGGCTGCTAACAGGAGCTCCATCTGCAGAGTGCAGAAGATCAGCAGTAATCGAAAATCAATGATTCAAATGGAGGTTGCTTGTTCTATGATGCCATTATGTAATTTGATAACGTCAATCTTAATAGAGTTAAATATAACCAAGGCTGTTTCAGCATGCAAGGGTCAACAGGGAGTGCCATGCCTCACTTCCCAGCAATTACCTCTGATTACAGGGGCAGCACTTTCCCAGTGGTGTTCCTCCATGCCTCAATAAATAATATTTGGAGACCCCCACAGCGGCAGTCAATAGCTTACAGTGTTATTGTCACAGCTTCATAGCTGGTTCGATACCAGCCATTTGGAAACACAAGAAAACCACACATGCCCCACTCAAATGAAATTGTGGCTTTTTATGATTATAAAATTATATATTTCTTCCGTTGCTCATGGCTCAGGATGCTGCTGGCTATTGACAGGGTCTTCTTGACTCTGAGATTTATGCATGGAACCCACAACATTTATACTCTCAAAGTATTGTAGACTGGGCTGTAAATGGTCTGGACCAGCCTTGCATTTAGCAACTCACTCGGTAGCAATAGGATGACTGGGAATTGCATACAAGTAAGTGAGTAGGCTGGTGGAGAACAGATACATTGAATAACACAAGAAGAAGCTGCTGGATCAGGCCAAAGACCTGTCTAGCCCAACATTCAAGAGGTAGTGCTAGTCAGTGCAGTGTGGATGGAATACATGACCCTTTCTACTGAATAGGACTTGTGCATATGAGAAAAATAATAGTTCTAAGGAAATTATGCCCTCTTTGTTTTATGATGCATGGGAGCAGGCAATGTCTTAGAACAGAGGACAGAGGCTCCCCAAGTGTGGTCCATGTGGACTGCAAGCTTCATTCAGATTGTTGAAGGCAGTGATTTCAGCATCAAGCACAGCTCATTACGACTGCAAAGCAACAGGCAGAAAAATCATTAAGTGGTCCTTCAAGACCCTCAGCAGTTTTCAAGTGGTCTGGGGAGAGGAAATGTTTGGGAACCACTATCTTAGAAGAATCTTTCCCTATTCTCTTCCTCACCAGATGGAATGTCTCTTTTAAGATGGAACTTATATGCTATTTTTATAAGCACTTCAATTAAAAGCATTTTTAAAAAACAAAATCTGACAAATTAATTAGGGACACCTCTTTAGTCTATCTGAACTTTTTTTAATGGATTGATCTAATCAATTTGTTGTCTAAACATTGCAGCCCTAGTAAAATGTTTGCTTTTCTTAAGTAAGCCCATGCTTGAAGATCTAGTGCTTGGAACAGCATGTGCACATAGCAGGAAACATACCACTATGGAATCGAAAGAGTGGCTCCTTATGGTTTTCATTTGAAGCTGGTCAGGTTATTACTAAAATTAGATAATTCACTACTATCCCGTGCAGTTAAGCACCTCATAAACTTAATATTTCATTCTGAACCTACAGCATGTACACTTTCAGGAGATCTGTCAAGCATTTGAACCAAAACATTGTCACTAAAGTCATTCGGCCCTGTGTCAAGACCACTTTTATATGCCGTCTTTCATTTGTTTCATTTACTGATCACGTCAACGTTATCACATTCTTAGCATGGAAAGGTGAAATTCTCAAGCACATAGTTTAGAGCGATGGGGAGATATTCAAAGTCAGTCCTTCTCAAAGTAAACTCTTTGAAGTTAATTGACACAACTAACTTAGGCTCATTAATTTCAGTGGGTCTACTCTGAGTGAGACTTAGCTGAACACAAGCCATAGTTAACAAGTTATACTTTCTGAATAAAATACCCTGGAATCATCTTCTCTTGCTAATCCATTTGTGGTGGGGTTTTAGACCATGAACAATTCAGCTGAGTATAACATTATGTTTTACTAAACTCCAGTTTAGTTTAACATCACATTTTGGTGTTGCTTTTCCAGTATATCAGCAGAACACTAAACACACCACCACCACAAAAAATGCAATCATACTGATGACCATGCTGAGATTGCTTATTTATGCAGTAGTTAAATGCTGTTGGCTAGTGCACAGGACATTGCCTTGGTCCATCTAATTTTGAGAGTGACAGGCAGGAGCTCTCTGTTGTTTCAGAGAGGGGATGATCCCAGCCCTGCCTGGATCTATCTATCTATCGATCGATCGATCGATCGATCTGTCTATCTAACTATCTATCTATCTATCTATCTATCTATCTATCTGTCTGTCTATCATCTATACTGCTTTTCATATCATTTGGGTCTCAGAGTGGCTTACAAATAATAGAAACATACAATATATACAATTTAAAATATAAATTAAAATATCAGAACAGCATTCATGGTTTAAAGGCCTCCTGAAATCAATTTATTTTAATCTGGCATCTGAAATTTAGCAGGGATGATGCCTGCCTGGTTTCCAACGGGAGCGAATTTTATAGAGTTCAGCCCACTTATACGGAAGGTATTTGAACACCAGTGTCATGTGTTGGGTGCAATCTGTTCCCATCATCAGTGGAGCCATAGCAGACTGCAGTAACTATAGCTTCTGAACCAGACCAGAGGATATCCCCATACAGAACACATTGCAGTAATCCAGTCTTGAGGTTACCAATGCATGGACAACAGTGGTCAGATTGTCTCTATCTAGACACTCCCATAGCTCAGTGGTAGAGTATCTGCTTTGTGTACAGAAGGTCCCAGTTTCAATCATTGGCATCTTTAGATAGGACTGGGAAAGATCCCACTGCTGCCAGTCAATACAGACAATAGTGACCTAGCCAGATTGATGGTATGTCTCAGTATAAGGCAACTTCCTATGTTCCTAGCTGGCATACCATTCGAAGGTGATAAACAATACTCCTTGCTACCCAGGCCACCTGCACTTCAAGTTCCACAAGTGCTCCCCCAAATTACATACCTGCTCTCCAGAGGGAGTGCACTCCCATCCAGGACAGGTAACTGGTCTATCTCCTGGATACTGGAATGAACCTGGGACCTTCTGCAGTGGTAGATGCTTCTACCACTGAGCTACAAAGTGGAGGCTGGGGATGAAAATAAATGGATGGGATTCAATAATGTGAGATGGCTGTGAGCATGAAGATATTTTTTCCATAGAACATTTAGATTTTTTTTAAAAAAATCTCTGGTTAATTAGTTTGTATAGTTCTGTAGGTTCCCAAAGTGTGGTCCTCAGACCACCAGTGGTCTGTGAGCTTCATTTAGGTGGTCTGTGATGTGTCTGTAAAAATACAATTAAAAGTCATACAGCGCCTAGTACAGCATATTACAATTAATACATCAGGCAGAAAAAAATTGTTAAGTGGTCCTCCCAAACCCTCAACAATTTTCAAGTGATCCATGGGAGGGGAAATGTGTGGAAACCATTGGTATAGTTTAAAATGTAATAAAATCCATTTTTTAAAAATGCAACCAAGTATGCATGATCCAGTTCCTGAATTACTTAAAGAAATCCTTAGCTAAACTGGTTTAGGAGTAATGGAACAGAGGATGCAGCAAACTCACAAAACCACTGTCCTGAGCTGAACAGATTGCATCTTGATCAATAAATGGACGGAGATTTTCTGGGATGATTGTGCAGGCTGGTTTGAGATTCTCAAAGGAAAACGAGGCTCCAACTGTAAAACAATTCAAAATGGTATATGTGTTCAAGGAGTGAGCAAATTGGTCAAGGCTGCTTTCTTGCCATTTCTTATTTTTTCAATCTTTAGTTCAATTTGTCCCATTTCTGCATCAGTTTGCTTTTTTTAAAGTCCTTGTGAAAAATTGTCAGCATTTTGGTGTAGATTTATCCTAATATACCAATATAATGCATTTTGTATGTTGCTAATATATGCATTTTTATGCAGACTTTCCTGTAGCAGATATACTTCTTTTCCTTTTGGATGGAGAACTTGTACTGCAAAATTCAGAGCACTGTGAATTTCAAAGGACAGATGAGTTTTGGTTCACATTCAAGAAGTGTAAATTAGGTACATTCACATTAAAAATATGAACTGAATTGAATCCCTTCCCCCTTGCTACTGTATTCTGTGATAATCATATAAATGTTGATGTAAATAAAAGACAGAAAAAAATGGAAGTAGGTTGGAGAAATGCCAGAGAACAAGCAGTCCTTCTGAAAAGTGCTAGCCAGATTTTTTTTTAAGTTTAATGAATGTGTCATTGAGAAGGATGGATGACTGTGTTTATATTGACATGTCAATGACATCCAAGTTTAATCCTGCAGTATTATCAGTAACTGACATATGATTATAATAAGGCAGTTCTTTGTAACACACTCTGTAAAAACACATTGATTTTATAGCTCCCCAAACCGATTACATTAATATCTGTGCATAATTAGTTTACACATTACTAAATTACTGACAGATTAAAAGTGAAATAGTGCAGTTCATACTCAGCCGCATAACTGCCAGAAAGGAAATTAGTATGGATTCAAATGGTCCTTAGAGACGTGCACTGAAAAAGCAAGAATCTATAAAGACTTGCTTGCATTAGGAAATTTCTATCGCCAAAATGTTTGTGGCTGATGCTTCCCCCTCTACCCAAATCTGCTTAAGGTGGGGAAAATTTAGTGCAGGAAATGGTGTTCAAATGAAGCTGTTACTATTTGCAGCTCAATAATGCTTTCATTTTTTTTTTACAAAATGCCTCTTTGATTGCAGCATTCAGCAGAACCCAAACTTGTGCAAATTCAAACATGTTTGAGACATTCCCAATTGTACAATGAGCACCTACAAACCAAACAGCAATGATTTACTCCAGCTGTGATTCCAACAGTAAAGTACTTCACTTCTGTACTTTTGCACTGCCAACTCAGTGGGAAGTAACCTATGGCAGTGCAGCCACTTTAGAAGCAAGTCACTTTTATTGGTGAAATGACTACTGTTTGCGTCTGTAGGTGGAAATGCACCATCAGAGGTAGCCTGTCAAGTGAAAGTAATCGCTTGATCTCTCTGCACTCAGCTATTGTTCTATAGCATGGCCAAGTAGATAGGAATGACAAATTTGGCACCTTCCAGATGTTGTTGACTACAACTCTCATATTTCCTTCCTGACTGGGGGTGATGAGATTTGGAGTTCAGCAACATATTGAGGGCCACAGGTTCTCTCTTCCATGGCCTATTGACAAAAGACACATTTACACAAGCAGCTGCTGAGCACCTTGAACAGCTCCTTGAAAGTTGGGAGTAAAACCAGAGCAGATTCCAGTGCTCCACCGATATGGAGCCACCAGCCTCCACTGACATAGGCTCAATACTAACATCAAGAAATGGTCTGAAGGTGCATGAGGCCACCACCTTACTGAAGCTAAGCAGGCCTGGGTATGGACAATGTCTGGATGGGTGTCTGCTTGGAGAACCACATGTATAAGATAGGGATGGGGTTCACTGCATGGTGCCGATCCACATGCAGTTCGATAGTCCTTCGTTTCTTCACCAGTCTGTCCTTTTCTGTGTGTCCGCTTTCTCTGGCACTTGCCGATTTGGTATCCTGTGTGCATTTTTAGGTGATTCAATTGGCAGGTTTTTCTTTTCTTTTCGGGTTGCAAAAATTGCATAATTGTTTTCATAGATACTTATGTAAATGGTAGCATTCCATGCAGTTTTTTGGCAGCGGAGAAAAACATTGTGTAATTTTTAGATTGCTAGATTGGTTTCAGCAATGAATTCCCAGTTTATTTAAATCATTTAAAAACACTCACACTTAGACACGGCACCAGGAGCTGCGCCAATGATTGAACATCAACAAGGGTCTCACGAGGGGTGGCAACAGAAAGTTAAAAAACTGTCTGAGAGAGTGTGGGAGAGGTGCAGGCAGGCAGATGGCAGTGGCACCCTACCATATCACACATACACTGTCACTGTCAGTCACACAGTGACACACACACACACACAGCACAGAGAGAGTGAGAGTGGGAGATAGCCCTTGGTTAGCTCAGGACAGCAGCAATGAAAGAGGGGTGAGGTCGGGGTCAGGCGGGTAGCATGGGTCAGTCTCATCATGGTAATGTTTCCCACACAAGAGAAGCAGAATGCACTGAGATATCTTGTTTGAAAAACATGACATTGCAGGATGATTTGACAAGTAATATTGAAGGCATGTATGGGAAAGGGAGAGAAACTTTTCTCTATCCACTTTCTTTGTGTATGCTGCTTTGGTTTTCATGACAGAAAAAAGGTGGGACACATAATGTAAGGAAGTGAAAATGGGTGGCTGTGGCAAAGGAGTCATAGCAGAGCAATCCAACTCAGGGGAAGCCAGCATAAGCGGTGCTGGAGCAGGAGAAGACGGTGTAAAGTTCTGTCACATCCACTTACCATTCAGAAGCCTCCAAGTTAGTTAAATGACGGCTCAGCCAGGAGCTTCATGCAGGGACAAGAAAGTAAAAGCCTGCTCTCCCAAATACCGCTAGCAGAGAGTAAGCTCTCTCCATTGACTTCTATTGTATTTATTTTCTTAGACTGACCTTTTCCCCGGCAATACTTTTGCCTGAATTTGGACCTGCAGGAGCACTCTGAACATGAGTTGGATGTGGCCTAAAACCCCTCACCTTGGCCCCTCACCTGACATTTTATTTATTTTATTATTTGATTTATATCCCGCCCTTCCTCCCAGCAGGAGCCCAGGGCGGCAAACAGAAATGCTAAAAGCACTTTAAAACATCATAAAAAGACATTAAAACAAAACAATGTTAAAAACATTTTTTAAAAAGCTTTAAAAACATATTTTTTTTAAAAAGGCTTAAAACATATTATTAAAGAAAACATATTAAAAGCAATTCTAACACAGACACAGACTGGGATAGGTCTTAACTTAAAACATGCCCCCAACACGTTCCCAGAATGCACTTTTTTTTCAGGATTTATGCCAGCTTATGCTGGCTTCACTTAAGCCAGTCTTGGCTGAGCTGGCTGAGCCCCAGCTGAGTCAGGCTGAGGGACATGCTCCAGCATAGCCCGGCTGCGATATGACCCAACCAGCTCAGCTGGAGATCTGTCACATCCAACTTCAGTGGCATCACTAGGGTTGGTGTCACCCAGTATGGGGCCTGATGGCCGCACCAACTAGCTGCCGGGACACCCCGATAGGCGCCTCCGAGCTCACGGCAAGCCGGCAAGGACGTTCCTCCGAGCCCCGCCCAGCCCCAGCCCACCGTGGGGAGGGGCTTGCCCGCCCACTCGCCCAGAGCCTGCCTTTGGCCCGCCATGTCGGGGCGCTGAGGGAGCTGGTGGGCAGCCGTCTGCCGGGAGCGGAGCCTCCTCCTGACAGATCTCCTCCTGGGACCACTTCCCCTCCACATGTCCCTCGCTTCCTCTCCGGTCTGGGCTTCGGGTGCCTTTGCGCAGGTTTTGCACACTCCTGGGTTCTGCGCCAGCCAGATTGTGCCCTCAAAGGAACTGTAACATTTTTTTAAAAAAACTATAGATGTATTGCTGACATTACTCTGCTAACTGTAGATGGGACTTTTAACTAAGTGTACCACAACATTACTTCATGGTAGATTAATTCATGGAGAATAAGGCTATCAGTGGCTAGAATAAGGCTATCAGTGGCTACTAGCTACGATGGCTATGTTCTCCCCCCAGTGTGCTTCTGAATTAGGGATAGGGGAGAAATGCAATTCAGTTCACATTTAAAGCCAGATCTATGAAATTTGAACTATCCAAAACAATATGAGCACCAAAACACAGCCATCCTCCAACATTCACACTTTTCCAACCAAACAATGTTTATCTGAAGGAACGCCTCCAGTATCACCAAATATGCTGCCAAACAAGATTTATTTATTTATTTATTTATTTAATTACATTTCTAGACCGCCCTATAGCAGAAAGCTCTCAGGGCGGTGTACAACAAATAAAATCACAATTAAAATATGAGCAAGTGTGGAAAAAAATATATATATAGTACAATTATAAAACATTAATAAAATAAGATCAGCCTCACAAGACCTTCTCTCGGTCCCACCGGTGAAAACAGCTAGGCTGGTGCGGACCAGAGAGAGGGTGTTTTTCATCGTGGCCAAACTTGCTTCCGTTTGACCTCCGACATGCCTCCTCCCTGATGGCTTTTCGCCGAGCCTTAAAGACCTGGCTATTCAGGCAGGCCTATGGGATTTCTTGGGCGGGTTAGGTTTTTATACTGTATTAATTGAAGGATGGTTTTAGATGAATTGATGTTAATATTGTGATTGGTGATTGTATATGTTTTATATTGTATTTTATATTGTTGTACATCGCCCAGAGTGTCTGTTAATTCAGACAGATGGGCAACTAACAAATAAAATTTTATTATTTTATTATTATTATTACAAAAATGCATGTATTTAGGGAAAGTGTGCATAAACTTTACCCCTGGCCTTTGACACCTGAGACACGCATTTTTAGGAGCCATTCTACTTTGGGGGTTTAGGTTATTTTTAATGTCATATTTTAAAACAGTTGTAACCTGCCCTGGGACCTTTAGGTGAAGGGTGGGTAATAAATGATGGTGGTGGTGATGATGATAAGCATATGTTAGTGAAAATAACATACAAAATGCATTATTTTAGGAGAAATTGCTTGCAATATATATACACTAATCAAAACTGCATGTAAAAATGTGGTTTTAGGAGAAATTCGCACTAAAATGCTGAAGAATCTTCAGGAGGATTTCTTTTTTAAAAAAATTGCAAATTTCTGCAGAAATGTGAAGAACTGAATGTAAGACTCAAAAAGTGAGAAAATGAGTGACCCAAAACTGACAAAACCTTCCATCCCTATTCTGAATACAACTTGTTGGAAACTGCAAATAGTAGAGTTGGACAGGGCTTATGCTATTGCACTCGTGTCCTGCTTGCAGGCATCCCATAAGTACCTCGTCGTACTTGGTCCCATAAGTACCACTGTGAGGAACAGGATGCCAGATTAGGTGGGTTTTTTTATCTGATCCAGCAGGGCTCAACCATACATGTCTACTCAAAAGTAAGTCCCGTTGATTTCAATGAGAATTATTCCCAATAAGTATGTATTCAATTGCAGCTCTAGGCTCTCATTCCTTCAAGTTATAAAGGAATGTTCATAAACGTAGGTGAAAGTGGAAATTTTCTCTCAGAAAATGAGTTGACTTTTACCCTTTTTGTGATGTTTCAAGGAGCAAACCTTCCCATGTAGTGGTTCCTTTGACTTTAGGGTGTGGGTGGGGATCAGTACATTCTCCATCTCTTTGAAAGCCAATCTTCTATGGCCAAGGTAAGCCAAGTTTTTAAATACAAATGAAATCATGTTTTCCTCTTCAGATTTTTCTCCTCAATTATTTCCCCTGTTACTTAAGAATGGTGAGAAAGTTGGCATGCCTTGTGAGAGAGCGAGATGTCTTGTGTTCCCCCCATACTATCAAAAGTAGTTAACCTAGTTAAATTGTTACATGATAGTTTCATAATTGTGTTAATACAAGGAGAAAGGTAATGGGGAGGGGAGGGGAAGAAAGGAGCACTTGTAACTGAATGGAAAAATAAGTCTTGCAGCACTAATGTGAATGCAGGATGGAGGTGATTTCCCAAAATTGAAGCATGACGCATATCTGCCTCAGCTTCCCATGCTGTAAAAGCATCACAGTTTTCAGAATGCATAATGCATAATGTACTGTCAATATACTTTCCCAGCTTTTTAATTTTGTAGATAACCCTGTTAGCCCCACCAGCTAGGGGTGGGGGAGATATTCAATTCAGCTCACGTGAAAATGCAGGGGTGGAAAGATCTGTCAATTTTTGTTCCCTCAGTTTCTCATTTTTTTCCATTTGTAAATTCAGTTCTCCACATTTCTACAGCAATTTGTGATTTTTTTGTGAGCCTCTTAGGGGATATTGCTTTGCAAAAAATGTGTATATTAGGCAAAATTGCTTTGAAAACATGTACATTAGTATATATGTTGATGAATTTTTATGAGGACTTCTTTTTTTTAAAAAAAGTGGAGAACTGAACTGAAGACTGGAAAAATGAGAAACTGAGCGAAATTGTAATTGACATATCCACCCATTTCTGCCACCAACCCACCTCACTCTTTTTGCCACCTTTTTTATTTCTCCAGGCACACACATTACTCTCTACTAGGGACAGAAAGATCTATCCATTTTGCTTCTCTCATTTCTCATTCTTCCAATCTTACATTCAGTTCTTCATACTTCCGCAGCAATTTGCATTTTTTTAAACAAAAAAAAAAATCCTCATGAAAATTCTCCAACATTTTAATGTGAATTTCTCCTAATAAACATATTTTGTTGGGAGTTTTGACTAATGTGCACATGTTTGCAAGCCATCTGTTGTCATATAATACATTGTTGCTTGTTTGTCCCACTCGTATCTTCATTTTGATGCACACTTTCACCTAATATATATATCAGAATAGTTAGGTTTTTATTATGCACGTTAATAAAATGAGTAATGGTATGCCGCCCTGGGCTCCTGCTGGAAGGACAAAGAGGGGAGAAGCGTAAAAGGGAAAAATATTCACTTGAAGTTTTTTTGAGGTTGGGGTGTATCAACTATCGTTATATTGTGCTTACCCCTTGGTAAGATGAAATGACCACTGTGCATTGGACTTACATCTGAGCAGACATGGTTAGAATAGCACTGCTAGGCTGCAATTCTATATACAATCCCCTGTGAGTAAGTGCCATTGAACTCAATGGGACTTACTTCTGAGTAGACACCAGGATTGTGCTGCTGAAACATATCCTGCATGTGGGATATGATTAGTTTGCTCAGAAAATTGCAAGAGGTTATATGTACAGGTCTGCACACTGAGAAGTGTACATGATTTCTCCATTAAGGGCGGCTTATGACAGTGTGGCATAGTGGTTAAGGTGTTGGTTCACTGGGTGACCTTGGGCCAGTCACTGCCTCTCAGCCTCAGAGGAAGGCAATGGTAAACCCCCTCTTACCATGAAAACCCTATTCATAGGGTCACCCATAAGTCGGAATCGACTTGAAGGCAATCCATTTTTCCATCATGACAGCATATCGTCTTTCCTCATATTTGAAAATGGGAAATCATACATGCTGTAGTTCAGATCAAATGTCAAAAATAATACACTGCGTTGTGCTTCGTTTTTGATGTGTCTAGTGTCTAGGCATTTTTTACATCCATACACATGCAGCTTGTCCTGTAATCTTGTTGCTGAACCCAGGCACTCAACCCAGGGGAAGCTGCTGGGGAAATTTGGGTAACTGCGCTGTCTCTCTCTCTCTTTCTGCATGCATGCACGCACACACACACACACACTACTACTACTATTGAGGAAATAGATCTTTGGTATGTGATGGGGATCTCCAAGAAAATTTCATCTCAGTTTGCAAACACACCAGACATTTAAAGCACATGGCTTCCCTCAAAGACTTCTGGGAACTGTAATTTTGTTAGGGGTACTGGGAATTGTAGCTTTGTGAGGGATAAACTAGCGTTCCTGGGATTCTTTGGGGGATGCTGTGTGTTTTCAATGTGTTTTCAATGTATGGTGTGTACGCAGACTCTGAATGCATGAGGCAGTGAAAAAGGCAAATTCCCTGTTAGGGATTATTAGGCGGTGGAGGCTAGTCCATTGGGGCAAACGGGGCACTGCCCAACCAACCTCAGTCTGCCCCCAACTGCCTGCCTTTCTACTTACAACCAGCCCAGGGAGTAGCACTGCTTATCAGCTTCTCCTCCTTAATCTCAGTGTTGTCCTTATAGAATTCAGTAGGGAGGAGGATGGGAACAAAACGAGAATGAGCTGGCTCCGCCTGCCATTGGCTCTGGCTCCACCTATTGTTGGGCTCCCTGACTTCTGCCCCACCAATCCCAGTTGGCACCAACCAATACTGTTGTTAGGAAAAGGACTAAAATGGTCACTATTGGAATGTTTATGTATCAGTTGTGGCTGGTAAGGGAGTGGAGGAAGCGGGAAAGCCCTCCTGTCACCAGCATCACTGCAGCTAATCTTGATGGGGCTGGAGTGGGGCTGGGTGGTGGCAAGGTTGAGGCTGCAGAGGCACTGATGGAGACAATCTGGTCACCACTCTGGCATGCCCCTAGAAACCCAAACTTGCCACCCCCATGCCCTGCCCCATCCCCATCCAAGAAAGTTAGAGAAATGCCTGTGATGGGAAGTCAGATCTGTGGCTCCGCCCCAACTTGCCAGCTGCTTAAACATATTGATGATGTCCACTGGCACTGGAAATCTAGCAGAAAACAGTAGAAGTTTAGGGCTAATTGCTTCCAGAAAAAAAATCTGTTTGCAACACCATTAAGCCAGAAAAATGAGTGCAAAAAGTGGCAAAATTTGGGGCAGTATACTGGCATCCAGTTCCTTCCTGCTGTTTTCCTGGGGGAATCATGAAGGCACAGGAATGTGCATGTGCAGAAAGGGTGGGGAAGTAGAAACATGTCCAATGATGTTCACTGTTGTGAATTTTCATTTGCTGGTGTGAATGAAATTTAGTGCAACATGGCAGTATATTGGTCAAAAAGCCACAGTTCCATAATGCAACCAGTGCCACATTGTGAAAGGAATGTTCGAAAGCGGGACACAAGTGCTCCCATTATAAACAGTGAAACTAGTGCAACAAACACCATGTCTGAATGCTGCCTACAATTCCATGAGGCAATTATGTAGACATGGAAGTGGAAGAACACCCTGGACCTGAAAAACAAACAGGTAACACTTAAAGGAAGAAGTCACAATGAAGGATTTTTGTTGGAAGTTTTAAGCTCTGAGAGGAGGAAACTGACTTGATAATGAAATAATAAAACTTTACAGAAAATAACAACAACCAGACAGATGTTAGTACCTGTTTTTTGCAGACACAGCTAGCAGCACACCTTGTCAGCTGTTGCGTGTTGTAAGCTGATCTTCTCTACCTGTGCTGTGCAGGTATTAGTTATTTGGTGTGAAGGTGGATGGCATAATTTTAAAGGAGCTAATTAAATACAAATCCAATGCACAGCATTAAAAAAAAATTGAGTCTTTCCAAGAACACCAAAAATCCCACAAGCTCTTTCAGTCTTCTAAATCCCTAGCCCTCTGAAACCAAGAAAATGAATATTCAATATCCCCCCTCCCCTTTACGGTTCTCTTGACATACTATTGATTCACTTTATTTTCCCAACAATTTCCTGACAGGCTTCCCAATGTGGATTACGATAATACTTTGATATTCATCTTGCAACTGCCTTTGCAAAGCATGTCAAAATGGAGAGAAACTGCAGCAAAATTGATAGACATTGTTTTGCCTCTCGGCTAAGAATCAAGAGTTGGAGGGCCCTCCAAGTCCTGCATTGGATACGGCCAAAAAAAGATTGCTTACAAACACCCTGAACTGAGCTGGGCTTTGCAAGGGTAGGGAATGAAATGGAATTAAATGGGAAGAAGACACTGCTAAGGATTGCTACCAGGGTCTCCCACAATAGAATTCATAGAGTTTTTAGAGTGTTCTTGTTTGCTGCCCTGGGCTCCTTCTGAGAGGAAGGGCAGGACATAAATTTAAGAAATAATAAATTCATCGGAATATAGGAAGCTGCTTAATACTGAATTAGACCATGGGTCCATCTAGCTCAGTATTGTCTACACTGACTGGCAGTGGCTCTCCAGGATTTGGGGCAGGAATCCTTCCCAACCCTACCTAGAGATACCAGGGATTGAACCTGGGGCCTTCAGCATGGAAGGCAGATGCCCCACCACTGAGCTATGATCCTTCCCCTCCCTTTCCTGTTACAACAGGTGTGAAGAACCTGAGGCCTGGGAGCCAAATGCAGCTCTCCAAGAATATCTGTCTGAATCTTGGGACTCTACCCACACTACACTTCCTCCCTAGTCACACCCTTCTCCCTTCCCAGAAGGCTAGAAGATGTCCTTGAACTCTGACGGGACACATTCCAGGATAGATAGGGTGTGTGTGTACCAACGAGATTCCTAGATATGGCTAAAACTGACTTTTGTTGCTCTGCCCACTTTTGCCTTTGCGCCCCCCCCACTGGCATGTGGTCCCCAGACGTTCATGCAGGCCTTGGGCTGAGAAAGATTCCCCCACTTTGTGTACCAACCAACACTCCAAGATCTGCGACATTCCTTTCCTCGAGTGCCTTCCTGCTGATGGAGCCCACTGCGCTGTCCTTCGGGACACTGTCAAATATATGGAACAGAGAGGAAGAGTCATCCAATGTCGGCGGCATACTCATTGCTCCCATCTGCACTGGTGCCTATGCATGATTTAACAAACTTGAATATCCCTAAATATAGAAGAGCTTTTACAGCTGCCAGGTTCAATGTACTTCCATCCGGCCTCCTGGAGGGAAAACATAGAACCTTATCACAAAAGGGTCTGTCCATCTGGAATGGAGGAAGTGGAAACTGTAGGTCATGTTTATTGTATTGCACCTTTTATCAGGATGTCCGTTACTCTTTTATTATTACCCCAATTTTACAATGCGTACTGGACATACCCAACAAGTCTTACTTAACGTATTTATCGGCAGACAGGAATCCACAGGTTACAGTGACAGTGGCCAGTTTCTATGCTGCTGCTATCACATGTTGGAAAACAATGATACATGACCTTATATAGGAAATTTATACTGATTGTAATTTTGTACTTTTTATTCACTCATGATTTTATGTATTTTATATGATTTTAGTTACTCATGTCTCTATGTACTGATCTTTGATCGAAATAAATTTATTCACATTGCTCCCATCCTTCCTTATCACTGTCACCCATGCCCATTGGCTTATCCTCTCCCTCTGGGCCCAATCCGCCACAGTACCCAGTAGGCATGGAAGGCTCTGCCCACTTTGGTCCTCTCAGTTTCTCATTTTTCCAATCTTCAGTTTGGTTCTCCACATTTCTGCAGCCATTTGCAGGGTGTTTTTTTTTTTTTTAATCCTCATGAAAATTATCCAGCATGTCAGTGAAGATGTTTTGACAAATGTACACATTTTTGTAAGCAATTTTTCCTAATATAATGCATTTTTGTATGTTATTTTCACTCATATATTCATTTTGATGCACACTTTCCCCCAATATACATATTTTTGTGAACATTGGTTGGTTGCATTGCAAAATTCGTATAAGTGCAAATTTCAAAGGAAGGCTGTGTTTCGGTTCTCATGTAGTTTCGGAAAGTGTGAACTTGATACAGTTGACTTTAAATGTGAACTGAATCAAATTTCTCCTCCATCCCTACCACCCAGAAGGAGCAGGCAAGGCGAGTGCATCTTCTCTTTGTTCTCATCTCTGGTTGCATACCTGTGAACATGTGCCAAAAGCAAGGAGGCCAGGGATCAGGACCAAGCAGCTCTGGGGATCAGTAATGGGTGTGGGTCATGGGAGCTGCCTGGGGACGTTCATACCAGAGGCCATCACTCTGGAAATGCAGAGGGATAGCCCAGTGGTTTCCATCAGTGGGATCGTCCAAGTGAAGCAGACTTTGGAGCAGGGAAGGGGAAGCGTTTTCAGCTGAGGGCCACAAATCTTCAACTTTCTGAGGGCCACTTGCCAGTGGTGGCTGAAGCCAGATGCAAAAGTGGGCAGAGCAATGGATGTAACTCTTAAGGTTTCATTATTCCAGCCATGCAAAAGTCAAAGGTTTCTACTGACATCTCTCCACCCTCCTTCCGGGCAAGCAAGAGGCATTATTGCAGTGCAAGCACACAATTCCAGCCAGGCGCAGACACTCAAGGAGGGGGCGGTGGCCTGCCAAAGAGTCCAGAGGGCCAAATGGAGAGGCCTGGAGATCCTGAAGTTCCCCACCTCTCCTGTGGACTGTTGTAAGACCAACGTGGGGTGCAATTGGCTCGCGAGGATTGTAGACATTGTCTTGGGACGATGAAGAGCCAGTTCTGTGGGGTTGCTATCCTTCCTTGTGCTGCCTTGACATGCTCTCTTCTGAAGCAAGACCCGCCCAAGGTATTTTGCTGAGGCACACGACAACCCTCCCCTTAAAAAAAAATATAGCCACATATGGAACCAACTAGACGAGCAGCTGAATCTTGTTTCAACACCAGGAAGGCCATAGGGACATAGGAAGGTGCTTGACATTGAGTCAGGCCATTGGTGCATCTAGATCAGTATTGTCTACTCTGACTGGCAGCAGCTCTCCAGGGTTTCAGGCAGGAGCTTTTTCCAGCCCTGCTGGGTGACACCAGGGATTGAACCTGGGACCGTCTGCATGCAAGCTGGGCACTCTGTCCCTGAGATATGGCACTTCTCCATGTCAGTGGTGGGTGGAGCCAGAGGCCAAAGTGGGCAGAACAACAAATGTGTTATCTTTGTGCAGTAGGCTGGCTTCTACCCAAAGCTCTCTGTCCTCCATCCAGACAAGCAAGAGGCATTTGTATATTTGTGTATTTGTTTTTAATGTTCTTAATTGTAAACCGCCCAGAGAGCTTCGACTATGGGGTGGTATACAAATGTAATAAACAACAACAACAACAACAATAATTTCCAGAGTTCAAGGCCACATTATAGCCACTTGGGGGTGCAAAGCAGGGCTGGTGAAAGGTGTGGCCTAGGAAGGGTTCCAAGGGCCAGGTAGAGAGGTCTGGGGGGCCTCATTATGTCCTCAGGGCTGTGATTCCCATTCCTGTCCATAGCCTTCCAAAATGCATGATTAACTGTTATGTCCCTGAACGCATGGAACAAATATGCACAAAAAATGCCACAAAGGAGACAGTTTCTCCTCCCCTCACCAACAAGGCCTGTTTTCCGATTAGCACATAATTCCCTCACCCACACCCACACACGCACAGCCCCAGACTAAATAACAGCCGTAATGACCTATGGAGGGAACAAACATGCTATCGTCGATGTTAACTGCTAAAGAGCAATCTATGAGCCTTGACTTTGAATTAATTATCTCATTAACCACAGCCATTTGAACCTGATCTCAGGAAGAAGGTCAGAAACCAGAAGACAAGTGGCCGTGAGTCAGAGCACATTCCCAATGCGTCCTGAGGGCTTGAAAGAGTCTTGTGTAAAGCAATTTGGGAGAGCTTTCTTGCAGAAGGAAGGTCAGAGGCTCGAGGAAAGAGCACGAGCAGGTTTCCCCGGGCCTGCTTTCAGTGTCATAGCCCCTGCCACGGAAACCTCCGGCACATAGCATCTCAAAAACATCAACCACAAGCAGCAGCGGCTGCCAAGTCAGGGATGAAAAGAAAAGCATCTACTCCCTGCCCTGTGCTCCATTTGCAGGTGGCAAAGGTGGTCAGGAGGAATGTTACGACAAGAAAGGTGTGAATGAACTTACTGGCTGTGGCTTTGGCATTCCTTGGTATCTTGGTAACTAGCAGCTGCACTTTTCTTTCCCGATAGGCAGAAAGAGAGCAGGAAACATTTCCTGCATTCTGGTTGTCTTCCTGCCCCCCCCCCCACTGGCCTGCTGGGGAAAAATGGCAGTTGCCCACGGCCAAGAGTCTCAGAAGCATTGTGGCCACTAAGGCCACACTCATGCCATACATTTATTCCACTATTATTCCACTTTAAACAGTCATGGCTTCCCCCAAAGGATCCTGGGAAGTGTAGTTTGTGAAGGGTGCTGGGAGTTGTTAGGAGACCCTTATTCCCTTCAGAGCTACAATTCTCAGAGTTCTCCGGGAAGAGGGACTGGCCACTCTGAGAATTGTAGCTCTGTGAGGAGGAGTCTCCTAACAACTCTCAGTACCCTTCAAAAACTGCACTTATCCTTCAAAAACTACAAAAAGTAGACACCCATGGCAGAGACCTATTCACCCACCTGGGAAAGCTTGTTGGAATAAAAAGGTCTTCTGGTGTTTCTGGAACTTGCAGATAGTGGATAGTACCTCAGCAGGAATGCTCTTCCACAGAACAGGGGCAGTCACACAAAAAGTTCTGCTCCGAGTCGTTGTGGAGCAGGCTTTGGAAATCTTTGGACTTGAAGGAGATGCTCTCCCACAGACCTTAATGACCTCTATTGGGTATGGATCATATGGATCACTTGTTTACTATTGAAATGCGTCCAAGTCTTCAGCAGCATTCATTTTGAATTTGATCTAGGCAGTGAAGGAGGGACAGAGTCAGTCCAAGATATTTTCCTGCCCAAGGCAGAATGGCAGTTGACACTATGCTAGGGATGGGCTAGAATTTCACCCAATACGAATGTTAAATCACTCTGGAATTGTAGCTCTGAAAGGGGAATAGGGGTCTCCTAACAATTCTCAGCATTAGTAGCTAACTACAGTCCCCAAGGTCCTTTGGAGAAAGCCATGACTACTTCAAATGGTATCATAGTGCTGTCAAGGTAAGGTTGAATGTGTAGTATACAATTTATTTATTTAATTAATTAATTAATTTGTATCCTGCCCTTCCTCCCAGCAGGCGCCTAGGGCAGCAAACAAAGCACCAGAAAACTTTAAAACATCATAAAAACAGATCTTAAAATACATTAAAACAAATCAGCATTAAAAACATTTTAAAAAACAACCTTAAAAAGGGTTAAAAACATTATTAAAAAACATATTAAACAATTCTGACACAGATGCAGACTGGGATAGGTCTCAGCTTAAAAGGCTTGTTGAAAGAGGGAAGTCTTCAACAGGCGTCGAAAAGATAGCAGAGATGGCGCCTGCCTAATATTCAAAGGGAGGGAATTCCACAATTCCTGCTGCCATCATCCTCTCACCCCTCGCTTCCTTGGATAACTGTGAGCCTAGAAAGCTGCATTACCTTTTGTCCATCTAGCTCAGTGCTGTCTGCACTGACTAGCAGCAGCTCTCAAGGGTTTCAAAGAGGGGACATCCTCAGCCTTACCTGGAGATGGCAGGGATTGAACCTGGAGCTGTGTATATACATCTAGATGCTGTACAACTGAGCTTACCTGGAGCTTCCTGGATAAACAGGAATCTGAAACCAGGTCAATGTCCCCAATCACAGCTTGATGTTCCCACTACACTGACTGTTAGTTAATAACACGTGCCAGTGTGAGAGGTGAAAATATCCTCAGCATCTCCAGGCAGGCCTGAAATCCCTAGCGCTGCTGCCAGCCAGGGTAGCCAATAAGCTTGATGGACCAGTGCTCTGGCAACTTCCTATGTTTCTACATGGGTGACTGTGAACCAGTCACACTCTCCCAACCTAACAAGAGCTGCTCTCCCAATAGAGTGGAGCCACAGCAATAGCCTCCCAGCATGAATGTTGCTGCCACGTACAGGGAGGGGATGGTGGCAAGGTTGCAGCTGTGTGGGCACACCAGCTGGAGTGCTGAACTGGGCCTAGTTGTGCAGCTCCAACCTTGTGGCAACATTCCCTACCCCCTTCCCAGTAAGTGGCAGTGCCACCAGCACCAGAAGGCTATTGATGCAGTTCAATCCCACTGGGTAAGCTGCTTCTAACCTACTTGACAGGGTTGTTGTGAGGATAAAAGTGGGGCTTTGGAAACCATCTATGCTACTTTGTACTCCTTGGGAGAAAGACAGAATAATAATTGTAATATCTATAACAGTCATGGCTGGTGCCTATTGGGACAGGTGGGGTGGAAGGCTGGAAGACTGTCAGTAGGTGGAGCCAGCACCAAGCAGGGCCAGCTAATTCTGCTTTTGTTCCCTTCCTTCTCCTCTCTGCTGAGTTCTACAAGGGCATCACTGACTAAGGAAGGGAAGGTGCCAGGCAGTGCCCACCTGCCGGACTGGTTGTGAGTAAGAAGGCAGGCAGATGGACACTGGCTGAGCACAGACTGGGGCTGGTGGGGCGGGGCCCCATTCCCCTTAATGGACCAGCCTCCACTGATCTGTTAATAAGAAATGTCAATACCTGCTGAGATATGCATGTTGAATAAACTGCAAGTTGTGAAAAGAGGTGAATTGTCTCAGTGGTAGGGGATATGGTTATTAATTAAAAGTTCCCTGGGCAAGGCATTGTCCTTGTGATTTTTCACCAACCAGCAAACTTTAGTTGAAAATGTTAAAAAGTGATCTCTAAGAAGGGGCAAGTCAAGAACCAGCGTCACTCTGGCCACCAAATCTATTTTTGAACAGTGATTTGTATTTAAACAGCCATTAAACCAAACCCTTTCCAGATGTTGCAGCTACCAAAGCCCTCTAATGGAATGACTGGGGATAACAGTTTCCCTGCCCAGTCACTCTGTTGTGCCAAAACATTTCTCTTTAAACTCTGAGATGGAAGCAGAACATAATATAGAATCGCTTTTTTTCCCTTTAAAAGAATATTTTTCTCTCTTTTTTTTCAACAGGGATGGCAAGTGTCTACACATTTCTGAGGGCATTTGTTCTTAAAGAGCTGGTCTTAAAATGTATTGCCATATTCCACAGTTTCAGTTGTGCCTTGCCACCAGAAGCTAGGGATGGGTGAGAATTTCAATACAGTTTGCATTTGAAGCAGAATTTTTCAAATTCGCACTTTCCGAATCAGTATGAGAACTGAAACACAGGCATCCTTAGAAAATAGCATTTATTAGAATTTTGTGATGCAGGTCGCTTACTAAACAATATTTACAAAAATGCATGTATGGGGGAAAGTGTGCATAAAAATGAATATATGAGTGAAAATAACATGCAAAAATGCATTAGATAACAAGAAATGGCTTGCAAAAAATATGTACCTTTGTTAAAACTGCTTACAAAAATGTGTTTATTAGGAGAAATTTGCACGCAAATACTGGAGAATTTTCATGAGGGTTTTTTTTTTTTTTTAAAAATGCAAATTGCTGCAGGAATGGGGAGAAATTATTTTAAGACTGGAAAAGTGAGAAACTGAGAGAACCGAAAGACAGATCTTTCCATCCCTACCAGCAGCATGGGATATGGAAAGTGGGGCACTCTGCAAAGCCTGGGTTGCAATCCTACACACTTCCCATTTTGTTTCTGAGTAAGCATATATAGAATTGTGGTAATAGGGAGCCCTAGGCCTGATGTGGGCAGGCGCCAGGCTGGCGGGATCAGTTTGTATGTTTGCTTGTTTTACTAGAACCCTAGAGTCCATCAACTATAGCCAGGTGCAAAATTAGAGCTCAGGGGACTGAATGTATACAAGTGGTAATCCTAGGCACACTGACTTGGGTAAGGTCCATAGGACACAGAGGGATTTACTTCCAATAAACATGTTTAGGATTAGGAACAGGCAAATCTGTCAATTTTGGTTTCTCTCAGTTTCTCATTTTCCCAATCTTAAGTTCACTTCTTCAAATTTCCACATCAGTTTGCAAAAATAAAACAAAATTCATTAGGATTTTAGAGATTTCTCCGAATGTACATATTTGTGGTTGCCTAACGTATACATTTTTGCAAATGAGTCTCCTCTCATATAATGCATTTTTGCATGCTATTTTCACAAATATACGTATTTTTAGGCACACTTTATCCTAGTATATGCATTTTTGTAGACATTACTTGACTGGAGAACTACCCTATAAAATTCAGAGAAGTGTGAAGTTTGAAGGATAACTGTTTTGGTTTGCACATTGCTTTGGAAAGAATGAATTACATTGATTTGACTTTAAATTTAAACGGAATTGAATTTCTCCCCATTCCTATTTAGGATTATGTGCAAGGAGCACCTTGCTTCCAAGCACACACTCAGTCAGCCCTGGGAATGTGTGTCCCATATCAGAATGAAGCTCAGAGTCCTTTCCCATATCAGATATAAATCCAGTCTTGATATCTGTTCACCCTCTCTATTTTCTTCATTTCAGCAACCTAATTTAGAAAGGAGGAGGGGAACCTTTTTTGCATGTATGTGTCATTGCTGCTATTGTCAAACAACCAGGAGTCAGAAACCATTGTTGATATACTATGAATCACCAGCGATCTAGCAATCTGCCTTCCGCCTGTCCCTAGGATCAAAATGCCTCGAGTCTCACTCTTGAGATTTAGCTTCTATTTTATGAGTTGCTTGTGATTTAAATGTGAAATGTTCCGAGGTTCTACTGTTGCTCTTTTGTATTGCTTTTACGTTGTCCGACACCCTGGGCTTCCTCTTTGGAGAGTGGGTGGGGTATAAATTTGACAAATCATCATCATTATCATCATCTAAAAAGCTGGGGGGGTAAATATCCCCCCCCAAAATCTCTAGAGAAGAGGTGAATGTAGTCAATACTTCCAGACACCCCCCAAATATACTTATTTATAAGATTTCTTACCTGCCCACCATAAGGTTGCAACCCACCCTGTTGCAACAATATAATATACAATTATAAAAATAGATAAAGCCATTGCAATGATAAAGCAAGAAAAACCATTCCAAATAGAACAGAGCAGTATAATATTACCCAGATGCAAAATATGGAGAAGTTAGGGGATGGATTTTTTTCAGGAACAGGGACTCCCAAAAAGATGAACTGTACTTGGTAAATAGGGTCAGTTGGACTGCATGTCTTGAGCCATGTAAGCCAGGATAGATACACCATTTCCCCCCCAGCCCATGTCACATTTTCACACTTTCACTAGGAGATCTGTTCCATTACATTTCCATATTGATCGGCAACTTAAAAAGAAATGAAAAACTATTCACAAAGAGTCACATTTAAGTACCTATTTTCTCAACAAATACATATTTCCAAGTTTTCTATCAAAATATGCCACTCTAAACATATATTTCTGCTCAACACACACACACACACACACATCTTTGCTCAATATATTTATATTTATATATCTAGATATATTTAAAAAATCTCAAAATTTGCATTTTAAATGCTTTCTTTTTTAAAACTGATAATTACATTGGAACATTTGGAAAGCATGGAAGCCAGTGGAAAACTAAATTCAAATCCTCACATTAATCTGGTAAGTGCAGATCAGGTCAGCTCATAGCAGCATCTGCAAACTTCTGATTCTTCAATCATCCCTACTTTCAAGGATATTTTCAGGATTATTGGAACACTGGAAGTGACCTTTAGAAGAAGTAAATGATAACCTTGGACCACAACATAAATCTTCCTTCAGTGGTGACATTTCATCCTTACTAGAACATTTCCCAACATTGCTAAAATTCATGGATTGCTCACAGGTTTTGTTGAGGAGGCCACATTGAAATCCCAAGAACCTGGACACAGATTCATTTAAGCTGGATGCCTGCTTTGAGATTTCCAGCATCAGATACAATAACAGGTTCTGTTTTCCTGACACTGCCATCTCCTGACCCCATTGTTAAACCAGCAGATGGTGCTATATAGCATGTTATAAAATTCCATAGCCAGCAGGCAGCATTTAATCGAACAAGAGCACTATGTCTAAAAGTTTCTAATGCAATTCCTGAGCTGAAACAAATGTTTGTGGAATTAAGTAGTGATTTCTTTGGGTCAGGGAGACTATTTTACTGGCTCTGTTTTCAGTCTTTAGATGTTAACCTGTGCCCTGAACTGGCTTTATTTCTCTCCTCGCCCCCCACAGTGGAAAAGGAGTGAGTGACCGCTTAAGCTTACATTGCTATTCAGTTCACTTATAATAAGAGACAAGATTTCTCACTCCAGATCAAAAACTTGTTCATATTGGGGTGGGTGGGGTGTTAGAGAAAGAAATACCAAGAATTGTAAGTAACATCAGCAGCTAACACAGAGAAGGGAGGGCGTTTATCTATATATATCGATGTATGGCATGGTTAATGTAATCTGTTTATATTATAACCAATCTGTATGATAAACAAATCATAAAACTAATTGAGAATAAATAAGCCAGCGAGGTCAGAGATTATACTATGTTTGATTTTGATTTTTTATTCTTGCAATTGGGCTGCATTGCAAAGATCCTCAACGCAATTTTGCAGTGGTTTTAAAGAAAATGGTAGCATAAAAACTGATGCAAGGACGAAAATGCAAATCATTTGAACTGTAGATCAGATCGTTCCAAGGTTTTCAATTTGCCTGTATTAGTCTGTGACAAGTACAATGTTTTTAATGCATGCCATAAGACAAGCATTTCTCACAGTAAACAAGCAGTTGTCTGTATGCCTCCACAGCAACTGGTTAGGGCTAAATGTATACAGCTTTGTTTCAAATAATGGATTCAGGGCCCCTATAAGGGAAAACAGTGTACATTAAACGGATCCAAGGGAGAGAGACATTTAATTGCCAAAATCTTCAGCTAGGATGGAATAAACAAAATGAGCCAGGGTTGAAAATAATTCTTCACATCAGATCGGAATGAAATTGGCTGATTAGCTTAGTGACTTTCCTTATGTGTGTTGCCTGTACATTTACTCCTTCAAACATGGAAGCTTTTTACCCTTTCTGAAATCTCTCTGGCTTCTAGCAGTAAACAAAAATCTGGTGTTTTGTAGCGTATTAAAGTGGACACATTCCACAGGAAAGCATCTTAATATGCTATATGGGATGTTATGCTGTGAACATTATCCCACTCCCAAACTCCAGCATTAAAAATATTGTAGATAATGGACAATTAAAGAGTTTTATTGCCCATACACAAAGAATACACAAACTTGTGGCCTTGCGGGATGTTACTGTAGCAACTACAAACTATCACCATGGCATTTGTTTTCGAAATGGATGAAGGAGGCCTTTTAAAGAAAATCGGCAGGCTTGTATGGCCAAATTATAAAATAAGAGCGAATATTTGCAGTTAAAGGGAAACATATAGAACTGAGAAAATCAAAATAAGGTAGCTTTCATGGGTAGTTTCTCTATACTAAAAGCAAAATAATGTCCATTGCAAAAATATGACAAAAAAGTGTTTTGTAGGTATTTATCTGGTTTCTTTGCAGATAAAATGTATTTCCTAAGATGCTTTATTTAAATGTGAAATAAAGACAAAGAACAGTTCTGCACAATGTATATAAACTGACATTTCTTCTTACTTAGAATATGGCTCTAACTTTAAATGTTTTTGACCATGGCAATCACTGGAAGTGACTGATATCTAATATGATATGCTGATATAGTTGTGTGTGTGTGCACATGCCTCAGCAAATTTATTTTAAGCAAAACAGGGGTTTTCACTTGATATCTTCTTGACAATATGTGTGCATGATGTTGCAGGATTGGGGTAGTGAAGAGGGTGGAACAGCTTTTAAGTTTAAAGCATAAAACTACATGTGTCAACAGTATTTTCTTTAAAATGCATGTAAGTTGCTAAGCAAAGTAATATAGATGCGGCAGATTCTATAGACAAAAAAATAAGTACTTGAAGGGGATAAAATATGTAAACTCTATAGAACTGAATTTCTTTTATTTCCTCCCTCACTTGCAAACCAGGCGCTAGTGTCAGTGTCAGTAACCGCATGTATATTTGGAAAGTACTGGGTGAGAGCTAGACATTTATTATAATCCTTTAAATACTTTCCCAAAGCAAAAAATTAGATGCTAAACAGTTTAAAGACTATTGAAATGGAGAAACATTCACCATGAAAAAGACACATATATTACAAAATAAATAAATGTACAATAGGTTTTTTTTCTTACTATTTAAAAAATAATAATTTTGGAAACTGATATACCACACCAAATCAAATCTCAAATTCCAAACTGAATAGCATTCAGTTGGCTTTCTTAACTTTCACTGTTGTGTATGCAACTTCTACTTTTCAAATCATCTCCTATTGTCTGGGAAAATATACTGTAAAAGGCTGTGCCTCATAATATTATCCGTGATCCTTTGCTTTAAACAGGATTGTTCCTATCTAGGAACTTGGGAAATATGTACTTAAATGACATCACACTGCTTAACACAAAATCAAATCCCAAACTGAAGGGAATTCAGTTGGCTTTTTTAACCTTTCACTGTTGTGTATGCAACTTCTACCTTAGGAAAAATAATGTAGGAGAAAATGAATCCGCTTCTCTAGAAAAAGTTTAAAAAACCATCCCCTGACGTCAGGGAAAATGTGAAATGCTATGCCTCATAATAACGTTGATACTTTACCTTAAATAGGATTGTTCCTGTCTAAGCACTTGGGAAATGCATATTTAAATGACTGTGACTCACTTGTCCTTAAGCTTGCTGGGGTACTTTACATTCTCTCACTTCATCATTTAATTTGTATGGTTTCCAAATTGTCCTGATTATCATCTATTAGTACCTCTGGTGACAGAGGGCAGGACTCTGTTGTATCAGAGTTAATAAAGCAGAAACGCCAGCCTAATTACTCTGGGAGATAAGCCACACTGGCAAGATTTGCCTTCTGAAAAGTTTACATGTGGTTAATTTTTCTTAGTAAATAAGATGCATAAAAACATATAGTCTCAGACTAACACCCAAATCATGAATAAGGTACCTGAGAATGAATCATTTTGATTTCAGTGGAGCTTACTTCGAAGTGAAGAGTGATTAATATTGCAACCTTAGCATAGTGTGTGTGTGTGTGTGTATGTACCCACACAAAATGTGTGTGGATATTTGAAATCTTACAAAACGTGATGATAGATCACTGTATTGACAGAGATCTATGAAAATTCAAATATCAGTTAAGCATGGAAAATACAGTTTTTCCATGGTAAGATTTGTGTTTTCACATTCATGTATATATTCCATATCCTACTGAAATCAAGGAGTTCCCATTTATTTTAATGAGCCAGGATTGCATTGCAGATCTCGTTCATTTGTTTGCAAAGCTCTGGATTTGTCTTTTTTGCTTCAACAGGCATTCAGATATTTTCCGAATATACGAAAAATCTCTATGTTTAACTGAACTTGTTCATAATTGTGTTGCATAACCATTACATGTTATCATGCATGCAATTAAGTGCCCTTTAAACATAAACAGTCAGACTTTGCAGGATTATGTTTCAAGAAAGATTTGCTTGAACACTTGGGTTAGCATTTCTTGAAGGGTGAGATGTTTTATCAAAATGAGCCATTCCTCTGCCCCTAATGTTTTTGATAGCATATCTGCAGCTACAGGCTACTTATCTGATGCTAAGCTTACACTCCAGTAATAGTGTGCAAATGACTGAGCTCCTTACTGAGCTGAACACAACAGTTTAATCATGTGCTTTAAGCCACTCTAGATGTGTTTCAGTTTTGAAACAAAATTAAATTTCATACTTAGCCTGATCTATACATATATCATTCCCTAATCTATGTGTGCTGCGCATTAAGCATGTCTGGAACTCTTGTAAATTACTGTCCGGATGTTTTAGTTATGAGGATGATGGTTTAAGAGATTAAGATGTTATTAACCAAGAAGAAATATTTATAATTCTTATGCAGCGAAGTGGAAGGAAAAATTGGCTTCAGTTAGCCTCCTCTTAGCTTAGCTCCAAGTGCGTAAAAGAACTCTTGATTGATTGACTCTATTTTCATTTCAACTGAAGTTTTATGATTCAGCCTGTGTCTATTTTTAATTTAAGTGGATTACATCCTTTCAAGATCTTTTTACTGTATTGACATGGATGTACCGTGTAACTAGGTACGATGAGTTCAGCGCCCTCCAATCTACTAAATACATAAAACCATAAGAAGCCTCTTATGTGCAAGCCAGGTTAGAGAGAAGACGGTAGATTAATATTTGATCATGTAGAAGTGCTCCTTAATCAGATTGACTTATTTCTCAACAGAATGTTTCTGCAATTATCATAATTGTTCTGCTAAATATGTTTGTCTTTACATCTGGCTTTGGGCATCATCTCGTCTCTCCTTCCAAAAGCTTTCCCCCACCCCCACCTTCCTTGCAGTACCGAGATTCCTGCACAAGACCCAATTAATATTAAGATGACAGTCCCTGATGAGTTTCTCAGGAGCCAGCAGTCGAGCGGAGTCTGTAACATCCTTAAGTACAGGCTACTTGAATGATCAAGAGCATCTGAGGGAGACACACAATTCAATAATCCCTTTTCTCATGGAAGTCAAGAGTTCAGTGAGATAAGAGTGAAATCAAAGGAACACATCAGAAGGAAAATGACTGATCCAGTCTTGTAGTATCTCTATTAAAATGCAAACGTTATGGATTTTTGTTAGGGATGACAGGAACCTTTTCTGATCCATTGATTTCTTTTGATAGTTTGATGATTTCTCAGAGATTACCTTAAAAGCTTAAAAGGGGAGGGGGGAAGAGGTCTCATCAAAAGAGTATCTTCCATGACAGGTGCATATGCAGGCACATATGCACACACACATGCAGGCAGTCCTTTTTGTTACCAAAGCAGCACACTGTACAGCAGAGAAATCTTTATGATTGCTTCACCAAATCTCCGTGGAGTGTAAACCTACAAAGGTCTTTCAGCCTTGATGGCTGGACAGAGCTTCCATGTTTATGTGTAGGTGTGCCTCTGGTTGCTAGATATCGGCAGCCCACACACAAGGGATTCCCATCCTCTATATCCAGATTGTGAGCGTTCCAGAGGTATTTAACTGGCTGCTGTTGGAAACAGAAAACCGGGCTTTGTGGATCTTTAGTCTGACCCCCCCCCAGTCTCTGGAGATGTTTATGGCGATGTTTATCAAGCCCTTCAAAAATCCAGGACGACTTACAATTCAAGGGGGAAAGTGGATCGAAACTCCTGTCCCCCCCACCATTCTTGTATGACCATTCATCACTCATGAAAATGGGGGAGGGGATTTTCTGCTGCTTTCAGGTGGTGAGTTAATTTCCCCAAAGTGTTTTTTTTGGGGGGGGGAGTCTTACCTGATTTTTAAAGATGAGTGTCAATGATCTCCAGTTCTTAGTCTCAAGCTGGGTTTTCTGGACCAGAATGCAACGGAAAGGATCATACATTTACTTTCACTGTAATCGGATCTAGGGAATCCAGTTCGAGGTGGCAGACCAGAGAACCTTATCATGGCTGCTGTAGCGGTTATGACAAGACTTTTTCAAATTGAAAACAGGGTGAGGAGAGGACTCTTGGTCAACCTGCTTGTCTTCAAAAGTCAGGAAATCACACACATCCTGCCAAAAAATGGTGGAAGAACTTTACTCAACCCCAAAGCAGTAAAAAAAGCCTCCTACTTTTGCAGAAAGCAAATGGTCCAGCAAAATGGGGAAACACAGAATTTTCAACCTACCTTTCACTTTTAATTTTAAACCATCCTGTGTCTCTTTTTTCATGCTCCCTCCCTTCCTCCAAATTACTGTGTAAAGCTAAACTGAAAATATTGGCCCAGCCTTCTCTATTTACAAAATAAAATAAAACAATTCTGTGATCATATAACTTGCATATGTCAGGAATAGAAAAGGGGAGAAATTAGGTTCAGTTCACATTTAAAGATGAACCTACCTAATTAGCACTTCCTGAAACAATAACCATCCACTGGAATTTGCACTTCCCCAAATTTTGCAATTCAGCCAAGTGTACAAAAATGCATACATTCCAGCAAAGAATGCACAAAAATTGCTGCCCTGGGCTCCTTCTGGAAGGGTGGGATATAAATCAAATAATAAATAAAATAAATAAAAATATGTATATTAGTAAAGATAATGTACAAAGATGTATTATATTTGGGGAAATTGATTGCAAAAATATGTATATTTGGGGAAATTGATTGCAAAAATGTGCATATTTGGGGAAATTTCCTTGCAAAAAAGTGTATGTTAGGTGAAATTTGCACTGAAATGCTAATTAATTTTCATGAGGATTGCAAACTGATATGGAAATGTTGACAGCTGAACTTAACAACTGGAAATAAGGGAAACTGAGAGAAACCAATTTTGATAGATTCACCAATCTGTAGTTAAAAAGTTAATTGGCAGTGTGTGATCTTCGGAATAAGAGTTGGGCTTTCAGGGCTTACTGGTGAGTAGACAGTTATGGCTCAGTAGTCCTAACTGATTTGTAATTCTCTTACCCTTTGCAATGGCTATGAGGAAGAATGGCTATTTGCAGCTCTAACATAATGTGGGGACTGAGCACAAGATGGAATGAATGTAGCAGAAATGGGGCCCAGGAACACAGCACCACCAACAATAATCCCACTGGCTTCCACTTTCCTCTTGCAAAAGAGTTGCATGGAGATTCCCACCGTTTTATGCTCAAATATAGGGGATGTTTTTGTTGCATCTTCGTTCTGCTACTGAGGATCCCTGCCCTGCCTGATCCCACCCCCCATCTATTACCCATTGCTGAATGCTCTTTTCCGCCTACTCTGTGCTGTATTCATTTGCTCTGTAATTGCACTAGTTTAACAGCCAAGAGAATGTTGTTTCTTTAGGTTAAAGATATACCAGGAAAACATAATTGTCCTTCCATCTGTTATCAACAGTTCAAAATATACCCCAGCAGCTGCAGTGTGCGAAGTGGCAGGCTGAGGACAGCATGCTGACTTACTGTTTGAGCATGCATATTTGCTTACATGCACATCCACCATGATCACCCCACTTAAAGCGCAATCCCATGCATGTCTACTCAGGAGTGGGTCCCACTGTTTTCAAGTAGGCTTATCCCACATGGTAAGTGTACAGAAGATTGCAGCTTCACTGATTTTGCCTGTAATCCAATACACATTTACCTAGGAGGAAGTCCCATTGAATTCAACAGAGCTTACTTCTGAGTAGACATGGGCTGTATTGCAGCCTTAGGCTGTAATTGTAACCCTCCTTAGGTGGGAATAGGGATGGGCAAGAAATTCAGTTTGCATTTGAAGCTGAATCTACCAAATCTGCACTTTCGGAGACAATATGAGAACCGAAACAGGAATCCTTCAAAATTCACCCCATCTGACTTTGCAGTGCAGTTTGCCAACCAAACAATGTTTACAAAAATGCATATGTTAGGGGGAAAGGTGCATAAAAATGAATATGAGTGAAAATACCATACAAAAATGCATTATATGATGAGAAAACTGCTTGCAAAAATGTATGTTAGTCAAAACTACCTAAAATGTGTTTATTAAGAGAAATGTGCACTAAAATGCTAGAGAATTTTCATGAGGACTTTTTAAAAAAAAAAACAAATACAAATTGCTGCAGAAATGTGGAGAACTGAATTTAAGGTTGGGAAAATGAGAAATTGGCAGAACTAAAAACGACAGATCTTTCCATCCCTACTCAGGAGTGAGTCTCATTGTTTTCAATTAGGCTTATCCCATCAGGTAAATCTACACAGGATTGTAGTGATTTGGGTTGCAATCCAATACACACTTACCTGGGAGTAAGTCCCATTGAACCCAATGGAGCTTCCTTCTGAGCAGACATGTACTAGATTGCAGCCTCAGGCTGTAATCCTAAATCTACTTACCTAGGAGTAAGCCCCACTGAATTCAATATGACTTACTTCTGAGTTAACATAGTTAGGATTGCACTGTTAGGCTATTGTCCTATACACATTTACCTGGGAGTAAGTCCCTTCAAATTCAGTCCCTTTAAACTCAGTGAGACTTAGGATTGTGTTATTTGCTTAGACCCTTGGGGAGGGAGGTGATTCTGGAAGAACTGCATATCTAGTAGCAAGATACCCCCAAACCAAAGGCATAGAAAGAGACAATTTGGGAACAGATCAGAAAACAGGAACTGTCTGATATAAATAGGAATGGTTGAAGCAGGGGTTGTGTTTTCCCCAATGCACTCTCTGACTGCAGAATAGCAACCCTCACCACCACATTTGCTGGCTAGAGATGACATCCTAACCCTATCGATCTGTAATCAGATATTGGTTTCCTGTCACTTTCAAACTGATTGAAGCACTAAAGCACGGTTTTGATTTTTAAAAGGTAAGCTTCTTTCCTAATAAAGGTGGTCTCATTCAAGCTACATGCAGATCTGTATGTGTGCTTATGAAGAATCACAACACAGAAAAAGCCACGTAATTCTCCCAGCTTCTCAAGATGAATCCTTCCTCCCTCCCTTTCTTTCTTTCTTTCTTTCTACAAAATCAAGCTTCTAGCTCTCATGGCTGAAAAGGTACACATGAAAGTGTGCAAGAGATGCCTGGTGTAATCAGGAACCAGAGGAGCTGCAAGGAATCCTATATTAATGTACCTGTGAGCAAGCCCTATTGAGCATAATGGAACTTCCTTCTGCGTACACAGACATAGCATTGCAATGGGCAGAATCAGTTTGCCAGTGGTTAGAGCAGGCACAGCCAACATGGTGTCCTCCACATGGTTTGGACTACTACTCCCATCAACCCCAGCTAGCATGGCCAATGGTCAGTGACAATGGGAATTGCAGTTCAAAGCATCTGGAGGGCACCATGTTGGCTGTACCTGGGTTAGAAGGTGGGTCTTAAGTAGGGCTGCCAGGCTCAGGGCCTGAGACTGATCCTGTATCTTTAGGAGAAGAGAAAGTCAGCCAAGTGCAGGTGTTCTTGCAACAATGTAATGGGAAAAACCACAAGGTGGAATTCTCAATTTCCCCTGCACAACTTTTAAAGATACAGAAGACATCTTGGTTGCCGGGCCTACAATGTTGCAAGAACACCTGCACTTGGCTGACTTTCTCTTCTCCTAAAGATACAGGATCAGTCTCAGGCCCTGAACCTGGCAACCCTAGTCTTAAGGACACCATAGAACTCTTGTCCAACTCCTTGTGGTGACTGAAAATCAAATCTTTGCAAAATAGTTTTTTTAAAAAAGGAATACGTCATGGACAATAAGAAACACCGCATAAGTGTGCCTAATTGGAATATGTTCTGCTGGTTGCAGGATCTAGGAGGGCACTTTGCTGGTTGAAGCAAAGGAGAAGATGGCATCACATTGCACAGAGAGAAGCTGACTGGGCTGGCAGATGAATCTGACTTTAATGCTCACAACAGTCTATTTAGAGAGTTCAGGACAGGCAGTGGAGTCCAGTCCATTAGGACATAATGGGCACTGCCTCGCCACCTCAGTCTTGACTCCTCCAAGCCCACCTGCCTTCTTACTTACAATCAGTCTAGAGGGTGGCCCTGTCTGCCTGCTTCCTCCTCCTTCGTCTCAGTGTTGCCTTGTAGGACTC
Organism: Rhineura floridana; assembly: GCF_030035675.1. Classification (NCBI taxonomy): domain Eukaryota; kingdom Metazoa; phylum Chordata; class Lepidosauria; order Squamata; family Rhineuridae; genus Rhineura; species Rhineura floridana. Next base: position 30,373,654 of record NC_084492.1, on the reverse strand, counting down.
AGTAAGGAAGAGGCAAAAGAGAATGAGTTGGCTTCACCTGCCATTGACTCTGGCTCCACCTACTGTTGGCCTCCCTGCCTTCTGCCCGGTGTCCCAATGGGCAGCAGCCACCACTGAGGACAGGCCTTGAGGCACACATAGCTCTATCCTCCAACAGAGAGGAAGGGACCACTATTGCCACCCCCTCCTGCATCTGCTGCCTGAGGAAGTCACCTCATTCTGCCAGGAACATCCCTGCAGTGCCAGGTTTATGCACAAGCTAAGCAAATGACAGCCGAGGGCCACAAATTATGTTTTGGTTCTCATATTGTTTCAGAAAGTGCAAATCTGATAAATTCAGCTTTAAATGTGAACTGAATCAAATTTCTCTCCCACCCCTAACAGAGATCTCCATAAAACTCCACATAACACAAATGACTACATTTAAGACAACTGCTGAGCTTAAGAGGTTTCTTCCGTTCAAAACATGCCCAATGCAAGAAGAAAAAATATTCCACACACTCAGACTGCTCTGCTCACAGAAAGCATCTTCTTTCGTTTGCGCCCCCACTGGCTGGACCTTTTGTGTTCTCCTTTTGGACCCTGTGAGAAATTGGAGGGTTGTTTTCAATTAAGTGTTGCTCAGAGCAGACCTACGGAAATTAATCTCCATTACCGTCAATGGGTCTGCTCTGAGGAGGACTAGCACTGAGCATCACCCAGCATTTATCATACCATGTTCCTCTCATTGTCCCTTGCCAATGGGCAGGGGTGAGGGACCACAGGCCTCATTTGCCTGATCAGGCCTCCCTGTTGGCCCTGTGCAGCTGTTTTGACTAAGTCACATCCATTTGCCCTATTCCTGAAAACATATATGATATCAGGTGAGGGACAGGTAAAGACACAACTGGGTTACAGGGTGTTTGTAAGTACCAGCCAAGCCCTGTGAACAGCACTTTGGAAACGCCTGACTATCACCTTATGGTCAGAACTTATAAAGACCCACACATGGAGCAATGGATGTCTTGACCATCAGGTGATTATCCAGGCTTGCAAATTGCTGTGCATGAAGCTGTGATGATCAGCTGATTGTGTGTGCAGGCAAAAACAGGTCACCTAACTAGGGATGGGTGGGGGGAATTTTTTGTTGTTGTTGCTTTTAATAAGAAACTACCAGATTCATACTTCTTAAACCAATACATGAACCCAAACACAGCTGCTCTTAGAAATTTGCAGGCACTGGGCAGGAAAAGCCTCTTTTATTTCCCAAAGGAACACATTGTAAACACTATCATTGTTTTTCAGGGTTTCCCCCACCTTGTTATTCTACAACAGGCACGTGTAGTCTCCCACCCAATTTTAAACCAAAGCTGTCACTGGCCACATCCACATCAGACCTTTATTTCACTTTAGACAATCATTGCTTTCCCCAAAGAATCCCGGGAAGTGTAGTTTGTGAAGGGTGCTGAGAGTTGCTAGGAGATGCCCTGTTCCCCTCACCGAGCTTCAATCAGAGCTGCTGACTGTTAAACCCCTCTGGCCACTGGAGCTCTGTCAGAGGAATAGGAGTCTCCTAACAACACTCAGCACCCTTCACAAACTATACTTCCCAGGATTCTTTGGGGGAAGCCATGACTGTCTAAAGTGAAATAAAGGTCTGGTGTGGGTGTGGCCCCCTGATTAGCCAAGCCAAACAGCTATGAGTCTGGCTTTTCGATCACTGAGCATGGACATAATAATAGACTTCAATGTTACATTTCTTAAATTAATTAAAAATCAGCCAGGCATCCTTTTAACTTTTAAACTGCAGAAGATGGTAAGAGTATGGGGCAAAGTCAATAATAGGATTACAGGTATTCTGTGAACATGACTGATTTTTAATTAATTTCAACAAATTATGAGACCACTGACAGAAAAAAATCCAACAGGGGTCTGAATTTTTTTCACTTTGAACTCTCGATTCTCTTTGAGTGTTTTGTGTATTGCCATGAAAATGTAGAGGGTTGTTAAGCAAGTGTTTCTGAGTTTAGAACTATAAGTTTTGTAAGGTTTTGTTCTGAAATGAGCTCATGGGAAGCAGCAGACTGGCATGGGGATATTTTCAATTTAACATTGCAGAATGCGAAAAATCCACACTGGCTCTCATGGCTGTATAAGAGAAATTCACACTAAATTGCAGACTAGTTTTCATGAGTATTTTTTAAAAAATAATAATTGCAAATTGCTATGGAAATGTGGTGAGGGGAATTTAAAGGGGAAACTGAAAGTTGGAAAGAAACCTAAACGGTCAGATTTGTCCATCCCTACATCTAATGCCATTGTCACTGTCAAGTGGGTGATTCATGGGGAAACTGAAGGGATGAGGGAATTCCCCAGCCCTGCCTTCGGGAGTAACTAATTGAGATTTTGTTAGTGTGTTGTGGTTGGGGTAGTGTTTCATTCTTCTGGGATGAGCCCCGTTCCTAAATCTCTAGCAGTTAAAATTCTGAGGAGAGGCAGCTTGTTGCTCATGAGCCTGATTGGAAATGCATGCAGCAGCATTAACACTGACACACGGCATGTAGTGCACAGCCTGCTGTTTCACGTACTACAGCTGCTGAGGGTGTATTTTGGCCAGTTGAAAACAGACTGTGGGACAGTAATGTTTTCCTAGTATATCTTTAACTCAAGAAAAAACAACTCCCTGATGTTTTGCATCAGTGGAGGACAGGTTATCCTGTACACCCAATTGAGCAGAGCAGTGGCAACGGAAAGGGGGGACAGGAAGAGATGGATAAAGCTGTTGATTTCAGTTTCTCTCTCCCCCCAAACTAAAAGTTGGATTTCCACATTTCCACATTTCTGCATCTCTGTGTGTGTGTGTGTGTGTGTGTAAAGATCCTCACACACATTAAAAATATGCCAGCATTTCAGTGCACACTTTCCCAAGTGCATAATTTTTCTATGCAATTGTGCCTGATTTACACATTTTCACAAGCATTTTTGCATGTTATTTTACTTTTTGTACGTGCATTTTGGTTGGGAAACTGCTTTGAAACAGTTGGAGAAGTGCCAGTTTTTAAGAATAACTGGGTTTTGATTCACATATTGTTTCAGAAGGACAAGTTAGGCAAGTTTGTTTTCAAATGTGAACTGAAGATCTCTCTCGATCTCTCTCTCTCTCTCTCGTGTGTGTGTGTGTGTGTGTGTGTGTGTGTGTGTGTGAGGGGTGGTTGAGCAGGCAGTGATCCTTGGTATGAGACTAGGAATGTTATGAGACTGCCCTTATTTTTGCCTGCAAAATGTTGGAGATTATGAAGGAGGTCCTGAAGAAAGAGAAGCCTAGGAAAAGAAGAGTTAGGGGGACTGGATTTGAGGAAGGCGAAGGACAAAGAGGACAAAAAAAGGATAGCATATGTATGAATGCAAATTTAGAAATAATGTCTAGGAACATAGGAAGCTGCCTTATACCATGTCAGACCATGTCTATTTCGCTCATTGTCAGTGGCTCTCCACCGTTTCAGGAAGATTTTCTCCCAGCCCTACCTGGTCATGCAGGGGATTGAACCTGGGACCTTCTGCATGCAAGGCAGATGTTCTGCCACTGGACTTTGGCCCTTCCCCAGCAATAATAAAAATACAATTTTTCATGGGCCTTTCCCGCAGTTAGTATTATCTCCCGACACGCAACCACTTAAGATCTATTTCTAGAATTTAAAGAGAAACAGAATACCTCCCACGTGGCCAAGTGTTTGGTTGATGGACAACCTCAAGGGCCCTGATTTCCCTTCTTACAATTCCACAGGAAGCTGCGTTGTATCAAGTCAGATCATTGGTCTATTGAGCTCAGTATTATCTGCACTGACAGGCAGTGGCTCTCCAGTGTTTCAGGCAGGCCCAAACTAGAGGTGCTAAGGGGTGAACCTGGGACCTTCTGCGTGCAAGGCAGATGCTCTGCCACTGATCAATGTCCTTTTAAAACCTTTAGACTGGGTTTGGACCAGACGGTCCTTGAAAGAGAGGACTGTCCTCTCTAAAGTTGGACACATGGCCATCCTACAAGGGGGATAGGATGAGAGAATGATACAAAGGAATTATGAAAGGGGGGAAATAATGGAAAGGATTGAGAGGAACTGTAATACTGAGGAAGAAATGGTGTTTGCATGTTAATTTGGAATAACCAGTCAAATCTCTGGTTGCAGGCCTATTGTCTCTCATTTCAATCAAACGAATGATATTCTATTACCTTTGTTCAAATTATCTTTTGGCCAAACTACGCAAAATGCATTTCATAACTTGTCATATTTTCTTGTTAGGCGAATAATATGGAAGGAAAGCGATGAATAGCTCCACCACTCATGCATATATGCTTTTTGAACTCTTACACTAAAGCAAATAACCCCTTACTTGGTTAATATCCAGTGGAAGAGCCAACACACAAAGGTGACTGCTCTGTAATCGTAGACATATCCGTATGAATGTGGGCATGTTACAGCCCCACCATAATCTCCCGATAGTAATTATGGTGCCAAGCACCCCGTTGGCACAATTATACCAAGGCACTAATTAGTAGCAGTAAGATTAGAACCCCTACATGTTAAATCTGTAGAAGCAACGCTGAGTGAAGGATTTAAAACAGTTTCAAAACATTGTATTGTCTTTATTACAGTCTTTATATTTCAGTAAAGAAGGGTTTTCTATAAAATGCACTTAAAATAATCTGATCCTGTCACTAAAAATAGGCAAGGAGAAAGTAATTGCACTCAAAACCTTGCATGCACTGACTTTTCTACCAAGATGCCTTTATAACAAAAGTGACAAAGATCATGAACTTCCCTGACAGTTGCAGACACTTGGTGATGGTGTTTTCTGTTTTCCCACACCAGCAGGTCAAAACTTTTGAATAATCTAATCATAACTGTCCTGCTTATTTTCTAGCGAGATTGTTAGGAAAGAGCTCCAGAGCTAGTCTTGAACTGGTGACCAGAAGTAAGGCTGGGGAGATTCCAGCTGTGTGCCACTGCTCATCTGTGGCCAAAGTAGAGAACTGCAAGGTGATCATTCACCCCAGCCAGGAAAGTTTTCTTGCGCTAATAGGATTGAGTGAGTCCATGACCCCTATACAACAATCCTGTAGGTTGGGCTAAGAGACAGCAATTGGCTTAAGGTTACCCAATCATGGTCTTCGGCCAGCTCTGTGTGTGGAATCCTTAGCTCTGCACTGTCACTCACTTTTATTTCCAGACAAGTTCACCTCGGTGATTGCCTTTCGGCCCCCTGGCAGTTGTGATGTGGGGTGCCGCAGGGTACTATCTTGACCCCAATGCTGTTTAACATCTATATGAAGCCCTTGGGAGTTTCATATAGGAGATTTGGGGTGAGGTGTCCGCAGTATGCAGATGATACCCAGCTCTATTTCTCTGTAACATCTGAACTGGGAGAGACCATGCAAGCCCTGGACCGGTGCCTGGACTTGGTGGTGGGCTGGATGAGGGCCAATAAACTGACTCTGAATCCTAGCAAGACGGACGCGCTGTGGGCTGGTGGTTCCCGAGTTCAGATAATTGGTCAGTTGCCTGCTTTGGATGGGGTTGTACTCCCCCTGAAGGAGAAGGTCCGTAGTCTGGGGGTGCTCTTGGACCCATCTTTGTCGCTAGAGGCTCAAGTGACCTCAGTGGCTAGGAGTGCCTTTTGCCAGCTTTGGATGGTAAGACAGCTGTGGCTGTTTCTGGACCAGGATAGCCTGACCACTGTTGTCCATGCACTGGTAACCTCCAGGCTGGATTACTGTAATGTGCTCTATATGGGGCTGCCCTTGAGGTTGGACTGGAAGTTGCAGCTGATACAAAATGTGGCAGCATGACTGCTCACTGGAGCAGGGTATTGTTACCTTGTCACTCTGCTGCTGAAAGAATTGCACTGGCTCCCCATTAGCTACCAAACCAAGTTTAAGGTTCTAGTTTTGGTATACAAATCCCTACACGGCTTGGGACCAGGCTATCTGAAAGATCATCTTACCCCTTATATACCAGTCGATCACTGCACTCTGCAGGTGAAGGCCTCTGCAGATACCATCTTATCAGGAGGTCCATTCCACACAATATAGGAAACGGACCTTTACTGTAGTGGACCTTTAGTGTAGTGACACCTACCTTTTGGAATTCCCTCTCTTAAATATTAGACAGGCACAATCTGTGTTAACTTTTCTGTGCCTGCTGAAGACTTTCCTCTTTCAACAAGCCTTTTAAGCAGCGACCTTATCCCAGTTTGCATCTGTGTTGGAATTGCTTTTTAATATGTTTTTAAAGTTTTTTTAAAAATACGTTTTTTAAATATGTTTTGTTTTAATGTTTTTAAGATGTTTTGTTTTAATATATTTTGAAATTTGTTTTTAAGATGTTTTAGAGTGTTTTTAGTGTATTTTGTTTGCCACTTTGGGCTCCTTCTGGGAGGAAAGGCAGGTTATAAACTTGATAGATAGACAGACAGACAGATAGATAGATAGTGCTCACCTCTGTACACCTGCATCTATCCTCTGAATATTTCAAGGTTGTTGTTGGTTTTCAGTGTGCAGTTGGACACAAAGTGTGTAGTTGGAAAAGTGCATGATGTGCTGTTTGAAAAATGGAGGGAGGAATTAGACACGTGAGGCACTCAGCTATGTCAGAGACAGTATGTACTCAAATTCTATATGGATATAATGTGCTCAGTTGACATATTTAAAGCAAACTGCCCAACCCATAATAAAACAACTTGGCCTTGTTCCCTATCCATCGTGAGGTAAACAGAGTCACTTAATGTAGCCTATAATTTCAGAGGTAAACAATACTCTTAAGTGGGCACACTGTTTGCCAGTATTTTTCATGTGGCCTCATGCACTTATGAGCACCTGGCAGAAGCATGGAAATGGGAACATGATGAGAACTCATAACCTGACTTTTTGGGGGGAGTAGTAGTGAATCACTTGGTGAATGTAAACTTTATGGGCAGGATATTTTCCACAAATATGCAGCCTTGTCAATCATAAAGTATCTTCCCCCCTCCCATTCCCCCCAGTCAGAGGGTGGGGAAGCTGTGGCCCTCCAGCAGATGTTGTTGGACTCCAACTCCCACCCACCCCAACCAGCTTGACCAATGGCTAGGGATGATGCAAACTGTAGTCCAACATCATGTGGAAGACCACAGCTTTACTCCTGCTGCCTGCCCTAAGTAAAACTCATAATTCCTCCTAACTCACACTCACAAGAAAACTTCCTGTAATCCTGACACAGCTGCCTTCCCTGATTTGGTGTCCTCCAGATGTTGTTGGACTCCAACTCCCATCAGCCTCGGCAAACATGCCCAATAGTCAGGGATGATGGGAGTTGTAGTCTAGCAACATCTGGAAGGTCCCAAGTTGGGGGATGGCTGCAATACACTCTGCTGCACCCTCTTGCTTTTGGTCTCCATCCAAAGCTGTATTGAAGCCCTAAACAGATGTTTAATTGGGGAGCAATTCTTCCAAACTAGGAAAGTTTATGAAAACAGGTCTCATAAGAATATCTTACTCTTTTGTTTTGGGTTGTTACAGGTGAGTGCATTACCATTATAGCCATTTGGTGGGCATCTAGGGGTTTGCCAGACCCTGTAGCCAAGCCAGAGTACAGGCGGGATGCAAGTCTAATGCTTTGCATGTGTGCGGGTGGGAGAGGGTTGATTGGTTAGTTGGTCGGTTGGTCGTACCCCTCTCTTCTGTTTCAGTCTCTGGCAAGCTGTATGTGAACAGCTGCCCAAGAGTGAGTAGAAAAATACTTTTTTGCTTTGTAACAAAAGTTTGCAGCGGATGCCAAATTTTCTAAAACACTCTCAAATGATGAAGTGTCCTTCAAGTTTGGAAACAAAAATAGCCATAGTATGTACAAAAATAGTGACAGTATTGTAGTGGGATGTATTTCCTATCCACTCCTTTGCCGTAAACAAGGTGTGAGGAATTAATATGGTGGGGAAGTACAACTTTGTCCTCTTTGTAATTACCTTCATATTGATGGAGAATTTATTTGAATTTTTTTCCAATGATATGATGCTGCCTTATATCAAACCGGACAATTGGTCCATCAAACTCAGTATTGTCCACACAGATTGGTAGTGGCTCTCCAGGGTTTCAGAAGGGACATTCCAAGCCCTACCTGGAGATGTTGGGGATTGAACTTGGGGCCTTCTGCATGCAAGGGAGATGCTCTACCACTGAACTACAGTGCATAGCTAAACTGTGGAATTTGCAGAGCTTGGAAAAGTTACTTTTTTGAACTACAACTCCTATCAGCCCAATCCAGTAGCCATACTGGCTGGGGCTGATGGGAGTTGTAGGTTAAAAAATAACTTTTCCAAGCTCTGAGAATTTGGTACCACAAATGTTTTGGATCCTTTTCCTGCATTAATCCTGTGAATAACCTCATTGCTCAACTGACACATACAACCCTTTTGGACATGACAAAAGAGGAGACATGTCTTATCTAATACTGATCCTGCACTTTTCCTTTTAAAATAGTCAACAGGATCTTGCAGACCTTCTCACGAGTGTGTGCACGCACACACATGGGTGGGCATGATGATTCTATGAATGGGAAGCACAAGTCAATGGCACATCATGAATCTTCATTTTTGTCCCATCGTCCAAAACTGGCTCCATCTAACTGGTGCAAAAAAGCAAGCAAAAAGGAGACAACAGGATCGGCATCGTGGTTGAAATCATTGGGCATCTGCAATTCCCATACCCCAGCAGGGCCACTGCTGATCCCTAGAGATCCCAAGCTTCATTTATTCCCATGCCCAAAAGGAAGGCTCAAGACACAAATACTGGATTTATATTATGTTTGTTTAAATATAACAAATATTTTTGGAGAATCTGCAGGGCAAATCAACCAAATTTAACCAAATTCAAATTGTCCATGCAGGTGAAGTCCAATCTAACTTGGTGAGGGGAACATCCCCACCAGCCCCCTGGGAATGTGCCCAGCCATAGGCTCTGCCCCCCAGCCAAGGATAAGGAGGAAATATTCCCCTCCTCCCTAAGCATGCTAGTGGTGTGTACTCAACCCACACACTTGGGCCCCGCTATACTGGTGTTCACCCAAAATGCACAAACAAGGCCACAAGGGGCACCTGCCAATTACCTCCAGGCATAAAGCACTGGGAGATCCCTAGAGGCCCCATAATGCCTCAGTATATCTAATTTAACCCCCAACCTTTTCACCTGCCCAGACTCCACTCCTACAGGCAAACAACCACACCATTCCAAGAGCCTAATGAATTAAGCCCCACAGTATGGAGTAAGCAAAACAAGAGGGATGCAAAATGCAAATCCCCACAAAAATTCTTATTCAGCCCCTAAACAGCAACTGGCAAAAACCATACTGAAAGGGCGGGAGGGTGGGTTCAGCCACAAGACGAGAAGAGGGAGAGTTGGGGACGGAGCTGGCTTTTAAACCCAGCTCCCTATACTCACCTGATTGGCCAGTGTGGCCATGCCAACTCCATCCATCCCTGTGGACCCCTAACCACCTTTGTCTTCCTTCTGAAGGAAGGGGGATGGAGGCAAATGCACTCCCACATACAGTGGAACAATGTTCTCTTCCACCTTGCTGACACTGCCCTCTCCAAAATTTGCAAGCAGAGACAAGTGGAAGGAAAGCCAGGAGTAGCCTCTGACTCGCCCTGTCCTCCTGGGCTCTGATGTGGATTGGGAGCAGGCAAGGAGCAGGGCCACTCAGGGTGGAAGTCATTGAGGGCATCTTGCCCAAGATCCCCCCTCCACCAAATCTAGGTCCACGATTGGGAGCCAGGACTGTGGAGGGTGTTGTAGTGTAAATATTAGTACCCATTTTCATTGTGTAATATAAGCACAGAGCCTCTTTATTGTTATCTCCACTCCAACCCCTCCATAAACTTTCCTTTAAGGCAGGCGTGGGGGATCCTTTTCAGCCTAAATGCCGCATTCCCTTCTGGGCAGGCTTGCAAGGGCCGCATACCAGTGGTGAGCAGGGCCAGTGGTAAAAGTGGATGGAGCAATGAATGCCAACTCGACCTTTGTACTGCAGGCCAGTTTCTACACACAGACTCACACACTCCTCTCTTGTCTCTAGAGTCCCCTCTCTAGTCTTCAAGCAGGCAAGCAAGAAGCATAATTAGAGTCCAAGGACACATTCCGGCCAGGTGCAAAGCAGAGGCGGTGAGGGTGTGGTCTTGGGAGAGCTTCTGTGGCCAGACAGAGAGATCTGGAGGGCCACAGTTGGCCCCTGGATCTGAGGTTCCCCACTATTGTTTTAAGGACATAAAGTGGTGCAGTGGTTTCTGAACGGCAGCAGCTTTATCACAACCCCCCCCACAAGAAGAGTCCAAAAATGCAGCAGCTGTGCTGATTCATGATTATATGCATGCACATATATATACTCACATACACACACATTGAAGAGGTAAGCACATAAGCATAATGCCCAGTGCATTAGGAACAGCATGACTGCAATCTAGCCCCAATGGCTATGCTTTGCCTCCATAGTTGGAGGCAGTATGCTCTGAAACCCATTTGCAGGAAATTGTAGGAGGGGAAAGTGCTCTTCTGCTCAGGTCCTGTTTGCGGGCTTCCCATGGGCATTTGGGTGGTCATTGTGAGAACAGGATACTGGACTAGATGGGCCACTGGCCTGATCCAGCAGGGCTCTTTTAATGTTTTTATGTTCTTAATCCTTAGGTATTCTTGCATAGGAACAAGCTTCACCGCATTCAATGGTGCTTACTTCTGACTGCCTGGGTTCAACTTGTAAAACACACTGAGCTTGAAAAAAAAAAGATATTCAGCCAGCTCACATGCAACCTTTTGTGTTAAATTAAAAATACAAACCGTTTTGCAAAGAAGAGTTACCATTAAAGTACTGGCATGAGGTAGGAACCCCATCAAAGAAAAGAATATTCACCCTCTGCCTGATTGTGTTATTCTCTGACTTCCGCTATGTTAATCTGTCACAAGAAAACTTGAAAGTCTCATGATCACCTCATGTACTTGCCAGAACAAGGAGGGTCTGTCAGTTCCCCTGGCATGACATCATCATCATTCTGGGACATGACATCATCACTCTTGCTCTGGAGGGGAGGGAGTCCTAGAGTTGCACTCCCTTGTGTTCCCCCTGTACTATACCACTGAGCATCTCAAGTCTACAATGGCAAGTAAAAACCACAAGTTCTCTTCTGAATGGCAAAACTCCCAGAAACTCTCATTTTTTAGAAAAACATCCCATAATTTTATGATTCCATAAAGAATCTGAACATGTCAAAGAGTACATTTCTCTCATTGTTATAGAACTACTAAATATATATTAGCACGGTCATTTTTATTTAATGGAAACAAATAACGGTTAATCTTATTGGAAGGTTAAGTGGGTTTACTCTGTAAAGGGCAAATCCCAGATGAATGTTTTCATTAAAAAAGAAAAAACAAGAAAAAACAAGGATAGGTTTAGTTCCTGACAGATGGCCTCTGTCTGAGTCTTTCTGTAGACAGATACTGTTCCTTTTTACACATTTATGAAAGTTGTAGTTATACATATTGAAGAATATTTCCTAACAAAAGATGGAAAAGCTGGCCAGACTGAATGGATTAGATTTCTGATCAGTGGCAGATGGTTGCTTTAAAAAGGGGATATATAATTTGGAAAACTGTTTACATCTTAAAGGGAGCAGTTCATTGCACAAGGAAAGGATGCGTATGGCTGGGCCACTTCCTCCCCCCCTTTCAGTTGAAGCTCTCAAGGACTAAAAAATGCATGTAACAGTGGCAGGTATGCATGATTAAACATGGGTTTGCCTTTGTGCATTTACAGATTGTGTGTGTAGGAAGGATATAAAGCAAAGGGCCAAAGGGACTCTCAGTGAGAGGCGCTGAACCCTTCACACACCCAGATGGGCTCTAATTAGGGATTGAAAATAAATTTGATTCACTTCACATTTAAAGGTGAATCTATCAAATCTGCACTCTCTGAAACAATATGAGAACCAAAACTCAGCCATCCTTTGAAATCCACACATCCGAATTTTGCAATGCAGTTCTCCTACCAATGTTTACAAAAACTGCATATCTTATGGGGAAATGTGTATATAAATGAACATATTCATGAAAAACAGCATACAAAATGCATTCTATTAGGGGGAAAAGCTTGCAAAAATGTGTACATGAGTCAAAATTGCATACAAAAATCATTTTTAGGAGAAATTTGCACTAAAATGCTGATGACTTTTCATGATTTTTTTCTAACTATATAATACTTTTGTAAGTTGTCATGTCATCACATGTGGGAGCAAGATGCAGCAGCAGGATGGCAGGCAAGCAAGACAAAAGAGGGAAGGAAGCAAGGACAGCAGGCGGGTGAATGTGGGAGGGAGTAAGCGAGGGTGAGGGATGACGATGGGCAAACAAGCAAGCAAGCACATGGGGTGGGTGAGTGAGCGGGTAGATGAGCAAGGGGATGGGTAAGTGAGCAAGTGTGGGGTGGCCAAGTGAGTGCAGGGGGAGAGCAGGGGTGGGGGTGAGCAGCAGCAACCACACTGGATACTAGTGCGCAGTTGAGGCATGGTGGCAGTGGCGGCAGCAGCCTGGACAGGACAGCTGTTGCCAGTCTGCCAAAACAGGACCTAAATGGGGCAGTAGCAAGTGTCCAGAGTTGCCTGGGGATGGAGGCTGTTTAGGAAGTTACCTGGGGGTGGGGGACTTTGAGGACTTGCCTGACTGTGTGTGTATTTGTTTGGGGGGTGCCTGGTGTGTGTGTGTGTGTGCCTGGGAATCTCTCTCTCTCTCTCTCTCTCTCTGTGTGTGTGTGTGTGTGTTTGTGTGTGTGTGTGTATTTGGAATTTCCTGTGGGAGGGGTTGGCACATGACTCATGCAGGGACAAAGGTCATAGTTAATTAAAAATTGCAAATTGCTGCAGAAATGTGGAGAACTGAATTTAAGATAGGAAGAATGAGAAAATGAGAGAAATGAAATTGACAGATACTTCCATCCCTGATTCTGGTTCCTGAGTGAGTGTGGCTAGTAGAAGGGCCTACAGAGCAAACCTCAGGTGCTTACTGAAGGGTCCGTGGCTCAATGGTAGAGCACATGCTTTGCATGCAGAAGGTCTCTGGTTCAGTCGCTAGCACCTCTGCTTGAAAAGAGATCAGGTAATGGAAAAGATCCTTCAGTAGGAAAGGCCACTTGTTGAACTCTGACACAGAGTTACTTCTTGTGACAATTCCTCCACCCAGGCTTCCTTCTTGTCAGTGTCCCGGGATCCTTCTCCTGATAAGAACACAGGAAGAGACCTGCTGGATCAGGCCATTGACCCATCTAGTCCATCATCCTGTTCTTCAGCTTGCCAACCAGATGCCTCTGGAAAGGCCACAAGCAGAATCTGAGCACAAGAGCATTCCCCCTCCCACAGCTTGCTGCAACTGGTATTCAGAACATATTGCATCTGACAGTGGAAGAAGAACATCGACATCAGGGTTAGTAACTATTAGGAACATAGGAAGTTGCTTTGTACTGAATCATACCATTGGTCTATGAAGCTCATAGAGTCATAGAATCGTAAAGTTGGAAAGGTCCTATAAGGCCATTGAGTCCAACCCCCTGCTCAATGCAGGAATTCAACTTAAAGCATTCCTGACAGGTGGCTGTCCAGGTGCCTCATTAATGCCTTCATTATTGGAGAACTCACCACTTCCCTAGGTAATTGGTTCAATTGCCATATTGCTCTAACAGTTAGGAAGTTTTTCCTGATGTTCAGCCGAAATATGGCTTCCCGTAACTTGATCCCATGCTATGCTATCCCAGCTATTCTTGATTCCGTGTCCTGCACTCTGAGGTGATCAAGAAGAGATCCCACTCCTCCTCCGTATGACAACCTATCAAGTATTTGTAGTGCTGTCGTATCTCCCTTCAGTCTTCTCTTCTCAAGGCTAAACATGTCCAGTTCTTTCAGTCACAGGGCTTTGTTTCTAGTCCCCTGATCATCCTTGTTGCCCTCTTCTGAACCCGTTCTGGTTTGTCTGCATCCTTCTTAAAGTGCGGTGTCCAGAACTAGATGCAGTACCCAAGATGAGGTATAACCAGTGCTAAACAGAGGGGAATTAGTACTTCACACAATTTGGAAACTATACTTCTGTTAATGCTGTCTAAAATATCAGTTGTGGTTTTTTGCAACCACATCTCCCTGTTGACTAGAGCTTGGAAAAGTTACTTTTTTGAACTACAACTCCCATCAGCCTCAGCCAGCATGGCCACTGGATTGGGCTGATGGGAGTTGTAGTTCAAAAAAGTAACTTTTCCAAGCTCTGGTATTCACCTTGTGATCAACAACAATCCCAAGATCCTTCTCGCATGTAGTATTGCTGAGCCAAGTATCCCCCATCTTATAACTGTGCATTTGGCTTCCTAGGTTTAGAACTTTGCACTTATCCCTGTTAAATGTCATTATGTTGTTTTCAGCCCAATGCTCCAGCCTATGAAGGTCATTTTGAATTTTGTTTCTGTCTTCCAGAGTATTAGCAATCCCTCCCAACTTTGTATCATCTGCACGTTTGATAAGCATTCCCTGCACCTCCTCAATATTGCCTCCACAGACTGGCAGCAACTCTACAAGGTTTCAGGCAAGGAACTCTACCAGCCCTACTTGGCGTTGCCAGAGATTGAACTTGGTTCCTTCTGCATGCAAAGCAGATGCTCTTTCACTGAGCTACGGCCCTTTCTCTGAATTCTCTCCATCTATGGAACATAGAAATCTGCCTTATACTGAATCAGACCATTGGTCCATCAAGCCAGTATTATCTGCAATGTCTGGCAGCAGCTCTTCAGGATTTCAGTCCAAGGTCTCTTCCCTGCAATTATATTGTTCCTCCTTGATATCCAGGAAGTTGTAAGCAGCACTTCATTAAACTAGAATATTGTTTTGCAATTTGCGATTGTGTTGCCCGGTTTTCACTGGATGTCAAATATTTTCATTCAGAAATGATTCAGCCTCTCCAACTGGTGTCTCTAATCCTTTTGGTTAAACCAATAGGGTTGGCCTTTTATTTTTTTATGTTGCTTTGCTTACTCCATATGCTACATTTAAAGCAATAACATCATTATAACCTTAGTCAAATGGCTATATACCATATTTAGTGGTGATTTGTCACCCTAAAATTATTCATAGGTGTCTTGAGTAAGCCCTGTTGTATTTTATGTGCATTTCCATAGCACGTTTTTCTGGCGATACAGTTTGCAAGATTTCATAGATTTACTGCGCTTGCTCTTTTTTTTTTTATGACTGACATAGCAATAACCCGATTGCAAAGATATTTATGCTGTTTGTGGCTTAGCAAGATAATTAAAGGATATAAATTAATCAAGTGCAATTAATTAGAAACTTTATGTTCACAGCAGTCCTTCTTTGCATGTATAATTTATATTTATTGATTTCCTAGCTTTCATTAGCCTATGAGATAACAGCAAAAATGCATTAGAGAAGAAAATGTACAATTAGCGTGAGGCTGAACTCTGGCATAATTGATAGATCAGCACATGTTTGGGGCAAATATAAAGCTTTGTTAACTGTCATAAATAGTTACAATTGATGAGTGGGACTTCGCTACATATCTCTCAGCTGATTAATGATGTTGTGTGTGTGTGTGTTTTTAAAGAGTCCTCTTAATGGGAAGCTGATAGCTGGGCTAAATTTACATTTTAATCAGTGTATTTATGATGGAGGCACCTCTAAGAGATGCTCTGGAACAGGAAAAGGACCACTCCATAAGGGATCTGGGGGAAAATGGGTTCAAGACTGGGCTAACACAACAGGCAATATCTGGTATCTGGGTCTGCCAGGGGTGGAGGCACAATGCTCTGTCCTTTAGACTTGCAGCTTCAAGAGTGGCTTGCAGACAATATTTAAAACAATCAATATGACAATAAACAATACAAAAAAAGATCAAATGGCCAAAACATGAGATAAGCAAACTGACACTAGGAAGTTGCCTTATAAAAGATCAGGCCATTGAGCCATCTAAGTGAATATTGTCTACTCTGATGGGCAGCAGTGCTCCAAGGTTCCAGAGTTCTTTTTCACCATCCTGATACCTGATATTGTTTTAACTGGAGATTATCCATCCATCCGTCCGTCCGTCCGTCCGTCCTCCCAGTAGGAGCCCAGGGCAACAAACAAAAACACTAAAAACACTCTAAAACATCTTTTAAAACATCTTGCTCCCAATGTTTCCTCCAGGAAACTCAACCCCACTTCTTAAGCAAGTGTTGTGTGCCACCCCAATCTCTAAGCAGTGTGAGACTTCCAGGGGTTCCTATACTTACCCAGGTGTTTGGTTCCTTGGAAAGGTCAGCAGAGTCTGTGGTGTCTTTATGAAAAATGGTTTATTTTATTTACATACATTGCAATCTGAGTTTAAGATGGAGAGGTTCAAAGTCTCAGCAGTCCAATAGATCTTGCATTTCCATCAGGCTTACAGGAGGCAAAGGCTTAGTGCAGAGAACTAGCATCCCTGCATGTCTCCAGCTCCCAGCCTTTCCCCAGACTCAACTAAAAACACAAGCCTCTCTTTGGGCCCCAGGAGGGGGGACTCTCCTGAAGAGTTTCAATAATAATAGGATCTCCCTGATCCATTCACCAGTTAATGGGCACTTGATAGCCCCATTAGCCCACCTGGCCACTCTATTAGACTAACAAAGGAGACTCATCTGACCAACAGAGCTGGTTTCGCAACAGCAGAGCCCACCTCCAGGTGCAGGGTTCCAAACCAGAGGCTGGAAAGGGACTCATAGAAATCATCTATCTCAACCCCTAAACCAATAACAATATATTAAAACAAAGCATCTTTAAAAACATATTAAAACAAAACATCTTTAAGAACATCTTTTTTAAAAAGCGTTAAAACATCTTAAAAATCAGTTCCAACACAGATGCAGACTGGGATAAGGTCTTTATTTAAAAGGCTTGTTGAAAGAGGAAGGTGTTCAGTAGGTGCCGAAAAGATAACAGAGATGGCGCCTGTCTAATATTTAAGAGGAGGGAATTCCAAAGGGTAGGTGCCACTACACTAAAGATCCCAGATGGAGATGAACCTGGAACCTTCTGTATGGAAAGCCATGGCATCTCCCTTTTTAATAAAAGAGTTAGGATTTTGTTTTAGTAAAAAAATATGGAATTAGGGCTAGCCAGTGTGGTGTCATCCAGATGTTGTTGGTCAGTATGGCCAATGGTCAGGGGTGATGGGGTTACTCTGAGATTACCATAGGATTACTATTCACAAGTGGTACTACAAACTAGTATCACCTGTGCATAATAATCTTATAGTCATGAGTTATATGCAGTCCTGTAGCCAAACATCCTTATTAGGTGGGCAGGCATATTTCTAAGTGTGGCATTTTAGGGGAGGAGGCACATAGGGCCAGCAAATTCCCCACCCACTGGGGAACAGAAAGGCAGTGACTCCATGTCGAGAGTGTGTTCACTTACATAATGGGCAATGTAAAGGTCAAGTTAGCAGAAACTTTAGTATGAACACCAGGTATTAAATGTTAAAAGACATATTTTTTGCAGAGCTTGCAAAAGTTACTTTTTTTGAACTACAACTCCCATCAGCCCCAGCCAGCATGGCCACTGGATTGGGTGATGGGAGTTGTAGTTTAAAAAAGTAACTTTTCCAAGCTCTGTATTTTTGTTTCATAAGAAAAAAAGGATGTTAATGATACAGTGTACAATGGGATACCAAAAGTGTTATCTCCTCTTGAAGATCCCTTCTACTGATCTTGTTCCTGCTGTTTGGATATTCCTTCCTGATGGACAATAAAGGGGAAACTTTTTAACTGGTTGCTATTTAAGGGACTAACTAAGTGATTGGAAACTAATTGTGGAAAGCAGTTGGATTTTGTAAAACTGGTTTCTGGGTTGCTTTTTTTGCCCCCAAACCTGAAAAGGTTTTATGCTGAGCTTCACATATTGGAAAAACCAGAAATTAGGACCTAGGCGACCTGCCAGCTAACATAATGGCCACAACCATCCTCTAGGGCTGTTTTCATCTTTCAAGTACTCAAGAAAAAGATGATATATATCCACTATGGTTATGAGTATAGTGAGTGCTTAGAATAGGTTTTCTTTAGATAACATTAAGTTGTTTATTTCACACTTTAGCAATAAGCACCCAATCCTGCTCTACTCATCATAATAATTGCAGACTAACAAACTCATTCCTTACTGCAGGAAAACAAACATGCTTCTTTGTTGCTGGCTGAGTAGAGAACATATCTGAAACTAAAAAGCAGAGCAAAGGAAAATCCAAGGGTTGGATTTTATAGCCCATAATACAATGTTTTAATATTCCAGTATTTAACCCTTTAAGGTGAAAGGTGACACCCAAGATTTGCCTTCCTGGTTTGTGAGGCCTGTTGGTGGGATAAAGTTCATCTTTGGGGCTAACCTGTGGCACTGACTTGGAGTTGTGGGGCACTGGGAGTGAGTGAGTCAGGAAAGCCTCCCTATCCACCTTTAGGAGTGGGGCTGATGGAAGGGGGCAGAGTTAAATCCACCTCCTTTTATGTAGCCGGGTGACATTCACCTGAAAGTTTAACATCTAGGTTCCTGCACAGTCACACAGCAGATATTTTGCATAATTGGTTTAAATTTTAATGATGTTTAATATTTTAATAAATGTGGCCTCAGTTTATACCCAACTTCACCTGTGTGTCTTTTTATTTCATGGCTGAAGTTGCAATAAGCTAGCAGACCAATTCTCTGTGACCAAGTTGTACATACAGTAATTTTCTTCTGACCTCTGAAAACAGCAGTTTAGGTCTAAATGTTTCTGGTCTCTTGACAAATTTTGTTGTCATATACTGGTCATACAAGGAGTTTGATCAAGCTTTGACCTGCATAGAGAAATCAATTTCTGATTGTATCATTTTTGCAATTTATCTGTTTGGACTACATTTTTATATTTTTACCTTTGATTAAAGTTGACCTTCATCTTCCTATAATGTTTCAAAAGCATTTCACTTTTTTTTTTTACTTCTGGCCCAACTTAGTCTTTTAGTTTAGCTTTGTTGGTTAGGGATTGTATATCCGTTCTTATGTTGTGGGCGATGTAGTCCAGAAACATCTAGAGGGGATGAAATTGACTAGCCCTGAAATCTCACAGTTGCAGATAAGACTGGCTCCACACTTACACAATAAAAAAAAATTAACTGTGCTGAATCTCAATGAGCTCTAGATTGTTAAACAAATATACATCTTGATTGTTTTGGCTTTGACCACCTTTGTGACTCCAAATTCCCCTCTGTATTCAT
Organism: Rhineura floridana; assembly: GCF_030035675.1. NCBI lineage: Eukaryota > Metazoa > Chordata > Lepidosauria > Squamata > Rhineuridae > Rhineura > Rhineura floridana. Next base: position 30,354,356 of record NC_084492.1, on the reverse strand, counting down.
TAATTTTGATTGGGAACTGATAATTTCTGGCAAATTGCTTCCACAGACTTTTACATCTGTGGTTGGTTGACATTATTCTCACCTGTTCCAGGTTTTCTGGATGGAGGGAAGCTACAAATGAAAAGGGAGGGAAGAGATAAATAAATAAAAGCAGAGATGGTTATACAAGAGGTTTAAAAGGTAAAGCAAGTTTTAATACCCACTTTAGCTAATGCACTGACCGTCTGACAAATCTGGTTATGATTGCAGCTCCACTAATGACCTCTGTGGCCTAAATAAATGTTCTTAGGATGCTTAAGAAAAGGCTGTCCTTGTCACATAGAGCTCAGGTTTCTAAGAAATCCTCAATATGCTTTTTTTTTGTCTCCAGGATATCTGGGTAAGAGATTTACCCATTTGTCTGCAATCCTATAACACTTACTAAGGAAAAAGTCCTATTGAAGTCAATGGGGCTTATTTCCAAATAGGCATAACATAAGCTTGCACTGTTAGAGGTATTTGCATCAAAGTTCAGAATCCGTGGACAAGATATCCGGAGCTGGATCTCATCCTTGAGTGGTGTCCACCTCCTTGCCACTGTCACTATGGACGAAAGATGGCTCTATGTATTTCCAGCCTGTGTCAGTTTCACTTGTGTTTATTCATAAATCCATTACATCCCATTTTCTCATCAATCTGTGTTTCATTTAAAATAAAGATAAAAGCAGAGGGTCGTAGGGGCTTCCCTAAGGGGTACGTCTTTCACACTACACAAGAGGTGGATGAGGCATGTGTGCTGGCTTATTGAAGCCCACGCCACCTGTATCGGCCATAGGTGTTGGACTACGAAGCCATGGGCCCGGCCCAGGCTGGTGCCCAAGGGCTCAGTCATGCTTGAAGTCAGCCCTGTCACAGATCATCAGCTAACTATTACAGGAGATGTTTCCTTAATTGTCTGCATAAGCCTGGTGGCATGGAAAATGTTTTCAGCAAATGTTTAAAGGTTAAAATAGAAGGTGCCTACTGAATCTCTACTGGAAGATCATTCCACAGGGCTGAACTGATGATACTCAAGGATGGGTTTTGTGTCAATGTCAAATGAGCCTCATCAACTCAGGGGATGACCAACAACATTCCTGCAGATGATCTCAGTGATTGAACTGACATACAAGGGGTTTTTTCCCGAATGGGGATGGCCCTATAATTTCGCTGAGCAGAGATACTACTAAAAAGGATTATAAAATGCCAATGAATTAGTTTATTATTATGATACCTTTAAAAAAAAAACCCAATGGGAGGCACCATTTGGGTTTTCTGTGTTTGGGCCCTACAACATTTTGGACTCTCACTGGTTCCTGCAACTGCTCATTTCCAAGGAAGGCAATGTTCTTATGTAAAAATAACCAGGAAAGCTAAACATCAAAGAGACAAAATATAATCAAATCTGTCTACAGCTGTAAGCATGATCAGAGACTTTGCTTCATACCAGGATTGCTTGCAATGCCACTTAAAACGGGAGCAGAATGAAATATTGCATATGTCAGCTACTGTAAAATATTTAAAATAAATGTTTCCTTGGTTCTCGGTTTACAAAGGAAATGGATTTGATTCCTGGGTTTATTCCATACTGAAGGAGACCCCACTGCATGCATAATGATGTTGCCCTGTTTGATATGTTATATTCCACCGTCGTCAGAGTGAGAGAAAGAAAGAAAGAAAGAAAGAAAGAAAGAAAGAAAGAAAGAAAGAAAGAAAGAAAGAAAGAAAGAAAGAAAGAAAGAAAGAAAGAAAGAAAGAAAGAAAGAAAGAAAGAAAGAAAGAAAGAAAGAAAGAAAGAAAGAAAGAAAGAAAGAAAGAAAGAATTGTCTGGGAAAGTTCCTTGCAATATGGTGCCAAAATATATAGCCATCTCCTTTGGAAAGGTTTTAGTTGAAGAGGATATATTTTCAAATAGGCATACATGTGTTTTAATTGGAATGTAAGTGGTTTCCTTTTGAAGGCTCACCTAGTTGCCTTCCCTTGTGGGCAACCTGATAAAGGGTGGTATCCTGCCAAAGATTTCAACTTTGATACCTCCCTTTGTCAAGAGGAAGGGTGACCACTTCTGTGTCATCACAAATAGGAAATGCATGAAAGAGGACTAGGGATATAAGAAGGCATCCTTTCCCCTTATGCCCTGTATTCATCACATGCGGCACCATTTCTCTTCTGCTGCAGTTCATCTTCTGCCAGGAACCACTTTGGTTGCTTTCACACTGCACTTTATTCCATTATTCTGCCAATTTCTTACCTGGTAATTTGCGCATTATATTTTATCGTTCACACAATGTAAAAGCTAGTTCTGGAATTCTAGTGGAATATAGTGCAAGTTTAGCACAAATTTTCATGATAAATTATACCAGAAATAATTGGTTTGCAAGCTTGGGAACCTGGAAAATCACAGGAGTTTTTTGCGAGTTGCAGCTACTCACGTGACAGGCATCCCAGCATGAAGTGTGTTCCCGCCCTTTAGAGGTGTTGGATGGTGACAGGATGAGATCAGGAAATGGGCTCAAACTTATGTAATTTAGGTAATAACATAAATAATGTAAGCTATGTTGTCATTTATATTATTCCACCCTGTTCATTTCAATATAATGGAAACAAAAGTAAATAGGGAAAACCCCATAATCAATTATGTATCATTTGCAGACTAAAAGGGTGGGGGGAGGAACCAGAAAATACCAATCATATTCTCTGGATTGATTTCACTTCCAGACATAGGGAAAATAAGTAAAGAGGCAAACTTCTGCTCCATTTCAGTTAGAATTCTCTGACAGCCCTAAAGAGACCTGAATAAAATGTGAACGTGTTAACGCATTTATATGGATGCACATTTAAGAATAATTAAGTTAAAGATGAGTACTATACATCTCAAAGCGCAGAAGACTGACATAAAAACATAACAGCCTTGCTGGATCAGAGCAAAGATGTGCCTCAGGGATGAGTAAATACAACTTCCATCAGCCTCAACCATTGGCCATGCTGGCTGGGGCTAATGGAAGCAGGAATGCAACATCTGGAGAACCCCAGTTTCCCCATCCCTGGCTTAGCTATTCTCACATTTTATTCTCACATTGGTCAGCCAGATGCCTATGGGAAACCCATAAGCAGGTCATGAGCACAATAGCCCTCTTCACTTGTGATCCCAAGCAACTGGCATTCAGAGGCACATGGCCTCTTGATGCTGAAGATAGTACATAATCATCATGACCAGTAGCCATTGATAGCCTTACCCTCCATGAATTTGTGTAATCCCTCTTTACACTGGTGGCCATCACAACCCACTGTTGTTGCAAATTCTATACATTTCCTTAAGTTGTCCAGAGTCTCCAAACACTGAGCTTCATTGGATGACCCCGGATTATTGTGTGCATGTGAGAGAGCAATGTTTCTCTCTATCCACATCTTCTATCATGTCCCCTCTTACCTTCCCACCCCAAAACAAAACTAGGGATAGGCAGCTGGTGGCTCTCCAAATGTCGTTGGACCAACTACTGCAGCATAGCTAATGATCAGGGATGATGATGAGCCCAACAGCAACAACATCTGTAGGGCCATGAATCCATTACTCCCGTTCCAAACTGAACAAGCCAAAATGTGTAGCTTTTGTCCTCGTAGGGGAATCACTTCAGCTCCCTGATCACTTGATTGGGCATTTTTTGTACATTTGTACAGCTCTACAACATTCTTCTGGAGTAATTGCTTTCCAAATGAAGACACCATTCCATCAACAAAGTATAGTTGTATTAAACACAAACACAGAGAACCAATTTTAAAATGCAAAGCACTCTGATTCGAGAGGATTTTGTGCAATTGTCTCTTGTTCTACAATGTAGTTTATAAATAATGTACTACCATTAGATTAAAAGGGTGGGTTGTCCCATGCAACAAATTTCGGGTTGCACCTGAAGGGCTACCAAATGTCAGTTGTTTAACTTGCAATCTTACATGCAGACTTACCTTGGAATAAGAAACATAGAAAACTGCCTTATACTGAATCAGACCATTGGTCCATCTAGATGAGTATTGTCTACACTGACCGGCAGCAGCTCTTCAGGATTTCAGGCAGGGTTCCCTCCCAGCCCTGCTCAGAGATACTGGAGATTGAAACTGGGACCTTCTGCATGCAAAGTAGAAGCTCTACCTCGGAGCTATGCCCCTTCCCATCTAAGTGGAATAGGCCCCACTGAACTCAGTTGTGGTTAATTCCAAGTAGGCACATATAGAACTACACTGTTAGTCTCTTACTACATTTTCTCCACAGTGGGAGGCATTATTTAGAAATTTTGGTATCAGGTACCAACATGGCTTGGTGGCCACCTCTAGTTCCTCCTATCAATAAGAACAGAAATCACACTTCAAACAAGAATATGGCAGGATAATTTTCCTTCCAAAACATTCTCATATGGTCTTTAAGCAGGGCAGCTCTGTAGAGAAGCGGTCAAACTCTTTTTCTTTGTGTGTCCCCCAGCCTCCTTCATCTGAAGGCTGTTCTTAGTTTCCTGTAACCTAATTTGCCATTCTTAAATTGCACCTGTTCTGTGTGGTCATTATCTAATCTTTTCTTAGAAGTTTACCCTCTCTAGTAAACCCTTTGATGCTTGGATCAACTAGATTTTATGGCCTTGGAGATATGTACATTACCTTCTTTTGTAGTGTATAAAGTTAGAATGCACCCATTAAAAAAAAAACACTGTTGCTTAGGGCAAGACAACAGATTGTTTGGAAGCAAAAGGTTTAATAGCTTAAAGTACTGAGCTATCCTACTCTAGGATCCTTACTCCCAAACCTTTAAAATCTGGGAATTGGGGTTTTTTGAACAAGAGGAGTTGTTTTTCCTTTCTTTCATGATATGCTGACATGCAATCATATATGACTTATTTTTAAAATGTCTTTGAGGCACATTTCCCATGATGATTCACACACACACGCACGCACGCACGCACACACAAATCTTTAAAGTAACATGCAAAATACAAGAGACAAAAAAACCTTACTTAAAAGCAGAGGTAAGGAAGTTTGCACTTTCTGAAACAACATGTGAACAACAACCCCCCCAGCCATCCTTCAAAATTCACACTTATCTGAATTTTGCAATGCATTTCTCCAACCAAACAATGTTTACGAAAGTGCATGTATTAGGGGAAAACGAATAGATTATTTATTTATTTAAGTAATTTCTATACCAATTTATATTCTTTGGGGGGGGGAATCTCAAAGTGATTTATGACCTAGATTAAAGCATTAAAGAAAACATCACTAAATATTAAAAGTAAACATTACGAATAAAAATCAAATATGAAAGACACATTCAGAGTAGCATAATTAACAGAAAAAAACAAAATATTCTCAAATATAAATGTTACAGATAAAAATCAGGTACAAAAATACAACAAACTCTACAAAACAGCATTGTTAGTAATCAAAAATTACTGAAATAGAAACTGCTCCCAAGTATGTTCTTAGCAGTCCTCCATATCCATATTCTCTGATTCATTTCCACCAATTATACAAATAACTAATATCTAGCCAACCAATTGTTAAGGAGCAGATGTTTGGTCTACATAGCAGCTTCAAGCATAATTTTCAACTCATTCACCACTTCCATCCAGATATAATGTCATACAAACAGCAACATAACCACTCCCTCTCCAACTCTCCCTTAAGTAGGGCCACCTTTTTATATTTTTAGGACCCACCCTGTTTTCTGTAATGTTGCTTGGGTTGTTTTTAACTGTTTTAATTATGTGTTTTAAAATTGTTGTAACCCACCCCAGGACCTCTGGGTAAAGGGCGGGAAATAACAACGACGACAACAACAACATACTCTGTACTGGTCCAGTCTCTCACACTGATTGGTATTGGGCAATTTTAATAGAATAATAGAATAGCAGAGTTGGAAGGGGTCTGTAAGACCATTGAGTCCATGCTGATATAAAGTAACCTGCTTCAGGAGTTTTATATCAGTCAATGGAATGGGATTCACAGAATCATAGAGTTGAAGGGAACTCAAAGGCCATCAAGTCCAGCCCCCACCAATGCAGGAAATCCACTACCATAACATCCCTGATAGGTGCCATCCAGCCTCGAAGCAGACCCTAATGAAAGAGAGTCCACCACCTTCTGAAGCAGTCAGTTTCACAATTGAACAGCTCTTCCCATTAGGAAGTTCTTTGTAGTGTTTTGCTGAAACCTTTTCTTGACATTGAAATCTGTTGTTGCAGGTCCTACATAGCGCTACATTTACTTGTCCGTTGTTCTTCCCCAGTAGCTCACTGAGTGTCATTTGACCTGGTGGTCTCATCTTCTAGCACTATTTTGTGTTGCATTTTGGACAGGGTTTTCGTGGTAAGAGATATTCCTCTGAGTCTGGACGCATCTTAGCCTGGTGTCTCAGCTTTGGCCATTCTGCCTTGGGTGACCCTGCTAGGAGTCTAGTCTCTTGGTCTAGACTCCTGACAGAATTGCTGTCAACTTCTTTGACACTCTCAGACCTCCTCACCATGTTAAGATGTGCATCCCAGAGGAGGGATGGTTATAGTATTACCTCTCAATTGTTTCTTCTCTGAGATAAACATACCCATTTCCACTTTTTTTATATATATCCTTTGTAAACTGGTGCCCAGAATTTGTGTCCCTTGATTCTCTGGACCAGGAGTATCTGTAGACCTTTATACAAGTATCAAAGCCTTCAGCTACCCTCACCATCTTATCAGATTTAGGACCAGAGAACCAGTGGCTAATCTACACAGTTCCTGGTCTGAACCCTACAACATAACAAATAAAAATGTCTACAAAGTGAATTGGTCTACCAACTTGTTGATGTTAGCTTTCAGTTGTAGGATGAGAATGCCAGTGGCAGAAAGCAATATATTTTTGTTTTGTTTTGTTGACTATGCTAATGTACTTAGGGGATGCAGGTAATCAAGGCACAGTTTTCTCCAACACTGGAGGCATTCAAAAGGCAGCTGGACAGCCACCTGTCAGGTAATCTTTAATTTGTATTCCTGCGTTGAGCAGGGAGTTGGACTTGATGGCCTTATAAGCCCCTTTCAACTCTACTATTCTATGATGCAATGATCTTCCAAAGACTCTTTACTTTTGAACGTAAACTGGCACGGGTTTGCCAGCTGCAATAGGCTTCCATGAGCACTAGATGACACCATTATTCCATCCACTTCTGGCTACAAAAGCCCTTATGTGGAAGTAGCTAAAAGTCACCTCTACTGGGAAACCCATTTATGGAGCTGTCTCTGATCTTTGGTGTTCTTCAACACTGAAATGGAAGAGAAAAGGGGCGTGGGGATGAAGACATGGAAATCTCCTGTGAAACACACAGTGAACTTCAGGTCAGGATACAGAAGCTGGCATTGAAAGGATGGTCAAGGTTCAGCACAAGCCTTGTAAAGGACCATAGCGCAGTGGCAGAGTCTGTGCATTTCATCCAGAAAGTCCAATGTTCAGCCTTGGCTTGAAGCCCTAGATAACTGCTGCTGCTAGTCACAGTATAGAATACTGAGCTTTGTGGACAAATAGTCTTATTTTCTATGTTTCTAACGGGAAAAGGAAAAAGAAGGGAATGTAGTCTTGAATTAAAAAGGGGGGGTGAAGTTGGAGAAGACTCCTGAAAATCCTTAAGAGTTCTGCCAACCTGACTTCATGATGGTTCAAGGCCAATCACAGAAAGCCATCCAGGAAAAAAATAACTGGTAAAGGAACCTTTTCTCATCTTCACTCATAATTATTGTTGCATATGGGCCCCCATGTGTAACAGACCTTAGATACAACCAGTACTCAGTACTTGAGTGTCACTCACTACAGCATGTGGATCCAATGGCAACCATTAGTGCAAGGGTGGGGAACCTCAGACCTGGGAGACAAATGCGGCCCTCCAGGTGTCTCTGTCTGGCCCTCTAGACTATTCCTAGATCACACCTTCTCTCCAGGCCACACCTATCTCACCAAGCCACTCTTCTCATTGGCCCTGCTCTGTGTCCTCCTTGAGTGCTTTTTCTTGGCTGGAATATGTCCTTGAATTGTGTTCTTGTCCTTACGTAGACAATTTTATATCTTTGAGAGCTCTCATGAAGTTGCCTAATACTAAGTCAGACTATCACTCCATCTAGTTCAGCGTTGTCTGTTCTGATTCTCAGCAGCTCTTCAGGGTCTGAGACAGGGAACTTTTCTCTGCCAAGGTCTTGGAGGTGCCAGGGGATGGCATCTAGGAACTCCTCCACTAGAGTTGCCAGGCACAAAAGAAAGGAACTTGTCTGTGGTGGCTCCCAGACTACAGTTCCATGGCCATGGAGGAGTATTTGGCCCCACTGTGGCAAATTTCTTGACAAGCTTTAAAAGCCTATTTTTGTGGACTGCCTTCTCATGATACGGTTTTCATTTTTAGAAAGCTGCCCATCTTAAAAATAGATCTCTCTCAGATGTATCATACTAAGTTACACTGTATATATACCAGTGGACTTATTTTCAATGGATTTAGTTCAATACAACCCATATGTCTACAGACATATTACATTGTAATGTTATTGGTTTTAACTGGCCTGTGATTTTAAATGATTGTTAAGTGCCACTGCTATTACAAGTTTCTTTGATTGTGTTTTATGCTGTGTAGGCTGCCTTGAGTGGGCTATGTCCCCCAAAGTAGCCTATGAATAATTTTATAAATAAGTTATAAATAAAATCATGTACTCTATCATTAAGCAACAGTCTTGTCCTCACTTGTGGGGACATTTTGGCCCATTTACAGGGCCAATATAGCAGAAGGATATGACAAAGGAACAGGCAATGCTAACCAAATTTCAAATTTGTAAAGGGCAGCCTTGGTGCATGTTCTTATGAATGTGCTTTTATATGCCAATGATGGATTGGCTAGATTGGCCATGCTTGTGTACATGTGGGTTCCTGGGACCAGGCCACACCTAAATTTAAAATTGGAATAGATTAGGGATTTCCTGTTTGCTAAAGCAGATGCCCTGTGCAAAGCAACAGAATGAATAAACTTTTGGAGTGATGTGCTTGCTTGATGCTAAAATGCACGTGTGGTATGCACAGCGACCTGAACTGAACATGCGTTGGTCTAAGCATAAAATAAATCATCAGGGCTGGACTCCTGCAATTATTTAAGCTAATACAGAGTGTCTCATTTCCAAGGAGTAAATCACAGTGGTTTCAGTACTATATTTTCCATCTTGTATATAAGTAAACTGCAAGATCAACTGGGAGGTTCAATCAAATTGCTATTTATTACCATGAAACGTGACACTCTATTTTAAGTGCCCTATTCCCTTATGATTCAGGCTGAACGCTGCATTATGTCCAAACAATATAGAAACCAGCTTTACTTAGTGGGTTTTTTTCCCCCTTCACGGTAGCTTTGAAAAATTTACATTGTAGAAAACTTTCAGTACTTCAATGTTATTCTATGGAATACAGCTTGAAACCAACAGATGGCAAAGGAAGCAGGAAATGCAATTTAAAATATACTACTGCTGTAGATTCTACTACAGCCTCCTTTCTCTCAATTTTCTGTCTAAATGCGTACAAAATGGAATGCACTATCGACCAGTTGTTACCACACAGGTGCTTGGTCGAGCCTGTTGCAGTTTAATGTTTCTTTAAGAATATGTTTGCTAAAACAGTAATTACATCCTGTGGAATTCAGGACAATTAAATCACCTTGGTATTCAGCAACTGTATTTGTTAACAAAGCTCTTTCCATCTAATTTATAGCTTCAGTGTGATGCTCTTGTTCAGCTTTTAGCAGAGCTGCATTGAAACTTCCCCCGTTTTGATTTTAGGATAGAGACCAGTCATTTTGGTGGGGCAGAAATATTTCCAAAAAAGTACTATGTTGAATATTCACCTTTCCTCGTATCCATTTTAGCACCTTTATTTACCTTTTTTATTTTTTGCTGCTGCTGCTGCTTCCTTCTTGAATATGTTACATGGGGGTCCCACCCCATCAGGGATCCCTGAGAGAATGGCATGATATCACAATGGTGTATGGCCAGGCAGACTTGGCTACCTCATGCCATCACTGGACTCAAATGAAGGCAAAGGAAATGGACAATTTCATAAGGAATACATTTTCTTATATAAAAAAAAAGACTGAAAAGGAAGGCACTGCTGAAAATGACTATGAGACCCTGAACAGTTTTGGCTAAGCTCTAAGCTTTGGGGAATTTTTGCTTTTTTTCTCAAGCCAGCCAAAAGTTCCAATGGTGTATCATGAACCAGGTGCTTAATTTTCTGCACATCTGCAATGTGATACTGTTGGGTCATGCACTGTTTACATGTTGTTGTCTAGTGTCATTTACCCATGTTATTTGCCACCCTATCATGCGTACATAGGGGTTGTTCATTGGAGAGCAACATGAAATTTACTTTGTGTGTTTTATCAGTAGTTATGAAAATTCTATGATCCAACAACAGCTAACAAAGAAAAGGTACAATAATGTAACAGACCTAGATCTTGTTTCATTTCATGGGAAGACAGCAAAGCCTGCAGTAATGAAAAGCTGGTGATAAATTTGATGCTTGTAAATTTGGATTTTATTGAAGTTTAAATTTAACCCTTACCTTCTCCCCCCATCCCCCTGCCCTACAGAATTCTTAAAAGCACTCTTGTAGGGATTTCTGGCTTCCTGAGAACAGCTTATATCTGCCAGGTTAGGAGCAAAGGTGATGACCTTGTGCTTAATTTCATTTTTACAGCTGCTATGTCTATTCCAATTTTACCCTGACATGTTCGACTTGAATTGCATCAGCAAACAATCAAAAGAAAATGAAACACTCTTAGTTTCTCCACCAGTATTTTTGGTGGAATAGAGCTGTAGCTCAGTGGTAGGGCATTTGTTTTCTATGCAGAAGCTCCCAAGTTCAATCCTCAGCATCTCTAGGTAGGACAGGAGAAGAACTCATCTGAAATCCTGGGGAGCTATTACGAGTCCATGAAAACAATGTTGAGGTAGATGAACCAATGGTCTGACTCAATATAAGGCAGCTTCATATGTCTCTCCTGTGTTCTAACAGCTCCCAAATTAAAATTGAGTTGTGGGGATGGATTGGTCTATTTCCAGTCCATGTCAGTGTTGCATGTTTTCATTCATAAGTCTGCCTTGTCCCATTTCCTCAACATTCAGCAAATAAAAAATATAGGCATGAAAATTTACATTCTTTTTGAATGTATTTTTCACAAAATACACATTTTTGTATGCAATTCCTTGTAAAACATGGACTTTTGTAGGAATTCCAGCCTAAAATATGCATTTTATCCACATAAGCTAAGATACAAATTCTATATGCATTTTTGCCCATTTTTTGACCTGAGAACTGTATGACACAATTCAGAGAAGCCTGTTAGCTGAAGGATAACTCCAGTCCGTGTTGCAATCTGTGTATTAATTTGGGAAGTGTAAATCAGGTTGGTTCACCTAAAAATGGAGACCAAACAAATTCTTCAACCATCCCTACCAAGTTGTTTGACTCTTGCCATGTGACAGCAATTGTTTACCACAGCCTCTGCCAGCCTGGTGATGGGAGCTAGAGAGCTGCAGGTTGGCCAAGGTTGGTTTTCAAAGATTTGACAATGTGTGGAGGATACACATATCAGTGGCTACTAGCCATGATTGTAAAAGATAATAATAATAATAATAATAAAATTTAATTTATGTGTAGCCTGAAGATTCTGGGGCTATGTATGTGATTTCCAGATGTTGAGGAGTAAAAACAAGGGATATCCATTTCCCTCAGGACTTGCATATGAGCTTATCAGAGGCAACTGGCTGGTCACGGCTAGAGATGAAGCCATCATTTTGCTCCAAAGGAAATTACTCATAAAGAAAATATATTTGGTACATTTTAGGTTGGCTATGAGGGAGAGAGCCTTTTTAGTGATGTCACCCATTTGGGGAATGCTGTCCCTAGAGACACCTGCCTCGTTTCCAATTTAATATCTTTTTGGCACTAAGCAAAGACTTTTTTGTTCCCGTTTGTTTTTAAAATCTGATGTTATCACATTATTCCATTTTAATCTCTGCCAAATTAACAGTGGTTAGGTGGTTTTAGCTTGTGTATGGGTCTTAATTTTTGTTTTTATTAGTGTTATACCCTGCCTCAAGGCTTATTGTATGGGGTGATTAATGCATACAGCAAGCATTGTAATATAATACTTTATTGCAAAGTCTACAGACCATTGCAAACACAGCAAAATAAATAATGAGTTAAGTAAATACATTTTTGCACTGCACCGAAGGTTTAAGAAGGGCAAGGGGGAGGGAAAGAAAGAGACATCCAACAATGTGGTGTGATTATTAATAGCTAACTCAGAGAGAAGAACCTTTTTCTCCATATAGGTCATCCATTTATGGCACTTTTTGTTTACTTTCTTCAGCTGCAGTCCTATAGATACATACATGGGAGTAAGTTTGATTCAACTCAACAGGACTTACTTATGAGTAGATATGAAAAGGATTGCACTGTTGCTACAAATATGAACCATCCTTCTGCCAAAGCACTCAAGGTGGTTCCCAGATTTTAAAAAATGTCTTACAATAAAAATGACATCCTACCAAAGGAAGAAGGATGGGAGTGGAAATGAAACCAATTCAGATACCCGCTTTTTATTAGAGATGGGTCCTTGAGGAATTCGAACTTTGTGAATTCCTATACAAAATGAATAGCTTAATCTGTGGATCAGAATTTAGTTATCTGATACAGTTCCCATTTCTCCAGATGTTGTAAATGCTGATCATAGAGAGCATAAATGTTTTAATTTTAGGGATGGAGGAGAAATTTGATGCAGTCTGCATTTAAAGCCAAATCTATCAAATTCAACTTTCTGAAATAACATGAGAACCAAAACACAGCCATCCTTTGAAGTTCACATATCTGAATTTTGCAATGCAGTCCTCCAACCAGTGTTTACGAAAATGGATATTTTAGGGGAAGTGTGCATTAAAATGAATAAACGAATGAAAATAACATACAAAAGTGCATTATATTAGATGAAAGTGCTTTGAAATGTGTACATTAGTCAAAACTGCATATAAAAATGTGTGCATTAGGAGAAATTCACACTAGAATGCTGAAGAGTTTTGATGAAGGCTTTTTTTTTCAAAAAAAAAATTGCTGCAGAAGTGTGGAGAACTGAATTTAAGATTGGGAAAGTGAGAAAATGAGAGAACCAAAACTGGCAGATCTTTCCATCCGTAATTAAGATAGATAGAAAGATATAAAGTTCAAATTCAAATATGTAGTAGGGGAAGGGGAGGCACATGCAGATATTAAATGACATACTTAAATACGCATTCTGAAAGCATTTCTTACAGAGTAAGGCTTGTCTCCAATGTAGCACTAAGTAACTTGTTCTGCTGGCATAAGATTTATGCTTGTGCAACAGAACTTCCCCTCTCTCCTTCTCTCTCCTCCTCCCATCTGCCCCCTAAATTTGTTCTGAATTTCCCCCCAACTCACTGGAGCAGATTTGGGGAAAGTGTGGTGTGCACAGGGGGAGGAAAGAGGGATGTTTCTGTTGTGCAAGTGTAAACCCTTGTGCTAACAGAACAAATGCATTGGATACCATCCTAAGGAGGGAAAATAATTATGGGTAAAAACACACAAAAGTGACAAAGACCCAAAACAGACAATATTCACCCTACTGTTTCAGTATGAATTTGCATTTGTAGTCACATCTATCTATAATGCTTATTTCTATATAGAGCTGCAGAATGTGATTATTTATCTAGTGCTGGAAACTTATTATTTAACTTGACAAATGGGCATATAGTCTTTCTCTCTCTCTCTCTCTCTCTCTCCCCCCTTTTATTGCAGGCACACTGTATGTTCCCCCATAAAGTAGGGGGAAAGCATCTGGCCTCTGGTTTGAACTTCTGTAATTAATCCTTCCAAATACTATTTCCTTGGAAAGTTATTTTTAATTTTATTGCAGTCTGTTCTTGCATTCTCTCACATAATCACTTGGGCAATATTTGTATCAATGAAAACGACATAAAGCAGCTCTTAACTAAGAGGAGACTGCTGTTTTACACAACATGCCCATGATTAAGTGATAGGTTTTTACGACTGTTTGTGCACACAAGGTGCATGGAAGCATCTACAAACAGGGTGAAAACACACACAAAACCATCTGTGTGGAACCCTGCTACGCATGGATGAATCAGTTTGGGTTTCTCTCTGTCATTTTTCCAGTCTTAAATTTGGTTCTCCAAATTTAAAAATCTCTTTATTATTATTATTAATTAAACAAAGTGCTCATGAAACTTCATTAGCACGTTAGTGTGAATTTCCACTATACATATTTTATATACATTTTTGCCTAATGTGCACGTTTTTGCAAAGCAATTTCTCTTAACATAATGCATTTCTCGTATGATATTTTCACTTTACCAAATATAGGCATTTTTGTATGCACTACTTGTTTGGAGAACTGCACTGAAAAATTCAAACAAGTGTACATTTTGAAGGATGGCTGTATTTAGGTTCACACATTGTTTTAGAAAGTGAGAATTTGGTAGTTTCACATTTAAATGCAGGGAAAAGAGTGAAAAAAAAATACCAGATGCTGTAAACAATTAATTTTATCAGAGAGCCCAATCATTTACAGTGTCTTACCATTTTTTCACTCATGTTTCTAATTTTACTTGGATGCTTACTCTTTATTTGTGTTTCCTTTTAAATGCAAACTGAATTGAATTTCTCCTCCATCTCTATTTAAAAAAAGTTTGAATCCTGATTATTTTCCTTGAAGAAGTGAACTGATCTTCTAGTCCAGATTTTTTTTTCTGCAAGGGAGGCCTGGGCATTGTCTCTAGGCTCGGAAAAACACAGATATTTTCCATAGAACAAGAGTGGAAGGAGCAGCTTGTCAGATGATATTATCTGCATGCAAGCACACATGTATCCACACACCCACCAATTGAGAGAAAGCATTCGCTACCTTCACCTGCCTACAGAAATGATGAGATATTGGACTCTGGTTACAATGGTGGGATGCAGTACTTGGAGCAGGTGAGTCATTACATCATCACATTCCCCTCCCCCTCCCCACCCCCGCTTCCCATACAGAACCTTTTTGATGTTCTCTGTGATGGATAGAATGTGCAGAGTTTATGAAAGAAGTAATTAAGTGGGTGGCACCCTCGTATAAGTATGATATTTAAAAGTATGCTCATTTACTGCAGCGACGGTACTATAATTATTCAGAGAGCCCTCTTGACGGTCTTAGTGCAGAGATCAAAAATCATTTCACTTTTCTTGCTCTTCAGTTCCTGGGATGACTACAATTTTATTTAGTTGTGGTTGTTTTGGGTTTTTTTTTTTAGATTTATATTCTATTTTTCTTCCACCATGGAACCCAAGATGGTATATATGAGGTTCCCTGGACAGTGACCAGATCCAGTCCTGCTTAGCTTCAGCAAGGTATTGGCCTCATCTGTCTTCAGACCATACCCTGAGAGATGATCTGGTATTATGAGGACAAAAGGGGATAGAGATTATTCTTGACTGAGAACCTCCTTACTCACCGATGGAGAAGTGGTCTTCAGTGATGCTTTATTAATTCTATAAACCAAGGGTAACATCCTATACTAACTCACCTGGGAGGCAGTCCCTAATGAACGCAGTGGGGCTTACTTCTGTGTTGACATGCATATGATTGCACTGTGAAAGTGCTCTCACACAGAAGGAGGGCAAGAAATTGTTCTCAATGGACTGTGGTCGATCCATGGCCTCAACTAGTTCAGGCATAGGCCATTTAATGCAATTATACTGTCTTTCCCACTAGATGGAAATGTGCTGGGTTGATGGTCGCATGTCCCATGATGTAGTAGGATTAATTAAACATTAGCCCCATCCCTGAAATGATCTGGGGCCAGATCCAGGTTGGATATTCCCAGGGTCAGCCCAGATTGGGGGGAGGGGGTGTGTGCACACCCCTACTGCACATTACAAGAAAAATGAAATTTAACATTGACAAACCTGCCTATAAGCTTGCAAACAATATAAGTTTATGTGTGGGGAAAATTGAAAGAAAAATTGGTCAAAATGCTAAGAAAATAAATATTTAGGATTTTGTTTTTTTTAAAAAAAAGCATCTCAGCAAAAGATGCTCCTTTCTTAGCTATCTTTTTTTACTTGCAGGGAGTTCTAAAGGGTTTAGGGCCAGGTTATTGGAAAAACCAGAGCTTGGAAAAGTTACTTTTTAAAACTACAACTCCCATCAGCCCCAGCCAGTATGGCCATTGGATTGGGCTGATGGGAGTAGTAGTTCAAAAAAGTAACTTTTCCAAGCTCTGGGAAAAACTGCCTGCATCCATATGAACTGTCCAGACCTTAAGGTTGGCTTCAGAGACCCTGCTTGTGGGCTGTGCACCTAGATCAATTAGACTGACTGACGCTAGAGACAGGGTCTTCTTGACTGTGGCTCTCTATTTGTGAAACTTCCTCCCAGAGGATCAATGTTTGGTCCCATCTTTGTTGGCTTTTCAATGGCCCTTGGGGAAAAAAAACTTATTTACTTTTAACTGGGCTGAATCTAACTTTGACTATTTAAATTGCTGATGGTTTTCAAATTGTTTTCCTCTCAAACATTTCTTTATTATTATTTCTAAAAGTATTATGCTGGACTGTGGAATATATTTAGAAGGCTGCTTCCAATTTTATTATAATGAGAGATTCCTGGTTTTATGCTTTATTTTTGCCCCTAAGACACTCTGGGAGGGCCCTACCTTGAAAGGATGCATAGACATATTTGTAATTGATCAATCAAATAAAAAAAATGTAGGTCTCCTACCCAGTGGTGGCTGATGCCCATTATGACGGCTAGGGCAGACAGCAGGGAGCACAAATTGTAGGTGACAGGCAGAGCCAACTAATTCCAGTTTTGTCCCCATCCTCTTCTCTGCTGAGTTCTACAAGGTACACAGACTAAAAAAGAGGAGGAAGCTGAGAGGTATTTCTGCCTATGAGATAGGTTGTAAGTGGGAAGGCAGGCAGACAGGGGCTGGTTGAGGTTGGTGGGGCAGTGCCCCACTCACCCTAATGGACCAGCCTTCACTGCTCCTATCCTCAGTCCAAAGTGGTACAGTCTATTCAATCAGTTAAGCATCCTAGCTTTTAACGTGGACCAGACTCAAGTCCAGTGATGAGGGACCTGTAGCCCTCCAGATGCTGCCGGACTCCAAATCCCATCAGCCCCAGCCAACATGGCCTCTGGTCAGGGAACATAAGACTTGTAGTCTAACAACATTGTTGAGCCACTGGTCTATTTTCATTTAAATTTCTATCCCGCCTTTCCTCCCAAAGGAGCCTGGGAAAGCAAATAACAAAGCATTAAAACAAAATAATTAAAAATGAAATTAATAAGAACATTGAGGAACATTGAGAACATGTAAAAGGATTCCTACATTCTTATAGATAGTAATTTCAAGATTGCCAGGAACAGTATCTTTCACCCATCAAATACCTGGGTGAAGAGGAACGTTTTTAAATTCCTCCTGAATGTTAACAAATGTACATCAACAGGGAGGGCATTCAAAAAAAAAGGAGGGAGGAACCATCACCAAGAAAGCCATATCATGGGTCAGTGCCAACTGAGCAACAACCAGCAGTAACACCATCAATAGGACCTCCCTTGTGAATCATGGGGACTTGTCTAGAGGGATCAAACATTGAGAAATCCCACCAGTTTATTATTGTACCAATGTGAGTGAACCAGCCCACTATTTTTCAGTTCCCTCCCATATACAAACACATACTTTCATGTGTGTGTATGTGTGTGTGTGTGAATGTAATATATTTTGCTAACATGTTCAGTTTGAAAACTGATCTGAAATTTGAGTGGGGGCAATCCTTCCATCAGAAGCTGAATGAACTCTGTATTAGAAAGTAAAATGTTTCTTTTCCAAAGGAAAGCTTGCTCATAAATGATTCATTTTGGTGGTCAAGGAAATCACCTTTCCAGTTCCCCACCTACAGAAAAAGAGTTTTATCAGAATCCGACTGAAGCAACAGGGCAACACGCCAGCTGGCTATTGGCCACTGGAAGTTGGATGGCCAAAGGCCAACTGGCTGGGCCACATTCAGTCTTTTAAAAACTAGATGGCACTTGCCAAAGGGATCTTGCTCTCAGATTATTAATCCATTTCTGATTTCCTATAGAAAGTTGGCTTCAGGAGTGACAAATGAGCCAAATAGCCTGGATTACATTTACATGGCTATGTAACACTGGATGTTCTTAACCTCAGAGTGTAAAATAAATACTTAGTTGTCAAAATGTACAACTAAAATGGCAGAATGCTTGTCCCCGGCCACTGAAAGGTATATTCAGCTGATGATCTGAATGACCACAATCAAGTTGGCATTATATACATAGAATTATGTTTCTATGCACTAGGACAGAGGCAATCAACGTTGTGCTCTCCAGTTGTTGTTGGATTCTCATCATCCCCAGCCACCATGGCCAATGGTCAGAGATAATGGGAGTTGCAGTCCAACAACATCTGTAAGGCACCATGTTGGCTACCCCTGCACTAGGGTGACTATGGATCTTTACAAAATACTATTTTCAAAGAGAGGATAGGCTCCCATTCTAAGTCCAGTTTAAAGATAAAGAACTCAAAGGAATGAGACCTTGCATGGGCCCATCACCAGTTAGCACCTGGACAGCCAACTGGGCAGGCACTGAGGTCACCTGGGCACTACAGATGGACGAATCTCTCAGTGTTGTTTTCTGTCCGTTTCTCATTTTTCCAATCTCAAGCTCAATTCACCACATTTCCACAGCAGTCTAAAAATGTGTTCATGAAAATTCATTAGCATTTTAGTGCCTATCTCTCTCTGTGCAGACTTTTTCGTGTGCAGTTTTGCCTAATATAATGTTCCTGTGGATGTTATGTATATGCATTTTTTTAATGCACACCTTTCCCCAATATACATATTCCAGTACACACTTTTAGTTGGAGAACTGCACTGCAAAATGACAGATGTGTTCTGAAGGATAGATGCATTTTGGTTCACATGCTGTTTTTGGAGGTGTGAATGAGGTAGGTTCTCATTCAGTTGGGAACTGAATCTAATTTCTGCCCATCCCTATGGACACAATTTGTGGAGAGATGTATTGTATTTCTGTGTAAATTATCTGTGTCCTCTTCTGCTTTTTGGAGGGGGGGGGGAGTTGATGGATTTCCTCTTTTCTCACAATACCAAAGTGGCCAAACTTACTATGCAGACTCCCCAAGCTTGATGGTAAAGTGTGTGCACAAATGGCTGTCGTGTATGCAGTTCCTCAGTCCAAATTTTATTTTATTTATTTTTATTTAATTACATTTCTAGACCGCCCTATAGCAGAAAGCTCTCAGGGCGGTGTACAACAAATAAAATCACAATTAAAATATGAGCAAGTGTGGAAAATATATATATATATATAGTACAATTATAAAACATTAATAAAATTGCCATTGAGATTTATAAATTAAGATCATATTAAATTTAGAATGTTAAATTTAAAATATTTAAAAATTTACAAAATTTAAAAAGCCTGGGCGAAAAGGTAAGTTTTTACCTGGCGCCGAAAAGATAACAGAGAAGGCGCCAGGCGTATCTCGTCTGGGAGGGCATTCCATAGTTCGGGGGCCACCACCGAAAAGGCCCTAGATCTAGTTGTTGATCTCCGGGCCTCTTTATGGGTTGGGACCCGGAGAAGGGCCTTCGACGTCAAGCGCAGTGAACAGGTAGGTACATAGCGAGAGAGGCGCTCCATCAAGTATTGCGGTCCGATGCCGTTTAGGGCTTTATAGGTAAGAACCAACACTTTGAATCTGGCCCAGAAACATATCGGTAGCCAGTGCAGCTGTGCCAGGACAGGTGTTATATGGTCAAATTTCTTTGTCCCAGTGAGAACTCTGGCTGCAGCATTTTGCACTAGCTGAAGTTTCCGAACCGTCTTCATAGGTAGCCCCACATAGAGTGCATTACAGTAGTCCAATCTAGAGGTTACCATAGCATGGATAACTGAGGCAAGATGCTCCTTGCTCAGATAGGGTCGTAGTTGGGCTACCAGCCGGAGCTGGTAGAATGCATTCCGTGCCACCGAGGCTACCTGAGCCTCAAGTGACAGGAGCGGATCTAATAAGACCCCCAAACTACGTACCTGTTCCTTTAGGGGGAGTGTAACCCCATCTTCCCAAATATCTTCCCCAAACTGTGGAGAGTTGTGCCCAAATAGGCAATACTGAGAAAAATTGATCAGTTGTCTGGTACTATAGGAGTGTTCACAAATGACATTCAATGTGTGTACAGTCTGAATGCACAAATAGTTGAGTCATAGCCTCTTATAGTTATTCATGTGCAATGTTCAACTAGTGTACCATTGGCATACCTGTGTACACAACAGCTGAAATATATAAAACGCTAAGTGTACACTCTTTCACACAAATCCTTGTACACATGTAGACAGTGAAGACTCATTGAGAGTGGTGGCCGGTTTTTAGTCCAAACGTTCAAGGAGTTGTCCAAGGTGATGAAAGCCAAAGTTGAATGGCCATCTTCCTGGGATGCTGTAGTTGCAAGATCCCTGCAGGGAGCAAGGACTCATCCCCTTCCAACTTTAAAATTGTGAAGTGGTATAATCTAGGAAGAGTTTTATGACTTGGTCCTACAGGCTGCATAAGGTAGCCTCTAGCAAACACCACAAACAAAGTGAAATGCCACTGGAAATGTAAGAAGGCATTGTTTTCCATTCCTCCCTGTCTCCATTTCATGCAGCACTGTTGCTGTTCTGCGGCAGTTAATCCTCCACCAAGAACAACATTATTCCTCTTGCTGTTCACTGTGGTGAAATTTTAATTTATGGAATGGATTATGGAAATTACATTGCCATTACATTATCCCACCTCATTCATATCAGTGCAAAGGAAACATAATGTAAATGGGGAAAAAACTTAAATCAATTACATGTCGTTCTCAGAATTAGAGCAACAACAAGAGTGAATACTGCTCATATTCACTGGATTGATTTCTCTTCCAGAGATAATAAGGAAACATCAGGAATTGCCACTCCCATCTCCATCTTTGTCCTCATCCCTGCATGCAACCTTTCCTTAGCTGCAATTCATCCCTAAGAAGGTTGGAAGGAAGGTATATTTGTACAAAGAGGTGCTCTGACCTCGCTCCAACAAGTAAAAATGACAAGACAGATTAGCTCCAGAGAACAACCAGAAAGTCACCTCAAGTGGTCACCTTTCTTTTCTCTTCTTATTGTTTTGATCAGTCAAAGTGCCACTGTGCATCTGGAAGCAGGCCGACTGTTGCACAAGCTGCGCGATGCTAAACAGGGTGTTTAGCTATACATGAGATTCACTCAGAGAAAATCTCAGGTGGCAAGAGAAGATGGTTTGGGGCATTAATCCCAATATAGAAACATGCCATATCCTGACAAACATATCCAAGCTTAAGTAATTAAATTTTTTTTGAAGACACACTACGATAAGGAGTTAGAGCCTTGAGCAGATTAATTCCCCCCCCCCATAGTATGATTTAGTGGTGATCACACAAAGGTCTGTTCCTCCAAACCCCTCCCCTCTTCTCTCTGTAGTACTATAAACCCCATGAGTATTTATTTTAACCTTTATACTACAGTGAATATATATTGTATATGTGCATATACACACACAGGTACTGTGTTCACCTGTCTGGTAAATACAAATCTAGATTCTCCTATTATGTACATTCTTCACTATAAGCAGTAGTTATTTAATCTTGTTATCTTCTAAGTATATCCAGCTCTTAACAGCATGACAGTCTAAATATACCCTCATTGAAGCCCTTGGCATCCTGATTTGAAGTTCCCATTTTTATTTATTTTATTTTTTTTAAAAATCAAGCAAGCATAGAGAAACTTGGTGGAAATCATCACTGAGGCTGTCTTTCAGGACTAATCTGCCACACATCTCAGGCCCAAGGCATGCATTAACGACAGTCAAATAAAGACTGGCCTTTTTTTGTTTTTAAGAACCAGTTGTGTGCGAGGAAAGCGATAGCAACAGATACTGTGACATGACCCTCATGTTGTGCTTGAACTTTGCCTGTGAAACCCAAAAGAGAAATTACTTGGCACAGCCAGGGCTGCAACTTTATTTAAGAAAAGCATTGCAGAGTACATGATAATATTTTTTATTAAGAAACTCATGAATGGAATTACATGCAAACAATTCTTCACTTGGGGTGGGTCATGGTTCAGTGGTAAAGCACACACCCTGATCTTTCTAAATAAAATATATTTTGTATTGATGAAATCCTTCATATTTGTGGATGTTCATATACTTTTATATTATTTTCCTGTATTATGGGGATCAATGGCAGGACAATAAAAATGGATTTTATGAGCCCTCATGGTCACTACGAGAATTATAGCTTGACCCTGGAAAAGTAAATATCCACCATCTAGTATGCAATGGTCTGAAGTAAGTAATGCCCATACTTACATTTGAACATATTTTCTATAAACACCAACTTCATTTGGATACCTTTCGGTTATTTGGATGCCATAAATTGATCTATATGTATAAACTAAGATGGATGTATTGATGTTTGTTGCACTATTAAAGTGAGCTGACAGATTTCTTTCTTTTTCCTTGTGTTCTGATGATTTTATTCTCTGTGTGTTTTTTAATAATCTTAATACATTATGTATTAGAGGATTTTCTGATTAAGCGGTCTATACATTTTTTCCCAAATAAAGGCAGAGGGCCCCAGCCTCAGTCCCCAGCATCTCCAGGTAGGGCTGGGAATGCCCCTTGTCTGAAACCCTGAGAGCTGCTGCCAATCAGTGTCAACAGTACCAAGCTAGCTGGACCATCACCTTATCTTAGTGTAAGGTAGTTTTTTATGTTCCTAGAGCCAGTGTGGTGTAGTGATTAAGGTGTTGGACTAGGACCTGGGAGAACAGGGTTCAAATCCTCACACAGCCATCAAGCTCGCTGGGTGACCTTGGGCCAGTCACTGCCTCTCAGTTTCAGAGGAAGGCAATGGTAAAACCACCTCTGAATACTGCTAACGATGAAAACCGTATTTGTAGGGTCGCCATAAGTCGGTATCAACTTGAAGGCCATTTCCATCCAACTAAGGCTTGGCTCTCAGAAACATGCAAAATTACAAAGCACACAATTTATCTATGCTTGATTATGACACATTTGAGGGGGTTTCAGAGGATCTCTGTTCAAGTGTTCAAAGAATGTCTGAGGGAATCATGGTGTCATGCGGGTTACCTAGACTTGCCACTGATATACCCAGCAGCCATGCTACTGCCATCCATTCATGGGGGGGATGTCTCTCTGTGTGTACCAATTATGGAAGGGTGAACCTGTCAATTGTGTGTACCAATTATGGAAGGATGAACCTGGTAGTGGGCAGGCTGAGACTGGTGGGGCAGTGTCCATGTTCCTGCATGGACCTAAGAGTGGTTAGGGGACCTCTGTTCCCTCGCAGAGCTACACTGCTCAGAGTTTCCCAGGAAGAGCAATTGACCACTCTGACACTTGTGAGGGGCATTGGTTTCTCCTAACAATTCTCAGTGTCCTTCACAAGCTACACTTCCCAAGATTCTTTGGAGGAAGCCCTGGCTGTTTAATGTGGTATGATCCTGCTTTACCGATATAATGCAAGATGGGGCCTAAGGAGGAGGAACTGGACAGCCAGTGTCACCACCTCCTGGACTAAGTGTAATAGGAAGCCAGACAGGCGGAGGCTGACTGAGAGCAGACGGAGGTTGCTGGGCCAGTGCCCCTTTTGCCCCAGGAGACTAGCCCACAATGGCACAAAGGCCTTAATGCCTGGATAAGACTGGAATGAGACTGCTGGAAGACAGTACTGCTGAAAAGGCAAGGTAGTGAAGAGTTAACCAGTGGGCTTCCTGCCATGCTCCAGGCCCCCCTTTGTGGCACAGAATAAGGTGGGAGAATGAGCTGTACCACCTCAGTGTTATGGAAATATGTATATATATATATACAGAGATAGCGGTCTGAGCTGTGTGTGTGCCAGTGTGTGTATTTACCTTAGAAGCAGGCTTTTACCCTGCATTTAGATCACTGGGACTTAGTAAAATAAGAAAAGCTACTTTATTTATAGAAATACATAGTAGATAGAGAACAGCACAGGTAAAGGTAGGCAAGCCTAGCCGGCTGGAGGACCCTAGTTCTATCTTCCCTTTGGAGTGCAAACAAAAACACCCAAAGAGGAGTTGATCTTGCCCCATTTCCAACAGACTACAGGCATATGAGGATACTTTGAAATGATCCATGCAGGTAGAAAGGAAGCATGGCAAGGATAAAGATTCTAATCCAGCTCTTTGACTATTGTACTGGTTTTCTATTGGAAGGGCATTTCCCCCCCATATTGGAGGGCATTCCAGATAGGTTTTATTTATCAGCACTACTTAACTGTAAACCAGCCATCCCCAATTTGGTGCCCTTCAGATGTTATGAATGACAACACCATCAACCTCAGGCAGCGTAGCATTTGAGGAAGGCTCCTCTAAACTAGCCTCCTCCCACATGACACCCTCCAGGTGTTTTGGACTGCAACTCCCATCAGGCCCAGGGACTGCAGTCCAAAGCATCTGAAGGATACCAGGTTGGCAACAGCTGATGTACATGAAGGAGCAGCACTTTGAGAATGGGACTACAATCCATGGAATCTTCTGTCTTAAATCATAATTGTTTCCCAGGGATAATGATATAAAATCATCATCTTAACCAATAATCTCTCTGCTTGTTTTTTGATCAATAACCATTTTCCTGTTGCTGTTGATTATTGGTAGAGTCAACTGTAAAATTTCCTAAAGCCAGTCTGCTGATGACAACTTGCACATCCCCTTCTGTAAAGCAGGGGACTGAGTGAAATAAATTGAATATGGTTATCAGGGTTATTGAATCTTGAAGATTCTTAATAATTGTTTAGTGATATTCTCAACTTTTGACCAGCTATTGCTGATTTTTTCCCTCTCAGCCACAATCTACCAAGAATGAAATTTACACAAGCACAATCCTAAGCTCCTGCAATAAGCAAGACTTGCAAAACTCATTCATTTCAACAATGGTTGTATAGTCTCATGCTCCAAGGGATACCCTCAGGGGCTAGAGTCTCAGTTACAGAAGCCTTCACCACAGTACTCACCAATGAGGGCAGGGTTCCAGATATAGCGCAGTCCAGACAAACCAGGGTCAAGCAGAGAGAGAATCAGTGTAGGCCCAAATGTGATCCAGAAACAAAGTCAGGCAACACTCCAAAGTCAATATCACAGCAAATCAGGGCAACTAGACTCAGAAACTGGTAACCAGAGACCCGTGATGCTTCCAACAATTAGGAAGCTCAAAAGGGAGATCTTATGTACTCTGTCCTCCTAAACCACTCCCAAACCACAGTTCTTGGCAGTATCAGGGATTGCACACTTCCCAGGAGAACACTTACTCACAAACAGACTGGAGGCTCTGTGCCATCACTTCATCCTGGACCTGAAAGTTATGGCATTGGTGCTCTTGAGGTCTAAGGAGAAGCTCCATCCCCTCCTCTGACAGTTTCAGGAGTTCTTCCTCAAGTATCAACTGGGAGGACCCCTCAAGGGGATCCTCAGCATTGTATTCAGTAGGCTCTGCTTGTCCCTCAAGGTCCTTTACCTGTGGGGTGTCTGGTGTCTGAGGACTCCATGTCTGGTACCAGGCCAGGGCTAGGCATGACATTCTACTAGATCATGCTTGGATATGGCTTCACCATGAAGCTTCATGCTGGAATTCCCAAAATTGTGCCATTTTTCATGTTTCCACTGTGTATCTCTTTGAAGCCCTCTTCAACTATTCACCCTGGATGTGTGAGGGCAAAATTGCACACAGTAGAGATGGGGAATATTACTCAGCCCAAGGACCTTTCTCCCTCATGGGCACTTTTCCAGGGCTACATGACAGTTGTAGGCAGGGCCAGAGGCAAAGGTGGGTAGAAAAGGGGTTGCCAACGCAGTGTCTCCAGATGTTGTTGGAGAACAGCTACTATCTGCTCCAATGGTCTGTGATGATGGGACTTAGAGTCTAACACCAACTGGAGGGGTCCATGTTAACTACCCCGGGATAGTTAACTTTCTTTCCCTTTGTTTAGGAGGCTACATTCCAACCACACAAAAAACTGAGGTTTTTACACACGCATATCTCCATCCAGGCAAATACAAGGCGTGTTCACAGCTCAATGATGCATTCCAGCTGGGCAGAAACATTTAAGTAGGGTGTGGAACAGGGCTGCTGTGGAGTGTGGCTTAGTGAGAGGGAACATCACCTAGGGAGGGGACATGGCCTGGGAGAGACTTGCAGGCCTGACAGAGAAGCCTGGAAGGTCACATTCAGGCCCCCAAGCTTGAGCTTCTTCACATCTGGTGTAGAGGGATGGGGCGCGTGCATCCACCCCCATTGTCTCTGTGTGTGCCAGGCATGCCTCACACCCCCTGCTTGTGCACTTTCAGAGCAAAGAACTGAAGGGGGCTTTGTAGTTGGGAACCCTAATAGGGTAGGATATGAATGCCTGAAGAAGTGCCTCATCCTATACCAGCCTGCCCATGCCTCAGGCTCAGTGAAAGTGGCTCTCCTTTGCATTCTGTTGGTAGGGGAACAGCCGCCCTGGGCTCCTGCCGGGAGGAAGGGTGGGAGATATTATAAAGTGGCTGCATTTACTAGATTGCCCATAAAATGAATATGCCTATTAGCCTAGTAAAAATTCTACAGCCTCTGGTTTGCTGATGCCATTAAATAAATCTGAATGCTTAGCGAGAAGACTGTTCAGGAAATCTGTGCTCAGTTACCTGGGAGCAAACTCCATTTAACTCAATGTGTCTTATTTCTGAGAAGGCAGGTATAGGATTCTACTATAAGATGTCAATTGACAAGGAGTCCCTGGCACCCCAGCTTTAACCCCCACCTAGGGACAAGGAGGAAATTTGGGTTCATATGCATTTTAACCAAAGGTTTGTACCCTACATAAAATTATAGGGAGTTGATCCAAAATAGGCACTTTCTCCTATTGCTCCCATATTAACAAATGCCCTTTCCTCTGTTCTGCATGAAGCACCAATCATCAGTTGCTTCAGACTCATCTCCCCCCCACACACAGTTTGCCTAACCCATAAGATTGGACTCTGTTTTACGTGTTGGAATACCCTGAACTCCTGTTCAGCTGTTTTTATGTTTTTACTCTGTTGCTTTATTGGTTTTAGGTTGCATTTTTGTTTTGGTGATATTGTTTGTTTTTTAATATTATATACCACTTAAGAGAATTTTTTTAAAAAATTAAGTGGTTTTTATACGCTTTTAAAATAATATGCACTTGCTGAAGTGATATGTGAACCAAAATGCAGCTTATTCTTCAAAATTTGCACTTGTCTGCATTTTGCAATGCAGTGCTCCAATCGAAACAAAACAAAAAAGTAGGAGCAGTTGTGCATAAAATGCATATATTTGTTAAAATAACATAAAATGCATTATCTTTGCAAAAGTTGCTTGGAAAAGTGTGCATACTAGGCAAAATGGCATGCAAAATGTGTATATTTATGACAAACATATACTAAAATCATGAGGATTTTTTTTAAAAGGCAAACATACAGAAATGAGGTGAAGTGATTTTAAGATTGAGAAAAGGAGAGAAACTGAAATTGACTGATTCATCCCTCTCTACCCACACCTAGGAATGGGTGAGAATTTTGATTCAGTTTCGCATTTCAAGCCGAATCTATCAAATTTGCACTTTTGAAACAATATGAGAACTGAAACACAGCCATCCTTTAAAATTCATACTTATTCAAATTTTGCAATGCAGTTCACCAACGAAACCATGTTTTAAAAATGCATATGTTGGTGGAAAGTGTGCATAAAAATGAATATATGAGTGAACATAATATGCAAAAATGCATTACATGATAAGAAATTGTTCGCAAAAATGTGTACATTAGTCAAAATTGCCTATAAAATGTATTTATTCGGAGAAATTCGCACTAAAACACTGGAGAATTTTCATGAGGATTTTTTAAAATAAAAATTCACAAACTGCTGCAGAAATTGTAAAGAACTGAATTGAACTGATTTGAATGTAGAGAATTAAGATTGGACAAATGAGAAATTGACAGATCTTTCCATCCATACCCACACCCCTGAATTTTCACTCCAAAATTAAAACCCCATTTATGTTTTATTCCAACAATTAATGTCCTGGAAAGGTGTTGGTTTGTATGTGGTTATTACATTTAATGAAATAGCCACAAGGCAAATTCATGAAAAGGGTGGGTGAAATGGAAGGAGTGGAAGAACTTCTGCCTGTGTCTTTCTTATATCTTTTTTTAAAGAGAGAAATGGAAATTGGTTATGACAAACTTCAAAGAAGCCAAAGTTGTTTCTCCGCTAATTGTGCTTCAGTCTTGAGAAGCCAAAGTTGTTTCTCCGCTAATTGTGCTTCAGTCTTGAGAAGCAGATGGATTTTTTGTTACTCTCTCTTAGCTTCCATGATGGTGAAAAGGAGCCACAGATTTTTATTTTTTTTTAAATAGAGACTCTCCTGTAAAGAAAGCAAGAAACAATGGCTGGCTGTCACAGCAGTCTGGTGTCTACCTTTGATCAGCCAAATGAATGTTGCAGGCATTTCTTATAAAAAGGAGATTGCTTATCGATCTATATCAAAATATGCATGCTAATCCCAAGGAGCAGAGAGTATTTTCAAGTGGAGTTAATAATCTGATTGCTGTCCTGTCTCGTACAATTCGCTGAACCAGGAGCTCTAATCAGGTCTGGGGCCTTGCAGTCAAATGCACTTTGCTTTTTAAATTTGGATGGGCGACACTGATTGAGGAGTCCTTGTAAAAGGGTTGACAAATCAAATTGTTTGTTCCAATGGTGTTTTGCCAGAGATCAAGTCCAAAGTAATAAGCAGTGAATTTGTTCATTACCAGTAGGGTGAAGGGAATGATAAAATTCACCTGCATCATTATCACGAGCCACAGCATCAATAAAAAAAAACACACACACAGAAAAAATGGTTTGGCTGGGAAGACAAAAAAAAGTGGGTTTGTGGGTGCCAACTTAAAAACATAAGAAGAGCCCGTATGTTGTTACGTTCTTAAATTAATGGCACTTGAAAACTTACTACAAGGTCTATGATGCAAGGGCAGGATGTATACAACGATAGCTTAAATGAGTCAACCTTGTGGTTTTCAAAGTCAACTCAAGTTGTCAAGGAAATAAGGGAAAGGAACAAAAAAAGGTGGGGCATAATATTTTATATTTATTTTTAGATCTGATTAATGCTTACAATCTAGAAGTGGGGGAGGGGGAATCCAGAGACTGGGTAGAAATATAATAAACATCATTCCCTCAAATGGCTTTTATGTTTGCAACATTGATTCATTTCATCTGGTGGCATGATGTAAAATTCTCCACCTTGAGTGGCTTTCTGTTATGGCAAAGGGTTGTGGCTGCAGAGGCATGGTGGAATAATTACTCATCTATTTCTTATTAAAATACACTTCTAGATTGCACTTCATTCCTTTCTGATACCAAGGTGTGATATATTAGACAGGAAGAAAATTAAACAAAAACACAACACCATACATTAAATAAGACAGTCGACATGAAAAGAAATAGAGGCAACATAGGGCCCATTTGCACTATACATTGCAAGCCATATCATACTGCTTTGAACAAAGAATCCTGGGAACTATAGTTTGTTAAAGGCCCTTAGAGTTGTTAGGAGACCCCAATTCCCTTCCCAAAACTACAATTCCCAGAGTGGTGTAATAATTCATCCTCTTCCCAGGGAACTCCCAAGGAATGCAAAACATGCTTTCTCCTGCAGTCACCGTAGCCTTAGAGTACCCCCTTTCCCTCTAGTCTTTCCCCCTAACAACAGCACCAGTTTGGTGCCTGTAAGAATCAAACCACATCCCACAGACAATTCTTTTTATGGAGAAAAAGAGGAGGGAGGGGTAAATATGTAAACTCTCTAACCCTTCCAGAATATGTTTCGAAACCACACCGAGCCATCTGGTCTTCCAGAAGGCCTGCTGTTCTTTTCATGTTTGGAGGGATAGTTTGATAACAAACTTGTCTAATAAATATAGAGCTGAAAGACAACAGAGAAGTACTGCTTGCTGTCTTCTGACATTTTTGATGTTTTCCTAATTTATAACATTAAAAATGGTTCAAACAGATGGGCTTTAATATATTCTCCCGTACAAACATGCGGCTTAACTTGTGTACAATATCGTCTCTCTTTGGAGACGAGGGCTCCAACTGATGTCATTTGCTTCATTCAGGCTAAGCCTTTGCAGGAACAATTTTAACCATTTGAGAGGGTTTTCATTGATAAGTGCCAGTTTAGCATTTAACTCAGCTAAAGTCTTTTATATACAGTTAGGGTTAAACACAATGATAACATCGCATTTACATATATGTTCTTTTCTTTCTTTTTTTAAATATCAGGATTACTTATTAATTTCTGGTCCCAATTCAAAGGCTAAAACCCTAATGGTGGGTATCCTGGGAGACCCACAGAGGTATCACTGGTGGTGATGCCCCACTGGTGGAATCTCTCTCTGCTTGTGGAGTTGTTCTTAAGCTGCATTCAAAAACCCCTAGCCCTTGGTCAGCTTGACGATTGCTGCTTACTTTGCCAATATGTTGTATCCAGCTAAGATCTACTCAGAGTCCAGCCACTGGAATTAATGGACCTGAGATGGTCATACCCATTAATTTGAATGGGTCTACTCTGAGTAGAACAAACATTAAATACAACCCATTGCCATTGACTGAACATACAAGTAAATAAGTAAACAAACAAACAAGTTGTGGGCAATCAGAACTCTGGCAGATGGGAGGGTGAGTTTAGACCTCTCCTATGCCACAACTTTATTCTTTACATGTTTAACATTAAAATAAACGATAACATAAATCATGATTAACACAAACTAAGTGGCATTGATCTATTTTTAATATTAATGTTTGTACCTAGCCTTCCCCAACCTGGTGCTTTTGAAATGTTTTTGGATTGCAACTCCCATCATCCCCTGATTTGGGATTGGGGAGAAATTCAGTTCAGTTTGCATTTAAGAGTGAATCTGTCAAATTCACATTTTCCAAAACCATATTGGAATTGAAACACAGCCATCCTTTAAAATTTGCACTTATTTGAAATGTTGCAATGCAGTTCTTCAAGCAACCAATGTTCATGAAAATGCATATATTAGAGAGGGCTTTTTCGGTGGCGGCCCCCACTCTCTGGAATTCCCTCCCGTTCGATCTTCGACATGCCCCTTCCCTGGATACCTTCCGCCGAGCATTAAAAACTTGGCTGTTTGGTCAGGCCTTTGGGACTATCGGAATGGGCTAATTATATACTCAATGCACGTTGCTATGTATTACAATTGCTGCTATTCTGTCACTGTTGATTATTTGTATTTTATTGTATTTATTGTATTTACTGTATTTTGTATTTTATTGAATTTAATATGTACGCCGACTAGAGTGGCTTCGGCCAGATAGGCGGCCTAAAAATTAAATTATTATTATTATTATTATTATTATTATATATTAGGGAAATGTGCATAATCATGAATCTATTCATGAAAATATCATGTATAAATTCATTATATTAGAGGAAATTCCTTGCAAAAATGTGTACATTAGACAAAATGCCATACAAAAATTTGCACTAAAATGCTGATGAATCTCCATGAAAAAAATCACAAATTGCTGCAAAAATATGGAGAACAGAATTCAAGATTAGAAAAAAGAGAACTAAGAGAATTGAAATGGAGGGATCCTTTCTTCCCTGTCCCTGCACATTGGCCATGCTGGGTGTGGCTGATGGAGCTGTATTCCAAAACATCTGAAGGAGGGCAATGAGTTGGGGAAGTGCTTTTGGGTTGATCAGAGAGAGAGCATTTAATGACAGAAGCCATTGCATATTTCAGATCTTATTTCTCTGAATCAATGGGCTAGAAAACCACATTCTCCCAAGTTTATTGTGCTTTAGAAACAAGGGTTTCAAGCAACCTGCTCTCGTAACATCAAGCCCCTTTGTGTGTTAAGGGGAAAAAAGCATGCAAATAAGCTCCCATTTGCTCTTTCTGTGTTAATGCTTGTGTTTCCAGCATGTTTTCTCTCTTCCTCTAATTAGATGTTAACTCTACATTTCACAATGAACTTAAATGGTTGGATTTTGCTACTGTTGATGTACAATCTTTTTTTTTCCTACTCAGGGATGTGCTGGGCAGCTAATTCAGTCTTGCAGGCACTCAATCATTGGTTCATTCCATCTTGTTCTATCCCTTTGCATGCCAATTCCATCCTGTTCTATTTTGTGCTATTCCATCCCATTGTGTGCATTTTGTGCACACTTTTTGTGCACTTAAAATGCATGGCAAAATCTGGAGGAGTACGTAATCCAACTGGAACTAGCGTTCTGATCCTCAAGCAAGTTCAGGAGCCTCAAGTCGGTCTGCCAAACCAATTCCTCACCCATGTCTTTTTCTATTCACTCTTTTCATCTAAACCAGGCATGGGGCATCTGTGGCCCTCCAGACTTCCATCAGTCTCAGTCAGTATGGCCAATGATCAGGATGTTGGGTGTTATAGTGCAACAACTTCTGGAGAGTCACAGGTTCCCCAACCCTAAGAACTGATTGATCTATTTTCATTATAGTCACTTAGTGATTGTTCAAGAGGAGGTGTAAATGTATCCATGGAGCATCTTATTTCCACCAAGTGCACAAATTCTTTTGTTAACTGATCCTCCTTGTTACAGTTAGGGGTGGCAATGAGCAGTTCAATATGACCCCAGGCAAGTATTAGGGATTTAAAATGGCATTATGTTCCAGATTCTGCTAGGGATGCTATAGAAATCCACTATGATAAGAAACAAACATTTGGTTTGGGGGACCTTAAAAGTCTGCCCCAAGCAAGAGATGAGAATTTAAGACTTTAAATTATTCTCTGGCTTGGATTTCAATCCAAGCCAGAGAATAATTTTCAGGTCCCTGCTAGATCTCTCTGTTAGCCCTCCCTGACCCCCCAAAGCTCTCTCCTGTCAGCCACCTCCCTGCACATTCCCCAATAACTGCCCCCTTCTTCCACAGTCCTTACCTTTCTGGGAGGAGAGAGTTATTTCCATTTTTTCCCACCGTCTGAAGGGAGTTTATATGTATTCAGCTGAATACACTAACAGGTCTCCTTGAGATCATGTACTCTGATAAGCACATCCAGCTGAACCTATGCCACTTTCAGACCTTCCTGCTCAGTGCAAGAAGGATGGAAGTGCACCCAAAGTGTGCCTGACCACTCAACCTCCCCAATTTAAGACCTCTCACATTCTTCCAAAAGCTTGAATAGGAGCTGGTGGGGCAGTGGGCGGTGCCATGCTGCCACTTCCTAGGACACTATAGGGACACAGAACAGTGGCCATGAGGTCAGCGATGCATGGCCACATTGGTGGAACCAATCCAGTGCAGCCCTCACTTCTCCACTGCCCTATCCTATCCTGTTCACAAGAGGTGAGTTCTGGGACTCAGTGCTTACAAATGAAATCTTGAAAACAGAACTATAATGTGCATCTAAAACTGTTCCTTTGTTTTTCTTTCTCTTCTTCAGTGGTGACTCTTGGAGACATGGTGGAAACTGACTTGAAAATCCTTCTTTTCCCATTTGGGTTCAGGCTTGTTGTCCCAGCCCACTGTTCACCAGAAATAAATGTTCCACCATGGTGCTCAAAAGGTCACCTTTGCAATCACCTCCACCTCTCCCTTCTCCTGCCCCAGATAAGGTTTGTAGGCACTTTCGGAGGGGAAAGCAAAGGGTGAGATGCTGCTTCAAGCACCCACAACTGTTTTGCACATGATGTCATGGTTTGCTTGAAAATACCAAGCTTTTCTATAAGTTAATGTGGAACAGACATACAAAGTTCCAGGACCTTTCAGGGCATGTAGAGGGATGGTCGTTCTTCCATTAGTCATAATGATGTTCTGTTATTATTTTTTTCAGTATCAGTTTCATTTCTGTAAAGCCAGAGTAATGGCCACCTCCTTTGCAAGATCTGACACAAGGAAGAACAAGGCTACATGCAGAAATAAGTAGATGAAAATCAATATTTTTCAAGCAGCAAAGTACAGCTATCACAAGTGGCGGCTGGTATTCCATTGGAACTAGTAGGTCAGAAGTCAGGTAGACCAATAGGAGGTGAAGCCATAGCTAATGACAGGCAGAGACAGAGCCAATGTCAGATAGAGCTAGCTAATTCTAATTTTGTCCTCATCCTCCTCCCTGCTGAGTTTTACAAGGGCAACACTGAGACTTAAGAGGAGGAAGCTGACAGCTAGTACTACCCCCTGGACTGGTTGTAAGTAAGAAGGCAGGTAGGCCCCATCCAACTCTACCATTCTATGCTTCTATTCGCTAAATGTAAATGTACTGCCTTCAAGTCGATTCTGAGTTATGGTGACCCTATGAACAGGGTGACTAAGGGCTCTGCCCCTGCTCGCTTTGCTTGCCAGTCCCACCTACTGTCACCAGCGCTCCCCCCACAGGTTGCCAGCGCTCCCCTCCCTCCTCCATGAATCACCAGTGCTCTCTCTCTTCCCTCCCCACAGCTCACCAGCACATCCCCTCCCTCCCCTATGGGACACTAGCCATCTCTCCCCCTCGCCTATGGGTCACCAGCCCTTCCTCTCTCCCCACTCCTCCCATGGGTCCCCATGGGTCCCTCCTCCTCCCCAGGTCAGCAGCTCTCCCTCACCCCCTTTCCTATGGGTCTCCCTCCATCCCACCCACAGTTCTCCCACCCACCCACCAACGCAATACCCAGTCAGCACAGCCACTTCCAACCCTCTCACTCACTTGCTTGCTCACCTGTGTGCCACTGTCCCCAGGTGCCTTGCGTGCTGCTGTTACTGGGTGCCTCCGGTGCTACCACCATCGCTGCCACCATTGCCACCACCTCCCCTCCTCCCCTCCTCCCCTCATCGCAGCATCACACTACTGGTGAATGCTTTGAAGAATACTATGCAGTAAGATAAGAGAGAGATGAGATTGTCTTGGACAAATTAGAGTGTTATGTTACTTCCACACTGCAACACAATTGTGACTCCAAGGTAGTGACGTGGCATCACGTTTGATATCCGCTGATCCTCCGAGGTTATTGCTGACACTGCTAGCCTTACCGTTAGGCTGCAGATGAGTTCAAAGCAGTCAACCTTTTGAAACGTGCATTTCATTGTGGAGAACATGCCCTTTAATGATGGGGAAGCTTCCCATGAGACCCAGAGGCCACAATAAATCCTATTTGACACGGTCACTTTAGGGGTGGGGCTTTTTGATGTGCTCACAGCATCACAGAGTTCTAAATATTTGATGCACGTTTAAACATTAAAGGGTGGGGGCTTCTGTCCGGACGTTTTCCCAGCAGAGCTGGAGGAGAGCTTATTAAGAACATTTGTTATGTTACGGAAGGGATCAAATTTTCCCTCCGCTTTTGGAAGCTGGAGTTCAGAAGTCTCCTTCAGGTCACAACTGAAATGAATCTTGCTGTGGCTCCCTGCAAAAAATATTTGTATTTATCCTCATGAGTCAGTGTTAATTCCCCCCTCTACTCAAGGCATATTAAGGGTGAGATGTCTATGAGCTCTTAAGAGAGTCCATCGCAAGGAACTTCATTCTTTAAAGGAGAATAATTTTAGATAACCTAATCCATGTGATACGTAAATATGTGTAACATTTTCTGACAGCCTCATATTTGGGGTATGACCTGATTGAAAATCATTTGCATATTAACCAATTGAAATGCATACAATTAATTAAAGCTACATCTACACCATACATTTGAAGCACTCCTATGACACTTTAAAAGTCATGGCTTCTCCCTAATAATCTTGGGAACTGTAGTTTGTTATGGGAATGGTAAAGGGTGGGAATGGTAAATAAATGTAAATGTACTGCCTTCAAGTCGATTCCAACTTATGGCGACCCTATGAATAGAGTTTTCATGAGGCTGAGAGGCAGTGACTGGCCCAAGGTCACCCAGTGAGCTTCATGGCTATGTGGGGATTCGAACCCTAGTCTCCCACTAGTCCAACACCTTAACCACTATATCACACTGGCTCTCACGGGAATGGTAAAGAGTGGGTTAAAAAATCTGATGAACACACACAAAAATGATAAACAGACATACACACACAGTAAATCCTGTTGTGCATGTTGCATTTTACATTACATGTTGTGTATACCTAAAAGGTTGTCTCATCCCCTACATACTCAACTGATCGCTGTGTTCTGCAGGAGAGGGCATCCTGTAGATACCATTTTATAAGGAGTTTCCTTCTGCGCAATGTAAGAACTGGACCTTTAGTATGGTGGCACCTATGCTTTGGAACTCCTTCCCATTGCATATTGGAAAGGTGCCTTCTCTATTGTCTTTTTGGTGCCTACCAAAAGTATTTCCCTTTCAACAAGACTTCTAAAACCTTTATTGCTGTTGATATCTGTCATTGATCTGAATTGATCTTATGTATGTCCTGTTTTAAGCTTTTTGTTAATTCATTATTGTTTTTATATATGCAGTTGTTTTAACTGTTTTTATATATGTAACTATATACCTCATGGGAAGCAATTCATAAATAAAATGCTGCTGCTACTGCTGCTGATAATGATGATGATGGTGGTGGTGGTGGTGGTGGTGATGATGATAGGTTTTATTGCTTTGTTGTTTGCCACCCTGGGCTCTTTTGGGAGGAAGGATGGGATAGAAATATAATAAACACACAAATAACAAACATTGGCTGCCTTTATGTTTCCGAGCTCGATTCAAGGTGCTGGTATTGACCTATAAAGCCTTACACAGCTTGGGACCACAATACCTGATGGAATGCCTCTTCCGATAAGAACCCACCTGTACACTACGTTCAAGATCAAAGGCCCTCCTCCGGGTGCCTACTCCAAGGGAAGCTCGGAGAATGGCAACAAGGGAGAGGGCCTTCTCAGTGGTGGCCCCCAAATTATGGAATGATCTTACTGATGAGGTGCCAGGTCAAGACTCTTCTCCCAGGCATTTTAGCATGTGTTTTTATATTGTTTTAAATTTTTAAATTGTGTTTTAAATTGTTTTTTAAAAGATGTATTTTAAATTGCATTTGTTATTAGTTACTGTAAACCGCCCAGAGAGCTTCGGCTATGGGGCGGTATACAAGTATAATAAATAAATAAATAAAATATTGATTGTTTCCACAATATTCATTCCTAAATTGCTTGGGTTATCTATGTATCTACTGTATGCAATTAACGCAGAGGCAACACACATATAAAATGTATCTCTGTGAATATGAGTGCATGTGTATGTGTATGGGTATAGATACACACATGAATGTGCTGCCTATACATTTATTACACACGAAACCTATTATGTGTATAATTTCTGATCTGGCTAGTAAAACATCCTGGAGGTTTCATGTAACTCTTTAATTATGAACTGCAGGGGACACCACAGAACAAATATTTAAAATGTCTAGACAGCCAGTCATCAGAGAATAACCATTTAATTGGGTCAAGTTAATGCTGTTAGATCCTGTGCATTCTGGGAAGAAGGGAGAGATTTAGCATGACTTTAATTGCTCAACACTTTGATGGCATGTGTGTGTGTGCTGTCTGCTATTGGTGGAATTTGCTTCCGTATTGCAGAAAACTGAATAGCTGGGGCTTGAAACAGATTGGTATGGAATCTATCCTCCCCTGGGTTATATCTAGAAGTGAAATATATCCATTTTGTTATCACCAAGGTACTGTAACTCATTCTCAAATCATGTCTAGATTATAAATTTAAGCTGGTTTATTAGTCATTCCTTCATCAAGGGCATACTGGGAAGTATCATTTGAGACAGGGGAAGGTTAAGATCTACTAGAAGAGAATTCACTGCACTTCCATTAAACCATAATTCTATAATTCCCAGGATCCTTTGCAGGGAAGAATCCACTGATGAAAATCAAAGAAAGTTTATAGTGTAGACACATCTGCTATGATCAAGAGTGGATTGTTAGCATCCAAGTTCACCATACTCTGATGTTTCAGGTACCACATGTCAAAAGGTTTGGGCCATATAATCAAAATATTGACATTTTGTTACCACACAACTACTCTTGCAGTATGAATTTGGGGTCTTGTGAAGACGCTGGTGGAACAAGCCTTTCAAATCAGAACAACCATGATGATAATGAATTCTATACTTGTAGTTTCAAAGATACCTACTGGATTTTAGACCAATTTAATCTGCAGCCCTTAATAAGAAATTGTGTGCTGTAAATAGCATAGAGTCGGATGACCTCTTAAAAGACAAAGGAAGCCACAGACCTGAACTGACAAGATCTGAAGAGGGTGGTTCACGACAGATGCTCTTGGAGGTCACTGATTCATAGGGCCGCCATAAGTCATAATTGACTTGAAGGCACATAACAACAACAACAATTGTGTAATGATGTTTTCATGGTCTAAATTCTATCTCAGTACACTTTCAGCTTTGTCAAGAGCCACCTTCTACTCACTAGGGATGGAAAGATCGATCAATTTCAGTTCTCTGTTTCTCATTTTTTTCCAATCTTAAATTCAGTTCTTCACATTTCTGCAGCAATTTATGATTATTTTAAAATCCTCATGAAAATTCTCCAGCATTTTAGTGCAAATATCTCCTAATAAATACATTTTTGTAGGCAGCTTTGACTAATATACACATTTTGGCAAACAATTTCTCATAATATAATGCATTATTGCATGTTATTTTCATTTATATGTTCATTTCTATGCCCACTTTTCCCTAACATGTGCATTTTTGTTTGGTTGTTGAACGGCTTTGCAAAATTCAATTAAGTGTGAATTTTGAAGGATGGCTGTGTTTCAGTTGTCGTATTCTTTCAAAAAGTGTGAATTTGGTAGTTTCGGCTTGAAATGTGAACTGAGTTGAAATTCTCACCCATCCTACTACTCACCCACAACTAGGGATGGGAGAGAACTTTGATTCAGTTCACATTTAAAGGCAAGTCACAGTCATCATTTGGAATTCACACTTCTCTGAATTTTGCAGTGCAGTTCTCTAGCAGTAGCCCTACATTGCCAACTGACACCAACTGCCCAAGGGGGCAGGAAGGAAGAAGTTTGAAGGTGGCAGGAAACAAACCAGAGCCTGCTCTAGTTCAAGGTCTCTCTCACATGCACATTGGACGAATTGACACCAATTGCACAGTGGAAGGGAAAAAGAGAGGGAGGGAGGCAGCCAAAGTCATAATCAAGGCCTGCTCTAGTTGGCCAGTCCCTTTCCTTCCAAACCGCCACAGAGCCAGCTTATAACAACAGCTATGTGAAAAGGTAGATCTGACACCAGCTCCTGCTTCAAAGGGACAGGCTGTTTTGCTTTGATTTTTGAGCATGTGGTTCTTGGTACATATTTTGCGTTTTTTAAATGTTGGGAGTCACTTTGAGGACTCTAGCAGAAAAGTGATATATGAATCTACTAAGATGAGGAGGAGAAGGAGGAGGAGGAAGCAATAATAGCACAAGAAAACTCCACCCAGCCCTAATTTGAACTCAGGTCTTTCCATTTCAAAACAAATAAGGCTATCAATGACTACTAGCCATGATGGCTATGTTCTCCCTCCACTCTGAATGCCACTTGCTGAGACTCACAAGTGAGGAAAGTGCTATTACATTCAGGTCCTGCCTGTGGGCTTCCCATAATGTGCATCTGGTTGCTCACTGAGAGAATGGGTTGCTGGACTAGATGGGCCACTGGCCTGATCCAGCAGGGCTCTTCTGATATTCTTAAATCTCTTGCTGGCATCACATTGGCTTATGACTGGGGATGTAAGAAGGCAACATTTTCCATTCTGCCCAGTATTCGTCACATACAACACTGTACCCATTCCACTGAAGTTCATCTCCACTGTCTGCTGCGACAAAATTACCATACATAATCAATTACGCAACTTGCGTAAGTTACATTGTCATTACATTATTCCACGCCATTCATTTCGATGCAACCCCCCCCCAAAATAATATAAATAGGAGGACAATATGCAATTAATTATTGTTCACAAACTGACAGCAACAGCAACATATACAACTATATTTGCTGGACTGATTTCCATTTTGAACCTGGGATCAATAGCAGACATCAGCAAAATCCTCCCCTTTCCCCATTTTTGTTGGAATTCTCCAATACCCTTACCCACAATGCACTCTAAATGTAATGACAGTGCAAAAACTTTCATGACCCTTATGCTGGCAACCATTGGCTGCTCTTTCCCATAAGAAAATACTGATCATCAGGTGCACGCTGTAATTCTGTTAAGATTTATTATGATCCCACCACTTTTTGGGGAGAGACCTTAAGCCCACTTTAGTTCTCTGCTTTAGTTCTCAATGGCATCAACAACATTTCCAAACACCATCTTCAAAAGCACTGTACGCCTCTGTGTAGCGAAGAACCAGTACTCTCCCAATTTTGCCATCAATCATACTTAATAGCGTATGCAATTAATGTAATTTTGTTATTGAAGATTCCTGTCTGTTCAATAGCCTGCACAAGACAATTATGGTTTTCTTTAAAAAAAAAAAAACACCACGTGCACACATGGAATCAGATATTGCATTTTGAATTTAGAGCAATTAAACATAGCCATTATAGATGGTATATTATAAAATACTCATTGAACAAGTGGATGATATGACAGCTTTTTTAGTTACAATTAAATAACATTTGAATCAAACAATGGAATTTATAGGATTGATTGCATTTCTCTTTGGAATAAAAGACACACATGACACAATGTATTTTTGATGTTTGGTAGAATCTCACCAACTGTGATCAGTGCATCGTCCAAAAACCAAGAGGTGAAAGTATATGCTTTAAGCATCAGGAGTAGAAATGGTTGCTATGGTGTTGTGGACTGCCTAATTCACT
This sequence comes from Rhineura floridana, assembly GCF_030035675.1. Lineage (NCBI taxonomy): Eukaryota > Metazoa > Chordata > Lepidosauria > Squamata > Rhineuridae > Rhineura > Rhineura floridana. The sequence goes on along the minus strand of NC_084492.1, from coordinate 30,313,297 downwards.
TAGGACGTTCATTGTCACAAGAAGTAGTGATCCTGTAGCTCAGAGGCAGACCATCGGCTTTACATGTAGGAGATTGGAGGTTCAATTCCCAGCGTCTCCATGTAGGGGTGGAAATGTCCCCTATCTGAAACCTTGATGAGCTGCTACCAATCAGTGTAGACAGTACTGAGCTAGGTGGACCAAATTTCTGACTTGGTATAAGACCATATATTGAAAGCATTATTATACCACTTTAACAGTCATGGCTCCCACAAAGAATCCTGGGAACTGTAGTTTATTAAGGATCCTGAGAATTATCAGGAGGCCCCTGTTCCCCTCACAGAGCTAGAATTCTTAGAATTGCTTAAAAATCAATCCTTCCAGAGAACTCTGGGAATATAAGAAATAACTGAAGCAATAATAATAATAATAATAATAATAATAATAATAATAATAATAAATTTAATTTTTGAGTCGCCTATCTGGCCGAAACCACTCCAGGTGACGTACAACATTAAATTCAACAATACATAATAATACAATACATAATAAAATACAACGCAGTCAACAATAATCATTTTAAAAAGCGGCAGTACAGGGCCATCAATAAACAATTTTAAAACAATATAAAGAAATTAGCCCACCCCGGGGACCCCAAAGGTCTTTTTCTTCTTTTTCTTCTTCGATCCATCTGCAGTAAGAGACTCCAGCTTTTTGCTCTTCTTTTTCTTTTTTATGGGTTTTGCTGCTTCCTCCTCTGAGCTCTCAGAGCTGCTCTCGGAATCAGCAACTCTGATCTTTGCTGGGCTGCCTCTCTTGATTTCATCTGCCTTTTCTTTCTGGGTTTGCGAGGAAATTTTTTTCCACTGAGTGACGATGTCCCTGAGAGGGACTGGGGATGAAGGGAAGGTCTTCTGGCCACTCTGTTCCAACAGATCATTTGCTATTCTCTCATAAATACAATTAAAAGTCATATAAATATTTAATGCAGACATGCTGCAGACCTGAATGAAGCTTGCAGACCACTGATGGTTAATGGATCACAGTTTGGGAAGCCTTGACCTAATATAATTTATATTGTTTATTATATTTATATTGTATATTATGGGGAAGAAATTTGATTCAGTTTGCATTTAAAGCAATTCACACTTTCCTAAACAATAAGAGAACTGAAACATAGCCATCTTTTGAAATTCTCACTTATTCAAATTTTGCAATGCAGTTTCCCTACCAAAGAATATTTACAATGATACATATATTAGGGGTGAGGATGCATAAAAATGAATAAATTAGTGAAAATACCCTACAAAGATCCATTATATTAGTCAAAACTGTCTACAAAAATGTGTTTATTAGGAGAAAAGTAAAATTAGAAGAGCACTAAAATGCTGAAGAATTTTAATGAGTTTTTTTAAAAAGAAAAATCAAAACTTGCTGCAGAAATGTCAAGAACTGGATTTAAGATTGGGGAAAAATGAGAAACTGAGGGAACCAACATTGACAGATTATTCCATCCTTTATGTACATATGCATTTTGGTGTGCATTTTGGTGTGCTTTTAATGTATCTTTTGGTCGGAGAACTGCAGCAAATAATTGGGAAAATGAAAATTTCCCACGATAGCACCTGAAAGCACCTTGGACAGCTCCTGTTTAGTTTAGACTAAAACCTGGAGCAGACTCACTGCCCCACTGATACCAGATCCACCAGTCTCCATTGAATGGAAGGAGGGACCCCTTTAACTTGACATGTGCATTTTGGGTGAATACTGGTACGGAGAGGCCTGCGGGCACATGTTTACTGGGGAGCATTCCCAGGGATTTGGAAAGATGCTTCCCTACCAGAATTAGTTAAGATCCTCACCTGCCCAAACTTTCTGAATTTGATTAATTTGTCTGCAGTTCCTCCAAATTGTTGTATTAATAAACATAACCTTTATTCCAATGTTGTGTCTCATGAGACTTCTTTGTGGAAACTGAAGTTTTAATTGTATTGTTTTAGTATGTATATGTTTGGCACCCTGGTCTCCTTTGGAGGAAGGATGGAATATAAATTTAATGAATAAAAAGATAATAAATAAAACCAATTTTTACCATCACACAGCCAAAGAATACACCCCTGTATCTTATATGTAAAAGAGGTGGTAACTGTGTCACTGTATTCAGGGAACTGCAAAATCTAGTGGACTACAAAATTCCAGTTCCAAAAAACTGGATGGGGGGACTGGGAGGAAAGAGAGAGGACTATTTTGATTGGGATCAAGTTTCTAAAGCATCTCTAATCCTCAGTGCCCCCCTTTAAAAACCATGTATACTTGTAATAACCAGTTCTAGAAGCACTCAGCAAATTTCAATGAATATAGAGAATGTAACCCAGAGTTTGAAGACTGAGGCTTCTTTATTAGTAAAATGAACTAGGAATGGGTACACTTCAGCATGTAACTCCTATAAGAAGTGCATCTTCTGAACATTTTGTGTGCTGTAATTAAAAACACTCCATCATAGATAACTAGCTTTTAAAGGAAAACTTTATTAATATATAACATGCAGTCTCTTAATGGGGCCTGGGTATAAATTATGCCTGCATTCCAGTTTCAGTTTACATTCCTGATTTTTAAGAATTGGTTTTTTAAGAGTAGCCCATAACTCTTCAGACACAGAGAGTCATAATGATTTACAACACTGAGTTTTAAGACGATGCATGCGATACCTGTTTACATAATAGCCATTAGGGTTAATTGTATCTAGTCATCAGCACATGCTCCGGGATGCTTTGAAAAGTGAGCTTGCTGGGAGCATGTGTACCTCAGACCCAGTCTTGGACTGGGTGGCCAATGTGGTGTCTCCAATGTGTTATTAGCCTCTAACTCCCATCATCCTCACCCAGCAACACCAGCCACCAGAGATGATGGGAGCTGTAGGTGAGTGGTTCCCATGTCTGGGAAACAGGTCAGTCACCTCTTCTGCATGGGGTTGCATTCCCTCTGAAGGAACAGCCACATAATATGGGGGTGCCACCTTGTCACTTGAGGCACAGATCGTCTCGGTTTCTAGGAGTACTTTTTATCAGCTTCAGTTGGTAAGGCAGCTATGGGCATTCCTGGACTGAGAGAGCATGGCAGCCGTGGTCTTAGCATTGGTAACCGCTGGAATCAATTACCAGCTGAAATTAGACAGGCATTCAACATCATGTTGCTTAGGCGCCTCCTGAAGACATCTTTTTTAAAGAAGGCTTTCTTTGAGGTGAGACCCAGTTGCTTGTGTACCTGTATGAATTGTTTTTGTTGTTTATAGAAAAAAGTTTTGTTTTTAGAATGTGTTTTTTTTTTCATTTTATTCAGTAGTGTGGTGACAAATTCAGAAGGGCAGGGTCCCTTCATGACAGCCACAGCCGTGACTCCCCCCCCTTTGTTTTTTGCTGCTGGGTTGAGAATGAGATCCTTCTTAATGCCTTCTCCCACAACAGAAGTCCTGAGGAGCCAATAAGCATGAAAAGGGAGAGTATTAGCTTCTGAAAAGAGTCTTCTCAGTAGCTGACTTACCTCCTTTTGTTCTGATTGGCTCTAATCAGTAGGAAAGGACAAGAGAGAATGATAGAAGACTCTTCTCAGTGGCTAACACATTTCACGCTGATTGGCTCATAGGATACTGGTCACATAAGGATCCTGCTGGGACCCTGCTCCCCAAAAAGTAAGAGATCTTAGACACACATCCCCGAGACTCCAAGCAATGACACCCCCTGATTTTACTTCATTTTTATCTTCTTATATACCACTTTGAGGGCTTCAGGCTGTGGAGAAGTTTATAAATTTGTAAAATAAACACACAACATCTGGACAGCATCATGCTGACTACCCCTGCCCTTGAGTATCTGCATTCTGTATAGATCCCACTGTGTTTTAAGCCATATTGCACTGGAAAAACTGGCCAGCTGAATCTACCCATTTTCACTGCACTCCCCTAGTCCACTAGAATTGATACCAGTGTATCAGCATACTCCATAAGATATGGGTTTCACCTTTTAACCACTATGGAGCGCCTCTGTGGATGGTGACATTCAAATGCTTTGGACTCCAAGCCCTTTATCCTTGATCATGAGCCATGCTGACTGGGGCTGATGGAAACTGCAGTCTAAAACCTCTAGAAGACACCAGCTTAGAGTTTCATAGAGTGTGGTGTGTTGTAAATATTAGGGTCAGATGCCATGGTCTACAGCACAGTTTCATTTGGTTTGGGAAGATGGCAGCTGTATGTCAGAGAGGCCTTTGCAACTCGTGATTCACCAGTGATACTAGGGATGGAGACCTGCCAATTTTAGTTCTCTCAGTTTCACATCTTTCCTGTCTTAAATTCAGCTGTCCCCACTTCTGCAGCAATTTGCAGTTTTCCTAAAATCCTTGTGAAAATTCTCCAGCATTTTAGTGGGATTTCTCCTGATAAACACAATTTTGTAGGCTGTTTTGACTAATGTACACATTTTTTTTGCAAGCAATTTCTTTCACATAATGCATTTTTGAATGTTTTCACTTAAATATTCATCATTATGCATACTTTCCCCTAACATAGGCATTTTTGTGTGGTTGGTGAACTGCATTGCAACATTCAAAAGAAGTGTGAATTTTGAAGGATGGCTGTGTTTCATTCCTCATATTGCTTCCAAAATTGTGGATTTGATATATTTTGCTTGAAATGTGAACTGAATCAAATTTCTTGCCCATTTCTAAATGATACACACATGTGTGGGAAGGCAGAACATCTGCTTTATATGCAGAAGGTCCCTGGTGCAATCTCTGGCATCTGCAGGTAGACCTGGGAGAGACCCCTGCCTGAAATCCCAGACAGCCACTGCCAGTCATTGTTTACAATGCTGAACTAGATGTGCCAATGATCTGACTTGGTTTGAGGCAGCTTCCTGTGTTAGGGGAAGGGTGATTGTTCAGTGGTAGAGGATCTCCTTTGCATGGAGAAGGTCCCTAGCATCTCCAGATAGGGCTATTGGAGACCCCTGTCTGAAATCCTGGAGATCCAGTGCCTTTCATTGTGGAGCACATTGAACTAGATGGACTAATCTATCTCTGTATGAGACAGGTTCCTAATGTTCCTGTCAGGGCAAGAATCAGGACCTGGCATTGTTGGGCAGTTGCTGAGGCCCACAAACCAGCAGGGGTCCAATGTAGACTGCTAAAGCCCCTGACTTTGTTTCTTCTTGGTCTCTCAGCATGTCCATCTGCCCTCTCCATGCATGGGAGCAGTGACAACACTTGCCTTGCCCTCACTTTCTGGGCAGTGGGAGCCAGAAAATGAGGACCAGCAAATGGGAAGTGATGACAGCAGGAAAGAGGCAGAGCCACTGAGCAAGGAAGGTCTAGTGAGGGCATGTAGCCAATACCATCAGTCATAATAATAAATACATAAAGGAATACAAATGCTACACATTAGTATCCTTCATTTATTCCAGTTTGCTCCCCCCCTTAATTGCTTAATGTTGGGATCTGTCTCCCCTTTTTAGAGTTCATAGTTTAGCAAGTAAAACCCCATATGAAATATTGTTAATATTGTCAGATTAATTCCTTTTGTCTTAAAAGCCTTTGTTCCTTTTGTTTCTTCTTAACAGCACTATATTAACTTCAGTTTAATTAAAAAAACATAGACTAGATGAAAACATATTTCAGTGACTTTGTGACGCCTCTCATTTACATCATAACACTTTAAAATATTACAAATATAGGTGTATGAGAGGATCCCATTAACATGACAATGACTCAAATGGTTATGTAAAATGGTTTCATTTTTCAAAACTGTCTGAATCAAACTTTGCTATGCAGTTGTTATCAAAGCTTGTTTGAAACTTTGCAACTTCAAAGTGTTTGCAATTTACAGGTGAATTCATTGAAAGGAATCTTGAATATTCCATATCTATCTATCTATCTATCTATCTATCTATCTATCTATCTATCTATCTATCTATCTATCTATCTATCTATCTATCTATCTATCTATCTATCTATCTATCTATCTATCTATCTATCTATCTATCTATCTATCTATCTATCTATCTATCTATCTATCTGCAAGTATTAGAAATAAGGATTTCTTCCTTTATTAAGCAGGTGGAGGGACATTGCCTGATGGATTTATTTTACCACCATGAAACCAGTCTCATAAATGTTTATTAAAATGAGCTCATTGCATTTAATTTTTACCAGCTCTTGACAGATCCATTGACTTTCAGCGTCTGAAAATGCAACACAGTGTTCACTCAAATAAATACCTATAGTACTGTTGGTTAATACAGCCAGTCTCTTTAGACTAGCGGGCTATTCATTCTAGTGGGTCAGCTATTGCATATCTGTATAACTGTTGTCACTAGTCCCTTGTTAGGCAGAATGCTGATTAATAGTCCAAAATGTTTGATTGATGCTTCATCAGTGGAGGCCAATGGATGATTTCCTGATAGCTCAAAAGCTCTCAGGGTTCTAAATGAGGGCTGGAGAAGATAACATCACACAGGCTGAGGGGTCAGGGACTGAGTGTGAGTGAATGGGTGTCTGTTGCCAGCCTTCTGTATCTTGGTGCAAGGATGAGTTCAGAGCTGGGACTGGAGTTAGGGTAAGCTGAGGTTGCCATCCAATAGGGAGCTCTTACCCCAGCAAAGGCCTAAGAGTTACTGGGAGCTTGTATTATTTCAGCTGGCTCCTTTCCCTTCCTGGCTAGCTGCTGGGTCCCAATGCACACCTAGTCCTTTCCTACTTTCTTCCTCCTCATGAGTCACCCCAATGGTGAAGGCCATCTGCTGGCTCCTAGTGCATGCCTGTTCAACTGCTGGGTCACAAATGCACACCTGGCTCTTCTCTGACATCCTCTGACCTCCCAGGCTACCCCTGATAGTGAAGGCTATGTCCTGGATTCTAATGCACTGCTGATCATCTGCTGAGTCTCATTGTGAACCTGGTCTTTCCCTGGCTTCTTCCTCCTCCTGTGTAAGCCCCCTGATAGTGAAGTCTTCCTCCAGTGGCAATAGACCTGTTGTCAGGCATGATGTCACCTTCACTGCTGTGGCACTGGAGGTGAAGGGAAGAATCTGGGTTCAATGTGGATGTTCCAGTGCAGTGTGTGGGTTGTCTGGGAGACATTCAAGGTGTCTTTGGGGCTGGACAACTCAGGCAGCTCTGCTGTGACATAGGCTGTCACATAATTCCATTGGAAACATAAATGGGAGCAGAAATCCCTGCAATTTTCATGTTCATCCAAGGTCAGGAATGGAAACTACACAAGCAAATATGAACAGTGACTACATTACTGTCTGCATTACTGTTTATGTTTCCCTTCCATTGAAAAGCAATGAAACCAGGTACATAATCAGTACATATGTAATTAATTACATATGTTTCAGCCATAGTGGATAGCAAGACAAATAACATAGATGGTAGCAGAAGCTGAACTGAAGCAGAATGGAAACAGTGCTGAACAGTGCTGGATTGTGGTGAACCCAGGTTAGGATGGAAATAGCTGCCTTCTTACTTCCCTACTGTGACAACATGTTCTCCCGGGCATTTTAGCATTTTAGCATGTGTTTTAAATTGTTTTTAAAATATGTGTTTTAAATTGCATATTTGTTTTAATGTTTTTGATTGCTGTAAACCGCCCAGAGAGCTTCAGCTATGGGGCGGTATACAAGTGTAATAAATAAATAAAATAAATAAATGAATTCAGGATCCCACAGACCAGAGGTCTCACAGGGTCCAGTTTCTCTTCATCGGATAAGGTGTGCGCGCATGCGTGCGTGCGTGCGCGCACACACACACACACACACGAGTCATGTACTCACAGGGGATAAGACAGAAATAGCAGTTTGAAGTGGGCAGAAAGCTAAACATTTTTACTGTGCATGAGGGCCTGTTTGCTCCATTTTATGGTCTCCTTGGGTATTAGACAGATCTATTGATCTGTCTCTTTCTAGATATTGCAGAGCTATGACAAAGTTGAAAATATCAGAGGGCAGAATTAATCGACGGAAGGCCCTGCCTTTCTGATCACCGGTTTGCATGATTTTTATTTTTTTAAAAAACTGATTAGACAAATCCATGAAGCAGAAATGGGAGAGGTTTGCCGAGAGATGTTAGCCATGATAACTCAATGGGATCTCCATGATCAGAGGTGGTACGCCACTGCATGTCAGCTGCCTGATGTCTGATCTTCACGACATCTTAAGTACCCAATCTTCTCTCATTTGAAGAAATCTAAACCCACCAGTGCTGCCTCTGCGACTTCTCGTCATTTAGAAGTGGGATGCATATATCTGTCTATTGAAAGGTGCAATATAAGACATTTTGCTGCCTGAGGTGAAGGATAAGAAGATGCCCTCTCATTCCTTGCATAGAATTCAACTGGACAGGGCAACAGACTCTTTCTTCAACACTGGTGATGGGACACCATCCTCCCTCATATCCCCTTAGAGGTTTGGGGTGGTATTCAGTGCTAGTCTTACTCAGAGTAGACCCATTGAAGTTAATGGATATAACTGACTTGGGTTCATTACTTTCAATGAGTCTACTCTGAGTAGAATTAGCATATAAAAACCCAGGAGGGGGACTAGGCTAGCTTAGGTGGCACAGGGAAGGCTATCTTAGGAGATTCAGGAGAATACTATGAAGCCTCCCCCCCAAAAAAAAGGTCTGGAACATAGGAATCTGCTTTATATTGAGTCAGACAACTGGGCCTTCTGGTTCACTATTGTCTATGCTGGGCAACTTCAGACAGAGGTCTTTCCAAGCCATTCCTGGAGAATGAACCTGGGACTTCCTGCATGCAGAACAGATGCTCTCGCACTCAGCTACAGACCTTCCCCAGAACGGGCTCTTGTGATTAGAATGTGGATCCTCATAAACAGACAGGCTAAAGGTGGTTCGAAGGTGGCCACTTTCAACTTGTGTTCCAGGGAAGCCAGGGCCTCCTTAAAAATTTATATGGGGGTTCTCCTCAATGAGAAGATTAGTGAAGCCACATATGTTTTCCTGAAAGTCAGCTTGTTTACCTGCCTAGCTCTTTCTCCTCAATGTGCAGCAACAGGGAAGCATGCCACTCCTGTTCCAAGGCTAGTTTCGGCATTGCCAGGCATTTGCTAAGGGTCACATCTGTTCCCTGAGCCAGCTGCCTCACTGTGCCTAATGATAGGGCCGGCCCTGACTATTGATATTCAGCATCAGAGTGGCAGCTGGAAAATCTGAAGACTAGGAAGAATCTTACAGATATCTCTCCCCGATGCCTCTTGTATCCACCATCAAGAACCAGAAGCTGTGAGAGGCAGCAGCAACCTGGCTATGGGAGCCCAACAGACTTACTGCTGTTCTTTTTATTGTATTTGAAATCTACATTGAAAGTCACCTTGGAAATGTCAGGAGTCATCGCTGCTATCTTTTCAGTGCCTTCTGAAGACTTTCCTCTTTCAACAAGCCTTTTAAGCTGAGAGTCTGTGTCTGTGTTAGAATTGCTGCTTAATATGTGTTAATATGTGTTTTTTTAACAATATGTTTTTAACCTTTTTTAAAAGATGTTTTTAAACCTTTTTTAAAAAAATGTTTTTAATGTTTTGTTTTAATGTATTTTAAGGTCTGTTTTTATTATGTTTTAAAGTGTTTTTAGCATTTCTGTTTGCCGCCCTGGGCTCCTGGGAGGAAGGGCGGGATATAAATCAAATAATAAATAAATAAAATGAGAAACTACCTAGTTCAGACTTCTAATTCAAAGCAATATGTGAACCAAAACAAGTTATCATTCAAAATTTGCGCTTCTCCAAATTTTGCGTTGCAGTTCTCCAATCAACCAATGTGTCCAAAATTGCATATATCAGATGGAATTATGCCTACAAAAGGAACAGTGAAAATAACCTACAGAAATGCCTTATATTAGGGGAATCTGCCTGCAAAAATGTGTATATTAGTTAAAACTGCATCCAAAAAAGTGTTTGTCAGGATAAGTTCATATCAAAATGTTGATGCATTTGTATGAGGATTTAAAAAAATAAAATTAATTGCAAATTGCTGCCAAAATATGGATCTCTATAGGTAGTGCACAAATGTTTCAAATGAATTAATTTCAAACACTCAAATATTATGTACACAAATGAGCATCTAGATCTATGTTGTTGATGGTTGTTGATGGAATATTCTATGCTCATACTTCCGTACTCCAGACATTTCCACTTATCTTCTGGTTTAAAATAACAATACTATAACCTAAACACTTCATTTTTAGACTTAATGTAAGTGATTCCGTTATCAGCTTTGAGGAAATATACCTTTAGGTGGTGGAGTTCATTAAATGTGTAACTCTGTCAAAGCTGCACTGTATAAGGATTTTTCCTCCCCTTGACAGTGAGCTGGTGTGAAAAGTGCTTTTATAATAGTAACTTGCTGACAACATTTGAAGTGAAAATTGCCAAGGCTCTTACATCTTTACACATTTCCGAGCCTGATCATCGTTTCCTCTGAATTCCAGAGCCTTTGTGTGAATCATGCCTTCAGGGTACATATGTTAAAAATTAACAAGAAAATATATACCAGCAATCCAATGTAAGATACTCTGAAGAGCTAGCTTTGAAGTGCACCTATGACTATAGTTATGCAATTGCAATTCTGAAACATAAAACAACAACATTAATTGGGGGGGGAACAAAACAGCTTGGATAGAGTGGGGGGGAGCTGTTTCATTTTTTAAAAAAAAACCTTGAATCATAAACTTATTTGCCAAAAGGGGGGGCATGCAATCAACATTGAGTAATACACACAGACATACAATATTCACAAGGCACAATTAAGCCAGTCTTAAGTATGTTTAAGGGTCCTTCCAGACTGGGCTTTTTTTTTGGAGGAGGGAGGTTGTGCTCTACAAGAATTCATAGATCCAATTATAATGCATTAGTGCTAGATTTCTACTGGATCATCCACACATCATTCCCCTTTATTTGTTCGGCAATGCTTCCCCAATGTTACCACATTATTGCCATCTGAAGGAACATCCTTGTATATAGAGCAGCAAAAGTGGAACACATACAAACACAGAGAGAGCATTGGAGGTCTGCAAAGTTACAGGATTTTAGCAGGAAATTATTATAGGATGTTGGGCCCAATAACCTATAGGACCCTGCAGAGAGTTGCTTAGCGGAACAGAGAGTTTTCAGCGAGCTTACGTGTGTGTGTTTGAATCTTTGCTAAGATTCTCCCTTCCCTGCAAATTAGTCAGACAGAGGCTTTAAGCTTTAAAATAAGAAATAACTACTTTATTCTGGAAGTACATGCTTGATAGGAAAGAGTCCTATATCTAGCTAACCAGCTAAGTTGGAGCAACGAGCACTGCGCCCAGTACTCTCCCTCATGCTGGTTGAGAGGGAGAGACAAAGGAAAGATGTCTGCTCCCCTCTCAAGAAAGAAGAAAGACTGGAAGGAGGGAAGGAACCAAGATCAACATCCCTTGCATATCAGTCTAGCAGGAAGGAAGAGACAGCAGGAGATCAAAGGGCAGGTATAGCCTAGCAACCAAGAGGTCTAGCTCTCTGGCTATGCCTTTAGCCCCATGCAGCCTCAACCCACAAATTGGAGTTGAACCCCATATATTCCAACAATTATGGGATGTGCACTGATTGGAAATGAAGTTGCATGTCTGCCTCCAAACCTTTGCTGGCATAAACAGTACTGAAAACAGGATTGTATAAAACCACCCTGATACCATCATGGGCACAAATAATAATGAATGCACAAGAAAAAAAGACATCAGGAAGGTTCCTGTTCCACTGATGAAAAACTGTTGGAAGAGCCACCGAAGTAGCCCATCTTAAACCTGGAGAGGGACTGACCCAGCAATTGAAGACCAATGTAATAAAGTTGTGTAGGATGCCAGAGATCCACTGAGCAATAGTGAAGGGGTAGTGAGAGTCATACAACACATCATTGTTGCACTCAGGTCCTGCTTATTGGCTTCTCATAGCATCTGGTTGCCCACTGTGAGAACAGGATGCTGGACTAGATGGGCCATTGGCCTGATCGAGCAGGTTTCTTATGCCCTTATTGGTTCTTATACCCAATATTACTGAAAGAGGTCAGCCCTGCCCACACCCAGATCGTTTGTGCTCCTGAGAGGAGAGGTAGGACACCTCAGAAGATCTCTGTGCTGCCAGCAACCATGACAAGCTGTTGAGACATTCCCACGCCAATTCTCTGAGCCAGTCTCAGAATTCCCCCCCCATCATTCTCAGTGCCACAGGATCTGAAGAGGTGGCAAACCAGGTCTCAGCTTCAGGGCCGTTGGTGAATTGCCCAGCTAGATGCACATGAGACTCCTTGGGAGGTGGAGAAAAGGTAGATTGGGATCTACTGATATATGTCTGGTTTACAGTAGATCAGCAAGGATTCCGACTTCCCGCTCTTTAGCAAGAGCAGCAACAAAGGTGACTTTTTCTTTTTCTAAATTAGACTGCTGAGGTGACAAAAACCTAAGGGGAAAACCAGGAGTGGATCTTTGTATGATAAAATACTCACTTCTGAGCTCCAATCTGCTGCTGCAAATAAATTTGTGGACCAGACGAGGTTGTCAGAGGCAACAGCATATTGTCCCTCCCTGGCATATATTTTGCAACTGTCTCTGATTGGTGGATCTCAAGGTTCTAGTTTGTTTTCAAACAACAACAACGTGGATCCTCAAGCCTGAAGTCTCTGTGGCCCAGCACTATACAACAAAATGAGAGCTTGGAAAAGTTACTTTTTTGAACTACAATGCCCATCAGCCCCAGCCAGCACGGCCACTGGATTGGGCTGATGGGCGTTGTAGTTCAAAAAAGTAACTTTTCCAAGCTCTGGAGAACGATACCTCACCCTTATGGGTAGATAGTAGCAATTTCTCTTATGAGTATACAAGAAGTAGCACCATTCACACATGGCTGTAAATCGGCATAGAGAATAGTAGAACCTGGTATGGTGAAGTGATGGCACAGAGCCAGCCTCCTGACAGTGACTTCACAGTCACTCATGGGCACAGTGCTGAGATGGGGTGGCGGCGAGTTTGGGGAGGTAGAGCCAATCTGGGACTTGGGCCATTGTGTCTGCACAGCTCTGGCCTCATCGCCACCCTGCCTCAGCCCTGCACTATCCCAGTAAGCAGCAGTGATTCAGGAGTTAGGAGGCTGGCCTCTGTGCTGCCTGCTCCTGATAGAAGGGGAGGGGTAATAGAGTCTGCTCAGTGGCTTGTTCCCATGAAAATTCAGCATAATGTCAGAAAGAGGGCATATGAATGCAAACCATGGCTGGTGTTAAGGCTTGGCATGGTCAGGCATCTGACAAGGGTCCACACCCCAGCAGGTAGCACACTGATAAGAGCCTCCTTGACCAGCTCATCTTCTTCACCACTGCAACCTGCTTGTTCATTTCTCCCTAGCTGTGACCCAGACAATGGTGGAGCAGTAGATAAAGGAGTGACAGTAGATGCCCCAGCCTGCTTGCTCATGGGCTCTATGTATAGCAAGCAAACAGGAAATAGTTATGATGAGGAAAAGGAGCAACAGCAGCTGCTGATAATAGCTGTGAGGATGTAGCACAGTGAGGGAGAGGGGAACACAGAGGGTGTCTGGCCCAAGGGCCCTCCAAAACTTGGAGCCAACAATGCTACAAACTGTAGGTGTCTAGGCTCTGTCCTGCAATTTGGGCCCTTAGATAGGTAGCATTTTCATTCATGCATGAAATGAAATGCCCTGCCTTCAAGTCGATCCCGACTTATGGCAACCCTATGAATAGGGTTTTCATGGTAAGCGGTATTCAGAGGTGGTTTGCCATTGCCTTCCTCTGAGGCTAAGAGGCAGTGACTGGCCCTAGGTCACCCAGTGAGCTTCATGGCTGTGTGGGGATTCAAACCCTGGTCTCCCAGGTCATAGTATAGCCTTAGACAACAAAAACATGAACATTGTTTTATAGCCTCACATTGATTTAAATTAATAATTACATGACCTTTGTGTGTTTCCCATATAAATATGATCTCAAAGAAAAAGGTAAGATCATGAGGATACATTCAGGTGAGTGCTCATGTATTTTTTTTTTTTAAAAAAAACCTTGTTTGAAATATTGCAGTTTAATTGGCAAAACAGATTTCTTTTTCACAAAGCCAGATCAGGTCCATAGAAGCTTTGATTTTTTTCTACATCTTTTCACTTAACATAAAAAACCCCGACAACAACTTTTATTCAATGTTTTTATGCCCAGCTGATTCTTATGCTAAATCCAATAAGTCATTTTCACCAGGGCTAAATCCTCCATCACGTCTGATCACTCCCCAATGGAACTTGTGAAGAAAAGTCTGACATTTCTTCACAAGCTGAAAAGTCTGACTTATTTGGGGAAAAAAACTGCTGGAGAATTTTCCCACCCTGGGATATCGATGGCAAAATGACTCTCCCCCACTTTCATTTATTTACTTATTTGTCTGTTGATACCAGTAAACAGGATGGAAAATTCTGGGAGACTGTTATTGCCCAGCCTATGACTCCCTACTGCCAGGGTATTCATTGTGGGCCCCAGGTACCACCAAGGCCAACCCAAAGGATCAAGCCTTTACCAAATGAGAAAAAGCAAATAACAATGTGACTAGACAGGCTTTCCCTCAGTGTCGTCTTCCAGAGAGTAAGCAGCATTCATAAGTCTTCCCTCATTTGGCCACCCACCACACATCAGTTGGCAGGAAATTGTGGAGCAGATCTTCAGATGATGAGTGGAGAGTATGGAGGGGAATGTAGAAGAGAAGACAATCCTTAAAGGACTCAGTTCTCTTTTCCTTCCTTCCTTCCTTCCTTCCTTCCTTCCTTCCTTCCTTCCTTCCTTCCTTCCTTCCTTCCTTCCTTCCTTCCTTCCTACATGTGCATCATGTGACAGTACAGGATCCAAAGGGACTTGAACCCAATTTTGTTATAACTGCAGGATATATAATTTTATAATTTACCTCAATATAGAAAGATTGTAACAAATAAGGGAGTCTTGGCATCCATTTTGGTTGCACTTTTGACTCCATGTTTCCTTTAATTGTGGAGCATGTGGTCACTCTTGTTCTGCTTAAAAGTTCTCCTATCTTTTTTTTCCAGTTTTTGATTATGAGAATGTGTAGCATGCAAAAGGATATGAAGGATGGATTAGGCTACTCTGTACTGTAAGGGGAGAAAGCAGGAACACAGTGAATTCTGAGAGGCAAAATCTTCTTGCATACAAAGGGAAATAGAGGATTTTGAACATGGTTCAAATGCCAAGAGGTGATGCATCAGAATCCCTCATTTAGAGCTCTTTGAACAATTCATTGCAAAGGCTTTACTTAAACTATATATTTTGGAAAGTTTTGTTTATTCACTAGGGTTGTGCAGTGGACCCAGCCGAATCCCAAACCAAATTGGGCTGATTTGGAGGCATCTGGCCATTGCTTGAGTGGACTGAGATAGCCCCATGCTGCTGTGGGTTAGGTTGGGTGGCCCAGAGTGAACCAGGGTTGCCAAAGGGGTGGGGCATCAAGCAGAAAGGAGAGGCAGGCATCAGGTGGGAAAAAAGAGAAAAAACACAAAAAGACCAAGAGTAGGAGGGACCTATCTTACTGGTTGCACCTTCCTGGGATAAGGTGGAGTTTATTTATTTAATTTAATTTAATTATTTTATTTATATCCCACCCTTCCTCCCAGCAGGAGCCCGGGACGGTAAACAAAAGTACTAAAAACACGTTAAAACATCATAAAAACAGACTTTAAAATACATTAAAACATCTTTAAAAACATATTTTTAAAAGCTTTCAAGACATCTTTTTTAAAAAAGGTTAAAACATATTGGTTTTTTTTTAAAAAAAGGGTTTAAAAACATATTGAAAAGCAACTCCAACACAGAAGCAGACTAGGATAAGGTCTCTACTTAAAAGGCTTGTTGAAAGAGGAAGGACTTCAGTAGGCTCTGAAAAGATAACAGAGATGGCAACTGTCTGATATTTAAGGGTGGGGAATTCCAAAGGGTAGGTGCCACTACACTATGTTTCCTATGTTGGGCAGAACGGATCTCATGATAAGATGGTGTCTACAGGAAGCCCTCACCTGCAGAGTGCAGTGATCAACTGGGTATGTAAGGGATAAGATGGTCTTGCAGGTATCCTGGTCCCAAGCTGTATAGGGCTTTGTACACCAAAACTAGAACCTTGAACTTGAGTTCCCATCTGGCTTGCTCCCTCCTAGCCTCTCCTTCTTCCTGACCTGCCCAATGCTTCTCCCTTTGAAGCAGCACCATGCAAGATGGAATTCTCTGCTGACACAGAATGGCTGTCTTTCAGTTCTCATATTGTTTTGCAAAGTGCAAATTTTATAGATTTGGCTTCAAATGTGAACTGAATCAAATTTCTCTGCAATCCCTAGAGGTGATACTAGCACATCTTTCCCCCTTTCCTCTGTGTATGTGCATTTTGCAGCTGCTGAAAGCAGTAGTAACTGGAATGGTAGCATGGCCAATGTTTTGAAGCCTTCACAATACCCTGAATGTAGTGCCATTTTGCTGCATTGTAGGATGCACACACACACGAAACTCTTTGATTCTTCTCTTTTTCCATATAAAAAGAGCCACTTTTGCCACTGGTTGGCCTTTGTCCAAAAGATGTTTCATAGCCATTGCGTTTTGTATCGCAAAGAAGCTTGCATGATGCCCCCTGTCTCTCTCTTCTCCTAATTTCTGTCCATCACTTGAATAATGGCAAACTGCCTTGTACTACTTACGGATATTTTGCTGCAAAACTGTCTCTCCAGCTCTGAGAGGCCCGGAAAAGGCCCAACACCACCTCCAAATGCTGTCACACCATGGAAGAAAAAGTGCAAAAGTTGCTCAACGTGCTCTGAATTCCAGAAGTACTGCAGCATGGAGCAGATGGTAAACTGCTTCCAGTAAAGAATCTTAAAAGAGAGCTAGAACCATGGACAACACCAGTTCCTTGTCATTCTAAAGCAGGGATGGGGAACCTGTGGCCCTCCAGACATTGTTGGACTCCAACTTCCATCAACCTCAGCCAGCATGGTCATCAGTAAGGAATGATGGGAGATATAGTTCAGCAGGATCTGGAGGGCCACAGGCTCTAAAGACCCACCCAGCTGGGAATGAAGGCACCAGTTTGGGTGTAGACCTCTCCCCTGTCATCTTCCCTGTGGGAACCATGTTAGGCGCAAACACAGCCTTTTTTCCCTCTTATAATAAACACATCCTCCTTTGTTTTAGGATCCTTCTTTATTGTACCCTTAAAGCAGTATTATGCCACTTCAGACAGTCATGGCTTCCCCCAAAGTATCCTGGCAACTGTAGTTTGTGAAGAGAGCTGAACATTGTTAGGAGACCCCTATTCCGCTCACAGAACTACAATGCCCAGAGTTCCCTGGGAAAGGACGATTGATTGTTAAGCCACTCCAAGAACTGTAGCTCTGTGGGGGGAACAAGGGTCTCCTAACAACTCTCAGCATGCTTAACAAACTACACTTCCTAGGATTCTTTGGGGAAAGACGTGACTGTTTAAAGAGGTATAATAATACTTTATATGTACAGTGCAGATGGAGCCTTTATAATGCAAATGTCTCTACAGTGACCACCAGAGTCACGAGATAAAATTGGCACGGCATCAGAGAACATCAAAGCTGACTGTCACTTGATTAATTTTCCAGCATCCCCTGGTCCTTGCCACAAAAGCTCAAGAGAATGAGCATAAAACATGCTTAATAATTGCATAATTATGACATCTGTTACTCTTTCCAGCACCTCTTAGTGGAAAATTAACTGAAGAAATAACAGGTTCAAAGATGTGTTAACACTCTGATCGCATATTTAATTGAAATATGAAGGGGAGGGGGTGTAATGGAGATTAAATTAAGCTCTCAGATAATCATCTGACATGTAGATAATTGAGCCACTCTCCTTGGCGCTGACAAACCCACCTAAGGCAAAGGGGATGGATGGGAGGGTGAATTCTACTGACATCCCCTAGAATGTATGTTCAGGATCAAACGTGGGTTTAAGTCCTGAGAATGGTACCACATTCTTACAGTAGTTTGTAAGAGCAGCCTATGAAAAGACCCACATTTCCCCCCACTATATCTCTGAAGGTAAAAACTTCATCTGGCCCAGGATCAGCACCCAGCACCCTTAGGCAGCAGACAGTTCCCCAGCCAGTGCTAACATCTATCCTACCTCCTTATGCCAGATGGCTGGGTCAGTGGCTGGCTGCCATTTCAGATTTCCCAATATGCTCCTACTGTAGCATTGCTGTGTTTACACTGGCGCCTGCCATTTTAATTTCCTATAATGCCCCAGCAATGCATCAGGGGCATTGTAGGGAAATTTAAAATGGTGGCTTGCTGATCCAGTTGCTGCCCCCCAAGTAATCCCACAGCTGGGGGTCCACTAATGTTGGAGAACGTCTGCCAGAAAGTATTTTGCTGAAAGGCCCACCCAATTCTGGAGCCAGCCCTGATTTCAAGGGCCATGAGAATTAAACCATCACAGGCCTTGATGCTGACAGCCCACATCATATATAACTTTAGGTGTGTGCTGGATGAAAGGTGTTTGCACCCATTACTCCACAATGTAAAAACATCAGCCTACAGGGCAACATCTAGGCCAAGCCGGTTTCATTTTAATGCAGCATAAATTTAAATTAAATATAACTATTGGAGTCTCAATCCATATTTGACATTCTCACCTCAAAAAACTCAAATCTGCTCCCAGGGACACTTAGAAACTCATTATATAGGGGCAAAATTAAGCATTTTATCAGCCCCAAATCATTTTAATTAAATTACTACTGTTTCTTCTACTACTACTGGCATTATTGTCATTAGCATTATTAGCATTGGTATTCAGCCCAGATGTCTAACTGTGAAATGTATGTTTACCTGTATAACATGGAGAGATGTTTTGGCACGAGGAACTTAGGGTAAGAAAATATAAATCTGAAAATTTTGAAAAAGCAGCTAAGTTTATTCCAAAAGGTTATTGCACCTATAACTTCTCCATACTGCTTCTCATTGATTAAAGATTAAGCATCATTCTTCGTCCTCCTCAAATCTGGATTTTTTAAATTTAGGATGTCATTATTATGCAGATATACCAAATGTTAAATTGATTTTTCAGACCTTTTGAAATAATAGTGCTGCTTCGGCAAAATGAAAATCATAATAGATTATTGACTTGTGCATGGGCTTTGGTCCAAGGGCACATCCCCAATGTCAACATTTTCAATATCTTTAGTTTTATGCAAAGAGACACTCATAATTAGAGTTATATTAAAAGTTTGTGCCCATTGACTCACTTTTATTAATGACAATAACATTGCATCGATTGTCCTTGAATAATAACTGCAAGCAACAGTGACTACTGCTGACATATTTAAACACAAAATAACTCTATTATGTTGGGAATGAATATATTCAGAATATTATGATTCATCTTAAATAAGGGGCTGAACCAAACGTTGTTACATAAATCACTGTAGTTTCTTGCAATCGGTTTCTCAATATAGAAAAGAGGTTTAAAGAGGAACTCTTTGGAACATTATACTAATGATTTTTTTTAAGAAGGAAAAGGGAATTTCCAGGACCATGAAGTAAAAACCCCTTTGCAATTGAAAAAATATACTGGGGGGGGGTGTTGAACCAAACTCATCCAGTATCCAACTCCTGTAGAAAGTGAATGTGGATATGGTTTAACGATCAATTCATTTTCCCAGGGAGCTCTGGGAGTTGTAGCTCTGTGAGGGGGAGAGGAGTCTCCTAACAACTCTCAGTACCTTTAACAAAGTGCAGTTCCCAGGATACTTTGGGGGAAGCCATGACTGATTAAAATGGTATGATACTGCTTTAAATTTATAGTGCAGATGGGGCCTGCACTGCCTACTTGGCTCTGTCTGTGGTCCTGCAATTCCAGTGGGATCCATCATCTGACCAGAACATGACAAAGATGCTGGACTATGCTTTAAGTTCCTTTCTTCATTGAGCAGGAGGTTGGACTTGATGGCCGTATAGGCCCCTTCAACATCTACTATTCTATGATTCTGTGATTAGATGAGCCTTTAGACTGATCCACCATGACTCTTCTTATATTCAGATGTTCAGGATGGGACTGCCACAGTCCTTTGTAGCTATTTTGAAGTTAAAGCAGCAGCTAGTTTCATTTTGAGCTGTCTCCAATAGGAATGTCGGAGAATTCTGCCGAAAACAGAAATGGGAGTGGAAATTGCTGATGCTCACTTATTCATCCCAAGTCCAGAATGGAATGGAAATCAATCCAGAGAATACAATCAATATTTGCTGTTGTTGCTGCTTTCAGTCCACATATGACACCTAACTGATTGTGGTTTCTTTCCCGTTGCATTGTGTTTATTTTGCATTGAATGGTATGGAACAGCATAATGATAATGTAGTGGATGTAATTTACATAACGTACATAATTAATTAATTACATAATTAATTGCATAAGTTACACAATTTCACCAGAGCGGAGAGGAAGACAAATAACATAGTTTTTGGCAGATTTGGCAAACTGTAACAGAACAGAAATGGTGCTGCATGTGACAACTATAGAGGGGAACAGAAAACACCTTCTTACATCCCTAGTCTTCAGCAACAGTACGCTTAATTTTGTGTTACTAACTTAGGAACATTTGGCTGTCCCTTACCCCACAAATGCATCCCAAAGGAGAAAAAAAGAGTTTACCCTTAACACCCGAGTGTTTTAATTCCTGCCTGTGGCACACTCCTCTGTTTCCTTTTGTTAATATTGCTGTACACTTAAAAGATTCCACCAATGCTGCCTCCGGAAAATTCTGCAAATTACTTGGGAAGATAGGCGGACTAATGTTAGCTTATTGGAAGAAGCAAAGACCACCAGTGTTGAAACAATGATCCTCCAACATCAACTTCACTGGACCGGCCATGTTGTTGAAATGCCTGATCACCGACTTCCAAAGCAGCTACTTTACTCCCAACTTAAGAATGGAAAATGGAATATCGGTGGACAGCAAAAGAGGTTTAAAGATGTTCTCAAAGCTAATCTAAAAAAATGTAACATAAGCATCGAGAACTGGGAAGCCTTGGCCCATGAGCGTCCCAATTGGAGGTCAGCCATTATCAAAGGTGCTATGGACTTTAAAGAAGCATGAGTACAGGGCGAGGGGACAAACAAGCTAAGCTGAAGGCATGTCAAGCAAATCCTCATCATGACCATCTTCCATCTGGAAACCTATGTCCTCACTGTGGGAGGCTGTGTGGATCCAGAATTGGCCTCCACAGTCACTTATGGACCCACTGTTAAAGACCTTACCCTGGAAGACAATCTTACTTGGCCACGAGTGATCGCCAATGAATGAATGAATGACACTTTCTTATGCTGCACGAAGTCACTGCATTTCCTGACTCCAGTCTGGCAAACTCCTTCTTTATGTTTATTCCAGGCAGGGTCTTCTACCAGCCGCCATCACTTCAAGCAACTGTTTGGAAATCTTAGTTTACAAGACTCATTATAATCAAAATAAGACTAAGGGAAAGTCATAAAATGGCTCAGAGGCCCCACATTTGGAGGGCAAATATGGGTCCAGAGGGAGCTTTACTAAAGTAATGTCATACATTTGCTATGAAAGGAACAAAAAAGAAACCCTCTTGTTTGTTTGGCTACAGGCACAGAAAAGGCCTGGACATGGCAAGACACTAAAATAAGAGCCTCACTCTAACCAGGCCAGCTTTCTCATGGAATTCAAGGAGATCATACATATTATTATTATTATTTATTATTATCTTTATTTATACCCCGCCCTTTTTCCAAACTGGAACTCAAGGCAGCATATCCATTTATTTATTCAAGTATTTATATACTTAAGGGAAAGAAAGAAAGAACTGACTTAATTATTATAAAGTTAACATGCATTACGGAAACTTGGTTGGACGAAGCCTCTGCTCCCATTCTTGAGGCCATGTGTCCACCAGGTTTCCGTTATGCACAGCAGCCGAGGGTAGGAAGGCGGGGAGGGGGCGTGGCAGTCATCTACAGATAGTCCTTGGTTTTTGCCAGACCTCCTCTCCATAGGACTCAATTTGTTGATTGTATGTACTGGAGGTTGGGCCCGAAGGGCAGTTTAGGGATCCTGCTGGTGTACCGCCCACCCCGCTGCACAGCAGACTCCCTGGCCGAGGTGCTGGAGGTGGTCTCGGCTGTACGGGCATTGTCCCCAGAATTGTTAGTGCTGGGTGACTTTAACGTGCATGCCGAGGCCACTCTCACTGGAGCCCCTCGGGATTTCCTGGAAACCATGGCTTCCTGGGAACTGCACCTTAGTAATACTGGGCCCACCCATGTAGCCGGTCATGCTCTCGACCTTGTATTTGTCCTGGGAGAGGAGAGAAGTGGTCTGAAGCTGGGAGTGGTTCATTCCACCCCTGTGTCATGGTCAGATCACTACCTGATAAACATGGACTTCTCTATGCCATGCCCCCTCCGCAGGGGTGAAGGACCTATTAGAATGGTCCGCCCCAGGCACCTGATGGATCCGGATGGATTCCTGACTGCGCTAGGGGAATTGGAACCTGCTGAAGGTCACCTGGTCGAAACCCTGGTGAAGGAGTGGAATGATGGGATCACCAGGGCATTAGACCGGGTGGCTCCGAAACGTCTTCTCCCCCTGAATAGAACTCAACTAGCACCATGGTATACACCGCGGTTGCGTAGTTTGAGACAGGAGGTGAGACGACTAGAGCACCGGTGGCGGAAATCTCGCTCCGAAGATGTCCGGACACAGGTTAGAGCAGCAGTAGCTGCCTACCAAGTGGCAATAAAGGTAGGAAAGAAGGCTTTCTTTCCTGCCTCTATTGCGTCTGCGGAGTGCTGTCCCAGGAGGCTGTTCCAGGTGGTCCGAAGCCTGGTTGGTCCAGTTGCTCAGGAACCCTTGGAACAGTCAAAGGCCTCCTGTGATATATTAGCAAAGCACTTTGCTGACAAAATCGAACACTTACGGAGCTCGATCCCGTGCACCGTGGATACAGTGGATGAACCAGAGTTGGCCAGTTGCATGCCGGTAAGTTGGGATCGGTTTCAGCTTCTCCCTGAGGATGTGGACAAGGTGCTTTCATCTGTGAAGCCTACCACTTGTCTAACTGATCCTTGCCCATCGTGGCTCCTTATGAGCTGCAGAGAGAAATTGGGCGAGGGGATCAAGGCGGTGGTAAACGCTTCCTTGAAAGAGGGTGTGATGCCATCAGCCTTCAAGGAGGCAATTGTAAAGCCCATCCTGAAGAAGCCCTCCTTGGATCCCCAAGTTTTCAATAACTTCCGCCCAATTTTGAACCTACCATTTTTGGGCAAGGTCATTGAGCGAGTGGTGGCCAACCAGTTGTCAACACACTTGGATGAAACGGATTATTTGGATCCATACCAATCGGGTTTCAGGACTGGTCACGGAACTGAAACAGCCTTGGTCGCTCTGGTTGATGATTTGAGGAGGGCATTAGATAGGGGAGAATTCACCTTTCTTGTCCTCCTCGATCTCTCAGCGGCTTTTGATACTGTCGACCACGGTATCCTTTTACATCGCCTGGAGGGATTGGGAATTGGAGGCACTGTATTACAGTGGTTCCGTTCCTTTCTCTCCGATAGGTACCAACAAGTAGCATTGGGGGAGGAGGTTTCAGACCCTTGGCCTCTCAATTGTGGTGTGCCACAGGGCTCTATCCTCTCTCCCATGCTATTTAATATTTATATGAAGCTGCTGGGGACAATCATCAGGAGATTTGGGCTGCAGTGTCACCAATATGCAGAGGACACTCAGCTCTATCTTTCGTTTAAATCTTCACCAGAGTTGGCTGTGGAGACCTTGTCCAAGTGCCTGGAATCCGTGAGTGGATGGATGGGAAGGAACAAGCTGAAGCTGAACCCCGATAAGACCGAGGTGCTACTTGTGGGGGACAAAAGAAGGTTGGGAGATGTTGACCTGAAGTTCAATGGGGTGAGTTTACCCCTGAAGGACCAGGTCCGCAGCCTTGGGGTTGTACTTGACTCCAGGCTGTCCATGGAGGCTCAGATTTCGGCGGTGAGCCGGGCAGCCTGGTATCAACTACACCTCATACGAAGGCTGCAACCCTACCTTCCTGCTCATCAGCTCCCCCTGGTAGTACACGCCCTGGTCACCTCTCGTTTGGACTACTGTAATGCGCTCTACGTGGGGTTACCCTTGAAAACGGTCCGGAAATTACAACTTATACAAAATGCGGCGGCTCGACTACTTACGAATAGTCGCCGCCGGGATCACATCACACCAGTGTTGTTCGATCTACACTGGCTTCCAGTTGTTTTCCGGGCCCAATTCAAGGTGTTGGTATTAACCTTTAAATCCCTATACGGTCTCGGCCCAGTTTATCTTACGGAGCCCCTTCAACGCCACCAATTATGCCGCCTGACAAGATCAGCCACTCAGGGCCTTCTCTCAATCCCGCCGACAAAAACAGCTAGATTGGCGGGTACAAGAGAGAGGGCATTCTCAGTGGCGGCCCCCACCCTCTGGAACTCCCTCCCACAAGATCTCCGGCACGCCTCTTCCCTAAATGTATTCCGTAAAGCCTTAAAGACCTGGCTCTTTCAACAGGCCTTTGGGATCTCCGGGAAGGGTTAATTACTGTGACTGAAATGCCTCCTACCCTGTTTTAATATTGTTGCTGCTGTATTATTCTCATACTGTTTTTTATTGTATTATTGTATTTTATCTCATTGTGTTTTAACTGTTTTGTACGTCGCCTAGAGTGGCCTTTGGCCAGATAGGCAACACAGAAATTAACTAAATTAAACTTCCCATCGGAATAATTGTTAAAACAGCAGACATTTCTAATCTTAAATGGCAGCGCCTGAAAGGCCTATTGAAACATGTAACCCTTGTTTCTATGCTAACTCTATGGTTACTGGCACACAAGGAGTCTACTGGCTCTTTGTGTTGCTGTGCACCTTCCTGTTGGAGCTGGACTGCTCACTGCCTTTTCCTATCCCTCTCTTCATGATTGAAAAGTGAGGACAGATGACCTTCCCACAGAAGGGCAGTTCAAATTCTTGGAGCCCAACAAAAAAGGTCCTGCTCATCATATTCTACTTCTTGATGGGGGTGCAGGGGAGATCCAGACAAGGACTTGGAAGGAAGATTAACTTCTTTATTTTATTTAGCAACATGCATATACCACTTAACTAAGTTGCAGGTTAGTTTACAGGCATCAGGGTGCATTAACAAAACATATATGGACAACCTTCTCATTCTTTAAAAGTATCTTTATTGTAACTTCTTGTATGCATAACATAGGGAAAATCTTTTCAAACCCATGTTGAGTGTTTTGAAATCAGTATCAGCATTTCATAAAAGAGTTTGGGGGATTTGAGAGTTCTTTCAAATTAATTGGTGGTAATTGTTTCCTTAATTTGTACGAAAAATCATTTCTCAGCCTTTCCCTCCCCCAACCACTAATTTTTTTTCATTAACTTTCAAGCACTCACAATAACTACTGTTCGGTGAATACAATGGCAGAAATTAATAATTCATAGCTTTTTGTCAGGGAACATGAAAACTGGGACATTTGTTTCATCAAACTCACCTTAAAAATGTACCATATTTATCTGTGAGAGTGATATAAAAATTAAAAAGACAGTACTCTCAGGGCTGGCTCTGGATATGAGGGAACCTGGTCAAAAGTATTTGCTGATGGGTTATTGGCAGCAACACTCCAAGGGTGGCTGAGAGCCACCATTTTAATTTCCTTTTTTTTTTTCAATTAATTTTTATTCAGATTTTCAAAACCAAAACAATACAAAAAAACACACAAATCAATAACTAATACAAAAAAAAAAGAAAAGAAGAGAAAAAAAATATAAAAATATTGACTTCTCGGCCTTTTGGCTAAGATCAAGTGTAGTATCCATTTTAATTTCCCACAATGCCCCCAAGTGTCACTGTGGGGCATACGAGAAACTAAAATGGAGGCTCACTGAACCAACTGCTCAGTGCAAGTGTGAACACTGGTCGGCCCTGGTTGGTGCATTAGGATGAATTTATGTCTATTAATTTAAATGGATCTGCTCTTAATTAGATACAACCAATTGTATTTAATCTTGAGATGTTCCATTTACATATTAATTCCTGTACTTGGCTTCAGGATATCAAGTGCTGAAAAGTTTAAAGATGTCAGGGTCATCAGGCATTGGGCAGTGTGAAGAAAAACTAACCCACCTCCCTCCTTATAGCAAGCCCTGACCAGAGGCGCATGCCCAGACGTGGCCCAAGGCCACATCCAGAACATACATTTAAAACACTATTATACCACTTCAAACAGTCATTCTAACACCACTTTAAATAGTCATGGCTTCCCCCAAAGAATCCTGAGAACTGTCGTTTATTAAGGGTGCCGAGAGTTCTGAGGAGACCCCGATTCCCCTCATAGAGAGACAATTCTCAAATTGGTTTAACAACCACTCCCTCTTCCCAGGGAACTGTAGGAATTGCAGCTCTGTGAGGGGAATAGGGGTCTCCTAACAGATCCCATGATTCCTTGGGGAAAGACATGACAGTTAAAGTAGTATAGTAGCGCTTTAAATGTATGTTGCAGATACATCCTAAAGTTTGCAGCATTTCGCATACAAAGGTGGACCATTCATTCTTCCACCACGACTCAAAAATTACTAATCAAAGTCCGTTCAAGAATCAACCTGAAGAAATAACCCCTTCACGCCAACTAATTGGAGCATTTGAATTGCCTTCTCCTATTGGGGAATGTTTGCCCTTCCATAGAAATTCGTGTTCTCTTTCTTCTTTGTGAGATTGACAGAGACTTGAGGTTTGACTCTGCAGCCATGGATACCCATTTGCCTGTTCTGAACATTGTGGGTGTTCTGTTTTAGCTTTCCTGGTAAGTAAATTAAAGCTGGTTAGTTCTGGGGTTTTTTTTTCCTTTTAGGAAGCAGTTTCCCATTACTGATTCTCTCCCCATTTGGTTCTTAAATAAATGTGCTTCATGGGAATGGAGGTGGTTGAGTGATTTGGTTTAGCTTGGCTCAGCTTTACCCACACTTGCCTAGGCTACTTGCTGCAGCCACATTTGGAATACTGTGTACAGTTCTGGTCACCTCACCTCAAAAAGGACATTGTAGAGTTGGAAAAGGTTCAGGAAGGGGTAACCAGGATGATCAGAGGATGCAACAAGTCCCCTATGAGGAAAGGTTGAAACATTTGGGGCTTTTTTAGTTTAGGGAGCAGGTGAGACCAAGGCAACATGATAGATGTATATAAAATGATTCATGACATGGAAAAAGTAGATAGAGAAAAGTTTTTCTCCCTCTTTCATAACAGTAGAAGTTGTGGGCATTCAGTGAATCTGACTGTTGGAAGATTCAGCAGAGACAAAAGAAAGTCCTTCACACAGTGCACAGTTGAACTATGAAATTTGCTCCAAGAAGAGGCAGTGATGGCCATCAACTTGGATGGCTTTAAAAGAAGATTAGACAAATTCATGGAGGAAAAGTCCATCAATGGCTACTAGCCATGATAGTTGTGCTCTGCCACCACAGTCAGAGGCAGTATGCTTCTGAGAACTAGTTGCCAGAAGCTGCCAGAGGGGAGAGTGATCTTGCATTCAGGTCATGCTTATGGGCTTCCCATAGGCATCTGGTTGGCCACAGAATGCTGTACTGGGCTCCTCCTGGGAGGAAGGGCGGGATATAAATCAAATAACAGATAGATAGATAGATAGATAGATAGATAGATAGATAGATAGATAGATAGATAGATAGATAGATAGATAGATAGATAGATAGATAGATAGATAGATAGATAGATAGATAGATAGATAGATAGATAGATAATGGACGGACGGATGGACGGATGGATGGACGGACAGATAGTTAAGTCACTGGCTTGATCCAACAGGGCTCTTCTTATGCTCTTATGTGCTCATACTAGTCTGGTTTCACCAAGTTTAAAGAAAGCCATGTGAAAAGTCCTGTCCTTCTCCAGAAGTGTAAATTGTAAGCCTGGATTGTCTGTATGTTCAAGCAAATGCAGATGGTAGCAGCTTTACATCAGAGTAAGGGTGGAGGTTGTTCAAGTCCATTTCTTATAGGAGGTCTCCTGAGCTGTTACATGTCTATGGGAAACTCTATGGTAGGGATGGGGAAATCTGTCAATTTGCATTTCTCTTAGTTTCTCATTTTCCCCCTGAATCTTACATCCAGTCCTTTGCATTTCCACATCAGTTTGCTTTTAAAAATATATATGAAAATGCATCTGCATTTTAGTGCAAATGTCTCAGAATATCCACGTTAGTATGAAATTTTGCCTAACAGACACATTTTGGGAAAGCAACATCCCCCAATATAATACATTTGTATATGCTATTTTCATTAATATTATGCCTAGCATATGCATTTTTCTTCACGTTACTTGGCTGGAGAGCTGCCTTGAAAGAATCAAGGAAGTTCATAGGCTTGCTGTGTTTCAGTTCACATATTCCTTCAGAAAGTACAAATTCAGTAGATTTGCCTTTAAATGCAAACTAAAACAAATTTCTTCTCCATCCCTACACTGAGATTACTGTGCTAACATAACCTCCCCCCGCCCATGTAGCTTTAGTGGCTCTTTCCTGTGCCCCATAATAAATGCATTATTCATCATTTCTATGCTTGTCGAACTTTCTCATTCATTCTCACAACAATCCACAATCAGAAGGTCACTATTGTTCTACTTTTAGGGATGAGCAACTGGACTGTGAGCAATTCACAGGTCACCTCATATGCACACGTCTGTGTAATGTTGCGAGACCGAATCCCCTTTCAAGTTGATGATCCATTATGGCTAACAGCATTATATGGGTTTGTAGGATCAGGATTCTGGCTGCAATTTGTTTACATGCATCACCCTGTGGTAAATTTTATTGACCTCAATAGAATTTAGGTTTTGTGTAGAAATACAGTCTTAGGTTGCATGGCTTGCTAAACAAATAGGCCAAACAAAACCACTTAGAGTTTTTAGTCACAATTAAGCAGTATACAAATTCTGTTAAATAAATTAGATAAAAGAGCAAACAGGCTGCAATCTGCCATTTTTGAAAATGAAATGGAAATGGATTGCCTTCAAGTCGATTCCAACTCATTTTTAAGACCCACTAATTTCAGTGTGAGACATTTAAGCATGTGCTTAACTCTCCAGTTGAAACAAATGGGATGTTAAACCGTATTTATCTTTAGCTGGATTGTGCCCACAGATTTGAGGAAATTGTTCTTTGTAGCAGAGTGAATGTGTCTGAGGAATCTGTGGCTGCCATTTTTTAAAAAAAAAAATACCCCCAAAGAAACAAACGAAAAGAAAATCCTGAATACAGTTGTTTAAGGAAAATAATTGTTCAGGAAGTTGGGTTTTACTAAAACTAAATTTAAGTACTCAGAAACAGGAAACCATTTAGCATGGATGTTAGATCTTTCTAATGACTGACTAACTAGAAACAGGCTGTCCTAATGCTCAGCCCTAAGCAATTACAAACGGCTTTCTTTCCAGACTTCATTAGAATATTTACTCCCATGTGGATGGAAGACTTTTGACACTGCAGTCTTAAAATTTACAGGGAACCCCTTTTTTCTGTCTTCGATAGGAGATGGAAAGCTCAGAAATGCATCTTTCCCTGGCTTCTTTCATTAGGGACCTTGGTGGCCAAAGACTCCCTCAACTTTGTATCATATGGTGGTCCAATCAATCTCCTTAACCTGCTGAAGAATAATCTTTCCAAGATTTTTTGCTGAAATTAGACCATGTTACAATGACAATTTCTGATATGTGCATCTCAGAGGTATCAATTTGATGAATTTGTCCATGTGATAAAATAAATGTACGTGTATTCACTCCCAACTAGAGTTGTCAGAGAATTCTGACAAAAACAGAAACAGGAGCAGAAATTGCCGATGTTTGCTTATTTGTCCCCTGTCCGGAATGGAAATCAAACCAGCAAATATGATCCACATTTGCTGTTGCTGTTGTTTTCAGTCTGCAAATGATATCTAATTGATTACTCCCCACCCCCATTGCATTGTGTTTCCTTTGCATTGAAAAGATGGGGTGGGATAATGTTATAACAATGTAACTCACACAATAATTACATGGCACATAATTTTGCCATAGCAGACAGCAAGACGAATAACATAGTTTTTCATTGAAGACAAACTGCAGCAGAATGGAAAAATACTGCATATGACCAAAATGGGATGGGATAGAAAACAATGCCTTCTTGTATCCTTAAACACAACAAACATGTGTATGTACCCAGCAGAGGCTGAAATTGCCCTTAAAGCAAAAGTCAAAGTGGGTCTTGGGGTTCTTCCTTAATGGGAACATCTGAGAAATTTTGAATGAGTTTCAATAAGAAGTTTGTTTTTTTAAAAAAAATGTTGTGGGGGGAAGAGAATTCTCACCAGATATTTGGCCTAAAGAGAATTTTGAAGTCAACATGGAGCTGGAAATATTTGAGAAATGTCCAAGGAAGCTGAAAGAGTTTGGATAAGCCCTTCAGAATTCCTCAGGGGCATTTCATACTCCCTTCGCTTTTTTTCCCCTGCACAAAGGATGACTCTGTAATCATCTCCAACTTTTCAGTTTTTGTTCTGGGTGTGCCCAACCTCTTAGGTGCCAGTGTGGTACAATACTAGAGTGCTCCACTTAGATCAGGGAAACTTGCAGAAGTGGACAATTTGGTGGGTTAGAGCTGCATGGCCAGCCTCCCAAAATCGATGTTTCTGCCACTTACGGTGGGAGTGGGGAGTTCTTTACTGGATTTTTCCCAGAAACAGCGAGTCTTCATTATATGTAAAAAAAAATAGCACTTTGATGACAATGATGTCATGTGGATATTGCAAAATACTTAAGCAGCACCCATCCTATAATAGAAGCTTTGGGCCACTCAGTCTCTTTCTCATCTTAAGCTTAGAGAGAGAGAGGAGAATCATGAATTCTGCCTCCTTAGATGAAAGTTGGATATAAATAAATAGGTGTTTGTAGCCACCAGTAGAATACAAAAATAAAACCTATAATTAATATAGTAAAATATAAATAATAGTAAAACATTGTAATGAGCAACGGCCTAATATGTCATTTTTCAAAAAATCAACAATAGCATTTTTAATGAGCTTGATATCTTGCTAGTGAGAAAAACCCGGCACACTTCCAGAACCTTGAAACACCCACAAGGTAGGAACAGATTAGACCTGATTTCTTTTATGCTCAATATGATGAAAAAATTCTTATCCAGGCAGAAACTCAAACTTCAAACATCACAACATTTTGCTGTTTTTTTCAGAGCAGTGGATTCTCCTATATAGAGATAAAGGCCATCTGCAAAATTTGGATACAGATCAAAGTCTGGCCCGTGTCTCTCCCACAAAATACAGTTTTTCCCCATCTCAAGAAGCAAAATATACATGTGTCAAGGTTAAAGAGAAATCTGCAAACATCAGTGCAGTAAATAATTATTTCTTCTCTGTTTATAGAGAAACACCTGGCTGAGACAGCATTATAGTGCTTACACAGATATTCTCAGAATATTCCTTCCACTGCTGAATCTGAAATGGCAAGAGGGTTGTTGTACTCAAGTCCTGCTTGTGAACTTCCACTCTGCAAACAGGATGCTGGACTAGATGGACCTTTGGTCTGATCCAGCAGGACTCTTCTTGTATTCCAGAACTGGTGGTCGGAACTGGAGCAATGAAGGTATTATAACTGGCTGATGCCATGACAGGCCACTTGCATCCTTTTGAAAAGACATGACTTTTGAATCTCCCACACATTTCTGTCCCATCCCTTCAAAATGTAATGAGCCTTTTCACTTCAAATGTAATGATAGCAATGGTAGTTGACCATATAAAGTACAGTGGTTTGTTCAGCGGGCTGAGAGTTGTTAGGAGACCACTACTCCCCTCACAGAGCTAAGTTTCCTCGCAGAGACTTCTTTTGAAGTATAAAGCAGTATGCAAATTTATCATCATCATCAATAATATTAATTGTAGCTCTATGGGGGAACAGGGGTCTCCTAGCAACTTTCAGTACCCTTCACCAATGACAGTTCCCAGGATTTCTTGGGGGAAGCCATGACTGTTTAAAGTGGGATTAGAATGCTTTAAATGTATGAAGTAGATGCAGCTTGAGCGAAACCAAAACTGACAGATTTGCCCATCCCTTCTCCAAATGTCTTTTTAACCCAACGGTTACTGCAGAGGCCTTGATTTTGATCAGAGCAGTAGTGCTGAGGGAGGGCAGGATGGACCCTTTTCATTCATACTATTTCCCCAAGTTATATCATCCTCAAAACTGCTGTATCCCCTCTCTAATAGCTTTTAAAAATAACAGGCATGTTAAATGTATATATCTGAGGAGCTAACAATAGCTTCAGGTGTGGAAGATTTAGATCAGGAAAATGGGGGTAGGCTATGTTAGCACAGTGACTTGAATAAAGTAGATGGAGTCCACAGAAAAAAGAAATCCTGATATTACTTGACTGAGGAAAACTGAACAAGCACAGAATATAACTTGAGAAATAAACAGAGAGGCTTTGTGTTATTTACAGGCCTTGCTCATGGCAGGAAGATATTCAGCGATTAAACATACAGGGGAAAACTCCCTCAGAACTGCACAGCCAATCAGAGCATGAGTTACCTCAGCAAAGATCATGCCATTCTGACTGGTTTCTATGCAACACCTCCCCTCCCTTGGTTGGTTACTGTCAACAAAACTAACTTTTGGGTTACTAACTGAATAATTCCTGCCATTGTATTCCAACAGGTTAAACATCACTTTCCAAAACATCACTTCCCTGATCAAGTTCAGAGCCCACTGTGACTGCTGCCAAGTTTTTTAAAAAAAAATCTGAAGAGGCAGTGACAGAACTCCAAGATTACATCTGACCAAGGCACCACGATTGGGGCATCTCAGATAAGAGATGCTCGGAGCAGCCTCCACTCCAGCTGTTCCTATCCTCCTCTCATGTGTAGCCCTCACCTGTTACCAGACATGGAGTCCTCAGACCCCCCACATGTTGTCAACCTTGAAGAGCAGGCAGGGCCTCTGAATCCAATGCTGAGGAGCCCCTTGAGGAGCCCTTCAGGTTGTTTCCTGATTAAGAACCCCTGGAAATATCAGGGGAGATATCGAGAGCAGTGGCACCAAAACCTCAACTCCAGGCTGAAGAGTAATCGCACAGTATGCATGTACAGACCCAGAGTTATAGGTCTACAAGTAAGGGGCTGACTTGTGAGTAAGCAGTTCCTGATACTCCTTCACATGCCAGCAGCTGTGCTTAGGGTGTAGTTGAGGAGGCCAAAGTCTATAAGGGCTCCCTCTTGAGCCTTCTACTTTCTGGAAACAAATCAGGTCTCTGGTTCCTTGTTCTTGATTCTAGTTTCCCTGATTTGTAACATGCCTGAACTCCCTACAATATTGACTTTGGGCTGTTGCCTGACTTTGTCTCTGGGTCACATTTGGACCTCGGCCAATACTCTGTCCTTGATCTTGGATTGTTTGGACTATGCTGCATCGGCAACCCTGCCCTCATTGGTAAGTACTTTAGTGAAGGCTTATATCCTCTAGAATTGGGACCCTAGCACCTGAGGGCATCCCCTGGAGTGTGACATCTCCTTAGTCAATGCCCTAGTAGTGGTGAAGCTAGCTAGCTTGCTGCTGGCCTTGATGCTTGTCCCATGCCCCTTTATTTAGCTGTTAACTTTAGTTGTGGAAGAATATCCTTGTCCTGACATCAGTATTGTTTATGCAAAATTCAACTTCGCTACAGATCCTCTTGGCAGGGAATCTCTTGGCAGTTTTACCACCCTTGGAAGTTCAAAAGATGGCAGTCCTGGAGAAGGCATTCACTGTAGCAGTCCCTAAGCTATGGAATCCCATTGCTACAGAGATATGCCTGGCATCTTCATGGTATAGTTTTCATCTTGTGCTAACAATGCACCTCTTTATCCTGGTCTGAGGTATTTTGGGAGGATGGGGTCTGATGTTGATTTAATATTTGGGGAGGGCGGAGTTTAAAAAAGTTGTCATTAGTCCATTTTCCCCTTCCTTCAATACTTCTCAGTATTTAATACATAGTGATATTTATATAAATCACGTATGGTGAACCTTTGTCTGTCCAGATGTTGCTGAACTGCAACTCCCATCATTCCTGGCCATTAGCCATGCTTGCTGGGGCTGACAGGAATTGTAGTTCAGCAACATCTGAAGGGGCAAATGTTCCCCACACCTGAAAACGAGTTAAAACAATTTTCCTATAAGTTTATATTAATGTTTATATATGTTTATATTTAATGTTCTTGTGTAAATTGTTTTAACTGGTTCTTTTTTCCAGTTTGTGTTTTTAATTGAAGAATAATTTGTACAATGCTAGTTAAATTTCATATATGTAGGATTACAATAAATTGCATCAAACAGTTGCACTTTATGTTGGTACTTGTCATTCCAGAACATTAAGAATATGGCCCTTTTTGCATTTAGCTGATTAACTCTTAAAGTATGTTAATTTGATCATGATTGCAATAGGCCATATTTTTCTGAATCCATTTGATCAAAGATGGCACATTTTTATTTTTCCAGTTCTTAGCTATGATTATTTTTGCAGCTCTTAACATGTTCATTGCAGCCTCCAAATCACTTTCTGGAATTAAGTTCTTTAAATATCCAGGTAGAGCTATCTTTGGTTCTTGTGATATAAGAAGCTGGCATTTCTGTAAGCATTACAAACTGCATTCCAAAGGTCTGACAGGTCAGACCTTTCAATTGATTCTAATATGGTATTATACTGTTCCAATCTGTCCTGGGACCTTATGGTGAAGGGTAGCTAAGGAATCTATATACTGCTACTCTACTACTATTGCTGTTGCTGCTATTGCAGCAGTAGCAGTAGCAATAGCAACAACAGCATCAGCAGCAACAACAATCAGTGCAGTCGGTTTCTGTGCATGGAATGAGCAGGTGCCATCTTGTCCCTAGTTTCATGCAGCAAAATGTCTTGGGGCAGCCCTACATAGCCCTGATAATACATGTTTAAAGCTTATTAATTCCTCATGCTACAATTAAACATGTAAATATATTGTAATCCATGAAAGAAACAACAGACATACAGCAGCTAAGTATGTATATTGACTTCAGATTTATGTTAAATATGTTATCATACCTGCTTTGTTTTTCATACTTAAGTCCCAAATCACTTTTTACCACCTGCTTCATCAATGCATTTCTATAAGTAAAACAAGGAAATAACATTTGGGGAAAAAATCCTGTTCCAAAGAAATCACAAGACATGGGTTTATCTTGGTGTATAGTTTTATTTGCTTATTGTGGGAAAAAATTGAAAACTCAGTATTCATTGCACTTAAGCTGACTTTGGGATTATATCACAACAGAATATTCACATCCAGATCTTTTTCATCCTTTTCTAAGTGGCCTGGGAAAGAAATGAAAGTGCAGGTGATCGGCTGATTGGATTTCATCAATTCATTGAAAACGATTGCAAAGCATACTGTGCAGAAAATGGATTTCCGTAAAGAGAATTTTGTATGAAATATGAACATATAATTGTATGGGGGGACGGGGGGATGACAAATGAGCTGGGGTCATTCCTGAGCTAAACAATCAAAACTTCTCTCTCATGTTTACTTTAAGAGGTCACCTTTTTTGAAATGCACAATGATATTTGCCAATGGCTTAATTTTTTTTCAAGGAGCAATGAGTCCATGGAAGATGATATTCCAGCATCTATATGCAAGGGTGTTTTTTGTTTTGTTTTAATACTATGGAAGGCAGTTTTCCCCAACTTGGTGCCTTTACAAATGCTTTGAACTGCAACTCCCATCAGCCCCAGCCAGCATGGCCAATTGTCAGGTATGATGGGAGTTTTAGTCCAAAGCATCAGGAGGACACCAGGTTGTGGGATGTCAGAAGTCCAGCATGGACTAGAGTAGAAAATTCTAACTCAATGCTCCAGTCTGCACAGAAGGTGAGTGAATGGGCAGTGCTGACAGCGGTGAAGTAGACATGGGCCAATGGAGGGAGGGACCCAGTGAGAGCATCTTGCCCAGGAGCCCCCAATCTGGAGTTGGCATTGCAGCTTTGGAGCCTCCTGTAGGCCAACTTCAGCTCCATCGTGGAAGGACAGTGGGTTGCAATGTAAATGTAATTGGATGACTACACCCCTGCTCCTAATTATGTTTGTTGAATGAATTTAGCACCATTGAGTTAGATTCAAAGGCTCTTTGCCTCTACTGGAAGAACTCTTTCCATTAAAGGAAGACACCTACTGTCAGAGAAATCTTTCCTTCACAGAAGGGATCATTTGGATCTAAGCCATTGTTGTTGTGGTATGTTGCCTCTACGTAGCCATACCTCTAGTGGATAGTATGACATTGTTCATTCGTAACTCATACAGCATGATTAGTGACAGCCCAAAATCCCCCTCCTATCAACTTCCTTTTTCTTGCCTGCACTCCTATAGAATTGTTTCTCAAGTGTCACATTTTCCAACGGAAGTTGTTTGCTGCTGAGATTGGATCATAAATAAGAAACTTGACAGTTTCACAGCAGCAAAGTATGACAATCCCTTTGATCTGTGGTTCAGTTTCATCACATGCTAGTATGAAGAAGATTATTGCACTCTGTAAAGATCTCTGTTGCCCCCTCAAAAAATACATGAACACTGGAAGAAGACCAAGAAATACTTTCTGAAGCTGGCATAGTGATGCAATTAAGGCATGGTTTCTAGTTCAAATCTCACCTCAGCTGCAAACCTACTCAGTTGGTCTTTTCAGGAAAGGCACTATTCACTTCAGCCCAGATCGGCAATACACAAATATTATACTGACCTGAGATTGGATCACTTATCACTGAGATGATGTGAAGCAATTAAGACCCAACACATGTATTAGTACTAAGCATGTTATTTATTTATTATATCTCCTCCCAGCATCAATTGCATATCCGTCCGTCCATCCGTCTGTCCATCCATCCAGAACTTCTTCAAAGAAGCTCCGGATAGTGTGCAATGGCTCTGTGAGGTAGGTTAGGCTGTGATAAAGGATTTTATCCAGTGTTAGTCCTACTCAGAGTAGACCCATTGAAAAGAGTGGGCATGGCTGACTTTGGTCCATTAATTTCAGTGGATTTACTGTTAGGGGAACTTAGTTAGATGCAGCTCAGAATGACTGGCCCCAGCTTTGTGGCTGTGCAGGAATTTTAAGCTGGGCTATTCTGGTCTGTCCAAGGCATTAACTGCTGTGTATGTGTTTAAGTATTCCTTGAGACGGGCCAGAGGGAACTTAAGAACATAGGATGTTTCCTTATATTGACCCCTACCAGTGCTCCATCTAGCTCAATATTGTCTACTCTGACTGGCAAAGACTCTCCAGGGTTTCATGCAGGAGCTTCCCCAGACCTACATGGAGGCACCAGGGATTGCACCAGAGGCCTTCTGAAAGCTCTACCACTGAGCTATGGTCAGGATGTTTCATGGATTTAAGAACATAAGAACATAATCAGACCAAATAATCTGGAATCAGACTAAAGGTCTATCTAGTCTTGTGATCTTGTGTCATATTTCCCATAGCAGCTGATCAGCAGCCTTAGGGAAGCCCACAGGCAGGACATATTAACTAGGGATGGGGTTTGCTATCTGATTCCGTTCTGTCTTTCAGTTCATCAAATAGGCTCCCAATTCCTATTTGCTATAAATTAGTTATCGTGATTCCCAGTTCTCCCTTTGTTCCTCTTTATTTTCCCTGAAAAATTACGTAATGTTCGCTGTTATCCCTTATGCTGCTGTATATTTATATAATGTATACAGCAGCAGCAGATTAAAAAAATGATTATGTAAATAATTACATAATTCTCATCACTGATTTTTTTTAAAAAAAACTTGTGGTGTCACTAACAGCCGCAAATGCACACAAAGAGCAGGAGCCTGTTCGATGATGAGACGAACTTGCGGATTATCCCAGAATTCCAGACCAAATCCGATTTTGCAAATATTCTACACTATCCCTAATATTAACCCTCTCCTACTATTGTTCTCTAGTGACTGGTTTCAGAGGCATGCTGCTTCTGACTCTCTAGGACACTTCCACCCAGCCCAGTGCCACAATGATATGAACATTTTCCCTCACCCCACATTTGTCAGACGATTGGATGAGGGGTGATGTACATCACGCAATGCACGTGGATGGTTTCCCCCCTCACATCTTTCTGCCCAGCCCAGAATGGTTATGAAGATGGCAATTGCTCCATCCCTTGCAATGCACCTTTTTCAGTGATGGCTCAGAGCCAATTCAATTCCGTTTCTGTTTTAATGAGAAGCTACTTAATTCACATTCTTAAACAAATACATGAACTGAAACACAACTATCCTTTGAAATTTGCCCATTTGACTATTCTGCAACGGAACAATGAGTAAAAAAAATGTATACATTAGGGAAAATTACCTATGAAAATGGATTATATTAGTGGGCATATTAGTCAAAACTTCATGCAGAAGTGTTTATGAAGGGAAATTTATACCATAACACTGACACATCTTCATAAGGATTTTTTAATTATTAGTTTTATTTAATTTTTTAAAATACAAATTTATAGGGAAATGTGAAGAACTGAATTTAAGATGGGAAAAATGAAACAGGGAGATACTTGCTGTTGGACAATTGGGTGGGGAGGCTAGTGGGCTAATGAGGAAGACTTGGTGGGTCAGATCAGGCCTGCAGGTCACCACTTCACTACCCGTCTAAGTCAGGTGTGGGGAGCCTTTGGTCTTCCAGATGTTGATGAACCACAACTCCCATCAATCCTAGCAAGCCTGGCCAATGGTCAGGGCTGATGGGAATTATGGATGAACAACATCTGAAGAGCCAACCGTTTCCCACACCTGCTCTAAGTAATTCTTGAATTGGAAAGTAAACTGGATGATGTCAATGTTCCCTCGGGAAATATCAGAAAGACCTCTGCTTTTTTGCCAGGGAAATCATCAAACTATCAACAGTTACCATGACCATTGTATACCCACTGGACATTTCTAATATAGATTAGATATAGATATAGATCACAGCTGCTTTTAAAATCTGATTAGTAATATGCACGAAACCAGGGGTTCCCAATGTGATGCCCTCCAGATGTTGGTGGACTATAGCTCCCATCACCCCTAACCATTGGCCACTCTGACTGAGACTGATGGGAGCTGCAAGTCCAACAATATCTAGAGGGCACCAAGCTGAATACCCTTATACTAAACAGGCTACGTTATCAGTTTTGCCGATGCATCAACTGACATGTTACGACCTAATTAGTGATAAGAGGACTCCCCACTATAGAATTGGTAATTAATTCAGAAGCACCATAAGTACTTTGTGGGAGTGGTGATGGAGAGATTCGAATCCATGTACAGAGGTCATGCTAAGACAATCAGGCTGGTGGGTATACAGAACAGGGCCTTCTCAGCAGTGGCTCCACACCTGCTGCTCCTACTCTTGTCACTGCTCCTTCACTTGCAGAAGGCAGGTAAACAGGCACTGATGGCAAGGAGGAGCAGCAGTAGGACCATTAGGCTTTAAGGGTTGGTAGTAGGGTTGCCAGGTTCTTGGCCTAAGACTGATCCTGTATCTTTAGGAGAAGAGAAAGTCTGGCCTAGCCTCCAAGAGGTCTTCTGTATCTTTAAAAGTTGTGGAGGGGGAAGGAAGAATTCCACCTTGTGGTTTTTCCCATTACAGAGTTCCAAGAACACCTGCACTTGGCTGACTTTCTCTTCTCCTAAAGATACAGGATCAGTCTCAGGCCATGGACCCGGCAACCCTAGTTGGTAGTGAGGCCCTTTCTGGGACATGGCCTTCAGCACTTGCCTGACAATGCTGACCCCTGGTGCCAGTCCTAACCTTGGATTGTGGAATTTGGGCCAATGTCTGTCTTAATTATTTCATTTTTAGATTTCCCCAGGGTAAGAATGAAAAAATGCAATTAGGATTAGAGCACTTCTGAAACACAGGGGGATTTTAATTCAAAAGGAGGACTGGGGGAGGGTCTGGAGATCCAGTGTTGGTGATGGTGTGGTGGTGATGGATATTTCAAACTAAAGAAAGGGTGAATAGAAAATAAGAAAGCACCTGGACATCTGCTTGTTAGATATTTGCAGTGGAAACAATCTGTTTAATTTTAACAAGGGTTGACATAATCAAGAAAGCACTCTGCCCCCATTTCACAGCTAGTTGCTCTTTGACTGCTTGTATATTGTTATGCTTTTTTTTTCTGAGGGTTGAATTGGTTTGGCAGAGTCATTTTTTCTCCATGGAATGAACAGCTTCTCTGAAATTAGGCAGAGGATGATGGTCACAATAATAGCGACAACAATGAAAGACCCATATGAAAAAAGCAACAAAAATGCCCACAAGAAATTCTAGAGCCTTAAATCATCTGAAAGAAAGACCATATAGCTTTTCCTTTCCGATGACAAGCAGCCAAGAAACCAAG
Organism: Rhineura floridana; assembly: GCF_030035675.1. Classification (NCBI taxonomy): domain Eukaryota; kingdom Metazoa; phylum Chordata; class Lepidosauria; order Squamata; family Rhineuridae; genus Rhineura; species Rhineura floridana. Next base: position 30,272,745 of record NC_084492.1, on the reverse strand, counting down.
GTGGTATGGAATGTTTGAAAAACATTACCATTTAACAATGCTGAGAAAGAGAATGGAACCACTTTGGTAGTATATATGCCATAAAGAACCCATTTTTTTGCTCTTTATTTAGGGAAATTCTATTTTAAATTAAACATCATAAGCCCACGAGCCGTTGCAAAGAAATCTTTTGACCATATGCTCTGAATTATACTCCAGAAAATAGTTATTCCTAATTTTCCGTTGGAAACTTTAAGAAGCCCTCCCACCCCCGAAAAATGTGTACATATTTGCAATGTATCCATGTAGAAGAAAAGTGTTTGTTGATGCAATGGCAAAATAAATAGATGGTCCTTCCTTGGGGTTGTACGCGGCAATTTTTCATCCGTTCTTAAAACAAAAAGATCCTTGTTTAAGAGAAGTTTTCTCTGCAGTTAGGCCTGGTGATCATAGACATTAATTCAGATGATGTGGGGGGTAAAGCTCCCAGTACATGCTAGGACTAGGAGGAGTTGAATGCCACAACTACATGAGTAAGGAAACTTTTTCATCTCAAGGGCCACAATCCTTTGTTTAGAACCTTCAGGGGATAAATGCCGGAGGTAGGCAAGGAGGCCACAGACAAAACTGGACAGGGCCCGAAGAAAGGTCAGTGGATCAGTGGATGTGATTTTTACCTTTGTAAACCTTTGACAACATTCCAGCCCCACAAAAGTCAGAAGTTTCTACATGCACACACATATAAACATATAGATCTTTCCATCCTCCATACAGGCAAGCAAGAGGTATTATCACAGTTAAGACACATTCTAGCCAGGGAAAAACATTCAAGAAGGTTGCCGAGCTGGGCCAGTCAGAGATGTGGCCTGGGAAGAGAGGATATGGCGTAATGAGGGTCCCAAGGGCCAGGCAGAGAGGCTCTCTCTATCCCATCTGGAAGTGATGGGCATTGTAGCACAGATGCTTTGCAGGACACCCCACCTTTGCAACCTGCTAAATCTAAAGACTCAGACACATACCCTTTGCTACAAGGAGTGGATATCCCTCATGATCACCATCTAATTGCCAGGAACAGAGATGATGGTGTACCCAATTGACACCACCATTAGAATGTGGAATGCTGACATGGAAGCATGAGACATCACTTCAGCAAGCTCTACTCCTCTGAGGATGAGATACTGAATTAGTAACACAGGAATCTGCCTTATACTAAGTCAGAGTATGGGTCCATCTACTTTATTATGATCTACAATGACTGATAGCAGCTCCCGGGGTTTCAGAAGTAAGTCTTTCGCAGCCTGGAGATGCCAAAGGTGGAATGTGAGGACTTTTTCATGCTCAGCATGTTATCTACCATTGATCTGCAGCCCTTCCCCAACTTTTCCCTGAATCAGTGCCTCCATAGAGAGCTTCTGCTCTATCAGGAAGAGTCAAACTGCAAGGTGTATTATAAGAATTCTTATTTGCAACCTGGTTGGTGCTGATGCACCACCTTTCCTGCTCAGTTCCATATTCCTTGCTTTAGCTACCTGATGGACAGCTCCCGTGCTGTTTCAGCAATCTTGTCCTGAATCCTGGCTCCAGGGCTAGCTTTCTTTCATGGCTGGACAGCTCCTCCATCTTGCATGCACGCCTGTGCATCAAGGCCCACCAGTTTCTTGTATTGGTGGGAACAAGATAGCCATCCAGGTGGGAGATAGCTTGAAGGCATATTTGTTTCCACAGGTGTCAGACCCAGAGTGAACATTTTGATCGACATGGAAGGGACGTAGCTCAATTGTAGAGCATCTACCTTGCATGCAGATTGATGCTTGCAGGTTTAATATCTGGCATGTCCAGGTAGGGCTGGGAAAGAAACATGCCTGAAACCCTGGAGAGCTGCTGCTAGTCATTGTAGACCATACTGAGCTAGATTAATCAATGATCTGACTCAGTACAAAGCAGCTTCCAATGTTCCTAAGATATAGTTAGTAGGAGTCCAGGGCGGCAAACAAAAATAGTCTAAAACATCTTAAAAACAGACTTTAAAATATACACCTTTAAAAACATCTTAAAAAGCATTTCCAACACAGACACAGACTGGGATAAGGTGTCTACTTAAAAGGCTTGTTGAAAGAGTAAGGTCTTCAGTAGGAGCCGAAAAGATAAGAGAGGTGGTGCCTGTCTAATATTTAAGGGGAGGGAATCCCAAAGAGTCAGTGCCACAATGCTAAAGGTCTGCTTCCTATGTTGTGTGGAAAGGACCTCCTGATAAGATGGTATATGAAGCAGGCCCTCACCTGCAGAGTGCAGTGATTAACTGACAATTTAACGGGTAAGACGGTCTTTCAGGTATTCTGGTCCCAAGCTGTGTATGGCTTTGTAAACAGAATCAGAAATTTGAACTTGGCCCAGTAGTTAATGGGTAGCCAGTGTAATTCTTTCAGTAGTGGGGTGACATGTTAGCAATACCCTGCCCCAGTGACCAGTTGGACCTTATATAATAAGGTCATTAAAACCATAATAAAAACAATACTAAACAACATGTAAAACTTCTTCTTATAACAGTGTCAGCCACAGGCAAGATTAATAACAGCTCAGTTAACAAATGCCTAATTAAATAGAAAAGTATTCAGTAGGCATCTGAGAGGAAGGGCAGGATATAAATTACAATAAATAAATAAATGATACAGAACATAGATGGTGTCTGTCTAATTGTCAGTGGGAGGAATCAGGGACTTTTCAGTGGTGACCCTCTCAATGTGGAATTATTTGCTCATGGATGTCCAGTTAATTACTTCTCTGTCAAGTCTTGAATGTCCATACAGGAGAAGTGACATTTGAATCAGTAAAAGTGTTATGCTTAGCCATGAAAAAATATGTCCCCATTCAGGTTTGGGATAAGGCTTGAGGAAATAAATACCATTTTCCAAACTAAAAAAAGGAAGAAGTTGTTTTTTCAAACTCAATTCAAGCAGAATTCAGATGCTATTTCATTCATGACAATGTCATTGAGCATGGAAGGGATCCTCCTCACCTATCCTCAAAGAATCTCCAACTCACCTACAGCTTGCCACTTGCCTGTCTGCATCCTCCTACTTGCCTCTCCAGGGTGAGGAGAGGAGGGAGGTCTCTTAGTAGCCTTGGAGAATCTACTTTCCCCAGTGCTCCTTCTGTCTGGCACACAGCCAAAGCAGGCACTGAGAAAAAGGAGGGAAAGAGGAATCTCTCTTCCTCTACTGATGGAGCAGCAAGAAAGAGGAATGAGGGTGGGGTGGGGTGAATTAGAGGAAGGCAAGAAGGTCTTATGTTCCTGTCCAGCATGGATTTCAATCTGAGCCAGAGAAGAACTTTTGAGTCTGTAATGCAACCTTCCTCAACGTGGTGCTCTCCAGTTGTTGCTGGACTGCACTCCCATCATCCCTGACCATTGCCCCTGGCCTTTGGCCTCCTGGTAGGGGCTGGTGGGAATTGGAGTCTAACAACATCTGGAAGGCACCAGGTTGGGGAAAGCTGCTACCAAATATTGCTTCAAATTGAGATGAGCCAACTGAGATTTGTATTTCTAAGCCAGGAAATATGCATTTCAGCAGCATCACTAAGTACATCCTTTCTTCTTGTTTTTAGCTTAATGGTTTCAATTGTTCTAATCTCATTCTGTTAAATTTTTGCGAGCTACCTTGAAGGATCCTTTGTGGATCAAAAGGCAGAATCAAAATTCATAAAAACAAAACAAAGTAAGTATATTTTTGAACATTTTAAAACTGCTGTTATTTTTATCTACCCTCAAGTGTCACACAACTGTGCCCTTATTGAAAAAAAAAAGTTAACATTTATGTGTCATAAATTCTACTTTAACCAAACATAGAAACTTTCTTAGACACACTAAATATTCCTTATGTGTAACTTGAACCATTCATTTTGGTGTTGTTTTTTTAAAACAGCATTTTTTCCTTCTTTTGACTGGCTCCAAATTATTATTTTTTTTTTACAATAATTTTTATTCAAATTTTCATAAAACACAGAAAACAAAATCATAAAACATTCAAAGACAAAAAACAAAACAAAACAAAAATGATTAAACAAAAAAAAATAAAATGTTGACTTCCCATTTGTCACATATCAAATCAGTTATAGGTCTACAATATATAACAATCCTGTCTCTTAAATCATATTATAAAATCACTTTCCTCCAGTAGTTATCTTAATTAATCATCAAATCTCATAAACATTACTTTATTCTTTCCACAAAAAGTCAAAGAGAGGTTTCAATTCTTTAAGAAATATATCTATCAATTTTTCTCCAAATAAACATGCCAATTAATCCATCTCGTTAATAATTATAATAATCTTATTGTCATAACCATAGTCCAAATAAACATTTCGATTAATCCATCTCATCAGAATCTGTTAGGTCCAATAATTTCAATAGCCATTATTCCATTATCCCTATTAGTTCCATCTTCCATCTTCAATAGTCCTGTTAAGTCCAGTAATTTCAGTGTCCAATCTTCCATTATCAGTATTCCATAATAATCTTGCTGTTGTAGCCATAGTCATATAATAAGAGTCTGATGGGAATTTCCTCTATCCCAAATATTTTCTTGCCATCCATTCTGAATAAGTTGCTGAAATACTGTTGTAAAGTCATATCTGTGTTCTTCTTTTTTACAAAATGCACTGGCTCATCTCTTAAGAGTTTTTCCATTGTCACATGGCTGCAGTTAATTCCATAGATTTTCTCTATATCAAGCTCCATCACATCATTCCAGTCCAGAAGATTATCCAAGCCATTGATAACTTTATCTCTAATATCTTCATTAATTTCTTCAGAGATAACGTTAAATTCCAAACAGTAGATTTTATTTCTAAAATCCATAAACTCCAGATCTTTTTCCAATTCCACATTTGTTCCAATCTCCAGGGCTTGTATCTTCCCTTTATTTTTTCTTTTCTCATCTCTGATCTCATTCTCCTCTCTCACAGGATCCCCTATTTCTTTAAGCTCCTGCGTCATTTTGCTCAGTTCAATTTTCAGCTCCTTACTACCCTGTCACAGGGTTTGTTTCGTTATCTCAATCTCATCCATTATTTTCTGAAACATAATTACTTCCAGATTCTCAGCCACTTTCTTGATTGCCATTTTTAAAACCACGAAAACAAAGCAAAACAAAAATAAAGAAGAACCACTTCTTATTTCAGCAACAATTGGGTTAATATTCCAGGCTTGATGACATCACAGTATAAACAGAGCAACCTGCCTTATCTCTCTATGTTCAAGAATGCAAAACAAATTTAGTTCCCAGCATCAGAACAGTTAGTGGCGTCGTGAAGAAGCAGATTCGTCAAAATAAAATAGACCAAAAAGAGAATAGTCCCAGACAATATAATATTCCTCGGAATAGAAATCAGGAATAGAAATCCCTCTTCTGTTTATTATCTTTAGAATGCACTTCCAGGACAGCTTTTTGTGACAGAAACAGAGATAAGCTGTTAATTTCGTGAATAACAGAGAAGAGCTATATCTCACCCAGAAGTTGTCCAAAGCTGATCAATCTGACAAATCTCCTTTTGCTGCAACAATTTAAACCAAGTAAAAAAAATAATAGAAAGAAGGGTGCTTGCCTGTTAGTCCGTTCTCTCTTTAAAGAAAAGATAAACGTATCGCTTAAGCAGATAGAGCTTGTTAGGAAGTCCGTCCGGCATTGTTGGCTGGACCTTATCTCATAAATTAATGAAATCCAGTCCTCCCAACAAAAACAGGCTTTTGAGGTTGATCTCTACGTTTCTCCCTGCCCGGGAGAAATTTCATCAGTCAAAAAAAAAAATGTTCTGACTGATTTATATCTGAATAAGCTTCTTTTGAGGCGGGAGCCCGTCCCAAAAGCAGGCACAAGCGAAGTCACCCTTCCCGGAAGTCACTGGCTCCAAATTATTGAACATCTGCTAGAATAAAGTTCTGGTATCTCATAAAGGAATGTTTGATTAGTACTTTCACCTGACTGCATTTTTAATTCAGATGTTTAGAGTAGTTTAAAGGATTATTACAATTTGTTATTGTATGCTATTTACATTTATGCCGCCACTAGTAATATGAGCAGCCACATGTGTTCAAAATACCTGTCTTAATAGATCTTGGCAAAAGCAATATAGGGAAAATATGGGGGTCTAGATGTAAATAGTGACAGGTGACCTAGGTCTTGAACATAACAGTTGGTTGTCATGTAATCTTCTTCTTAATGAGGCATATTTTGTACAGAAGCCTCAAAGTACATGTATTAGTCATTGATTCCAACAGCCACTAATGGCAACTGTTGGTGGAGGGTTTTGTTTTATATAAACTTTATTGCATTAAAAACAGATTACAAACTGAACATCATTTACAAGTTAGATGCAAATAGGATACATGGAGATCACAAACATCTTCAAATTAAAAACAAATCACTGTCTCATAGACAATACACTTTCAAAATTCAACAAAAGTTAACAAATATAATAAAGAAGAAAGATCGTCAAAACAAAACAGGTCAAAACCAAGCAAAGCCAAAGTAAAACAGACCTGAGGAAAAAAAACAATGATGATGTTATGAATTTTGGCAAACTTAAATATTAGTGACAATCAGCATTAACATCTTGCAAAATATAATTGAACAGTCTCATCACTTTTTATTCATCCTCTTCTCTGCATTACAGAATACCATATCTGTTTTTCTAGTTTCAGAGTATCCCCAGCATAGTGTGTGACTCCGCCTGTTCCTGTGTTTTATTTGACCAGTACATCACTAATGGTGCTCATGTCTCTATAAATTGATTATCTTTTTGGTGACCTTCTCTAGTTCTTATGATATATGTTACCAAACCAGGTTCAAGGTCTTTGTTTTAATTTACTAAGCCCTGAACAACTTAGGTCATGGACCGCCTGAACCCCTATGTCCCAGCTCAGTCACTGAGATCATCTGCAGGAGTGGCCCTGGTTGTTCCCTGAGTTGGCGAGGCTCATTTAAAATTGGCACAAAAGTCTTCCCTGCCGTTGGCACAGTTCTCTGGAACGCTCTGCCAGCAGAGATTCTGCAGGCGCCTTTTGTTTTCACTTTTAAGTGCCTGCTGAAAACATTTCTGTTCTGCCAGGTATATGCAGGCAATTAAGAAGATGCCTCTCTCTCTTTTGCAACAATTGACCTTTGTTTTTATTGTATTTTTAATTTTTTTAAAAAAAATTCTGTGATGGTGGTTGTTTTAAACATGTAAAATGCTTTGATGTTTTTAACAAAATAGCAGTATACAGATCTTTATAAATAAAAATAAATAAATATGTTTTAATATTGACACATGCTCCCATAATTTTCCTATCCAGTCCTCTAACGATGGAGGGCTCATTTTTTCCCCATGTGAAGTGATCGTAAGTCTAGCTATTGTTAATAGGTAAGTGACCATCTCTTTGAAATTATATCCTGTTATGGTTCTGTTGTGGTCTGTTTTTTCTCCTCTGCACTGGCTGCATTTACCCTTGTCCTCCCAGCTATAGTAAAATTAGCTTTTAAACCCTCTTCAGGGTTTAAAGCACATTTCAGTAAGACAGCTGAAAATCATAGGTAATGGTTGTAAAATTATCTTTGCCCTGGTAAAAGCCAGACGTGATGACTGCAAATCACTATATGTGGGGCTGCCCTTGAAGACTACTCAGGAAATCCAGCTGGTTGAAAATATAGTGATGAAATTTTTGACTGGAATTGGAACATATCGCCAGTTTTAAAATCCTTCATGGCTTCCAGTCTATTCCTGAGCACAATTCAAGTTGCTGAGTTTGACCTACAAAACCCAATATGGCTTGGAATCAAGGACCATCCACTCTCATATGGACCAGTCTGCACACTGAGATCATCATCAGAGACTCACTCTAGGTGCCTTCATAACCAGAGTTTCCAAGTATAGACACTGAGGACAGGGGTGCAGAAGTGGCATTGCAATTGTAGAATACACTTCCAGATACACTTGGTTGGCACAGACTGTTAAACTTTAGGCACTAGGTCAGGCACTAGGTTTTAGGCATTAGGAAACAACCTTTTTTCAGACTGAGGGCCACATTCTCTTCTGGACAATCTTCCAGGGCTCTGAATGTCAGTAGCGGCCAAGGTGAATGGCAAAAAGTCAGTGGAGTAAGAAATATAAATTTTACCTTTGTACAGTAGGCTAGCTTTACACACAATCACACACCTTCTCTATCCCCCATTCAGGCAAGTAAGTCAATAGGGGTGAAGTGGTTAGAGTGTTGGACTAGGACCTGGGAAATCGGGGTTCAAATCCTCACTTGGCCATGAAGATCACTGAGCGATCAAGGACTGTAGAGATTTAAACCCTGATCTTTCAGGTCCTAGTCCAATACTCCAACCACTACAGCACATGAAATGGGAATTACCATCCCATTCAAGGGTTGCATATGACAGTTTGTTGCATCTGACAAAGCTTGAACTAGAACCCGGGCAAGGAACTAGATCTGTCTCTATATGTGTAAAACCTTGGAGTTTTCTTGGAGATGTTTCAAAGATGCTTCTTCAGCTTGAGGCTCCAGGGGAATTTAGTTCACTCCACATTTCAAAGAGAACCAACTTAATTTCCAATTCCTGTACTTATATGTGGAGCAGAATACACTTTACAATCAGAATGCACATTTCTCTGGATTTTGTGATGATATAGTTACACTTCAAAGATGCATACAAAATCCATATTTTATTCGAAAAAGAGCATTTTCAGGGGAGAATGTATAAAGCAAAGATATATGTTTTAGGTGTAACATGCATACAAGATGTGTGTTTTAGGGGAAAGAGCATATCAACATGCATACAATTTAAATGTGAATGCGTTCCTGTGAATTGGTGTGTATTTTATAAAATACAATGGAAAATTGGACAAAACAGACTTATGACTGAACACATGTGAAACTGACACAGAACAGAAATAGGCTGACCTGTCCAAGTTTATATTATTGCATTTTTATCAAGCTTTACCAAGCCACATTTTAGGTCCCAGAAAAGCTGCAAAATCTTAACCGGCTCTAGTATATTGAACTGGGATTGAGCAAGTGTTGAAGTGTATTGCCAGCAACAGTTTGGTGTCAACAGACTTAACCTCCTTTCCGGTAAGTGTGTCATTAACAGTTGCTCTTTGCCCTGGGGGTACTAAAAAAGAAGGAAACGTTGGTAACCTGACACCAAGAGTTCCACTTAAGTAGTTACCTGGATGTCTAGTTATCTTTCAAGAGAGATCAAGTGGAGGAAATAAAAAACTCTTCCTTCTGTTTACCCTTACAGAATGGTCAGTTCCAGCATTTTCTAAAGGAAGGTCATCCTGGGTTCTTACAGAAGTCACCAGCAAAACATGCATTGACTTTGACCGATTGGGATCAGTCACCCAAGGAGAATTCTGAACTGTCTCTCTATTAGGGATGGGCGAGATATTTGATTCAGTTCACATTTCAAGCTGAATTGATCAAATTCACACTTTCTGAAACAATATGAGCACTGAAACTAGGGATGGAAGGATCTGTCAGTTTTTATTCTCTCAGTTTCTCATTTTTCCAATCTTAAATTCAGCTCTCCACATTTCTGCAGTAATCTATGATATTTCTTTTTTTAAAAATCCTCATGAAAGTTCTCCAGCATTTTTTGTGAGAATTTCTCCTACAAAATACATTTTTGTATGCAGCTTTGATTAAGGTACACATTTTTGCAAGCAATGTCTTCTAATGTAATGCATTTTGTATGTTATTTTCACTAATATATTCATTTTTATGCATATTCCCCCTAATATAGGCATTTTCGTAAATATTGCTTCATTGGAGAACTGCATCGCAAAATTCAGAAAAGTGTGAATTTTGAAGGATGGCTGTGTTTCAGTTCGCATATTGTTTTGGAAAGTGCAGATTTGTCAAATTCAGGTTTAAATGGGAACTGAATCAAATTTCTCACCCATTCCTAACCAAAACACAGCCATCCTTCAAAATTCACACTTTTGCAATAACGTTCTCCAACCAAACAGTGTTTACAAAAATCCATATTTAGGGGAAAGTGTGTATTAGTGAAAATAATATACAAAAAATGTATTAGTGGAAATAATATACAAAAATCCACAGAAATTGCTCGCAAAATTGTGTACATTAGTCAGAACTGCTTCTAAAAATGTATTACCACTTTGCACTAAGATGCTGAAAATTGTCACAAGGATTTTTTTAAAAAAAAAGAAATTGCAAATTGCTACAGAAATGTGAAGAACTGAATTTTAGACTGGAAAAATTAGAAGCTGGAAGAACCAAAATTAACAGATCTTTCTATCCCTAGTCTCTGCATGTATAATGGATGAGATAGGCAAGCTCAAGAAGGATAGGAGTAGTATTATCTACTGGCCAGAATAATATAGAAGAAAATATAGTATTATGGTAAATTCAAATTCAAAAGTACAATACAGTAAGTCAATAAAAATATAAAGCAACGAAAACCTAGCCACACCATAAGTCACACTTTGCACATCCATGAGTTGCATTCATGAGTTGCCTTTCTACTTTCCGCAAACACAGCTGCCATCCACAAACAAGAGCCTACAGAATAAGCTTCCCCCTAGAAGTACCTACAGCTGTGGTAAGGTTCTTACAGTTGCTCTCCAGGGTGGGGATAGCTGGCTCAACCTTCTGGCTCCTCAGCAGGCTGCAGTGCTACAGGAGCAGCTGCAGAAAAGAAAGGCTGGGGAAGTGAAAGATGGTATTCCCCTCACAGCCAGCAATAGTCCTGTTACTGCTAGCTGCCATCTCCAAGCCCATCACAGGCTCCCAATAAATATAGTTCCTTCTGGAAGCACCTACAGCTGTGGCAAAACTCTTATGGTCATTCTGTGGAAGCACATTTCTAGACACAAAAGTGCTCTACTAATGTTAATCAGATATTGAGTTTTGCCAGACTTTTCTCCCAGACTTGTGCTCTTCCATTCATGTCACTATGTGGTCTTAGAGATAGGGAAGGATGGGAGCCACAGGGTTCCAACTGGGAACCTTCAGATCAGGCATGAGGAACCCATGTCCCTCCAGATGTTGTTGGACTCCATACCCCAACAGACCCAGCCAACATGGCCAATAGTCAAAGAGTTGTTTTCCAACAACAACTGGAGGGACACAGGTCCCTTGTCCCTGCTTTACATCATGCTTTGTTGCACTCTGAGCCACTTCTAGTTGCAGATTAAAGAGTTCTTAGGACTATTATGATCTCCCACATTCCAGGGTAACTCTGCCTACACAATCTCTCCTGATTCGGTAAGATAATAAAAATGTCCAGGTTGTGCTTAGGATTTTAGCTGAAATGCAGTTGGGATGCATGCAGACAAGGCTGGATTTGGGGATCATGGATGCCCCCTTTCCATTTGAATTGGAGCTCCCCATCTCATCCTTTCTCTCTGTATTCACATCAGGATACCTCCAAGCTCTACCTGAGGCTTTCAAGCAAAATGCTCTACTGTGGCACGTACAACAGTATGAGGTTTACTTCTTGAGTTGTTAAAGGTTCTGGGGAAAATTATTAGGCAAACATCTGGAAAGGATGGTCATGGTCATGTTCGTCTTAGTGCAAGGATAGCCAGTGTTTTGCCCTCCAAGTCTTAAGGACTCCCCTGACAATTGGACATTGCTGGCTATGGGCTGCTGGGAATCGTAGTCCAACAACATCTGGAAAGTACCACTTTGGCTACTCCTGCCTAAGACTGCAATCCAATACATGTCTACTCAGAAGGTTGCTCCACTGGGGTTCAATGGGACCAGGTATGTGTGTATTAGATTTCAGCTTTAATGTGTTAATGGAGTAGTCCACACTGGGAATCAAGCAAAACAAATGGTTTAAGGAAGAACAGACACAAAAAACTTCATAGTTATCATAAAATAGCATGTTAATAACATTTGAACTAATCCTGCACTAATATTTTGCTGGAGGGATTTCCCCTATTCCTCCCAGCTATCGATTATAGATTTCTCCTCTCTTCACACGCACAGGTGAGAGGAAGAGGATCCACTCCTGTTTATGTTCCTTCTTCTCCTCTCCCAGCTGCCCACCCAACAGTGCGGCATTCCAATGATCCTCTTCAGTGATCTGCCATTCAAGCGTTTTGTATTTTTATAGTATTTTCTTACTTCTTTCATTTCTTGTATTGTGTTTTAGCGCCTTGCCATTTGAATTCTATGGAATGCAAATTGCAATACATTTAAAAATGCAATATAAGAAATGAGAGAAGCAAAAAAAATGCAATTTAAAAATCATACAGGAGGAAGCACACTACAGTGCATTATGCTTGCTACAACAAGCAGAAAAATCACAACTTTGGTCCACCAAAACCCTCAGAAATTTTCAGGTGGTCCTTGGGCAGAAAAGATTTGGGAACCACTGATCAAGGTACCATAAATAAAAGGGTTGTATCCAATGTCGTGCTACATGAATGTTCCATCAGCGCAAGGATTTCTGATTGTGCAATGGAACACAGTCTCCCTCTCCTGTCCCTGTAAATCTGTTCTAGAGGTTCCTCCAACTTTCTGGAGCAGATTTGGGAAGATGCAGGGTGTACACTGGGAGAAAAGGGGAGGAAAGGTCCTGTTGCACAAGTGGAAATCCTTCTGCTGATGGGACATATTCAGTGAATACTGCTGTATTAAAATAATGAGCCATGAAAACACTCAGTGTTCTGGAATACTGGGAGACATCAGCTGTGGCACTTCCCAACACCTTTTGAAAACTTTTGCTTATCCAGCCTTCCTCGAATGTGGGAAAGTGTTTCAGATTGTGCTGCTCAGTCTTGCAATTTAGTATTTTACTGCATTTTGTTAATCTGTATATCTTAGGTTTTTAGCTGTGATGTTACGCTCATGCTGTATTGGTCAATATTTGCTTTATTTTAAAGAGGAGCGGCCAGGAGAGAGGAGCAGAGGGTGTGGAGGAGGAAAGCAAGGGTACAAGGGGCCCACTGAGAGCTTGTGTCCAGAAACCTGGAGGTGGGCCTGATCTTTTCCCAGGATAATGAAGAAGAAGAAGAAGAGGAGGAGGAGGAGGAGGAGGAGGAGGAAAAGGATCATCATCATCATCATGAGATGTAGACCCTCCAAATAGATCATTTCTATCAAGCTTACTTAACTGAGCTTTTGGATTCCTAGCCCAGCTTTTCTCTACCTCCAACTTTCTTCCTATGGATTTCCTGTTCTCGGCTAGAACGTGCTGCTCCTGCTGCAGTGGGATCACATGTGTGCTGCTCTGAAATGTGCAAACGGAGTGATGCAGGACCTCCCCTGAGAAACGCAGGGCTGTAAATTGTAAAACTCTCTAAATGAAAGGCCAGGAGAAAAAGGGATGCCTTAGGGTGAAGGTTAATTGGTTTGGCTACAAAGAGTTTTATGTCCATAACTTACTGTCTGTCTATCCTCTTCCTGATATTACTAATGTTCTTTTGCTCTCGGGCAAATTTGTATTTGGTTTTGGGTTGGGTTTTCCCCCCTTCTCTTCTCCCCCTTCTCCTTTCTGACAGTGATAGCCTTGAAGTTGAACGCTTTTCAGCTGTTGGGAGATTGTTGTACAATCCGTATTCAGTGTCTTGAAATACTTCCATTTTAGCTGCTCTACAGAAATGTGTCGGCTATCTTCCTTCTTCCGTTCTTTCCCTGCCTTATCTTCTAATGTGTGACTTTGTAGGGTTGTTTGTGTGTGTGCTTTTGCTTTGATATGGAGCTTAATGGGCCTGAAGCAGGCAACCAGAACTGCTGGATCTTTGAATGAGTAAGCAGGGCTCTTGGAAACTTTTGACTCACAAATGGGTTTTTTTTTTTTAAAAAAGCAACTGTAACAGAACTAAAACACCACATAAAATAAAAGATCTGAGAAGTAGGGCCACTGAGGGGCGTGGCTGGAGAAGGGGAGGTGTGGCCATGGAGGAAATGTGGCCTGGGGAGAGTTTCTAGGGCCAGAAAGAGGGAATTGGAAAGCCACATTTGGCCCCAGACCTGAGGTTCTTCACCCCTGTTGTACTGTTTCAGGAAAGGTGAATTAGTTAGATGTGCATTAAATTGTGAACCAAACTGAATTTCTCCCCCATTCCTAGATGTGATATATTTACCAGCTCTAAATATCAGATCCTGAGAGCAAACTGCAGTGGAGAGGTCTTATCTTCATAACCTACTTGCTAACTACCTGGAATCATTTTTTAATTTATTTAGAGCAGTAGTTCCCAAACTTTTTGTCCCTGTGGAGCACTTGAAGATTGCTGACCACTTGGTGGACCACTTAATGTAGGAGTTATAATTCCATAGAATTCAAATAATAGAAAATAAACATACATTTAAAAATCAATATGCATATTTAATGCAATGGGTGTATTGTCTCCCATCTTCAACCAAAGACATGCTGTGGTTGGCAATCACTCGTGACCGAGTAAGATTGTCTTCCAAGATAATTTGGTTGGAAGACGACTGTGCGTGAATTTGTTTTATGTGGGGAGATTGGCGCATGACAATCAACACACAATCTTGACAGAAAAAGGCTTTGATCCAATGGCATGGATACCACGATGACTGGAAGTCTTTTATCTGCTGCAGCCTTCATCCACCTTCACAGCCGTTGTAACGTACACATTGTTATCCTCTGCCTGTTCTGCCGTTGAGGACTTTCTTGGATCGTTCTTTGTCTGGTTCCTCTCCCTTGACCTTACAGCCATGGGTGACCCTGCTGTGGACTAGGGATGGGTTAGAATTTAACTCATTTTGGATCTGGTACTGAATTTTCTATTAGGTCACTTATTCTGTATCATTGCGGATAGTGTTTTTATGCAGCAGATTTCTGCAGTTATTTTTGAAAATTGATTTTTTTAAAAAAAACCTCCTCTAAAATATTGATATTAAGAACAATAATTCCTATCAAAACATCAATCTTTTCTTTCAAAATATTGATATTTCCTTTAACACGATCAATATGTCCTTTCAAAATATCAATATTTTTGTAAGGGGAAAAACAGAAGGTTAAAAACAGTGGCTAGTGGACAAAACCCAAATTTGAATTGATACTGGCCTTAACATTCTGGTCAACAGAATGCTTTCAAACTAACACTGGCCAAAGAATCCCATTCCTGCCACGGACCACCTGAATGAAGCTCATGGAACCCCTGATGTAGAGAGGGGAAAAAAAATCTTTTTACCTTAAGAAGGGACCTCAAAATAGTTTACATGAAAGAACACTCCTAGATATAATTAAATTAAAATTTAAAGGTTTATGCTCAAAAGGGTGGCCACTGTTGGAACCAGGCTGCTGGACCCAACAGATTATCCAACAGGCTTGCTTTTATGTCTGTCAATTCCTATTACCCAAAAAAGTGGTGTGCATGAAATAATGGAATATAGAAAGCTGCCTTATACTGAACCAGACTCTCAGTCCTTCTAGACCAGTAGTGTCAACAATGACTGGCAGTCGATCTCCATAGTTTTAGACAGGATTTTATCCTAGCCCTACCTGGTGATGCTGGGTATCAAACCTATTATTATTATTGTCTTCATTTATACCCCGCCATTTTTCCAAAACTGGAACTCATGGCGGCTTCCAGATAAAAAATACATATAATGAAAAACATACAAAGTCTACATTAAAATAAGATTAAACTATTTCCAATATTAAAACCATACACACATATAGCTAAAAGAGTTCAGACTAGTTTAAAAATGATATAATAGACATTAGCAATGCAGCACCCTTCACGCCCTATCCTTAGCCTCCAATTCCTATGACCTTCTGCATGCAAAGTACATTCTCTACAACTGAGCTGTGGCCCTTTCTCATACTTTTAGGGAAGCTTAGTGAAAGTTTGACAAATTTTGACTGATGCCTATATTTATTCATTTAAAATATTTACCCTCAACCTTTCCAATCTGTGCTGGCTCTGAACTTCTCTTGTCCATTATCCTTAACAGCAAACAGATTCTGGAGATCAGAGGAGAAAGTCCACATTGCCCCACTAATAAATGCCTTAGAGCATCTTCTCCCTTGTGCCACAAAAGGACCGTCTCAGCTCTGTTTATTTTCCATTGTTGACCTCCAAGGATGGCTGTTTGTGTCTGTTTATTAAAGTGCAAACTCAGCTGTGAAAATGTTTAGAATGTGCCATATTTTATGATGGCCCCAGTGGAATTGGAGCCAAACACTCGCCTGATAAATGTTTTTTTCTACCCTTTGTGGCCAACTTATATTGTTGGAGGGCCACTGAAACAACAGAGAGATGAGAATGTTTGTTTACCAGTCACACATGTATTCATTGCTTTGGTGAAGAGCTGTGAAATGTAAACTGCACATTCCTTTGGACAACAACAGTGACAGCTTGATGATATATATATATATTTAATGGTGTGATGCTCCACTCAAAGGGCAGCTCTTAATTTTAAAGGCGAACTCTTAGAAAATGAGAAAACACTGATGGTGGACAGTGCTTCTAACGTGGAGATCCTAAATGTAAGAGGTGAAAGCAAATCTCATTATCTCAAGGGCATTTTGTTTTCTGATTTCAGTGTTAAGAAGAAATGTGTGCTGCTTTTTTGGGGGGGAGCAGATTCAGCAAGATCCAGAAGTCTGCTCTTGCCTAACATTTAAAGTAAAAACTTTTAAAAGTTTTAAAGTAATGTATTTTAAGAACCTTTGGGGATGGAGTTAGTAGTAGCAGCAGCAGCAGCAGTAGTAGTAGTGGTGATGGTAGTAGTAGTAGTAGTAGTAGTAATTTTATATCTCACCCTTCCTCCTGAAGAAAGTTATACCTCAAGAGTAGTATAATTTTTACACCCATAGACACTTCCTCTCTGCAAGAGGTAAATTATTAAATAAGGGTTACTCCTGAGCTGATCTCTAAGGGTGTGATTTATTAAGTCAAGGAAGAGAACATCTCTTAGTGGAAGAGCATGTGCTTAACCACCAAAGACTTCTGCATGAAGGAGGCCTAATGCTCAGCCCCTGGACCTCCATTTAAAAGGATCAGATTGAAGGACATGGGGATGGTCTCTGCTTGAGACCCTGGAGAGTGCTGATGATCAGGGTAGATGATACTGAGCTTGTTGTTGTTATGTGCCTTCAAGTCGATTATGACTTATGGCGACCCTATGAATCAGTGACGTCCAAAACCTGGCCTCAATTGTCTATGCTCTGATGACCTACCGTCTGGATTATTGTAATGTGTTGTATGTGGGGCTCCATTGAACATGGCCCGGAGGCTGCAGCTAGTGTAGAATGTGCCTCCCAAAATGGGGGCCTTTTCAGTAATGACTCCCTATTTGTGGAATTCCCTCCCTGGTGGAGTGATGTGGCCAAAGATATAGGATGTTGGTGTCTTGTGAAAAACCGTAGCAAAAAGAATGATAGCTTCATTGCAAAAGGATTTTTTTATTGCTCCACACACTATGATTCCAGTTTGATGAGGTGATGTTGAAACAAAATCCCAGGCAGAAAGAGAGAGAGAGAGAGAGAGAGAGAGAGAGAGAGAAGTTGCTGGACTTGCCAAGTAGCAGTTGAAGTTTATCTAAGACTCTGACACCAAGCTAACCTTGAACTGTTTCAGATAAAATGTGTGTGAGAAAGAAAATTAATCGCTAATCCAAGAGCAAGAGTTCTGTGATGATGAGGGTTTTCTCCACGCTCTACCAATTTTCTGCCATGGACATTTTATTTTCATTCCTATAGCTAAATAATTTTTTTGCTAAAGAATACTGGATATATTTGGACCCACATAACCAAAATGCATCTGCGTGGGAACAAGAGGCTATGTTTTGAATATCAACCACCATCTTGTGACAAAGAACGCAGAAGGCGTGTTCTTTGGGGGGGAGGTAGTTGTGAAGAGTGTTTTTTATTGTTGTCAGCGAATTCGAGCAGCATCTGGGTTGTCTTCTAGCATCCAGAGGCCTCTGGGTAAATGGGCCACAGATGCTTCTTTTGTTATTGTGGCAATCTTGTAAATAGTTAAAATATTTACCAAGGCACCTCTGAGCCCAAGCCATACCATTTTATTTTTTATACCTTTTCAGAGGGACAAAAATGGAGGTGTCCACTAAATGTGATGGATTAGGCTTATAAACAGCCATTACTGCCATCAACCCATACATGTCATTGGCTCTCTTTTGTGTCCAAGCATTTCTAAGCTAACCAGTGATCCATACATAAGATAGAAGGTTAAGAATGTTGCAGGGAGAGGGGGAGAGAGAAGGGCTTGACTTTCCAAGCAAGATGTATCTTCTGCTGATGAGAAATACAGCTGTGGAATTAAATTGGAGGTCGGGGGGTAAGAAGAGAAAAAGGGGTCTCTCCTCTGCTAGTTTCACACCATATGCTGTGGCGAAACCCACAAATCACTACCTAACACAGTCCCTTTTGCTGTGTTTCCCCCCCCCTAAATGGAACTCTGCTCTCCAGCTGCAGGCTTTGTTTTTCCAAGATGAAAATCAGGAAATGCACATCTTCAATGTGATGCCCTCCCCCTTAGCAGAAGAATGATGGCAGAGCAAAAAGACTCGAGGAGCGAAAAAGCCTTTGCGAATGGTTGACAGAATGAGGGACTGTTTGGCTATAATTAAGTAAACTGCAGAAATAAGAGGCTGAATGATGCGGAGGGGGGAGAGACTCCATCTGCAGCCCCTCTGCCTAAAAAGTTTTAAGTTGGGAATTATTATTTTTTAAAAAATATAACCTATACAGTAACAAAGATACCTTGCCAGGAAGTAAACTCCACTGGACACAGTGAAACTTTCTTCTGAGTTGACACACCTAGACTTGCCCTATCAAAGTGCTTCAGTTTTGTTTTGTTTTAAAACAGATTTTGATTGTCAGCATTGGGGCACCAATCTGGTATCTCTAAAGGATAGATCAACTCTTGCTTGTAGGGACTTGCCCATAACACTAGAATTTGTGGACATCCAGTGAAGCTGAATGTTGGAAAATTCAGGGCAGACAAAAGGAAGTACTTCTCCATACAGCACATAGTTAAATGACGGAACTCACTCCCAAAGGAGGCAGTGATGGCCACCAACTTGGGAGGCTTTGAAAAAGGATTAGACAAATTCATGGAGGATAAGGCTATCAGTGACTACTAGCTATGAGGGCTATGTTCTACCTCTACTGTTGGAGGCAGTATGTCTTTGAATACCAGTTGCTGGGTATCACTGGTGGAGAGAGGGCTGTTCTGCTTAGGTCCAGCTTGCGGATTTCCCATAAGCATCTGGCTGGCCACTGAGAACAGAATGATGGTCTAGATCAGAACTTGGAAAAGTTACTTTTTTGAACTACAATTTCCATCAGCCCCAGCCAGCATGGCTACTGGATGCCACTGGATTGGGCTGATGGGAGTTGTAGTTCAAAAAAGTAACGTTTCCAAGCTCTGGTCTAGATGGACCACTGGGCTGATCTAGCAGGGCTCTTCTGATGCTCTTATGACTACGCATTGGGTTCTGTGAGGTCCTGGTGCTTTTCCTCTCATAGATGAAGATGGGAAGCTCCCTTGGACAAGGCTTTGAAGAATAGTCAAGGTGTTTTCCACAAACGACAACAAAGGAAGCCATTGCTGATGCCATTGGACATGCCAAATTTTGAACAGAGTGCAGCATTTCACCATTAAGATTGTCAGTCTTAAGGAAATGAAGGGGAGGACATTAAGACTGATAATCATAATGGTGAAATGTTGCACTTTGTTCAAAATGGCGGGTGTCCAGAGTGATAAAACAAAAAGCGAGACTGCCTGCCTGATGTCAATAGGCACCGGGGTGCTTCTGTACTAAAAGATTGATTCCAACTGACAATCCTATGCATGCCTTCTGAGTAGGGATGGAAAGATCTGTCAGTTTTAGTTCTCTCAGTTTCTCATTTTTCTGAATTCTGAAATTCAGCTCTCCACATTTCTGCAGCAATTTGTGGGTTGTTTTTTTTAAAAAAAATCCTCATGAAATTTTTTCAGCTTTCACTGCAAATTTCTCCTAATAAATATATTTTTGTATGCAGTTTTGACTAATGTACACATATTTGCAAGCAATTTCTAATATAATGCATTTTATATGAAATTTCATTAAATATATTCATTATTATGCACATTTTCTCCTATTATAATGCATTTTTGTAAAGATTGGCTGGAGAACTGCACCACAAAATTAGCATAACTACACATTTTGAAGGTGTATTTTGGTTCTCATATCGTTTCAGAATGTGCAGATTTGATAGATTCAGCTTTAAATGTGAACTGAATCGAATTTCTTCTCCCCATCCCAACTTCTGAATAGAGAGAAGGAAGATGAGATGAATGGGTGGGAAGGCATGAGGCATGGGTGTTTAGGGACAGGTGGAAGCTTTGATGGGGAGGATAGAAGAGAGAAAAAGGATGACCAAGGCACACAAGCACACAAAAATGTGCGTGCATGCACACAAACACACACACACACATTTGCAGATTCCACTTGTTAATATAGTGCTTCATTCAGAATGCTTGCCTGCTTGTTTCGTGTTTAGCTGGATGTTGGTTGACTCCAGTTGGCCATGGGGAAGTCCCAACCACCCAAATCCACATGATTTACTTATTTGTTGTCTATCACATTTATTTCTCACATTTCTTCCAAGGAGCTCGGAGCAGCTTTCAGCCTCGCACCAGTACACCTGTGAAGTAGGTTTGGCTTGTAGGTTAGGCAATAACGACTGGTCTAAAGCCACACAGTATGTTTAAGAGCTCATTGGTAGTTTGAATCTGAGTCTCCTTATTAGCTGACTCCTCCTATTTCCATGTCATAACTTTTAAGACCTGGTTGCTGGGAGCAAATCCCCTAAATGCAAATATAGCCACATCTTTGATTTGAGTAGGCAAGCACTAGAAGCACAGCAATGCCATAGAGTTTCTGTCCATGTTGACCATAATTTTGGTTGTAGGCTTGTAATTGTGGTTTAGTCTCCTTTTAGTTCTAAAAGTTCTTCCTGCCTGTGCTTTTTTTAAAAAAAATGCATTAGTACACTAGTGTGCTGTCCTCCTTGTTTCTATAAATACCAGGTCTATATTGAGCAACCGATGTGGCCGAGATCCAGCACTTAGTTGCTTGCCGCTCCCACTGGGGAGAGGAAAAATAAACCAAAACCAAAAGCCCACATGTCATACGGCTTATGCCTCTAATTGCTTGTAGAGCAAACGGTGAGCATGGGAGGGTGACAATTGTGAGTGTTTCTTATCACGGAGACAGACAGCAGGGTTAGGCCCAGGGTATTTTTTTTTGGGGGGGGGGAGGCCTTGGACAAAACCTGAGTGCTGTTGGGCTCTAGAGATGAAGGAGAATATAATTCCATTTTTCGGTGAACCAATGTAATTTGTACCTTCCTGGATTAATACACAGAAATACCATTCTCCTTTGGATTCTACACTAATCCAAATTGTGTGATGCAGTATCTTGTCTCAAACCAAAATGTGTTAAAATGTGTATTTTAGTATAACATTCAGAATAAATTATTATTATTATTATTAACATGAAGAACAACAACAATAATAATTCACTTGTTACACAAGAAAGTTCTTCAAGCAGCTTGCAATATTTTTAAGAGCACAGGCATAAGTAAAGAGTACTTTATCATAAAAACACATGTAAGTCAGAAGAATTTTTTTTAAAAAAAACAACCACCCCCAATAGCAAAAAATCTTTAGCTGCACAGCTAACATAATTGTATTCAATCAAAAACCTGGGGAAAGGGGACATTTTTACATGGCACCCAAAACATGTCAACAAAGGTGCCAGATGGACATCACTGGAGAGAGCATTCCACGGTCAGGGAGTCACAACTGAGAATACCCTCATCATCCTCTGGGAGAAATGAATACATCAAAACAGAAAAAGTTGCTTTTTTAAAAAAAAACTGAGATCAATGAAGAAAAGGGATGAAATGGAATTTGAACAGCAGCTGCCAGCGTGATAGAGCAAAGCCACCCTCCTGACATTAGTAACACTGCAGCTTACCTCAGTGGGGTGGGGCAGGACAGGGTGGCAGTGAGTTTGGAACTGTGTAGATAAAAGGTCCTCAAATGCAAAGATGTATCACTAAACACTAAAGTCGGGATCATCAAGACCATGATATTCCCGATCTCTATGTATGGATGTGAAAGTTGGACAGTGAAAAAAGTGGATAAGAGAAAAATCACCTTATTTGAAATGTGGTGTTGGAGGAGAGCTTTGTGCATACCACGGACTGCAAAAAAGACAAATAATTGGGTGTTAATTTGTTCTAATTAAACCAGAACTATCACTAGAAGCTAAAATGATGAAACTGAGGTTATCATACTTTGGACACATCATGAGAAGACATGATTCACTAGAAAAGACAATAATGCTGGGAAAAAACATAAGGGAGTAGAAAAAGAGGAAGGCCAAACAAGAGATGGATTGATTCCATAAAGGAAGCCACAGACCTGAACTTACAAGATCTGAACAAGGTGGTTCATGACAGATGCTCTTGGAGGTCGCTGATTCATAGGGTCACCATAAGTCGTAGTCGATTTGAAGGCACATAACAACAACAACAAGATACACTGGCAAGAGCACTGGATTGCCTCAAACAGTGTGTCTGCACAACCCTAACCTCACCACTGTCCAGCCCTGCCCCACCACAGACCATTCAGATAACTTGCAGCAAAGCCCATGTTAGGATGGCAGTCTCAGTTGCTACTGCTTAAATACCTGTGAAACTGACATGGGTGGGTAACAGGGCAGCAATGCCAAGGAGAATGCACAGGACCAGGGGGCACTCGGGGTCAGAAGCAGGCCCCCTGCTGCGATGTGTGGAACTCGGCAGGCGCTTGAGGACTCTGACTCCTAACACCGGCTCTGCATGTAATGCACCATATGAAAGTCTAGTTCCCACTAAATGAAACATTTCTGCCCACAGGGAAACTTCACATGCTTTTATTGTCTGGAGTTTTGCTGTGTGAAGTATTCTTTCCCTCTTCTACACCCCTTCAGCTCCCCCAGTCGCTGAAAGTCCCAGACAAAAGGCCGGCCTTGTAGCCTGGCTCCCTTTGAATGCTTGAAAAATGTTAAAACAAATCTTTCCCCTTTGTCTCTTGATGGCCTACAAAACAAGTCCCCTGCTTATTCAGCTTTTCAGACCTCCCCATCAGCCAGGCCCAGTCAGGAATGCTCGGTTATGATTCAGTGATCATGCAAGCAAAGTGTATTTCTAATGGAAGAGTGGATTTTATAAGTTTGAGTCTGTTCTCTCTGCATCCTGGACACATGAAAAGGAAGGGGAGGGAGGAAGGGAGGAAAAGACCTTCTTGTAATCTCGTAGGTAGAAATGAATAATATCTCACATAGACAAAAGATGGTGAAAATCTGGCTAGAGATAAGCGTTCTCCTCCACTGACTCATCTCCCCAAACAATAACAGAAATGAAACTAAAACACCACTGTTTATGAGAGTGCTGATGAGCAAATAGTTGTGCCAAAGAAAAGGAGGTTAATTACAGGAAGGGCATTCGTGGCAATTGCAAATAAACAAGGGTTGTCTTCCTTTGAGTTTTCTGTCATCCAGCCATCTCAACAGGACTGTGAATTTTGGCACTGGAGGTTGGCCAAAAAGAAGAGGGGATGGAGTTGGAGAGACAGAACCAAATATACAGAGTCAGAGAAGTCACCTGGAACTTTTTCCTTCCCTCCCTCTCTGAGTTTCAAAAGATGAAAATCTTCCCTCCCATGACTGAGACCAGAATCAGACTGACCAGAAAATAATCGCCTGGCATGCTCCTGCCCCATTAATCACTATTTGATGTAAAGAAACCAGCAGATTTTTTCCCCATGGATGCTAATATCTGCAGACCAAGCTGCTACTAAAGGCATAGGAGCAGTGGGAAATGGCAACATTGGCAATACTGCCTTTTGTACTAGTTCAATAGGTACTTGTGACCTCTTTCTGTATTGCCAGGATTTAATTAATTAATCAAAGTAGCTAAGATGAGCTATGAAGCAGAATATCCTGGGTTCACATTTTGCCTCTGCCATGTATGTAAAAGGTCACTTTGGACAAGGCATCCTCAGATAATATACATGAGGTGCTTTGAATACTCTAAGGACTTATGTTTTTGCCAGGTATTATTGTTTATTTTTAAAAGTATTGTTTAGAGGGGATTTATTCATTAATTAATTCACTACAACACCAACATAAACAATGAACAGGGATGTACTTTGGCAAAAATGTATTAAAAATTGACCATTTTCTAACAACTGTTAGTATTGTTTCATGTATAAATTTTATGATTTAATTTTTTTAATGTTCTCATTGTTACAGAGTACCATCCTTCTTCTTCTTCTTTGCTGCATGTGGCAGCCTTTTTGTGCTGTCACTCATGGCACTATATGTGTGTGTGCGCATGTTAAAAATAGCAATAATATAAATCCAAATAATTGTAAAAACACAAGAATTTTAAAAAGTAGTGAGATCTTAAAACCAAGATTTAAAAAATAATCAGCAGGATGAAAAGCTATGTCTAAAAAGAAAACAAACAAACAAAAATGGAAGTGGCCTTATACCAAGTCATATGATTGGCCCGTCAAGCTGAGTATTGTCTATGATGATTGGCAACATCTGCCCTTGGTCTCAGGCAGAGATCTTTCCCTAGCCCTATCTGGAGATGCGCAGGTGGGGGGACCTGGGACTTGCAGCATGCAAAGCAGATGCTCTACCACTGAGTGATGGCCCTTCCCATACAAACAAGTGTATATGACGAGGAATCTATACTAAAATGCTGATAATTTTTTATGACAGCTTTTTTAAAAAAAAAAAAAATTAAACCCTGCAAACTGATATAGAAATGTGGAGAACTGAACTCAAGAATGGAAATGTGAGAAACTGAGAGGAAACCAAAATGGACAGATTCACCTAGTGTGTGTAGATGTCCCTCTGTGTGGTCAAGAGTCCTGCCTTTTCAAGGGCTATAGAGCACCCTCCTGTACAAGAGGCGGAGCCTGCCATTGTGATCCTTTTCCATTACAGCGATAGAGATGCCAGCAGATCCAGCAGCATTGACCAAAAGGGAGAACTTTTGGATTTACTCTCTGGACACATTGGCACCACATGGCCTGAACCTGGAGGACAGTACCACCACTACTTAGCTTCTGCAAATAAAGCCCCTCTGAGCATTCCATCCTCAAAGCTCTATAACTGCCACCTTGGTAACAGCATTTGTATGTTGGCAGCTGATGAAGGCGGAAGCTGAAACGTTTTGTTAATATAATAAAAACCTCTGTTTGGTTAATCACAATTACGTTCATATATATCAGGAAGCATATATACCAGCAGAAAGGATAGGAAGGACCCACCTGCTCCCACACTAGGAAGAGGAGAGTCTGTCCATTTCTCTCAGTTTCTTTTTCTTCTGCTCTTTTAAGGTCAGTTCCCCACATTTCAACGTTTTGTGGGTGTTTTTTTTTAAGTCCTCATGAAAATTCATCAGCATTTTAGTTCAAATTTCTCCCAACATTTATTTATTTATTGCATTTGTATACCGCCCCATAGCCGAAGCTCTCTGGGCGGTTTACAATGATTAAAAACATATATACAAATTTAAAAACACATTATTAAAAAGTATTTTTTATCTAATATTGCCTAACATACACTTTTCTCCAAAGCAATTTCCCCTAATATAAAATATTTCTGTATGTTATCTTCATTAATATATGCACTCTAATGCACATTTTACCCTAGTTTATGCATTTTGTACACATTATTTGGCTGGAGAACTGCCTTGCAAAATTTGGAGAAGTGCAAATGTCAAAGGATGGTTGCTTTTCAGTTTGCATATTGTTTCAGAAAACGCAGATTGGGTAGGTTTGCCTTTAAGTGTGAACTGAATTGAATTTCTCCCCCATGGCTGTATAACCATTGTCAGGGTGGGCATAGAAAACACATGTACGTTCGGATGGTGAATGTGAGTGCATTGGCATTTCACCAGCAGGCAAGGCATTGTGCTGTTCAACACTATTGCTACTTCCCATAGTATCCATGGTTTGTAATCTCATTTGGAACCATGACTGATAATCAACCATACCTTGCCTGCTGCCTAAACCTCTTCTAATTGACTTAACATTGATGGCACTTTAACCTCCAAACAGCCTTTGTCGCTCACACCTTTTTGTTACTATAATCCATCCTTTATGACCTGCTTCCTGTCACTTTCTTCTAAAGGTCCTCCCATTTTTCCATTCTACGGTCTGATCAAATCATTTCAGAGTTAAAAATGAGAACTTGTGATCCCTATCCTTTAAACTATGGCAACCTAAGGAGATGACTGTGAGCTAGAAAAAATCTGTAGCTCAATTTCCTCTGTCACACTGCTTATTTGATTACCTTAGGCAGCTCTCTCTCTCTCGCTCAGCCTCAGTATCCCATCTGCCAGGGCCGGCACCAGGCATGACTGGGCCCTTGGGCACCAGCCTTCCCCGGGCACGCGGCTCCTGCCTGTTCCACCTACTTCTTTCTTCTCTCCTGCTGCTGTGCGCACTGCACACACAGGGCTGCCATCAGCCAAGATGGCAGCAGAGGCTTCTCTAAGGGGCTGATCTCTTTGCTGCCATCTTGGTTGATGGCATGCTTGCGCAATACACTGCACACTTGCATGCACAGTAGGGGCATAAGCCCTTTAAAGAAGTCTCCGTCCCCATCTTGGTTGATGGCAACCATGCATGTGCAGTGCACACAGCAACAGAAGACAGGAGGGAGAGGTAGGTGGAGTGAACAAATGGGCAGGAGGCCTTGGAGCTCCATCCCTGAGATCAGTGGCAGGGATCCTGCCACAGATTGTGGAAGTGAAGCTCTACTCCCCCACCCTAATGCGGGGCCCTTCAGTGGCCCTTGTGGGCTGCAGGGCCGTTGGCCCAACTGGCCACCCTTTGGCTCTGGCCCTGCTATCTGCAATATGGAAACAAAAAAATACTGGCCTACCTTACAGAATTGTAAAGAATATTGAGACTTGAACATTCAAAAACAGTAGATTAATGTGAAATAAAGCAGTAATGTGACATAATAGTACTTTTTTAAAAAAAGCAGGTAAGTTCTCGATTGGACTCACATTTATTGATTTATTGGTTTATTGTTTATACAATTTCTATGCCACTTAATATATAAAAATATATCTGAGCAGCCTACAGAAAACAAAAACAAACAGCTTCAACAACAAAATGCACAAAGTTGCATATACAAATGTTACATTAATATAAATTAATATAAATATGCACAGATACCAATTCCTTCACCTTCTGACACACATCATTTCTCAACCTCCTCTCTCATTTCCCAGAACTCTATGCATCCACCCTGGCTTCACAACCAGGGCCCAAACACAGCTCAAGCCCCAAAAAAACTCACAACCAAGGGAATTCCTGGAAGCTGCTGACATCACCCTTGTCTCTCACTCTTGGCTTGTTTTTTATGGGCAAGCCCCAAGGTGGATGGAGCTGCCTCAGGCTGACTACAGCTATGTCCCATTCAGCGCTCCATCAGCTGCACTCCACATGCAGTTCCAGGGATAGCAGATTTGGTTGAGTCAGTTTCTCAGAGGGTCATATATAAACTATATATGTATATATATATATGAGTTTACATAGTGATTTGGATCATATATTTTAAAAGTTGCCAAAGCTACTTCAGCCTTTTGATTCTTACATCGTTGTTTAAATTACAGCTTTTAATTCCTCTAGACATGCACTCTGAAAGCTTTTAAAATTACTGTTGATTTTAATGATCCATTGTGGCTTCCAAACAAACTCTTAAGGTTACAAATGGCTCTTCAACATCCGCCAGCAGTTCCCCATGGGTGCTGGATCCCTTAACACAGGGGTTCCTAAACTGTGTTCCTTGGACCACCAGTGGTCCATGAGCTTCATGCAGGTGGTCTATGGTGCATTTGTGTGGATTTGGGATTGAAGACTGAAGATGGCACATCCATTGCATTAAATATTCATTAAATATTCATACTGGATGGTTTTCTTTTCTTTTTTTCTTTTTTTGTCGTATTTGTATTGCTTCTTTTGTTTCTTAGATTGGATTTAGGAATCCAAATTGTAACACCATTAAGAAAAGAGAGAGAAAAGAAGCAATACAAATACAATTAAAAATCATACAGCATCTAACACGATGGTTATAAGAGGTAGAAAAATCATTAAGTTGTCTACCAAGCCCCTCACCAATTTTCAAGTGGGGGGGGGAATGCAAAGGGGAGAAAGGCAAAGTGGACAATTTGCCCAGAGGAAAAATGAAAGAGATTTTGGTGATCATCCTGTGGCCAACCCTTCAAGGAATTCTGAAGGACACCAAAATAATTCCAATAAGACTCGAAAGCAAATCCCCGGGATGGCAGTTCTGAAGTTTCTCCTGGATTTTGTGTAATGCAGGGACGAGAAACATCAGGCCTGAAGACCAAATGTGCCCCCCCAGGCCTCTCTACCTGGCCCTCAGAACTCTCCCCAAGCGACACCCCTCACTGACATTGCTTTGTACCCCAAGTGTTTTTTCTTGGCTGAAATGTGTTCTTGAACTCTGATAATGCTTCTTACTTGTCCGGATGGAGGATACAGACGGGGCATGTGTAGAAATGAGCCTTTGGCACAAAAGGACAATTTTCATTCATTGTTCTGCCTAATTTTGCTTCTGGCCCCACCCACCATTAGCATATGGTCCTCAAAAGGTCTCCCAGAAGGGAATGTGACCCTTAAGCTGAAGAAGGCTATCTAACTCTGCTGCAATGCAACTTTCAAAATAAATCTGGAGGTTCTCCTTCAGGTGAGAACTCCAAGGAAGACAAATGATCACACTAACCTCCTTTGATAAATGTTATCATTAGAACAGGGCTAACCAATGTTCCCTCCAGATGTTGTGGAGCACAGCTCTCCTCATCCTTGACCATTGGCCATACTAACTGGGGACTGATGGGATCTGTAGTCCAAAACATCTGGAAGACACTTCATTGGCTACCACTTCATTAGAACATACACTTCCATCAGTGACCATTTCATGTGGCTGCAGGAGAAGGATAAAATGAGGACCTTGTCCCTGGGCTCAGCAGAGGACCCACTGACATTTAGCTCCTCCCCTCCTGGAACTGCTTCCATCAGCAGGCATTCCTATTGGCTGTAGCCAAGAGAGAGGAAGGTCCTCCTCCCTGGCTCAGCCAAAAATTATGGGGCTGGTAAAAGCCTTCTCCAGTTAGGGATGGGGAAGGAATTTGGTTCAGTTTGCATTTTAATGCTAATGTATCAGATTTGCGCTTCCCAGAAGCAATACATGAACTGAACAGACATAGCTATTCTTTGACATTTGCAACTCCCTGTCTACTGACACAAGGCAAGCACCTTTGCTGTTCTCTCCTCGGCTGTGCTCACAACATCTTTATTTCGGCAAGCCTATTGGGACACATAGATGTTGATGTATTTTAATTTATTTTTAGTTTAGTAAACTGAAAAGAGATTTAAACTCATCAACATCTATGCCTATGGTTGAGAGGACACATACAGGGTAAGGCAATCCCACAAGTAAACTGGTCCCAAGCTGTTAAGGGCTCTACTACTACTACTGCTACTGCTACTACTACTACTACTACTACTACTACTACTAATAATAATAATAATAATAATAATAATAATGCAGAAACAAAGAAGCTTATCCCATACAAGAAAAAAATTATCTATTGCCCTGTTGTTGCATAGCATAAATTGGGAACCTGAGTTTCAGGTGCAACCAAGATGCTCCTACTTCTTGAAAAGAAATTGTATTAGTCTTGTTGGTGGAATTGCTGCTCTGTCTCCCTCCCTCCCTCCCTCTCTCCGCCCCCCTCCACTCTGTCTCTCTAATGGACAGCCCAGTTTGTTTTATTTATCTGACAGGATTTCTTCATATTGTTTCAGGGTTATCAGCACTCTCTTGCTGATCATATTACGGTTTGTGCTAGGATTTGACCCACACCAGGGTTCATTTTAAATCAGATCCTTATCATTACTGCAGTGATAAATAGAGATGCTTTGGAAGCAGTATACAGATAATTTATTTAGTGCCTGTCTGTATCATGTTTTATACAACCCAGGATCAATGTCAGCCCTTTATGGATATAGCTTAGGTTGCATTCAGTAACTACAACCTAAAGCCCTTTAAATAATGTTAACTTAATAGCTGACATTTTTATGAAATAAAGCTATGAGGGCTGATGACAGAGAGGGGAGCTGGGAGGGAAAAGATGTAACACTGCTCTCCACTGTGGAATATTTTTTTCATTATTATTATCATCATCATTCCTCAAAAGAAGAAGAAGTTTCATTCGAAACCTACAAGGTTAAGTCAGCTTAACAACTGCCTGCCTCTGAGATCGGCAATTCAAGAAAGAGAAACCCTGTCAAGAGACAACAGGGCTAGGGGGAATCCTCTCAGTGCCGAACCACAAAGGTGACCCTAGAAAGTTTGACTTAAAAGCACAATTTGCGAGCCTTTAGAGCAGGAGTGGGGAATGTCTGTCAGCCTGAGGACCACATTCTCTTCTGGACAACCTACTGGAGGCCATATGCAAGTGGCGAGTGGGCCCAGAGGCAAAAGCAGCAGGAGTAATGAATGTAAACTTTACCTTTGTACACTAGTTTGTACACGCACATGCACACTTCTGTCTTTCCTCCAGAAGGCATTGTCAGAGTTCAAGGACACATGCCAGCCAGGCAAAAACAATCAAGGAAGATGTGATGCAGGGCTGGTAGGGGATGTGGCCTGGGGAGAGGAGGTGTGGCGTGAAGAGAGGCGCAAGGGCCAGATAGAAAGGTCTAGAAGGCTGCATTTTACTCCCAGGGCTGACATTCTCCACCCCTTCTTTAGAGAAAGTTCATTTATTTATTTTCCTATATCATTGTAGACTGCCACTCAATCCATCTGAGGTCTCATAAACTCATTGTGAAAAAAAACTGGTTTAAAAAACAAAACCATTACCAAAGGAATGCCTTGTAATACAACTACCATATTATTTGCATGAAGCTGAAACACAGTGCCACCTTCAGTCAAGAGCTTGCCCTTCTCAACCTGACCTGGGGAGTGGCCGTGTATTGTACCCACCTAAGTTCTACTCAGCGTAGTCCCATTGAAACTGATGGAGCAAAGTTAGTCATACCTATTACTTTTAATGGGACTACTCTGAGTAGGACCGACACTGCCACCCTGGGCTACTACTGGGAGAAAAGGTGGGATATAAATCTAACAAACACCCACACACTGGATACAACTCCATATATCCTGCTTTACCGAGGACAGTGGGTGGTGGTCAATCCTAAAGCTACTAAGAGTAATTCTAGTGAAATAACAGACATGGCTTAGTTCCATTTACTTCAGTGAGTCTACTCAAGGAAGACAGTCCTCTACTTGAAGGTCTCCCTGGTCAAGTCTAGTAAAGAACCATCAGAAGGGGGATCAGAGGCTTGATGTTGTCCATCAACAGTTAGCACCAGGAGAGTAGACTGAATAAGAACGCTGGTTACCTGGTCACAATCTTCCCCAATATGGTGTATTTTTCCATAGTGATCATTGCTAAATTTGCATTTATACCTATACACTATCCTATGCAAATGTCATCTTTGGGGGCAATACATTTCCTCTTTTGGTGATGCATAAGTGGCAACCATAACTCTAGGGATGAATATTTCTGGGCAATATCTAGTGAGTTGCCAAATAGCAAGTTACAATCTAAGAACTATAAAATTGGATAAAGTTTAAGTAAAATAGCAACAAAGATTTTTTGTTTGCCGTTGTATAATAAGGTTATAGGATGAGTAGATGAAGAAGTGCCCCATTTGGCAGGGTGTAGGAAGAGAGGAGAAATTTGATTCAGTTCACAATTCAGACTGGATCTTTCAAATTCACACTTTTCAAAACAATATGAGAACCAAAACACAGCCAAAATTCCCAGTTATCTGAATTTTGTGATGCAGTTCTCCAAACAAATGTTTCCAAAAATGGGTGAGAATGTGCATGAAAATGCATATAGAAGTGCAAAATGCATGCAAAATGCACTGTATTAGGAGAAATTTGCTTGCAAAAATGTGTACAACAGTCAAAACTGCATACAAAAATGTGTTCATTGGGAGAAAATTTGCTATGAAATGCTAAAGAATTTTCATTAGATTTTTTTTAAAAAAAAAAAATCGCAAGTTGCTGCAGAAATGTGAAGAACTGAATTTAAAATTTAAAAAAGTGAGGAACTGATGATTGAAATTAACGTATTCTTCCATCCCTATTGGGGTGGTGTTGCAGAGCCATCATTCTGGTACCAGTGTCAGTGCAGGTTACTTGGATCAGGTGCTAGATCAGGGCAGGGCAGCAGCAAGTGGCACATCTGCGCGAGTGTTGGACTGGCTCCGCTGAGGCATCTACACAGTCCTGACATTGCTGCATGCCCTATCCACCCCCTCATAAGCTGCAGCAATGTTGGCGTCAGGATGGTGGTTCCGCAACCCCACCCCATCACATGGATCACTACTGAATAGATGGAATTTCAAGAGGAAGATCTGGGAGCAGAGAAGCCAAATGGTAGTAGGTCCCAGCCAGGCCAATGATGGAGGCCTCCTTACCCCATGCCTAAGACACCTAAGACAGCTTGGCTCTGGCTGCATTGGAACCTAGCTTGTCCTTATTTTCATCTGTCAGGTTGGACGACTTTTCAGAATAAATGTATTTTAAAAGTTTTAATGTTCTGGTCTTTCTAATTTATTTTATTGTTGTTATGTATTTGTATTTTACACTTTGTGATTTGCTGATTTATTGTATTATATTATGTTGTACACTGCCCAGGGAGCCATTGGCTAAGGGCGGTTTATAAATTAAATTAAATAAATAAATAAAATTAAAATAAATAAATAAACCTCTGCCCATAGAAGAGACAGAGAGGAACATCCCAGCAATTCAGTGGATCGTTTGCTATGACTCTCCAGATGTGGTTGCCTAGGAAGCCGCTTTATACTGGATTAGACCATTGATCCATCTAGCTCAGTATTACTTACACTGACTGGCAGGGGCTCCCTGGGGTTTCATGCAGGAGTCTCTCCCAGCCCTATCTGGAGATGCTGGGAATTGAACCTGGGACCTTGTGCATGGAAAGCAGATGCTCTACCACTGAGCTATGGCCCTTCCCCTACAACTTCCATCATCCCTGGAAATTGGCCATGCTGGCTGGAGCTGATGGAAGTTGCAGTCTGTGGTGGGCCCAGCTTCCCTATTCCTATCTTAGAAGGTAAAACTGTATGTCCAGAATGGATCCAAAAGACATCTGGCAAATCCCCTACTTCAGGAACCGAGATATAAATATTGAAAATATAAATGAGCTCATGTAATGTAGATATAGCAATGATCATGATGATGAAGGATTCTAGATTATGTGAAGAACATCTTTCTTTCTAGGTCATAGATAGGGCTCCCATCCAATTAAAAATTCCTTAGTTAATTAATTCTATGAGTTTTAGATGATTAATTGACTCCATTACATTTGCATATGAGTATAGAAACAATAGTTCTGAAGCAAAAGGCACACTTTATAATTTATTTTTTGATGATGTGTGTTTGTATGTGTTGCCTGATGGAGGGCAAATCGGCTGCCTCTGACTGAAAGCATTTTTAAGTGGGTCAAATTATATTTAAGCTGCAATCCAATGCACATTTACTTAGGAGTAAATCCCACTGAATTCAGTGGGGTTTTTGAGTAGGCATGCATAGGCTTGCATCGTGCATCAACAAATCTCCAGGGGAAGCCAACATGGTGCTCTCCAGATGTTTTGGGTGGTAAACCGTATCAGCCCCAACCAGCATGGCCAATGGTCAGGGATGATGGGAGTTGTAGTCTGCAACATCTGGAGGGCACCACATTGGCTACTCCCATCTAACCAATTAATCCACTGAACATTGTAACCCTTTGACAATAGAGAGGGATCCTGCAAGCCACCTGAGCTCCCCATATCTCCTCTCACTGTAGGACGAGCAATTGCTTGAAAAGGAGATCAATTCAAAGAGGGAGGGAGGGAATAAAGAAACTTCTCCCTGAGTGACAGTTACAGATATTCTCTGAGCTTGGCGAGAGATTGCTTTACTCACACACCCTTGTGAGAGCATTAATATCGCTCTGTCAGCACAGAACTGAAACGTCCAATAAATCTCTATTTAAAGGCAAATTTGTAAACAATAAACTGCAGAAACCGTAACAGTTTAATTCATATCGAACTCGCTGCATCAAACGTTATTTGCAGGGCGGCACTGAGATGTCAACACATTTTGCGAACATCATCTTGCTTCTCCTTATGAGTTGGAGTTAGCATGGATTAAGGGACTAAGGAACAATATTTAGATCATATCAAGCAGCTGAGGCCTGCAAACAAAAGGCCAGGACATTCCTTTGGATGCCACACATTCCTGTTCAGTGTTCTGCAATTGATGAATTAAAATCTCTCACCTACTCCTTTGCTCTTCGTTGGGGTGTGTGTGTATGATTCAACAATGGTTTTAAAGCATATTAACAACTAAAGCTTGCATGGTACAAATGTAGCTTCAGAATCAATGTGGTGTAGTGGTCAGAATATTGGGATTTGACTGGTGAGGAAGCTATAGGGTGCAACAACAGCTTTTTCAAGTTGGAATTCATTTTGAGCCAAACTCTTTCCAGTCTCCATCAGCTGATTCTTGAGAGCCAATTAGGGCAGGGTAGCCTACGGTGAAAAGACCTGTTTCAGGTGGCACCATCACCCAGTATTCCCTGGCAATCTCCAATCTAAGGCGCAAACCACTTTAGCTGCCAATATATCCTAAATAGTGCAGGAAAGAGTTTTGAAAGTGGGCAGGTCACCATATGAGCTCTGCAGCAAAACATGAGGCAGATTCCAACTACCATCTACATAGCAACAGGGCCTCTGTGGAGGCAACTGCTGGGCTGGTTACAGGTAATTTCACATCGCAGGGATCTCCCAACAAGTAGACCAACATAACAGAGTGGCACCATGGAACACATTTATTGCACCCTAGTTTCCTTCACTCCAAACACTGAACCCACTGCTTCCCTAAGGTTCACAGTTCTGCTGGCCTCTCAACACATGGCAACATAAGCCTGTATCTCCTGTAACTATAGCTGCATTCCGACAGCAATTTATTCCATTTTCCCAACATTTCTTACCTGATATTTTCTGCATTTCATTTAATCTTCACACAACATAAAAGCCACTTCTGGAAATCAAGCGGAATATAGTGGAAGTTTAGTGCTCATTTCTGTATTAATTGCTTCCAGAAAAAAATCGGGTTGCAACCCCATTCACCCAGAAAATGGAGAGAGTAAAGTGATGAAATTTGGGGCAGTAGTCTGGCATACACTTCTATCCAACCATGTTTGTGTGGGAATCATAAGGGAGTAGAAGTGCACATGTGTGGAAAGGATGGGGGAGTAACAACATGTCCAGTGACATTCATTGTAGCTGAATTCAGGAATGTCAAAAGATGATCCAATAATAAGATCTACAGGGTGACGGACCAGCTGGTCTGTTGCTTATGAAGCCTTTTGGCACAGGCCTTTAAGGTTTTCATTTTGAATAAGGATGGGTCTTACAATTCTTCTGTACAAATCTACATGTAAATTGTGCCTTAAAGCCTGGAAACGGGGACCTTCTTTCTGTGCCACAATGGATAAACATTATGTTGCTTCCTCCATCAGGATACTGGCTTTATCCAGTGCACAGATAATAAAGTGATCCTGGATTAAAATAATTGTATGTCTCCTTGTCTCATCTTCCTGAGGTTCTGATCCCAAATTATACCCCTCCCTTGCTCCTGTAAGATATTTCTGACACAAAGTATTGTATATGGGGGTCAGGTCCCAAGATCTGCCCTCCAGATGTCATTGGACTGTTAGTACTGGGGGATTTTAACGTACACGCTGAGACCACTCTCATTGGAGCCCCTTGGGATTTCCTGGAAACAATGGCTTCCTTAGTAACACTGAGCCCACCCATGTAGCCAGTCATGCTCTCGACCTTGTATTTGTCCTGGGAGTGGTGGGGAGTGTTCTGAAGTTGGGGGCCTTTTCTTTTACCCCCGTGTCATGGTCAGATCACTATCTGGTGAATTTTGACTTCTCGATGCCACACACCCTCCTCAGGGGTAAAGGACCTATTAGAATGGTCCGCCCCAGGCGCCTGATGGATCCGGATGGATTCCTGACTGCGCTGGGGGATTTGGAACCTGCTGAAGGTCGTCCGGTCGAAACCCTGGTGATGGAGTGGAACGAGGGAATCACCAGGGCATTAGACCGGGTGGCTCCGAAACGTCCTCTCCCCCTGAACAGAACTCAGACAGCACCGTGGTATACACCTCGGTTGCGTAGTCTGAGACAGGAGGTGAGACGACTAGAACGCCGGTGGCGGAAATCCCGCTCTGAAGATGCTCGAACACAGGTTAGAGCAGCAATAGCTGCCTACCAGGTGGCAATAAAGGCAACAAAGAAAGATTTCTTTGCTGCCTCTACTGCATCCGCAGAGTGCTGTTCCAGGAAGCTGTTCCAAGTGGTCCGAAGCCTGGTCGGTCCAGTCGCTCAGGAACCCTTGGAGCATTCAAAGGCTTCCTGTGACAAATTGGCAAGGCACTTTGCCGATAAAGTCGAACATCTGAAGAACTCGATTCCGTACGCTGTGGATGCAGTAGAGGATCCAGAGTTAACCAGTTGCAATCCGGTTCAGTGGGATCGGTTCCCACTGGGTGGGCAAATTTCTTTATATTGTTTTAAAATTGTCTATTGATGGCCCTGTACTGCCGCTTTTTTAAATGGTTATTGTTGACTGCGCTGTATTTTATTATGTATTGTATTATTATGTATTGTTGAATTTAATGTTGTACGTCGCCTAGAGTGGTTTCGGCCAGATAGGCGACTCAAAAATTAAATTTATTATTATTATTATTATTATCCTCATCAGCCCCACCCAGCATGGCCAATGGTCATGAACAATGGGAGTTAGAAGAATATAGGCTCTCCACCCCTGATCTGCACAGGTTATCTTTGTGAGCATGTTGTGATGTAACTAGAACATGGTCTGAGGTGAGTAAATCTCAAAACAGTGGGTGCTACTCAAGGGAAGGTTAAACAATGGCTCCCACTAGTAACAATTCCAAATCTGTTTGGATATATTTGGAAAACATTTTAAAGAACAACAAGGTATCAATAAAATGAAATTAACTGGATGCACATGTAAATTGAGTGTTAATTGTGCTAGCAATGCTTTTCCATTAAAATTAAATTCATCATTAGCAACAGAAGGGGGAAAAACAATGAGAACTAGCCACTGACATTCCATGAATGAAGTTCATGTCCTCTTATTTGGGCTCATGTTTTGGAAATAAGCCCTCTGTATATAAGGTTAAATGCGAATATAATCAAATTAAGGTTTTGTGGTTATGCCATTGACAGCTGATGGTATAAATTCTGACTGAACTGCCCAGTTCTTTGATTGCATATTGAAAGGGCTTTTTTGCCTTTAATTAACATCAGACAAAGAATGTAGAATATATTAAAAAGATGTTGTAAGTTGATGGAGATCTATTCTATATGATTGATAGCTCCAGCCTTATGATACAGAGAGGAGATGAATTTTGGATAAGCTTTTCACCTACTTATAATACTGAGTAGAATTTTGATGCTTTGCATATCACCCTCATGAAATCATAAACAGTACATATGAAAACCACAGGCTAGAGTTCTGGAAAACTCTTGCACCATATTCTTGTACTTCATAGTAGGGTTATGTAGATGAAAGGCTGGGTCTTTGTGGATAGAGGGTGGTTTCCAGTGACTTTTATGGGACAAAGTAAATGTGTAACAATCTGGTACATTACTGAAATGGAAAAGAATTGCTGCAGACTCTGGTACACCATTGACAGGAGACAGAATTCCCCCAGACTCTAAAAGACCATTGGGAACAAAATTACCTTCAATTCGGGAACCTCAGTGGCCTTTTATACAGGAGAAAGTAATGAATGGCTTATCTACATTACTATAGGAAAAGGTGAAACAAGACATCTAGGATCAGGGCTGTGGTTGGCCTAGAAGCTGCTCAGTAACTAGGGATGGAATCCATTGGCCAGTGCCGGTTCCGGTTCAAAAGCATTTTGTCGACCTAATAGACTGGCATTGATTCGAGTTTGTTCTGTATCCACTAGTTGCTGCTTTTACCAATCCATTTTTTTGCTCGAACATAATCAGTATCAATATTGATATTTTAAAGGAAATATTGATATTTTGAAGGAAATATCGATAAATTATTAATTACAATCAATAAATATAAATTAGTATTTACAATCAATGCTTTAGAGGCGGATTTTTTAAAAAAAATTTCAAAAATAGTAATGGAAATTCACCACATTAAAATCTGATCCTCAGCAATTGGGAATCAGCAAATTAGTGGAAAATTCGGTACCAAATCCAAATTGGGCAGAATTCTAGTATTATCACTAACAGAAGGCCTCTAGTGGCAAGATGCAGTATGACTCTGTGCGAAGAAGAGAGAGAGAGACATTTGAAGAAGAGGAGACGCCGAGTATCTAATAACTACAGTAATAATCACAATATTAATAACATCAGCCATCACCATAAAAGTGGAAGCCTACCAAGAGTGAGACTTCGGACTCTGTCTGTCTTGGACTTTGGCTGCCTTGGTCCCCGGCCTCGCCTCTGGGATTCCCTGTTTTTGTAGGACTATGACTAAAGCCTGACTCAGGGTTAAGAGCTAGGCCCTGACTCAGCAGTTTTGGTGACCCACTCCAGCAGTTTTCTACGTGTTTATACTGGCTTGCTAGTAGTGTGTTTGCTCAAGAACAACGCTTTTGTCTGTCTTATAGTGGTAGGATGTGTCTTCACTACGAGAAGGGAGGGAGGGGGATCCAGGGGGCTACCATTAGTGTTATAGAGGGCAGAGGGAGATACGGAGTAGGGAGGCAGTTATGTTATCAGGGGAGAGGGGTATGCAACAGAGTGCTGGTTGCCCCCAAACTGTCTCCCCATTTAAATAGCCTGGATAGCCGTGGTGACATTCCCCCCGGGCTGAAATTGCTGCTTGTGAATGCCAGGTCGGTGAATGGTAAAACAATGGCCATTCAGGACTTGATCCTGGATGAGCATGCCGACCTGGCTTGTATTACTGAGACCTGGTTGGATGAAGCTGGGGGGGTGTTAATCTCTCTCAGCTTTGCCCACCAGGTTTCTCTGTGCAGCAGCAGGCAAGACCTGGGGGGCGGGGAGGTGGAGTCGCAGTGGTCTATCGGGATACTATCTCCCTGACCAGGTGCCCTACCCCACAGTGTCCAGGGTGTAAGTGTGTGTATTTGAAGTTGGGTGGTCGGGACAGATTAGGGATTCTGTTGGTGTACCGCCCACCCCGCTGCTCAACAGTCTCCCTTCCTGAGCTAGCCGGGGTGGTCTCGGGGCTGATGTTGGAGTCCTCTCGGCTTGTGGTGCTGGGGGACTTCAACATCCATGCCAAGGCCACCCTGTCAGGAGTGGCTCAGGACTTCATGGCCTCCATGACAACCATGGGTCTGTCCCAAGTAGTATCTGGCCCCACTCATGTTGCTGACCACACCCTGGACCTTGTTTTCTGTGTGGAGGGGGATGATGGTGATCTTGGTGTGGAGGAACTTTCTGTAATTCCTTTGTCATGGACAGATCACTACCTGGTGGGGTTTAGACTCACTGGGACTCGGAACCTCTGCAGGGGTGGGGGACCGATTAGGATGGTCCGCCCCAGGAGTCTGATGGATGCGGATGGTTTCCTGATGGCTCTTGGGGATTTTCCTGCCACCTCGGCAGCGATTCTGTCGAAGCTCTGGTTGACCTCTGGAATGGGGAAATGGCCAGGGCGGTGGACATGATCGCTCCTGAGCGTCCCCTCTCACGAAGTGGAGCCAAACCAGCCCCTTGGTTTACCAAGGAGCTGGCGGTGATGAAACGAATGAGATGGAGACTAGAGCGACGTTGGCGGAAGACTCGGAGCGAGTCTGACCGAACACAGGCTACAGCC
Organism: Rhineura floridana; assembly: GCF_030035675.1. NCBI lineage: Eukaryota > Metazoa > Chordata > Lepidosauria > Squamata > Rhineuridae > Rhineura > Rhineura floridana. The sequence goes on along the minus strand of NC_084492.1, from coordinate 30,232,695 downwards.
TCCTTGAAGGCCTACTCCGTGGCAGTGCGGGCAGCAAAGAAATCATTCTTTTCTGCCACCATTGCATCTGCAGGGAGCCGTCCAGTGGAGCTGTTTCGAGTGGTCAGGGGTCTTTTACATTCTGGCCCCCGAGACGGTAATATAGATCACTCAACAGCCCGCTGTCAAGAGTTTGCACAGCACTTTGCAGATAAAGTCGCTGAGATTCGTTCCGACTTAGACGCTATAATTGATACAGTCTCAGGGGATGTAACTTTGGCTCCTGTCTGTCCAATAATGATGGATTCTTTTCAATTTGTACAGCCCGAGGATTTGGACATGATCCTTGGAGAGGTGAGAGCCACCACATGTCTGCTAGACCCTTGCCCTTCCTGGCTTATAAAAAGTGCCAGAGAGGGACTGGCTCAGTGGGTGGGGGGAGTGGTTAATGCCTCCTTACACCAAGGCAGAGTTCCAGGTTGCCTAAAGGAGGCAGTTGTAAGGCCTTTGTTAAAAAAGCCCTCCCTGGACCCCTCCATAATGGATAATTACCGGCCAGTGTCCAATATTCCATTTTTGGGTAAGGTAATAGAGCGTGTGGTGGCCTCCCAGCTCCAGGGATTCTTGGATGAAACAGATTATCTGGATCCATTTCAATCTGGTTTCAGGCCTGGTTATGGGACGGAGACGGCTTTGGTCACCTTGGTGGATGACCTACGCAGAGAACTGGACAGGGGGAGTGTATCCCTGTTGGTTCTGCTGGACCTCTCAGCGGCTTTTGATACCATCGACCATGGTATTCTTCTGGGCCGCCTTGCTGGGATGGGACTTAGGGGCACTGTTTTGCTGTGGCTCCATTCCTTCCTGGAGGGACAAACCCAGAAAGTGGTGCTGGGGGATTCCTGTTCGACCCCTTGGCCATTGACCTGTGGGGTCCCTCAGGGCTCAGTTTTATCCCCTATGCTATTTAACATCTACATGAAACCGCTGGGAGAGGTTGTCCGGGGGTTTGGGGTTCGGTGCCATCAGTATGCTGATGACACCCAACTCTATGTTTCCTTTCCACCTAATTCCAAGGAAGCTGTCTCGGTTTTAAACCAGTGTCTGGCGTCAGTGGTGGACTGGATGAGGGTGAACAAATTGAAGCTTAATCCAGACAAGACAGAGGTGCTCCTGGTCAGTCGTAAGGCGAATCAGGGAATAGGGATACAGCCTGTGCTGGGTGGGGTTACACTCCCCCTGAAGACACAGGTTCGCAGTTTGGGTGTGCTCCTGGACTCAGCGTTAAATTTGGAGTCCCAGGTTTCTGCAGTGGCCAGGAGTGCTTTTGCACAATTAAGATTAGTGCGCCAACTGCGCCCGTTCCTTGAGCTGTCTGATCTGGCCACACTGACACATGCCTTAGTTACATCCCATTTAGATTACTGTAACGCGCTCTACGTGGGGCTGCCTCTGAAGACTGTTTGGAAACTTCAGTTGGTACAACGTGCTGCAGCCAGAATGTTAACTGGGGCTGGTTACAGGGACCGTACTACCTCCCTGTTAAAAAAGCTCCACTGGTTGCCAGTCTGTTTCTGGACACAATTCAAAGTGCTGGTGTTGACCTATAAAGCCCTATACGGCTTAGGTCCAGGCTATTTATCAGACCGTATTTCCCTGTATGAGCCTGCCCGGGCCCTGAGATCCTCAGGAGAGGCCCTTCTCCCAATACCCACATCTTCTCAAGTACGACTAGTGGGGCCTTCTCGGTGGCTGCCCCTAGGCTTTGGAATTCCCTTCCTAGGGAGGTAAGAATGACCCCCTCTTTGCAGTCCTTCCGCTGACAAGCAAAGTCCTTCCTATTCCAACAAGCCTTTGGAATTGGAGGCTAAGGATAGGGCGTGAAGGGTGCTGCATTGCTAATGTCTATTATATCATTTTTAAACTAGTTTGAACTTTTTTAGCTATATGTGTGTATGGTTTTAATATTGGAAATAGTTTAATCTTATTTTAATGTAGACTTTGTATGTTTTTCATTATATGTATTTTTTATCTGGAAGCCGCCATGAGTTCCAGTTTTGGAAAAATGGCGGGGTATAAATAAAGATAATAATAATAATTGCACTTTTCTGGGGTCTTTACACTGTGCAGGGCATCCTTCCTCAACCTGATGCCTTCCAGTTATTTTGGCCTGGAACTCCTAGCAACTCTGACCATTGGCCATTGGGAGCTGTAGTCCAGAGCATCTGGAGGGCACCAGGTTGGGGATGAATGGTACAGGGCTTTGCTCCATACACATGCTGCTTTCCATCATAATGGGCAATTCACCAGTATTATAATTTTAGAGGAAAAACATAATTGCAGTGACTACCTCCATGCTATGGAGCAGGAAAAGAAATCATACGAGGCATTGCAAACAAGGCTGAGCAAGCTACATGGATGTTTTTTCCATGTTCTTGTAGTTCAAAATTGGGTAACCTCCCCTACCCCCAGAGCCCTTTTTGTTTGGTCAGGAGCCCCAACAAAACCACTGCAACACCAAACAAGGCTGTATACCTAAATTACAGTGATGAAGTGGTTAAATCATTATAGTTTTGAACTTATACTTACCCATATACTTTATTTATTGCGGCCATAACAATGTCCTTCTCTGTAGCATATAGAACTATAAATTCTTTGCTCTAATTGATTTTATTTCTCAAAACAGGATCAGAGCTTAAATAAATCATAATTATTATTTATTTCTTGCCATCAGCTTCAATGTTGTAAAGGAACTGTGTCTATGTGTGCACACTTGGTTTAAACCTAACCACTTGGAAACTTGTGTGTATATCTTAGAAGTTTTAGATGTTGGGTGAAGACCTCCCTCTTCTCCCAGTCTTTTTTATTAACATGTAGCGGGTGCTTCAGTTTTTTGCACCAAGTCCCGCCTTGCTTGTGCTTTATGCTTACTTTAGTTATTGGGGGTTTGGGTGGTGGTGTTTTGCAAGGCTCTTTTTTTTAAAGTGTTTTTAGTGTGAATTGTATTTTATACCTTATTGCTTATGCATACCGCCCAGAGAACTTGGATGGGTGCTGGCATGTAAATGTAACAAAAAAAGTAAAATAAAAATAATTGTAGGTGTTGGGCGAAAATGGTTTTGTTCACCCAGGCTTTTTAAAAAGCGTTATAAATCTATAAGCGTGTATCTGCTATTTTTGTGTTTTAGGATTTGATTTTGATTGATATTGTGCGGGGGTGTTGGTGTTGGTGACTGTGATTATGATTACCCACCCTTCACCAACAGGTCCCAGGGCAGGTTACAACAGTTGAAAATTCAACGATAAAAACAAGTAAAACAAATTACACCCACAGAAATATATATTACTTTTGGGAGCTGCCCTGGAATCAGTTTGTTTTAATTAAAAAGCAGCAATAAAGTCTTCAAAATAAATAAATATATGGCATCCCATTTTGCCTAGAATTTTCTAATTAAGTAATCCCCTCCTAAGTAAAAAAATGAAATAAAATAGGACAAACCACAAGAGTCTTATGGCACCTTGAAGCAGGGATGGAGAATATGTTGCTCTCCAGATGTTGCTAGGCTACAACTCCTATCACCCTTGACCATTGGCCATGGGAGTTGAAGACCAACATCTGGAGAACACTAGGCTGGCCATCCCTGGCTCATAGAATACAAGGAAATAGGCAAGCTTTATGAAATTATACCTGAAGAAAGTGGAAGGGTTGCTCCACTACATTTTTTCCCCTTCTCTGTCTTTATTACATTGCAACACATCCTGTCTGTATCACACTATATCACATTCTGGCAGTGGTGGCTGGTGGCTCCATGTTAATGGAGCAGAGGAATCTGCTCCGGGGTTTTAGTCCAAACTTTCAAGGAGCTGTCCAAGGTGTATCAAGAAAAGCCAGGGATGGATTCCATTACCACACTGACGTGGAGTCACCAGCCTCCACTGCATTCTGGCCTCCTTAGCTCTTCTTGGTCCATTTGTTTGTTCATTCAGCTTCATGTACCTATCTAACTTATCACTTGTAGTGGTCTGGTAAGCTTGGTGTTTTTCCTTATATTTCCCCTGGTGATCTTGTAGTGATAAATGGAATCAATAGAGCTATACCAGCTAACCCTAGAATTATGGAATACAGTAATAATTTATTTGGATCACTCTGGTGGGTGCATTGATCTAATATGTCAGAGGTCAGACTTATACAATCCAACAAATTAAGAGGTTACTGTCATTTCAGATTTCAGTGGGGAGAAGACATGTGGAATTTAACAGTAGAAATGGTCCACAATTTTCTTTTGTTGATTATAGGGATGAGCACACTGTGGCCCTTCAGACACTCACTGGCTACTTTTGGGAGGAAGGGTGGGATATAAATTTAATAAATAAATAAATGTTGCTGGAGTCCAACTCCCAGCAGCACCAGCAACATGACCAATGGTCAGGGATGATGGGAAATGGAGTCCATCAACATCTGGAGGGCACAGATTCCTCACCTGAAAAATTGTCTTACCCCTTATATACCCAGCTGATCACTGTGCTCTGTAAGAGTCCCTCAGCTGCAGATACCATCTTAACAAGAGGTCCATTCTGCACAACATAGGCAGCAGACTTTTACTGTTGTGGCACCAACACTTTGGAATTCCTTCCCCTTAAATATTAGACAGGCACCATCTCTGTTATCTTTTTGGTGCCTACTGAAGACCTTCCTCTTTCAACAAGCCTTTCAAGTAGAGACCTTATCCGTCTGCATCTGTGTTGGAATTGCTTTTTAATGTGTTTTTAAACCTGTTTTTTTTTTAAAAAAAGATGTTTTTAAAGATGTTTTGTTTTAACATGTTTTAAAGTCTTTTGCTTCTAAGATGTTTTAGAGTGTTTTTAGTGTTTTTGTTTGCTGCCCTGGGCTACTTTCTGGGAGAATGGACGGGGTATAAATGTAATAAATAAATAAATATATTTCATGTGTTAATCATAATTCCGAAGAGTTTTATCATCTTTGTTCTCAGAGTGAAAATTATTATAAAGAAAAGGTGACATAATGTCTCCTTTTTAACAGATTGGGACTGAGATGGGGTGATTTCTGATTTCTCTGAGACCATTCAATGAGTCAAGGTGGGGAGGAGACATTTGAAGCCTGTTCCAAGTTCATTATGGGTAGTATGTACTGAAAGGTTCACTTCCTTTGATGAAACAATCTTCCTCCGGCTGAAGCACTCTTTCCATCAGAGTAAGATTCCTTCCATTGGGAGAAAAATCTTCCATCAGAGGAAGCTCCTTTCATCAGAGGAAGGGACCCTTCGCGTTCAACTCACTGGCTCCTGCCTATATTTTACAGGGCACTCCAGTCCAATTAGCTGAAGCTCAGGGCAGAACGTCTCAGCTTTAATCCCTGGCAACTTTAGGTAGGACTGCAAAAGTAATCTGAAACCCTAGAGAGCTGTTGCCACTCAGTGTAGATGAACCTGAGTTAGACAGACCAATGGCTTTCCTCAGTATAAGTCAACTTCCCATGTTCCTAAGAATACAGTGTGACTCAAAAGCTTGCTTTTTGCAATTTGATCACCAGTTGGCTCCAATACAATGGTATGCAGTCACTTTTTCAGTCTTCGTATGGATTTATCTGGTATGTTTTTCTAAAGCACTCCCCCCCCAAAAAAAATCCCCTATTCTCTTTTTGGCAATAATCAAAAAGAGAAGGGAATCCATTTTGCATGAAAACATGTGTTAGCTGTATTTGTAATGCTCAATAAATAAATTACAGGTTTTATATCATTCCCAAAGAACTGTGGTTATTAACTTCACACGCTTGGAAGAATGAATTAAATACCAGCCCCTGCAGAAAGCTTCCCACTGGAAAAATGCACCACTTCCATTAAAAAAAAGTTTCTTCTGCCTCACCCTTATCATCAGGAGTAGGGACAGTTACTGGTGTAAGTGAAAGCAGATGGGTTTCTGTCCCTGACAGTTTACAGCATCTTATAAATTCCATAAAATGAAAATGAATTATGTATTATTGGGTTTTACATAAGGTCACCAGCTGACCCCTGACCCTTCTCTTTTTTTCTCATTTGGCTCAATTATGAGAGGAAATGACAGATTTGATCTCATTTCAAATTGTATTAGAGAGGGCTTCTCTATTTTGCCCCCTAGCAGTGGTGCTCTGGCAGTAGTAGCCAAGTGCATTAATTATGATTGATTTAGTGGGTCTATAAGGTGATTATTTCTAGAATTCTACTGCTGTGCCAAAACCTTTTGACCCTCCCCCTCCCCTTCTCAGGACACACGGCAGAGTGGAAACTGTAAGATTTAAGAGTAGAGAAGTGGCCAAGAGTGGAAGCTTCCTTCCAGTGTTTGCATTCAAAACACTTCTAAGACACTCCAGCAAATCCAATGGATTGGATTACCAGGAATTTCTGCAGCTAAGACATTTCACAACCTGACATCTTGGTGTGTGTGCTTAATCCGCATACATTAAAAAAAACCAAGATATCACGTCTAGACGGCAGAGGCAAACAAATCGCTCCAACTGGTGCCACTTTCATGTTGATGGAAAAGCAAAGCAACCTCCCCCTGTTCCTTGTTCCCACCCCCGGATGTACAGATCTGTCCATTGCAGATTCTCATTCTTTCCATTCTTAAGTTCAGCTCACCACATTTCTGCATGTTTGTGGATTATATGTATTATATAAATTATTATTTTTTTAAAAAGGCTGCATGAAAATTTGTGTTTTGGTACACCTTTGTACTAACATGTGCATGTTCGTGTGCAGTGTTGCCTGGTGTGTGCAGTTTTGTGATTTTCCCTACCAGAATGACTTTTTTTTTTGGTACATTATTTTCACTGGTACTCACATGTTTGTGTCCATTTGTGTACATTTTGCGTGTGCATTCTTTCATGGGGGAACTGCATCACCACACTCGGAGACGGGCACATTTGGAAGGAGAGACAGGTTTCGCATTGGTTCAGGAAGTGCCAACTTTATAAGTTCTCATTAAAATGCGAATGGGATGAGTTTCTCCCCCACTCCCCAGTCTCAACTTTGTTAATTAATCATTTTAAGCATTTTCCACCCCTGGATGAGATACCTGTTTTGAGAAAAAAAGAAAAAGGGTTGGGAATTAAAGGGTTGGAGACCCCTATCCTTTTCCTTCACAGCATATTAAAAATGACAGTACTAATTAATGAAATGAAGGGGAAAGGAACCACTGTCAGCTTTGATGGAAAGACCTGAATTCTAATGAGCTACTGATAGATGTGAATTCAACTTTCTCAAATATCCACTTTCCGTTGTTTGTGAAAAGAGTGTGTGTGGGGGAGAGTCTGTCTCCTGGAGCTCAGTATGCACTGCATATCGGGATTGCAAGAATGGAACAAAATTCTAATTGCAGCCAGTTAAGGTTGGGGCAGATGATCAGGGCCGGCCCTAACATTAGGCAGGGGCCATAGCTCAGTAGCAGAGCATGTGATTTCCATGCAGAAAGTCCCAGGTTCAATCCCCAGCATCTTCAGGTAGGGCAGGTAGGTCCACAACCCTGGAGAGATGCTGCCAGTCAGTGTAGGCAACACTTAGCTAGATGGACCAAGGGTCTGACTCAGTACAAGGTAGCTTGCTATGTTCCTAGTGTGAGGCAGCCAGCTTAAGTGGTAGAGGCTGGTGAAGAGGTGGAGAGATGTTGAAGGACAGAACAGTGTGTGCCCCTTAGTCTGTTCTCTGCCTAGCCTGCTGCCATCTGAGGCAGTGCACTGCAGTGCTGATGGCTGGTCAACTTCCATATATGTGCTAGAAAGGGGCACTATCTCGTCCTTCAGCTCAGGTGTCCAAATGCCTTGTGCCAGCCGTGCAGAAGACAATGACTATGGGGAAAGGCGATACCACCGTCAGGTTTTGAGGAGCCCCTATCAAGATAGATCCTCCTCCTTGCTGCTGTCTCTGACTATTGGCTTGCCCTTTCCATCTGGGCCCACTTTGCACCCTCACTCAGAGGGAGATGGCAAGGCAAGAAGAGGCTGCTGTTGAGGCTTGCTCTTCGCACAACTTGCATGCCCACAGACAGCAAGTGAACAGCAGAGCTTGGAAGATTGCTTGTAAAATGGAATAAATTACAATTACTGCTACATGGCCCCCAAAAGGAATAAACTACCATTACAATTACAATTGTTCTGAAAGGAATTGATTACTGTTTCTCAAAAGTAATAGCTACAATTACAGTTAAGTTACTTAAAAAAAACCCTAGAGTGCTGCACACCTAAGTCGCCTAAAACAACATTAAAAATAAACACACACACACACAGAAGTAGTAGAACAATGCTTTTTATCCATAAGATAGCAGTGGTGGTCTCTCCACTGGTAAGGGAGGGAGGCAGAGGCCACTACTTAGATCTTTGCATGTCAAACCAAGTGCAACCCCCCACATACACACTCTTCAACCAGCAAGCATCATCTCTCTCACTCAACCACCTCCAGGACCTGGCCCTGCCACCAGCTAAGGGACACCCACCCAAGCAAACATTTTCGCCTGAGATGCAAAAAAGTTAAAACACTGCAAATGCAGCAAAGTAGCCCGGGAGGGCAGTAGAGGCTGCTTTGTGTGCCAAGTGCAAACACAGTATTTGCACACACATGTTGTCATCTTTCACCTCTACAGTACTTTATCTCCATTCTGCAGCTTCCTCCTTCTCCTCCTTCATCCACGTTCTTGACCTCCGGCTCCTTTCTCTCTCCACTCCATTCTTCTCCACCACTGTCCACTTTTTTTAAAAAAAAAATTTCTCCGCTCCACCCTGTCTCGCTCTTCACCTCCTTCCTCATCGCCTCCTATCCACCCACAGAGCATGAGGGAAGAGCAATGCTGCATAGAAGCCCAGTTTGAGGCACATGATTTTCATCCACAAATCAAAGGAGCAGAAGACTTCCCCTGCTGCCCTCTCCAAGTATTGCCCAAAAGTGATGCTGGAAACATTACAATTACTCCTCAAAAGTAATACAATTACTCCTCATCCTGTTAACAATCAAAATGTAAAGGAATTACCCACTTGTTCCTCAAAAAACTAATAAATTACAAGTAATTCATTTTCGTAACTAATTACTTCCAAGCTCTGGTGAACAGGCAGACAGCACGGAGGAAAAGAGGCAGGGGTCTTTGGGGAGGGGGGTTAGCAATGGTCCCTCTGTTGGATTGTGGGCTTCAGCAGGTGCTTGTCAATGCCAAACCCTGACACAGACCCTGGAGAAGGGAGGATCTGATAAGGTACAGTTACCTTTGGCCCTATTTAAAATTTCTTAAATGCTATCAACATATCCAACATTACTACTGGGGAGGGAGTGGCTAAGAAGGAGAGGTTAAGGAAGTTGGGGAGGGCTGCAGTGCACTTTATGCACAGGTGCACACTATGTGCACTGTTGTCATATCCTGCAAAATCTCCAGATGTCAGTTTAGTGTGAAAGGTGATGATTCAATTTGTTATTGTCGTTGAAATGTGCATGTCAGAATTAATCCATGATGATGGAAGCATATCAGAAAGACTTGCCACTGCTAGAACCTTGATCAGAGGCTGTGTGGGTTGCATAATTAATTTTGCATTAAATGAAAGCATTTGTTAATACATGATGGCTGGGAAAGAATGTGGCATTCAAAAGGTTTTCTAATATGTTTCGGAAACATTTGTCTGAAGATTGTACAATAACTTTCCATTTAGTTCTGGACACCACACTTTAAGAAGGATGCAGACAAACTGGAAGAGTTTCAGAGGAGGGCAACAAGGATGATCAGGGAACTGGAAACCAAGCCCTATGAGGAGAGACTGAAAGAACTGAGCATGTTTAGCCCTGAGAAGAGAAGACTGAGGGGAGATATGATAGCACTCTTCAAGTAATTGAAAGGTTGTCACACAGAGGAGGGCCAGGATCTCTTTTTGATCATCCCAGAGTGCAGGACATGGAATAAAGGGCTAAAGTTACAGGAAGCCAGATTCCAGCTGAACATCAGGAAAAACTTCCTAACTGTTAGAGTGATACAACACTGGAATCAATTATCTAGGGAGGTGGTATACTCTCCAACACTAGAGGCCTTCAAGAGGCAGCTGGACAGCCATTTGTCAGGTATGCTTTAAGTTGGATTCCTGCATTTAGCAGGGGGTTGGACGTAATGGCCGTATAGGCCCCTTCCAACTTTACTATTTTATGATTCATGATTTTTTTAAAAAATTAAGAATGGTTTCAGCACAGGGAATAGTGCTTTGGGCAACAGAGAAACTGAGCCAAAAGGTCTTCTGAGCAAAGGGTTGGACTCAGTGGCCTTATAGGACCTTTCCAACTCTACAATTCTACAATTCTAATTCTCAGCCCCCTTAATAAATTACAATTCCCAGAATTCTTTGTGGGAAGCCATGGCTGTTTAAAATGGTATGATACCACTTTAAATGTGTGGTATAGATAAGGACAAAATGCCAGAGCACGTTCCTCTCCACTACATCCCTTAAGAATGTTTAACATCTTACCAAACTACAGTTTCTAGATGTTTTGGAGGAAACCATGATGATTAAAGTGGATTTAAGAAACCCTGATAACATGTTTATATTGAAGATATTAGACAAATGAAATATTTCTAAGGCTGGACTTTATTGTGTCTTGGGTCATTTGTTTGAGGTGACATCTAAATGACCAAAAGTTCACAGTTATTCTATTATTATTATTATTATTATTATTATTATTATTATTATTGCCAAAAAATCTCAAAGCAACTTACAAAATATTTTATATAATACAGAACAACTTATCAGACATTTAAAATCCATGACACAGAATAACACATTTGAGAAATGGAAGTGTTCATCCATAAACAAGAATAAAAAGGATGAATCCTAGCACACTCTACTAAAAGGTGGACAGTAAAAACAGGCCAGAATCATGCCACATGATCATTACAATGAGATCCAAAAGCCTGGATAAACAGGAACATTTTTGCCTGGTACCTAAAAGCTGACAGTATCAGTACCAGGTGAGTTTCCCTGCAGAGAGCTTTCTGCAATTGCAGGGGGCACACAAAAAAGCGCCTCTGATAATGAAATTCATATGGGAAGAGGGAGTCCATGAGTTCCATGCCAACCTTTAATTTATTTATTTATTTATTTAAGCCATTTCTATACCACTTAATATATATAAAAATCTCTAAGTGGTGTACAGAAAATAAAACAGCAAATATTATAAAAATATACAGTAAAGCCACAATACAAATGCATACATAATACATAATACAAATTAACAAATAAACATTAAGACAATTGCCTTGCACTTCTCTAATCAACATCTCTCAACCTCCTGGCTCTCACCCTGGACTCCACCCATCCACCCTGGCTTTTACCCAGGTTCCAACACACATAAATTGCTCCCAAAGTCTCACAAGCTTCCCAGGTGATCCCAAAAATGGCAAACAGAAGGATGCAGGGGCAGCTGGAGGCCCGGGCCGACTCTGTGCTGGAAGGCGCCATCAACAAGGACACCGTTCTTGCAGAGGCAGCTTAGGTAGAAGTGCTGGGCGCAAAAGGTGAGCTCCAAGTGGAGGCGTGAGATGAAGCTGGAGTGGCCCATGTTGAAGTCCACCGAGTCCTGCGAGGAGCCATGGTGCATTGTCACCACCACCTGCCGCATCACGAACTCCAGGCCGCGGCCATGAAGACCAGCCAATGCCGATGCTGGCCCCGAGGAGGAACAGGAGGAGGCCGCCGAAACTGATGTATTCTATATTTCCTAACTCTTCCATCTCCATATCCTCGGGCTCATTCAGCTACTGCTCTCTGGGCTTCTGCTGCTGCTGTTGCTGGTGGTGATTTATGATGGGTGGCTGTGGGAGCTCAGACTCCTGGGCCTGGGCCTTGACCGTGGGGAGCAGCGAGGCAGCGGCTGGAGTTGCTTAAGTGTCCCCAGCCTGGTTAACCACTGGTGGGAAGGAAATGCACTCTGCACCTGCCCAGACACCCGAGAGTCCCTTTCATCTATACTTTTTAGCAGAGCTTGGAAAAGTTACTTTTTTGAACTACAACTCCCATTAGCCCAGTCCAGTGGCCATGCTGGCTGGGGCTGATGAGAGTTGTAGTTCAAAAAAGTAACTTTTCCAAGCTCTGCTTTTTGGTTTCCAGGGAGAGCCTTGGCATTGAAAAGAGTGGCTAGGGCTGAGCACCAGCACAAAGGCAGCTTTTTAATGGCACCCTGGACTCTACTTGCCTAGTTATGATATTTCATTGACACAAACAGTGTGAACGGCCATAAATGTGTTTAGAATTTGGAGTGTAAGGCAGAAAAAAGTTTGGAGTTTGGAGTGTAAAGCAGAAAAAAATTCTAACAATGGCACGCTCAAATGAGTTGATTTTTAGCTTCTGTCTTCTCCAAATCCCCATGTTTATAATGCTACAAATATATTAATGGGCAGGTTTAATGGTTTGTATATTACTCTGGCAGTTTCCTTTAAATTACTTTTGTTCCTACAAAGCACCAAATGATGATATATTTCAGAAAGCAAAGGAAGGTGTGTTACACCTCAAGAGACCATAAATTCTTTGTTCTAAAAACATCAAGGCCATTGATACAGTACACTGCTTTCAAAGAGATGGGGTAATAAAAATTTTTTAACAAAAGGGGGGACGGGTGAGAGAAAGCTTCCTGTCAGTCTCTGTGCTATCATATTTCCTTTTTCCCAGAAAGGACACTGCCCTGCACCATTTCCTGTGCTTTAATTAAGAAATGAGTCTCCATTGCACCCACGCATAATGTCAAGAGCATCACATACATGGAGGCTATTGAAAATTGTCTATATTTCAAAGTAGAAAGGGGTGTTATTGCTCCTTTTCTGCTTACGCCTCAGTTTCCTCTTCGGATAGTTAATTTGCTGACAGAGGTTTCTCCTCTCCAGCAAAACACTGATCAATTTTAACACTGCCTTCCCATGACCATGTTTGCATGCAGAAGTTGTGTTTCCTGTTCTCGGTCATTTCACAGCAATAAACTTGGGGGAATCTTAAACCCTCCATAGCCAGCCAGCCCTAAACTCTGCTCATCATTTATTCAATGCTTTGTGGTTGAAGGAGATCCTCAGAACTCCCAGCACTTTGAAGATGTTCTGTTAAGGTTCCCACATACTCTTGATACTCATATTGGACTGTCTCCTCTCTCTCTTACCCCCCCCCCCCCCACTACCAACTTACAGCAGCTGCCCTGTAAGGAAGAAGAAGACAGTGAGCAAGACAGTCAGGGCCTCATTCAAACTGATGCTAGAATGTGCAGAACTGAGCGTAACTTTGGAAAATTTGAGAAACTGAGAGAAACTGAAACAGATAGAAGAGAGCATGAGAGGCAGGCAAAGACACAATCAAGGTCTGCTTTCTGTCCCACCCCCCGCCGTGGTTTAACTGACACCAAGTGCCTTGTGGGAAGGACGATGAGAGGGAGGGAGGAAGGCGAAGACACAATCAGGGCTTGCTCGGATTGAAGTACCAGTTGTGCAGTGGCAAATGCAGAAGAGCAAGGCCCCTTCATGATAGTCACTCCACCCCCACACAGCCACACCCCCTTTTCCACTGACCCTAGCCTGCCTTGCTCTCATGAGTCCACACTCCAGTACAACAGATGAATGAATGAATCTTTATTGCTCAGAGCCATAGGCTATCACAATTCAACACATGTAAAAGGAAAATACAAAATATATATTAAAATACAAGTCATATTTCAACAAAACACAGTTCAACAACATACAGTAAAGGAACAACAACGTTTCAAATAAAATTTCCTCTCCCGAGTGAAAGATACATGACTTAGTGTATATATACTACAGTCATAATAGTGCCGGGGCACATCCCACTCACCCTACAAGGTGTTTTTGGTACCTAACTCTTAATTTTCCTGCAAATATAGAGCACGTTTTGCCAGTTGGGTAGTTATAAATATATAAACAGATATCCCTAGGAGCCAATGAGCAACCAGCATGAAAGGTGAGGCTATGTGTTAGCTACTGAGAAGAGTCTTCTCAGCGGCTGACTCACCTCCTTTCACTCTGATTGGCTCCAATCACCCAAATGGACAAGGATCCTTCTCAGTGGCTGACATGCTAATTGGCTCATACATAGGGACCTGCTGGGACCCTGGTAGCAAAAAGTAACTGCTCTACGACCCCCACAATCCTGGATGACTACACCCCTGTGAAGTACCTTCCCCATGCACAACTGCTCAGGGCCAATGGACACCAGCTGCCCTGTGGAATGGCAGAAGAGAGTGATGGGGACTGGCAATGACATAATCAGGGCCTGCTGCAGTTGGACTGTTTCCTTCTTCTTTCTCTCTCCTGTCAGGTTAATGTTGTTGTTGTTTATTACCCACCCTTCACTCAAACATATAATTCAAAATAGTTAAAAGCAACCTAAACAACATCACAGAAAATAGGGTGGGTCCTAAAAATATACATCTCTGGTGTTGAAGAGGTGGGTCTTCAGCATTCTGCAAAAGTTGTACAGTGAAGTTGCCATATACACCTTGGTGGGGAGGAAGTTCCACAGCATAGGGGCTGCCACAGAGCATGCCCTCTCCTGGGCCCCCATCCCCCTAACATCCAGATGTGTTGGAACTACCAAAAGGGCCCCCTCTGCTGATCTCAACACCCGAGAGGGTCTGTAGGGAAGGAGGTAGTCTTTCAGATATTTGGGACCTAAGTTGTTTAGAGCTTTAAACACCAACTTGAGTTCCTTGAACTAGGCCCAGAAACAAACCGGCAACCAATGCAGCTGTTTTAAAACAGGGGATATATGAGTTCTGAAGGGAACCCCAGACAATAATCTGCATTTTGGACCAGCTGACATTTTTTGCTCGTCTTCAAGATCAACCGCATGTAGAGCACATTGCAATAATCCAATCTGGAAGTTACCAGAGCATGGAACACTGTGGCCAAGTCTTCTCTGTCCAAAAGCAGCTGAAACTGGTGAACCAACTAGAGCTGGAAAAAGGCATTCCTAGCCATTGATGCCATCTGAAGATCCAGTGACAGTGTTAGATCAAGAAGTACCTAAACTGCCTCTCCTGATTCAGATGGCATAGAGAGGTAGAGCTGGGTGTCATCTGCATATTGATGGCACCTAACTCCAAATCTCCTGATGACAGCTTCCAGTGACTTCATATAGATGTTAAATAGCATGAAGGACAAGATAGAACCCTGTGGAATACCACAGGATAATTCCTATGGTGCTGAACAATAGCCTCCCATAACGACTTTTTGGAAGTGGCTCTGGAGATATGAGCGGAACGACTGAAGCACAGTGCCCCCAAACCCCATCTCCTTGAGATGTTCCAGAAGAATACCATGGTCAATGAAATCAAAAGCCACTGAGAGATCAAGGAGAATAAGCAAGGTCACATTTCCCCTATCTCTATCCCAACAAATGTCATCAACCAGGGCGATCAGGGCAGTTCCAGTGCCATGGCCAGGCCTGAGGCCAGACTGGAACAGATCCAAGTAATCAGTTTCCTCCAAGCATGCTTGAGGCTGGACTGCACTACCTTCTCAAGCACCTTGTCTAAAAAGGGGATATTTGCCACTGGCCAATAGTTGTTTAACACTTCTGGGTCCAAGGAGGTCTTCTTAAGGAGGGGACGCACCACTGCCTCCTTCAAGGAAGATGGTATCTCCCCCTTCTCCAGCAAAGCATTGATCACTCTCTGGACCCACCAGTCAGTCCCCTATGGATAGTTCTCAGCAGCCAGGATGGGCAAGGGTCAAGGGGGCAGGTGGTGGGCCACATTTCTTCAAGCAGTTTGTCCATTTCTTCAGGCTGCAATAATTGAAACTGACCCAATACAGGTGGAACAGGCAGTGTTCTGGACGCTTCCGTTGGACTTGCTCTAACTGTGGCATCCAATTCAGTCAGAATCTGATCGATTTTGTCCCTAAAGTGCCTTGCAAAGTTGTTACAGCAGGCCTCTGAGGGTGTCAGAGCAATGCTTTCTTGGCCAGATGACAAAAGCCGATTCACCACTCAGAAAGGCTCTGCCAGCTGGCTACTTGTGGATGCAATGTTGTCATAGAAGTAGGCTTTCTTCACCGCCACCACTGCCATGTGACAAACCTGACAGAGCCAACTGATAGCAACTGCTCTGTGGGAAGGTACAGCTGATGCCAGCTCCTGCTTCAGTGGCTTTCTTGCTGGTCCACAAAAGACACATGAGAAATTCAGAATGCAATCCTGTTGTGCTTTGGAAGGAGATACAAGAGTCATTTTTTTTCTTTTCTTTTGTTTTCATGAGAAGTCTTTAGGAGCTGTATTGCATTTGGAGGTGACTGCAGCTGAACTGTCAGGCTGAAATTTATAATTGTAGTTAGCATTTTGTCAGCCACCATGTTAGCAGGGGCCACCCAGCTTATGTATGTGGCTACTTTCACACTGCACATTATTCAGACATTTTCTTACCTGGTCATTTGTGCATTATATTTGACTTTTCACAAGACGTAAAAGCTGGTTCTGGAAATCTAGTGGAAGTTTAGCACTAATTTTCATGATAAATAATACCATAAATAATCTATTTGCAAGCCTGGGAACCCAGAAGGTCATGGATACTTTGCACTAGTTGCAACCGCTCATGTGACAGGCATCCCGGCATGCAATGTGTTCCCACCCTTCAGGCATGCATTTTTTTTGTCTGATGAAAATTGTACTGGTATTGTGGTGTAGGCATGGGTAGCAGCATTCTCCTCCTCCTTCCTCCCCCCCATCCCTGTGTCCAGACACTAACTTAAGCAGTGCATAATGGGTGAGGGATGAAAACAAGGCTCTGTCTGTTGCAGCCACGTGAAAGACGATTGCACGAAATGCCGGTATATCAGCCGAAAAAGCTACTGTTCCTTAACACAACAGGTACTGCAATGTGAAAGGAATTTTTGAAATTGGGAAAGAAGTGCTACCATTTTAATCTGTTAAAGTAATGCAATAAGCCCCATGTCTGAATACAGCCTGTGAGATGGAAATATGCCTCTTTTCAGATGGTGCCTGATGCCTGCATCTTCCATAACTTTTTATGAAAAATATCTAACAGGTTGTCTAACTGATTGGGAGTGCTTTCTTCATCAATCAAAAGACTTTTAATTGATTAACAATCATTGACTAAGTGTTGCAATCCTGCTATTTAATGTTATGTGTCGTTTTCAAATATCACTGTGAGCTGCTTGTTTGTAGGAGAAGCAGGAGAGCATCACTTTTAAACTAACACATTTTAATATGAAAAATAACAGAGTGGATGGTTACACATTGATTCTTTACAAACAAGTCATACCTGATGATCGCTGTTCTAAACTCAGCCCTTCTTGGTCAGGGAGAAGTACATAAGCTTTCTCAACAGCACATTGCCTTGGTCCAGTTATTTAATGATTCATTATATTTTTGCCCTGCCCTCCTGCTGAAAAAGCTTCCCAGGATGGCTTGCAACAGCAGCAGATGGCAGGAAGGGGTGATGCTATGAGCTTGCCTCTCATGAGCCATGTCTTGGTACTTGCAGTAAGAGGGGAAATGACAAGATAGTGGGGAGGTTGGTGCAGTGGCAGGAGGACTAAATTGGCTTCACCGCTGTGCTTACACCACATAACTCGACAAACACAGCTACAAGGCCAACAAGGAGCCTAGGTGCATGGCATTGTCCCTCCTTTCCGACCACTGCTGGCTTACAATAATCAGTAACAAAATTGTCCCTGACCTCAGACGTAACAATTTAAAAGACACAGCATGAAAGGAAAGGAGATTGGGAGGGATGAGGGGGAAAGCAAACTCAGGCACTGCTTCTTAGTTACAAAGCTTGGATAAGTGTTCTTTCTAGCAGGAAAGAAGAGAGCAAGCTTCCTGATGCTTCCTCCTCTCCAGCTGATAGATAGGGTCAATTTGGTCTACTCCCCTGCCATGATGTTCTTCCTGGGTGTCAGGGGGAGCAGCCTCCCATTGCTCCCCTGGCTTATGCCAGATGCCAGAGTATTCTGATCTTCAGCTCTGCAATCCCAGAGCAACTAGCAGTAAGAGCCAAGTGTTGTTTCTGTCATCATTGGAATTACTGGAACACACCAAACATCTCTGCCCAGCATCTGGGAAAGCTCAGAAGCAGGGTAAGCTGGTGATAGGTAATTCCTGCTGTTTATTCTCAGCCTGATCAGAAGCATTCTGCATCAAAATATGAAGGTTCCTTGTCATCACAATCTATTGTGAAATTTCACACTTCTCTGTGTTCAGTGCTTTCAGTGTTCTCTTCTTGTTCCAAGTTATTAGGGATGAGTTTTCAAATGCCTGTGCAGGATCAAAGCCTCAGTAGAAACACAAGGCCCGCAAGCATACAATTCTGGAAACCAACTGGAAGAGGAGCCAGTGGGAAAAGACAAGTGTATAGTCAGTGGAAACCAGAACTGGGGAAGCTGTCCAATCAAGAACAACTCATGTCAGAAATAGTGTAAGTCTCAGCCAAGTAGAAAATCTAGGGAACCCAGGAGCCTGAAAAAACTCTAAAGCCAGGTAGAAATGGAGGCAACCACTAGAGAAGGGTCAAAGATGTGCATGTGATCTGAAAGTTTGCATCTCCAAGAAGGTCACCAGTGTTATATCAGGCAAGCCATGGACAAGTCTTTCCAGGTGGACTTCTCAGCAAAGACTTCTGGTGATAGACATTTGGATCAGTCTTGTAAACAGGTCACTTCTGGAGGCAAGGATGGCAATTCAGGACAAAAAATCTAGCTCCTCTTTCTTCACCACTCCCTTATCCCAGGACAGTGCTTCCCATTTTGACATTAAATATGTGAGGTTGTATCCAACTTAGTTCTACTCAGAGTAGACCCACTGAAATTAATGGATCTAAGTTAGTTGAGTTAGCCTACTCTGAGTACAGCTAACACTGGATACAACCTTTGGTCTATCGATGAGCAGAGCTATGGACCCTTGAGTCCTGAACATTTGGAACACAATTTTCTGCTGTATTAATCACTTCAGCATTTGTTTTGGACCAGCTTTAACAGCATGTGCAATTCTACCATAAAACAGATTGAGAAGTGCAGGGGTGATGTTCCTCAGGTCACAGTTGCATGAGATGTGATCTCCAGCAACTGGAGAGGCTGCAAGATCCTGGGACCAGGGAAGGTGATGAGGTTTACAGCCCAGACAGAAGGTCAAGCCAGTGCTACATTTGTTGGATGTTGAAGGGCATAGCAGGTCAAGGAATCAACAAGAAAGCTGGCAAGGCAACCACAGACAGGCAGGAAACTCATTGAAGCACAGTGGAGTAACCTAGTGTCATCCCTTGGCAATGAGTTTCCCCTAGACAGGATCCTTTTAAGGGGGGCACTGGTGATAATTGCCCCAGGCCTCACACATGGAGAACTTTTGGAAGTGACAGTGAGAAATGGTCACCTCCACTCACTACTGCTTTCTCATTAGCTGGGCTGGGCCCCTCCTCACACAGGCCATCAGTTCCACCTTCCTTGTGAGGAAGAGCAACAGGACCATCTTGTCTAAGGATAATGCTATCAACAGGGCCCCCATGACTCAGTGCATTTAAAGCAGAATCTATCAAAGCACTTTCCAAAACAATATGAGAAACACCACTATCTTTCACAATCCACACTTATCCAATTTTTGTAATTCAGCGTGCCAACCAAAGAATGTTTATATATATATATATATATATATATACACACACACACACACACACACACACACACACACACACACACACACACATGCACATTAGTCAAAACCAGAGCTTGGAAAAGTTACTTTTTAAAACTACAACTCCCATCAGCCCCAGCCAGCATGGCCACTGGATTGGGCTGATGGGAGTTGTAGTTCAAAAAAGTAACTTTTCCAAGCTATGGTCAAAACTGCATACAAAAATGTGTTTATTAGGAGAAATTCACACTGAAATGCTGGACTATTTTCATGAGGATAAAAAAAGAACAAATTGCTGCAGAAATGTGCAGAACCAAATTTAAGATTGGGAAAAATGAGAAACTTGAGGGAAATGAAATGGACAGATCTTTCCATCCCTAATTGTGGCTAGTGTCCTCCTTGATAGCCCTGTCCTCCTTGAAAGGTTTTTTTCCCCAGTTGAGGATGGGGGCACACATTGACTCCCTGCACAGTGAGGAGAAGGGGTGCTCAAATCGTGGTTCCCCCAAGCCCTCACAGTCATAGAAACGGCCTGCCCCAGACAAGAGGCTATTCTGTTGGGGCCTTTATTTGTTGTACACTATCCTAGGACTGTTGTGGCGAGGCATCTCCAGGTAGGGCTGGGAGACAATCCAGGTAGGGCTGGGAGAAACCCTGAAGAGCCAATGCCAGTCAGTGTAGACAATACTGAGCTAGATGGACCAATGGTCTGACTCAGTATAAGGCAGCTTCCTTACCTCTCCCCACTAGTGATCATAATGCACAGTGACCCCCATGCTGCTTGGAACCATGGAAATTGCCAACACCATTCTGCTTAGAACTATGGGAACAGTAATCTTTTCCTACTGACTACCTGATGGACAATGGAGGGAAATGTGCAAGGCTCCCTGGGGCTTGTTGCCCCCCTCCCTCAGAGAGCAGCCAAGGGCCATGGATTGCCCACATGCAAAAATGAAAGAACTGGACTCCATTTTTTTACATTTGATAAAAGGATATCAGTCTCTTCCAAAGCAAAATTTTATGAAAAGAAAACGGGGGGGGGGAGGGAGAGAGAAAATACCCTCTCCAACAGCCAGAGATATTCAAGTCTTCGTTACCGAAATCTTTGCAACGTGTGATTGAATTGAATTACCTACAAAGAGAATGTGGCATTTTAACATTATACAATCACGTTACATCTGGCAGGTGACATCTATCTCCTTGACAGAGACTGTATCTCAAAACTACATTCACTGAGCTCTCTATAAATTCAAACAAACCCTGCAATTTAATTTTCAACATATCCATATGTTTGAGAATTGAGCCTTCAGCAGTTGAGCACAGCTTGTGTTGACAGAACTGTACTCGATGCTTTTATATAAAAAAAGGCAACAGCAAGGTGGCCATGGAGTTATAACCCTGTTTGGCATTGGGCATTGGGGAAAGAGAATGACTCTGGGTCTAATTCAAACTCTTGTGAATGGAATTTCCCAGAAGTTCATCCCTTTCTTGTTTGATCAAACACACCATTTTTCATGGTTTAGAGGAACTATGCCATTACTTAGTTAGAAACACAAAAGAGCAAATGTGTCATTATGTGCCTTGGAAATGCAGCCAAGAATCCTCGTATAAATGAAATGAAATAAAAGCATTCATTCTTAATTTTTCCCCCTTTAAGGACTTGAATATGACTGCCATTTATGAATGTAGCTGGTGGACCATCTGATCTGCTATTACGTCGTGCAAAGGAGAAGAGCACCTGAGACAGCTGCTGTAACAAAAAGGAGGAAATGGATTGTTTGCTTTAAAGAACATCTCCCCAGAATAAGTCTTCTGTCTTTGTCTGTATGATTTGCATTGTTGGGAATGAAAAATGATCACATTATTCAAAATGGGTAATGAGAACTAGACGAGAAAGCTCTGAAAACTGAAGAAAGAAATCGTTATTTTTATATTAACCAAAGTTTGATCTCTCAGGGTTCCTTTTGTTTGTTTGTTAGCAAAAATAATAACTTTTTTTTAAAGAAAAAGACAAACAATACCAATTGCTGTTCAAAACGACTCACAAAAATGATTGGATTGTATCCAATGTTTGTTCTACTCTGAGTAGACCCACTGAAATTAATGGATGCGACTAACTTAGTCCACGAATACAACTTAGTTGGATATAACTCTGTGTATTAATTCTGATGGCTGTTTTTGTAATTGTTACTGCCGTCTTGATTTTCATGCTAAGGTTTTGATTCACACTCTTGTTGAATTGTGGACCATTTTATAACTGCTGTTTTTTTTATTTGCTTCCCTCTCTCCCTTCTCATGGTGCATGGTGCCCATCACATCTCATACTAAGTAAAATTATTCTGTTATTTGAAATGGTTGTCCCTCATAGTTGATCCAAGTACTTGTTATGTCATATTTGGTTTGTCACACAACACTGTTGGACATTTGTCTTTATTTTGTTAACTTTGGTATTAATATGTTTAGACACAGATATACAAACCTAATTCTGTATTGCTATTCATTCTATAGATTGGGTTTATAATTGTTCTTTCATCTCTTCGTAGGATGAGCTTTGGAGACAAGAGGTTTTATTATCATTGGTTGAGATTTTTTAATGCTCTAATGTAAATTGTATGTTTTTATGTTGTACGTCGCCCAGAGTGGCTGGATAACCAGCCAGATGGGCAACTAATAAATTTAATAAAATAAATAAATAAGTGTTACAGAAGTGCTGGTTTTTCCTTAATAGGTGGTTCCAGAAGGTGGTGCTGCAGAACTCCAGTTCAACACCTTGGCCGTTGGCCTATGGTGTCCCTCAGGGATCAATCCTGTTCCTTATGACAGTGTTGAGAAAAAGGAGATTGGGATCTACTGGTAGATCTTTGGACAATTGGCAGTAGGCCAGGAAGCACTTCTTCCTTCCCAGCTATCATATGATAAAGGTATCTCTCCCAGTGGCAGCTGGTGGCTCTGATATCAGTGGGACAGTGGAATCCACTCCAGGTTTTATTCTGAACTTTCAAGGAATTGTCCAAGGTGTTCACCTTGGACAGCTCCTTGAAAGCTTGAACTAAAACCTGGAGTGGATTCCACTGCCCCACTGACATCGAAGCCACTAGCCATCACTGATCTCTCACACCTTCAATCAGGCTGCAGAAACAAAGAATGCTGGGAGTAATCCGGAGTGGATTTTTGTGTGAAAGAATTCTGGAACTGAAAACAAATTCTGAGGCTCAGAAAGTGCTCAGGGGCACCTTGTTCTTTAGTACTAACCATTTATCGTTTGGCCCTGACTTTGAGTTCTAGTAAATAAAATAAAAAACTAGATCCAACAAGCCTGAAATCTGGTCACTATTGCCCCATGCTATTCAATATCTGTCTGTCTGTCTGTAATCCATACTTTAAAAAAAAAGTATATCAAGGTTGTATATATTTTCGATCCATTCCTGTCCCTCGAGGCTCAGGTAGCCTCGGTGGCACGGAATGCGTTCTACCATCTTCGGATGGTAGCCCAGCTACGCCCCTAACTGAACAGTGACGACCTCGCCTCAGTTGTCTGCTAACCTCTAGATTGGACTACTGCAATGCACTCTACATGGGGCTGCCTTTGAAGACAGTTCGGAAACTACAGCTAGTGCAAAACGCGGCAGCCAGACTGTTGACGAGGACGAGACGGTTCGCACACATAACACCTGTTCTGGCTCGTTTGCACTGGCTACCTGTTTGTTTCCGGGCCAGATTCAAAGTGCTAGTTTTGACTTATAAAGCCTTACATGGCACGGGACCACAGTACCTGGCAGAACGCCTCTCCCGATACGAACCTACCCGTTCACTACGTTCAACATCAAAGGCCCTCCTCTGAGTTCCGACCCATAGAGAGGCTCGGAGGGTTGTAACAAGATCTAGGGCCTTTTCAGTGGTGGCCCCCGAATTATGGAACAGTGTCCCCGATGAGGTACACTTCTATCTTTCCGGCGCCAGGTCAAAACCTTTTTATTTTCCCAGTCATTTTAATATATTTTAATATATTTTATTAGCTTTTAATATGTACCAGATTGTTTAATTGTTTAATATGTTTGCCTTTTAGTGTTTTTTATGTGATTTTATTGTATTTTACTTACTGTTGTGCACCGCCCAGAGAGCCTTCTGGCTGTGGGCGGTATAAAAATTGAATAAAATAAAATAAAAAAAAATAACATGGCAACATAAGAAAAGCCTGCTGGATCAGGCCAATGGTCCATCTAGTCCAGGATCCTGTTCTCACAGCTGCCAACCAGATGCCTACGGGAAATCCAAAAGCAAGATATGAGCACAACAGAATTCTCCCCTCTTATGCTTTCCAGCAACTGATATTCAGAGGTATACTGCCTCTGACCATGGAGGAAGAACATAGCCATCAGGGCTATTAGCCATTGAAAGCCTTACAAAATCAGTAAAAGCATCCATAGAAACATAAATAAAAACATCAATAAAACATCAGTAAATACTGGTTGGTTAAAAAAAGAAAATCATATTATGAAGGCCTGTCTAAACAATGTAGTTTTCAGAAGACGTATAGAAGTTGGCAGAGATTGTTCCTTCCAACTTCTACTGGCAGGGAGTTCCACAAGGCAGGGACTGTCACACTAAATGCTCACTCACTAGTGAAGGCCCACCAAACCTCAGGGGTGTGGGAAACCAGCAGAAGTGCCCTATCAGAGTATCTCAGTGATAAAGGTTGAGCATAAGGGAGCAGACAGTCCTTAAAGTACTTTGGGCTCAAGTTGTTTAGGGCTATGTGAATAAACACAAAAACCTGAAAACTGGTCCAGTAGCAAATCAGCAGCCAGTGTAGCTCTCTCAACAGTGTCATAACATGTTGTCAGCAATTGCTCCTTTGAGCAGTCTGGCCACTGTGTTCTGCACAGATATATGGGCAACCCCACATAAAGCATGTTACAGTAATAAGTCTTGAGGCTACCAATGTACAGACTACTGCAATCCAGCTGTGGCGGTCCAGTAATGGTCACAGCTGGCATACCATCCAGAGATAGTAAAAAGCACTCCTGGCCACAGAGGCCATTTGGGTCTTTAGTGACAGAGATGGATCAAGGAGTACACCAAGTCTGCATACCTGCTCCTTCAGAGGGAGTGCAGTCCCATCCAGAACAAACAACTGAAGCCACAGAGAGGTCACAGAGGGATTTGTAGTACAATGTCATGAGTCTGTAGGATGTCCAAAAGGCTGTTTTCATTCCAAAATCAGACCCATAACTGGATGTATATATTCTGTATCATACTCCCCCAAAACACCAAACAAACCTGGAGCTGAGAAGTCATAATGTACTAAAGCAGGCATGGAAAACCTTTGGCCTTCCAGATGTTGCTGAACTACAACTCCCATCAGCTTCAGCAAGCATGCCCTATAGCTAGGGACAATGGGGGTTGTAGTTCAGCAACATCTGGAGGGACAAAGGCTCCCCACACCTATACTCAAGTGCTTGGCAAATAATGGAAAATTGGAGACCAATCCAGAAATTCTCCAATAAAGCAGGAATAACAGATTTAAAAATAAAAAAAATAGAGCTCACTGTAACCTCTTTCAAATTTTCTGGGACCATACCTTCCCCTTAGGAGGTTTCCACCATTCCCATCACTCACTTGGCCAACCCCTTTCTGGCCAATATTATTAGCCAAGAAGGTCAAAGGTCAATTAGACACACGATCAGCCTTACCTTTCCAGTATTTTTGTCTACATTTTTTTGCACACAAATTCAAGCTATGCCAAAAATCCAAGCAGGATTTAGAAAGGAAGGAGGTACCAGAGATCATATCGCAAACATACGTTGGATAATGGAACAGACCAAGGAATTTCAGAAGGAAATCACCCTGTGCTTTATAGATTACAGCAAAGCCTTTGACTGTGCAGATCATGAAAAACTATGGAATGCTTTAAAAGAAATAGGGGTGCCACAGCATCTGATTGTCCTGATGCGCAACCTATGCTCTGGACAAGAGGCTACTGTTAGGACAGAATATGGAGAAACCAATTGGTTCCGAATCGGAAAGGGTGTGAGACAGAGGTGTATTTTATTACCCTGTTTATTTAATCTGTACGCAGAACATATCATACGGAAAGCAGGATTGGACCAAGATGAAGGAGGCGTGAAAACTGGAGGGAGAAATATCAATAATTTAAGATATGAAGTCGATACCATACTACTAGCAGAAACCAGTAATGATTTGAAACGAATGCTGATGAAAGTTAAAGAAGAAAGCACAAAAACAGGACTACAGCTGAACGTCAAAAAGACTAAAGTAATGACAACAGAAGATTTATGCAACTTTACAGTTGACAATGAGGACATTGAACTTGTCAAGGATTATCAATACCTTGGCACAATCATTAACCAAAATGGAGACAATAGTCAAGAAATCAGAAGAAGGCTAGGACTGGGGAGGGCAGCTGTGAGAGAACTAGAAAAGGTCCTCAAATGCAAAGATGTATCACTGAACACGGAAGTCAGGATCATTCAGACCATGATATTCATGATCTCTATGTATGGGTGTGAAAGTTGGACAGTGAAAAAGGCAGATAAGAGAAAAATCAGCTCATTTGAAATGTGGTGTTGGAGAAGAGCTTTGCGGATACCATGGACTGCAAAAAAGACAAATAATTGGGTGTTAGAACAAATTATACCAGAACTGTCACTAGAAGCTAAAATGATGAAACTGAGGTTATCATACTTTGGACACATAATGAGAAGACATGAATCACTAGAAAAGATAATAATGCTTGGAAAAACAGAAGGAAGTAGAAAAAGAGGAAGGCCAAACAAGAGATGGATTGATTCCATAAAGGAAGCCACAGACCTGAACTTACAAGATCTGAACAGGGTGGTTCATGACAGATGCTCTTGGAGGTCACTGATTCAGAGGGTCACCATAAGTCGTAGTCAACTTGGAGGCACATAACAACAACAAGAACTGTTTGTGTTCACAGGTCCTTTCCCTGTTTGTAAGAAGAATTAGCAAATTATTCCTATAAATGCCCTCGTGCAGGCCAAGAAAAGCTTTTCTCCCAGCCTGGAAATGCAGTGGTAATGATGGCATCCTGCAAATCTCCCATTTGGATTTAAAACAATTCACTGGCATTCATTACGAGTGTCATAGTATGTGTGTGTTTTATTTTCAAAAATAGCTCGCCATTGTAAATGGAAGGAGCAAATGTTAAAAATAAATATGCAATTGTGTTGGGGAAAAATGTATTGCACAGCTGGGGGCATTTAAAAGACTTAATTAACAAGCTCCAATCTTACCAAGTCCTCTATTTTTAAAAAAAATCAAATAAGGTTTGTCCAATTAAATTTTAGGAGAAAAGAAAAAGAGAGAGGGTCTGATTGTGGGCTTACAGTTTAAAAAGAGAGACTCCTGCATAATGAAATCTTCCAGGCTGATTAATTCAGTGAAAAGCTGCTCTGAGCATAGTTTCCACCAAGTCATAAGCACTTGAGCATTTTTTAAAGCCCAAATTTAATTATAGCCTTTTGATAATCAGGCTTTGCTCCAAAGAAATCCCTCAACTTCCCATAATACTTGGTGATGTCATTCTCTATTATAACTCACAACTCCCCACCCCTCCCAAAACTTCAAGCTTTCTCCATGTCAATGAGGGAAGGGGAACGAAACAAAACAAAGCAGAGCTCCTCTTTTACTTGAGTTTTATATTTCATGTTTGGGGGGAAAAAAAGACATACAGATCTTCTAAAAGTTGGTGGCTCTGAGAGTGTGGGGGGCAGGGGCCGATAGAGAGTTTGGCAACTTTATTTTTTAAAGGCACCAACTAAGAATTTACCTCATAAAAATTATTTCAAAGCCGCCTCGTT
The DNA here is from genome assembly GCF_030035675.1 of Rhineura floridana. NCBI lineage: Eukaryota > Metazoa > Chordata > Lepidosauria > Squamata > Rhineuridae > Rhineura > Rhineura floridana. The sequence continues at coordinate 30,205,221 of NC_084492.1, read as the reverse complement.
CGATACCAAAAGAGAGAGAGTTGTATTCTGACGTTTGTATAGCATGCGTTCCCTCAGAGTGACACATTTTCTGAGAAGATGTGAGAGCAAAATGGAAAAGGGGAGGTGTTAGAAAATACATAAGAGAATAAGGAGGGGGAAGAGCCAGGGAGAAAAAAAATTCATTTGTATAAGCTGGCCCCCCTACTGTGGAATTTTCAATTATATATATCTAATTATGGCTGTCAGTTGATGAATTGAGAAAAAGACATTTTTGGGTGCCCCCCTCCCTTTTTTGTCTCTTCGTCATCTCTTCTGTTGGAATGATTATAGCACACTTACACAACTAATTGCCTCGCGGCTTATTAGTGATACAATTATGCAGGCCTCGGCTCCTTGTGTGTGAACCACCATCTGCAGAAGGCGAAGGGAGAATGGGGGGGGGGGAGAGAGAAGTGACACTATTCAAAACTATCCATAATTTAACCAATGTTATTCCAACGCAGTGAACTCAAACAATCATCGGCCCTTCATATTTCATACGCCTTTGGCATGAGGAGGGTTGTGGGGTTCCCCCTTCACTTTCTTTCCTCCTCCCTACCCCCCACCCCTTTTTCTTCTTCTTCCCTTCTTCTCTGTGCGTGGGTTCCCCTCTTTAGACTCACAGAGAATTTGAAAGAAATGAACCGGGAGGGTGGGGGGAGTAATTGAAATCTACACGCACACAGAAAAAAGGGAGGAAGCCAGGCATGGCTAATGCCCATTCCACTGATGGGTTAATTTTTCTTCTAAATTAAAAGTGATGGGATTTGGGGGGGGCATTCGTGCAAATAAGGCTAGCTGTTGACTGCATGTCTCCTGTCTCTGTACTTGTTTCCCTTCATAAACTTTGATAGTCTCGAATGAGGGAGGAGGAGAGACAAGTCATGAACAGAGAGTTTCATTGAATGTCAGGAGTTCTCGTCAAATTGTTACGTCAAATCCATGGGCTGATACCATAAAGAGAATGATGGGGACAGGTTCTAGCACTGATGTCCTAGGCGGAAGTTATAATCTCTGGACTGGGAGCTCCACTCCTGGGTACCCCCCCCTTCACCCTGTTTCCATATGTTTTGGGCCAGGTTAGGGTCACTCAGGGTTGTATCCAAAGCAATGCTAAGTCATGGTCTCAACAGGGAAAGGATTTTGAGGGCTTTCTTCCTCTTCTTCCCCTGTGTGCCCCCTAAACCTGTTTTCGGGATTCTCCCAACCCTACAGAGCAGATTTGGGGATGGCGCTGGGCACATGTGGGGGAGGAGAGGGAGGAAGCCCCACTGCGCAAGTAGAAATCATTAGCTGGATGCCATCCTCAGTGTAGCGCTGTGCTGAAAACTTCTCCTGCATTTTCCCCTCTGACCATACTCCATCGGTTAATAAGAAAAGGGACTTCATCCAGAAACTATCAAAGGAAAAAGAAAATCTGGGTGAAATTGTCATGCATCAGGTGCAGGGATTTAGAAGTGGCCAAGGGGATTTGCGAGTGCCCTTTCTTTCCTTTTACAGATCATCTCACCAGTGGTCTGCACTGGGCAGCCTTCCCAGGTGTCTGCACTTCAGCTAAAGTCCAGGGAAAGACATCAACTCCCCCTATGAGGCCTTTTAAGATCAGGAAGCACCAACAACCAGGAAGACTGCAGAGGGCTGGAAAAAAGTTTATTGACAAGGAAAAACACATACACCACCCTTAGCCACCTTGCAATGCTAAGGTAAGCTGATAACTCCATACTAAACAAAATTCTAAAGAAATTCTCAAGTCCTCTGAGAATGAATTGGGGAAAAAATGGAAGCTTCTTTTGCAGAGAAATAAAACCTTCCCTAAACAGAACAGATCTCAGCACAACACTAACTCAGTGATGATCGAAAAGCATCCTTTCTTTAAGATCTTCAGGAATTTAAACTCCATGTCAGAGGACCCTCTTAAGCCACTCAGTTAAGGATTGTTATTAGCAAATGGAGGTTTATGCACACTTTCTTCTAATATATGCATTTTTTGCACAAATTATTTGGCTGGAGACCTGCATCACAAAATTTGGACTAGAGAAAACTTTGAAGGACAGCTATGTTTCAGCTTGCGTATTATTTCGGGAAGTGCAAATGAGGCGAGTTTTACATTAAAATGTGAACTAAATTGAATTTCTCTTCCATCCATAAGGCTGCCTCTGCTTAGTGGATGAATGGGTGGCTCCTGGGAACCATGGAGAGTTGTATGGGTTCTATGATGGCAGAAACACAGGATATGCATTTCAGGAAAATAAAAATAAAACAAAACAAAATTTGGACGAAGGACTGATTAGGACCTCTTTTTCAAAATTCTCCAAGGCTTTCAGTGGGTGCGTGGTAGTTGCTGTTTTTAACTAGGCTGCTCTGATTTTGGAGTGCTGGAATGGTTTAAATTCTCTTAGGAACATAGGCAGCTGCCTTATACTGAGTCACACTACTGGCCCATCTAGCTCAGTATTGACTACACTAACTGGCAGCAGCTCTCCAGAGTTTCAGGCAGGGAATCTTTCCCAGCCCTACCTGGAGATGCTGGGGATTGAACCGGGGACCTTCTGCATGCCAATCAGATGCTCTACCACTCAGCTACGGCCCTTCCCCGTTATTCTTACCGTATCTTTTTATGGCAAGGTTTCTTTTTCAGTTTGGGGACAAATATTTTGTAAACCACCTGGGATATTTCCACAGAAAAGTGACACAGGTATTTTTCAAATAATTAGATTAATCTCCACACTGGGGGCTTTGTCAAGAGTGGGTGGGAGCAGTTTCGGATCACATATGCAAGCGTGTGATTGTTTTCATGTATATAAAAAAATAACCAGCTGCTCTTGAAATGCTCACAAGATGCACTTCCCTCCCTTTTCCCCCAGTTTAATCTTAGCCAGTGGTACCCAGTTTTTTCCCCCTATGGACCACTTGAAAATTGCTAAGGCTGTTGGTGGCCTGCTTTTTCCCCTGCCTGTTGTGGCAACTGTAATGGTATCTGCTAGATGCTGTATGATTTTTTCATTGCATTATTATTTCTTTTATTGCATTTTATTGCATTACAATTTTAACTCCATAGAATTCATATTGTAAGTGTTCATCACAGTCATGCCACGGGCCACCTGAATGAACTTTGTGGCCCACTGGTACTCCACGGACCACAGTTTGAGAACCCCTGATCTTGACTATACTGAACTGTTACTGTGGATTGCAATTTATTTACCAACAGGGGTGAAGTAGGTAATGTAGACTCTTGACTTCATGGTCTTATGACCCCCTCTTTAGATAATGCTGAGTGTTACTTACTTCATTTAATTCAGTGTGGTAAGTCCTACCTGCTGCATTTGGGAGCCCTGATGCTCATTCTGTTGGGTGGGGCCCTGGATCCCTTAAGCCAGTGGAGGCTGGTGGCCCCATGCCAGTGGGGCAGTGGAATCCACTCCAGGTTTTAGTTCACACTTTCAAGGAGCTGCCCAAGGTGCTTCAGCCCTATGTGTTGGTCCATGAGGGCTATAGGTCAGTTAGTTCCTTGAAAAATCAAGAATTCCCAGGCTCCAGAGTGATTCCATTTATCCAAGTTGCCCATTGGTTTCTCTTGAAGGACTATAGAAGCTTTCAGGTTTTTCTGGAACTCTGTCTGGGCCAATATACATACATATATATATACTCCACTGTGTCTTTTTAGATCCCTGGCTTGTGTTGGATTCTTAACTCTGTGCCCTCACTTGATAGTTTTCAACAGTCCAACACTGACCTCAATTTGGTGGATAGAGGATGGAACCTGGACCTGGACCAAGACCCCAGCCAGGGACACACACATTCTAGTCTTAGCTCACTGGAAGGTCTTGGGTAAGCTACTATCTCCCAGCCTAACCTACATTACAATATTGTTTTGCAGATAACATTAGAAAGCCTTGTGGATTCTGCCCTAAGGAAGGGTGCTCTGAAAGGTATGCTTTTTAAAAAAAAATGCAAGATTTACTGAAAATAATTGATGATTTACTGGAGGGAGGGGGAAGTAGACTTTGTTTCAAATCAGCCTAAAAGAAATAAATTCTCAAACACAGTTTCTCTATATATATTTCTTTCACTACTCTGGCCACCAGGAATCCCCCCCATCTTCTTCAAATATGCTTCCCCTGCCCACACAACATTTCAATTTCCTCTGCAGTCATCAAACTTAATTCGCTCAAAGTCAAGTTACAAGTGTAATGTCATTGTCTGTTACATTTCTGATACCAAAAATCAAACTTCCTATTGTTTGCCTGTTACAACAAGAGCAGCTGATATAAAAGAGCGACTTGGCTTGTCTTAAAATAGGTTTTCTGCAGCTTTTCTATAGATGGAGAGATTTTGAGATGGCAAGATGATGCACAGCAATTGCTCAACAAGCTTTGAACATTGTAGCCCCTCTTTATGCTATGCAGGAAGTTGACTGGTAAGACAGGCTCAGTTCCCTGCAGCCAGGTCAGGAGGCTTTGGAGGTCCAAATGGAACAGTTCCAAGAAATCTCCAATGAGGTAGACTAGGTGGCATCTGGGAAACCTGGGGCCAGTTTCTCATGTCTCTGACATCAAAAGAAGACAATATTAACCCATATCATGCAAAGCAATTAGGAGATCCTTCATCCCACAAGCCATGGCCAACATATCACCCAAAAGGAAAGGGGTGGGGGGTCACAGAGAATCTGAGGATACAGATTTATCCCCTCACATTTGAAAGAGAGGGAATTGGACCTGAAAGAGAGAGAATTTTTTTGAGATTACCCCTCCCCAACCTACCAAGAAAAAGAAGGCTACTTTACAGAATTTTCTCTGAATATTCACCACTATATTTTGTGGAGGACGACATTAGGTCTGGGGCACTGTGGAGGATGGAAAATGTTGGCCAGGCTGCCAACTAGGGATGGGTGAGAATTTTGATTCAGTTCACAACTGAAGCTAAATCTAGCAAATTTGCATTTTCTGAATCATAATGAGAACCAAAACACAGCCATCCTTAGAAATGTGCACTTATTTGAATTTTGCGATGCAGTTCAATAGCCAAGCAATGTTTACAAAAATGCGTATTTTATGGGAAAGGGTGCATAAAAATGAATATATGGGCAAATATAACATGCAGAAATGCATTATATGACAAGAAATGGCTTGCTAAAATATGTATATTAGTCAAAACTGCCTACAAAAATGGGTTTAATAGGAGAAATTTGCACTAAATGCTGGATAATTTTCATGAGGATTGTTTTAAAAACTTGCTGCAGAAATGTGGAGAGCTGAAATTAAGATTGGAAAAATGAGAAACTGAGGGAACCAAAATTGACAGATCTTCCCATCCCTACTGCGAACACAGTTGCTGCCACTTGCAGCAATAGCAGCAGCTACAAAAACAACTCCTGCTGGGAGGAAGGGGAGGAAGGGCGGGATATATAAAGAAATAAAGAAATAAACAACAAACACTCAGGTCATCATTATTCATTCTCTGTCTAATTGCCCGGGAAAGGCTGCAGCTCAGTGCTAGAGCACATGTGTTGCATGCAAAAGGTTCCCGGTTCAGTCTCTGGCATCTCCAGATAGGGCTGGGGGAAGACTCCTGCATGAAACACCGGAGGGAAGCCACTAGTCAGTGTAGATGGACCAGTGGTCTGACTCAGTATGAGGTAGATTTCTATGTTTTGTGTTCCTCCTGTGGATGCTAATGGTAAGCCCCATTCCCAAGAAATGGTTGGAGAATTTCTCCTCTACCGGGAGAAAGTTGTGAGTCCCCCCTCCACCCCAGAGATATTTTGAAAGGCCATGTGAGAGCATACTGGGGCTTGTCTTGTGCTCTGACTGTCTGAACTGAACTCGTATAGATGCACACGTATAGATATTAAATTCAATGGCTACTAGCCACCATGGCTATATTCTGCTTCCACTCTCAGAGGCACTATGCCTCTGAGTACCAGTTGCTAGGAACTGCGGGTGGGGAGAATGCTGTTGTACTCAATCCTGCTTGTGGGCTTCCCAGAGGCCGTCTGGTTGGTCCCTGTGAGAACAGGTGGATGGACTAGATGGGCCACTGGCCTGAGCCAGCAGGATCTTTGTAAGTTCTGCAATGTGGTCTCCACATCTAAGAATGACTATTCTTCATAACAGCTAAATAGAAACTCCATCTTCAGAGGCAGTATATCATTGTATGCCTGTTGCCTTGGGTGAGGGAGTGACAAAAGAGGGCTATTTCCTTCTGTCCCTGTTTGTAACATACTCAGTTGTATCTGGATGGTTGCTGTGTAAAAACCAGGTGTTGGACTATATGGCCTGAATGAACAAGGCTCTTTTTATCATATATAGTGGTGCCATTGAGACTGGTAGAGCAGAAAGCAGACAGGCCAAGAGTATGCAGAGCCAGAGCACATGATAGCCAGAGTCAGAGAGCCAATGACAGGCAGAGCCACCTAATTCTAATCTTGTCCCCGTCTTCCTCCCTACTGAGTTCTATAAGGGCAAGTTCTATAAGGAAAAGGAGGAGAAGGAAGCTGACAGCAAGGGCCACCCACCCATAGAAGTAAGAAGGCAGATCAAGGTTGGTGGTCAGGGCCCCACCTGCCTAATGGATCAGCCTCCACCAATGGACAAAACAATTTTATCCAGTTCATAAGAACATAAGATGATCATGTACCTTGTTGGATCAGTTGAAAGGTCTATCAAGTCCAGAATCCAGTTTCCCACAGTGGCAAGCCAGATGAATCTGTACCTTAGTCTGTTCACTTCTGATCCCACTTTAATTTGCATTTTTTTTTTAAAAAAAGCATATAAATGAGCACTTTCAAATTTGCCTACGGTAATATAGGGTGCCAAAGGATGCCCTTTCAAATGTTCCCCATTTCTGGAGGCATTGGGTAGGTAAAAGTCCTTCCAAATGGCTAGACAGCCTGGCTACTGTTATTACTACCTTGCATGATTTAAATTGGGACTTCAAATGCCTTTGGGAGGGATGATGATGCCCCCATGAACCCAAAGTCAAGTTCTCTTGCAAGTTCACAGTAAATATAAAAAATGGGTGCTATCCTGCTGAAACATCTTTTAATGAGCACTAGCTTGCTGAAACATATTTCAACTTCTGCCACAGGCACTGACACTGTGCAAAACACAACATACACTCCAAAAAAAGCCATGGATTTTGCACATTTCACTGAAAATGTGTTGCAAAGATGTGTTTTGTTTTGTTTTTGTAAATCACATTTAATATGATAAGTGGGGAGGAGTGGCTCATACACTTTTCCCAAAATAGATTTGAACATTACTTTTCAGATGCAATGCTTCACAAGAAATATTCTCAGAAGGAATTGTGGGATACGCATGCAGAACACAAAAAAGCTACTATAATTCCTATTTCTAGCTAGATATGACAAGTATAGTGTATGTACATTTGTATAACTAGATATTTATGCACATACATAAAATAGCACTGGCTCCCAATATCCCTGAGATCAATGTCCCTGATTCTGGTGGTGCTTTGTCCCTCTCACCAGCTTATCCCTCCCTTGTGTCTATGCAAAAGGAACTCTGGGACTGGGAGTTCTTGAGACAGAGAGCATGTCAGATACACATATGCAGACCAAGCTTCACTGCACAAGCACACTCTCTCTGCTCTAGAGTAGGGTCTGGGCCAGCAACTCTCTATTCAGAATGTTGATTGTTCTCCTCTAATAAGGCTTCTGATTGGTTCCTGAAAATTTCATAGGATCTGCACAACAGGCACAGAGATGTCAGAAAATAGATCTCCATAAATATCCTCGAACATGATTTTGCCTCAGTTTCCTTGTGACAAAGGGGTTGTACCTGGGGCCACCACCCCCTGGATCTCTACCGCCCAGTAAAGTATATCCTTCCCCCCATGCTTGGGCCCTGCATTTTGATATCAAATGTTTTATCAATGAAGTGGTGAAGATTCTTGCATGGCATGATTTTGAAAAGAATGGCTTAAAAATGTTTCTTGCAGAAGCATATCGGCCGAGGATATGGAAACATCAGATTTTGGGACTGTTTGTGATGTTTTCCCCACAGCTGCAAAAATAAATTGGGAAAACACAGAGAGCATCTGAAAGGTGAGACCTTACAAATGAGACCATCATTAAGAGTCTTGTAAGTCCCATAACTAGCAATCTGTGAAACAATTGTGAGGAAAACCTAGCAGCTTCTTACTTTAGAACAGGATCCCATTTCTCAAACCAAGCTATCCCTTCTTAACAACAACAACAATATAGGGAAGCCATTTCTGACATATGCTTGCATATACGACACGTTGATTTCCCACACATCAAAGTAATACACCTCAAAATGGATGTTCTGAAGGTCTCCAGAATCACCCTTTGCATGCTCAAATGCTGCTGTAAATGTGCATCTTTCCACCTAACAGATCAGGTGACTTAGGTGATCATCACTGAAGAGATAGGGGCAAATGTTTGGATTTGGAATTTTGCTACCTTTCAAATAGATAATCAACATAGTCGGGAGTGTAAATCAGAAGTGTGAGGACTCCTGGAAAATGGACGTGAAAGGTGGAGCTGGGAATTTTTCTCCAACACAGATTTCAATCTAAGCCAGAGAAGAAGAATTCAGGGGCTTTGAAAGCTTGCATCTCATTTTCCTTAAAATAATGAATTTTTGTATGTTATTTTCACTTACGTGCATTGTTATGCACATTTCCCCCTAATATACCTATTTTGAATACATTTTTTCCCCTGGAGAAGTGCATCACAAAATTTGCAGAATTGCAAATTTAAAGGATAGGGTTTTGGTTCACATACCATTTCGGGAAATGCGAATTAGATATGTCTGCATCAAATGTGAAGAACTGAACCAAATTCCTCGCCCCATTCTACTTGAAGCAGGCTTTTACTGAGCCTATCTTAGGAGAATTTCACTCGAGTATAAACTGTGTCCATGTAACATGTGAAATGACCCTTAGAAGCATCCCTTTCTAGAAGCCTACACTATCAAGAAAAAGAAAGAAAAAGTTTGAGGCTTTCCTTACCCTGACCATTATTTTACACAAGCAAAATACAGTTCCAGCATAATCTGCCGTTTTTCAAGAAGGGATAAAATCCATTAATTATGCAGCAAATGTTTTCTTTTTTTAACAAAAAAAAGTAACAAAGAAAGGGAATAAAAATGCCTTACAACAGTTTTATTAAAAACAAATTCCCACAGTAAATACATATACACTCTGATACCATGGTGAAGCGTCCCAAAGACATCACTGTTAAGTGCTATGGGAAGTACTTATAAATTACTTGAAATAAAAAACATTGTTGCCTGGACATCAGGGTTGAAATGCTGCAGTTTGTAATAAATTAACACAGAACTTCACTTCCCCTCGCTGAACAAAGCAGCCATTTGTCTGAATAACCCACATTCAGCTGTGAGTTATATTTTCACAACTGCAACAGCATTCATTTGCAAATCATTCCACAGTTTTAATGCTAGCATTTTAAATACCTTAAGAACTAATAAATAAAGCAAAGTAGAGCAAACAGTGGGCTTCTTGCCTAAAACCCTGCCTAATTTGTGTGGATTGCCCCCTCCCATTCTCCTTTCTCTCCTCTTTCCCTTCCAAAGTAATTTTATACACGTCTAAAAGTTTCTTCAAAGTATGTTTTGTGCTTCTCAATGAAATGCTCCTTTGCAGTCTCTTAGTCCAGCCAAGACATTTCATATCTTCCTGTAAAGGGTTTGGGAAGTTTATATTTTGCTGTAAGCATTTCTTCTCGTAATGCTAGGAGGTCAAATTTGTTACTGTTTCTGGGGGATTCCACAGCCCACCACCCGCTGTTGTTCTAGCTAACAGTTTGTTAGTGTTTATAAAGAACTTAGTTTTTCTAAAAAAAAAGTTTCTTAAATGTTGTCTGAACAAATATTTAATCCCCCCCCAACTTTCCTTCAACTATTTGGTGTGTATGATGAGAGAAGGTAGATAGAATCATAAAATCATAGAGCTAGAAGGGGCCTATAAGGCCATCAAGTCCAAACCTCTGCTCAATGCAGGAATCCAACTTTGCTGGCTGGGGCTGATGGGAGTTGTAGTTCAAAAAAGTAACTTTTCCAAGTTCTGAGCATAGGTGGGCATCCAACTGCCTCTTGAATGCCTCCAGTGCTGGAGAGCCCACCACCTCCCTAGATAATTGGTCCCATTGTCATGCCGCTCTAATAGTTAGGAAGTTTTTCCTGATGTTCAATCAGAATCTGGTTTCCTATAACTTGAGCTATTATTCCAATAGTAACTGATATCTTGGCCACCTTGATTATGAGAAGTGGAGGAAAAACTTCTCCTTATCCACTTTCTCCATGTGATGCATAATCTTATACGCCTCCAACATGCCCCCTTACTCACCTTTTCTCTAAGCTAACCCCCACACACACATTTTGTAACCTTTCCTCATAGTAGAGTTGCTCCACCCCCTTCATCATGTTGGTTGCCCTTTTCCAGCACTACAATATATTTTTTGAGGTGAGGCAACCAGAACTGTATACAGTATTCCAAATGCAGCCACACCATAGATTTATATAACGACATTATGATATTGGTGGTTTTATTTTCAGTCCCTTCCCTTACGATCCCTAACATGGAATTCACCCTTTTCACAGCTGCTGCACACTGGCTCAGCATCTTCTTTGAGTTATCCACTATTACCCCAAGGTCTTGTTCCTGGTCAATTCACCACCAGTTCAGAGACCCTATCAGCACATATGTGAAATGAGGTCTCTTGCCCCAATGTGCACCACTTTACACTAGCTTACATTGAATTAGATTTGCCATTTTACTTCCCATTCACCCAGTTTAGAGATATTTTTTTAGAGCTACTCACAATCCCTTTGTGTTTTATTTATTTATTAAACTCCTGCCCTTCTTTCCAGAAGGAGCCCAGAATGTCAAACAAAGGACAAAACACTAAAAAAGAGAGTGTTATTAGGAGAAATTTGCACTAAAATGCTGGAGAATGCTCATGAGGTTTTTCTTTAAAAAAAGTGCAATGTGGGGAACTGAATTTAAGAATGGAAAAATGAGAAACTGTGAGAACAGAAATTGACAGATCTTTCCATCCCTTGTATCAGGTGATTTCTCAGCAGAATTTACAGAAATCAGTTTCTGCTGTCTGTCCCTGCTGAAGCAGAATCCCTATTTTGACCTTATTTTAAAAATTTATTCCTGCATTTATATCCCACCTTTCCTCCAAGGAGTCCAAGGTGGCATGCATGGATCTCCTCCACATTTTATCCTCACAACAACCCTATGAGGTAGGTTAGCTAAGAGAGAGTGAAAGAGAAAGAGAGAAAGTAACTGGCCCAAGGTCATGACTGAGCAGGGATCTGAACCCTGGTCTCCCAGGTTCTAATCCAACACCCCATTTCTTGCCTTCCATAATATCTGTACATAATGGTTTTATGGGCTGTTTAGATGATAATGTGCATAACTTCACTTGCTTGAAAATGTAGTAAGACAGCCCTGCTGCGTTTGGTGGCCCTCTTGCCCATTCTCTGCTGAGTGGGGCTCTTGATATCAGCCCTAAAGTCCAGCCCTGATAGCACCAATGGCTTTATGATTTGCTAGCACTGCTGCTCTTCCAGGATTTAACTATGTCCTCCAGTTAGGTGGTATCATCTCTCAGGTATGATTGCCAGATGCAGAACTGGAGGATTTTCATCATATCTCCCACTGCAGCAGAAGACTAGGTGATCACACTGCTTCTCTAGTCCATTCCCACACTGGCCGTGTTGTCTGTCACCTCTCATGCTTGCTGTGTAGCATACCTAGAATGTTGATCGATTGCAGCAGTTTGAATAGGGGGTAGGCTTCAGGGATGGAGAAAGAACAGGAAATGCCCCTACGGCTCTGCCTCCTGCAATATCAGATTTGCAGCATGTATCTATCAATTTTTACTAAAAGTAAATCACACTGAAATCAATTATGCTTACTCCCAGGTAAGTATGCATAGTATTACAGCCTTAACAAATGTAAAACCACATGAGCCCACTCATCCCACTTTCATTCATAGAACCGGCCTTACAAATGCCATGTACTATTCATTGTGCATTTGCAAAAAATTGAGCATCAGTGTAGCAACACCTAGTCTTTGGAACTTCCTGACCATTGACATTAGGCAGGAACCTTCGCTGTAGTCTTTTTGGTGCCTGCTACTTAGTTTCTTGTTTCAGCAAGCCTAGCCAGGCAGGTTTTACATTGTAATTTTACTGTGTGCAATTTGTTTAAAATTGCTGGTTTTATTTATATTTTCGTTTTTTTAAAAAAACATATATGTCAACTGCTTTGTAATGGTTGCTTTCACCAGTATTTTTTATGAATATTTTAGATTGTTCTGTGTAAACCACCTAAAGGTTTTTGTTAATTAAGCAGTATATACACTGTGTTAAATTAATTAATTAATCAAACATTGTCAAGCTCTGAGTCGTAGTCCCACGTCTAAGCCTCCAGCATACAAGCCTGTAAAAGCACATGAACACGAAACGGCCTTTTAGTGTGTTGCTGGCAATTGCATACACTGAGAACCAAAGTATCTGTGGCATTAGTGTCACATAGCTCCACTCTTAAGTACCATCCATTTTACAAATAGCCAGTGGAGCAGGTTCCCAGTGAAGGTCGTAAAGAGCACTCCTTTTTCCTTTAGCCCCCACTGCAGCTGCAATCTGCATCAGCCTGCCCCACACATACACACACATATGCAATTGCATTGCTACAGAAGGACCATCTGTTTCAATGGGACACTTTTGGCAAACGTCTACAGTGGGAGTTAAGCCTCCATGCCCCTCATGCTAGGATCCCATTCCAGATTGCCCTCCTACACACACAGACACACACAGGCTATTAGTAACATTTCAAATCTTCTGAAATATAGCAACACCACTCCGGTACAGGGGCAGGTAACGTGGCATCCACCAGATGTTGTTGTTGTTGTTATGTGCCTTCAAGTCGATTATGACTTATGGTGATCCTATGAATCAGCGACCTCCGATATAATCTGTCATGAACCATTCTGTTCAGATCTTGTAAGTTCAGGTCTGTGGTTTCCTTTATGGATTCAGTCCATCTCTTGTTTGGTCTACCTCTGTTTCTACTTCCTTCTGTTTTTCCAAGCATTACTGTCTTTCCTAATGAATCATGTCTTCTCATTATGTGTCCAAAGTATGATAACTTCAGTTTCATCATTTTAGCTTCTAGTGATAGTTCTGGTTTAATTTGTTCTAACACCCAATTATTTGTCTTTTTCACAGTCCATGGTATACACAAAGCTCTCCTCCAACACCACATTTCAGATGAGTGGATTTTTCTCTTATCTGCTTTTTTCACTGTCCAACTCTCACATCCATACATAGAGATCGGGAATACCATGGTCTGAATGATCCTGACTTTAACGTTCAGTGATACATTTTTGCATTTGAGAACCTTTTCTAGTTCTGTCATAGCTGCCCTCCCCAGTCCTGGCCTTGTTCTGATTTCTTGACTATTGTCTCCATTTTAGTTAATGGCTGTGCCAGGGTATTAATAATCCTTGACAAGTTCAGTGTCCTCATTGTCAACTGTAAAGTTACATAAACCTTCTGTTGTCATTACTTTAGTCTTCTTGACGTTCAGCTGTAGTCCTGCTTTTGTGCTTTCCTGTTTAACTTTCATCAGCTTTCATCTCAAATCATTACTGGTTTCTGCAAGTAGTATGGTATCATTTGCATTACTTGAATTATCAATATTTCTCCCTCCAATTTTCACACCTCCTTCATCTTGGTCCAATCCCACTTTCTGTATGATATGTTCTGCATATAGATTAAACAAATAGGGTGATAAAATACATCCCTGTCTCACACACTTTCTGACTGGGAACCAATCAGTTTCTCCATATTCTGTCCTTGCAGTACCCTCTTGTCCAGAGTATAGGTTGTACATCAGGACAATCAGATGCTGTGGCACCTCCATTTCTTTTAAAGCATTCCATAGTTTTTCATGATCTACACAGTCAAAGGCTTTTCTGTAGTCTATGAAGCGCAGGGTGATTTCCTTCTGAAATTCCTTGGTCTGTTCCATTATCCAACGTATGTTTGCAATATGATCTCTGGTACCTCTTCCCTTTCTAAATCCAGCTTGGACGTCTGGCATTTCTTGCTCCATATATAGTAAGAGCCTTTGCTGTAGACTCTTGAGCATTACTTCACTTGCATGGAATATTAAAGCAATAGTTCGATAATTACTGCATTCCCTGGGATCCCCTTTCTTTGGAATTGGGATATATATTCAATGCTTCCAGTCTGTGGGCCATTGTTTAGTTTTCCATATTTGTTGACAAATGTTTTGTCAACATTTGGACAGATTCAGTCTCAGTAGCTTGTAGCAACTCTATTGGTATGCCAATTGGTATGCTTACTTGAGTAGACATGTATTGGATTGCACTGTAAATGATACAAGTTTATTAGTCTCGAAAAGCACATCTAAAGTACATTTAAAAGTACATCTAAAGAGACAATCTGATCATATATTCTCCTACAGTAACACATTTATTCTCTTTCTCTAAAAAGAGATATTTTGTCCCTCTACATTTAATATTTACTCCTCATCTTTTTAGCTCCATTTAAAGAAACCTATAGGATAACACGGGCAGAATGGCTATAATATGTGATCAATGCAGTTTGTAGCAGTGTTGTACACAGGAGAATGTTACTATAACCTACGAATCAAAGTCTTTGTAGAACATTGGTGTGATATTACAGTTACCCAAGATAAAAGGTTTTAAATCTTTTACAGAAATTGTGAAAGGATTTTAGACTTGATTTTCTAGACTAGACATCCTTCATCTAACTGACTGAAACCCAAGTCAAGAGCGAAAGAACTTAGATTACTTTCATGGAACATTGCTGGAAGGAACAATAATTCCACCAATCAGGACACGATAGATTATCTATCCTCTTATGACATAATATCCTTACAACAAACCTGGTCTCTGAGTGAACTGACCCTTGATGGTTTTACACCTTATTATCTCCAAGCAACTCCGAGCGATAGAGATGGCAGACCCAAAGGAGGAGTCTGCACTTTTATCTCAACCTCTTTAACAGTCGAAACTATACTTGCTGGGACTTTCAGAGATCTAGCTATTGCTCTCATTTTAAAATTCACCAAATTCTCATTGATACTTATCAATGTATACTTACCTCGCATTCGTAGTAATAATATAATTAGCAATAGAATCATTTCACTTGAAGCTTTCATTACTAAATTGATGATCGAAAATCCGGACAAAAAATTAATTTTACATGGGGACTTTAATGCTCGAATTGGCAATTCAGATGCAGCATTATTCCAAAAGTATCACCAACTACCTCTACTCTTATTGGAGACTATTAAAATACCCCCTCGTTCTTCCAAGGATAATGCTACAAATTATGCAGGACTCCTGCTAATCAAAATGTGTACAGAAGAAAACCTAATATTGCTAAATGGTCGAACAAAGGGAGACACTCCAGGGGAATTTACTTATTATTCTTCCAATGGCTCATCTCAAATTGATTTTGTGTTTGTTTCAATAGATTTTTACTCTTTGGTAAACAAATTTCATATTGAAAATCGTCGAGAAAGTGACCATTTACCAACCATTACTGAATTTAACCCCAATGTTACTGACTTCTATTTCTCTAATAGAACATTTGCTAATAATGAAGTAGAAATACGTCCAACTAGGGTTAAATGGTTACCAAAGCTGAGCGACGAGATAACCAAGTTATTAATCTCCCCGACTATTAATAAAATTAAAGATGAATTACTAGAACCCACTTCTATGACCGACACATTCCACATCTTCCAATTACTTATGACAAATTTACAAACGATTATCATAAATACATCACGCCCCCACTCTATTAACCATCACTCAAGATCTAAGATATGGTTTGACAATGAATGTGCAATAGTCAACCGCCAAATGAGAGATACTTACCGAAAAGCAAGTTTATCAGGGACTCCTGAAGACTTGCTTGCATACTGTGAAATAAAGAAAAAATATAAATCATTAATTAAGAACAAAAAACAACAAGATAAGAAAAGTGCTTGGCAAAAATTACTAGAAGCTGCTAAACAAAATAACACTACTAGTTTTTGGCGTATAGTTACATCTCATTGGCCAAAATCTCAATACCACAACTCCATAAATATACCAGCAGCTGTCTGGGAATCATATTTTTATAATTTATACCTGGACCAAATTGACCTAAATCCATCATTTCACCCACCAAATGAGTCTTTGCAGAAGTGGTCCCCAGTCTCTAAACAGGAAATTGTCCATCTGATCTCAAAATTGAGGTGCAATAAAGCTCCTGGACCAGACAATATCCCCCCTGAGGTCTTCAAAACGAATGTAAATTGGTGGGCTCCCATTCTGGCTTCATTGTTCACATATATCGATTCTACATTAACGATACCAAAAGACTGGGGACTGGCTACAATTGTACCCATTTATAAAAAAGGCTCGGTAAATGACCCGTCCAATTATAGGCCGATTAGTTTACTTAACATAATTAGTAAACTATACGCAGCCCATCTCCATATAAAACTGAACGACTGGATTGAGCAGAACGATATTTTACTGGATGAACAAGCTGGCTTTCGACCGAAAAGATCAATTTTTGACCATATACTTGTGCTTCAACACTTAATTGATAAATACGCAGCCAGAAAAAGAGGAACCCACTATGCGGCCTTTATAGATCTGAAGGCCGCATTTGATTCAATATCTCGTCCCCGTCTTTGGTCAAAATTAAACCATCTAGGCATGGATAATCGTCTCATTACCTTAATACAGGGTCTTTATAGCAACACCTTCTTGCAAATAAGATGCAATACTAATGGACATTTAACTAACCCTGTCCCAACATTTAAAGGAGTTAAACAGGGATGTGTCTTAGCCCCAGTATTGTTTAATATATATATTAACGATATTGTACATAATCTTTCAACAACAGCTACACACCCTCCCATATTAGCCAAAAAATTGAGAAACATCCTTCTATACGCGGACGATATTGCTTTAATAGCGAGAACCCCAATCAATCTGAAGAGACTTCTTGCCAAATTAGCAACTTACTGTCACACGGAGTCACTGACGATAAATTATCAAAAGACTAAAATAATAGCTTTTACTAGGAAAAAAACCAAACATCATTGGCGAATACAAGGAAATGAAATCGAACAAGTTAATTCTTTCAAATATCTGGGTTATGTCATACAAGCGTCAGGTAATTGTCACATGCATAACAATCTTATGATTTCCAATGCTAAGAGAATGATGAAAGCACTGCTTGCTTTCTACTTCTCTACTGGCGGACAATCTTTCTTGCCAGCCATTAAAATCTTTAACGCTAAAATAATAGCACAATTAATTTACGGCTCTCAGGTAAATAAGAATCTCAGCTTTAAAGAGTTTGAAATGATCCAGACCATCTTTCTGAGATCCATAATGGCAATTCCAACATGTATTCCCAATAACATTCTGAGATTGGAAGCTGGAGTACAATCAATTGAAACCAGAATATGGCTTTCAAGAATTAATGTTTGGCTAAAACTTAAGTTTAACCCTATTGGTTTTACTCCAGATATTCTAAATGACAATTTTAAATCTCTATGGGCAGATCTTGTGGTAGATAAACTCACAAAGATAGGTTTTTCACCTCAATTTATCTTTACCATGGGATATCAAGCAGCTATAAATAATATACGCCAACGCCTGAAAGATATTGACCACCAGCAACATTTGGTATTAATCAGAAACCAAAGACATAACCCCACATTTTTCACCCCAATGCCATATTTACTAAACCTAGAAATCCCAAAATACCGCAAAGCTTTTTCCCGGATCAGATTGGATATCTTACCATCGGCTGTTATGGAGGGCAGGTTCACTAAAATACCATATAAAAATCGAGTATGTCCTTGTGGGGAAGATGTACCTGAAAATAACACACATGTACTTTTCTATTGCCCCTTTTACAATGCATTAAGACATCAATTGATTATCCCCCTTCTGTCCACTTTACAACATAAATCTGAACACTTTTGGTTGCAACATCTTCTTGAAGATACATCACCCATTATAACAATCCAGGTTGCAAAATATAGCATTGCTGTTCAAAAACTCAGATCCAATATTTTAAAAAGCTCTCCTAATTGAATATATGACCCAATAGGATGAATAATATTATGAAATATAATCTATTTTTATATTGTTTTAACTGACTTCTATTTTAAAAATTTTAGTTTATTGATTTTATTAGAATTGTCATCAATGTATAATTGTTGTGTTTAAATTTTCTAATGTATTTTACTGACCATGTGGTCGAATAAACTGTCATTCATTCATTCAAAAGACTAAACAAGAGATTAGCAGGACCTCCTCTATGACTAAAGTATGCTCTTACATTGATCCCTTTGGGTCCAACATTGCCTGGGACTCAGGAGCCGCCAGTCTTCCCCCCCTCAAAGGCCCGTGGCACGACTTGGTTCACACACAAGAAACACCATCCGCTGGACTCAACATAGCAACCTAATGAAGCAAAGGGCAGCTGCGGTAACAACAACAAAATATTCGCAGACAGCACATGTGCCCGCCAAGGCTCTAAAAGAAAAAGCAAGGAAGTGACATAGGCTTATGGGCTTTATGGATGGAGACTGGCATCGCTCTAAAGTTCTGCTTTGCATTGGAAGTCTGGGCAAAATGGGCAGAAAACTGCCTCCACGTTTTGCCTTCTATCTCTGGATTCACAAGGGCTAGAGACTAGCTTTTTTAAAAAATGAAACTTGAGTATCCGGGCCACCTAATGAACTAAGCGGCACTGAGTGGCATGGATAGAATCTGGGTAAAACCCAGCTAACCGGGCAATATGGCAACCCTAGTCTTATGTAAATTCCTTTTTTAAAAAAATAGTGTGAGTTCCTGTCATTCTTTAGTATTCAGTTCCCTTTCCAGGAAATCTAGAACCTAAATCTCCAGGGTGAATGCATCCTGTCTCAAAATGCACATGCATACACATAAAAACTAAGCCATCATGTAAATGGATGCGCATGAACACTAAGACACCATAAAGTATACAGCCTGCCATTTCCCACACTGCAGCTTCTGAAGCACGTTTTCAACTGTAGACTAGGATAATTGTATATGCTTTCTGCTGAATCTTTAACCCCAAGAATAAACACCTACCCGATTTGTAGAATCAATCGAGACCAGGCTATCACAGCGTAAATAAAATCCAGCAAACAGCTAAGAGACTTTAGCAATGTGAGAGGGAGACTTGAGCAAAGATGCCTACTATGAAAATCAGGATATTGCAAGCATATCCCTCATTCATTTATGAAATATTGGGAGGGTACAATATTCCAACCTAGGCATATCTACTTAGAAAGCAGGCCTTGGAATTAAATGAGACGTCCTTTCAGGTAAGTATGTATGGGGTTGGTCACTAACAGTGCACTCCTATACACATCTATTTCAAAGTAAGATCCATTTCGTCCCACTGAGAGATGGGGAGAAATTCAATTCAGTTCACATTTAAAGATGAATCTATCAAATTCACACTTTTTTGAACATATTGCCCCCCTACACACACACACACTCACACAGGCTATCCTTCAAAATTTGCAATGCACTTCTCCAACCAACCAATGTTTACAAAAATGCATTTTTTATTTTTTATTGAAAAATTATCCAAAAGTAGAGAAAGTACATAAAAATGAATATAGTGAAAACAACATATAAAAATATATTAGGAGAAAATGCTTGCAAAAATGTGTACATTAGTCAAACCTGCATACGAAAGTGTGTTTCTTAGGAGAAATTCACACTAAAATGCCGAAGAATTTTCATGAGGATTTTTTTAAAAAAAATCACAAATTGCTGCATAAATGTGTGGGGAAATGACAAACAAAAAGCCAAATTTGACACATCCTTCCATTCCTATGTCCCAGAAAACTGGTTATAAGAATGTACCTAAGTTTCTCAAAACTCTAGAAAGATTTGTGGCGGGGAAGTCAGGATCAAACTGAAGTTGAGATTATGAAGTAGTGGTGAGTTTTAGTTACATCTCCAGTTAGCAGAGTAAAATTAGCAGTATATCTTCTGTATTTTTTTTAAATTGCTTAGCAATTACATTGTGTGCTGCTATATGATTCATTGTCCAGCCATGCCTAATTAGGATTCTTTGCTTAGGCTATTACTACTTTACAGCCAGTTACCCATATGGTGTTAGTGTTGAGCCTTTGCAAATCCTTCCAGTTTAGCATTGCATATTCTGCTAAAGAAGACTATGGGAGAGGGCTGGGATTAACATATGTTCACCTTGGTGTTCCATTGACCTTTATCTACAGCTTTATACTAACACTGGATCTTTGGAGCTGACCCAGTAGGAAATTGGATTGGAATTGTAAAATTAGCCATGTGGCTATTAAATTCATTACCATTTAGGATCACATGGTGAGCAGAGCAGGCACAGAGCTTCAGCATTCTAGTAATCAACATTGAGGGTTGTATTCCTACTCAGAGTAGATCCACTGAAACCAGTAGTATAGTGGCAAATTCAGAAGTTCAGGGTCCCCTTTTGCTGTGGGGTTGAGAATGAGATCCTTGTTAATGCCTTCTCCCAATATAGAAATCTCTAGGAGCCAATAAGCATGAAAGGGAAGAGTGTTAGCTACTGAGAAGACTCTTCTAAGTGGCTAACTAATCTCCTTTCACTCTGATTGGCTCCAATCAGCAGGAAAGATCAAGAAAGCATGTTAGAAGTTTCATGCTGATTGGCTCACAGGATACAGGAAACACAGGGACCCAGCTGGGACCCAGCTCCCAAAAAAGTAAAGGATGTAAGACCCCCTGAGACCCTGGACAACCGCATCCCTGACTGAAACAGATAAGCCTATATTAGTTATGTTTATTAACTTCAGTGGGACTATGAATAGGACTAACATTGAATACCAGCCTGAGATTATTCTTAGTTTTTCTTTCCACAAGGATTGCCCCTCCACACATGATTTTGTTTCAGTTTCTCATTTTTCCAAATCCTTCAGAGCCTTGCAATATAGATGGAGGCCTAGACATGTTAAGTAATTAGATGTGAAGTGACACGTGTGCAAATTGCCCTCAGCTGATGTTCTGGGAGCTTGCCTGACCTCAGGATTTGGAAAATATTGTGCTTGTAAAATCATTAACAATTGTACGATGCCGCTACCATTGTTGGGATCTCTTCTCCCACCCTGCAGCTTCTGATATGCTCCTGGTATTTTTTCTCATTGTCAGAGCTAGACATACTGCAGGCAACATCTAATCATATTAAACTCTAGGGTAGTAGTGATAATTAGTCCTTCATTAGATACAAGCTCAAACATTCTGCATGCTACGACAGGGTCTCTATTTATTAAAAATAGGAACTAAAGTAGCTCAGGATATAAAGAGGCTAATGGAGCATTTAAAAAAATTCATTAACTAATTAACAAGATTGTGTTTGTTTATTTAGAGTGCATAAAATGTTTCCATCAGGAAAGCCGCTCACTAAGGCTCAGTGGCTGCACTGACAAGCAGAACATCTGCAGTTTAATTTAAAGCATTTACTAAATGAAGTGGGTACATAAAAGGGATGTTTAACCATGTCTTCCATGCTTCTGGTCTCTGCACGTCTCCAGAGGTCAGGATTCACTCCCAGCTGCAGCTGCCACCGGGTGTAGCATAGCGGTTGAGAGTGTCAGCTGTGAGCTGGATGCCCTCTGCTCAAATCTCCGCCCTGCTACAATCTCATCAGGCTGGCTTTAAAATGGGCCATATTTCTTAGCCCCAGCCAGCTGCTTCTGATACTAGAGCTATAAGGACTGACCTACTTTGCAGAGTTGTTGTAAAATGGCAAAAAAGAGCAGGGGTAGTTCTTTTTGGAGAGACTTGATGCACAGTCATGCATGCTTGAACATGATTTTGGGGGTCTCTTGATCCTGGTCAGAATTCCTGAGTTCATAGATGACAAGTGATTTAAGCACTTAGGGCAGAAGTGGAGAACCTTTTTTTGACTGAGGACATCATTCCCTTGTAGGGAACCATCTGGGGGCTGCATGCCACTGGTGGATGGTGCCAGAGGCCAAAGTGGGCAGGCCAGAGGCAAAAATGGGCAGAGCAATGGATGCAACACTGACCTTGGTACAGTGGGCTACATTCCAGCCGCACAAAAGTCAGAGGTTTGCACAGTCATACCCACAGATATCTATTCTCCATCAAGGCAAGCAAGGCATTATCCCAGTTCAAGCCAGGCAAAAGCACATAAGTAAGGTTGATTAGAGGGGGTGTGGCCTAGGTACAGTGCTATATACAAAGACATATCTGCCTATAGCTAGCGGGATAAGTTCAAGGTTCTGCTTTTGGTGTACAAAGCTCTATACAGCTTGGGAATAGGATACCTGAAAGATCATCTCACTCTTTATATACACAGGCGATCACTACGCTGTGCAGGTGAGGGCCTCCTGCAGATGCCATCATATTAGGAGGTTCATTCCACAATACATAGGAAGCAGATCTTTAGTGTTGTGGCATCTACCCTGTGGAATTCCCTCCCCTTAAATATTACACAGGCACAATCTCTGTTCTCTTTTCTGCACCTACTGAAGACCTTCCTCTTTCAACAAGCCTTTCAAGTAGAGACCTTACCCCAGTCTATGTCTGTTGTAATTGCTTTTAAGATGTTTTTAAAGCTTGTTTAAAAGATGTTTTTAAAGATGTTTTGTTTTAATGTGTTTTTAGGGATGTTTTGATGTAATATATTTAAAGTCTGATTTTATGATGTTTTAGAGTGCTTTTAGTGTTTTTGTTTGCCGCACTGGGCAGGAAGGGCAGGGATATAAATCTAATAAATAAATAATAAATATGGAGGGTCACATTTGGTTCCACATCCTGGACTTAAGGCACGGATGGGGAACCTGTGGTGCTCCTGTCATCTGCAGCCAGTATGGTTTATGGTCAGGGATGATGGAAGTTGTAGTCAATAACATCTGGAGCACCGGAGGCTCCTCTCCCCAGGGAAAGGGCTATGACAACTCAGTCCTGCCCATATAGGCTTGCCAGGTCTCAGAGTATCTGAAGATATAAGCACATGAATCTGTTTACATCAAGCCAGTCCATTGGTCCATCTTCACAGACTGGCAGCATCTCTCCAAGGTTTCAGAAAGGAGTCCTTCCCAGCCCTACCTGGAGACACAGAGGACTGAACCTGGGACCATCTTCATGCAAAGTATGTCCTCTGCCACAGCAAAATCAATGTAAATATTGTTTTGCAGAATAACATATAATATACAGGTCCCTGCCCCAGAAAGCCACCAGTCTAAATTTGGGGAGTGGTCAATAGAGGGAAGATATCAACAGCAGTGAGGGAAAGGGGACCAAGAATGATATTGAGCATAATGTGAAGTTTTATTCACTTCCTTTGGATTTTCAAATGCTAACGTGGAATGGGTTGTATTCAACTAAGTCCTACTCAGAATATACCCATTGGTGTGAGTTGGATGCTGAGGATCCCCGGCTGTGCCAGCAGGCTCCTGGCTGCACCAGGCTCCACCGGGCTTGCTGGCAGCAGCCCTCTGCTAGGGCTGAGCTGGGGTACCACCAGGCGACTGCCAGCACTGCCAGGGGTCCACCAGGGACAGCCAGTCTGGTAGATGGAGGGCAGGCAGAAGCCAGCGGAAGCCCCCAAAACATTCCAGTGACTGTGTTCAGTTGGGCTGGCAGCTCCCAAGCAGGAGGAGGATCCCATGGAGCTTTCTGCTAGCTTCTCCGCCGCCACCAGCCCCCTTTCTGTTGGCTCCCTGGCATTTGGATTGCTCTGCCCAACATGTCTATTAAGTTCAGTGGGTCTGTTCTGAAGAGAACTAGCATTGAATATCTCCCAGTACTTCTATTGCACTTTGTTCCACATACATTATCTTAAGCTTCCTTACAGCAACCTTGTAAGGTTTGATGTTTTTCTTATCCCAATAAAGCAGATGGAAGGCTGAGGTTTGTGACTGGCTAACTACTGAGTTCATGGCAGACAGCACATACAGTACATTGTGGAGATAAAGACAGCAGGGAGGGAGTTCTAGTGTTGGTGTACAACGCCCTATACAGCTTGGGAAAGGATACCTGAAAGACCATCTTACCCCTTAAATACCCAGTAGGTCACAGATCTTTCATGTAGTGGCACCTACCCTTTGGAATTCCCTCCCCTTAAGTATTAGACAAGTGCCATCTATGTTATCTTTTTAGTGCCTGCTGAAGACCTTCCTCTTTCAACAAGCCTTTCAAGTAGAGACCTTATGCCAGTCTGTGGCTGTGTCGGAATTGCTGATGTTTTTAACGTTTTTTTAAAAAATGTTTTTAAAGATGTTTTGTTTTAATATATTTTTAAGTCAGTTTTTATGATGTTTTAAAGTGTTTTAGAGCTTTTTATTGCTGTCCTGGGCTCCTACTGTAGGAAGAGTGGGATATAAATCAAAATAATAAATAAGTAAATAATACAAATGTGTGTATATTTGGGGAAATTTGCACTAAAATCTCTCTCTCTCTCTCTCTCTCTTTGTGTGTGTGTGTGTGTGTGTGTGTGTGTGTGTGAGAGAGAGAGAGAGAGAGAGAGAGAGAGAGAGAGAAACTGTTGTGGAAATGTGGAGAACTGAACTTAAGGTTGGAGAAATAAGAAAATGACAGAAACCAAAATTTGCAGATTTGCCCATCCCTAGTTGGCATCTAACACCTTCTGGAGTGCACTAGGTTGGGGAAGGCTGCCCTTCATTGACCAGAAGCCTACACTGAAAGAAATTCATATTGTGATACATTACATCAGCACCTACACTGTGCAGGGATGATGTGAAGAATCATCATGCCCTGGCTTCTACCACCTGCCAGAGTAAAGGTAGTAGTCTGTGTCTCTGTTTTGAGAACTCAACGTTGCCAGCAACTCCCTTTCATAGAGCAGGTGTTTCACTTTTGCTTGAATATGATTGCAAAGCCAAGCTGAAGGAGTCTTGTGCCACTGGCAGGGAGCATCATTGTTGAGCAAAACTTGGCAAAGCTCTCAAAAAACTCTCCCAGCAGTTCTTGTGTTCCTTGCCAAAGTGCCGGAAGATTCAGACTCCTCTCATAGCCAGGGGAGTCTTTGAATCAATACATGCATAACACACACACTGATTTTTCCCACTTTGTGTTTGCCTGGCAGTGAAACCATTAACAATAAGGGATATTTTGCAGAAGGGGGGTAACTAAATATAGGAAGGGAGAGAAACAAATTGGAAATATAGATCAGGTGGCACAAAGATGCATCCCAGGGACATAGCGGGAGAGACAAAGATGCATCAAAGATGGGGAATGGATTGTCTATGCTGCTTTTTAAAAAACTGCTGTATAGGTTTCTTCCCATTCTCAAACAACCTTAAAACTCTTCCTGTTTTCATGATTCTGCTTTGGAACAGCTTTTCTGTGTTTTAATTCACCATAGGTTAATATGAGTTTTGATATCTTGCATTAATGGGTACACATTTGTTTAATTTGGCTTAGCTTTAAACAGGTATCAGCTTTCCAATCCAGTAATGTGCCTCTTGTTTTTCAAGCAAGGCTTCCATCCCTCCTACCTACCTACCTATCTACCTACCTACCTACCTATCAACCTACCAGCCAGCCACCTGCCACTGCATCCTTTTAAGTCTAGCCAAGAAGAGGTACACCCTCAAGGTGCCAAACCAGCAAACAGCAGAGAATGGAGAACATGAGAAGTTTTTATTGCAGCTCAAGAAACATTCCTCATATTCTCTACTCTCTGCTGTTTGCTGGTTGGGCACCTTGAGGGTCTGCCTCTTCTTGGCTGGACAGCCATCCTTTTAAGGCCATAATAGAGTAATTCAAAACTTCAAGTCATGCAAAAGTTGCATTATGTTAGGTGATGTAAAAAGTGACTGATAGCAATGTGAAAAGTAAATTAAGTCATCCAGGCTCCCCTAGAACCCACAGACCCTAATCAAGCATACCCATTTCTTCTCTCCATGCCAAAGACATACCCCACAGACCCCACTGCTTCTTGCTTGGGTGAAGCTTGGGTGAAGCTTCACACTCCTCTGCCTTAGTGCTGTCAAATTCCAAGTTCTGAGGATTTTTTCTCGTTGTCTGTAGGATTCTAAATGGCATGGCATGTAACTCTAACAAAAAAAAAACAGTTGTGTTGTAGCAGTGCACACTTAGCATGCAAATAATAATCACAGCCCACTGGGCACACAGTTCTCAACTTTCCTTTTAAAAAGCCCTTGCTGTTGAGGGTGCACTTATAGGCAAAACCCAGGTTGCCATGTAATGTGTCAAAGGGCATGTTATGTTGTAGGATTTCTGGGAGATCCCTTCCCATGCTGCTGCAGTAATGCTGGGCTTATTAGATCAGAGCAACCCAGTTGATCAGAGGACACAAAGTTACTGGAAATGCTGTAAGTCCTTGGAATGAATTAGTTCAGTCTAACAAAGTTCACTGATTTAGTTCAAAAATCTCTGAACTACACCTGTAGTTCCCAGAATTGCCAGGTGAACGGAACATGAATTAAATTTGTTTGCGGGTAAGAACTTTGAACAATTTCTAGTTCATCTTCAAGTTCATTCTCTTACTTTTTTTTTTTTTACTCTTTAAACACTTTGGGCCTTTAATCCACATTTGTGGGGCAGAAACCTACTCCCAGTGCACTTTTCATTGTGCGGTTTAAACATACATATACCTAAGGAGTAATCTTTCTAGCACTTTGTCACAAATTATTTATTTATTTATTATTTCATTTATTTAAAATATTTCTATCCTGCCCTTCTACCCTACAATAGGGCACTCAGGGCGGCTACAATAAAATAGCACACATATATAATTTAAAAACCCACAATAAAAACAATTATCACAGCATCCCTAAATTTCAGCCAGTTACTGCTTACCATTTTCCTTCTGGAAACAAAGAAAAATCACTGGGTTGTATTTACTTCCCTGGCCAATGTTAGGAGATTTCTGGCTCTGGAAGTTTGGGTGTTGTCAATTACACTTCTTAAGAACATAAGAAGAGCATAGTAGAGCAGGTCAATGGCCTATCTAATCCAACATCCTATTCTCACAGTGGCCAACCAGATGCCCATGGGAAGCCCGCAAGTAGGACCTGAGTACAAGAGCACTCTTCCCTCCTGCGGTTTCCAGCAACTGGTATTCAAAAGCATACCACCTCTGACTATGGAGGCAGAGCATAGTTATCACCTTATCCTCCATAAGTCTGTCTAATCCTCTTTTAAAGCTGTCCCAGTTGGGAAACATCACTACTTCTTGTGATTGTGAATTCCATAGTTCAGCTATGCACTGTGTGAAAAAGTACTTTCTTTTGTCTGTCCTGAATCTTCCAACAGTCAGCTTCATTGAATGTCAATATGTTATGAGATGGGGGGAACCCCTCTATTTCCACTTTCTCCATGCCACACAAAATTTTATGTACCTGTATAATGTCACTAAATGTTAGCTGGGGTAAGGATACCAGCCCACCACCCACTGGAAATCTTACTGGGGTGGAAAATACACTCCAGAAACAATTAGTGTGAGGTTATTTCTCAAGTTTGGCTGAGATTGCAATTATTGGGAAGAATAAATTAAAGAATTCACATCCACTCTCTTTCTTTCTCTCTGTATGTGTATGTATTTGATGTTTTCTAAGTCTTAAGTATACTGTGTACTTCAGCACGGCAGCTTGTCACATTCTGAAAGCGAAAAAAAAATATTGTGGCGGATCATTGGGATGAACTTGAATTGAACTGTGAGCTGAATGTGAACCAAACTAGTTTGTTTTGTAAAGGGACAAGTGTGAAATGGAACTAATTCCTTTTCAGATATGTTGAACTGGAACTCGAACTAGTTCCTTTTAAGAACAATCTTTCCAAGCACTGGATGCTGTCATAGGAAGCATCCCCTAAAATGCTCTAAAATGCTTGGTTAATGCTTGGTTAAACTTTTTTTTAAAAAAATCGCTTATCTTAAAATATATCTACTTTTCTTAAATGAAGGAAAAAAGGCAGGGTTTTTTGTCAGCCATTCCCATTCTGCTGGCAAAAGTCTGCAATCCAGACTTCTTTGCTGTTGGCATCCATCAAATGTACCAGTTAGGTAGCTCACGTTATACTTAGGTTATGCATTACACATTTGCATCAATTAAGATGAATAATTTAAGTGTTTGAAGGCTAGAATATCCCCCCCTTTCTGTTTTAGACCCTTCATTTTTTAACTGTCAAGATCTACACACCAATCATTGCTGCTGCAGCTGTCAAGAGATGACATCAAAATCCAACATTGTGTTTCTCTGGTCGCTCTGCCTGTCTGAATGTTCCACGTTGGTTTTACTTCTCTTAATTTTTTCTCAGTAATGAAAGGAATGGCTCATGACAATGGTGACATATCATTGATACAACAATGGCTGCACCAATGTAGGTGGCCTGGAAATTGTTCTTACCGCTTACAAATGCTTGCCCATCATTCAGAGTCATCTGGTAGTGACTTGCACATGTTGTTATCACAGATCAAACACCACATATGCATCAGGAATAAGGCTAGGCATTTGTTCTTGAGATGCTAGCTCTCTAGAAGCAAGGCAGTTTTGCTTCATCATTCACTTAGCAGTTTTACTACTTTTGAGAAGTAATTGTAATGTTTCCAGAATTACTTTTGGGCATTACTGGCGGGAGGGAACAAAGCAAGTCTTCTGCTCCTCTGACTCATGGATGAAAATCATGTCCCTCAAACTGGATTTCTGTGCAGTGTCACTCTTCCCTCATGCTCTGTGGGTCTTTAGGAGGTGACGAGGGAGGAGGTGGAGAGCAAGACAAGGGTGGAGTGGAGAAAATGTTTAAAAAATGGACAGTGGAGGAGAAGAATGGAGTGAGGGAGAAAGGAGCTGGTGGGCAAGGACATGGATGGAGGAGAAGGAAGCAGCAGTCGAATGGAGAGAGATGACAAAGTGTGTTTGTGTGCGTGTTAATACTACGTTTTCACTTGACATGCAAAGCGGCCTCTGCCGTCCTCCCTGGCTACTTTGCTGCATTTACAGTGTTTTAACTTTTTTGCACCCCAGGAGAAAATGTTTGCTTGGGTAGGTGTGCCTTAGTTGGTGGCAGGGCAAGGTTCAGGAGGTGGTTGAGTGAGAGAGATGATGCTTGCTGGTTGAAGTGTGTGTATGTTTGAGTTGCACTTGGTTCGATGGCCAAAGATCAGAGTGGTGGTCTCTGCCTCCTCACCTCTCTTTCTAGCAGAGAAACCACCATTGCTATCTTATGGATAAAAAGCATTATTCTACTACCCTCTGTGCATGTGTGTTTATTTTTAATGTTGTTTTATGCTACTTAGGTGTGCAGCAGCCAAGGCCAGCACCTAGTAGGCATTCTAGTGTTTTTTTTAAGTAACTTAACTGTAATTGTGGTGATACTTTTGAATAACTGTAAAGTAATCAATTCCTTTCAGAACAATTATAACTGTAATGGTATTCCTTTTGTGGGCCATGTAACAGTAATTGTAATTTATTCCTTTTTAAAAGTTATCTTCCAAGCTCTGCTTTTGATGCAAACTTTCCAAAGAAGAAGGTGGAGGAGGAGGAGGAGGAAAGGAAATGAGGGGAAAGGCAGTATGTCTAGTTCTTTATCCTCTGCTCTTGCTGATGATAACCAGATATTCTCATGAAGACAATGTGTAACAAATGATTCAGTGCTGTCTTCAACACCCAGCAGGAAAGCTTTCGTGAGAAGCTCATCAGACCTGCAGCTTCAGCAGGTATTTTTAGGTCTGTCTTAGAGATATGGCAACTTTCATGCATCTCTTGCTCCACTTCTTTGTCTGGAGTCACTGTTCCAGACATGTCACTGAAATGGGGTATAATTGTGGTCTCCGCCTTCCTTTATCAACCCACCAATCTCTCGTACTTGAAAGAAAAAAAAACCCTGCTGTGCTTCATGGAGAGAGAGTGAGTGTGTGCATGTGTGTGCAGGGGGAAAATTTAAATCTTGCCTGGGAAAAGGAGAGGTTTTAAAAAATAAAAATAAAATAAACATCATAGGTTGATTAAGTAGGAAAGAGTCAAGAGCATCCTGCATTTAGAGAAGGGTTTAACTATTTCTTCAAAGAGTTGGTGTTTTTATGCAATTGGACTCAGATTGTAGCCGGATGTGATAAGACCTGGTGAACTCTCCATATCGAGAGTCTCCTTTGTCCAATATTATTATATATGGTGGTGGTGGGGAGATTCTCCTTTAAGTTGATGGCCATGCAGTATAGACCACATTGACTTTTTTAGTCTGACCTGAAATGAACCAAGGGACATCGCCACTGTTAGCAATATCTTAATAATGTGTATGGCATGCAGAAAGCCCCATGCTCCATTTATGACATCTCCAGGTAAGGTTAGAAAAGATCCCTATCTGAAGCCTTGAAGAGTCACTGACAGTCAGTGTAGACCAGCCTTCCCTAACCTGGTGTCCTTCAGATGTTTTAGATTGCAGCTCCTGACATCCCTTACCATTGGCCATGGTGGCTGGGGCTGATGGGACCTGTGGTTCGAAACAACTGGAGGGCATCCAGTTGGGGAAGGGTGGTGTAAACAATATCGTGCTAGATGGACCAATGTTCTTGGCATAAGGCAACTCAATGTACACAAATCATATAAGGCAGATCAAAGAATGACAAGCCAAAGCCCCATGCCTGGAGAGGCTGGAGCTGCTTGCCTGCAATGCAGTTTCCATATTTGAGGCCATGTCTGTTTGACATCAGAGTAGTGTTTTGCCTTGCTTTTCAGACCCCTCAAAGAGGAAGCGGAAGTGTCTTCTCTAAGACTGACC
The DNA here is from genome assembly GCF_030035675.1 of Rhineura floridana. Lineage (NCBI taxonomy): Eukaryota > Metazoa > Chordata > Lepidosauria > Squamata > Rhineuridae > Rhineura > Rhineura floridana. Next base: position 30,174,323 of record NC_084492.1, on the reverse strand, counting down.
CTCTGAGCAAAGCCTTTCTGCTTTTATACAGAGAACAATATCTACAGTCAGCTTTAAAATTCAGAATTAATAGCCTCAAAATAAGATCCTCCCCCAGCTCATGATGCTCAGATATATTACAAGGTGAGCTTCCTTGCCCCTGAAATTCTTCCACGGCTTGGAATGCAAGATGAGGTTACTACTAGATTATGGGCCTGCACAGTCTGCATTCATCAGACTAGGCTATCAAAGGCAGCTGCTTTGTTGTTACACCCTCCACAGTTGTTTATCATTGACTTCTCATTCTTCATGAAACTTTCACTGATGGCTGTGAAGCTAACTTGTGCAGCTTTAAATGGGAATGCAATTTACAAAATATCACCAAGTATTGAATTTGCAAACCTCAGCAAGCATGTAGACCTCAAGGTGAAATTGGGAACTGCTGCTCTTCGCATTTGTAGGAATTTGACTTTCTGTAGCCCTACTCAGGCAAAGTGGCCATGCATTCTGCCAATGCACAAGCAAGGAGTGGGGCCCCGCTGATTAGCCCTACCTTCCATGTCAGACCACACCCCATGTTGTCCACACCCACCCATACAAGTGGCTAGTCCGAACAGGGATTGTGTTACAAATAAATTGCACAATATAATAGCTGGAGACCTCATTTACTTTCTAGTGGAAAGAATGGGATTTCCTTTCCTGTATGCTGAGATCTATCCTATTCCTCATTATGTGAACATGATGACACTTTAGCATCAAGAATAGAGATAGCTCGATCTGTTTCTGGGTCATTTTCACATGTGTTCAATGTATTTCTACTAGGGATAGAAAGATCTGTCAATTTTGGTTCTCTCAGTTTCTCATTTTTCCCATCTTAAATTCAGTCCTCCAAATTTCTGCAGCATGTTGTGATTTAAAAAAAAAATCCCCAGGAAAATTCTCCAGTATTTTAGTGTTAATTTCTCATAATAAACACATTTTTGTAGGCAGTTTCGACTCATGTAAATTTTTCCAAGCCATTTCTTGCAGTTTCATGCATTTTCCCTCATATTTGCATGCATTTGCATGTAATGTTGGTTTCACTCATATATTCATTTTTATGCATAGTTTCCTCTAACATATGCATTTTTGTCAACATTGTTTGGCTGGCGAACTGCATCACAAAATTTGAGTAAGTGCGGATTTCGAAGGATGGCTGTGTTTCATTTCTCATATTGTTTCGGAAATTGTGAATTTGATAGATTCAGCTTGAAATGAAAACTGAATCAAATTTATCCCCATTCCTTATTTCTGCATTAATCTTCATTTTTTAAAAAAATATATATTTCCATTAAATGCATATTGAAATATTATTTTAAATATATTTTCTCTCATAATGCATATTTATAAATGTGTGTATGTGTGTTTGAAGCAAGAACTTCATCAGAGAACATTTGGGAAGTGTGAAAACTGGTTGATAACTAAGTTTGCAGTCCTAACCTTACTTACCTGATAGTAAGCCCCACTGAATTCAATAGGACTTACTTCTCTGAATAGACATGATTAGAATTGCCCTATTAGTTTGGATCCATTAGTAGAGATGGGCAAGTCCGTCAGTTTTGGTTTCTCTCAACTTCTAATTTTTGCAGCCTTAAATTTGCCACACTTCAACATCAGTTTGTGAATTAATATTTTTTAAAAAAGATCATGAAAATGTGTCAGCATTTAGGGTACATTTTTCCTCATATACTTTTTGTGTGTGCACAATTACCCCTCATATAATGTTGTATGTTAGGTTCACCAGTATATACATTTTTATGCACATGTTCCCCTAATATATATGTGAATTAAGAATGATAGCTGTGGTTCTATCTATTAGGCTGAGGGTAGAGATCAGGTCAATTCATATAGAAATTTGCAAAAATAACAATTCCTCATCCATCCATATCAAATGTCATTCACATTTGGCTACCGTAATTTTCTGACCAACATTCATAGCATACTATAGTTATGAGGTATAAAGAAACTACAAATACACCGGTGTGTGTGTGTGGTTAGGGGGCACCACTTAATTTTGTGTATGTCAGAAAAGGCAGCTTTTAAACCTTCTCAAATAATGCTTCCCATGCACGGCAATCCCCATTCCAAAATCTGAAATAAGCAAAGGGATTCATATCTTTTGGCAAGGATGCAAACCTCATTGGAAAGCCTCATTTCATCGAGGAGCAGTACACCCTTATAGCTGCATGTCCTTTCACATCCTAACTGAACACCTAGACAGCACAGCAACACAGTGTAGTATGCCCCAATCTCCAAATGGTATGAGACTTCCAGGGCTACCAGCACCGCAAGAGGAGACAAAACAACACAAGCCTCTTCTTGGCTCCAGGATGGGGTGGGGATGCTCTCTCCTGAAAGAATTCCAGCAGCAACAGGATCTTTATTGGCCACATCCCTTTGGATATGCAGATTGACCACTCATCAAACAAAGAGACAGTCCAGGCTAGAGTGATTTACTTTTGAAAGTTGACTTGATCAACCAGTAGAGCAGGTTTCTCTCTACAACTCTACTTGTACAGATTCCAAACCGGGCTGGAAAGGGAACTCATAGACATCATCCATCTTAACCCCCCCCAATCCTATAACACTGACTCCTTATACTGAGTCAGGCCATTGGTCCATCTACTGTCTACATTGACTGGTAACAACTCACCAGAGTTGCAGTCTCTCCCAGTCCTACCTGGTGATGCTGGGGCTGAACCTGGGACCTGTTGCATGCAATGTAGAAGTTCTACTATTGAGTTACACCCCTTTCCCTAAAGAAGGGCACAGCCACTGAGTGTGGTAGAGCCTGTATAGCTTTGTTACACCTCTCTCTCTCTCTCTCTCTCTCTCACTCACTCACTCACACACTCACTCACACACATTTTTCAGCACATGGTTGTCTGAATCTTCCTACACTCATTCTCATGCCCAATGGAAGTGGGGAAGACAGCTTCCTTCAGTAGCATACAGGTTGCAGTCACTTACATTGAGGCACACCTGACTGCAGGCAAGCACAGCCCAAGAGAGGGGTGAAAAGCCTCTCCACAAGAATGACAAATTCTCACCCTAGGTCATTGACACTGGTTCAATTCTGTCAGCTGGGGGGGGGACAATCTGCCATCATTCCACCCATTAAAGCAGGGCAGGGAACTGAAGAAATTATCAGTGTGAACCAACAGAACTGCAAAGCATCAGTGAACTGCAGAGTAAATACACCCAGCATCCTGTTCTCTCAAAGGCCCAACAGATGCCACTGGGAAGCCCGCAAGCAGGACCAGAGTGCGATATCATTCTCCCTCTTTGCAATTCCCACCAATTGGTGTTGAGAGGCATCCTGCCTTCAGTGGTGGAGAAAGAACATCACCATCATGGCTTATAGCCACGAGTAACCTTATCCTCCATTAGGGATGGGGAGACATCCATTTCAGTTGCATTTAAAAGCTGAATCTATCAAATCCATGCTTTCCAAAGCAAAGTGCAAAGTGAAGCACAGCTATTCTTCAAAATTCACACATCCAAATTTTGCTGTGCTGTTCTCCAACCAAACAATGTTTATAAAAGTTGTGCATAAAATTGAATATATTGGTGAGAGTGACATCAAAATGTTAGGTGAAATTGCTTGCAAAAAATGTGTGCATTAGTCAAAACTGAGTCTAAAGATGTTTTTAATTAGGAGAAATTCAAATCACAATGCTGATAAATTTAATGAGGTTTTTTTAAATACAAGAATCACCAGCTGAACTGAAATTAAGACTGGAAACATGACAACTGAGAGAACTGAAATCGACAGATCCTTCCATTCCTATCCTCCATGAATGTCTCTAATCATCTTTGGAAGCCATCCAAGTTGGTGGCCATCAGTGCTTCTTGTGGAAGTGAGTTCCATAGTTTAACCATAGGCTGTGTATGCACAACACAGGTTCTGTTCTGGATTTCTGCAATTGCTGCATCGATTCGGAGCCATTTCCATGCCTTTAGATGGCATCACTGTTGGAACTATGTACTGCTGCAAGCATTTTTTTTCTTAAAACTGTCACTGGCAAAGAAGCATCTTTGTACCAAATTAACAGACCACAATTTAGGAAGCCTAAGACTAGTGGCATTGTCAGGGGCAGCTGATATCAGCTTACCAAGGGAAAAACAACCTCAACCCTTACACTAGTAAAGCAGGCTTAATGAGGTTTGGGTTAGCCAAAAGGGCAGGTGTAGGCCACACCCATCACACTGTAATCCCCACCTACTTTTTGTTTTGGCCCCACCCACCTTTGGCATGAGGATCCCAAAAGGCTTGCATTGAGGCAGAGAAACAGTGACTCTTTTTAAAGGCCTGTACTAAGGTTGGCCTGCCTCTGAACGGGACCATCTCAGTGGGCTGGAGCACTTCTGTTATGACTTGAGCCACTGTTGCAAGCCTTCCAGTTACAGGACTGAATCATTCAGTGTGGTGATGCGTCCCCAACCATATTAAATCACAACCCTCCTTTCCTGGGACAGGGTCGTAGCTCAGTCGTGGAGCATCTGCCTTGCACACACAGAAGATCCCCAGTTCAATCCCCAGCAACTCCAGATCGGGCTGGGAAGGAGTCCCCTATCTGCAACCCTGGAGAGCTGCTGCCAGTCAGCGTAGACAATACTGAGCTAGATGGACCAATTGGTCTGGCACAGTATTAGGTAGCTTCCAATGTTCCTGCAGATGTTTCTGACCAATCATCATCATCACCATGAACAATTCCACTGGATCCATCCCAGTTCAAAGAAAAAGCAGCTTAGTGACGGATGTTAGAAACAATGGCTGAGGAATATAATTAAAAGTTGATGGTATCAAAATATCAGATTCCTCCTCTCTCTTTTTTTATTCCTCTGAACGTGTGTTTGTTTGGTATTTTAATTGGAAATAAACAAAATCAGGTGCATTATTCCTTTTATAAAGATCAAGAAAGAGATGCATGAAATGTAATGATAATGGGTAACTTCTAAACAGGCGGGGAAATTATAGTCATCGCCAGCGTGGGACAGGAACAAACACCTCTTAATTGTACTTCATTATAACATACCTTGCACGACACAGTTGTATATATTAATTATATTTTTAAAAAGTTGCAGAGAGAAGCTCTTCAATACTTGGTTTTTCTTTACTTTTCTTCCCTCTATCTCCCCCCACCCCACCCTGCTGCTGTCTCTAGCAGGATAGAAGAACAATATCGACTGTCATCTACTGAAGGAGCTTTCAAAGACAAAATCATAAAGAATGAAAGGCTATTATGAAAGAAAGGAAAAAATCGGGGAGGAGAGACTACTTTGATTTGAGCAGATTTTCTCCTATTAATGTCTGAGGTTATCTGTTCTGTCCCCCCCCTCCCTGGCTAAAGTGTTTTGTGTGGGTTCTGTGGAGATAACATTGCTTTTTGATTATTATATCGCATGGCACACAGATTAGGTAGCTAAAGATTTATGTGGGGGGAGGTTGAGGGGGTTGGTTTGAGTGTGTATGTGTGTGGCCGGAGGAGGGGGACATACATCTCAGCAGCCCTCCGGGACTTGAAGGTATGATTTGAGCAAGGTAGGGAGCAGGAAAAGGAAATGCATAAGGCCACAGCTACATACCATGCCGCATACCTGGCTACTGCAGCCCTGTACATGGGGTGGGAGAAAAATCCAATTCGCTTCCCATTTAAAGGTGAACCTCTCTAACTCTCACTTTCTGAAACAATACATCGACTGAAACACAGCCATCCTTCGGAATTTGCCCTTCTCCAAATTTTGCAATGCAGTTCTCCAACCAAGAAAGGTGTACAAAAATGCAGATATAGTAGATAAAGAGTTTATAATATGCATATACTTATCTAACTATATAATCTTTTTTGTAATGCACCATGCCGTCATGCATGGGGGTGAGGTGCAATGGCAGGGCGGCAGGCAAGAGGGGCAAGGGAGTGAGGGAAGCAAGGACGGTCGGCAGGCGAGGGAGTGAGCATGCGTCAGCAGCAAGCAGGCGAGGGGGTTAGTGGGCAAATGTCAGGGCAGGCGGGAGTGAGTCAGGGCGGGTGGGCAAGTAAACCAGTGGCAGCGACAATGTGGGAGGCAAGTAGGCAGTTGAGGCAGGGCAGCTGAGGCAGCTTGGGCAGGCGAAAAGCCAATGAGCTGCCTCAATAGGGTGGCAGCAAGTGGCTGGGAGGCCATTTTGGGAGTTGCCTTGGGTTGGGGGGTGTTTGGGGAGTTGCCTTTGTTGTGTCCATGTGTGTGTATTTGGGATTCCCTGTGTATATGTTTTGGGGTGCTGGTGTGTGTCTGTATTTGGAAGTCTCATAGGGAAAGTTGGGAGTCCATGAGTGTGTGTGTGGGGTTTGGCATGCAGGTGCACAAGGTGTCTGTGTCTGTATCATACATGTATGTAAAATAACATACAAAAAATCATTATGTATGGGGAAATGGTTTGCAAAAATGTGTATATTACGCAAACTTACATACTTTAAAATATGTATATTAGGAGGAATTTGCACTAAAATGCTATTGAATTTTCATGGATTTTCAAACTGAGGCGGAAATGTGGAGAACTGAATTTAAGACTGGAAAAATGAGAAGCCAGAATTGACAGATTTCCCCATCTCTAGCCACAGCTATACATTCTGGTGCACGTCTGGCTAATGCAGCCCTGTGCAGCCTCCTAATCTCTTCCCCGTAGCATGCTCAGAGAGAACAAAATAGGAGGGCATCTCCTTTTTCCCTCTCCTCCTACTGTCTTGTAATTAGAAGCTGCTCTTGACTCACATCAGTTTCACCAATTTGTTGCTAATTTTTCTTGAGAGCACTTGGGGGGGATTCTAGGGGTGTCTGAACCTTTACATATTGGGCAGTGCGGCAAGTGCGGCCATGCCTGCCCACTACAGCTCTCACTGTCAACAGATGTGCAAGACTCCCTTCCCCATCAGAATCTCCTTAGATGGTAGAGCTTGTCTTTATTGATTAATTGATTGTCCTTTAGATATTACTTTATATTTCATACCTCTCCAGGCTTCCCTTCGAGTTTAGATCTGGCTCGCGCTGGGGTTTGCTGTGTCTTTGCTGCTGCCTTATCCCAATGGTTCATCTAACTCAGTAGAGGCTAGACCGACTGGCAATGTCTCTCAAGGCTTTTTAGGCAAGAGATATTCCCAGCCCTACCTGGAGATGTTGGGGACTGAGCCTGGGAGCTTCTGCATGCAATGCAGGCACTCTACCACTGAGCTATGGCCCTTGTGATCTCCTTCTCTGAATGGTCACAGGAGGAATGAGTGTCACCCCCACCTTCTGAAGCACAAAAAAACCCTCCTCTCAACTTTGAGAAGGAGGTGATTGACAACAGATGCAGATTTCTAGAGACAAGAGAAGCTCTTACCAGGCCTCTCCTCGATGGGAAAATAAAGTGTTTCAAGGGATTTTTTTATTATCAGTAGTAGTAGTATTTTGCTTCTGAAGCAGGTTAAGAGACAGGGAAGGGGTGTAGCTCAGTGGTACAGCCTCTGCTTTGCATACAGAAGGTCCCAGGTTCAATCTTTGGCATCTCCAAGCAGGGCTGGGAATGTTTCCTGAGTGAATGTTTCCTGCCAGTCACTGCAGACACTACGGAGCTAGATAGACCATTGGTATAAGCTTTCCTGTGTTCCCCTGGCTGAGATGGATAGCAGCAAAGATAGAATGAACCCCAGAGTGACACACATCTAAACTTAAAGGGAAGTGGACTCAGATTGCTATAGGGTGATACTTTTCACAGTGAGTTTGTAAACTTCTATTTTTAATGAAAGAGTGTGGGGAGTGTGATGGGAAATCCCTTATTTTGTTATCAGTGACTTCACTAGATGGCCTTAATCAAGCTGTTTTTCAGGATTAGCTTTCCTGTCTGCTATGTGGGAATAACAACAGGCCTGGCTTATAATAATGTTATATGAATAACTGAACTAATGTTATGTGAAGTGCTACTGAGTACTCAGGGAACAGAACTAGAGACTGAGCAAGATATTTTTAAAGGGAAAATGTTTTCATATATTTTAACTATATTTCTAAATTAGAGAGAAATGTCAATGTAAAAAATATAGCTCAATCAAGATGATATTCTGATCCTGTTAAAAACTCCTTCTTCACTTCTATTTGTAGAAAATAATGCTGAAAACCTTTTTTTTTAAAAAAAACCCAATTCTCAGAAATCACACAGAAACATAATATAGTTAATATTAAATTTTAAAACCTTGTGCAACCGTTTAACTTTTTACATGATGTGCTGATCTGTCCACAATGCCAGGGATGTTTTGTTTATGATTAATGAATGACTCACCTTTTGAGCAATGTTTGGTTCAATTCATGCTTCACTATGAATTTGAAGAGACCATCAGCTTGGAACCTTGGGGGGGGGAATCCTCTACATGTTGCAAAAAGTTAATAAGTTGATAACACAAAGTTCATAATGATAACATAGAGTGGGTCTGGAATGTTCCAGATCTGGAACAAGAGTTAGCAAACCCTCAGACTTTGGTAAGCTTGACCCCCCCCCCCAAAAAACTTCAGATCTTATAAGGGGGGGGGGAACAAATACAGGATTTTCCAAGAACTTGTGGCAAACTTTTTCAGCCTGGGGCTGGAGAATATTCTCCTGGACTACCACTAATAATTGGCAAGGGAGGAGAGGGGTTACACTGAGCACATTTTGTAACCTTTCTAACTGCCATCAAGACAGCTGCCTCTAGTGATGGAAAGGTAAAACTTGAAGTACAGGAGATCACCAAGCCACCCTCCATAGTCATGCCCTCAAGGAGAGTCCAAACATTTAGGCAGCTGTGTTAATCTATTTAGGGATGGGTGAATCTGTCCATTTTGCCTTCTCTCTATCATTTGTCCATTCTTAATATCAGTTCTCCATATTTTCACATCAAGCTTGTGATTTCTTTTCTTCTTTTTTAAAAAAGTCCTCATGAAAATCCAATGTTTTAGTGTGCATTTCTCCTAATATGCATCTGTTTGTATGCAATTCTGGCTAATAAACCATTTTTGCAAAGCAATTTTTCCTGATATAATGCATGTTGCCTGTGCCAACAGGCTTGAGCAATTTAACACTTTTCACCCCCACTATCCAACCCACACAGGTTTCACCCTGAGTGGCCAGAATTGTTGCCCACGGTCATCCACAGAAAACATCCAACCCCCTTCCCACAATAAAAATGGAAATGGACTGCATTCAAGTCGATCCCTAGTTATGGTGACCCTATGAATAGGGTTTTCATGGTAAGCGGTATGCAGAGGGGGTTTAGCAACAGAGCAAAAAAAAACAAAAACAAAAGAGAAAGAGGATGGCGCCCGTACCCATATGGAGACATCAAAGTAGTAACTCCAAAGGCCAGTAGGGCTGCCTGGGAGCAATGAGCAGGTGGTTTTGCTGGCCTTTATATTTTATATATACAGTATATTCTGTTTAGGAGTAAGAGCTGCTGAGTTGAATTGGACTTCCTCCCAGTTAAGGATGGAAAGATCTGTCAATTTTGGTTCTCTCACTTTCTCATTTTACCAGTCTTAAATTCAGTTCTCCACATTTCTGCAGCAATTTGTGATTTTTTAATTTTTAAAAAATCCTCATGAAAATTCCCCAGCATTTTAGCATGAATTTCTCCCATTAAACTCATTTTTGCAGGCAGTTTTGACTAATGTACACATTCTTGCAATGATTTCTCATCATTTCATGCCTTTTTGCATGTTATTTTCACTCATGTATTCATTTTTATGCACACTTTCCCCTAACATACGTATTTTTAAAAACATTTTGTGGTTGGTGAACTGTGTCACAAAATTTGAATAAGTGCGACTTTTGAAGGATGGGTTCAAAATACATACGTTTGGTTCTCATATTGTTTTGGAAAGTGTGAATCGGATAGATTCGGCTTGAAATGTGAACTGAATCAAATTTCTGGCCCATCGCTACTCCCAGGCAAGTGGGCTTCTCAAGCAAAATTGTGATTAGGTCTTCCTGTGCTTCTGCCTCTTGAAAGCTATTCTGCATGTAATTAAAATGAATGACCCACTTTTCTGCCTCGGCCAAACTTGCTTTAATGTGCACTACCCCTAGAAGGTTGGCCATGAGTTAATGGGCCCCTTAGCCCCAAAATCCCTAGTGTGGGGATGGGTGAGAATTTCTGTTCAGTTCTCACTTCAAGCTGACTCTATCAAATTTGCTCTTTCCGAAACAACATGTGAACAGAAACAGAGCCAGCTTTTGAAATTCACACTTCTTTGAATTTTGCAATGCAGTTCACCAGCCAAACAATGTTTACAAAAATGCATATGTTAGGGAACAGTGTGCATAAAAATGGATATATGAGGGGAAATAACATACAAAAATGCAGTATATGAGGAGGAAAGGCTCGCAAAAATGTGTGCATTAGTCAAAACCGCCTACTAAAATGTGTTGATTAGGATAAATTAACACTAAAAGGGCAGAGAATTTTCATTTAAAAAATCACAAATTGCTGTAGAAATGTGGAGAGGTGAATTTAAGATTGGACAAATGAGAAACTGAGAGATCCAAAATGGACGGATATTTCCATCCAAAATAATCTAGGATATCCCTAGTGAGATATTTTTCGGCGGGGGAGGGAGGCTGTTGTTCCCAAAGAAAGAATGTAGGTCCCCCAGACATTGCTGAACACAATCTATTATCTTCTTCCCTTTTCACTTTCTAACAGAAGGTCTCGAGTTCAGTTAGAGTAGACCAAATGGTTCCCAAACCTTTTCCCCCACAGACCACTTGAGAATTGATGAGGGTCTTGGTGGGCCACTTAATGATTTTTCTGCCTCTGGTAGCAACTGTAACACACCATGCTAGATGCTGCATGCTTTCTAATTGCATTTTTATCCTTTATTTTATATCTGACATTGTATGCATTATATGGAATTCAAATTGTAATACAAAAAAATAAAATCAAAGAAGCAATGCAAATACAACTGAAAATCAATATGAACATTTAATGCAGGCATGTCGTGGACCACCAGAATGAAACTTGTGGACCACTGGTGATCCACAGGCCACAGTTTGGAAACCCCTGGAGTACACAACGCTAGGCTAGCTGGACCAATGGTCTGACTTGGAATAAGGCAGCTCCCTATGTTGCTAGTTCATCCAACCTGCTGTGGAAAGGGGGTTCGAGAAAAGCAGAGAGACAAACAGAATTGCTGAGGTGTGGGACATTACTGGATATAAAGTAATAAACCTGCTATTGTCTCAACAAATACAATAAATCTTGTCCCAGTTTTTCTTTTAAGGTCACAGAGCAGAGTGGAAAACATGGCCACTTTTTAACTGTTACCAAATTATCCTGTCCATTTTCTTGTTGATCAAACAGATGTGATCTGGTCACCCCTTATTTGTTTGGGAACTGCATGTACCATAGCTGGGTTTACATTTCATTATTCTTCACAGCCTCTATGATTCAGAGCAATTCACCTTGATATTTGTGTTGCAAAGTTCAATGGTTTATGAAGAATAGTTTGTGTCATCACTTTCAAATGGTGGGGGAGGGTGGGCTGATGGAAGATGTAACTCTACGAATGATTAGTAAATGCAGCCTGGCCTTTGCACTTCACTTTGCTTAATATTGTGGTTTTATGTTTTTCCACAATTTGCTCAGAACTATTTGTCCTCTGGATTATTAATCTATAACTAAACATTGTCCTTGGTGTTCATCGAGTGGAAGAGGTTTGGAACACAACCAAATCTATTATCTTGCCTTTGAAATTGTGCATCAAATTATTCTAACCCTTTGTTCAAAGCCTCTTGTCTACTGTAGGTTTTTCTGGAAACTTGATTTTGGAGAAGAGGATTGGCCAGGAGGCCCCAATCTTTTACGGCCCATCCATTCTGGAGAGTGTCTAACAAAAATGTGAACTGTATGTTTCTGAGAGCCAGTGAACAGCCAATAAGCACGCATGCAGCCACACACGCATGCACGCACGCACACACACATTGACATGGACATGTAATGAAGGTCATTCTCCCATTTCTGTTATGGAATTGCACAGCTTGCTTTCTACATCCTACCCCACTCTTTAGAAAGAACACTTATAAAATTTTGTATAAAAGAATTAGTGCCTGAGTTTGCTTTTTTCCTCCTCCTAGTTTCTTTCTTTTCTTTTTTACTGCATTTACTGATTTACTCCCAGATAAGTGGGTACCGGATTTCAGCCAGATGTACACTTGCAAACATATAACACCAGACCTTAAAGTAAAATGGAAAATAAGCTTTGCAAGTGAGTCTAGTCCCTATGGCACACAAACACATAATTTCCAAAGGCTTAATTAGCATTGGAACAAGCTAATAAAAATGGTGGGTTGTCATTTAAAGAAGCAAGTTTGCATAAGTCACTGTTTAAGTTTTTTTGTAGTATCTGAGTATGAACCGGCACTAAAAGCAATAATTATTACACCCCTTGCTTTCTTACCTACAAATTCCCACACATCAGCACCCCAGAGACTTCCCCCTTCCCTGACCAAACTTCTGTTAATTCCACCTGTTTCCAGGGCATTGCTTGCCTCTTGCGCTTGTTAAGTAAATTATTATCATAAGACTATGGAGACATGGTCAATCAAATTAACCCCTTTTGTCCAAGGGCCCAAATAGTTCCCTTCATTTGCCTAAATTCAGCTCCTTTTGAGGCATTTATGCATATATTTTCTCTCGCTCTCCAAGACTCTTGGATCTTGGCTCCTCTGGATTCATCGCATTAGCAAACTGTAACCTGAGAGTCAGGGGTTTTGAAACAGCAGGGTTCCTGTGGGACCCAATTGTTTTGCTAATCAAGATTATTGCAGCCATTGAGCCTTGGAAGTATAGCCTGGCTGACAAAATTTGTCAGCTTCCCATGAAATAGTTCTGTCAGTTTAGTCAGGGTGCTGGGCTAATATTAACATATAAATGAAGTCCCTTCTGTCCCTCTCCCACACACCCCTTAATGGATTCAGAGAAAATATAAACACACACACACATATATACACACAGAGAGAGAGACAGACAGACATACAAAGAGGATCTCCTCTTGTATGCTTAAATCAAACAAAGTTCTTTCCCCACTTCGGATAGGTCCCTGGAAATTCTGCAAACAGGATTACATGTTTCATTTAGCTTATATGCTGCATTTCCGCTATGCACTGTGCTACAAATAGCTAACAATAGACTTCAGATATTAAAACACAGCCATTACTTTTTTTAAAAAAAGCATTGCACAACATCAATTCAAATATAATCAACAAGTTGTAACAATAAAATGATGCTATCAAAAAGAAAAGCAGGGTCAAAATGATTTTTAAAACCCCGTTATCCAATACGCGACCCAGGCTTTAGCAGCATAAACAGAACCAGATCTTCACCATGCCATCCAGACTCACAGCAGATTTTTTTTTTTAAAGGGTGGGACAGATTTTCATAAAAATTCAAAAAGTCAGTTCCACATCCAGCTGGTTCTTTAAAAGTCTCACCACCAGAAATCTGTCTGTTACCTTCCTTACACTTCAAGGGCCATTTTGCCTCCCAGGAGGAAGTTTCACAAAACTTTATAAAAACAGAAAAAAACAAAAAACAAAATTCCACAACACTCCTACTTTTAAATCCTAAAGCAGCCAAGCTGCACTCCCCTGCCTTACAATAGGAGTCTGATTGCAAGTCCGATTGCAATTGCAAAATGTGGAAATGGGCAGCTGACCGCAAGTGGCAGACCTCTAGAGCAGCCTTGAGCGGGTGTTGGTTTGAACACTTTATAGCCCATGACTTGGAGACAAGGGGCAACAGAGCTATAATTTGTCAGAGGTCAACCAGAGGAAACTTGTGTTCAGGATCAACCATGGAGACTTGGATGCTGCAAACATCCCCTCAATGATATTTCTCACATGGCATCCTCATTACCCTTATCACCTGTATGAGTTTTCTCAGTTTCAGAATATATATTGAGGTCTCAGAATACATATTGAGGAAACCTTCTGCTTAACAGCTGTGTGTAAGAGAGACAACATGTGTGTGTGCATGCACACAGGCATTCTTCCATTTGACCTCCAGGTAGGGATGGGGGATAAATTCAATTCCGTTCACGTTTAAGGTCGAGTGTATCATTTTTTCACTTTCCAAATCAAAATGAGAACCGAACCCAACCAACCTTTGAATTTTGCACATATCCGAATTTTGCAATGCAGTTCTCCAGCCAAAGAATGTTTACAAAAATGCATATATTGGGGGAAGCATACATAAAAATAAATGCATTCGTGAAAATAATGTACAGAAATACATTATGTTATAAGACATTCCTTGCAAAAATGTGCATATTAGTCAAAGATGAACACAAAAATGTGTTTATTAGAAGTTCACTACGCTGAAGAACTTTCATGATGACTTTTTTAAAAAAACAACTGAATTTAACATTGGAAAAAATGGGAAACTGAGATAATCAAAACTGACAGATTCTTCCATCCCTACCTCCAGGATAATCTAATCTAATGTGCTTTTACCAATTGGCACCTATTTAGGTTTCTTCCATCTCAGGCACTCTAAGAAAAAGTGGCTTCCCCTCCCCAAAATAACAACAGCTAGGTTTTTTTAAAAAATAAAAGGAACCATATAACCCCAATTCAGATTCATACCCTCTTTCATCTCAGGCAACTCGCCTGAGAAGTTCTCTCTTTCTCTTCATCTTAATCTTTTATTTATTTTTTCCCTCCCTCTCCCAGGTTGGGCGAACTTGCGATTTTTGTAATCTTGCACATTGGCAATATTGGCCGTTTGATACTAAATTAGCCCTTGAATGGTGACGGTGGGGCTGCTTTGTGTTGAGAGTGTATGCATCAGAGGTGACTCTGATGGGAAGTTCAATAGGCTTTGCAAAGCCTTGGTTTTAAATAGAAGGCATCCTTCAATCACAATCCCTTCTTGCTGTTGGAGGCACAATCAGATTATTCCTTTGTGCCCAGCTGCGACAAATGCTCTGAAACATAAATGATACTCAGGCTGTGTGTTCTCCTGGTGGATTACATCAGACTTTGTGTTTGTTAGGCTAACATGAAAAAATACACTTAATGGCTAGAATATTGGCCACCAATGAGATTATTCCACACATACACACACAAACCAACCCCCTTCTATACTTTGGAAAATGCTTGTGTTGAATTGAAAGCAGCAAACAGATCACACAACCAAACCAGGCCTGCTCTGAGGGTTGCTCAAAAAAAAGGATTCAACGTACTCAGAATGTGCTCTGCCACAAAGAATGGGAGTCAGAGATTACCCAGCTGCTTGACAATGCAATCCCATGGATGCTTACTCAGAGTAAGTTCCCCAATGGGGCTTACAACCAGGTAGGGAAGGGTGAGAAATTCAATTCGGTTCACATTTCAAGCTGAATCAAATTCACACTTTCTGAAACAATACGAGAAACATATCTGAATTTTGCATTTTAGTTCTCCCACCAACCAATGTTTACAAAAATGCGTATGTTAGGGGAAAGCATGCATAAAAATGAATATATGAGAGAAAATATACAAAAATGCATCATATGATGAGAAATGGCTTGCAAAAATAGGTATATTAGTCAAAATTGCTTACAAAATGTATTTATTAGGACAAATGTCTACTAAAGTGCTGGAGAATGTTCATGAGGAAATCTGGAAAAATGAGAAACTGAAAGAACCAAAACTGACAGCTCTTTCCGTCCCTACTACCAGGTAAGTGTGCATTGGATCGAAGCCTGAGAAAACCCATCTGGTGTCCCTCAAAATACTAATTGGCAATGGGCTGCCTTCAATGATACCCCCAAAGTCTGCCAAATGAGTTGATATGCTAGCTGCCTACCTATGTCTTTAAGTGCAAGTTTTGTTGACACAAATTGCCCAGCATAGGTGCTCCAGTCTGGATCATAGGAACACAGGAAGCCGCCTTATACCTAATCAGAGCATCAGACCATCTAGCTCAGTATTTTCATCTGGCTGGCAGCAGCTCTCTGGGTTTCAGGCAGGAGTCTCTCCCAGACCCACCTGGAGATGCCACGAATGGAACCTGGGACCTTCTGCTTACATTGTGGTTGCTCTACTGCTTCTCTTGCCCCATTGGAACTTAGTGGGTAGGGGGCTTTAACCCACTCCTGTGCTCCTGGTTTGAGTCAGGATGCCTGTGCCATCAATTTGCATAGGAAAACAACCCCATTTTGCTTCAATGGAGCACGCGCACACACACACACACTTAAAATTGGGATCACAGTGATTAGCAAAGAATTAAAGCTGCATGAGGATCCTGATCAGCATGCACACTTGTGTAAACAAAGTCTTCACTTTAGGGTACAGATACAGAGCTAACATAACTCCTTTATCCCAATGATAGCCCACCCTACACTGCCTAATGGTAGGGCCGGCTGTTAGGTTGTGCAAGTATGATTTTCTGTGGGTTCTATCGCTAGCTTTCCCCACCCTTCCCAACCATTCTGACTTGTGTTTTTCTGTAACCTTTCAGTTTGGTTTGTGAGTGGATCCTCTAAAACACAGAACCAATGAAATGCACACAAGTGACTGTGGCTCAGTTTCAATCCCAAAGTGGGGCCTGCAACAAAAAGTTGTAGTATTCAGAGTTCCAGCCAGCCACCATACCTTCTTCTGGAATGAAATGGAAATGGACTGCCTTCAAGTTGATCGCGACTTGTGGCGACCCTATGAATAGGGTTTTCATGGTAAGTGGTATTCAAAGGTGGTTTACCATTGCCTTTCTCTGAGGCTGAGAGGCAGTGACTGGCCCAAGGTCACCCAGTGAGCTTTATGGCTGTGTGGAGATTCGAACCCTGGTCTCCCAGGTCGTAGTCCAACACTCTAACCACTACACAACACTGGCTCTCTTTCCAGAATAATCTATTTTTCCTCTTTTCTGCCTGCCCAGTTTTTGCTCTCCCCCAAGGCAAAAAAGCATTGTTTTCCATACCACCTCATATCCGTCACATGCAGTGTTTTTTACATTCCACTGCAGTTTGGATTCCACAAAGACAACATTATTTGGCTCACTGTTCACTGTGGCCAAATTTAACAACATAATTAATTACATTATTGTTACATGATTCTACACCATTCATTGTGGAGGGGGGGCGGAGAAATGTTAATGATAGTACATTTATTTATAGAATCATAGAATCGTAAAGTTGGAAGGGGCCTATAAGGCCATCAAGTTCAACCCCCTGCTCAACGCAGGAATCCAAGTTAAAGCATACAGGGCCGGCTCCAGGAATGCGGGGTCCCTTGGGCATCAGCTTGCCCCGCCCCCTGGCCACCCCACCCCCTGCACCCCCCCACCGTCCCCACCCCCCTGTGGCCCCCCACCCCCATGGGGCCCCCACAGCCCCCCTGTGGCCCCCCTCACCCCACAGCCCCCCTTACCTGTCTGGTCATTAGCATTGCCCTTAATGAAGGTCTGTTTTAGCATTGCCTTTATTGAAGATGGTGGCCGTGGCTTCCCTAAGGGGAAATGAAGCCTCCACCGCCATCTTTGTTGATGGCACACGCGCGTGCTACTCGCACACATCTCTGCCATCAACTAAGATGGCGGCAGTGGCTTCAGTACCTTAGGGAAGCTGTGGCCACCATCTTCATTAAGGGCAATACTAAAAACCCGTCTGACAGGTAAGTGGGGGGCGGGGGGCGTGGATCATGGGGGGGCAGTGGAGGGCCCCTCAGGGGCCCCTCAGGGGCTCCTGTAGCTCTGGGGCCCTTGGGCCAGTGCC
This sequence comes from Rhineura floridana, assembly GCF_030035675.1. NCBI lineage: Eukaryota > Metazoa > Chordata > Lepidosauria > Squamata > Rhineuridae > Rhineura > Rhineura floridana. The sequence continues at coordinate 30,156,569 of NC_084492.1, read as the reverse complement.
CAACCTGGCCGCCCTTTAGAACTGGCCCTGAAAGCATACCTGACAGGTGGCTGTCCAGCTGCCTCTTGAATGCCTCCAGTGTTGGAGAGCCACAAACTCCTTAGGCAGTTGGTTCCATCTATCGTATGCCCTTAACAGTTATCATTATGACTACAATTCCACTTTAAGCAGCCATGGCTTCCCCTTAGGAAACCTGGGAAATGGAGTTTGTGAAGGGTGATGATAGTTAGGAGACCCCTTATTCTCCTCACAGAGCTACACTTCTCAGAGTGGTTTAACAGTCAGTCCCTCTTGTAGCTTTCTCAGGAGAATAGAGTCTGTGTCCTAGAAACAACTCTCAGCACCCTTCACAAACTGCACTTACCAGGATTCTTTGAGGGAAGGCATGACTGTTTAAAGTGGAATAATCGTGGAATAAATGTACAGTGTGAATTGGCCCTTAGGTATATATATATACGGGGGGGAAATGGCAATAACAAATACGAATCTATTTGCCTTCCTGATTCCCAGTCCTATTTGCAGATGGACATACAAACTGATGCAATTTCCTGTACTGTTTCCCATTTCGACAAAATTCCTCTGACATCCTTACCCCCAACGGACACTCAATACTGTGTGGCCACCAAGCATATTCAGCCCTTTTTGCCATTCTTCTAACCTTGAGCCTGCCTATTCCTCTCTCTTGTGTGACAGTGCCAATTTGGCTACATAAGCATCCACCCCCAGAGAATGAGTTCAGATGTCATATCCTTGTCATTTCCCTTACGAGGAAAGGTTGCAGCATTTGGGGCTTTTTAGTTTAGAGAAAAGGCGGGTCAGAGGAGACATGATAGAAGTGTATAAAATTATGCATGGCATTGAGAAAGTGGATAGAGAAAAGTTCTTCTCCCTCTCTCATAATACTAGAACTCGTGGACATTCAAAGAAGCTGAATGTTGGAAGATTCAGGACAGACAAAAGGAAGTACTTCTTTACTCAGCGCATAGTTAAACTATGGAATTTGCTCCCACAAGATGCAGTAATGGCCACCAGCTTGGACGGCTTTAAAAGAAGATTAGACAAATTCATGGAGGACAGGGCTATCAATGGCTACTAGCTGTGATGGCTGTGCTCTGCCACCCTAGTCAGAGGCAGCATGCTTCTGAAAACCAGTTGCCGGAAGCCTCAGGAGGGGAGAGTGTTCTTGCACTCGGGTCCTGCTTGCGGGCTTCCCCCAGGCACCTGGTTGGCCACTGTGAGAACGGGATGCTGGACTAGATGGGCCACTGGCCTGATCCAGCAGGCTCTTCTTATGAAGAAGACCACACTGGGATAATCCCAAAGCTTTCCCCCGCTGCTCTGCAAGTGGGTATGGCAATCTGAAGCCTGCTTGGGCTGAAACAAACAAAAACTGCATCCTGCCTGTATAATGTTCACACATGCACCAAAATTGTGAAAGGCACTTTTTGGTGTCATGCATGGAAACACATTCCAAGATTCCTGAGATTGTCCAATGCACGTTTACTTTTTGACAAACAGTGCTTGTAATTCATAGAAGAGTTCTTCATACTTTCCAGGGAGCAGCTGCCTCATACTTGAGCGCACACAAAGAAAACACCTAGTTTAATTCAATACGTAGCTTGTTTGAGGCGGGGAGCTGGGTTCTTACGTTCTCCAGTGCTTTTTGTACACTTTTGGCATGGCAAGAATTCTGTTCAACACCCTTTCTTATGTTTCATATCCATTGTTCCCTTGTGTTTTCTCCCCATGTGATTTTGAGGGGGGACTATCCCTCTGACCCTGCTGTTTTCCCTCCCTGCTCTTGCAGCTCGTTCATTTCCCCACTTCAAATAGGCTCACGTATTACACTCAACACAGGTACAAGCTGCCCCTACCCATCTCTGTTTGTTGATTGGTACTGCTCAACTATTGTGTACACAGGCACACCGACAGACAATAAGCCCCACTAAGAAGATATAGCTCAGCAGCAGGGAGCCTCTGGCCCATGGCCTCAAATAGGTTCTTTTGGCCAAGCCATGCCCACCTGCCCTCTACCTGATGGCATAGACAGTGTTAGGCAGCTGGGCCACGGGGAGGTTTGCAGAGAGCCCTGCAGGGTGACAACTAGCCAATTCTCAGGATTCAAAGTGTGCAGGTCATGGGAACATCAGAAGCTGCCTTATACCAAGTCAGACCGTTGGTCCCTCTAGCTCAGTATCGTCTACACTGACTGGCAGTGGCTCTCTGGGGTTTCAGGCAGGGAAGTCTTTCCCAAACCGACCTGAAGATGCCAGGGATTGAACCCGGGACCTTTGGCATGCAAGGCAGGTGCTCTGCCACTGAGCCACGGCCCTTCACCTCATTGTGACATCAGGTGATGGGGGGTGGAGGCACCCACTGTCAAATTTGGCCCAAGGGGAAATGTAAGGAATCGGATTCTGCCTGCCAGCCAGATCCAGTTCTATACCCATGATATAGATGGGAAACCCTCCAAAACCTGGATTGGTACTGCCTGGTCAAAGGCCAGAATTTGGGCTTTCTGAGTGGCTCCCAATGTCTCTCTCTCTCTCTCTCTCTCTCTCTCTCTCTCTCTTCATGTAAGCTTGTTCTGGTCTGCTTGCTTCTTTCCCTCCCAGTCCTGCAAGCTTTCTCGTGCACCTACCAGTTTTCCTGCTTGCTATCTCCTCCACTTTGCCATCCTCTGGCTTTCCTTCGGGTGGATCCCGTGGCTTGGACTTTGGCCTCTGATCAGCTCTGTTTCCAGGTAGAGTGGGATTTACTGCATATACCCATTGACTGGAAGTCACAAGGCTGGGTGGGAATTGCTTGTTCACCTATGCAAATACTGGAACATCAGTTTGGTATGAACAGGCTTGAGGAAGAAGAGTGCAAAGGCCACAGAGTGAAAAGATTTGGGTGGCAAAAGGGTTTGAATGCCAAATATTGCAGCAATATGTCTGCTGCATCCTGCTTAGAGATTCCAGAAGAAGATACATATCCCTGTATGTGAATAATGTAACATCAGGCTCAGTGGTGATCAGAGGAGAATTGGGGTGTATATCAACTATTTTCTCAGCTGTCTCTTGCAGGACTGGAGCATATAAGCATGAAGACTAAGTCAAAGAACTGTTGGGCTTCAATGGGCAAAGTCCATGCCCCAGCCATGAGAACATAAGAGCAGCCTGCTGGATCAGGCCACTGGCCCATCTAGTTCCACATCCAGTTCTCAGTGGCCAACCAAATGCCTGTGGGAAGTCCACAAACAGGATCGGAGAGCAAAGAGCACTCCCTTCTTTGCATTCCCAGGCACATTCAGAAGCATACTGCTTCCAACAATGGAAATAGAACATGGCCATCAGGGTTCGCCATTGATAGCCTTATCCTCCATGAGTTAGTCTGATCCTCTTTTATTGCCAGCCCTTCTCTTTCTTTGCACAAATAACCATAATCACAGGACTGTTCAATTCATAGTTGCTTATGAGGGAGAGGGTGTTACATCACCCTCTATTTCCTCACTGAATGCAACTTAGCCGTTCCTTCTTGGGGCACCAGTTAGATCCTACAGCCTGGCTAGCACCTTCTCCCTGGGGGGCTTTGGCTCCTCTCTGCTCCCCCTTCCCTTCTTCCTCGCTTATCAGGAATGCCAAAGCCTTGCTGTCAACAGCGGCTTCTTTCACCAGCTGTTCCTTAGCTGACTTCTCAGGTCCCACTGTAGGAGGAGGACAGCATGTCTTGCCTGACTGCAGGCTTGCCTCCCAGCTATCCTCCACCAGAAATCCCTGCTGCTGACTGGGCTGCAATCCTGCATCCACCCAGGCGGGAGACACAGGCCCCCTGAGGTAGTCCCTGGTGGTCCTGCACAGTAACCATGGCAATATTGCACTGGTTGTAAACAATGTACATCGCATACACTTTTAGCTGTCCCGATATTTGTCTTTGGTAATGCGTTTTTAAGTGGGAGTTGCTAGAGTTATTATCATTTATTTATTATTACCTGCTGGAACGCCTCTCCCGATATGAACCTGCCCGTACACTACGTTCTACATCGAAGGCCCTCCTCCGAGTTCCGACTCATAGAGAAGCTCGGAGGGTGGTAACAAGAACTAGGGTCTTCTCAGTGGTGGCCCCCGAACTGTGGAACAGTCTCCCCGATGAGGTGTGCTTGGCGCCGACGTTACTATCTTTTCGGTGCCAAGTCAAAACCTTCCTCTTTCCCAAGGCATTTTAATCTAACTTAATCTACTTTTAACATGTGCTGTAACTGTTTTAGTTTTCTTACTCTCTTACATTGTTGTATTTTATTATGGGATTTTATTGTATATATTTGTATTTCTTTGTTGTACACCACCCAGAGAGCTATGCTAGTGGGGCGGTATAAAAATTTAACAAATAAAATAAATAAATAATAAATTTTAATCATTATCAGGGCTTCTTTTATGACAGTACTCATTTCTTTCTCTATATCATATATATATTTCTAAACAAATTTTGACATCAGATCTATCTCTATATATCTTGTCTATCATATCGTATCATATAAATGATATGTATCTCTCTATATTTCCATCCCTCTGGAATCAATTACCAATAGAAATTAGGTACCCAAATGTCTTTATGCCTACTGAAGACATCTCTGTTGAAAAAGACTTTCCCTGAGGTATGGCCCAGTCAGGGTGTTGTTTGGAGCACTACTCACCGGAAACGAGTATTTATACATTTATTTGTTTATTTATTTATTTATTAAAATATTGATATGCCGCTCTTTACATAAAACTACATCAAGGAGGCCTTACAAACTACAAAAACATGATAGAATTAAAAAAGCAATAAAAACATTGTTAAAAACAAACATAGAAGGATCCATAAGAACTGCACTGGTCGGAAAAGAAAATTCATATTAGAAGGCTTGTTTTAAAAGTTCAGTTTTCAGGTGACGTGGCACCTATTTTTATTATTATTTTTTGCTGCCCAGAGCAGTCATTTTGTACTGGCCCCTAAGACACTTTTAGCAAGGTATGAGAATTGGCACCTCATTGTTTACCAAAAAAGGCATTGGTGATGATGATGGTCATCATTAATTGAAAAGCATTTATAAAACACTTAATATTTCAAACATCTCCAAAATGAAACAATGTATCATTAAAACAATAAAACAAAATCACAACTGAAGATCAATAAAACAGCAATATAAAAACAAATGAAGGCATATCAAAGTGAATAAAACAGAAATAATGATGATGATGATGATGATGATGAGCATAGCTACCTTGGAAGGCAGAAGCGTCTTCCCCCAGTTTAAGATTAAGTTATTTCATTTTCAAAACCGTTTCCCTTCCCCACCTCCCCACCTTCCATGCCACCTCTGCCTACCCCATTCCCACAAATCAACGTGAGAAATGCTTGAAGGCGAGAGGAGGGCTCCTTTAAAAAAGAAAGAAAAAAGAAAACAGTTTCTTTCCCAAAACGGGATGAGCACTCATAACAACAGCAGCAAAATCAACAGAGTTTTTCCACTGGGCCCGTTTTGACTTCGAAAGGCTGAACCTATCTTTGGCCCCAGCACAGTGAATGACCACTTACGTGAGCTATGCCTTATTAATATGCTGACTCAGCCACTTCCCGATAAGCAGAACAATGAAGGGTCAAAGCTTCAGCATCCCTTACAGGAATCAATAAGAACATGTTGCTGGTAATTTGGTTCACTGGAGATTACGCTGGAATTAAAAGGCTCTGGTGTCAAGCTTAATACTCTGACCGACGTCCCCAACTTTAGTAATCCAGGTGCTACGGGCAGAATTCGGTATGATGCCAAATGTGGGGTTTAGTCCCCCCCCTTAAAAAAGACAACTCAGCCTGCATACAATTCATCTTCTTGTCCCTGAGATGTTTAGTTTGGATATGGGGAACCTCGAGGTCTTGATGAGCTCCATTACCCATCATCCCCATGAGCATGGCCAAAGGTCAAGGAGGATAGGAGCTACAGTCTGGCATCATCTGGATGGTCACAGGTTCCCAGTCCTTGGTTGGGGGATGTCACTGAGCTTCATATTTCCTGGTTCAGAATACGAATCACAGGGATTTGTGACAGGCCTGGAAGGAAACAGTGATCTCCCACACAAAAAATTCATGAGACTGGCCCAGTAATTCAAAGAGAAACTGTTTTCTGAATTTGCCCTGTCTGCCACTTGGTTTCTCCAAATTGTTTTGCTTATTCTTCAGTATGTTTGTTTATCGTTACTAAATTCAATGGGGCTTACTTTAGGGGATTAGATATGCCTCAGACTACATTTTCACTCTTTATTGGGCTATGTTGCCGGTGGAGGTTCTCCATTTGTTTTGTGTGTGTTTTTGGGGGGTGGGAGGACATGCTTGTAACCTCAATGACATTAAATCCTTCAGCTGACTATTATGGGCACTTCTCTCTCCCATGCCTAGGGACATTGAAAAACAGCTCATCAGTGAGAACCAGGAAGTGACCTACCCAGACAATGAAATAGTCCTTTCTATATATCTTAGCACAGGATCATATCATATTTACCACAAAAAATCTTCACTCCCCCAAGAAAGAGGTATACCCCTAACAACTCTCAGCACCCTTACCAAACTACATTTCCCAGAATGCTTTGGAAGGAGCCATGACTCATTAGGAGGAGCCATGACTGTTTGAAATGGTATACTACTGCTTTAAAAAGATGGGGCCGTGTTCTGTGCTGTTGAGTTATGATAGGTCTGTGCTGGTGTCTCCCCACACCCCATTTAGGTTTATCTTTTGCAGATTTTTTTAAATATTTCTGTGTACCTTGGGATCACCCCAAATCTACATGCATGCGCAAGCATTGCAATGCTTGAATTGGTCCTAGTAAATAGCTGTATATTTGCACATAATTTAAATAGAGGAAATCAATTATGAAATCCTGATCACAAGTTAAAGGGAAAGGTGTGTTTAGGCCAAGAGGATGTTTATGTGAATTGTGCCTTTTTACAATAAGCAGATTCAGACAGATAGGATGAAAATCAAATCGATTTTCAATATCTGATCATATGAACTATTATCCATATGATAAGGTACAGTTATGTAATTAATAATCTCAATAATGCCAGCATTTTATTATTATGATTACATTTGGGATGCACATTTCAAGCCTGAGGTGAAGAGCATCTAGTTATTCCTATGAAGCCCCATGGTCCAATTTATAGCTAACGTCAAGTATCTTAAATTAAACACAAGTTCTCATGTGCTATGCTTCAAGGAACCGACCACTGGATGCATAATTATTTTACAACAGAGCAAAGAAAATGGCCAAGATTGCAAAATGAATGCTGGGCTGAACTAGTAGCAATGGAATGGAGCACGGTGCAACTGATGAATGTAAGATGTGACATCCTATCCTATCCCTTGCCAGAACTAACCAATAATAAAACATTGACCACAAACTGTTATGGATCTTTGGGTCGTTAATAAAATTACTACTACTACTACTACTACCACAAACCTTTTCTAAAATAGCTTGGAAATTAAAACCAGGGCTGGGAGGAAAAGGCTTTTGGAAGTAAAACTGAAACAAGAACCGAGAGGCTTTTCCCACCCAAGCAAGACCTGCCTGTCTCACAGACAAGAGATGTGCTAGAATTCTGCCCAATTAGGATTTGGTACCAAATTTCCCATTAATTTGCTTATTCTCTATCATTGCGGATCAGATTTTTATATAGGGATTTTTGGCAGCTATTTTCAAAAAATATATTTTGTTTTTTAAAAAAAGATGTCTCTAAAATATCAAGAATGATTATTGTATTGATATTTTCTTTCAAAATATTGATATTCCCTTTGAAAATAATATTTCCTTTTAAATTATTGATATTTCCTTTAAAATATCTATATTAATTTTGCGATTAGTATTTTTTGCGAGGGGAAAAAAAGAATCAGTGAAAGCAATGAATGGCGAACAAAGAATGAAGTCAAATCGATACCTGCCTGTTAGGTCAATGGAATGCTTTCAAACCCACATGCCCAATGGATCTCATCTCTACCCCAAGGGTGTAGTCATCCAGGGTCTCATGGGGTCTTAGACCCTTTACTTTTGGGGGGGCAGGGTCCCATCAGAGTCCCTACATCCTGTGTCTGTGAGCATCCTGTGAGCCAATCAGCATGAAAGGAGAATGTGTTAGCCATGGGGAAGAGTCTTCTAACATGCTTCTTTGTGCTCTCCTGCTGATTGGAGCCAATCAGAATAAAAGGAGGCGAGTCAGCCACTGAGAAGACCCTTCTCAGTAGCTAACTCTCCCCCTTTTCATGTTTATTGACTTCTAGGAATATATGTTGTTGTGGGAGAAGGCATTAAGAAGGATCTCATTCTCAACCCAGCAGCAAAAAAGGGGACATGGCTGTGACGAATATGAAGGGACCTTGCATGTCTGTATATGTCACTGTACTACTGCTCTAGTTACAGAGGACATGGTAGGGACTAAACCCCAATCTATGCAGTAGTACTCCTGCCTTAAGGTATGTGGCCTAGAGAAAGGGATGTGGCTCAGAATGACGTAAGTAGGTTGAGAGACCTGGAGGGCCATATTTGGCCCCCGAGCCTGTGGTTCCCCACCCCAGACAAGTTATGGTAGGTACATAAGGGACGAGGAGTTCCCTTAGGTACCAAACTATGCAGGGCTATATAGATCAAATCCAGCACCTTGGATTTGGCCCAGAAACAAATCAGAAGCCAGTGCATGCAAGGAAGGATCAGTGTGGTGTGTTTATATTGCATTTTCCTTGACAAACTGCAAAATGTGGTGCTAGATGATGTATGATTTTTAAATTGTATTTTTATTCTTTTATTCTTCTACTGTTTTTTTATTGTATTACAATTTGCACTCTGCAGATACAGAATAAAATACAGCAGAAGAAGAAAGAAGTTATAAAAATACAATTAAAAACCAATATGAATATTTAATGTGGACACGCTGTGGACCACCTGAATGAAGCTTGCAGACCACTGGTGGTCCACAGACCACAGTTTGGGAACCTCTTCTATAGGCCATTAATCCAATCAGGAGGTTAACCAAAGCAAAGATCACTTCAGCTAGATTATCTTGCTTCAGGTAGCATCAGAAGGTGGGATACCAGCTGAAGCTGGAAGAAGACGCTCTGTGCCAACAAGGCCACTTGAGCCTCTAATGACGATGATGGGTCATAGTACCCCAAGCCATGCCCTCCCAACCTTCTTTTCATGCCTGTAACTGTAACTCCCATCATGCAGTTTGCATACAACACTACACCACTGTGTGTGTCAACTGTGGTTTGTTGTTACATCTTCGTTCATAAGCCTCTGACAAACCACAGGTATGGCTGCTGCCCTGTGGAGAAGATAGTGAACTGATGAGTACTGAGCAGGTAGTAATCACAAGCCGATGAGCAGCTCTGAGCCGTGGTTTCCCTGTTTGAAATTTTAGAAGTTCAACCATGGTGTGGGCTTTTAACTGTGGTTAGCACAAACCATGGTTTGGCAAGACATCTGAACAGTGCTATCATTTTGACATGTAGCTTTATGTTTTTTAAATGTTATTTTTATGAGATGCTAACATTTGTATGGCAAAAAAAAGAAGAAGAGTCTTGTAGTAACTTAAAGGCTAACAAATGTTATTAAGGGCAGATCCACACCATATATTTAAAGCACATCCAACACACAATAAAATTACAAGACTCCCTCCAGAGAATCCTGGGAAGTGTGGTTTCCCCCTCACAAAGCGACACATCTCTGGCACCTTTAACAAACAACATGTCCCATGATTCTTTAGGGGAAGTCACATGCTTTAAATGTGCATTGGATGTGCTTTAAATGTATGAGGTGAACCGAGGCAAAAGTGGGTAGAGCAATGGATGTGACTCTAACCTTCATCCAGTAAGCTACATTCCAGCCACACAAACACCAGAGGTTTACACACACACACACACACACACACAGAGGCACACCATCCATTAGCACAGTTCATGGACACATTAAAGCCCATGAGAAGGATGCAGAGTTGAGGTGGTGAGAGTTGGAGCCTGGGGAGAGTCCCATGGGCTGGAGGCAGGGATGGGGGAGAAATTTGATTCAGTTGTCATGGGAAGCTGAATGATCGAATTTGCACTTTCTGAAACGGTACAAGAGGCGAAACACAACCATCCTTTGAAATTATTATTATTATTTCCATTTATAGACCGCTTACTATCTAAAACATCTCAAAGCAGTTTACAATAGAATACACCAGGTACAATACAAATATTGAATTAATTTACAAAGCAACATACATAAACAATATCCATATACATAAACATATACATAAACACAGTATAAAAGTCAGAATTCACCAAGGGAAGCCTGTAAGCCACCCTTCCCACTCTGTGAAAGTGTCAGAAAACTGAACTTATGTTGACCATGGACGAGGGTGACAAGCAGATAAAAGGTTATTGCTCCCCTGGTGCGGTTTGCCACCATTTCTCTTGCCTCTCCTTCCTCCCAGAGGGGGGGCGGTGGGAGTGCTCACCGGCTGCGAGGCTCCAGGACTCAAGCTTCGGTGGGCCTGTATGCCCATTGCTCTGAAGGTGGAGCATCTCTCTGGGATGCAGGTTGTGGTCAGAGAGCAGGACAGGCTTTAGCTGGGGGCTAAAGAAGATGGTCCAAGATCTGAACAGGGTGGTCCATGACAGATGCTATTGCAGGTCGCTGATTCATAGGGTCACCATAAGTCGTAATGGAAGGCACATAACAACAACAAAAGAAGATGGTCACCGTGTTGATGTTGATGGGGGACTGCATGTAACCCCCACAATAGGGGGTCAGAGGCCCATTCTGCCTTGTCTGCATAGCTCCAGTGGCTGGTCCTGTGGCCAGGAGGACCTGCCTCTGAGGGGGGCCCCTCTGAATCTTCCTCGCCAGCATCTCTGTCTGCACAGGCTCGTTGGGTGGCCAGCAGCAGCAGCAAGAGGAGGAGGTGGTGGTGGTGGTGGGAGAAGTCCAAACTCAGCCTCTTCCAGGCGCGCATCCTTGTTGTGGCTCCATGCGGAGTCTCTCCAAGCCCATCAGAGAGTGCGAGCATCATTTTGTGCTGTGTCTCAAGCAGCTTCTCCAGCTTTGCGTCCTGCGGGTGTTTTCCAGAGCTTGGAAAAGTTACTTTTTTGAACTACAACTCCCATCAGCCCAACCACTGGCCATGCTGGCTGGTGCTGATGGGAGTTGTAGTTTTAAAAAAGTAACTTTTCCAAGCTCTGGTTTTGCCTTAGTCAAAACTGCATGCAAAAATGTGTTTAGTAGGAGAAATGCACTTTGAAATGCTGAGGAAATTCCATGAGAATTAAAAACAAAACAAGCACAAACAAATTGCTGCAGAAATGTGGAGAACGGAACTGAAGATTGGAATCCCTGGTCCTGAGGGCCAAAAAGAGAGGCTTGGAGGGTCGCATTCAGTCCTTGGTATTTGTTGCTTTTTTGCTGCAGCAGATGGGAACATGGAATATTATACTATTTTGAGGGGGACAGAAATGTTGTAACAGAAATAAATAAATAAATCTTCTATACCCAGAAAGGAAACTTTCCAGATATTGGGTGGCTGTCTTTGACCCAATAATCATTTACATTCTCTTTTATTTAAATGTTCATGTAAGGAGAGAAATAACAAAAAAAAGGGGGGGGGATACTGTAATTAACCGGAATGCCTGCACTTGCTCAAACCTTGGAAGCAAATAATTTCCAGTGTATGTTTATAATTATATAATGTATTTCAGATGGAGATGCAACGACAATCAGATTTGGATCCAAATCTGGGAATGTTTCTTGTCAAATGTGTTCTTTTATCCCCCCCCCACTTTTGCACTTTTAAATTTTTAATTAAATTGCCTCTCTTTTTTTCTCCTATTGATTAGAAAGTCTCTACAGAGGGGAAAGAACTTGCAGCCCTTTACACAACTTTGTATGCATTAACGGCTTGCGAAAAATGTACAGATGTTTTAACAGCTTTTCACACTGTAGCTCTGCCTTTTATTTCAGAGGCACGTCAAGCAGGGGATGGTCAAAGGTTGCTGTGTGATGGGGTGAAATTAAAGGTGCTTTTGTGAACTCGTGCAAGCTGGAGATGTTGAGCGCAGGGCTCCAAGCACCATTACACAGGCGCCATGGATTTCCAATGATGCTTGGACAAGATTTCAGGTGGTAAAACCAAGATAATGGAAATGTTTCATTTATTATTTGACACCTGGTCTGTAACATAAAGTGCTTTCCTAGGCCTGTCTACTCAGAAATTCAGTGGTTCTTACTCCCAGGTAAGTAAGTATAGGACTGCAGTCTTACTCTCCAGCGTGTCACCAATGAAAATAGGGGCATGGTTGCAAAACCCTAATTATCATCCCAAGGAAGAGCCCTGCTGGATCATCCCAAAGGCCCCATCTAGCCGAGCATTCTGTTTTCACAGCAGCCAATCAAATGCCTATGGAAAGCATGAGTGCAAATAGCCCTCTATAGCTTGTGATACCTAGCACCTTGCCTCTGACGCTGAAGATATCAGAGGAAGGACTGCTTTAGCCCAGCAGTAATGACTGAGCTCATGGTCATGTTAGACCTTGACTCCAGATTGAAAATGGGCTGTAACTCTGTGGTAGACCATTGTTGCTTTGCATGAAGGTACATGCATCCTAGGTACCATTCCCGGCATTTCCAGATAGGGCTAAGAATGTTCCCCACCTGAAACCCTGGAGGGCCACTGGCAGTCAGGGTAGATTATGCTAAACTGGAAGGACCAATGATTTGACTCAGGCAGCTTTCATTGTTAGTACTATCCAGGCTGATCATTGTCCAAGCTTTTGCAGTACGTTTATTTTTCTCTCTCTTATACTTCTGTGGAATCCTCCACAAGACCACATTCCTCAGAATGTTCTCAGCCCCTTCTTAGGCCAGTGACTTAGGAGCACCAACTCATCATTGAGTAGGGTTGAAAACAGCTTCTACCTCCGACAAACACATAGGGAGATGGAGTCCAGCAACTTTTGGAGCGCCAAACACTCTCCATTTCTGATGAAAACTGTGTAGAAGGAGGGTTAAGCATGCAGGCCTTGCCCCCAGCATGCATGGGTTCCTCTCAGACCTTTAGGTGTCAAGTGTGGCTTCTATGTGCATTCAGCTGAACACACTTAGAAGACACAGAGGAACAGAAAACTTTCCAGGATTCCCAATTTCAAGGACACTTCTAAGCACATTCATCAGATCATGGACAGAAGCCCCTGTCATAACTTTGTGCTCCTTCATGGTGTTTTAAGGCCAACATCTAATTAAAAACAACACAGTGTTGTTCAATTGGGACAGTTCACCCCTCAGGTACTTTTATAGTACAAGAGCTGGATGAGAGGAAGAGCAGAGCTTCGGTCACTGGCCTCTTGAAGTGGAAATTCCCTGTGTCATTTGGAATCTAAGAGTACAAGAGACTTCCCACTTCAGAGATTCACCCTCCAACTCATAGATGGGGATGGGGGGGCAGAGTGTGGTGTGCTTGTCCATGCCCTCCCTTCTCTCCTATTGGCTTTACACTAGGGATCCTTTGGCCAGTGCTGGTTCAAAAGCATTCCATCAACCTTACAGGCTGGCATTGATTCAAGTTTGTTCTTTGTCCACAATCCACTGCTTTTACTGATCCACCATTTTTTTTCACTCAGAAAAAATATCAACATTAATATCAATATTTTAAAGGGAATATCGATATTTTGAAAGAAGTATCAATATTTTAAAAGGAAATATTGATAAATTATTGTTCTTACAATCAAATTTTTAGAAGCAGATATGTATATATTTAAAAAGTCCATTTTCAACAATAGCCACAGAAATTTGCTACATTAATATCCGATCCTCAGTGACTGAGAATAAGAGAATTAATAAAATTTTGGTACCAAATCTGAATTGGGTGGAATTCCAGTACATTCCTATTTCACACACAAGTAGAACACCTAAAGAGGGCTCTAAGTGACTCTGTGCATGCTCATGAAACCCCACTGCCTTCTCTATGCATTAACTTGCAATGCCTGAAGAGAGCTAATGAGGATGGATGAAACGGAAAATGGAAAAAAGGCATGGTCAACCAAAACGATCAAGGAAATGAAGCAACTCCCCTTTGAGGAAATGTTACAGCATCTCGGCTATTTTTTTTTACTTTAGAGAAAAGGTAAATAAGAGGAGTCATGATGATGGAAGAGTATAAAATTAGGCACAATGTGGAGTGGTGAATAAAGAAAAGGTTTTCTCCCTCATAAGATGAGAACTCGTGGGCATCTAATCAAGCTGAATGTTTCAAGATTTAGGACAGACAATATAAACTACTTCTTCACTGAGCACTAGGGATGGAATCTATCAGTTTTGGTTCTCTCCATTTCTCATGTTTCCAGTGTTAAATTCTCCACATTTCTCCACATTTCTGCAGAAATGTGCAATTTTTTTAACAAAAATCCTAATAAAATTTTTCTACCATTTTAGTTCAAATTTCTCCTAATAAACACATTTTTGTAGGCAGTTCTGACTAAGGTACACATTTTTGCAAGCCGTTTCTTGTTGTATAATGCATTTGTGTGTGTTATTTTCATTCATATATTCATTTTTGTGCATGCTTTCCCTGCTCATATGCATGTTTTTGTAAACATTTTTTGGTTGGCAAACTACATCACAACATTTAAATGTGTGAATTTCGAGGAATGGCTGTTTCAATTCTCACATCCCTTCAGAAAGGTGCAGATTTGATAGATCTGGCTTGGAATGAGGACTGAATCAAAATTCTCGCCCATCCCTATGCAGCAAATGGCTAAACTATGGGATTTGCTTCAATCGGAGGCAGTGATGGCCACCAGCTTGGATGTCTTCAAAAAGGGATTAGACAAATTCATGAAGGATAAAGCTACTAATGTCTCCTAGCCTTGATGGATATGCTCTGACTCCGTTGTTGGAGGCAATATGTCTTTGAATGCTAGTTGCTGGGGATAACAAGTAGGGAATGCTCTTGTCCTGCTTTTGACCTTCCCATAGGCATCTGGTTGGCCATTGTGAGAACAGGATCCTGGACTACATGAGCCACTGTTCTGATACTGGACTGGATGAGGGTGAACAAGCTGAAGCTTAATCCAGACAAGACAGAGGTGCTTCTAGTCAGTCGAAAGGCGGATCAGGGAATAGGGGTTCAGCCTGTGCTGGATGGGGTTACACTCCCCCTGAAGATGCAGGTTCGCAGTTTGGGTGTGCTCTTGGACTCAGCCTTAAACCTGGAGGCCCAGGTTTTTTGCGGTGGCCAGGAATGCTTTTGCGCAGTTAAGACTAGTGCGCCAACTACTGTAACGTGCTCTACGTGGGGCTGCCTTTGAAGACTGTTTGGAAACTTCAGTTGGTGCAACGAGCTGCAGCCAGAATGTTAACTGGGGCTGGTTACAGGGACCATACAACTCCCCTGCTGCAACAGCTCCACTGGCTGCCAGTCTGTTTCCGGACACAATTCAAAGTGCTGGTTATGACCTATAAAGCCCTATGCGGCTTAGGTCCAGGCTATCTGTCAGACCATATCTCCCTATATGAACCTGCCCGGGCCCTGAGATCTTCAGGAGAGACCCTTCTCACGATCCCAACACCTTCACAAGTGGGACTGGTGGGGACACCGGATAGGGTCTTTTCGGTGGCTGCCCCTAGGCTCTGGAACTCCCTCCCTAGGGAGGCAAGAATGGCCTCCTCTGTGCAGTCTTTTTTCTTCCGGCAGGCCTTTGGAACTGAAGGCTTTAAGGGTAGTGACTGAAGAGGATGCTGTATGTTATTGTTTTACTTGTATGCTCCTAAACTGGACTGCAGTATTTTAAGTGCATATCTAATTGGTTTTAACATCTTAATAGTTTAATCCTGTTTTAATGCTGATTTTATATGTTTATATGGTTTATATGTTTATAGGTTCTTAATGATATGTACTTATTTTTATCTGGAAGCCGCCTTGAGTTCCAGTTTGGAAAAAGGGCGGGGTATAAATAAGGATAATAATAATAACAATACGGCAGGCTCTTCTTATATTCTTATGAAAGCATTGCCCAGTGGCTTTTTGTGTAGAATGTGCTACAGTTCGTTAAATCCTGCCACCCACCAAAGGGTCTTGGAATCAAAGTGGAAAGATGTCATAGATTTAGCTGGGAAACGGTCATTGGGCTCTGCATAGAAAAGGCAACCTCTGCAAACATCCATGGAGGAAAAGTCAGCAAGACGGAGGAAGCAAAAAGGAAATTGGACCCCCCCCCAAATCTGCATAGACTGCAGTTCAGAAGCAGACTGTGCAGAAAGATCAGGAAGACAATCATTAGAATATAATCAATTTGGGGGGGGAGAGAGAGAGAGTTGCAACAGTAAGCACAGAATTTGAAGATGCTCGTTAAGTGAAATTGATAGGTTGAAAGAGCCAAATCGATAGATGAGTGAAAGTAGAAAGAAGAGGGACATTCAAATTCCATTCAGGAGCAACAAGTGAGATGGAAACAAAACTTCACAGCAGAGCCTGAGAATAACATATGGGAATGTGCATATGCTCCAATAACACTGAACATTTTATAGCACTTTAATGTTTAAAAGTTTTTATTTAGGCATATTCTTTACAGCACCCCTGTAAGGTAGGTCAGTATTGTTATGTGCACCCCATTCTCTGAGTGGTGAGAGATTTTAGAGGTGCCAACAAATATCTCGGGGTTGGTTTCCTTAAAATCAGTTGCGGCCAGCAGGGATGCACAGGTGAGGCTGCATTGCTCTTCCCGTTTCCCAACAGCACACATCACTGCCAGTTACCAAGAGGCAGAGAGGGAGGGGCAGTCAGTGGGAAGTGTCGAAAGTGCACCTCACTATGCCAATCGGTGGTGCACGGTGTTAGAAAGCCAGGAAAGCAATGCAGCTCCACCTGTTCAGCCCCATTGGTTGCTGCTGCTCACAATGAAGTTCAATGAGAACTGTGGAGTCTCTCTCTCTCTCTCTCTCATCTATCTATCTATCTATCTATCTATCTATCTATCTATCTATCTATCTATCTATCTATCTATCTATCTATCTATCTATCTATCTATCTATCTATCTATCTATCTATCTATCTATCTATCTATCTATCTATCTATCTATCTATTTATCATCTTGAGCATATGGCTCATAGAATTAAAACTCCACCAGATCACCAGATCTTACTCCACCATTAGATTTCTAGGGGGTTTCCCAATGCTTTAGCCCTGGATTCTCACACTGAATTCTGTGTGTTTCCAGCTCTAGCTGCCAGGAGGCACTGACTCCAGGTTTATTAATTTCTTACATAGAAACATAGGAAGATGCCTTATACTGAATTAGACCATTGGTCTATCTAGCTCAGCATTGTCTACAGTGACTGGCGGCAGCTCTCTGGGGTTTCAGGCAGGAATCTCTCCCAACCCTACCTGGATATGCCAGAGGTTGAACCTGGAACCTTGCCCATGTAAGGCAGATGCTCTACTACTGAGCTACCACCGTTCATTCACTGATAAAATCACCTCCAGCCAGGGGAGAGGGGAAGGCCTGAACCCTGAAGTCCACCTTCTGGAAGCATCTCTAGCTTCTAGTTTCTGTGGTGACCAGTCACCTGTACTCTTCAGTCATGCAAAGAGATACTTAGCAAACTCAACAGAGACTGGTTTGACAACTTTAGCAGTCTTTATTCCTACAGAATCCCATTTAACACATATAAAAAACCTGCAGACTTGGGGGGAGATCCTAAAGATGCCATCTAGGCTACCCACCCAGTATTATTCCATTTTGCAGATGGGGAAAGTATGGCTGAGAGAGAGTCACCACTAGGCCACCTAGTAAGATAATGGCAGGGACAAGATTCAAACTGGGCACTTCCTGATTCATAGCTCAATCTCTTAGTCACTATTATCTCCAAGATTTCATAGATGAAAATAGCGGCATGCTTGAAACACCCAACTAAAATGCTAAAGACCCCCCTCTTCTCACTCACTTTCACCTTTTCTCTGCCTGCTGAACGCTGCATGTGTTCATTGATTCTGTGAGAAGGAGTTTATTCTTTCAGATAAAAATAAGCTAAATAGACATAATTTCTGGATAATCCATTATTGAACTATCAATATGAATCCCACCAACATGTCAGTCAGCAGACTGAACATGATGTGGCACCTCCATGTTAATGCACATATGTTTGCATGCATGTGTTAATCAGAGATGATATGTGTCCACCCTTCAACTCAGACTTTCATAGAGAATTTTTTTAAAGAGCCATTGATACATTTTTTTTATTATTATTATTCATTAAACTTGTATACCGCCCCATAGCCGAAGCCCTCTGGGTGGTTTGCAATAACTAAAAACAAATACAATTTAAAATACATCTTTAAAAAAACAATTTAAAACAATTTAAAAATTTTAAACAATATAGAACACATGCTAAAATGCCTGGGAGAAGAGGAAAGTCTTGACCTGGTGCTGAAAAGATAACAGTGTTGGCGCCAGGCGCACCTTGTCAAGCAAATCATTCTGTAATTTGGGGGCCATCACTAAGAAGCCCCTCTCCCTTGTTGCCATTCTCCAAGCTTCCCTCGAAGTGGGTGATGCCATGGGACAGAACCAAAGCTGAAAGAGGGTTTCTCCTTCCCTCTCTCCCTCTCCCTGACACACCTTCTCTCTAGCTCTCTTGTTGAACAGGTTGGGAAAGGCTGCTCTAACCACTACACCACACTGCTTCTCCAATTTGCAGTGTGTTGGCCAGGAAAGGGAGGCAGGGGTATTTGTTACATTTACACTTCACCTTTCCTTCCAGGAGCTCAAGGAAGCATACCTCCCCCCCTAACTTTTTAGTCCCACAACAACTCTATAAGGTTGCTTAGGCTGAAAGGTGTTGTTGATTGGCTCAGGGTCCCCAGTGAGCCTCCTGGCTGAGTGAGGATTTGAATGTGAGTCTCTTCAGCCCCAGTCTATCATGTTATCCAATATACCACACAGGCACTCCAACTGTACCCCTTGCTTTGCCTGATAAATAGTTCTGGAGAACTCAAAAGCTTGCCACTGTTTTGTGGCATTTTGGTTGGTTCTAATAAATGTGAATTAAGAGCCCTGATGGATCAGGCCACTGGCCTATCTAGTTCAGCATTCGATTCTCACAGTGGCCATCCAGATGCCTGTGGGAAGCCAACAAGCAAGACTTGAGTTCAATATCATTCCCCCCACTTGTGATTCTCAGGCACTGGTATTCAGTATCCAATCTGTTCACCTTGCTCTTTGGCATCTTGTATGCCAATCCTTTTCATTTAGCTGCTTGGCTTGAGAACTTGTATGCAGCGAAATATTGCAGAGCTTTTACTTTGGCCAGATTTAATGTTCTTCCCTCTCAAATGCTATGTGGCAGATTTGCAGGCACCCCTCTTCCACTAAGGGTATGCCCGTGTGATAATCAGGGGGTGGAATCTATTGAACATGCCTCTCTGTTTTGCACCTTTTATGCTGGGGTTTGGCAGCATACAATTGGTCAATTATTGGCCCCTTTACCAGAAAGGTCAGTTCAATTTTATGTCAAATATTTAATGGAAGACAAAACACCAAGGGTGTCATTGACAGACACTAAATGTCTGTCAATAGCAGTGAGAACAAGAGAACAACTTACTACCTGAAATTGCCAGGATTACTTCTGAGGATTATTGTAGTTTATACGACTGCTGTTGTCTTATTCATTTGAATGTTTATCCGTTTGCTGAGATTCTGTATGATTTTACTGTTTTTATTTATTGTGTCTTAATTTTGTATTTATTTATTGTACTTTTATTTCTGGTCTCTCGACTGTAATAAACTGATTGAGCATAGCCATTGTGGCTGGTAGCCCTTGATAGTATCTTTCGTGAGAATCCCCTCCTGAGGGTTCCCCCCCCCTTCATATGGACCAACATGGCTACCTTTCCTTTCTATGTGCTTAAGTTACTACACATAAATGTGGTCCTGGCCAAAAAAGGACAATGTGTCATTACCGGAGGGTGTGCAGGTGGTGGTGGGGGGGGGGGGAGAGATGCTATGTATATTGTATATTTTCATGGCAGACCAAATGAAAAATATCAAAATGCTCTGGAACACCCTGGAAGTCAGTTTGCTCTGAACAGCTGAAGTATTTTGCCATGCCATTGATACTGATATTTTGGACCCCGTTTTTCATGCGGATAACTTTCAACATCTTATTAATAAGGACAAAAGGGCCAGGGAACTGAAGGGTTAGGGTTCCAAGTGAGCTTTCAATTTGTCCTATTGTGCCCAGACATGGCAGGGGATTCAAAACGGTTGGTGGTCTTACATATCTCATACACACCCCAACAATGCAACAAATTATGAATAGAGCCTTAAGCCTCCACTCGGAATTCCTTCTTTTGTAAGTTTGTCTCTCGAGCGTGTTGAGTTGCCGGCTTTACAAGCTGTACAATCCCTTCCACAGGTGGGAGCCAGTGCTGGAAATGTATCACTGTGTTACTATTATTAAAAGCATAGAAAGAATGGAAGAATTGATGCTGAATTCTTCGAGTCAGAATACAAATTATTTTCTCTAATGTAAAAAATGGTCTGTAAGCAGGAGCCTGTTACTGCCATCTACTAATGAGCATTTGCAGAGCTGTCTTTGAAACAGATAAAATCCTATCAGCACTTGTACAGCCTAATGTAACGTGATGGTAGTAATTCTGTAGAAAAAAGATCTGTGTTACCCTCTTACCCAAACAGTATAGCTGTTGAAATTCCGAGGACATGCAGAAAAGGAACAGAATTTCAGAATTTGTTTTTTTTTTAATGTCAGGAACAAAACATAAAATCAAGTTTCTAAATCTTATGACTGTGAAGTTTGCTTGGTTTTTTAAGTGTGTATGTAATGCTTGCTAGAATATCAGAAGCTAGACTTTGGGATGGACTAAGTGCAGAATTTAGGAGGCAAAACCACTGTTGGAGAAACACAAACCCAAGGAGGCAACAGAAGAAGACACGTTCTTGGATGATGGGTTTATCACTGGCAGTTAACCATGATAACTAAATGGTAATTTTATATTCAGAGGCAATTTATAACTGATTTCTAGATGCAGAGGAGCAATAGTGAGGGATAATTCTTGTCTTCACACTGTGCTTATGAACTTCCAGGGACCAGCTAACTGGCCACTGTGGGATCGTTTCTAGACTCAATGGTCCTTTGGACTGATCCACTGGATCCACTTTTTATCATGTCAAGGGTAGGGAATCTTCTTCCAGTCTGGGTATGCTGTGAGTATCATGAAGGGTCCTTGCACTTGCCACTACAGTACCCATGTGAACCATCACCAATAAAAGCACTTTCATGATTCATTATGTTTCCTTTGAATCTGATTTGTTTGAAACATTAAGAAAGGCAAGCCCACACAGTTGAAGATTTGAACAATAAATTGAGTATTATGTGCCTTTTAAAGAAGAAAAGAGGGGGAAAGTATGGTTGATAAAATTCATTTTCTGCATTAAAATATTTGAAACACTGCACACACATTTTTTTTCAAATATGTGAAGGAAAGCTTAATAAAATATGAAAAACAATAAAAACCGAAGAGAAGAATGCAAGTGTGCTGAAGAGTATGATGAATATGTGTTATATATAAGAAAAATAACTTTGAATACATAGTAAAGGTTTTTCATAGAATGAGCAATAGAAATAAAAGTTGGAAAGCAATATTTGAAATCCAGTGCATGTGCTATTTCCTTGGTGCTTTAAAAATGGATGTGGCACGTTAAAAAGGAAAAAAGTCAGTACAATTTGCTAATCATGAAGTTCATGTGTAGGACTATCCTGTAGGTGATATTCCATGCTAGTCCTACTCAGAGTAGACCCATCAAAGCTAATAGACATGACTAAGTTAGGTTCATTAGTTTCAATGGGTCTACTCTGAGTAGGACTTAATTGAACACAGACTTGTGTACATGCAAATAAATTGATAGATTCCAGCTTCATTCCATCCCACTCTCCCAGCATTCCATCACACTGCAGTATGCTCAAGAGTCAAAATCTAAAATGAAGAATGAAAATTAAGGACTGAGACCATGCAATTTAAGGAGTGGTATATGCAAACGAAGAGGTGGAGGCATGCTGAATAGAAGGGGCTCAGTCTAACTAGGTGAAGGGAGCAGCTAGCACTCATCCCAACAGTGTATCCAAATAAAGGGCTGTCACTCATCCCTATGGGGGAGATTTAAATGCCACACTTCATTGCTGTAGAGAAACATCTCCCAGTCAACATTCAGTGTCCCAGCACTCGCTGCCAGATATCTGTGGATGGGGAGACCCCTCTGTCTGCTCATCACAATGCGTGATGTTTAAATAATATTAACTTCTGGGGCTGCTTTAGACTGAGTCCGACCGTTGCTCTGTCTAGTCCATTGTCGCCTCCTTTGACTGGCAGTGATTTTCTAAGTCAGAGACAGGGAACCTATGGTCCTCCAGAAGGTGTTGGACTCCCCAGCTGGCATAGCCAAAGGTCATGAAAGATGGAATTGAGACCAACATTATCTGGTAATGGGGGAGGCAGGTTCCCATCTCTTTTCTAAAGTATTTGCTCACTGCCATCTTTTGAAGCTAGAAACACCGACCATGGGACCAGGGACTTCTGCATGCAAAACATGCGCCCTTCCACTAAGCTAAGGCCCTGCCTATACAAACAATAATGAATAATACCTAAATAAGTAGTTCAGTCCACCAGCTGCCTGAACTGAGGGTCCTGTTTTTCCACCCATGAAGCCAGATCAGCAGGCTGCCCTTTTATCCTTGACAGAGAGGCCGGTCCAGAGGCCGACAGCACCTTATTGAGCAAGTCACGACCCTTAAAGAAATAATCTATAACACCATGTTTTCCCTCCATTGGTTCAAAGGCAACGTCACTGTTGCATACCATTTTTTTTCAAAAAAAAAAAAAGTCCTTGGAAGCCTATAATTCATATGCAAACAAAGACAAGAGGTAAAGTGATTTCATAATAAAGTGTTGAAACACTTTGATCGGGAGCTGGAAGGAGGTGTAAACCGGCGCTTTAGCAACAGACAGATATTTGTGTAATTGGCCTTTATGTATTGCCAGTTCAGAATAATCACATATAAAAAAGCCCCAACTTACCTCATCTGCCTGGTACAGCCAAGGCATAAATAAAAGAGAACAATGGCATTACTATTACTCACTCACTGACTCCCAGCTACATCACTGTATTCCTTATAATTGCTGGCAAGAAGATTAATGTTTTGTAAAATATCAGAGTAAGGTCACAAGGGAGCTTGCGGGGCTGTCTAAACACTGAGACTTTCAACTCCCTCTCTCTCTCCCTTCCCTCTCTTTTTATGGAAATGAACTTCAGAGCACTGCTACTAATTATTGTGATTTGGGGGATGTTGGGAAAGTATCCTCCACCTTTCTTCTTCTCTTCTTTTCTGAAGGTCTGGTTTGTTCCCATCTTTGTCAGAAAGGACCTTCCAAAAGGACAATCTTTGCCGGGTAAATTTTGATCACGACACAGAGTGCGGACATATGCAGTTGTATGTTCCCCTCCACTTCCCACTTCCCCCTCAGGCTGGGTTGGCTAAAAAGATTTTGCTTCCTAGGTTGAAAAGACATAGGGCCATAGGAAGCTGCCTTGTACCAGTCAAACCATTGCTTTATCTGGCTCAGTACTGTCTACACTGACCGGCAGCAGCTCACAAGGGTTTCAGAGAGGAGACATTCCCAGCCCTACCTAGAGATGCCCGGAATTGAACCTGGGAGCTTCTGCATATCTCCTACCACGGAACTATAGCCTGGAGGGCATCTTCAGCATTTCATGTACAGAAGCCGAATAGACTAGCAGTTGAATCCTAATTCAGCCTTAGGGATGGTTAGGGATGTAAGAAAGCATTGTTTCCATTCCACCCTGTATTCATCACATGCAGCAGTGTTTTTGTTCTACCGCAGCTCATCTTCTGCCAAAAATTATTCTTCTCACCGGCCACTGGGGCAACAATGATGCAACTTACATAACATATGTAATTACATAAAACATGTAAATTACATCACAATATTATTCCACCCCATTCATTTCAACGCAAAGGAAACACAGTGCAAAGCAATCAATGACATATCTTTTGCAGACTGAAAGCAACAACAGCGAATACCAATTGATTTCCATTCCAGACATGGGATAAATAAGCAAAAAATGGCAGTTTCTGCTCCCATTTTCATTTTTGTCAGAATTCTCCTACATCCCTAGTGGTGGGACATAATCCTCCACTACACCTGAATGCAGCAATCTAGTTTAGGGGGTGCAGAGCAGAGTGTGGAGCACACAGCTCTGTCTGATCTTCTCCATAGCATCTGCTGCCTTAAGTGACTGCCTGCTGCAAGGTGCCTTGTTAGGAGCCCATCATCTAGGCAATGTGTTATTGTGACCATTCCGGTCTTTCTTCAAAGTTGGAGAAAGTCCTTTCAAAGTTAGCATCCACAATCTTGCACTGGATTTGGCTTCAAAACCATCTGCATCGGATTTGGATTCCTGCATTGAGCAGGGGGTTGGACTCGATGGACTTATGGGCCCCTTCCAACTCTCTGATTCTATGACCTCTGTAAAAGTCTGTTGCATGAAAAAGTCATGACGATGGAGCAATAAATTGCTTCTTATAACAGCAACACAACCTTTTAAAAAAAGAACTGTCTCTCAGAGCTCTTTACACTGAAGAGACTTGCTGTCTTTGCAGATCCACTACCCTGCAAGAGCTATACGTGAACTTCAAGGTGAGGCTTCTAGGCCTCCATATTGCTGAAAGGGCACACATTTTTCTCCAATTTCTAGGGCAAATATTATACACACAGGGTCCTAGTTTGCTCCAAAAGATCAGTAGCTTAAAAGTGTAAGGTACCTGATGCTAGGATAACCTCACACATAAGTGGATGTTAATCCCACATTGCTAGGAACAAAGTTAAACCAATGAAATTATGTTAGCCCCCATCTGTGCTACACATCTGAAGCAGTGTCATACCACTTCAGACAGTCATGGCTTCCCCCAAAGAATCCTGGGAACTGCAGTTTGTTAAAGGTGCTGAGAGTTGTTAGGAGACCCCCTCTTTCCCTCATGGAGCTGCAATTCCCAGAGTTCTCTGGGAACAGGGATGGATTGTTACAACACTCTGGGAATTGTAGCTCTGCGCCTCCTTTGCATGCAGAAGGTCCCAGGTTCAGTCCCTGTCATATCTAAGAAGGGCCCATCTGAAACCCTGGAGAGTCGCTGACCGTCAGTGTAGGCAATACTGAATGAGATGGTCCTGCTCAATAGACTCCTATATTCCTTGTGTTTGGAAGCACTGAACAACTGCAAAAAGGGCATTTTTGGTGATGGTTTGGGCAAGTGCAGGAATGCCATTTAACTGAGATGTTCTCCAGGTTTAATGGGGATGCAGTCCAGCTGTTATTCCCAGGTGCCGCTCAGATAGTAAAACACCCTTGAATCAAGAGCTGCAGAAGATGCTGTAATGACTGATGGCGAAGTAATAAATATCAAGACCTTGTAATGTATATTTATTGGAATGCATCCTGTAGCAGGCTCTCCCACTGAAGGATGCTAATTTTCAGTTTTATTGCTGACTCACACACATCTGCACTTAGCTAGCATTAAAGCAACAATGCACACTGGCAGAGGCAAAGAACAGTGGGTGATGGTTGACATGCACATGGAAAACCCTGTTTATTTATTTCAATTTGCTTGCTCATTGATTTTATTTTATTTCGAAGGAGCACTGATTCTGTTGTTCAAGCCAAGCCTTGCAGAATTCAGTACCATTATGCTCCAACTCTCCCTATTTATATTTACCAGGAATAATCCCTGCTTTCTATGTCCCAGGTTATCCACTGTCTAGGGATGGAAAGGTCTGTCAATTTGGTTTGCTCAGTTTTCCATTTTTCCAAACTTAAATACAGTTCTCCACACTTCTGCAGCAATCTGAGATTTTTTTTTTTTAAGTGCAAATTTTGAAGGATATTGTTTCAGTAGCTGTGCATTTGATAGATTCACCTGAATTGAAATTCCCACCCATCCCTACCACTGTCCCTATTTTAGTATTTTGGGGATGCCTCCTTAGCGCACTTCCACACAACCTGTTTATTGAGTAGTCATCCTAGATGACAAAAAGTCTGATCTTTTGGGGAAGCAGGTTTGCTGTGCAAGACCATCAAATCAACTATAATTGTGCAACCTGAATTTGCTGGTATGTGTTTGAATCTCACCTCAAAACAGCAACAGTCTAGAAGTGCCTTAGTGTGAGTAGCTGGAGTAGTCATTCTTTAGAGTTACTCCACATTCAGCTTCATTGGATAACTCTGTGTTCTAATATTATTCTATCCACTTTCTCCACTACAACCCACAATCATTTCAATTTTTTGCCTATCTCTAATGGGCAGTAGTGTAGTGGCAAACTCAGAAGTGCAGGCTCCTTTTATGTTAGTCACAGCCATGCTCCCTCCCTTCTCCCCCCTTCTCTTTTGCTGCTGGGTTGAGAATGAGTTCCTTGTTAATGCCTTCTTCCACAAAAACAGATGGTCCTAGCAGCCAATAAGCATGAAAAAGGAGAGTGTTAGCTACTGACAAGAGTCTTCTCAGTGGCTGACTGCCCTCCTTTCACTCTGATTGGCTCCAATCAGCAGGGAAGGACAATGAAACATGCTAGAAGACTCTTCTGACTGGCTAACAGCCTCCCCTTTCATGCTGATTTACTTGTAGGATGCGGGAGACATAGGGACACTGCTGGGACCCTGCTCCCAAAAATGTAAGGGGTCTGAGATCCACTGAGGCCCCAGACAACTACACCCCTGCTAGTGGCAGCTAATGTAAACCACTCTAGGGGTTGTATCTAACTAAGTTCTACTCATCATTAGACCCTTTGAAATTAATAGACACAACTAACTTTGGTCCATTAATTTTAATGGGTCTAGCCTGAGTAGGACTTAGTTGACTACAATCCAATGTTTCTTGGAGGAAGAGTGGAGCATACATAAATGCAACAAATAAAAATATTTTCTGATTGTTGCTTGTCCCAAGGCTTAGAGATGAGGCAGGCTAGACAAGCAAACTGACAAATTAATAGGTTAAGGCAACATTTGGTGGTATTGTGTTTCTATGATGTATGATTTGTCATAAGCCACTTTGAGATTTCCCCCCCCCAAACCAAAGTAGGCTACACATTAGTTACCTAACAGACAGACAGACAGACAGACAGACAGACAGATAGATAGATAGATAGATAGATAGATAGATAGATAGATAGATAGATAGATAGATAGATAGATAGATAGATAGATAGATAGATAGATAGATAGATAGATAGATAGATAGATAGATAGATAGATAGATGTTATGTGCCTTCATGTCGATTATGACTTATGGAGACCCTATGTAAGGTTTTTGTGGTAAGAGGTATTCAGAGGAGGTTTACCATTGCCTTCCTCTGAGTCTGGATGCATCTTAGTCTGGTGTCTCAGCTTTGACCCTGCTGCCTGGGTGACCCTGCTAGGAGTCTAGCCTCTTGACGGCATTGCTGTCAGCTTCTTTGATACTCTCAAACTCCCTCGCCACGTTAAGGTGTGCATCCTAGAGGAGGAGATAGATAGATAGGAAATAAACTTTTTCATCCTACAAGCAATGTGGCCACAATCCAACATGGTGCTAAGTTCAAAGCCCTTATGCTTTGTACACACCATACGTTTAAAGCACATTCCTGCCCCAAATAATCCTGGGAACTGTAGTTTGTTAAGGGTCCTGGGAATTGTCACTCTGTGTGGAGTAGATGTGCTTTAACTATATCATTTGTACACAGCCTTTACTCTGTGGCATATCCAAAAATCAGTAAAGCACAAAAGGGATGGAACAAGATTCTGCAAAAGACAATGTTACCTTTCCTCCTCCCCCCACCTTTTTGGTAAAGTCACAAGTGTCGTTGGAGTATTCCTGTGAATAGATGAGAAGATATAAACTTTTATTCTAGTCTCCAGATAAGTTAGGCTGTTTTTATATCTTGGACAGGGGTGAAAAATGCTAGCCAGCTTGCTCTGGAAATACCACAGGCCTCTGGTTCCAAATAGCCGTCACATTATTGGATTCATAAGGTCAAACTTTACAACCCAGTTACTACCATAGATAATAATTCTTTCAGAGATTTTTTATCTATATCATCTTTCCCATATTTGAACCATAAAAAATGTTTGCTGCATCCCCCTTGCTAAAAAGAAACAAGGAGCGAGCCAGGCCTTGTGAAATCTAACCCTGTTTTCCAAAGTCAAGCAGATAAACAGATTGGTAGGCATTTGGAGCTATCAACCAATTAAATTTTTTGATTTAAAAATAATTTTGTTTTTAAAAAACATTCATCATCATCATCATCATCATCATCTGGGGTTTTCATCAGTGCTTTATTTGTGTATCAAATTTCAACCTCATCTTTCACCGTAAAATGGACCCAAGGGTGCTTATAATAATGGAACACAATAAAATAAAACAATGAGATGCTGACAAGTTCTCCAGAAGATCTCTGACTTCAGTGCAGCTGCATTTTCAACACCCTGCACTCACTTCATGATGAAAATCTTCATTTCTGTTTAAAAAATTTGGAGACAACTTTGTATCTCCAAGTGTCCATGAAGCACATTAAATAGAGGTGTGAGTTTTGTGATCTTGCGTTTTATGCCTCCTTCCTAATAGAACATTTGTCTTTGTTTCTCCACTTTGTCCTCCAACCATTTTGGATGCCATTATGGAGTTAAAGAAGACGTACAGCCGAGTCTAAATAAACCCCATAAAAGATAATACGGCATATTTCTTCCATGTCAGGGGAGTATTCATTTTGTCTCACATAAGAAAATGCACAAATCAAATTGTAAATGAAGAATCATTCGGAATGTGGTTATGCACAAGTAAATAGGACCAAATCTCATCTCTTATAAAAGCAACAACAACAGTGTCTAGTTATATACTGCCCAGACATTATTTTTTCCATGGGGTGGGGAGAAGGCAGAAGGATTGCTCAGAATAAATTTGGGGGGGGAAATTAATTGGGATGGGATCCAGACTTACTCGGGCTTAAAGTATTAACTTATTATCATCAGATTTGAAACTTCACCACAGAATATCTGTCTGGTAAATTCCTTAATATGCCAACAAATGACTCTTTTGTTTCTTTGGATCAGGCTACATCAACAACATTGTGCAGTATAGTCTTTATTGCCCTCTAGGGGAAGGGCCATAGCTCAGTGGTAGAGCATCTCCTTTGCATGCAGAATAGGGTTGCCAGGCTCAGGGCCTGAGACTGATCCTGTATCTTTAAGAGAAGAGAAAGTCAGCCAAGTGCAGGTGTTCTTGCAACACTGTAATGAGAAAAACCACAAGGTGGAATTCTCCCTTCCCCCTGCACAACTTTTAAAGATAGAGAAGACCTCTTGATTGCCAGGCCTGGCCTCCAAGAGGTCTTCTGTATCTTTACAAGTTGTGCAGGGGGAAGGGAGAATTCCACCTTGTGATTTTTCCCATTACAGTGTTGCAAGAACACCTGCACTTGGCTGACTTTCTCTTCTCCTAAAGATACAGGATCAGTCTTAGGCCCTGAACCTGGCAACCCTAATGCAGAAGGCCCCAGGTTCAATCCCCAGCATCTCCAAATAGAGCTGGAAAAGGTTCTCTGAAATCCTGAAGAGTTGCTGCCTACAGTATTGAGCTACATGGGCAAATGGTATAAGGCAGCTTTCTTTATAATACTTTCATGGGGAAAAGCTGTAGCTCAGTGGTGGAGCATCTGCTTTGGATGCAAAAGGTCCCAAATTCAATCCCTGATGTCTCCAGATAGGCCTGGGAGCATTCCCTGTCTGAAAACCCAAAGAGCTGCTGCCAGTCGGTGTGGACAACACTAAGCTTGATGGACCAATTAACCGACTTGGTATAAGGCAACTTCTTATGTTCCTATACAATTCACCTAGGAATAGACTCCTCTTTTCATTCCAGAATTTTCTAGATGGTCAATCAGATGATTTTAAAATTAGACAGTTGCTGGCTAATATAGACACGTTTAACTATAGAGTAGCTTTATCTGCACTAGCAGTCAGAAAGTTACAGGTTACATTTTTGACCCCCAACATTTTCAACTGCCAAGGGAACGTTTTTTATCTAAATGATAAGAAAATAAAGTATATGTAAAAGAATAAATTCTTCATTCATCTTCAGGCAGACAGGTAGGCTTATAAATGTTTCAAATGAATTAAATAAAAAGTTATTTTGTTTGTTTTTATTTTTAACTGTGCAATAGAACAGGATTCAGCTACATTTTAGGAAACGTTGTGCAATAGAAAATAATTCATCTGTATTTTAGGAAATAGCCAGGACAGTCTATTAGTCCATCCAGCCCAGTATTATCTACTCTGACTGGCAGGAGCTGTCCAGGGTCTCAGAAAGAGGGGTCTTTCCCATCACCTATATCACAATCCTTTTAACTGGAGCTGGCCAACGAGTGAACCTGGCACCTTCTCGATGCTCTAGCACTGAGTGGGCATGGACCTAACTTCTCATACCAATTTCAATGTGCAAATCAGAGAGGGAGGGAGGGAGAGGGAGGGAGGGAGGGGGAGGGAGGGAGGAAAGAGAGTGCTCTTTTCAGAGAAGAGGGAACATGCTGACACAGCAACTTGGAGAGGGGCCAATTTCCATTGGCACTGCAGCATATGGAAAATGCTCCCCATTTTACATATGGGATAAAAATAAATAATAAAACAACTTTTTCCTCTTCCAACAAGCTTTTTCAGTAGAGAACTTTCCCAGTTTGCATCTGTACTGGAATTGTGTTTAAGATGTTTTAAAGATATTTGTATTGTTTTATCACTGGTTATTTGTTTCCCTCGAGAGCCAGTGTGGTGTAGTGGTTAAGGTGTTGGGCTACAACCTGGGAGACCAGGGTTCGAATCCCCACATAGCCATGAAGCTCATTGCGTGACCTTGGGCCATTCACTGTCTCTCAGCCTCATGAAAACCCTATTCATAGGGTCGCCATAAGTCGGAATCGACTTGAAGGCTGTACATTTACATTTTTATTTGTTTCCCTAGGCTTCTTTTTGGAAGAAGGGCAGATCATAAGTTGTTGTTATTATTATTATTATTAATTTACCTTCCATTCCTAACTGAAAACGTAGCAATGTGTTTTATAAAGATAACATGATAATGACCCGTTAAAATGATAATATTTATTACCCACCTTGGAAAGGGTGTTGTGGGAGCTGAAAAAGTAATATTTGCACAACATTTGGGAGATGAAAAGCATTGCAGAAGTGCTAATTACCTACATTTATTTCCATGCTTTAGCTGAAACACCTTTTCTTTTCTCCTCTGCCTATGTCACTTAATTTTCTCTTTTGCTCAGCTATTGTCTCCCTTGCTAACTGTACTATTCAAGGTTGTAATGGATCCGGTATTGGGGAACCTAATGTACAAATTGACATCATTTCATAGCACTAGATTTTAATGCATATTTCTCTGGTTTCCCCTTGTAATCAAAGAATGACCTCTCTCTGTACTCAGGCCTCAAGGGGATGTCCCCCTTGCAGCTTCTTTGAGGAAGGGGCATAACTCCATGGTAGAACATCTGCTGTGCACACAGAAGGTACCAGGTTCAATTCCTGGTACCTCCAAGTAGAGCTGAGAATGTCCCTAATCGGACACCACGGAGAACAGCTACCAGTCAGTGCAGAAAATACTGAGCTAAGTGGACCAGTGGTCTGCCACCTGAGCAGAACTAACTAACCCTGTGAGCAGAAAAGGAGGTAGCAGCCAGCGTGGAAAGCTGCCCTCACCACTTTCTCCATCTGCTTCTGCGTCACCATTTGGGCCCGGGCCCTTCTTCTCCTTGCTGAGTCCATTGCCCTGTGAGCAAGCTGTCTTCATGGCTGCCTCTTTCAACAGCCATTTTTTACTGTTCTAGCCATATGCTAAGCCACTCTGTGTGAGCTAGGGGTGTGCCCAAATCCCACCCAGTTCAGATTTGGTATCTTCTATTAATTCTCTTATTTCCTATCATTGTGGATTAGACTTTTATGTAGCGATTTCCCACAGCTGTTTTTGAAAATGGGTTTTTAAAAATAATGATAATAATCCACCTCTAAAATATTAATATTAAGAACAATATATCGATGTTTCCTTTCAAAATTATCCATATTTCCTTTAAAATACCTACATCATCATCATCATCCTCATGATGATGATGGTGATGATGCATGGGAAAAAACAGATTGGTAAAAGCAGTGGCCAGTGGATAAAGGATGAACTTGAATTGATACAGGCCTGTTGGATCAACAGAATGCTTTCAAACCAGCACAGGTCAATGGATCCCATCCCTCTTGTGAGCTTTGTTGGCTGAAGAGTAGAACAGAAATGCTTAAATCAGGGATGGGAAATCTCAGGCTGGGGACTTAATGCGGCCCTCTAAGCCTTACTATCTAACCCTTGGGACCCTTCCCACAATGCCCCCCTCCCCAGGCATACACACCATCCCCAGTGTACCCCTCACAGACTCTACTTCTCACCCTCCTTCACTGTTTTATCCTGGCTTTGGGGGGGGGGATAATTTGCCTGGGGCCACAAATGTGGGACATACACACTCAAGGAAACATCAGGTGATGTTAGAACTAGGAGACAAAAAAGGGTAAAAAAGAATATTTTCCAATATTTCCCAAGCTGAATATTTTCAGTGCTGGGTCACCGTACCCTGAAAGGCTGATCTCTCTGAACTCATTCTGCCCTTCACAGTGAGGTGAGGCCACATTTGCAAGAAGGTACTGTGAACTCTCAAACAAACCATCATCATTTCTCTGAAGATCCTTGATTCGGGATAGACTGAAGGCAGCCAGCCTGCAAGCGAAAGTTTTGAACTATACAAAAGGAAGAAAAAATAATAACTGAAAATAGACAGTGAAAGCTCCTAGGAAAATAAATTGTAGGGTGTTTGAAAAAACCACCATGAAACAACACTTCTGCTAAGACAATTCACTCTTTAGAAGCTTGATATCTATTAACCTTCTCAAGACATCAGTTCAGGAACAAGGGGATAGTGTAGGAAGACCTCAGTATCACTGAACCAAAAACAAAACCTTCAACTTAGCCACGCATCATTAATACAAATGTACCGCATCAGGCTTAGATAGGTTCTCAGAGGAGTTGTGGGGAGGTGACAAAATGAAGTTTTCTGGGTGAATTAAAGGCGGCTCAGACAAGCTGGTTCCCTCTCAAGAAAATTCTGGGACAAAGCTTTTGTTTTGTTTTCCCAGGGCTGGGGGAAAACAGTGATTCAACAACAAAAAATCATGAAATTGATCCAGTCATTTGAGGATAAACTGTTTTGTAAAATTGCCCCACCCTGATCTTGAATAATTTCATCAGGTTTTTAGCATTTTTACTCCTGAAGCTCACTTCTGATTAGATACACACAGGACTGCACTGATAATCTATGATTCACATACACCTTTTATAGCAGCAGTGATTTCTGTGGAGGGTGCTGAGAGTTGTTAGGCAACCCCTGTTCCCCCTCACATAGCTACGATCCCCAGAGTTTCCTGACAAGAGGGACTGATTGTTAAACTGGAGCTCTGTGAGGGTAATAGGGGTCTCCTCACAATTTTGTTGAGGCAGAGGGGGTGCTGAGCCCACAGGAGTGACAGTACCTCAATTGCAGACAGAAACCGGTCCCATCCTGAGAGGTGCCCAACAGCAGGCAAGACCTCAGCACCCTTCACAAACTACACTTCCCAGGATTCTTTCAGGGTAGCCATGACTGTTTAAAGTGGACTGTTTAAATGTCTGATGTGGATGCAGCCTTTGTTGCCTATGTAACTCCCTAAAGGGCATTGGATGCAGATGGTGTGGAATAAATACATTTTATTTGCTATTTGATTTATTTAACAAATGTATATACCACTTCAATGTAAAGACCTTTAAGCAGATTATGGGGGAGGGATCCCTGATTTATGCTTGTGTGTAACAGTTGGCTTTGCATGCTGGTACAGTTCGAAATCAGGGGTGGCTAGTTGCCAGCGGGACTGGGAGGGCAGGAGGCAGGGAGCCCAAACAGGAGGTGGAAGCAGAGCCAATGACAGGTGGATCCAACCAATTCTAGTTTTGCTCCCATCCTTCTCCTTGCTGAGTTTATTTATTTATTTGTTTGTTTGTTTCATTTATATACCGCCCCATAGCCAAAGCTCTCTGGGCAGTTTACAAAAATTAAAAACATTGGACATTAAAAACAAATATACAATTTTAAAAACCATACCAAGTTTAAAGCCGTGAAGCACAGATAAACCAGGTGAAAGACCTGGGGTCAGAGCTCAGAGTGTCAGAGTTCTATGATGGCAACACTGAGGCTAAGGAAGCGGAAGCTGACAGCTGGGGCCAAACCCTGGACTGGTTGGAAGTAGGAAGGCGGGCAGGTGAGTGCTGTCTGAAGGCAGACTGAGAGTGGTGGGGCAGCACACCATGTGCCCTCATAGACCAGTCTCCACTGCTTGAAACGTTATGTATACTCTCTTGAACAGCTTTTGTGTTTTTTTGGTTGGTTTTTTTTCCTGTGTATGTCAGATGAAACAGCTGGTATAGCACAGTGGGGAGGAGAGCCTGGCTGGGAGTCCAGAATCTGTGAGTTCAAATCCCCACTCATGTCTCCTGGGCCACCTAAAGATCACCCCCACAGTGAGTGGCTCAGGGGTTATGTGCTCTGCCACCTGTGCAGCCGTGGGCAAGCTGCAGAGTCCCAAGAAGCCCAGTTGCCCCCCAGCTGGTAGTTGCGGACAAAGAAGGGGCTGGCTTGTGCAGCTGTGGCAAGCTGAGCAGGCCCTAGCCAACTGGGGAGGACTAGCCTCAGAGGGAGGCAATGGTAAACCCCTCTGGATACCCCTTCCAGAGCTTGGAAAAGTTACTTTTTTGAACTACAGCTCCCATCAGCCCAATCCAGTGGCCATGCTGGCTGGGGCTGATGGGAGTTGTAGTTCAAAAAAGTAACTTTTCCAAGCTCTGCCCCTTACCATGGACATCCTATTCATAGGGTAGCCATAAGTTGGGATCGACTTGAAGGCAGTCCATTTCCATGTCAGATGGAATAGGTAGCTTTGCATTGTTTTTGTTGTAGTTTGCCTTATTCCTTACATTGATATCCCATCTTTCCTCCATGGAGCTCAAGGAGGTGTACATGGTTCTCCCCTCCTCTGTCAGGTAGTTTAGGCTGAAAGAGAGTGACTGGCCCGAGGTCACCCAGTGAGTTTCACAGCCAAGTGAGGATTGGGATCCTGATCTCCCAGCTCCTCATCCAACACTGTAACCACTTTGCCATAGTGAACAATTAGTTTATTAATAAGTTGTTTATAGCCATAGGCTGTTACAACAAGAATACTATATACATTCATACAATATAAAATAATCATCCTAAATTGAATTTAAATTAAAATTTCAAATAAATTGATTTTAACAACTATTCCCAGAATAAGAAGCTAGTGAAACTTCTTCAGTATTTTAGTGTGAATTTCTTCCAATAAACACATTTTATTGGCAGTTTTGACTAATGTACTTATTTTAGCAAGCCATTTCTTACCATCTAATGAATTTTTGCCTGCTATTTTCCATCGTATATTCATTTTTATGCACACTTTCTCCTAACGTATGCATTTCTGTAAACATTGGTTGGCAAACGGCATTGCAACATTCAGATAAGTTCGCATTTCGAAGGATAGCTGTGTTTCAGTTCTCATATTGTTTTGGAAAATGTGAATTTGATAGATTCGGCTTTAAATGCATGATGAATCAAATTTCTCCCCCATTCCTAATTTCAACGCAATGCATATCAATGTGTAATAGCAGCAATTACAGCTATCTTCCGCCCAATCTCCTTTTCTTTTCTTTCTCTTTTCTCCTTTTTTAAAATCATTTTTAAAAAATTAAAAATCATTACCTTGGTTAACCCACCAAGGTAAGTCAAAGGCCCGGAGTAAACTCTACTACATGCAGTCTCTTTATTTGCCTGGATGGCTTAATAAACTACAGAAGCTAAGGTCACCCCAGCCTCTGTCATCCTGCAAACTTGGTGCTGACAGTTGTAGACAAAAGCAGTGATGTTAAACATGCAAAATGTGCCAAGCTCCAATTCCCAACAAGCTGATTGCGCTGGGAGGGAAGATGGTTGCATGATTCTCGGGCAGAAATATGCGACATTTCTTTGGATTCTCTCTCTCTTGCTCACTGGATTAGGATGACTCACACCACTCCATTTCTGCTTTTCAAAGCCAACCTAGAGCCTGTTTCAAGAAGGAGTAATAAGTATCCGTTAATACAATTAGCTTTCTGTTCAGATATTTGTTATCCTTGGAGAGAGCTGGCTGTTCATGTTTGCATCTGAACGTCCAAGGCAGCTCCTGTCTTGGCGAACCTTCTTCCCATCGCTCCCAGGGGCTTCAGTTGC
This sequence comes from Rhineura floridana, assembly GCF_030035675.1. Lineage (NCBI taxonomy): Eukaryota > Metazoa > Chordata > Lepidosauria > Squamata > Rhineuridae > Rhineura > Rhineura floridana. The sequence continues at coordinate 30,120,082 of NC_084492.1, read as the reverse complement.
TCCTCCCATTGGCCAATCCATGCCAAAGAGCTTCCCTTTTCTTGGTTCCTTGGCTCACTCTATTTCCTCTGCACTTCCTTGACCCAGCCTTTGGCGATCCAATCTGTTTTTCCTGCAGTCCTGTATGAGTTGCTGGTATGGTTTTTTAAAACTTGTTTTTATTATTATACCCCTGTCGTCCGCCGTGGGATTTCTAAGCGGCTGTTTTTATCTATTTGGATTGGTGTTTGCAATTTTCTTGCTTGGGTATTGTCTTCTGCAGTCTTCCTCTACACTAGGGCTGTTGGAGAATGGGAACAGGAATTGCCAGTCTTTGCTTATTCATTCCATGTCTGGAAAGGAAATCAATCCAGTAAAAATGATTAGTATTCTCTGCTGTTGTTGCTTTCAGTCTGCAAACAATATGTAACTGTTTATCTTTCCCCCCAATTTTCATTGTGTTTCCTTTGCATTGAAAAATTGGAGTGCAATACAATTGGAGTTACAACATTTTATGTAGTTTCAGACAGATGAATAATGCAGTTTTTGGCAGAGGGCAAACTGCAGTGGAATGGAAACAGTGCTACATGCGACAAATACAGGTTAGAATGAAAACGATGCCTTCTAGCTCCACACTACCTTGCCTGCCATGCAAAGCAATGGTAGCATAACTACCAGACTATGTGATCGCATTAGGGCAGGAATGGGGAACCTGTGTCCCTCTAGCAAGGGCAATGGTTCAGGATTGTTTGTTTGTTTGTATATTGCATTTATATCCCACTGTTCCTCCAGGGAGTTCAAGGCTGATGGCTATGTTCTACTTTCACTGTCCTAAACAGCATGCCTTTTAATATCAATTGCTGGAAACCGCAGGAGGGGAGAGTGCTCTTGCACTCAGGTCTTCCTTGTGGGCTTCCCAGGGGCATCTGGTTGGCCACTGTGAGAACAGGATGCTGGATAAGATGGGCCACTGGCCTGATCCAGCAGGGCTCTTCTTATGCTCTTATGTCAGTAGGCAGCTCTGTCATCTTATTATCAGAGAGAAATAGCCAGATTCATCCCTGGGGGACGAGAGTGCAGGAAGAGGTTAGAACAGCATGCCCCCTTCCCACCAGTTCTCATATTCCCTACAGGTTAGGCTGGGCTTGCTTTCGCTCTCTGAGGTTAGGAGCCATCAAGAGGAATCTGGACACTTACAGCATCTCACCAGCCCCACCCTCACCCACCTGCAGCTTGTCTGAGCTGATTGCTGGCCAGGCTATTTATGAATGAGCAGCTGTTATAGTATTTTCTTCCTCCTGTTCCCTGCATAGGGGATTTCACTTCATTTCTTTCTTTAGTTTCCTGCAAGTTTTGGCTCTGATGGGTTATTTTTATTATTTTGGCTTTCTTTGATTGCTATTGATTGATCTACTTCTAAAAAAATGGTTTAGAAGAGCTTCTTTTTGTTCAGTCATACACATCACCCAGGAAAATCCAGTTATGGGGCATCTCTGAAATACCATAAAATAAATAAGCCTGCTGATTCCAGGATATTTTAGGGCCAATATCCAGTGAACACCTTTACACACTTGTACAGGGACTCTTATTTAGCTCTCCAACACAGTAGATCCATGCCCAACAGCCCTGAAGACACAACCACTTGGACAGGTGAAGCTCACTGAACCAGCCAAGAGGATAATTAACACTGGCCAGGGCATTTGGAAGGGGGTGCAATCTGATGGAGAAGTATAGTTCATGAAGTTCAGCAGATTATTGGCTCCACCTTCTGAGCCACCATTTTATATCTGACACTACCTCTACCCAGGTTTTTTGCATAGAACTTCAGACCTTGTGGTTCTATTTTTTTCCAAAGCAGGTTGTTCAAGCTTAAATTCCGCTCTTCCATATTCCACTGCAGGGGTTGAGAACCTGTGGCCCTCTCAGCTGTTGCTGGCCTACAACTCCCATCATCCTTGACCATCGGCCATGGTGGCTGGGGGTGACTGGAGCTGGAGACCAAGAACATCAGGAGGACCACAGTTTCCCCTTCCCTCTTCAACAGATTACAATTCAGTGTAATAAGTTATGTTGGAGCTTTTTCATCCATCTCTGAGCTTAACATTTATTTATGTTTATTTTAAACGATTTATATATCGCTTCATAACATTATTCCTAAGGGGTGTACAAAGGAATAAAGCACAAAAACCTGTTAAAATTAACCATATGATCAGACAAACTCATGTAAAATTCCAATGATGAAGATGCAGGTTCAAAAGAGAAGACCTGCCTGATCTCAGCAGGGAAGAACCACAGAGCTTGGAAAAGTTACTTTTTTGAACTACAACTCCCATCAGCCCAATCCAGTGGCCATGCTGGCTGGGGCTGATGGGAGTTGTAGTTCAAAAAAGTAACTTTTCCAAGCTCTGAAGAAGCGCCACAGAATCAGGCCCACAATGCTGAACACAGTGGGTGGAATTCAATGCTAGGCCTACTCAGAGAAGACCCACTGAAGTTAATTGACATGACAAAGTTAGGGTCATTCATTTCAATGAGTCTACTCTAGGGATGGGTGAGAATTTTGATTTCGTTGGCATTTCAAGGCGAATCTATCCAATTTTCACTTTCCAAAACAATATGAGAACCGAAACACAGCCATCCGTTGAAATTCGCACTTATTTGAATTTTGCGATGCAGTTCGGCGACAAAACAATGTTTGCAAAATGCATATATTAGGGGAAAGTGTGCATAAAAATGAATGTATGAGTGAAAATAACACAAAAAACGCATTATACTACAAGAAACGGCTTGCCAAAATGTGTACATTAGTCAAAAATCTTTTTTTTTAAAGAATCTCAAATTGCTGCAGAAATGGAGAGGACCGAATTTAAGATTGGAAAATGAGAAACTGAGAGAACTGAAATTGACAGCTCTTTCCATCCTTACTCCAGTCTGACTAGGACTTAGCTAAGCACAAGCCACTATTTTAAAAAAGTGAGGCAGCAGTGAAGACTTGGGGAATTTTGCTATGTCAGCCAGCCAGCCTTGCAGACATTTCTTCTCTCCCCCCCCTTTCCTTCTTTTCAAAACCTAGCCCCCAATTCTACTAACATAAAAGAGGTGGGCGATAGGCCATGCTTGGATTCCTAAGACCATCTGCCAACCAAAATGGCATGGAAAGGGGGAGGGAATTAATTATGAATGGTGTCTTCCCATGTTAATCATTTATTGTAAAGGAGTTTTCCAGCTTGTTTACAATGGCGCTAGCCTGAGGCAGTGCACAGTATAAATTGTCTGATTACAGGATACAGAGTACTTCTTAATAGGCCTCAGATGATTAGGAGCCAGGGAAGAAATTAAAGAGGCCGCTTTGCTTTAGGTATGCAAATGGCTTGCAGAACAATAGAGAAAGATATGATAGGGATAGATGCAATGCTCCCACTCCAATGATTATGCCCCCGCAACACACACACACACACACACTCCAGCAGATTTGGGGCAAGTCTGTCTGCCACAGTGTGAATCGTTTCACAGTCTCTCGAGATAGATAGCAGAGGTTAGACAGCACGGATATGGCTTTCCCATGGTGAGGACATGGGTGGTGGTGAAGGAGAGTGATTGCTCTTTGCATCTGTGTCAGGAAAGGTTTACAGTCCAACTGCTGCTTAACTGAACTCTGCTTGGAATTGCTCATCCAGATAGTAGGGCCTGACATGGTTCCCTGTCCCAAAGCCAGCCTCTAAAACCAGATTCAATACTTTCTGTGCTCTGAAGGTAAATGTCTGCACCACGGAGAGCCACCAGTTTGAGAGGTGGCCTGAACATCAAGAAAAAAGGAGGTGTCCACCATCAGGTACCTGCGTTTTGATCGTTGTACTCAGACTGATCTGCCTCTGAATTTTCATGATGAGTCCATTTCGATTTGAGGCCCGTTTCCAAGGCTTCTGGCCTCTGGTGTAAGCACTGTAGGCATCCTGTTGTTCTATTCTGGCTTGAAGAGTGGGAGGCTGGATTCACATTGCAGCCCCTTGCTTTTTTTGAAGCAGTGCTGCACTGGAATTTCTTCAGAAACACAACGATAGAAGCCCCTTGTTTATAATGTGGGGCCCTACTACATGCAACTGCAAAGTACAATAAAAAAGTGAGGGGACCTGCCTTAGGTCTGAAAGTTTTTGGTTTTTTTAACCATATTCAGACTATGAATATATGTGCAGACAGTGGGCCTTTCTCTCACACACACAGAGTTTTATGTCACCTGCCAAGATCCCTTTAGATAAACTCAGGCTTGCATGTCAGGTTGGTAATAATGGCCAATGGGCCCACCTTTAGTAGGGATGGGGGGATTCAGTTCTCATTTTTAAGGTGAAGCTACCTAATTTGCACTTCTCAAATCAATATGTGAACTGAAACACAACCAAAATTTGGGTAATCTTAAAGAATGTAATCATGTTTGGGTAATATTATTCATGTTTGGGTAATCTTAAAGAATGTAAATGTACTGCCTTCAAGTCGATTCCAACTTATGGTGACCCTATGAATAGGGTTTTCATGAGGCTAAGAGGCAGTGACTGGCCCAAGGTCACCCAGTGAGCTTCATGGCTATGTGGGGATTCGAACCCTGGTCTCCCAGGTCATAGTCCAACACCTTAACCTCAAAAAAAAAAAAACCTGGCAAACCCTATGGTAAATACACTCTGCAGACTTTGAAAACTCCATAACCATTGTCCGTAAGAACTCTTAATTTAACTACAGTATAACAAAACAAGGCCCTTATGGTCATGGGCTTAGCTCCTGTGGTGTTATGGAATATTCATGAACATTCCAACTGCTTGCAAGTTTGTTTGTTTGTTTAAAAAGTAGCTACACCCAAAGCCTAAAAGTGGATGAGGTTCCAACAGATGGGAAGGAGTTCAGCAGCAGCAGAGCTTAGACCAAGGATCAGGAACCTCGTGCCCTCCAGGTGTTGTTGGACTCCCACTCCCATCAACCATGCCTAAGCCGGCTGGGGCTGATGTGTGTTGGAATCCAACAACATCTGGAAGACAACACCAAGGTTAGACATTGTATTGATCAAGTGTTGGACTGTGCTGTGTAACAATCATGTGTGAATAGAATATCTGAGTATTATAGTCATATGAACATTGAATGTATACTAGAGTAACATGGGGTGTTTGTGAGAATGTAAGGGGATTTGACATGGAGAAGGTAATAACTAATAGTCAAAAAGACCCATAAAAACCTTGCAGTTTAAGAACGTACCTATAGCCAACAGATATTTCTATCAAACTTTAAAAAGCAGGGAAATTGTCAGCTCTAGTGAATGCACCAGGGGAGCAGGAGACCTGACCTCATCTCTGAGATATTGTACTGCCCTACAAATTTGTCAAAATGCGAACACAATTTAGGTTGGTCTTTCACGGACCGATGGAGTTAGCTGACGAGCTAAAGGAAGCTGGAATACAACAGCATCTGAGGGGAACCACATTGGCTAAAACCCATATGAGCTTTCCCTAGCCTTAAGACTGGTTTGAAGACCCCATCATTGGTTAAGATCAGAACTGCAGGTAACAGATACAGGGCCTTTTTGAGTTGTGGAACACCCTCCCTGGAAAAATCCAACAGCTCCCCCTCTTGTCTTCTATAAACATGCTACAAAGACCACTTCATTCCACAAGGTCTTCTGCGAGTAAGTCTTCCTATCTATTTGCTTACTCTTAGATATATTACTTTAAAATGTGTCTCTTATTATTTATTTTATTATTATTATTATTATTATTATTATTATTATTATTATTATTATTATTATTTGTATGCTGTTTTTCCCTATATATATGCTCAAAGTGTCTCACAACAGAACAAAAATGCAAATCACTACATCAATAACAATCCCATAGTAAACCATTTCAAAACATAACAATCCAATAAATACTGTAACTCTGTTTGATTACATGAAGATTACAGCATTTAAAAGTCATCATAAAACAAACTGTCAATTAAAACATATCAATGAATGAAAAATATAATAAACATTCCAATACAAAAATACAAGAAAACAATCTGTCACCCCAGCTCAGCTCTTACAGCTTTTGCTGGTTGCTGTCAGTGCTGCTGTGACTTCTGCTGCTGCCAAGGAAGAGTTCACACTGGTGCCTCTTTTTACTGCTGAACGCCAACTTGAACCCTCCCTTCACTGGTGTACCTTTAATATTTATTTTTTTATCCTATGCATGGTGAATCAGGAACCCTGCAAAAGGTGATGCCTCCTTATAATGCCATAGTATAAGCCTCTTTATAAAGGTTTTATCATGAAAGTTAGGTTATAAATTATTTATTTGTTCATTTATTCACGTCTTACATTTATATCCCACCTTTCCTCCAAACTGTTCAAGGTGGGGTACATGGTTCTCCCCTCCCCATTTTATCCTCACAACAACCCTATGAGGTAGGTTAGGCTGAGAGACTGGTCCAATGTCACCCAGTGAGTTTCATGGCTGAGTGTGGATTCGAACCCTGGTCTCCCAGGACATAGTCCAGTACCCTAACCATTACATCACATTGCAAACAACATAAAAAAGCAACTAAAAAATAAAACCCATATCCATGAATTTTACATTGGTCTCTGCTTGTAAATCTCTGTTTTGGGGAAACTGCTTGGCCAGATTTTCAGCAATATGTTGTCCAGAGATGGAACCTTGAGTCAATCTTCCACCAAGCAACCTGGATATCTGCCTTCCCGCCAGCCCTGTCCCCGCCCCCCCGGGAGAGATGCATATTATCATCTCCCCCTCATTTTTTTGGAGTTTCCAGTGTTGTGTCTTCTATTTTATGAGCTCCAGCAAAGTGTAACTAGTGCCTCTAGCTACTGGGTGATAGCTCCAAGTGGCTTAATCAGAAAAACATGGTGCTCTGATGAAAGGCTGACAAATCAGCAGCGGAAAAGACCTGTCACTTGTTGGCAGATCCCACACCAGAAATCTTGCCTTCAGTGACCATGTCAGAATCACTCAGCAGCCTGCCATCAGCAATACTTAAGGAGCATACAGCTTTTGGCATTCTTTTTTCCTTTCCCTTAGAAGATCAGCAAGCCTGGAATTTTAATACTCCTATGAAGGAGTGACAACAAACTTGTGAGGAAATAGAGATTGCATAGGACACTGGAGATTGTTGATAGCCGCTGCATCATGTAAGTCAGGAGTAGGGAACCTGTCCAGAGCTTGGAAAAGTTACTTTTTTGAACTACAACTCCCATCAGCCCCAGCCAGTGCTGGCTGGGGCTGATGGGAGTTGTAGTTCAAAAAAGTAACTTTTCCAAGCTCTGCCTGTGACCCTCCAGACATTGCTGGGACACAGCTCCTGGTCAGGGGGATGGCATCACGATAGACTACTGCAACTCCACCTCCCCGTCCCCCCGGTCTCGCCTGCTGCTGCACAGAGAAACCTGGTGGGCAAAGCTGGGAGAGATTAACCCCCCCAACTGCATCCAATGCATTTTGATAAACAGTGCTGGGTTGGAGAACTGCATGACAAAATCTGAATAATTACGAATTCTGAAGGATGGCTATGTTTCGGCTCTTGCATTGTTTCGGAAAGTGCAAATTTGATAGATTCAGCTTGAAATGTGAACTGAATCCAATTTCTCCCCCACCCCTAACTTGAAATCATATAATATTAAGTACATGACAGGTAAATCCATGGTAAGAAATCTACTAAATAATAATAATTGTGCAAGTGGGTATTTTATTGATAACATTTATATCCCGCCGCCCTTCCTCCAAGGTGCTGATGGTGGCATACTTGGTCCCCTCACGCATTTAGCCTTACTGCAATCCTTCAAGGTAGGTTAGGTTATCATGGCCAATAGTTAAGAATAGTGGGAGTTGTAGTTCAACAGCATCTAAAGGGGCACAGATTCCTTATCCCTGATCTAAGCTGATGTAATTTCCTCTGACTGGTACCGACTCTCCATGATTTCCAAAGATTTAGGAATGTTCATCTGTTGATTTCAGAAAAGCACTTCCTAAAGGAAATTTGCTGTTGTTTGAGACTCTGATAGGAGAATACCTATCTTCATTACACATTACAACACAGCTCCCCAAACATCTGAACAAACTGAGATGTTAGATCTGGGGGGAAATTATTGGAAATGTTTGAGTATGAGCCCTAGAATCAGAGTGTTAGGGAAGGAAGTAAATGTGCTTCTGTGCCATAGCAAGCCACCCAATTTTGTGGAATGCAACTGCGAGGAAATCCTCACTTTTGTCAGTGTGAGCCTGGGAAGAACCCCACCACTCCCCAACCAATTTACAGTTTAAAAACACACACAAAAAACCAGCCCAGTATCCCTCGGAAAGCAAGTCACATCTCAGGGCTTTGAACAAGTGCCTGTGATGGATAACTACCCTCCTCTCTTTCTTTTATCAGCAAATGTCAAATAAGGCCTCAAAGAGTCATGACATTTTGCCCAAACGGCCGAGAATGTTTCATTTTCTTTGCACTTCTGTTTCCTCTGTGCCTTTAATCAGGGCCAGGGGGCTGTAATTGCTCCGTCTGGGCCTGGCTTTAGGCATGCTGTGCAACTAACAATTAGTTTAGAGACTGTGATCTATAAATTTTGAGGAGGGAGAGAATGAGTAAGAGGATTTGGTGGGCCTGAGCCATTCCTCCTAATGAAGAAAAATATCACACCGGAAGGGACCGAGAGTGTTATCAAAGCAACTTAATATCATCTGGTAGTGATTTGTAGCACCCGATAATATATTGTGATCATTTTCAGAGGAGGGGGTTAAAGGGGAGGGGGGTGCAGGGCCACGGGGCTTGGGCGCTTGCTACACTTTCCAAAATGATGGCCGCCATCTGTGCAAACGTCCCTAATCGGAGCCACCGTCTTCTCTGGCAAATGGCCAATGTGAGATGGCCTGAGCAAAGCAAAAGACTGCAGGAATGTCGGGGCTATTTATTGTGTGTAAAAATAAACCAACTGGACTAAGATGTATGCGAGGAATTTATATCAAACAGCTGCAAAAGCAAGTCGCCCGGGTGGGGTTGGGGTGACAGTGATGCAATTGGACCACACGGTAAGCCATTTGTATTAATCTTCGGCACCGTGACAAGGGACGGCATGAGCCCAGAACCACCTCCACCAGGGCCCACCCTCTGCATGCATTGGCCTCGATTGACTCGGTGGTTTTCTTTTGCCTCAGAGCAATTTCATAGTAACACAAATAACAGTTTTTATTGTAGTGGGAAGAAAATGGAAACTTGGTGTAACGAGTTGATAACCTTGATGGGAAAATGAACCCTACGAAGTAAGTTAGCTGTGAGATGAAGCCCCATAGAGACTGATAGAAGAAGATCATCAGCATGACTAACTTAGGTCATTTCCATGCCACATATTTCAAGCACATTTAATGGATATTTAATGCACATGGTTTCCTGCAGAGAATCCTGGGAACTGTAGTTTACCTCTCATAAAGTTGCAATTCCCAGCACCCTTAGAAAACTACACTTCTCAGGATCCTTTGGGAGAAGCCATGTGCTTGAAATGTGTGGTGTGGACTGTGGATGTGACTTGAAGCCCTTTTGCTGCCAGGCTGTGTAGCTCAATCAAGAGCCCTATTCAGCTTGGGACCAGGATACCTAAAAGATCATCTGTCTCCTTATATACCCAACAAATCACTGTGTTGTGCAGGGAGGCAAATGGGGCACCCCCTCAGAGCTATGCTTCCCCCTTGGAGTTTTGGGGGGCAAATTGTCTTTTTAATGTGTGACATGACTGACAATGCCAACCTCCATTTAAAGAATGTTTTCAGAACAAGAGCAATTTAAGAATGGGACCCTCTGAAAAATCCAGTGAATAAGGCAGGGCAAGTGCCCAACAAAAGCCTAATCTAGAGGAGCCCCCCAAAATCTGCTCACTCAAGACTTTCCCTAACTGAGGGTGGATATTTCTTGATCACAATCACCTTATAATTCCTTAAGTGACCCTGGAATAAAGCCTGTATAATAACATGACCCTTGAAGAGTTAAATATTAGAACTTTGTATTATGGACTAGAGTTAGACTCCACCCCTTGGACTTTCCTTTGCTCTGCTTTTCGTTTTCATTTTCATTTGTGCTGTCTACCCAGCCAGCAATAAAGAAGCATGTTTGTTTGCCTGAAGTAAGAAGTAAGAGTTTGTTCTGAAGTTCTTATAATGTGTAGAACAGGATGGGGTGCTTATTGTTAAAGGGTGAAATAAAGGGGTAATTTAAAGTGATCTGAAAAAATGGCTACCATTTAGTCTTTTAAAGCACCCACTATAACCACAATCATAGTGGCTATTTTTTCTTCTTTTTCTTGATTACTTGCTGGCTAAGTATAAAACCAGCCCTAAAAGAATAGAAATATTGCTGTATATACTACAGTCAGCTAGATGGAAACCTAAGCTGTAACAAACCAAAATTCTTATTTTCCCAATATGTGCAGCTCAGCATGAGGCCTTTTCAGGGTTTCTGGACAGAAAAATCAACCCAGCAACCAGTAAAAAAAAATCCAGTTGCTTTCCAAAACTATTTCCAATTGCTTGGTTTGTCCTTTAAACAGCAGCCAGATAAAAAGTTTTCCCTTGATTGTCCAACAGGAAGAAAAATCTAAAGGCCAGGAACAAGACTACAAGGAGGGACTCTCAAGGAGGAGTTAACAAACACACCCAATAGTATTCATTTTCTCTCTGCCCTTGTAATATGGACAAGTTTGTTTTTCAGATGGAATCTGAATCTGAGATACCTAATGCAGCATCAAAGCCAAGCTCAGGAGCTCTCTGTCTTTACCAAAGTTGTTCAGTTCATGATGAATCAGAACACAGGGACAAACCAAAGGTGAAAGGGAACTGTAACTATAGACTGGCTACAGGGCTGTGTGCAGGAGAGGGCCTTCTGCAGGAACCATCAAATCAGGAGGTTCATTACATATGATATAGGAATTGGGCCCTTAGGGTGGTGGGTATTTAACCTTTGGAACTCCTTCCCATTACATATCAGACAGGCACTGTCTATTATTTTTTCAGCACCAACTGGAAAGCCTTCCTTTTCCACCAAGCCTTTTAAGTGCAGATTTTTAGCCCAGTCTGTCTCTGTACTGGACTTGAATTTTATATATGCTTTTATTGTTGATTTTTTATGTTTAAATTGCTTTGGGATATATTATGGGAAGCAATTCATAAAGGAAACAAACAAATAAATAAAAACCTGTTTTATTTATTTATTTATTATTTGATTTATATCCCGCCCATCCTTCCAGCAGGAGCCCAGGGTGGCAAACAAAAGCACTAAAAATACTTTAAAACATCATAAAAACAGACTTTAAAATACATTAAAACAAAACATCTTTGAAAATTTTTTTAAAAGCTTTCAAGCCATCTTACCTTAAAAAAGGTTTAAAAACGTATTAAAAACATAGCATATTAAAAGACTGTTTTCAGTCACAACAATCAATTCAGTGTCTTTATCTCAGTTTTAGTTGAATAATAGGATGGATTGCAAGCTCTAAACTAGGGATGAGGAACCTTTTTGACTTTGTAGGCCAGATCCTTATGAAATCCTAGCCTCGCAGGCCAAATCTAACAAGTGGGTGAGGCTGCCCCTTCTGTCAATCACCTGATGTCACAAAGACATCAGGTGATTGAGTGCTTTGAAGTCCCAAAGTTGGGAGTTCAAGGCACCATGCAAGGCTTGCAAAGAGCCTTGTGAGGCCCTTTAAAGCTTTGTTCTTGAACCTTGGGTCCCAGATGTTTCAGAGCCAGGGATGATGGGACTATAGTCCAACAACATCTGGGGACCCAAGGTTGAACAGCAGTGCTTCAAAGTACCTGAGGTTTAGAAGGTTTGTCTTTAGATCTTGAGGCGTCATCTTTGTAGAGCCAAGACCTGCTTTCCCCCCCTCTTTTCTTTTGTAGGTGTTGGCTGTGCAAGCGAACTTCCTGCAGGAAATTTGCTTGTGCAGCCAATCCTGCAGGCTTTGGCTCTACCACCCTTCGGCTGATGGGTGGTAGAGCCAAACCTTGTTTTCTCTTGCCAATGCAAAATTGGACGCACATTTTAAGACTCTGCATTGTGCACTGACACCTGTGCCTTTATCTGTCCCAGGTGTAGAGCAAGCCACCCTGGTATAAATCCAATAAATAAATAATAATGACATAATAAATAAATAATAAGTGGGTGTGGTTTGGGGGAAATGGCCTTGTGGGCCAGATTTGAACCCCTTGCAGGCCAAGTTTGGTCCACAGGCCAGAGGTCGCCCACTCTTGCTTTAAACCCTTCTGGAGCTTCACAGATGCTCCTGTACACAGATGAAGCTCTTGCTTATATGGATTCAGCAGACCTGCATTTATTTATAGGGTTTTTTAAATAGGTTTTAACAAGATTTATATATTGCTTAATTAAAAATACTGCAAGTGGTTTACATAAAACAGTGTGCAAGGTGATGCACACTGACAATATGTCGGGGACAGACAATGGGTTGCTTATCAGAGGGTTGAAGGGATTTGAAAGAGACATACTGCTTAGGGTTTGGTTACAACTTAGCCTCCTTCAGCCTTTGGTAAACAGGTTTTACAAGTAATGCATTTCTATCAAAGCTCTGAAAAAACTGTTTGATTAGAGGCAACAGCGGGGCAAGAGGAATTGAGAAGCAATCATTTCCCCAAGTCCAACACAATCTCTGAAACCAATTTCAAATCTCTATAAAAGTATTGCCTGCCTCCTACCTGATTTCTCAGTTGAAATGAATAGCCTAGTAATGTGCTAGAATTCTGCTCAATTTGAATTTAGTACCATTAATTTCCATTAATTCACTTATTCTCTAACATTGCAAATTGGATTTTTATGAAGCGATTTTCTGCAGCTATTTTTGAAAACTTTTAAAAAAAATCAGTCTCTAAACTATCAATATTAAGAACAATCATTTCATTGATGTCTCCTTTCATTTATCAATATTTACTTTCAAAATATCAATATTTCCTTTCAAAATATCAATATTAACATCAATATTTTTTGTGAGAGGAAAAAAAGGGTTGGTAAAAGTAGTGGCTAGCCAACGAAGAACAAACCTGAATCGATGCTGGCCTGCTAGGTCACCAGAAGGCTTTTGAAGTGGCAACGGCCAATGGATCCCATCCCTAGTGAGGTGGTGAGCACTTTCAAGCCCCATTGATGGGAAAAGGAAAGATTTGTTCATATAAATCTGGTGTGGGGAACCTTTGGCCCTCCAGCTGAGGCTGAACTACAACTCCCATCAGCCCCCAGCCAATGGCCAGGGATGATGGGAGTTGTAGTTCAGTAACTTCTGGAGGGCCAAAGGTTCCCCACACCCAACACAGAGTCATATATTAAAAGATTAGAGTTAACATTAGAGTTGAAAGTGACCTTGAAAGTCATCTCAGCTCAATACAAAGTCTACAATGCAGGAAGCAACTAGAATATTCCTGACAGGGCCACTCAGCCTATGCTTGAATACCAGCAGGGGAGGAGAGCCCACCACTTCCTAGTCCATTCCACTTAGGGATGGCAGAGAATTCTAATGGGAATAGAAGCAGAAGCAGAAATTGATTTCGCTTATACTTCCCATGACCAGAGTGGAAGTCAATCCAATGTATACTGATATTACTCTCACAGAGCTATAGTTCCCAGAGGTCTCTAGGAAGAGGGATTGATTACCACGCTGTGAATTGTAGCTCTGTGAGAGGACTCAGGGTCTCCTAATAACCCTTAGCAAATTTAAATAAATTACCCAGGATTTGTTGGGGGAAGCCTTGACTGTTTAAAATGGTATGGTGCTGTTTTAAACATATTGTGCAGATGAGGATTGGGGGGATCATATCTCAGTTTACCTACAGCATACCACGCTTAGATTGCAATCCTGTACTCACTAACCTGAGAGTAAGTCCCACTGAATGTAAAGAGGCTCATTTCTGAGTAGAAAATAAGAATGTGTTGTCAATTTTATTAATCATGTTGCTTGTTTTTCTCTTTTGCTAATTTGCTGTCTTTTGAAAAGTATTTGTACTCCTCGCCCAAGCTTCTAAAAATCTATTTTAACCAATATGCTGGATTCTTTTTGAACCTTGTGGGGAGAATTTGACCCTCCCCTCCAGTTCCCCATCCTCGTCCATTGCACATAAATCAACCTCTGCTGTATTTATTGTGCAACATTAGGTGAAGAAGTTCAACAAGGCGAGTGCATAAGGCATCCACTTGTGAGATGGGGAATACTATTCCTGGGACTCCCTTGTCTTGGTGTAAAACAAGTGGGAAAACCGTAACTCCTCTAGAGCAAGGCAAAGGAAAGACTTCCCGGGGGCTCTGTGGGAGAGCTTGTTCACAGATTTATGGAAAAGGCCTCCCTTTTCAGCCTGTCAGCTGTCATTTTGCTTTGCATGCTGCCACCTCCGTACAGCGCATAAATAGGGATAGGGATACATATGTAAGCCCTGCCATCAATGTGCCCCATGCAAGAGGGCTTCATGCGTTGAACGGGAAGGCCAGAAGGAGACTTTTATGTGCATTTCACTGAAAGTACTTAGAAGCTTCGCCACAATTGGGAATCCTAATAAGGAAGGGTTTTCAACTGTATGGGGGCTAGGAATGTGCTAGAATGTGCTAGAATTCTACCAAATTTTGATTTGATACTGAATTTTCCTTTAATTTGCTTATTTGCTGTAGATGCAGATCAGATTTTTATGTAGTGATTTTCTGAAGCTATTTTCGGAAACTTTTTTTTTAAAAAAAACCCCTATCTATCATCTATCTATCTAGAAGGTTCTTCAATTTATCAATATTTCCTGTAACGTTGGCATTTCCTTTCAAAATATCAATATTTCCTTTAAACATATAAATATCAATATTTTACTGAGTGGCGAAACAGATTGATAAAAACCATGCTAGTGGACAAAGAAAGAATTTTAGTTGATCCCAGCCTGCTAGGTCAATGGATTGCTTTTGAACTGGCACTGGCCAATGGATCCCATCCCTAATGGAGACCACTAAGAACTTTCAGTGGAATGTGTGTAGTATCTTCAGATCTTCATGCTAAATATGCAAATATCTGAGAGGGGTCTGCACCTGTGGAGAAAAAAGGGGGGTAGGTTTTGGGTGTTGCCAGCACCTTTTGTACACTTAAACCCCCCCATGTTCAGACAAACGTCTGAAAAGGACCCTTAGATGGTCTTCTGAGGCCCTTCTCCAGGCACCTCCTCTGAGGGAGACTTGGAGGGTGGTGACAAAGGAGAGGGCCCTCATGATGCACAGACAGAAGCAGCAGCAGGCAGAAGTAGCAACCCTGCAACCGCTGCCAGGCAGTTGGATCTAAGCCACCACTTAAATTCCCTAAGTGGACCAGAGCAATGTCATGTATTGTGGGAAATTGCCGCCCTGGGCTCCTACTGGTGGGATATCAATCAAATAAATAAATAAATAAATAAACAGCCCCTCAGACCTAGCTTCCTGGGGTTGGGAGCACAGGGCAAGTGTCAACATAGAAACAGACCCCGCTGGAGTATCAGGGACACTGGCAGCTATGCAAGAGTGCTGTCTGCTGTCACCAGGCCTGAAAAACAGTTAATTTTAGGGCAAGCACTGCTCATGGGTTATTGTTGCACATGAATGATGACACCAAATTAGCAACACTGGGAGCCAAAGAAGTCATCAGCAGCTGATGAACTATTTGCAGCTAGAAGAAAAGGTGACACTTGTCAAACAAAATGGGCTGTGAATTATTCGCTCAGCTTTGCTTACAATTAAGATGGTGTCTGTGTAATATTTATACCTTGGCTCCCACTAATGATGTGGGGCTCTAGCCTATCAAAAATAAAATCAACAGAAGTTAACAGGGCTGACTTCTAAAGAACTCTGTTCAACAGTAGGGCATCGGAATAACCATGCACATGATCTAAGGTATTTGCCTGGATTTGTGAAGTGGGTTTTTCAGTTGTTAGCTGTCATGTCAGCCATAGAAAAGGGATAGGGAACCTCAGACCCAAGAGCCAGATGTGGCCCTTCAGGCTTCTTTATCTGGCCCTCGGGACTCTCCCCAGGCCATCTCCCTCCCTGGCCTTGCCTTGCACCATTGATTGGAATGTGTCCTTGAACACTGACAATGACTGTCAGGGGAGAGTGTTCTTGCACTCAGGTTCCCCAGGCACCTGGTTGGCCACTGTGAGAACAGGATGCTGGACTAGATGGGCCACTGGCCTCATCCAGCAGGCTCGTCTTATGTTCTTATGACTCTTGCTTCTCTGGGT
Organism: Rhineura floridana; assembly: GCF_030035675.1. Lineage (NCBI taxonomy): Eukaryota > Metazoa > Chordata > Lepidosauria > Squamata > Rhineuridae > Rhineura > Rhineura floridana. The sequence goes on along the minus strand of NC_084492.1, from coordinate 30,103,850 downwards.
AGAGAACAGAAAGGGGTGTGGGAGTGTGTGCAGAAGCTACACACTATTGTACAAAGATAACATTCACATGCATTGCTCCACTCCCATTTGTTTCTGGCCATGCCCACCACTGGCATGTGCCCCTTGGGAGGTTGCCGAGAAGGGAATGCGACCCTCTGGCTGAAATCTGTTTCCAAAGATGAAGATAAAAACAAGTGAATCGATTAGGCACAATCAGAACAAATACATTGATTTGGCCACGATCACACAATTCCCCCCGATTGGCTGATAGAAATGTCGACATCCCAACCCAAAGAAGACACCTCACCCCCAAGGTGATGCCAAATTTGTGAGCATTTTCTGGAGCACACCTCATCTCCTTTTGAACTCATATCTTGGACCTTATGCTAAAGAGAAGCTACAGTTTTGAAGGTTTATTAATTAATTTCAAAGCATTTATAAAACACTTTTTTTAAAAAAAATCTCTAAGTGGTGTACAATCGTTTATAAAAACTGATATCATTTAAAAATACCACTTAACACAAGCCTGGATGAAAAGCTAAGTCTTCAGACTGTGTCTGAAGCAACTTACGGTTGCTGCTTTGCAGATGGCTAGGGATGGGTGAGAAATTTGATTGAGTTCTCAGTTCAAGCTCAATCTATCAAGTTCGCACTTTTTCGAATCAATATGAAAAGTGAAACAGGCATCCTTCAAAATTGGCACTTATTTAAATTTTGCAATGCAGTTCGCCAGACAATGTTTACAAAAATGCATATGTTAGGGGAAAGTGTGCATAAAAATGAATATATGAATGAAAACAACATGTAAAAGTGCATTATATGATGAGAACTGGCTCGCAAAAATGTGCACATGAGTCAAAACTCCCTACAAAAATGTGTTTATTCAGGGAAATTTGCATTAAAATGCTGGAGAATTTTAATGAGGATTTTTTTTAAAAAAAAAATGCAAATTGCTGCAGAAATGTGGAGAACAGAATTTAAGACTGGAAAAAGAAGTCAAGAGAACCAAATTTGACGGAACTTTCCATGCCAACATATGCCAGAAGGAAAAGCAATAGCAAAAAATGCCCATTTTTTAGTCACTACCCTATAATATCCTGTAGGGTGGAGTGTGCCATACAGAATTTCCTCAGTTCATCCAAGTGATCTTATAGGCCTATTCAGAGGGAGGCAGTCTTTCAGGTACCCTGGCCTGACTTGTTCAGGGCTTTATATGTTAACAACAAGACCTTGAACATGAATGACTAGCAGATTGGCAGCCAGTGAAGTGTGTGTGCGTGTGATTTCTCTCACAGGGCATCGTTCCCCAGGGGTTACCGATTAATTTCACTTGTCCCAATGTCACCTTTGATCAAATATGTTTTGCAGTGATAATTTTATTTATTTAATTTGTTTAGAAGAATTTATCAATCCCTAATTGTACATAATGTAAAACAAATATACAGATAAAATCAGTAATATTTAAAACCAAGTGTATAAAGCTAGATGTTTGGTACTGATAGGCTTGCCAAAACAAAAATGTTTTAAGCAAGGATCTGAAACAGGACAACGAGGGCTGCCTAATATTAATAGTCAGGGAGTTGCTGTGCCTTAATCATGAGGTCGGTATGTGTGTACCATTACCTAAGCTTCTTCAGCAGGACATTGCTAGTGATGGGCCTGCCTGAAAGGTGTTTTTGGTTTGTGTTTTTTGGCAAGATTGCAAAACTGATTAATTTCCCATTAGAGACCTCTTCTCTCATATCTGCCCATTTGCCCTTATATGCACGTTGCCAAAAAAAGGAGAGGAAATGGATTACCAAAAAATAGGATACCAATCTGCATAAAATGTGTATGTGTTAAGATACAGGAACTGCCTAAACCTTTCTATCCCTGCTTAATCACTGAAATCATCTGCAGGAGTATTGCTGGTTATCCCCCGAGTTGTGAGGCCTAGGAATGGGGGAGAAATTAAATCCAGGGTGCAATCCAACTTGTATTGACACTGGGCTGAGGGTGAAGCCCCTCCACTGTGGCAGAGCTGGGACTCTGCCAACTCAGCCAGGGGCCCACCACAGAAGTCCAGCCCAGTGGAAGGGATGTCAGCTGAAGCTGGCAGAAGCCTGAAAAAGGGCATTCCAGGGGCGTGTAAGGGCCGAGGAAGACACTTATGCAACATCCAACTCCCATTCAGAAAGCTCGTGTGGGTCCCAATGTGAGCCAACGTTACACCAAGAAAAAGGTCGGTCAAAGAAAACAATTCTAATGCAAGTCAATGGGGAGTGCTTACTCTCCGGTAGGGGTATTTTTGAGAGCCAGCTTTTGCTTTTCTGTTTCAGCTCCTGGTGGAGCTAATGTTCCTCCAGCCTGGCAGCTCCCAAACAGGAAATGGATGCTGCAGAGCTTCCTGCCGGCTCCTCCACTGGCAGCACCCCTTCCGCCAGCTTCCCATGCATTGGATTGTTCTGCCTGTCCACATTCAAAGCCAAATCTAGGAAAATCCGCACTTTCCAAAACAATACCGAAGCCAAAACACAGCCATCCTTTGAAATTCACACTTAATATAAATTTTGCAATGCAGTTTTCCAACCAAACAATGTTTACAAACATGCATATGTGGGGGTGAGGAGTGTGTATAAAAATGAATATATTAGTGGGGGGAGGAAACATGGGAAGTAGTTTTTTTTTTAGAAATTGCATACAAAATGTGTTCATTGGGAGAAATTTTCACGATAAAGCAGAAGGATTTTCATGAGGATTTTTTTAAAAAAGGCAAATTGCTGCAGCAGTGTGGACAACTGAATCTACAGCTGGAAAAACGAGAAAAGGACAAAACTGAAGTGGACAGATCCTTCCGTTGCTAGTGAGGCTCATTTGACATCTATGCAGAACTAAGCCTTTGGTGTCATTGGGCCAGCACTGTGGGATGCTCTTCCAATAGAGATTCAGCAGGGACCTTCTATTTTAACCTTAAACATGCGTTGATTTTTTTTTCTATGCCTCCAGGCTTAATGCAGACCATTAAGAAAATATCTTCTGTAACATCTGTGATTTTATTTTTATTGTGATTTTTATTCTGTGTGTATAGAATTGCTGTGAACCACTTTGTTATTTTTCATGAAAATGCAGCATACAAGTATTTTTATAAATACATAAATACAAATATATTAATGTGACTTTCTGTGGATATCTCTGCGTGTGTGCTGAAGAAGTTGGAAGCTGAAATGTGTTTTGTATTTTAAAAAATCTATTTCAGTAGTCACTGTAATAAATATATGATTTTCGTGGTGAAACACCAGGATCCAGAGCAAACTTGTCTGAAGTACTGTATGAAGCTTTCTTAAAAAAAAAAATCATATCTATGTCTATATATTTCCAGCCCTCTGGAATCAATTACCAGCAGAAATTAGGTACCCCAATGTCATGATGTCTGGGTGCCTACTTTTCTTTAATAAGGCTTTCCCTGAGGTGTGGCCCAGTCATTTAAGACATAATAATTGTACATCTGTAGGAATGGTTTTATTGTTTTGACAGTTTGCAGGAATGTTTTTATTTATTTTGTATTTTAACTTACTTTTATTTTGGTGTACACTGCTTAGATGGCCTCAGGCTGTGAAGCAGTTTATACATTTATAACACACACACACACACACACACACAGAGAGAGAGAGAGAGAGAGAGAGAGAGAGAGAGAGAGAGCACATAGCGGGGGAAACTGTAACCAGATGTCTTGTGTATCTGCTCAGTGTGCTGTCAAGGCTCTAACAGTTGATGGGCAACTTCAAGGCTCTTCATTTTCCTTCTGATGGTTGGTTATCTTTTAACTGGACTTGAACCAAGTCCATCCATTCAAACAGAGTCACTTTCAAATAGAGGACTGTTGTCTCCCCCCCCCCCCAAAAAAAAGAATCCTGGGAACTGTAGCTTATCTCTCACAGAGCCACAATTCCCAGCATCCTTAACAAACTACAGTTCCCAGGATTATTTGGGTGTGTGTGCTTTGAATGTGCTTTAAAGATATGGTGTGTACACAGCTACTGTCACTCTACACCCCATTCATAAGTCAATTGAGCCATCACCCCCTTGCAGGAGTTTTATGTTCTTCCAGTTTTCTTTTCTTTTTTGCTGTAAGTTGCTGAGCTGCAGAAGTATTAAGCCTTATAATCCTTCGTCTCTTTAGATGTGGTTTGCTCTTGGGGAGAAGAGGAAGAGGGGGAGAAAAGGGTTGTAAATCCACAGTGGCAAAGCAAGAAAAAGCCTGAAGCTGTGAGCAAACAGGAAACAAATGATCTCAGTCCCAGAATGTAAACCACCATTGACAGAGATGCATGAAAGAATCATAACAGGGAAACATGTGCCCATTTTTCATCAAGTTACCCGCTGAATCACTGCCATTAGAACTCAAAAGGAGGGAGAGACTGAGAGAACCCTGCACTGACTGAAATGGGGAGCCTCTTCCAAAGTAGCCGCATCCGCAAAGCAGCCACACAGACTGAATGGCATTTGCTCTTTCATATGCTCACAGACTGACAATTATCGGCACTCCCTCGAGCTTGCAATTAGAAGGCCACCAAGGGGTGGGTGGGAATCAAATAAAACAAGGAAAATTGTGATAGTGAGAATGTTTAAGATTCAGATATTTCTTCCATGGAAAGTCAACTGGTTTTCAAAAAGGGTGCTTGGAGCTGGCTGTGGAGATGTTGCCTGCGAGGCCTGTTTTGGCTAAAATTGTTACCCAAGGTAAAATATTTGAGCTAGCTGTCTTTACATTTAGTCAGGTCAGAGAGATCTAGGATGGAGAAGAAATTCAATGCAGTTTGCATTTAAAGCCAAATCTATCAAATTTCTTTCCAAAACAACAAGCTGCAGAAATTAGGAGAACTGAATTTAAAATTGGAAAAATGAGAAACTAAGAACTGAAACCGACAGATTCATCCATTGCTGGAGAGAGCTGATCAAATATAAATGAGAAGCCTAAATCTATCTCACAGGGGAATTGTCAAATGGAGGTCCTTGGGTGAAATCTGGCTTGTAGATGACCACAAAGTGTTCCTCTATTTCTGTTCTTCACACACATACAATTGACTTCTGGAATTGTCAGGAAGCACAAGAAACTCTCAGATTTATGCACTAAGCATGGGCGAGAAATTTTATTCTGGTCACATTTCAAGCTGAATCTATCAAATCCTTACATTCCGCAGCCAAACAATGTTTACAAAAAGGCATATGTTACGGAGGAATGTGCATAAAAATGAATATATGAGTGAAAATAACATTCAAAAATGCATAATATGATGAGAAATGGCTTGTAAAATTGTGTCACATTAGTCAAAACTGATGACAAAAATTTGTTTATTGGGAGAAATTCACATCAAACTGCAGGAGAAATTTCATGAGGAATTTAAAAAAATTCCTGCAAAAATGTGGAGAACTTAGGCTTTGAGAACTGAAATTCACAAAACTTTCCATCCCTACTGTGAACAACTGTGGGATGAGCTACTGGGCCTTCCTAGACAGGAAGAACTACAGCTTCCTCTACGGGCTGAGACTGTATCTGAGTGACAGGCTCTTCCTGGTGTGTTCTGACTCCTGACTTTGTTCCTCAGCTCTTACTCTCCAGCACAGCTACTGGTTTTCATTTCCTGGCTCCCCTCACACTGTTGACCACAGCCAACCTCCGACAGGAGCTGACTACTACACGATGCGGTGTTGGTAGCTAGCTTTGATGCCTGTATGTTTAGAGGAAGTGGTCTTTTGTGTATCAGCTGTAAGGGGGGGGAGGCTGCTAATAAGCATCTGGTTGGCTTCTGTTGCAAAAGACTGGATGGACCTTAATCTCATTGGTGTGCTTGCCTTACTTTCAAGGTGGCTGAGAGATTTTGGAAGTGTCCTTTCTGAGAATTCAGACATTACACTTGACTGCTGTAATTCATACAATGTTCCAGTGGTGAACCTCAGGCCCTCCAGATGTTGTTAAAACTCCAACTCCCATCACACCAGCCTTTATAGTCAATAGTCAGGGAAGATGAGGATTGTAGTTCAGCATCTGGGGGTTCACAGGTTCTAGCCTGTGAGACAGATGTGGGAAATCTTTGGCCCTCCTGATGTTGCTGAATGACAACTCCCATCAGCCCCCATAAGCATGGTCAATGGCCAGGTATGGTGGGAGTTATAGTTCAGCAACATCTGGAGGGCCAAAGATTCTTAACACACCATCTATGTATTGATGGACAAAAGGTGATGCCCACCAGCAAGAGAAGGTGATGACCCAAGCAACTGAAGATCAGTAGGTCCCAGGGTTGTGGAAGGAAAGACAGGCAAAGTTAGGACCTTGGAGAAGGACAAAAGTGCTGTTTCAGGACCACAGTTAGTGATCCTGCAGGTGAGACAGAAAATACAAGTTGTTTCAGCAGTGACTTGGATCAACTATAGTCTGAGCTGAGTAGTCAAGATATAAGCTCCACCCTCTACTACATCTGCTCATTTAAAGGGCCAATGACTTTTTCTTCATCCATTGGCTTCTTCTAGTTCAGGTGTAGGGACCTTTGGCCCTCCACGTGTTGCTGAAGTACAACTTCCATCATCTCTTGCCATTGGCCTTGCTTGCTAGGGCTGATGGGAGCTGTACTTCAGCAACATCTAGAAGGCCAAAAGTTTCCCACACCTGATATATTAATATATTTTCCCTACCATATTCTATTGACAGTATTTTTTTACATGTAATTTTTAAAACAGTTATTAATCTTGTATTTTTAAATTGTTACAACCCACCCTAGACGAAGGAAATGGTAAACCACCTCTGAATACAGATTACCATGAAAACCCTATTCGTAGGGTCACCATAAGTCAGGATTGACTTGAAGGTAGTCCATTTCCACACAACCCACCCTGGGACCTCACAGGGAAGGGCAGGAAAAAAGAAATCTAATTAATTATTATGATGGTGATGCCACTGACTGTCAAAACGGGTTATTCTGGGATGTATGGACCAATGGCCTGCCAGGAAGTACAGCGTGCCTGCACACACACAAACACACATATATAGGACTCTTCACCCCAAGTATCTGGTACTGGTTGGGTGTCATTTGCAAGGTCTGGATAGCAGGCACTACTTGACCCATGCCACTTGGTGTCGTTGCCATGAGCTGACTGGCTATTTGAAAATGGGTGGGAAAGGCAAGTATTCAAACTCTGTTGCTGAGGGGATTCGGGATTGTTGGTTTTGGTTTTGGTACCTCAGGTCACTCAGACATGCTCCCTTCCTGCATTTGCATCTCTGGCATCGAGTGTCCTGGCTCCTGCCCAAAACACGAGAGCAGGTGCACTTACTTAGAAGTATGGAAGTGACACTTTATTAACACAGATTAATGCTACCGGCTCAGAGGCATGGAAGAGTCCAGATACAACCCAGAAGCAAAGGGTCAGCAGGAATAAGTCTGGTCCAGGCCCAAGTGCCAGGATTCACTCATTTGAGATCAGCAGCAAGAATTCCAAGGCTGCGCAGGAGCAGTGGAGTTGTCTGAACAAGCTTCCTTGCAAACCTGCCAAGCTTGAAAGCAGAGATGTAGATGGCCAGCTACTCACAAGAATCCCTGCTCCTGTGGAAGTCCCAAGCCTGAAGGGAGAGGGCACTACCTCAAGAAGGATGCGTCTCTTTTTTACTCTTGATTTGCCACCTCTCCCTGGGAGGCAATGCTGGGCCCATCTCCCCCTCTAAATTCTCCCGCCCTGTCACATGGAGCCCTCCCCATCTCCCAGCGGGGAAGTGGCCTCTGCAGACCGTGGAAGAGATGAAGCCTCAGGGACTCTTGCTTCAACAGCAGAGCCACGCGCATCCAGAGGCAGGGGGACACTCCATCAACCAGGCTCTGCTCTGTTGCCTCATCTCCCACCCATTCGCCATCATCTTCCTGCAGCACCTGCCACTCCTGGTCTGGATTGGAGTACTCAGAGGGTTTCATTTCACCTGCCATTTCGGACCAGGAAGGATTTTATTGTGCAACATACTGACTGGCACTGGGCAGGTTGCTTTGTCCAGGGCCAGAGGTTTGGGAGGGCTCTGCTGTAATTGATTAATCGGTTTGACTAAGTCAGCCTTTCCCAACTAGTGGGCCACCAGGTGTTGTTGGACCACAACTCCCATCAGCCTCAGCCAGCATTGCCAATGGTCAAGAAAGATGGGAATTGTGGTCCAACAACATCTGGTGGCCCACTAGTTGGGAAAGGCTGGACTAAGTATTCTTTCATCTTAACTTTTAGTGGGTGCGCCGGTAGTGGAGGAAGAGCCAGGTAGACAATTACAGGGAAGGCATCATTAGTGGTGACAAGCAGGAGAAGTTAGGAAGAGTAGTGACAAGGAAAGGGCCTTTTCAGTTGTGGCTTCCTGCTTGTGGAATGCTCTCCCCAGGGAGGTCCACCTGGCACCATCCTTGACATCCTTTCAGCACCAGGTAAAAAACTTCTCTCTTTTCCCAGGCATTTGACAAACAATGATTATTTTGCTGTCTATTGACGGTAAGTTTTGTAGCTGATGTTTATTGGGTCTGTTTTATAAGTTATTGCCCGGTTTTTATTACAACTTTTTTTTCTGATTTTATATTAAGCTTTATGCTCTTAAAGTTTTGTAAGCAACTTGGTGACTTTGCATGTGGCGAGGAACGAATACATAGAATAAATAATTAAAAACAGGACAGTTATTGATTGTGCAGGGAGTATCAGATGGATGAAGTGGCTGGGCAGCTGTTGGATAGATGGTTTCTCACCTCAATATGTGTTGGCAGAGTTTGCCAGTCCCTGGGAGCCATTTTCAGCAGGGCAAGCCACAGGGAGATAGGGTTACCTTATCTCTGGCTTAATTTCTTTATGCCAATGTTCTGTAATTAATAACTTGCACATTAATATAATTAATAAAGTTGTGGCCAGTTTCAGCTCAGTTAATGTAGATGCCTCTTTGCTGTGCTCACAAATGTTTCTTACAGCCACAGGGCATTACTAATGATGACGCTAATGGCCTGATGAAATGGCTTTGAAAGCCTCTTCCAGCCCATGGACCACCAGTCGCTCACTACTGACTAAGATAAGACAAAAGCATGTGCTATGTGTGTGGTATATATGAAACCCTTTTACTTTTGAGGGAGTATTGTGTAACTGAGCTGCACAGAATTCCTTCATTCTGTTTGGAGTAAATTGCACGGTTCTTATCTGTGGCTTTATTGTTCTGCCAGGACGTCTTCTTTTGTCATAAAACAATAACTCGTGGAGTAAGTAGTACTTTTTAGGTTTACTATTCAGACAGACTAATTGTATCTTTTAATCTGGGTCAAATTGCTCCTGCTTATTACAAATTGGCTCCAAATCTATTTTGCTCCCCCTTCACCCTCCACCCCCACCCCACCTTAAAAGAGGAACATTTGCAAATAATTTAGTAGCAGAATCACACTCACATCAGCGTCATGTGAAAACTGTGTGTATGCACGTGCGTACACACACAGAGAGAGACTGAAAAGAAACCTATCCAGAATCCTATTCCCAAATGTTTGAAACTTTGCAGAATAGGAATGGCTGTTGAAGGGCAAAGGAGGGGGAAGAGTGTCCTCATAGAAGTGTTTGTACGATTGAAACATGGAAGAGGAGGATTAGCTACATGCACATGGGCTCTGTCATAACCCCTCCAGCAGGGTATTTTTGAAGGAATTGTTACTGGGTGCCTTTTTTTTTCATTCAGTGGCTTGCACGTGGAATCCTTTCTACCATGTACAAGCCCTGACATTTGGATTGAGGCAAAAGTGGTTCAAACTCAAAGAGGGAACGAAAGAAAAAAGAATGGATACAGTCATGCAAATGTATTTGCACAAGTTACTAGCCTAGCAAAGTTCTTACTAGCCTGCCCACCCACTAGTAAATATATGAATTAAAAAGCAAATTAAAATTAAAAACTAATGCATATGGTCCACGCCTGCTGTAGCAGAATTGGTGCCATGTGTCCCTATGTTCTACTCTTTCTGTTCAATTTCACTAAAATTTCATACCTCTAGTTAATGTTTCAGGGCCTTCCAATCTGAATTGGTGTTCTTGGTTCATTTTTTAAATTGTATGTGTCCATCTGTTTGTGTCCACTGAGTGTTCAAAAACTAGGACTGGGTGTCTATTTGGACACACAGCTATTACTTTAAAAAAATGCCTTGCCCTTCATGGTCTTGGGAATAGGTTAACGTTAGTATAGATGGGCAACTTCTTTCCCATCAGATTGGATTGAGAAATAGGCTGAGAAAAAAAAGAGCAATCCTCAAATCAGAAATAGCTTATTTCACAAGCCACTCTAATTTACTGAAATGCCAATGTCCATAGGTAACCCATGGAGCTATATTTCCCAAGGGCTGCCAGAGTCTTTCTTTCTGGTGTTCTTCCAGCGGGCTACAGAGGAACTTCCTTCTTCCTGTGGCTCCCCCTGTAGCTGCCTTGGCTGTGTAAGAAAAAATGGTTGCGTTGGTTGGTGGATGGAGAATAAACTAGGATTTTTTCTCTGGCCCAGGTTTTAATCCAAGCCGGAGAAGGAATCAGAGGCCTCATAAGAACCTGCTAGATGAGGCCAGAGCCCATGTAGTCCAGCACCCTGTTCTCACAGGGTTGTATTCATCTACGTCTTACTCAGAGTAGACCCACTGAAATTAACAAATCCAAGTTAGTCAAGTCTATTAACTTCAATGGGTCTACTCCAAACAGATGAGCACTGAATAGCACCAAATGTGGCTAAACAGATGACTATGGGAAACCCACAAGTGGCACTTTCCCCACTTGTGATTCCCAGCAACTGCTATTCAGAGGGACATTGCCTTGAATAGTGCCTCTAACCATCAGGGTTCGTAGCCATTGATAGCCTTATACTCCATGAATTTGTCTAATCCTCTTTAAAAGCTTTAAAAAGTGTAAAAGTTGGGCTGTCGTCACTGCCTCTTCTGAGATCAAATACCATAGTTTAATTTCTCTGTGTGGAAACGTATTTTCTTTTATGTGTCTTGAATCTTCAAATATTCAGCTTCATTGGATGTCCCTGAGGTCTACCATTATGACAGAGGGAGGAAAATGCTTCTGTATTCACTTTCTCCATAGTGTGCATATGGGTGCTTTCACATATGGGGCTAATAGCGCTAGTTTAACGGAATAATAAGGTAGCGCTTCATTCTGGATTTCAAAAATCCCTTTCACACCGCAGTACCTGTTATACCGATATTTTGCGCAACAGTCTTTCACACAGGTCTTCACCTACCGGTTTGAGGCCTGTTCTTTCGGTGCGTGGGGGGTTTGAAGGAGGCTCGATCGTGATCAGCTGAGAGGCGGGCCAGCACAGCAGCAGAGGCTCTGGTTAAGCAACAGCAGCATAGGCTGCTCTCCAGGAGCAGCTGGGATCGGCTAGGAGGCGCTGCGGTGGCAGTTGGTAATGGCGGGAATGCACTGCATGCTGGGATGGCTGTCACGTGAGCAGCGGCAGTAGTGCAAAACTCCCGCAATCTTCCAGGTTCCCAGCCTGCTATCAGAATTTTCCCAGTATCATTTATTGCGGAATTTAGCGCAAAACTTCCACTACATTCCACCAGAATTCCGGAGCTACCCGTTATGTCGTGTGAAAGCTCAAATTTTATGCACAAATTAACAGTAAATAAATCGTCAGAATAACGGAATAAAGTGCAGTGTGAAAGCACCCTAAGTGTATACACTGTCGTGTCCTCTCTTACCTTTTCTCTAAACTGAAAACCTTTCCTCCTAATTTTCATCTCTTCTTTGAGGCAAGCATCAAAAGTCCATCTCTCATCCAGGCTCAAGCACACTCAGCAAGCTTTGCCTGCATCTCTAGTGGGAGGTCTCAAATCCAAGAAGAGAGATGACCCTGAAGCTGCTCTCACCATAAAGATATATTCACACAATTATGCTCCCCCCACCCTAGAATGTAACTGCCTGACCAGAATATATATGTGTCTACCTGTACACTCAAGTCAATGTCCTCCCACAAGACAGGCCCTTCTCATTTGTAAGAAAGGTGAGGCTTGGTACCTGAAGTGACAGAATTTGGGGTCCCATTAAATAGCAACACATAGTCAATCGTCTCGTTTATAATTATAAGGCTATGGTCTGAAGATATGTGGGGCCACCAACTTGCTGAAGCTAAGCAGGTCTGGGTTTGGTCAGTACCTGGATGGGAGACCACCCCTGGGAACCACACGTTATACGATGAAAGAAAGGCAGGGTATGAATGTAAGAAATAAATGACATAAATAAATAAAATAATTTTGTCTTTTAACCACCATTTTGGTTCTTCTGCAACATTTCTTGAGGCACCTCTGCTCCTCATCCACCTGTTGTGGACCATTATAAGAAATACTTGCTCCACAGCAGACCAAAGACCCATCTAGCCCAGCTCCCTGTCTATAACAGTAGGATCTGGATTACTACAGAAGGCAGGGTGTGAGGGTGGTCAAAGCTTGCTGCTTAGTGGTGCCATCAGGGTAGGACTTGTAGGGCAGCCACCTAGGGCCCCATTTAGCAAAATGAGCAGGAGAGTCCCCAAACACAGTGGGGTTGGCTTACTGCATTTGAAGCAAGTGAAGTAATACGTATTACCACCTAAAGATTCTTTTCGGGAGAGGAGAGCAACTGTAAGACAATCAAGTCCAGAATCCAAAATGCCCTACCTGCGCCCACTTCAAAAGTGTCTTCCCTTATTGAAATACGCATGATTTCCAACTTTTCAAATAATTCCTGCAGCCACACCTTTCATAGTGGCTGGATCTGCAGCAATGAGTAGATTGTATGTTTTAGCTCCATGTACAGACGGAAGGATCAGTCGATTTTGTTTCTCTCAGTTTCTCATTTTTCCAGACTTAAATTCAGTTCTCCTCACTTCTGCAGCAATTTGCATTTGAAACAAAACAATAACCCTCATGGAAATTCTTCAGCATTTTAATGCGGATTTCTCCTACTAAACACATTTTATATGCACTTTTGACTAATGTGCACATTTTTGCAAGCCATTTCTCATCATATAACACATTTCTGTGTGTTACTTTCACTTGTATATTCATCTTTAGGCACACTTTCCCCTAATATATGCATTTTTATAAACTGATTTTGCATCGCAAAATTATTGTGAATTTTGAAGGATGACTGTGTTTTGGTTCCCATATTGTTTCAGAAAGTGTGGATTTGATAAATTCAGCTTGAAATGCAAACTGACTCTAATTTGTCCCCCATCACTGCCTCTATGCCATGATCCTACAGATCAAAGCATTTGTTGAAGGCATCATTACAGGGGCTGGCTGAAAAGTTGGCAGCCCTAGAGACATATGAGGGAAGACAACTTTTCTTAAAAAGTATCTGTCCACATAGTTAAAGTAGCATATCAAAAAGAAGCCATTTTTCTTACAGGATTTTTGTAGCTAAGATAACCTGAATTTCCAGGGAAAGAGAGAAGATGCTGGAAGGAAATATAGCATTGAGTTGTCTTGCCATCGTTACAAAGAAGGGGGGCAAACAAGGATTGTGAAACTTTATGATGGATGGCTCAGCGCTATTGGAAATAACAGTCACAGCACAGAGGGGAGTCATTTTTCCTCCTTGTTGAAGGATGGCATCGCTCTGTCTCTGTCACTTACACAAAGACATCGTAAAGATAGAGATTAGATCATATATTATCAAGTAGCCAAAAGATAGACAGAGAAGACACCTGCAGTTTAACAGATGTCCTCTCAAGGATGGGAAATCCTATTAATGATACAGTTCAACCTCAAATCACAGGTGTTTTGAGAGAATGCAGAGTTATCTGTGAGATATTTTAAAGCCCTATTTATTCTTATTAAAAACCATCGTCATCATCACCACCACAACCACTACCATCAGAGATGGAAGAATCTGTCAGTTTCAGCTCCCTTAGTTTCTCATTTTGCCAATCTTCCATTCAGTTCTCTGCTTTTCTGCACAAATTTGCAATTTAAAAACAAAAATCCTTGCTGCACCCCATTTTAGAATGGTTTCCTGGTCGAGCTGATGGAGTTCTTTTGAAAGTATATTTAAACTGTAATAATCCCTATGTCCCTTTAAATGTTGCCAAATTGTTAAGCATTGTTATTGACACTAGCGCTAAAATGCTTGCCAATTAGCAGTTTATAGAGCAACTGGTTTTAATGTTTGTTCGATTGTTTGTAATGGTCGTCAGATCAATAAAGATATTTGATGATAATAAAAAAAAACTCATGAAAATGTTTCAGCTTTTTAGTGCAAATTTCTCCTCATAAACACATGTTATGCAGTTTTGAATAATCTACATATTTTCCCACTGGTTTCATTTAATATAATGCATGTTTGTGTGTAATTTTCACTTGTAATTCATTTTATGCACATTTTCCCCTAATATATGCATTTTTGTAAACATGGTTTGGCTGGAGAACTGCATTGCAAAATTCGGGTTAGTACGACTCTCAAAGGAAAGCTGTGTTTCGGTTGTCATGTTGTTTCTGAAAGTGTGAATTTGATAGTTTCACCTTTAAATGTGTTTTGAATCAAATTTCTTCCCCATTCGTAATCATCAGAGTTTAGACTAATTAGATAATATATAGAACAGGATAAGTGAAAGTGGCTCCAACCTTCAGGTCAGACTGCTATAGCTACTTTTAACATTTCTCCTCAGTGTTCCTCCTCTCTAAAATGAGACTGCCAAATGGTGTCACTGCAATATAGTAAGCATATGTGTAAGTGATATATTAAGAACATATGTCTCAAGTCAATCGCTGAGATCATCTGGGGGAGCACATGGATCAGTAGCATGATGCATATCAATCAGGAGTTGTGCATTCAGGTTAGTGGGCCTAACTCTGTGGAACTCCCTCTCATTAGAAAGGTGAGAGCCTGTCTGGCCTTGCTTATCTAAGCTGGTGAAGTCTAAGCTGCTGGATCCAGACTGGAAACACCCATCTCCTCAAATACGCAGAAAATCTATGATGGTGTCAACTGGCTAGTACATGTGATGTCACCATCCTCTAGATAACTCCTTGGAGCAGTTTCGCAACTTTTAAAGCCTTTCTCTCTGTGTATGTTTTAAAGGAGGAATAAACAAGTAAGCCTATACATGCATAAATGCACATGTGGCACTTTAACAACATTTTAAAGGCACCCAACCTGTCTGAAGTTTTCTTTGGGGAACAGAAATTTAGCGTTTAACGCAATAGAATACATATCCATCATGCAGACTGTGAAGCTAGGAAACAAAAGCTCATAGAATGAACAACTTAGGGAAAGAGCCATGACTCAGTGATAGAGCATCTGCTGTGCATGCGGAAAGTCCTGGGTTAAATCCCCAGCAACTCCAGGCAAGGCTGGGAATGTTCCCTGCCTAAAGCCCCACAGTGCTAGTCAGTGTAGACTAGTCTTTCCCAACCAGTGTGCCTCCAGATGTTCTTAGACTACAATTCCCATCTTTCCTGACCATTGGCAATGCTGGCTGAGGCTGATGGGAGTTGTGGTCCAACAACATCTGGAGGCACACTAGTTGGGGAAGGCTGGTGTAGACAATACTATGCCCCAGAGGATTATGGGGCAGTATCTCAAGACACAGTGGAGAGCAAGAAGATACAAGATGCCCAATGGAGATCTGAAGCAGCTGGCTAAAATGCTACTTCCCACTGAGGGTCTAAGTTCTCTTGCTCATCTTCTTGCACATCTGCTACTTATATGAAGACACACACATATGCACACACTCTGGTTCCCAGGCCAAAGAACTCTTCCTGAGCTAACTCCCAGAGGACTCTTCATACAAGGTGGTATGGCTATCATTTCCAGCCCAGAACTTCAGAAAAGCATAATGGGCCACAGCTCAGCTCAGTGGAAGAACATCTGCCTTGCATGCAGAAGGTCCCAAGTTCAATCCCCAGCAGCATCTCCAGGTAGGACTGGGAGAGGCTTCTGCCTCAAATTCTGGAGATCCACGGCTAATCAGTATAGACAGTAATATGCTAACTGGACCAATGGTGGCACTCTGTATAAGGAATCTTTCTATGTTCCCAACATGATAGCCATTTAATTATATATATTTTTTCACCATTAACAATGCCCATTCTTACGGCTTATGTACAGGAAAGATTTAACTGTTTTTACACTTTTTAAAAAATGAAATATAAATTTAATATTCTACTTTTTTATTCAGAACTTGGATTTGAATGGTAGTACATTGCAGCTTGAATTTGTTGCAAGATTGTCATGTGCCTCCCAAGGAGAAGTAGTTGCCAGCCTAATTCACATTTCAGAATCAAATTATTAGCCAACAGCTTATTTTTCTTCTCCTTCTGCTTCTTAAGAATATATCTATTGCATTTGGAATTCATGAATTTAAGAGTTTGAGACATGAAGTGGAGGAATACTGCTTAAATTAAAGAAAAGAAAAGCACAGACAGCCACTACACAGATCTGTATTTTCCTGTGTGGTGAGGAAAAAATAACTTTGGAAATTTTTACCACTTGGTATCTGTTCCATCAAGCATCCCCCTCTAGAACATTCACACCAGAAGGTGATGGAGAAAAACCTGAAGACACATCAGATAGATCTAATTTCTATCCCGACATTTATGTCACTGGCTCAGAGCTCTGTTTTAGAACAGTCGTCGTGCCCTGTGACAGTGGGTGTCAATTATACCTGCAATTTCTATCCAAGGTAAAAGGGAGAGGCATTATCTATTAACATTAGATCTATTAGGCAATGAGTGAATAGTACACAATCCCGGATCTCCTCCTTTCAAGAGATGGAGGGAGACTTCTGCCTCTTTGACAGCACTGTGGATTTTGTTACCTAACATTCATCAGGAGAAGAAAACAACCAACCTTGGATCGATAAACCCTACAATGGAATTTAAAATATCCACCTAGCATTTGGGGGTGGGGGTGGGGATGTAAGCTACGCAGTGTTGCTTTTGTAAAGTTCAGTTAAAAGTTGAAATGAATATGGCCCAGTTGCACTCGCCGGTGGTGTCCAGTCTCAGAGTCAGGGTGTGTGTGAGAGGCCTCCAGCTGATAGGAGAGAAGGGATGAAATAGCTTGCACTGCATACAGGGATGGGAGATAAATTTGATTTGGTATGCATTTAAAGGCAAACTTACCTAATCCGCAGTTCCTGAAACAATATGTGAACTAAAACATAGCCATCTTTTGAAATGTGCCCTTCTCTGAATTTTGCAATGCTGTTCCTCAGTCAAGTCACGCACCTATACTAGGGCAACGTGTGAATAGAAATGCATGTATGCTTGAAAATGGCATACCAAATTCATAGGAACATAGGAAACTGTCTTATACCAAGTCAGACCCACCTAGCTGAGTATTGTCTGCACTGATTGGCAATGGCTTCCCAGGTTTCAGATGGGGATTCCAGGGACTGAACTAAGGGCCTTCTGCATGCAAGGCAGATGCTCTGCCACTGAGCTATGGGCCTCCTTCTGTTTCATTATATTAGGGGGAACTGCTTTGGAAAAATGTGTATACTGAGCAAAGCTGCATACTAAAATGTTTATACTAGGAGAAAATTGCATTAAAATGCTGGTGAATTTTCATGAGAGAGTTTTTTAAAATAAAAATTGCAAAGTGATTTTGAAATGTGGCAAATTTTGTGGAGACAGGAAAAAATGAGAAACTAGGAGAAATTAAAATGGACAGATTCACCCATCCCTAACCGCATGTTGCAAGTAAATAAAGAAATCATAAAGTCACCAAACAAATTATCTAAAATTAACGAATGCATTCAAATCACATAGAAAACCTTCAGACATAAATCATGCACTACCCTCATTTCTTCAAATGTTTCCTTTTGTTTTCCTGGCTGTGTCTGTGGCAAAGTTATGCATTCCTCCAGGATGGCATACTTGCATAGATTTCCCTCTTCCCCCACCCGCCGCCTCCGCCGCCTTTCTCACAGTAATCTTGTAAGGAAGATAAGGCAGCTGTCTTGCTCTGTTGGTGGGGAATCTTTTTGGCTCCACGGGTCAGATAGTTATCAGGATTGGCCCCATTGGCCAAATTTAACAGAAGGGCGGGGCCGGATGACTGCAGTCCTATGCCTGGGAGTACGTTCCATTGAACTCAGAGGTTCTTACTTCTGCCTGCATCAGTGCAGTTTGTAAAGTTAACAAGAGGGTGCTGATATGCAGCCTTTACCTTTTCATTAGAAGTGCAAACAACCAAAGATGGAGAAATTACATTTTTGTATGTTTGTTGGTGTTCTTCTTACTTTGCTTCTTTTCCATGTTACTACTGTTTCTACAGAGAATCTAACCTAGAAAATTATATTTATTTCATTATTTCTCTGAGACATCTGTGTCAAATTTATTTTTTATTAATTTCAAAGCCTTTTTATTGGTCAATGTCATATGATAGTGAAGGCAGCCTTTTGTGTTTCAAAGTGGAGGTTTTGTTCTATTTCTATTTTGGGTGCATGATCAGTTGAAACTGAAACTGCAGTTTGATGTAAAATCAGACTGATTACAATATGTTGCTACTTAAGCAATGACTGGCCTGCCTAAGATGCATGTGTTCAGCCTGCTATGCTTAAACCACTTCACTTAAGGAAAGGTGGACAAGGTCAATTAAAAACACAGAGCACACCTAGAAGTTTGCTAGAATATATTTCACCTCCCACTGTTTTATCTTGTGCGAACTTCTCATGTGCACTGGACACTATTCTGCAGAATAGTCAATGCCATTATTCCACCATTGTTTTTGGAGTTTTTTAAGTGTAATTTTAGCAAAGTGTTGCTGTACTTCACATATTCACAGAAACAGAAGCAAAAGACAATGATTTACTATAGGAAATTTCACTAAAATAGCGAAGTAAATCAAACATATCCCAACTTATGGAGACTCTATGAATAGGATGTTCATGATAAGCAGTATTCAGAGGGGTTTTACCATTGCCTACCTCTGAGGCTAGTCCTCCCCAGCTGGCTAGGGCCTGCTCAGCTTGCCACAGCTGCACAAGTCAGCCCCTTCCTTGTCCACAACTGCCAGCTGGGGGGGCAACTGGGCTCCTTGGGACTCTGCAGCTTGCCCACAGCTGCACAGGTGGCAGGGCACGTCGCCCCTGAGTCACTCACTGTGGGGGTGATATTTAGCTGGCCCTTGGCACCAAGGAGACACGAGTGGGGATTTGAACGCACAGACTCTGGACTCCCAGCCAGGCTCTCCTCCCCACTGTGCTATACCAGCTATCTGAACTATATTAGCAGTCTTAATAATGTTGCTTCCTCCCTGCTAAAACAAGATCAGCACAGCACATGCCTAGTTTCTATTATTTGGGCTGATTGCAGGTGTTGCCACTATTTACCATATGCTCAGAGGCACATGTTACCAAATTCTTCCAAGCTACACAGGAAGTGGATTGGACTGTGAAAGACCAACCCAAATTGTTTGCATTTTTACACATTTGTAGGGCAGTACAATATCTCAGAGAGGAGGTCAGGCCTCCTGCTCCCCTGGTATGTTCACATAGCTGCCCAATTTCCTTGCTTTTTAAAGTTTGATAGGAAAGGGGAGGGGAGGGGAAAGACAGAGGGGGAAGGAGAGAAGGGGAGAAGGGGGAGGAGAAAGCAGATGTGATCATTTGCATGCTTATTGAGTTCAGTGGGATTTACTCCCATGCAGTCATGCTTGGAATAGGTAAAACTGACCATGGAAGGGGAGGGGACAGGAAAGGGAAGGAGGAAGGGAGGGGAAGGAGGAGGAGGGGATTGGAAGGGGATGGGAAGGAAAGGAGCAAAAGGGAGGTGATGGGAGGGAGGAGGAGGGGAGGGCACGTTTGATCATTTGCATGCTTTTTCAGTTCAGTGGGATTTACTCCTGTACAATCATGCTTAGCATAGGTGAAACTGACCTGGGGGAGGGGAGGGGAGGAGATTGAGTGGGTAGGCACTGGGCAGAGGGGAAGCCCCTTTCCAAAAGGAAAACACTGTGAACAGTATCATTGTTTTTCAGTGTTTCCCCCACCTTTTTATTCTACAGCAGGCATGTGTAGTCTCCCACCCAAATTTAAACCAAAGCTGTCCTTGGCCACATCCACACCAGACCTTTATTTCTCTTGAGACAGTCATGGCTTCTCTCAACGAATCCTGGAAAGTGTAGTTTGTGAAGGGTGCTGGGAGTTGTTAGGAGAGGCCCTATTGCCCTCACAGAACGACAATCCCCAGAAGAAGGGCTGACTGTTAAACCACTCTGGCCACTGGAGCTCTGTCAGGGGAATAGCAACTCTCAGTACCCTTCACAAACTATACTTCCCAGGATTTTTTGGGGGAAGCTATGACTGTCTAAAGTGAAATAAAATCTGGTGCGGGTGTGGCCCCCTGATTAGCCAAGCCAAACAGCTGTGAGTCTGGCTTTTAGAACACTGACAGTTGGTTCTTACTGAGCACGCCCAGGCTTATCATTGACTTTAATGTTAAATTTCTTTAATTAATTAAAAATCAGCTAGGCATTTTTTAAATACTTTTAAACTGCAAAAGATGAAGGTCAGAGAAGGTAGAAGGGGCAAGGTCAGTAATAGGATTACAGGTACTCTGTGAAGATGGCTGATTTTTAATTAATTTCAACAAACTGGAGTCTGGATTTTTTTTCTCTTGTTTTACACTTTGAACTCTCAATTCTCTCTGACTGCTTTGTGTATCGCCATGGAAATTTAGAGGGTTGTTAATAAAGCGTTTCTGAGTTCAGGACTATAAGTTTAGACTATAGTTAAGACTATAAGTAAGGTTTTGTTTTGAAATGTGCTTATGGGAAGCAGCAGAATGGTATGGGGGTATTTTCAATTTAACATTGTGGAATGTGAAAAATCCATGCTGGCTATAGTATACAGCCACTCTCATGGCTGTATAATTTATTGCATTTGTCATAGTATCTGTTTTGATATTTCCTGTTTTTTCCTGAAGTTTCTTGCTTTTATTGCCTCTTTTAACATTTGACATGTGTTTTCCCATTATTATTTTGTAAGCTGCTTTGACAACTCAAAGGAGACCTTTTTTTTTGGAAAACTAACAAAACAAACACTTCCCCTGCTTGATCCTCTTTTCTTGTGCTTTGAGAATTGTTTTACAATTGTTTTACAAAGCCTAGATCGATAGAGATGGAGGTAAATATATACAGGGATTTCTTTCTCCATGTCAGTGTCACAGTTTTCTCTCTCTGCTTGGATGCTGCACAAAAAAAATCAAGACAGCCTCGCTTTATTGGCCTTGTGGATGTGAGAAATGCACAGCCGAAAGAAAAGAAGATTTGTTTCCTTAACACCAAAGCAGAGCGACCTTGTGGTTTCACACTGTACTTTATCTCGGCCATCCCGTTTGTTTGGTGAAGGCGCAAGAATGTAGCGAAAACAAATTGAGGAGAAGTGAGTGGGGGGGGGGTTGGTGGCAAAGAGGTCTTCTTGAACATTACGCCAGCTTCTTTAAACAGCTGTATGCAAAAGAAAAGAGGCAACAGGGGAGTCGTCGAAGAGGGAACTGCATCTTTCCAAAGCCATTTGGCTGGAGTAACAATAAAGAAGGGGGATGCTATGTGAAGCTCGCCAAGTGTTTGAAGTGCGTCGCCACAGGATGAGCCAACAAAGTGGACGAGATTGCCTGCATGCTGCAGCAATGCCTACATCGGCTCAATAACAGATGTTTGGTCTCTCTAGACAGATAATTGTCCCACTGTAAGGTTGGTTTGACCTGTGTATGAGCAGCGCTGTGCGTTGCACAGAGAGCAGTTAACAAATGATTGCGGCCTTCTCTCCCCCCCCGCCTCTCTTTAGCCAGTCGAATGCTAAGCCACGCTTCCTTTTAAGCACATAATTACTCCTGAGCAACTGGAGCCCATACATCCTCCTGGCCTAATGGCTCTGAAGCCATTTTGCCCTAATTTATGAGGACAGGGTTCAAAGTTTTAATAATATTTGGATAATATCATTGCCAAAATGTCGTTGAGCAGTGATGTATTAGGGGGAAAGTGGGCGCATTTGGATTCTGTGCGTGACAAGGTTGAGCATTTGCAGCGCTAGGCTCCGCTCAAACCTTTGTGGAAAACACTCACAGAAGACCCAGTTTGCCTCATGAATTATAGAAGGGCGAGTGTGAGGGATTGTAAATGGTGACGGAAAACACGCAGAGGCCGCTTGTTCCGAAAGAACTGCCCTGTCCACGGCTGTGCTGTATGCAGATAAATGAATTGTGGGGAAGACCAAAATGGTTGACTAAACACTTAGCAGATAATGTATGGGCACATCAGCATAAAATATACACATGCACCCTGATGTGCTTAGATATTTATGTTGACACTCGCTGCTCAAGTGGCTCAACAGATTTTTTGGCTCCCCTTCACTCACCTAATATTATCTGCATCCTAACTGTCCCTCTGGGCATGTTTATCGGATGATCCAAGCTGTTGGTTGCTTTATGCTGCTCACCGGAATCGGCTTGCAGCAATTTGCACCGCGAGCCGCTTCAGTGTATTAATAGGTTAATGATATTAATCAATGGGGAATAAATGGAGACAGGAACATCTTTTCAGGTGGGGAGACCTCCAAATGGAGCTGGGATGGAAACACACAAGTTGTCCATAAAGCCAGCCATAAATTTTGTGTCCGTTAAAATCAGAAAATCCATCTGGTGTGGTTTTCTTAATGTTCTGAGCCCAACATGTTTAAGAGATTGTGGCCCCCAACCCCCCCACCCGGTTGTCCCATCACAATCTCTATGGTTGACTCCATTGAGTGCCCTCTTAACAACCTGAGCCCAGGCAGAAATGGCACACATAAAAAGATGCTCTTGAGGGGCTGATATGCAGATGTAGGATTGTTTCAGGTGAGCAGTGTACTAGTAAATCGCTAGGGGGAAATAAGAACATCTGATCTCTATGGCTAGGTACGAAACATGGCAAGGGCTAGGCTGGAACACTGTTCTACATGCTAATCTGGTCTGCATGCTAATTACAAGTCTATTTCTAAGTGGCAGGTCTTCACATCCAACTGTGAACATGGAAGTACGCATTTGTGAAGCTAAATGAGTTTGCCAAATAAGGTGATTTGAATTTAATGACAACAACAACAACCATTACAACAACCAAAAACAAATGGGTTTCCCTTCTCACACAAAGGTTACAGTGATGAATAGTGCAGGTTTAAATTCAAAAAGGATGGAATTTGTATATTATTTGTCACAATGATAAAAAAAGTGGGAAAGGTGAACGTTACTGAAGAATTTGTCTTAAAGGTGTGTCAGCTGTCTTCAAAAACTACAGACATGGGTCTCTGCAGGTGAACATCTTTATGAAGAGCAAGCTGGATTTAGATAAAATTATGGTACTATTGAACTGGTTGATGTTATGTGAAACAGTGTCTTTTAAAAACACACTAAGGTCACATCTCAACATCTATGGCTTTTTGGCACTCATCAGCAGTGTTGGATGTTGTAGATCAGGAACAGGGAACCCTTTTCAGCACAAGGGCCATATTCCCTTCTGAGAAACCTCCCAGCACTGGTGGATGGGGTCAGTGGACAGAGAAACAAATGTAAAACATTTTGCTGCCACTATTAGGTCATCTCTTTCCCGCCCAATGGAGCTTTTTAGAGTTGTCCAAGGGTTGCTCCATTCTGGCCCTCAGGACATGGTAGGGTCATCGGTGGCCCGTTGCAATGAGTTTGCTGGACACTTCCAGAATAAGATCTTATGCATCTGCCGGGACTTAGACTCTCAGTTTATAACAGCTGATCCTAATGAGGTGTCCAGAGCTCAGTCTTGTCATGTTTTATTGGATGAGTTTCAGTTGGTTCAGCTCGAGGACGTGGACAAGGTGCTTGGACAGGTGCGTGCTACCACTTCGGTACTAGATCCTTGCCCCTCTTGGCTAATAAAATCTAGCAGGGATGGAACAGCTGGCTGGGCCAGGGAAGTGATAAATGCCTCTTTATGAGAGGAAGTGGTTCCTGGTTGCCTGAAAGAGGCGGCAGTGAGACCGCTTCTGAAAAAACCTTCCTTGGACCCAGAAAATTTCAACAGCTACAGACCAGTGGCGAATGTTCCATTCCTGGGCAAGATCCTGGAACGAGTGGTTGCTGGCCAGCTCCAGGCGCTATTGGATGAAACCTATTATCTAGATCCATTTCAATCGGGTTTTAGGCCCGGTTTCGGCACTGAGAAAGCCTTGGTCGCCCTGTATGATGACCTATGTCGGGAGAGGGATGGAGGGAGTGTAACTCTGCTGATTCTCCTTGATCTCTCAGCGGCTTTTGATACCATCGACCATGGTATCCTTTTTGAGAGGCTCGCGGAGCTGGGAGTTGGAGGTACTGTTTGGCAGTGGTTCCGCTCCTACCTGGCGGGTCGCCTCCAGAAGGTAGTGCTTGGGGAACATTGCTCGACACCATGGGCTCTCCAATGTGGAGTCCCACAGGGGTCAGTTCTGTCCCCCATGCTTTTTAACATCTATATGAAGCCATTGGGTGCGGTCATCAGGAGATTTGGAGTGCGTTGCCATCAGTACGCTGATGACACGCAGCTCTATTTCTCCTTTTCATCCTCTTCAGGTTAGGCTGTCAATGTGCTGAACCGTTGCCTGGCTGCGATAATGGATTGGATGGGAACTAACAAACTGAGGCTCAATCCTGACAAGACTGAGATGCTGCTGGTGGGTGGTTTCTCTGACCAGATAGTGGATATACATCCTGTCCCGGACGGGGTTACACTCCCCCTAAAGGAACAGGTTCGTAGTCTGAGAGTTGTTTTAGATCCTTCCCTGTCACTTGAGGCTCAAGTAGCCTCGGTGGCACGGAATGCGTTCTACCAACTTCGGTTGGTGGCCCAGCTACGTCCCTATCTGACCAGGGAGGATCTAACATCAGTAGTACATGCTCTGGTAACCTCGTGATTGGATTACTGCAATGCGCTCTGCGTAGGGCTACCTTTGAAGACAGTTCGGAAGCTGCAGCTCGTGCAAAATGCGGCGGCCAGATTGATAATGAAGACCAAGCGGTCTGAACACATAACACCTGTTCTGGCTCGCTTGCACTGGCTGCCAATATGCTTCCGGGCCAGATTCAAAGTGTTGGTTTTGACTTATAAAGCCTTACACGGCGCGGGACCACAATATCTGCTGGAACGCCTCTCCCGATATGAACCTGCCTGTACACTACATTCTACATCGAAGGCCCTCCTCCGAGTCCCGACTCAGAGAGAGGCGCGGAGTGTGATAACAAGAACTATGGCCTTCTCGGTGGTGGCCCCTGAACTGTGGAATAGTCTCCCCGATGAGGTTCACTTGGCGCAGACTTTGCTATCTTTTCGGCGCCAAGTTAAAACCTTCCTCTTTTCCAAGGCATTTTAATTTAATTTTAATTCTAATCTAGTTTAAAAACTGCTATAACTGATTTTAGATTTTTCATTTTCTTATATGTGTTCTTGTTGTATTATTATGGGTTTTTATTGTATGCATTTGTATTTTTGTATTTTTGCTGTACACCGCCCAGAGAGCTATGCTAGTCGGGCGGTATAAAAATCTAACAAATAAATAAATAAATAAATAAATAATATCTTTGTACAATAGGCTACTTTCTACACAAAAGCACACACACACACAGAGAGAGAGACTCATAGGGTAAAGATACACTTGCAGTTGTGCTGGCTTCAGTGTGTCTTTGCCTGTTTTCTGAACGTGGAGACACACAACGCTAATCAAACTCCGCCTCCTTTTACTCCCAAACCCCACAAGTTGCAGCTTGAGGGCAATTTACCTTGAAGTCAGCTTCACACAGACTCCAAAACTCATTGGCCATCAACCCCATTGCCACTCCAGGTGCGTCCAATGAAAATGTTTTACTGAAGGCTCGGGCAGACACAGTGATTGGCTCAACACTTTGTTGTGGGCAGTCCTAACCAGCAGTGGGTAAGGGAGACACATCCAGCTGTGGGCAGAGTTGTTTCAAAATGCAGCCAGAGAAAATGGTCTGGATGCTTTTGAAGTAACTAGTGTGTCTGCAACCAAAGTCTCTCTCAGCCTTATCTGGAGATTCCAGGGATTGAAGCTGCTGCAAAGCAGGCGATGTACTACTGAGCCATGGCCTTTTCCCTGCTCAAAATCCTTCCTTCAATGAATGCTATGAAGCTTGCTTGCCCTATCCTTGCATTCTCTGGTCCCCTCCTGCTCTCTCCTCACCACCACCCTGTCCACTTGCTGCAAATAGAGCTCTGGGATCTATAGCTCAGTGGAAGAGCAACTGCTTTACATGCAGAAGGTCCCAGATTCAATCCTTGGCATCCTCAAGCAGGGATGGGAGAAAGACCCCTCTCTGAAACCCTGGAAAGTCTCTGCCAGTCAGTGTAGTCAGTACTGAGCTTGATGGACCAATGGTCTGACTCACTATAAGGTGGCTATGTGATCTTGAAAAACTCCCTTGGTGCTTTTGTTTTCTGCTCCTCTCTCAGTCTCCTGTCTTGAGCTTCTCCAGCTCAGTCTGATTTCATGCTAGGTCAGAATTAAAGATTTAGCAGCCAATTCTAATTAAATCAAGACAAGCAGTTGCTAGTTGCATTTGGTTTTGAAACATGTTTTCCCCCCAAGCTTTGACTGCTTTGCCAAAAGTTATTGTCCCAGCTTAATCAAGCACAACTTGAGGGGATAACCTTGATAAGCATATTGCGGAAAACTTCATGTCCTTTTTGATAAAGGCAATATCATATTCTAAGCCATTTCTTGGAAGGCAGAGTCCACTTGTTAGTTATAGAGGTCTATTTTGACTTGCAGTGGAATTCATACAAAAGATTAAGCACAGAAAAAAATGTGTTTGTTATTTTGCAGTGTAGTGGTGTCTCCAGGGAATATGAGACCCCAAATGCTATATTTGATTGGATCAGCTTCTATTAAGAGAAAAATGAATTCAGCTTTCCAAAACTTTCCATTGCAGCCTTCACTTACCAAACAAGATAGCTGTTTGTGTCTGTTAGTTGTACATGCAGGACTGGCCCTAGCATTAGACAAATTGAGGCAGCTGCCTCAGATACTTGGGGAGGGAACAGCAGCAAGGTGTTGAAGGAGAGCTTGTGTGTCACACAGCCTGCCTCCTACACACCCAAAGTTAGCTGCTGCCTTCAGGTGTGCTAGAGGACACTGTCCTATCACCAGTATTGAAGTCAGATACAACTGTCGGTATGGTCAGCTTCTGTAAGTGGAACAGGAAGGTGTGCCACTTTGTCTTTCACCTCCGCAGAGCTTGGGAAAGTTCCTTTTTTGAACTACAACTCCCATTAGCCCCAGCCAGCATGGCCTCTGGATTGGGCTGATGGGAGTTGTAGTTCAAAAAAGGAACTTTCCCAAGCTCTGCACCTCAGGCAGTGCAATGTTTTTGACCAGCTCTGTCTATGCATGTGACAATGAACGTGCAAAAAGGGAGGAGTGAGATGTGTCTTCCTGCCTCATCTCCATCCCCAAACTCTGCCCAGCAAATGTGTGAACTATACAAGTAAGGCCTGTCCATGTGATCAGAGACCTCACCTTCTCCCTGATCACATAGGCACAGCCTATGCATGTTTGGTTTGTATCCATGGGGACTGTGGATTAGGGATGCTGGAGGATTCTGATGGAAATGAGAATGGAAATTGCCAATGTTTGCTTATTTGTCCCATGTCCAGAATGGAAATCAATCCAGAGAATATCATTGGTGTTTACTGTTGTTGCTTTCAGTCCGCACATGATACATAGTGAGACATTATTGATGAGTCCTCACCCGCAATTGCATTGTGGATTGCACTGAAACAATTTGTATTAAAACAATTGGTGTGGAATAACATAATGATACTATAATTAACTACGTAATTAATTACATACAATTTTGCCATAGTGGACAATGAGGCAAATAATGTAGCTGAACTGTAGTGGAACAGAAACAGTGTTGTATGCAATGAATACAGGACATATGCCTTGCATATCCCTAATAGGGATGGATGAATATGCCCATGATGGTTTCTCTCAGTTCTCATCTTTCATATCTTGTTCATTTTGCACCATTTCTGCATCAGTTTGCAATAATTTTAAAAGCACATGAAGATTGACAGCATTTTAGTCACATTTCTTCTAATATATACATTTTGTGTGCAGTTTTGTGACACATGTTTGCAAGCAATTTCCTGTGAAATGATGCATTTTTATGTTAATGTCACTGATCTATGTATCTTTAATTCAGTTTCCCCTAATATATGCATTTTAAAATAAGAAAATGGGGGGGGGCTGAAGAACTGCATTGCCAAATTCAGAGGCGTGCGAATTTCAACGGATGGAGAAACACCGGCTCTCTGGATGTTGCTGAACAACAACTCCCATCATCCCTGGCCATTGGCTGGCTGGTGCTGATGGGAGTTGGGGTACAATAGCTCTGGAAGGCCACAGGTTTTCCATTGCTGAACTACAACTCCCACCATTCCTGATCATTGGGCATGGTGGCTGGTGCTGATGGTGTTGGAGTCCAACAACCAGACCACAGCTTCCTCACCTCTTCTTTATATAAGTTTTGTTGGAAGTGGGGCAAGAGCAACTCCTGTTTTGTTCTTTTGTTTATGTTCCAGAAGGGAGATAGAGTTAGGGTCCTCCAGATGGATAGGCTTGATTACCTTTGCCTGTGATGCTCTGACTGACTTCCTTCCGGCTGTTAGACTGATACATCTTAAGGGAAGCTTACCTGCCCCTCCTCCCGCTCTTTCCTCTCTTCTCTACTCCGACTGTCCGAGAGAGAGGAGACACCTTTGTCTCTGCTCTCTCTCTCCTAGCCATGAGGGCAATTCCCAAACCCAGGTGTTGTGCCTCCAACTTAGTTAGTTAGTTAGAACTAGGTATCTTTCTATCTACTATGTATTTCTATAAATAAAGTAGCTTTTCTTATTTTACTAAGTCTTAAGTCTCAGTGATCCTAATGCAGGGTAAAAGCCTGCTTTCTTAGGTAAATGCACACACACTGGCACACATGCATTTCAGACCGCTGTTATTCTCTGCTTAACAAATTTACACCACAACAAGTTTGAGCCTAGCACTGATATAAGAGATATCAGTGCCAATTTTGGAGGTGTACTGGCACAGTTTAGACCAGGTGGAGGAACCTTTGGCTCTCCAGATGTTGCTGAATGACAACTCCCATCAGCCCCAGCAAGCATGGCCAATGGCCAGGGATGATGGGAGCTGTTGTTCAGCAACATCTGGAGGGCCAAAGATTCCCCACACCTGGTTTAGACCCTGATAGATGCTGCTTTTATTTATATATCCTATTTTAACCTTTTTCAGGCTACCATAATAGTCATTAACTGCCTAGGAGGCAGGAGAGACATTTTTGAAAAAATAAATACATGTAGAGCACTTTTTATAATATGAAAATGCTTAATAATAATAAATTTAAAATACCTCTAGGAATCAACTCTGACCAGTGCTTTTGACATATATATAAAGAATCTCACAATAGCATTTGGCATGATTTCCACCCCAATATAAATTTTAAAATACATTAAAAATACACTAAAAATGACTCCTCTTTTCTCAGTTGTCCTCTGCTTTATATCACTCAGCTCTGCCTCCATTCCATCTCTGCCTCCCAACTATGGCCATATGGGCATTTACAGCCAGGCCCTCTCCGTTGTTTGTTTAGTCATGGCAGATGTTTCACAGTTGGTAAGATTACAAAATAATTTTTCCTTAAACCCAGTTAATTGTGACTTGGCCTTTTTGCCTGCCTCTGATGGGGTGTCTCTTGGTATGCCTCTAATTCCTGCTTATTGCTTCCTAATGCAGTGGTATTTCACATGACCTCTTTATGTCAGATCAACGGGAGGTGTTGATGATCAGCCTGGTCCTTAATTGGGCTCTCCCAACTAGACAATGGTGATTAGCCAAAGTCTAAACAAAAGGCAACCACAACACAAACCATGGCAGATGCTTCATTCCTCCGTTTGCCTGCTCTGGTCACTGTTGCCAAGTGTTGATCAAGAAATACACTGGGGGATCCACTCTTTAAGCTGCTTGGTGAGCAACCTCTTGGATGAGCATGGCAGAGATCAAATCCAAAGAATTACATAGTCCCACCCTGTAGTCTCAACAACAGCACAAGTATTGCCAGCACCAACACTCATGGTTTGGAATAGTTTGCCCAGAGTCATGAAGGATAAGGCTACCAATGGTTACTAAGTAGAGATGGGATCTGCATTTCGGTGCCAGTTCAATTTTCGCTCCGTCAAACTTCATTCCGGTACTGCTTCATTATTTGCGATATTTGCAGTCAATACCAATTTGGGGTTTTTTCCCCACAAAAATAACAATATCGATATCAATATTTTAAAACATATTATTTCTTTAAAAATCTATGGGAAATGATATTTTGCGGGAAATATCAATAAATACCAATATTGTGAGGAAAATAACAATATTAATATCTATATTTTGCGGCAATTATTTTTTTTAAAAAACCCACTTCAGCTGCAGAAAATCACTAGAAAAAACCTGATCCACAAGGACAAAAAAAAGCAAGGAAATCTGGTGTCAAATTTGAATGTTGTAAAATTTGAGCACATCCGTATTACTAACCATGATGGGTATGTTCTGTCTCCATTGTCAGAGGCAGTATGCTTTTGAATACCAGCTGATGGAAACTGCAGGAGAGGAGAGTGCTGTTGCACACAGGCCCTGCTTATGGGCTTCCCATAGGCATCTGGTTGGCCAATAGAAGAACAAGATGCTGGACTAGATGGGCTCCAGGAATGCTGGGGCCCTTGGGCATCAGCTTGCCCTGGCCCCCGGCATGTGTGTGTGTGTGCGCGCACACACACACGCATGCGGCACCCCCCAACCCCACCTACCTGTCTGCTGTCTTTTACCATTGCCCTTAATGAAGATGGCGGCTGAGGTTTCCCTAAGGGGATGATGCCTCTGCCGCCATCTTTGTTGATGGCACGTGTGTGTGCTATGCGTGCGCATCTCTGCCATCAACTAAAATGGTGGCAGGGGCTTCAGTACGTTAGGGAAACCGCGGCCACCATCTTCATTAAGGGCAATGGTAAAAGATAGCAGACAGGTAGGTGGAGGGGTGTGGGGGGCATGGGGAGTCTGTGGATCACAGAAGGGGAGTGGAGGGGCAGCTGAGGGCCCCCCTGTAGTTCCGGGGCCATCGGGCCAGTGCCCAACCTGGCCGCCCTTTAGAACCGGCCCTGGCTACAGGCCAGATCTAGCAGGCTGTTCTTATGTTCTTCGTCTACCATGAAGTAGGCAGCAGCCTGGGCCTGGCTCTATGCCAAGGATGGAGGACATTTTTCAACCCAAGGACTTCATTCCCTTCTGGGCAACCTTCTGGGTGGTGGTGGTGGGCAGAGGCAAAAGTGGGTGAAGCAGAGAATTTCACCTTTGTACAGTAAGCTTGCTTCAACACACACTCACACATACCACTCTGTATCCTCCATCGAGACAAGAACGAGGCATTCTCAGGGCTCAGGGGCACATTCTAGCCAGGCAAAAACACACAATGAGACTGCAAAGCAGGGCCAGTGAGGGCTATGGTCTGTGGAGAGCTCCAAAGGCTAGATAGAGAAACCAATTAATACCCTGGCAATCACATTCTACACTAAAATTGAAGCTAGTAGATTGATTTCAATGGCAGCTCATTCTGTTCATTTTTCATTCATTTTTCATGGCCACCAACATGGAGGGCTTTAAAAGACGATTAGACAAATTCATAGAGGATAAGGCTATCAGTGGCTGGCTACCAACCCTGATAGCTATGTTCTAACTCCACTGCGGGAGTCACCATGCTTCTGAATATTTGTTGCTGGAAACCATCGGAGGGGAGAGTGCTCTTGCACTCAGGTCCTGCTTGTGGGCTTCCCACGGGCATCTGGTTGGCCACTGTGAGAACAGGATGCTGGACTAGATGGGCCACTGGCCTCATCCAGCAGGGGACTTCTTATATTCATATGTATGTTCTTATATGTGTTTGTAAGAAAGAGAGCGGAAGAGGGATAACATACATTTGTTTGTTTGTTTGTTTGTATCCCACCCTTCCTTCCAGTAGGCAAGGAAAAACATTAAAAACACTCTAAAATATCTTGAAAACAGACTTTAAAATATATTAAAACAAAACATCTTTAAAAACATTAAAACAAAATATCTTTTTTTAAAAAAAAAGCTTTAAAAACATCTTAAAAAGCAGTTCCAACACAGATGCAGATTGGGATAAGGTTTCTACTTAAAAGGCTTGCTGAAAGAGGAACAATGGGACAATAATCTTGTAAAATATGTAAACCTTTCATATTTTGTCTAATGCACAACAAGCTTGTTAAGTCTAGAACCAAAGGAGGACTTTTCTTTGACTTGTAAATAGAGTTCAGAGAGGTGCCTGAGCAAAAACGAATTCTTTCGGAAGGGCAGATGATTCTTTTTGCATAGATTTTGAAGCAGGAGGGAGGGGGAGGAGGAAAGAAGCCATTAAGGGATCAACACCTCCGATTTCTGAAAATGCAGGGATGATAAAGAAACAATAGGGGTGACAGCATTGTGCAAATGACATTGATTCATTTCAGAACAGGGCTGTTAGCGTCTGGAAATGAAGAAATAAATGGAACAATGAATAGATGCTTTTACCAGCTTGTCATTAATTAGCAGCAAGCACAATTCTTTTATTGTCCTTTCATGAGAAATACAAAATCTGGAGGAAAATACAAGCGCTTTGGAAAATAGATTGCTCTGTGTCACTGGGCTGACATCTATATTTCCTTCCTCTCCCAATAGCTGCTCTAATATATATATTTTGTGCCTCCCAAACAAGATCAAACTTCCAGGCTGGCAGCTGAATTTCATCTCTGTGTCGGCTTCCCAAAAGACATATTTCTAGCTATCAAACCATATTATTTAAGAGATGGGGAAGAGTAACAACAAAGCCCTTTTAATGTGACATGGGGGACTGGGAGAGGTTAAATGCTGGTGATCCCATAATATTTGAATAGCCAAGGATCCATTTCTTTTCCTTCGCTGTTGACATTCTGTTGCTGGATCAGTACGGTGATGGTCTCAGAACAGATGACCCTTGCTTGATCAAACCAAGGTTCCATCCAGTTTCCCACAGTGGCCATCCAGATGCCTCTGGGAAGCCTACAAACCAGGGCCTGAAGGCAACGTCTCTCTCTGGATGTTGCTTCTCAGAAACCAACAGGACCCCTCCCTGCTGAACTTCTGGGGCCTACTGAAGACTTTTTTTTTTATTCCAGTAGGCATTTTAACTGAAGTTTGATTTCTATAGTTTTACCTGATTTTACTCCCTTTGTGTTGTGTACCTTGTACACAGCTTGTAGTTAAGTGATATATAAGTTGTATAAATATAATAAAAATTACCTCTGAGGCTGCACATTGACATCATGACTAATAGCCACTGATGAGCATGAATCTGTCTACTCCAGAGGTTCCCAAAGTGTGGTCCACAGATCACCAGTGGTCTGTGAGCTTCACTCATAACAATACAAGAAGAGCCTGCAGGATCAGGCCAGTAGGCCATCAAGTCCATCATCCTGTTCTCACAGTGGCCAAGCAGATGCCCGCGTGAAGCCTCCAAGCAGGACCTGAGTGCAAGAGCATTCTCCCCTTCTATGGTTTCAGCAACTGGTATTCAGAAGCATACTGCCTCCAACCGTGGAAGCAGAGCAGAACCATCATGT
This sequence comes from Rhineura floridana, assembly GCF_030035675.1. NCBI lineage: Eukaryota > Metazoa > Chordata > Lepidosauria > Squamata > Rhineuridae > Rhineura > Rhineura floridana. Next base: position 30,070,157 of record NC_084492.1, on the reverse strand, counting down.
AGCAGCCATCAATAGCTTTCTCCTCCATGTGCTTGTCTAAACTTCTTCTAAAGCCACCCAAGCTGGTGGCCATCGCTGCCCCCTGTGGGAGCAAATTCCATGGTTTATGCACTGTGTGAAGAAGTCCTTTCTTTTGGGTGGAGGAGAGGAGCTACATGTGCATGAAGAATAGTGTGTGAACAGCAGGCTCAGCAGCTGCTACATCATTCTTACAACCTCTGGAAAGTTAGTGGGGCAGACCGAACATTTTGTGTGGGTGGGTGGGTTTGGGGGAGGCTGTGCCTTTCTCAGAGGAATAACACTGGAGCTGGCAGCAAGATAGGGGGAAAACCCCCACCAAGGGGAAAAGAGGATGACAAGCTGTGTGAAAGGAGCGGAGAGACTATACATGGGAATGAAGGAAGGAGTGAGAAAGAAGCTAAAAGAGAGTGCATGCAGAGAGAGAGAGAGGGAGAGGTTCAGAGTGGGAATTGTTGGTTTAGAAAAATCTGACCTAAGAATCAAGCTGACAAATATTACACCAAACACGGAAGAATTTTGTTTAACACAACAGGCACATCTATTGCATTAAAATACTCACATTGATTTCTAATTGTATTTTTATTGCTTCTTTTATTGCTGATAGTATTTTATTGTATTAAAATTTGAATTTCAGATCGATCGATCGATAGATAGATACTTTAGCATCTAACACAGCTCATCACAATTGCTAAATAAAAGGCAGAAAAATCATCAATGGTTCGCCAAGACCCTCAGCAATTTTCAAGTGGTTGGGGGCACAGGGGTAAGTGGGGAACCACTGGACTCCACTCCCTTGTTAAAGCTATAGAAGCAAATGGCCACCAGCATGTCTTGTGGCCAGTGAATCCCATACATTCATCATGCATCGTGCCTCACACCACATTTAGCTATGTGGCAACCTATGTGATTTTGTGTGTGAGTGTCTGTGATGGCAAACATGTCAGCTACCAATATAGGCAGCAAGCTGGCTTACTCTTGCAATACAGTAAGGTTCAGATGCTTAGTAGCACAGTGCAGAATCAGGACAATGTGAGGCATCTTTGCTGGTCCCAAACACTTCATCCTTCCCAACTGGATTTGGGCTTGAAAGACCAAAGAGATAGTGTGGATGCGTGGAGGGTTCATTGCAAGCAAGGACAGTTTATAATACTGCACAACATCAGGGTTGGCCATGAGCTATGTCTGCTAAGGCATCAGTCTTAGCTTCCAATTTCCCAGCCTTATGGAGCTTGAGCTCATCATACAGCTTTAACTCTGTCCTACACTAAAAGAGGTTTTTTTTATCACTGGATAATTAAATAGATCATGCATGGGAAGCCCACAAAGAGAGCAGAAAGACAAGAACACTCCCCTGCTCTTGCCCTCAGTTTTATTGTTTGTAGCCAATGGCCATTACATTATAAACATAGAACAAAATGTATATTTATTCAAAGATGAAACATAGGCAGTCCATCCAATAAAGCAGAGATAAAATCCTAAAAGCACAGATAAACAAAATCTAAAACAATTCATTTAGATTAAAAGCTCCCCCTAGCACTTAACACTACACTACTATGATTAAACTAGGGGCTCCACCCCTGCATGCTTCATGCACCAACCCCACCTCATAACCCCAGGAATGGGGACCCCAGGTATTCCCCATCCTCTCACCAACCCTCCTAGTTGTTGCTATGTGGCGGCTGTCCCCGGCTGACTTGCCTGCTCTCCTTGTTTGGTTGCCAACCTCCTCCCCCCAAGTGTCACCAAGCACCCTCCTCTCCTCCCCTGCCCCACAGGTCACAAAAACTCCTCTTCTCCTCCCCCACACCTAGGGCACCAAGGTTCCTCTTCTGCCCCCACATGGGTTGCCAAGCTTCCCCTCCCCCCATGGTCATGAAGCTTCCTTTTCTCCCCCTTTCCACAGGTCACCAAAGTTTATTTATTTATTTTATTTAATTCAATTTTTATACTGCCCATAGCAAAGGTCTCTGGGCGGTGTACATCGAGTAAAAAACACTTTACATTCAATTTAAAACCACCTAGTCATCAAATCAACCGTTTAAACATCCACAAAACTAAGAATTAACATAAGTAAACCCATATTAAATACAAATCGAAGTAATTAAAAAGATACAACATATAACTATCTGTACAGCATTAAATACGAAATACTAAGTATTTGAATACAAAAATACTAAAATACTAAAAACTCTAAAATGCCTGGGCAAAGAGGAAGGTTTTCACCTGGCGCCGAAAGGATAATAATGTAGGCGCCAGGCGTACCTCGTCAGGAAGGGTGTTCCATAAGTTCTTTCTCTCCTGCCCCCCACAGGTTGCCAACCTTTCTTATCTTCTCTCCCCCATCTCCAAGCTTTCTCCTTTGAAGGCTGCATGGTAGTGACACCAAAGCCTCATGCAGCTGTCCAGACTTATCGCTCTGCTGCCTACTGCAGCCTTCTTGCTCTTTCTGCTGCTGGCTGCTGGAACTGCCTCAGCCTGTTGCTCTGTGGCTTGGCCAGGATGCCACCTGCCACTGCTTGCTAACTCTCCCACTGGCTATTCCACTCTCCTCCCCTCAGAGCACAAGCTTCCTCTTCTCCCCCCCCCCAGGTCACCAATCTCAATCCTCTTTTCTCCCCTCTCCCCTTGTGAATCTTCCCAGAGTTACCCCAGCCTGTTGCTCCATCGTTATCATGCTGTAGTTTGTAGCGCCACTTGTCTGTGGCAAAGGGAACTGTGGCATGACAGTTCAGGTCTTATAAAAATATGATATAGTTAGAAAAGTGCTCTTATCTTTGTTGCAACTAGTGCATATAAAGCTACCTTATAGCTAACAAACGTATCCACATCAGCCAGTAACCATCTGATTTTAAAATAATCTGATTGGCCTTCTAAGAAGATCTGGAACAAGAAAAGAAACCTAGCCCTTGATGAATTATACAAAGGGCAATGTAAGATATCATGCACATCATCCTCAATTTGGCCTAATCTATGTATGCAGAGGTGTTCTTTTACTGGCCTGTTAGACATTTGCCAGCCAACTATTCAGTAGGCATTGTTTGAAATCTGACCTGGGTCAAAGCATGCCTAACATGAAAAAAAGTTAGTCCTCACAAATAAATGTCCTTTTAATGGTCTGATTTAATTTTAGTATATCAAATTGAAGACTTGCTGTTCTTCATATATTAAAAATCTCTTTTGGCATCTTGGGCAAAAACTGTCCCGGATCTACAATCAGATACACTGCCCAACCAACCTCAGTCCGCCCTTTGACAACCCCCACCTGCTGGCCAACTTAGAACCAGTGACAGTACCGGCTGTCAGCTTCCTCCTCTTCCTTACTCTCAATACTGCTTTTATAGAACTCAGGAGGGAGGAGGGAGGAGATAAAACTAGAATTGGTTGGCTCTTCCTGCCATTGGCTATGGCTCCATCTACTGTTGGACTCCCAGCCTTCTGCCCTAGCAGACCATCACTGAGCACCAGGCATCACTGAGTCCAACAACAAGGGCCGTAATTTCCCATACCTGATCTATGGGATCAGGAGCTTAAGCTGAGGGCCAAGGCTTTCCACCACACATCCTTTCTATGAGCAGGTAGAGTGGGTGGAAATCTAAATGTTTAAAAGATTACAGAGCAATTCTTTCCCTTACACTTCATTATCATGCATGCATGAATTATATATTGGTGTCTTACATGCTTGAGTAATATGAGATAGAAGGTTCTTCAATGCTTCAAGTTTCCTGGAGCTGCATAACAAGATGTCATTAATACCACCATATGTTCTCTTGATTCCATCTTTAAACACATAATTGACAAATGAATCTAAGGTAGCAATGTGGAATACAATGAACATGATCAGATGCCCACCCAGTTTACTGTAAGTGTATAGGTATCTCTCCTTTAGGAAAAAGAAGTCATTACTAGAGACAGCCCCCAAATCCTCCACTATTAAGGGGTACCTTGGGTGATCAAGAATGAAAGCTCTCATTTCCATTGAGGGCCTGCATTTAGTATAGAAGGACACAGGAAGCTGCCTTATACTGAATCAGACCATTGGTCCATCTAGTTCAGTACTGTCTACACTGACTGGCAGAGGCTCCCCAGGTTTCAGATGGAGGTTCTGTCCTAGCTAGGGATGGAAGAATCTGTCGCTCTTGGTTCTCTCCATTGCTCATTTTTCCAATCTTAAATTCAGTTCTCCACATTTCTGCAGCAATTTGCAATGTTTTTTAAAAAGAAATCCTCATGAAATTTCTCCAGCATTTTAGTGCGAATTTCTCCTAAGAAACACATTTTTATGCAGTTTTGACTAATACATACATTTTTTCAAGCAATTTCTCCTAATATAATGTATTTTTGTATGTTATTTTCATTAATGTATTCATTTTAACACGCACTTTCCCCTGTATATGTATTTTTGTAAACATTGGTTGTAGAATTGCATCAAAAATTTGTATAAGTGTGAATTTCTCAGAATGGCTGTGTTTTGGCTCTTATATTGTTTCAGAAAGCACTAATTTGATAGATTCGGCTTCAAATATGAACCAAATCATATTTATCCCCCATTCCTAGTTGTGGCCCTACCTGGGAATGCCAGGGATTAAACCCAGGGCTTTTTGTAGGCAAAGTATGTGGTCTACCATTGAGCCACATATAACGTGCAATCCTATCCATACAAGCATTCGCACATTCATTAAACACAGGGTCGAGTACTTACTTTTAGGTAAATGCACATGGGACTGTGTCTCGTGGCATGAAACTAGACCAGCTTTCATTAAAGGATAACTTCACAGAGCACAGAATGTGTCCAGATAGCCAGTCCAACAAGGCTGGCCAATGTCATTTAATTGTTAACGTGTGGAACTTGAACTAAAGAGACTTAAGTTCAAGTTCCCTATCCGTCCATGAAGGTGAATGAGTGATCATGGGCCAGTCACTATCTTGCAGCCTAATTTACCTCACAGAGTTGGACTGAAGGTCAAATGCTTGGGGAAGAAATCATGTACATTGCTCTGAGTTCCTTGGAGAAAGGGTGGGCTATACATCCAATAAATAAATAAAAATAAGGAGCTCAGTGCAATCTGTTTCACAATACTTTGAATTTAATAAACATTAGGCAAAATAGTAATACAATAATTTCTTGAATTGATGGAGTAGGTGCTAGATGTTTCCTGACTCCTAACTGAGCAGCGCAGAGGGAGCTGTGTCAGCTGGTCCAGAGGATATACCAGCGAACCAGCACTCAGAGAGAGAGCAAACAGGGAGAGCTAACAGGAGTTTGGCACAGTTTGTAGGGAGGAAGAGACAAAGACAAAGAGGGCTCGGAAGCCATGTGCTCTGACTGTGTGCTCTGAAGGGCTCCATAGCAGCTTGATGGGAAGGGGTGTGGCCTAATAGCTGCTGAGTGCAGCTAGGAGCAGCTGTGTGTGCTGGGAGTTTTCATTCTGTTTCCTGATTCCTAACTGAGCAGAGCAGAAGGAGCTGTGTCAGCTTGTCCAGGGAAGATACAAGTGATCCAGCTCTCACAGAGCAAGTGCGCAGGGAGAGCTAACAGGAGTTTGGCAGAGGAATTTGGTGGGGGAAGTCAAAGGGGAGGTCCCTAATTTTTTTTCTTGCACAGTGCACCACATACCAGTGGGACTCTCCTATTTATCCTGAAGGAGGACAGGACAAAGCATAGGCTTTTCCAATACAAGTAGAAAGAAAGAAACCAAAGGCAGTAGAGACTATTGATGGGAAGGACATTCCTGTGATGGCGACCTGCAAGGTGTGTGCATAGTTTGTTTTGTTGCCTGAGAACAACATGGCATACAAGTGCAACAAGTGCAAGCTGGTGATGCTGGTGGAAGAAACAGTGAATGGCCTGGAACGGTGGGTGGCCACACTGAAAAGTATAATAGAAGATGAAAAGTTTTTAGATAGAATGCTGGAACAGCAATAGCAAAGAGAAGTACAGGAGGTAGAAGAACAATAGCAAGTTGAAGCAGAAGAGTGTTGTGGAGAGCAACAAAGAAGTAGAGGAAACTCCATGGAAAGGGTGACAGTTAAGAATAGAAGAGCTACAAGACACCCTTCACCAGTAGAACTATGGAACCACTTCCAGACACTTGAGAATGAGACTAGAGGACAGTCTGAGGGAAAGAATTACAGGAGACCCCATGTGACAGTGAGTGAGAGGCTGAAGCTCAGTCAAGCAGAGGCAATGAAACCATGACCCATGACAAGAAGAGAAGAGGAGGAGGAGTGGGAGACTCCCTACTGCGTGGGATTGAAACCCAAGTATGCTGAGAAGAACCATGGACTCACCAGGTATGCTGTCTCCCTGGGAGGATGGATTAGAGATGTGACAGAAGAGTTGCATTCACTCATAAAGCCACTGACATGGCTTTATCCATGTGGGAACTAATGATACTGCCAATTGGAGCTGCAAAGAAATCACATCACATTTTGAAGCTCTGGGGAGGAAACTCGAGGACTTTGGGGCCCAGATAGTTTTCTCATCCATCCTTCCAGTACTTAGGAGTAGAAAGGGAAAGAAAAATACTACAGGTGAATGCCTGGCTACAGTCATTTGGATTCTGGGACCATGGACTATGCTTCCTGGAAGATGGACTGCTGGCAAGTGATAGGTTCCATCTCACAAGGACTGAGAAGAATGTGTTTGGCCATAACATGGAGAACTTCATCAGGAGAGATTTAAACTGAAGTCTAAGGGGGAGGGAGACGTAAACTTGGCAGTAATGACTAACAAAGTCTTGTGCACAGTAAGAGGAACTGAACGAACAGCTCTAATGGGGGCCAGTAATAGTCTTCATAAAAATGTAGGAAGGAAGCCAAGCCAAAAATCACATGGTCTTCAATGTCTGTATACAAATGCCCAGAGTATGGGAAACAAACAGGACAAACTTGAACTCTTAATACAGGAGAGTAAATACTACTTGATAGGTATAACTGAAACTTGGTCAGATGACTCCCATGACTGGAATACAGCAATTGAAGGATATAACTTGCTCAAAAAGAACAGAAGGAATAGAAAGGGAGGCAGAGTCATGCTATATGTTATATATATATATATATATATCCCTGCACAGGAATACAGGAGGATGAGCTTAGTATTTCTCCAAGATTATTGGGATTAAAATTAATGAGGCAACAAATAAAAGGAAAATGGTAGTTGGAGTCCACTACTGACCATCCAAGCAAGGAGAAGACAAGGATGAAACTTTTGAAAAGTGAATTGCCAATGTTTCAAGGAGGCATGATGTAGTAGTAATGGGGGATTTCAATTACTCCAATATCTGTTGGGAGACAAATTCTGCCAAAACAAGACATTCTTGACTTGTGTTGGAGATAACATTCCCCTACAGAAAGTGGAGGAAGCAACTAGAGGATCAGCTATCCTTGACTTGATTCTAACCAATAGAGACAACTTGGTGTGTGAAGTGGCAGTTATGGGAACTTTTGGGGAAAGTAACCACACTATACTTGAGTTCTTGATTTTAAAGGAAGCAAAAGCTGGGGGTAGCTATATATAGTATGTACCCTGGACTTCAGAAAAGCTGATTTTAATAAACTCAGAACAATGGTAAGTAAGGTTCCATGGCAAGCAACCCTAATGAGATAAGGAGTCCAAGATGGGTGAGAGTTTCTAAAAAACGAAATTCTAAAAGTACAATGGCAAACAATTCCAACAAGGAAAAAAGGGGGAAGACAACAGAAGAAGCCAATGTGGCTTCACAGAAAGCTTAGAGATGACCTGAAAACAAAAAAAGAAAACATACAGGAAGTGGAAGGAAGGCTAGACCACAAAGGAAGAGTACAGACAGAATTGCAGGGATGGCATCAGGAAGGCTAAAGCTGAGAATGAGCTGAGGTTGGTGAGAGATGCCAAAAGCAACAAAAAAACATTCTTCAGGTACATCCATAGTAAAAGACAGAGAAAAGAAATGATGGTACAGCTACTCAGTGAGGATGACAAAATGAGAACAGATAGCAAAGAAAATGCAAAAGTGTTCAATTCCTACTTTGGCTCAGTCTTCTCCCAAAAGAGAGTCTGTGACTCTCCTAGGAAGCATGACATTGAAGGGGCAGGATTGCAGCTTGAAAGTGATAGAGAAATGGTGAAGGAATACCTAATCACTTTGAATGAGTTTAAATCTGCAGGGCCTGACTAACTGCACCCTAGAGTATTGAAGGAACTGGCTGAAAAACTCTTGCAAATCATGGAGGATGGGTGAAGTGCTGGATGACTGGAGAAGGGCTAATGTTGTCCCTATCCTCAAAAAGGGCAAAAAGGAGGAACCTGGGAGCTACAGACCACTCAGCCTGACATCAGTCCAAAGGAAAATTCTGGAGCAGATTACTGTAAGCACCTTGAAACAATGCAGCGATTACTAGAAGCCAACATGGATTTATCAAGAACAAATCCTGCCAGACTACTTTTGATTGTGTAACTTCCCTCGTAGAGTGTGGGAATGCTGTGGACATAATATATCTTGACTTCAGCAAAGCTTTTGAGAGAGAGGCGTTCCAGAAGATATTGGGGTCCTGAGCTGTAAAGAGCTTTATAGGTCAAAACCAGCACTTTGAATTGGGCTCAGAAGCCTGTAGGAAGCCAATGTAACATTGGCACAAATTATAATATAACACAGAATTTGTGTTATATGCTTGAACCCATCAATAATCAGGCAGCTGCATTCCTCACTAACTGAAGCTTCCAAACCATTTTCAAAGGCAGCCCCACAAAAAGTGCATTGTAATAATCCAACCTTGAGGTTACCAAAGCATGGATTATTGTAGCCAGGTTATCCCTGTCCAGAGAGAGTTGCAGTTGAGCCACCATCACAGCCTAAGCTGATGGAAGGCACGCTGTGCCACTCAAGCAACAGCAGTGGATCCAGGAGAACCCCCAAACTATGAACTCACTCCTTCAGAGGGAGTGTGACCCCAATGTGACCCCATCTAGAGCAGGCCACACACCATTCAGCTGGTCAGAGGAACTACTCACCAACCAGTCTTGCCTGGATTAAGCTTCAGTTTTATTGGCCCTCATCCAGACCATTATCACAACCAAGCATTGATTCAGCATGTCCACTGCCTCACCTGCAGAAGGTGAAAAGGAGAAACAGAGCAGTGTGTCATCAGCATACTGATGACTATGCATTTCAAAACTCCATATGACCCCATTCAGCAGTTTCATGTAGATGTTAAACAACTTAGGGGTCAGAACCACCCCCTGTGGGACCCTATATTGGAGAGCCCATGGAGCCAAACAATGATCCCCATCCATCCAAGTAAGAACAGACCCACCACAATACAGTGCCCCCAATACCCAACTCAGACAGTTGCCCTTGAAGGATATCATGGTCGATGGTATCAAAAGCCGCTGAAAGATTGATGAGGATCTACAGAGTCACACTCCCCCTGTCTCTCTCCTGACACAGGTCATTGTACAGGGTGACCAAGGCAGTTCCGTTACCAAACCCAGGCCTGAATCCCAATTAAAATGGCAGGGCCAATCCTGGGCCAACCTGACCTCCTTAGGGAGGACATTTCACAGTCAATGTGCTGCTGCAGAAAGCACCAATCCAGCCTCTCTTGGTGGTTGAGGTGAGACATAAAGTGAGGTCTCCTAACAGGTCTCAGCATCCTTCACAAACTATACTTCCCAGGATTCTGTGGGAGAAGCCATGACTGTTTCAAATGGAATGATAGTGGAAGAAATGTATGGTGTGAATGTGGCCACTGAGTGCTGAACGATCAAGTGATAGATTTCAGACTGATGTACGTACATGTATGGCCCGGCCCTTAACAGTCTAGAAAGCAGGTGTTTTTTAAAGACAGAATTATTTTTTAAATCATATTTACATTGATGACCTTTTCATTTTCTTTGTGGCCTCATAAATAAGTTATCTTTAACTGTGACTAGGGGAGGCGAAGGAGAGGGGAAGGATGCCATACAATTTAGAACCACTTTATGGTTGACATTGATTTAAAACACTCCATAAGGGGTACATAGCTGCAGGATCAATTAAAAGTAAATGCGGTCATGAAACTTGAATGAACAACGGCCTGCCAAAGCCTTGCAGGCAACATTCTTCATATGGCTGTTTGCCGCTTGAACTTCTCAGGAGGAGGAAAGAAAAGAGAAAGCCACTATGTTTTTCCTTTACTTGATACTGACCAAGGGGGAACAAAGCTCCCCAAAAGTATAATGTGGCTCCCTGCCAAACAGAAAAGTCCTCCGATAGAAATCTGAGTCACTTGAAAGATACCATTGAGAAGATCTTATTTATTGATGTGAGGAGGATCCCATTTGGATAGGTTTGCTCACTGAGCTGTCTTTCTCTCTTGCCGTAAGAACACAGAACATAACAAGCTTGCTTACATGAGTGAAACAGCTAACATAGGACAAACACAGGAGAAACACCACCATCCATAGGCCTTTTGCATCGTCTTGATGGGTCAATTGACCAACAGTAGCCATGAGAGCGATTAGAACTTCCAGGAATATAGGCCGTATATTGCTTGAATAGCATGCCCTGGGAATAAAATTGCAGGAAAGGGTGTTGCCTTCATGCCCTGGTTATGAGTTTACCAGAGAAATCTAATTAATGACTATTGGAGATAGAGTGTTGGACTTGATGGACCTTTGCTCTGATTAAGCAATCCTTACATTAAGAAATCCTTCTCCGGTGGAGGGGATTTACATATTCAAGTGTAACACATCAAGTAACGGAACATCAAAGGGTACCTATGTATGCACAAATCTACCCAGTGGCAACCTAATAATTTAGTCTATTTTTTTTGGGGGGGGGTCCTTTGCTTGTTTTCCAGGAAGGGATGGAAAGTTTTGTCAATTTTGGTTCTCTCCATTTCTCATTTTTCCAATCTTAAACTCAGTTCTCCCCATTTCTGCAGCAATTTGTGATTTTTTTAAAAAAAACACACCAAAAACCTCATGGAAATTCCCCATCATTTTTGTGTGAATTCCTCCTAATAAATACATTTTTGTAGGCAGTTTTGACTAGTGCACATTTTTGCAAGCCATTTCATATAGTATATTTTTGTAAGTTATTTTCATTCATACATTCTTTTTTTATGCACACTTTCCCCTAACATATGCATTTTTGTAAACATTGGTTGGTTGGTGAACTGCATGGCAAAATCCAAATAAGTGTGAGTTTCGAAATATGGCTTTGTTTCGGTTTTCATATTGTTTTGGAAATTGCAAAATTGGTAGATTTAGTTTCAAATGCGAATTGAATCGAATTTCTCGCCCATCCCTATTGCCCGGAGAGGGGGGGTTGGACATTTTTCCTTCAACATTAGTCACATTCCACATGTCATTGCACACTAATTCCACTATATTCCTTTTCTGCTTTGCACATGGTGAGGAGACCAATCTGGTTTCATCTTAAGTGTATCTGGCTAGCGGAGATCAAACACATTGAAAGAGCATGTTACATGAAGAAAGGGACATAGGATGTCATCTAATACTGAGTCAATACTGTCTGTGCCACAGATGAAGACACCTTCTCAGGCCCCATCTGCACTAGACATTTAAAGCAGTATCATACCACTTTAAATAGATATGCCTTTCCCCAAAGAATCCTGGGAACTGTAGTTTGTTAAAGGTGCTGAGAATTCTGAGGAGACCCCTCTTCCCTGCACAGAGCATTCAACCAGAATGGTTTAACAATCGGTTCCTCTTCCCAAGGATCTCTGAGAATTGTAACTGTATGAGGGGAAATAGGGGATTTCTTAACCACTCTCAGCACCCTTAACAAACTACTGTTCCCCAGTTCCCAGTATCCTTTACAAGAAGCCATGGCTGTTTAAAGTAGTAGGATACTGTTATAAATGTATAGTGCAGATGGAATCATCATCTGAGGGCCACATTCCCCAAGACCACATGCCAGGGATGGGCAGGACCAGAGAAGGTGGGTGGAGCAACAAATGTAAATGTTACCTTTGTATGGCACACTAGTTTCAAAGCACACTGCTCTCTGCTCTCCATCCAGGCCAAAAAAGGCATGATTAGAGTTCAAGGACCCATCCCAGCCAGACAGAAACACTCAAGGTGAGAAGAGGAGCCAGCGAGGGATGTAGCCTAGGGACAGTACCAAGGACCAGGTAGAGGTCCAGAGGTTCCGCACACCTGGTTCTCACTCTCCAGGATTTTGATTAGGAGTCTCTTACAACCCTAACTAGAGATGTTGGGGACTGAAGCTGTGGTCTAAGGATGGAAAGGTCTATCCTTTTTGGTTCTGTCTGTTTCTCATTTTTCCAGTCTTAAGTCTTCCACATTTCTGCAGCAATTTGCAATTTTTTTAAAAAAAATCATCATGGAAGTTCTCTAACATCTTAGTGTGGATTTCTTCTAATAAACCCATTTTTGTAGGCAGTTTTAACTAATGTACCCCCTTTCGCAAGTAATATATTTTTGTATAATGCATTTTTGTATTATTTTCACTCATGTATTCATTGTTATGCACATTTCCCCCCAACATATGCATTTTTGCAAACCGCATTACAAAATTTGAATAAGAGCGGATTTTGAAGGATGACTGTGTTTCGGTTCTTATATCATTTCAGAAAGCAAATTTGATAGATTCAGCTTGAGTTGCAAACTGAATCAAATTTCTCACCCATCTCTATGCACTACTGAGGTATGTCACTTCCCCTGACAAGCCTCTGGCTCTAGATACAGATGCCTCTGGCTTTTGAACAAATTGCCCTGGCCCTAAGTAGTTAACTTTCTAGACTTTTTGAGATCTGTTGCAACTGCTGCTGTGCAGCCTGGACACATCCTTGCATACCAGCAACCTCTAATTCTGCTACATTTTGGAACAAAGAAGTGAACACACAGTCAATTCCGTCCCCCAGACCAGATGGCACTCTAGGTTACATGGTAATTACTGTATATATGTACTTACTTGGTTTAATTACTAGATAATCAGGAAGAATATGCAAATCCAAGGGCTGCTGTAAGAGGATGCAATATGTGCTAAATTAATCCAGTGTACTTGGATTTCTTTATAGGTAACACAAGGACTTGCGCGATATCTGAGCGCTGTCCGCCGCAACTGTGAAAATGAATCTTTTGGGAAACTTTCATCCCTTTCCACCATGCTGAACTGTATTAAACTCACATTGCTTCCCCAACAGCAAAGCCACCACAGAAATAACAGAAGGAAGCCTAACTTGACACAATCATATCTACTAATAGATAGACTAAATCTATCTATTTAGTTAAATAACTAAATTCTCTAAAGGTGAAACCTTAGGCTGGCAAAACGGAACTATTCATATACAAGAGTGAGGTATTAGCAGGCATAGAGAAACCCCAAGGGGGACCCCAAAATAGCCCAATGAAGACTGACCATGCTGAGTGAGCAAAGAATGCTGACTGTTTGCCAGGGGAGCATACAATGGAGTGTCCTAGAAAGGAGCATGGCTGGTTGGACAGAACCCTGAAAAGGAGCACTCCATGCTGCAATATTTTGTTGCAGATCCCACTAGGGTACAACTCTGGATGGGGTTGTACTCCCTCTGAAGGAGTAGATGCATAATTTGGGGTACTCCTAGATCTATTGCTGTCATAGAGAACCAGATGACCTCAGTGACTTGGAGTTCCCATTACCAGCTTCAATTGGTGCACTCACTACAGCTACTCCTCGACAGGGATAGTTTTACCATGGTAGTCCATGCACTGATAACTTCACAATGAGACTGTATATGGGGCTACCCTAGTACTTGGTTCAGAAGCTACAGCTAATGCAAAATGCAAGTACTAGGATGCTTAGTGGAACACCCAATATTACACATATTACATCAGGGTTGAAAGATCTGCATCGGTTGCCTGTTAGCTACAGAGCCAGGTTCTAGGTTTTGTTGTTGATATTTAAGCCCTAAATAACTTGGGCCCAAGACAATTTGCAAACTGTCTCCTTCGGTACAGACCAAGCTGATCTGGTCATAGATTGTCACTTGATGGCAATACGGAAAGGGCCTTCTTGGTGATAGCACCCACCCTCTACAATGGTCTCTTGGGTAATCCATGAGACAGAGACAGTAATGACCTTGAAGCATCTCTTATGCGACATCTACACCATACATTTAAACCAGTCTTATTCCACTTTAAACAGTCATGGTTTTCCCCAAAGAATCCTGAGAACTGCAGTTTGTTAAGGGCACTGAGAGTTGTTAGGAGACCCCCTATTCCCCTTCACAGAACTGTAATTCCCAAAGTTCCCTAGGTAGAGGGATTGATTGTTAAACCATTTGGAACTCTCAGCACCATCATTAAACTACAGTTCCTAGGATTCCTTAGGGCTAGCCATGACTGCTTAAAGTTGCATAATATAGCTGTAAAGGTATGGTATGAATGCATTTAAAAAAATAGATTTTTACCCAAACTTTCCTGGACTTAATGTTTAATTCACCACTCAGTTTTATTTGTGATTTGCATTTTGTTTTTATCTTTTTATTCCCTAGTTTTTAGGGAATTTTATTAAATGCTGTTGTATTTATATTGTTTTCATGGAAACCACATACAGATTTTTATTATATAAAATGGTATGGTTTTTAATAAATAAATTATGGGGAAAAATAAAATGTGGCACAGGGCAGGGGTTTCCAAACTGTTGTCCGTGGAGCTTCATTCAGGTGGTCTGTGACATGCCCACATCAAATATTCATATTGATTTTTAATTGTATTTATATTGCTTCTTTGATTTCCTACATTTCATTTTACTGTCGTACAACTGGAAGTCTGTGGAATGCAAATTCTAGTACAACATGAGAGAATTAAAAAAAAGAAGCAATAGAAATACAGTTAAAAATCATACAGCTTCTAGCATAGCATCTTACATGGGCAGAAAAATTCATTAAGTGGTCCCTCAGCAATGTTGGGAACCACTACCGTAGAGGCTGATAAGATGAGCCCGGTTTGCAGGTACCTCCAACATTTCATAGGCAAAAATAGGAATAGGTGTGTATCATAACCATTCCTATACCACAATTCATTGCGTAAGACCTCTCCTCGCCACCTTTTCAGTCCTCCTCTATTTAAAAGTCAAAAAGGTGTTTATCCTTTGGGTTAAAGATATCCTAGGAAAACGATAGTAGTCCTACATCATTGTAATGCAGTTATCCATGCTCTGGTAACTTCCTATTTAGATTACGCACACTTTGGGGAGAAGAGGGCATATTTGGAATTTTGAGACCTATGGTTGCCAGTCACAAAATGGCCACCACGTTGAAGGAATCTCGCATTAAACAAAATGACTGCCATGAACTCAACATACCACAAAATGGCTGCAGTGGGAGTATGGCCTGATGGCTTCAAGGAGAGTCTGACCAGTGAAAACAGAGACTGAGCAGGCAGAACAGAGCCTGTCATGCATTGTGGATTTTTGAGGGGATATTTATAGGGATCTTTTATGGGCACCATACAAGTTATTGGCAGGCACATTGGCATCCACGGGCACTATGTTGGAGACCCCTGAAAATGGAACTGCTTTTGAAAACAGTCCGGAAGTTTCAATTAGCACAAAATAAGACTGGTGGTTTTTTAAAAATCATATTACACCAGTGCTTTGCCATGTGCTCTGGCTTCCAGCCCATTTCTGGGCACAATTCAAAGAACTGTCTCTAACCTTTAACGCTTTAACAGGGCTTTAGGCCAGGTTAGTTAGTTCAACTAGCTAGCTAGCTAACGAATGTATACATTGCTTCCCACTAAAAAAAAGTCCTGAACTGATGAACAACCAAAGTGAAACTACAATAATAAAATGAGAGATGACAGTACCATATCATATCAGCTGTCTAAATGCCCAAGAAAACAACAACAAAACCCTTCTTTACTTGGTGCTGAAACAAGATTGTTGACAAGATTGGCACTAGGTGGGCCTTCCTGGGAAAATCATTCCATACATTGAAGACCAGGGCGGGGCACTTCTACAGAGAAGATCTGTCCTCTTGTCGCCATCCTTCCAGACCTCTCTCGGAGGTGGTACACAGTGAATAACCTCAGATGATGATCTCAGAGTCTGAGCAGTTCATATGGGGGTCCTTTAGATATAGCGCTCCTGAGCCATAGAAGGCTTACGAGGTCAAAAGCAGAAGGTTACCTGAATGATCATCTTCTGCCACATACAACTGCCCAGACCTTGGGGTCAGCATTGAAGTCCCTTCTCATAGAAACTTAGGAAACTGCCTTATACTGAGTCAGATTATTGGTCCATCTAATCTAGCACTACCTGGAGATGTTGGTGACTGAACCTGGGACCTTCTGCGTGCTAAGCAGATGCTCTACTGCTGAGGTTTGGCCCTTCCTCTTCTCCATGCTCCATGTGTAGTGAGATCAGGCAGACAGCATCTAAGGAGAGTTCTTTCTCAGTGGTAGCATTCTGATTGTAAGGCACCCTCCCCAGAGAGGCTTGCCTGGCAACTACTCTGTACTTTTTGGTATCAGATTGTTAGTCTTGGGCTTTCTTTTAATATTCCAATGCTTTCAAAATGGCTTTTTGGAGGTGTTTAGAGACTCCTGAAGGCTTCTGATGGTGCAGAAGGTTTTTCAAGTTGACAAGTTTAAGCCCTGATTATGCTGTGAAAGTTTTATCGGATTGATTGCTTTTATTGGTTTGTTGCTCTTTTTGTCTGTTTTATGCCACATTTGTAATTTATTGTTTTCTAAATTTTATTTTAACCTTTAAGGCCAGGGTGAGGAACCTCAGGCCCAGGAACCAAATGTGGCCCTTCAGACCTCTCTATCTGGCCCTCTAGTCTTTCCCCCAGCCACAACCCCTCTCCCCATGCCAGGGATTGAACCTGGGATGCCAGGGGTTAAACCTGAAACCTTCTGCCCATGTTCTAGCACTGAGCTAAAGGCCTTCCCTAAAATACTGTTGTGCACATCCCACTCTCCACACTGTGAGACTTCCAGGGGTTCCTGTGCTGACCCAGCATTTGGTTTCTTTGGAATGAAGGTCAGCGGAGACTGTGGTGTGTTTATGATATATGGTTTATTTACAACCTGAGCGTAAGATGGAGGGGTTCTCAGCATTAAAAGTCCAATAAATCTTGCTTCTAGGGGAATCCCCAAAGCCATAGCTTTGGATTCAGCACAGAGAGTGGGGCAAATGTCTCTGTATCTTTCCAGCTTCCAGCTTCACACCAGACTAACCCAAATCTACCTCCTGCCCCAACCAGACGAGGGGAGGGGGTCACTCTCCTGCCAGAGTTCCTATAGTGCAACTGCTCTGGACCACATCCTTTGGCCCAATGGTGCTTGGTGGTTCCATGTCACTGGGGCAGTGGAATCTATTCTGGGTCTTAGTTTGAACTTTCAGCAACTTGGACAGCTCCTTGAAAATTTGGACTCAACCCCACAGCAGATTCCATTGCCCCACTGACATGGACCCACCAGCCGCCACTGGATTGGCTACTCAACAGTCATTTTAACTCACAGACTGACTTAGACAGAACTATTAAGTTATGAAAGCAACTAGTCTAACCAGTTCTGCAGGTTTCTCCAGTACAAACTGCATCTCCACAGGCACAGAATATAGGCTGGGAGAAGAGTCTAGGACTCACAGATATCATCCAGACCAACCCCACCTATAACTATTTTATGTTATTTTACAGTGTTAATGGTCAGGAGAGCTTAATTAACATTTGGTCCCTCTTCCATCTAAAACGGTGGCATCGGAAACCCTACCGCAAAGAGCTCATAAATGATACAATGTTTTCTAGGCATTTTTTGTTTATTTGTTTTGAGTCATGTCTGAATTGAAGGCTTCTCATTAAGAGGCTACAGATCAGAATGAAATTAAAGAGGAAGGTGTTCCGAGAGGCTCTAAGAATAGGAAAGGTTACTAAAATTGTTCTATCCAGACACGATGATGAAGATTATAAGGTGTCATAGGCAAGGCAGAATTATTATACTTCCAGATAACACAACCTGCCTATTTATCTTGACCTATCCGAAGCGTAGCTGATAAAAGCAAGAGTCACCTAAATCAACTGCAAAGACTTATAAAGGAAACTCAGGTATTACATTTGACTGTTCTACAATTCTTTTAATGCTGTGATGGGGAAGGCTGTGGCCCTCCAGATGTCATGGGTTCACAGCTTCCGTCAGCCCCAGCCAACATAGCCAATGGTCAGGGATGATGGAAGTTGTACTCTAACAACATCTGGAGGGCCACAAAGTTCCCATTCTTGACATAATGCATGCCACACATTTTGATTTGTGAGGTGCTTTGACTGTAATCCTTCACACAAGCCATTTCAGTCCCATTCTTGTGACTTCAAGGGGGACTGAAGCAGTGTGGTATTGTTATTACTATTTATGTTTATATGTGCCACACCATTAGTATACATGACACTTTGCAGAAATACACACAGGGCCAGGCACCCAGCACTTCAGCAAGGACCCACCATTGAACCCTACCCTGGGCCCTTATTTTTTTTTCTGGGTTCAAAGAAGTGCCTGGAGACTGGGCCTAACCTCCATTTTAATATATCACAATGCCCTGGCATGAGAAGGGCTGTAGCTCAAGGTTAGAGTACCTGTTTTGCAGGCAGAAGGTCCCAGGCATCTCCAAGTAGGAATACCCCCTGTCTAAAACCCATGAGAGTCACTGCCAGTCGGAGTAGACCACACTGGGCTAGAGAGACCAATGCTCTGGCTCAGTAAAATGCAGCTTCCTGTGTACTTCTGAGGCAATGAGGGAAATATAATGGTGGCTGCTTCAGTCCTCCATCACTATCAGGTAAATGGCCCAATGTTCTGATTCAGTATGAGGCAGGGATGGGAAACCTGTGGCTCTCCTGATTTTATTAGACTCCAGCTTTCATAAGACCCAGCCAATATGGCTAGTGGCCAACATACTGGCTGGGGTTGAGGGGAGCTGAAGGCCAACAACATCTGGAAGGGTACAAGTTCCCCTCCCTTGTTTTTGATGATGCAACCATGTGTAGTAGCAGGCATCACCTTGGAGAAACAGGCCCTCCTGTAAGAGAATGAAGCAGGAATGTCTCTTTTTAAAATGGTGCTTGCTGTCTGTAGCTTTTAAAAAATAATATTTAAAACTAACAATTTCATTGCCAAATTAATTGAAGACATCTTGTTAGTTGATCAGCTGTTTTATAATCAATTCATCCACGGGAAGAGAATCTGTGGCAATGGACAGAAAGATCTGTCATTTCTGCTTCTTCTCCATTTCCAGTTTTTCCAGTTTTCCAATCTTAATTTCAGTCCTTCACATTTCCGCAGCAATCTGCAAATTCTAGTTCTTTTTCCATGAAAATTCTTCAGCATGTTTGGTGTGAATTTCTCTTAAGAAACACATTTTTGTATGCAGTTTTCATTAATGTACACATTTTTGTATGCAATTGGTTTTAAGATAATGCATTTGTGCACATTATTTTAACAAATATATTCATTTCCCCTAATATATGCATTTTGTCAACATTCTTCAGTTGGAGAAATATATTGCAAAATTCAGATAAGTGGAAATTGTGAAGGATGGTTGTGTTTTGGATCTCAAATTGTTTCAGAAAGTGCAAATTTTATAGATTCAGCTTCAAATGCAAACTGAATTGAATTTCTCTGCCATCTAGGGTTGCCAGATCCATGGCCTGAGACTGATCCTGTATCTTTAGGAGAAGAGAAAGTCGGCCAAGTGCAAGTGTTCTTGCAACACTGTAATGGGAAAAACCACAAGGTGGAATTATCCCTCCCCCCTGCACAACTTTTAAAGATACAGAAGACCTCTTGGTTGCCAGATGTGGCAACCCTACTGCCATCCCTGCTTGTGGCACTACAACTCCGATCAGCCTTGGCCATCATGGCCAATGGTCAGAGATGATGGAAATTATAGCCCAACAACAACTGGAAGGCCACAGATTCTCTACCCATGGATTAATCTAATCAACCCAAGATCTGCCTATTCCCAACTCACTTGTGCTGGCAGATCTTGGGTTTGGTTCATGTGTAAGTGTTTCAGTCCTAACCTCATTTAAGTCAAATGGGAGGAAGAGTTTTGTAAATGATCCTCACCCTTTCATCTCCCCAACTCGTGTTTTGAAACAATACACTTTGTTCTTTGCATAAACCGGAACATGATGGCATTATAGGAAAAGTTACTATTCTGCCAATAAAATGCCCAGAGTACATCTTGGGTTTTTTTAAAAAAAAACATAGCCAGTGGAAACCAATGCTAATCCAATGGGTATCAGTTACCAAAGAGAGGTGTTGAAGTGCATCTTATCTTGGGTTTTTAGCTATTATTTTTCGCTCTATTTTTATTTGTTTGTTTTCAGCTTTGCATAATTAATCAGAAACTTGAGTTAATTAATGCAAAAGCCAAAGCATGTCCAACTGTTTCTCACAGATGTCACTTGAAACGAGCTATCAAATTAACACCATATGACAATGACAGTTTTGTAAATCATCCTGTGACCTGGGTTGCCGCTGAATGCATTTCTACCAAAAAAAAAAAAGTGTTTATTAGAATAAAACCCGCACAAACTAACTATTTTAATCTGCTACCAGAAAAGGTGGAGCCTGAAACTGTGATACAGTGGAAACAGTGGCTACTTTGTTTGCCTAGAAAATGTACAGGTTGCTTGGTTTCTAAATTATCACAGTTTTGTCATTATGTAGATAGCACCATCGGTTTATACTGCAAGATGCTTTGCAAACAGATGTGAGCAAGAAGAAGATAGACCTCTGTCCTGGGAAGCTTAGAATTGACTGTTAGAATCTAAAAGCCCTACTGGATCTGGCCAAAGGCCCCTCAAGTCCAGCATCCTGTTCTCACAGTGGCCATCCAGATGCCCATGGGAAGTCCACAAGCAGGCAAACCTAGTTGTTATTCTATTCTCCCGCCCCCCACCGCCGGCCCTTCCAAAAACAGACACATGGTAGTATCTGACCAGGGGTGTAGTCATCTGGGGACGCAAGAGGTCATAGACCCATTACTTTTTTGGGACCAGGATCCCAGCCAGGTCCCCATGTATGAGCCAATCGGCGTGAAAAGGGAGTGTGTCAGCCACTGAAAAGAGTTCTTGTCCTTTTGTGCTGATTGAAGCCAATCAGAGTGAAAGGAGGTAAGCTAGCCACTGAGAAGACTCTTCTCAGTAGCTCATAAACAGCCTCCCCTTTCATGTTGATTGGCTCCTATTGTAGTGGAGTGTGGACTTGCGAGAGGACAGGGAGAGCAAGGGAGAGGAGGAAAAGTGGACCCTGCACTTCTGAATTTGTCACTACACTACTGTATGTGACTAAAGAGTTATGCTAGTGCAGTGAATTATAACTGGACAATGTAATTTCCACAAAATCCAATCCTCCAGAGCAGATTTGGGGGGGGGGCTCAGCGGTACAGGAAGAGGAGAGGATGGGGAAGTTACACTGCAGAGCTAAAAGTCATTTCTCTAGTGCAAGTGTTCAGTTATATACCACCCACAGAACTTCACTCAATTTTTTAAAGCGTTCTGTGACTGTTGTGTTATAAATGGACCTTTCACAGAGATGCTTTGCAGGAGAAAAGGCATGATGGGGAACCTAAGGCACATCCCATACCATATAAAGCATGCTGTGGAATCAACAATGGAAAGATTTGTGCATTTATTTAATAAAATATTGATACCGTGCCCTCTCGCCAAACATCAGGGTGGTGTACACCAAGATAAACACATACGAAGAAAAATCTTTAAACGCACTACAGATTTAAGTGTGTGCTGAGCATTCTCACATTGCAACGAACAGGATCAGATGAGTTAGGGCTCCTGCTATGTCCTCTCCTTCTTAAGCTTATTCTGAGTGTGTTATCTTGCTGCAAGAAAACAACAAACAACAACAACAACAACGACATAAGCAGGGCGGTATTCTGCTGTCAGTTTCCCACACCCCCAAAACTCTTTGCGTTTTGTCAGAAAGACAGATGTGTCAGAAGGATATCAATCACATCCCAGCTTTGTTTTCTGCCAAATGAAACAAAGTGTGTCGCCGTGGCCCTGAATAAAAATGTTCCATCTCATTAGACTTGTCTGTTGGCTGCAAAAGCCCCCATCATATTTCCTGCTCTGTCGTCTTTGGGGCCGGATGCTCTGGATTTGGTGGACATAAAAGCAGGCTCACTTTGCTTATTTCAGGCAAATGTGGTAAGTGACTCGCTATGGCTAATCTGTGGAAGGGCACTGCTAGGAACTTAGAAGACGCAGGTCACAGGTGCAAATTTTCATGACAACTAATGTATATGTATACATGCAAATATAGGTCTTTTGTCTGATCCAGTAGGGCTTTTTCTATGTTCTTATGTTCTAGGTCAGGGCTGGGGAACCTGTGCCCCTCCAGATGTCGGTGGACTCCAACTCCCATCATCCCTGGTCATTGCCCAGGCTGACTGGGGCTGATGGGAGTTGTAGTTCAGCATCATCTGGAGAACCAAATGTTCCCAAGCCCTGTCCTAGATGGTAATTGGCCCAGGGTCACAAATTGATCTTCATGGCTGCAGATGGCTTTGAAGCTGAGTTGCCAAGTTCTAAGTTAACATTCACCATTATACAGTGGGGAATTTTCCCCCTGTTGATCCTGCAGACTGATGAGTCTCTCTCTGTTCCCACTAGGGATGGAAAGATCTGTCCATTTCAGTTCTCTCCATTTCTCATTTTTTTCAAACTTAAATTCAGTTCTCTGTATTTCTACAGCAATTTGAGATACTTTTTTTTAAAAAAAATCCTCATGAAAATTCTCCAGCACTTTAGTTCAGATTTCTCCTAATGGACACATTTTGTAAGCAGTTTTGACCAGCAGACACATTTTTGCAAACCATTTCTCATCAGATAACGCATTTTGCATGTAATTTTTACTCATCTATTCATTTTTATGCACACTTTCCCCTACCATATGCATTTTTGTAAACGTTGGTTGGTTAGCAAACTGCATTGCAAAATTCAAATAAGTGACTTTATTCAAATCGAAGGATGCCTGTGTTCTGGTTCTCATAGCTTTTTGGGAAGTGCACATTTGATAGATTTGCCTTGAAATGCAACCTGCAAACTGCAAAACTCACCATTGAGCTTCCAAAACCTGCCAAACTCCAACTCCTGACCTGCCAATTCCTGTCAGACTCCAATCCCTCACCCTGGCTCCACCCACAAACTGGGTATTTTTAAAAACACCAATCCCTGGCTATAATGATGTGCTTGTCATAAATTAATTTCATGATGTGGGATGTTGTGTCTAGTTGAGCATCTGATCAGCACCAAAATTCACTCAAAATTTCATGCTGCATGAAAACCCCAAAACACAGAAAAGACAGGGGGGGGGACCTATTGCAAGCATCTTAAAATCTTTATATGTTTAGCATTGCTGACAGGTTGTTTTTTTAAAAAAAGAGCACACAACACTCAGTGCATGTATTTTCACTCAAAATGCTGTCTCTACCAATCTCCATGGGGGTTGCCTTAACAGGGGTCACCAAAAGGGAGAACATCAGGCTTGGGCTTCTTTGCTTTTGATACAGAAATAACCTTACAAGGGTTATAAATGCAGATAAAACTTCTATTGCTGTTTTCTTTTTTTCCTCTAACAATGTTGCCATTCTTCCTTTCCATAGAGTGATACCCAGCAAATGCCCTCATGCTCTATTTAGTTTCTCCGAGTATTAACAAGAGTCTAAAGTGATTCCCTTTGACGTCTCATGAGCCAACCAAAGACAGGGGTGACAAAAGATGTTATCAGACTCCACTAGTGTTGTGTGTCCTTTCTCCCCAACAGCTACACCCCGCCCCCCCAAAAAAATCATTTTAAGAGGATAGATGAACAAAAAGATGGACGAGGCAAATACAACTAGAGAATAAGTTCAAATTGGTCAAGATCAGAATAAGGAGTGCAGCTCAGTGGCACCAAGGCACATCTTTTGTGTGTAAACTGTGGCCCAGAACATCTGCAACACTAAACCATGGTTTAGCATTACATGCATGAGCTTCACTCTCTTCCCAGTGCAGCCAGGGGGAAGACTAAACCTAATTGTAGGTGGCTCTTGGCCCAATTTCAAAAGCCCCCTGGAAGTGATAAGTTCAGCCCCCAGGCAAGAATGGTCTGCTCCTCCCCCATCTACATGGAAAGAAGGAAGGAAAGGAAGAATGATGGTAAAAGGAAACGGCCGTATATCAAGTCAGTCCCTTTGACCATCTAATTCAGTATTGTCTGCATGGACTGGCAGCAGCTCTCCACAGTTTTCAAGCAGAAGTCTTCCCCAGCCCTACCTGGGGACCCTGGGAATTGGACCTGAGCCCTTCTGCATGCAGATGCTCCAGCACTGAGCTACAGCCCTGCCCTTCCTTCTCTTTCACCCTGTTTGCTGTTGCTTTTCAGTTATTTGCTGCTCTTGCCCTGTCTGTCTACAAGGACATGCATCCTGGCTTGGAAGGAGCCCTCTACCGCAGTTTATCTATAGCATCAAATGGTGGGTTTGGTTGAAAGAGGAAGCATTCTCTTAAGCCAAACATGGCAGGGGAGGAGAAGTGGGGAGAGAAGGAGAGAGAGACCACACTGACTCAGGGCTTTTCATGTGGTTTGGAGCAGGGATGAGGAACCTGTGGCCCTCCAGATACTGCTGGGCACCAACTCCCACCAAGGAGAAAGAGAGAGAGCAGGAGAGAGAGAGAGAGAGAGAAATAGGGTTGCAGAAAGAGAAAAGAAGTGGACTTACTCCCTTTTGCCTCTGGCCCGGGCCCCAGCTGGCTTTGCCCCACCCACAGGGTTTTATCCAATGCCAATTTGGGGAAGGTAGCTCAGTGGTAGAGCATCTGGCTTGCGTGCAGAAGATCCCAAGTTCAATCTCCATCATCTCCAGGTAGGGCTGGGATGGACTCCCTGGCTGACACCCTGAAGAGCTGCTGCTTGTCAGTGCAGACAATACTGAACTGGATGGACCGATGGCCTGACTTGGTGTAAGGCAGCTTCCTCTGTTCCTATGCTAGCCCTACACAGCATGGACTCATAGGAATGAATGGGCACCACTGATTTGGGCACATTAATCTCAATGGGTCTGCTCAGAGCAGGGGGGCTGGTACCCATTGGGACTGGTAGGGCAGGAAGTAGGTAGGCCCACAGAGTCAATGACAAGCAGGGCCAGCTAGTTCTAGCATTGACCCCATCCTCATGCCTGCTGAGTTGTACAAGGACAACACTGAGAATAAAGAGGAGAAAGGTGGCTTCCTGTGACATCCACTAGGAGCGGATGTTAGTAAGAAGGCGGGCAGGTGAGAGCAGGTGAGGCTGCCTGATGGCAGACTGAGGTTGATGGGGCCATTCCTCATAAGTGTCCTCCAATGAGCAGCCTCCTATGACTCAGAATATAACTTAATGGAATACAAATCCATGTTCAGCATGCATACCCTAGTAGATTTTCCCCAAGGGAATGTGGCCCTTGAAAGAGAAAAGGTTATCCATCCCTGAAATAAACCATCACTCATTTCACTTTCCTCAATTCCTGGCTTGCCCTTTTGGAGAATACCAGGGTCTAAACTACATTCTTGTCAATTGCAAAACAAGCTAAGTTCAAACCATGGGCCATGAAGCTTGTGGGTCAAAATATTGTATTACCTTTAAAT
Organism: Rhineura floridana; assembly: GCF_030035675.1. NCBI lineage: Eukaryota > Metazoa > Chordata > Lepidosauria > Squamata > Rhineuridae > Rhineura > Rhineura floridana. Next base: position 30,044,519 of record NC_084492.1, on the reverse strand, counting down.
ATTGCTGTCCCCCTGCAGGGTGGGTACCTGGAGGGTTGCTAGCTTTGGGTGAATGCTGGGAAAGAGGGTGGCAATACTTTGGAGTAGCCTGAGTCGGAGGATCTGACTCAGAGTCCTAGAGAGTCTGCTCTGCTGGGGACAGGAACAGCAACTGGAACAGCAACTGGAGTATATTATTGTTCTTGATATTATATTGACTGTGTAATTTTAGTATTTGATATTGTATTTTTGTTGTATAGGTATGCTGTTTTGTAGTGTACGCCATTTAGAGTGATGGAAAAGTGGAGTATAAAGATTGGATCTAATATAACCGTGACTCAGGCTTTTTTTCTTTTTATCGCTATGTTACACTCATTCTTGTTTGAATCAGCATCATTTATAAATCCAGTTTTGTCAGCATGTCCCTTGTGAATTGGCTAGGGATGGGTGAGAATTTTGATTCGGAACACATTTTGAGAAGAATTTATCAAATTTGCAATTTCCAAAACTATATGAGAACCAGAACACAGCCATCCTTCAAAATTCGCATTTATTAGAATTTTGGGACACAATTAGCCAACTAAACAGCATTTACAAAAATGCACATATTAGGGGAAAGTGTGCATAAAATGAATACATGAGTGAAAATAACATGCACAAAAGCATGAAATGATGAGAAGTGGCTTGCAAAAATGTGTACCTTTGTCAAAGCTGCCTGCAAAAATCTGTTTATTTGGAGAAATTCACACTAAAATAGTGGAGGATTTTCATGAGGATGTTCTTTTTAAGAAAAAGTCACAGATCACTGTAGAAATGTAGAGAAATGAATTTAACATTGGAAAAATGAGAAACTGACAGAACCGAAACAGACGGATTTTTCCATCCCTAAAATTGGCATGGTTGGTATTCGGTTCAAATGCCCAACACTCCTAGCTCTCCACCTTAGTAAAGCTGCACATTTAAAAAAAAAAAAGCCAGCTGATTTATCAAGCATGCTGACAGCAGTTCTGTACTGTTCAGACTCCCGAGATTTGCTCTTTAGGGGATTAGACCTCCTTCCCAGCATTTATTTCCAAGAGGGCATTAATATTCTCTGAAAGGCTCCCTCTCGTCAGCAGCTCCTTTAAGACCATGCAGCTTTGATGTTTGCCTCTGAAATAGAATTATGAAGTTCAAAGTCTATGAAGAAACTCAGTTTACGAAGAATGTGCCACATTCTAATAAGTAATGAGAACATCTTCTGTTTGTTGTCTTTGCAAATGAAAAGAACAACAACAACAACAACAACCACATTTATTATCTTTGGGGGATTAAAGTTCCATGCTATTCTGTTAGTAAGTAGTATGGAACTTTAATAAGTGGTTGTCCAGATTGTCCTAATGCCAGGGTAGCCAATGTGATGGCCTCCAGATGTTGTTGGAACAATCAGCCCCAGTCAGTATTACCAACGGTCAGGGAGGACAGGGGTTGGAGACTGGCAATATCTGGAGGGCATCAGAAAACTGTTGACTGAAAACAGAACAAAACAAAAAGGGTCATAAATAGCACCCACCAACCCTGTGATACTGGGCTGAGAGAGTAAGTAGCTCAATGCCACACAGTGGGCTTGATGACCGAACAGGAATATGAAGCTAGGTTCTGCTAGTCCTAGCCCAACAGTCTTGTTGTCATTATATGCCTTCAAGTCAATTATGACTTATGGCAACCCTATGAATCTTTTGGATATATTCATAGGGTTTTCATGGTAAGAGGTATTCAGAGGTGGTTTACCATTGCCTTCCCCTAAGCCTACGGCACCCATGTTCTAAGGCAGTCTCCCATCCAAGTACTAACCAGGCCTGACCCTGTTTAGCTTCTGATTATCAGACCAGATTGGGTGTGTTTGTAGTGTGGCCGTAGGCAGCCCAACAGTCTAGAGCAGCCTTTCCCAACTAGTGGGCCATCAGATGTTGTTGGACCACAACTCCCATCAGCCTCAGCCAGCATTGCCAATGGTCAGGAAAGATGGGAATTGTGGTCCAACAACATCTGGTGGCCCACTAGTTGGGAAACGCTGGTCTAGAGCAGCCTTTCCCAACCAGTGTGCCTCCAGAAGTTGGACAAAAACTCCCATCAGCCTCAGCCAGCATTGCCAATGGTCAGGAAAGATGGGAATTGTGGTCCAACAACATCTGAAGGCACACTGGTTGGGAAAGGCTGGTCTAGAGGAACCAAATTGGTGCCTGCCAAATGTGTCAGACTACAACTCCTACCAGTCCCAGGCAACATGGCCAAACACGGCCAACAGGATCTGGAGGGCACCATTTTGGCTACCTCTGCTACCTCTATACCACACTGGCTTTCTGTCTTGCTTTTTATGTGAGTCTCTTGCTTCCTATAGTGTTGTTTTAAAAATTATTTTAATTGGTCCAGAAGAAAGAAAAATCAGTTGCTCTTTCCATTCCATTGTAAACATCCTCAAGAGACCTTTCTAGGCCAATTGGCAGTGTGTGCATTTTTAAAACAAACAAACCAATTAATAAAACGCTACCTAGAATCAGAGCAACCTTTCCATATCCCATTCGCTTGATTCCAAGGCAGTGATTCCAGCCAGTGAACATATCTGACTATTGATCATTGCTCTCTCTCTTTTTTGTTTTATAGAAACATTTTAATTATATTGTCATTTTGTGCTACCTGGTTTGATTTTTACATGTAAAACCCCCCACTAATAATAATGTTTTCCTGGAAACCTGACTCAAATTCAAATAAAGTTCTCATTTTTGGCAATCCAAAATAAATGCAACCCTTGTTAAAAATCAAAATTTGGAGTGAGGAAGCTGGCAATTGTTTTCATTAGTTTCATAAGATTTGTTGTTCCTATTCTGGAAATTGTATAGGTTCAATCTCCTATGGCCATCATCTAAGCTTTATTGAGGTGCTATAATAATTATACTAAGTACTTTCTTTTTGTCATTGACAAAGAGCAATACTAGAATGACATATATTTACCAAAATAACAACTTTAACTCTGGCTCTTTTCCCAAAAACGTGTGGTTTGACTGCTCAGGAATACATGTGCAGTGTTTAATTAATAACAAAATGATTCTTCCACCCCTTCAGCAAACAGGAGATGGAACTTATTATTAGACGCATTAACAGAAAGTTCAACTTGATAGACCATGAGAAATTGTATACGCAAATCTAGAGACACAAATGTTCTGAAAGCTGAAGGTAAAAATAAAGGGTTAGATCCAAACTTAGACAATGCCCAGAGTAGATTCATTGAACTCAAAGGGACTTAAGCCTAACTGATTATAGCGGGTCTACTTGAAGCATGACTGGATAATTCCGTAGTGACCAACATAACATTTGTAAGCTTCTTTACATAATATTTTGTGTTTTAGCTAATATTATTTAAATTCCAATTAACATTAAACTATTTGTTTGTTAACTGGATTCATCTTCCTTACAAAAGAAAATCATGAAGTATGCCACAGGTAGTTTACATATTTTCTTTTTATTGTTGTTTTTTAAAAATATGACCAATGTAACAATTTTGCAATCTGAAGAATTTATATATAACTTAGACAATTATGTTCTCTAAAAGTATGAATCAAAACATGAATTCCATTGGCAGCAACATACATAAACAGCTAATGTTTCATGGGCAAGTGTCAAACTTATGGTGATGTTTATTGGAAACTGTGGGAAAAAAAGGTTTTCTGGCAAATGGCATGTGACCAACGTAATGTGACCAATGTAACACATGACAATTCAATGACAGACACCCACAAATAATGCCTCCAAAAGCAAGAAACTGTGCATATGCCACTTTACAATGTATTCACAAGTCAGCATCAAGTCCATGTGAGAAGGCATGAAGCCCACAGGAAATCATACTTGCCTGTGGCAATACCTTAATTTTTTTTTCTTTTCAACCCAACATTTAGCAACATGTGCAGGGAATTCAAATGTCACGGAAGTCCCCTTTTTTTAAGAAGAGGATTTAATATTAATGATCAAACAAATTTTCACAACAAATTTTCACCAGTAAATTTTCTTTTCAATTTCCCTACCTCAAATTTAGCCATAGCAAAGATACCAACTGATGCCAGTACCTCTATGGATGTTTCTGCTTCTGTGCTTTCTTTCAGGATAATCATATTTCCCATAAGGGCATTATTCCCTGTATTTGTGGTGCTTATTTTACATTATGTGAAAAATTAATTTGTGTTCAAGACTTGCCTTCATCCTTCTACAGGGCTGTACTGTTCTCTGATGCAAGGCAAGATACCTTCAGCTGCTGAGGTGATTTTTTTTCTCTAGTTGACTTCTTCTGGAGGTTGCCAATCCATTGCCTTTGGTTATCAGGACACCCATGAAGGCCTTCAGTGGCACACCAAACAGGTAGCCCAGAATCTGAGCTTTCATTTAAACATGTAAGTCTCTAGCCCTCCTAGAGAGAAAGTTATGGAGCAAAATTTGCATATACCCTTCTAAGTGATTTATGTGAAATGAGTCAGCCTGGCTGCTCCTGCGTATCAGTCTTAGCCAATAAATGAGGCTAGAGTGAGGTATGTTGAGGTATGTTACAATATACAGTAGCCAATACATAAATAAATAAATGTGGGTGAGAAGAAGGATGGGCACAGGAGAAGTCCAAAGGAATGGATCTTGAGGGAAAGACCTGGAGAAGAGATCCTTTCTCCATGGCGACTGAGATGATGGATTAGCGACACCAAGCTACTCAGAGTAGATTTTAGTCCAGCCACTGCCGACCTATGCTATCTAAGTTACACATTGTGGTGTTATTATTATTATTATTATACATTGGTATTATATGTGTTACATTGGTCACAAGAACTGTTGCATGTAAAACTCATTTCACTTAACGTCTCATCACATTCTCTTAATTGAAGAAGAGAATAAAGTTAAAACTTATAGATTTTTCTTTTCATTTGTTGAGGAGGAGAAAAAGTGTGTGTTTCTGTAACCAACATAACACGCTCAACCATCATATGTTCTATTGTCCTAAGCTCATCTGATTTTGTTCCTAACATACAATTTGTTCTTAGTTTACCAAATGAGAAAGCAAAACTATCAATACAATAAAAGGTCATTGATCTATTGTCTATTTACTTGGAGAGGTCTATAACTGACGTTTGGGAAGAAACAGATAAATTCTGAGTCATCTTGCATGCCACAATTCTGGTTGTTTTACTCATGTGTAAGATGCCATTTTGAAAAACTGTTGCTAGACAATAAAACTTTGGAAAAATATATTTAAAATGATATAGAATATGTTAACTATATATGAAAATGAAAAATCGACCTGTAAGTTGACATTTTCATGGAATTACCCAACTATGGAATCCTAACCATGTGTACTCAGAAATAAGTCCTATTGAATTCAGTGGTGCTTATTCCCAGGTAAGTGTGGTTAGGATTGCAGCAATTTACAAACCTGTACTATACAATGTGACTGAGACTTGAAGAATGACCAGCATTAGGGCTGACAGCCTGGAGGCAAGCAGGAGGTCTGCACATGACTGATGAATTTCCCAGACTGAACAGCCAGCCTAGAATCAGCTGCTTTATAAGGCCAGGAAGAACCTGATTGGTCTCTTTCTATCACCTGATCCCTGTTGACTTGGTAGCTGCAATACCACCCCTGGTCATTTGCAAGGGTGTCACTGCTCTACAGCCACAAGTAGGCTACTTCTTCTGGCAGGTTGTCATAACTATAAAGTATATCTATCCCACTGCTGAAGCCCCGGCCTACAAGAGCAAAAAGATCTATTGATTCAGATGCTGCTCACACAATCAAACACACCGTTTCAACATGTAAATTTAAAAGGCATATTTATTTTAAAACCATTGATTTTATTTATATCTTGATAAATTTTACATCAACTGGTTTTTAACATTTGGCTTATATTATTTTATTTTTATTTTTATTTGTAATCTGCTCAGTGGTTTTTGAGCCACAACTCATATTTTCCTGTCTCAGGTGAAAGACAAGATGGTGCCCCTGCCATTCCATGTAGTAATGATCAAGGAGTTGGAGCCACTCCCCTACAAGCAAAGGTCACGGCATGTGGGGCTTTGTAGTTTCAAAACCTTCAGGTACCTAAGAAGTAGATTTGCAACTACCAGCTGATGGGAATGCTTTAAGAGTGAACCATAGATTGACTGTTTAAGTAGGGTGTGTTTTTGATTGAATGAGACAAATCTCATCAACTACTGAAATAGTCAGGATCTTAAAGCAGTCCTTTTTTTGGCTAGAAAATAAAAGTTGAACCCAGCTGAATTTGGCCAGTGCTTTGGAAATATTTTATTATTATAAATTAGACCTCTGGGCATCAAACCAAATATAACTAAAAACATAACTGGCTGGAGCTAAATTGCCTAATAAATATTACTGTCAGGAATGCCAAAATATTAGCTCTTTCTTGGCAGCTTTCTCTACTAAGTGGAGCCACTGGCACAAATGACATATGTTCTTAGCGGGCATGTTATTTTCTACACAAAAACCATTGTTCCTAACCCAGAAAGTTAGTTGTGCTTACACCTCATTGAAACAGAATGGGATTTAACTGTGCAATTTCCAGCACAATCCTAGCCATGTCTACTCAGAAGTAATTCCTGTTCAATTCAGCGGGGCTTATTTTCAGGCAGGTGGGTTAGGGTTGCCATTTAATTTATCCTGTGTGTTGTGCAACTGACTTGTCCTGGTGATTTCAGTTGTACTTCACCTGGAGGCAGTCCATTTCCATTTTCACCATTGGAACACAGGAAGCTGCCTTGGACTTAGTCAGACCACTGGTCCATCTAGCACATTGGACTCAACTGAACTAGCTTTTTGAGCAGACACTTATAAGATTGCACTGTGAGTGTCTTGTAGCCCCTTGAAGGGTAACAAATGTATTATGGCATTAGGTTTTCTGGGGCTAACATCCACTTTGTCAAATGCAAGGACGCCACAAAGGATCATTTGCTAATAGTAACTTAAAATTGCAAAGTGAACACACACATCAGCAACAGAATATGCCTGCTGTCCTTCTCTACACACGTACCTAAGAGAACGTCCCATTGCACACTATAGGATTATTCTTCAGTAGACATGTATAGGGCTTTTCTTTTTATTGTTCTCCTACACCACGGGTAGCCAACATGATGCTCTCCAGATGTTGCTGGACTCCACCTGCCATCATCCCTGTCCACTGGCCATGCTGCCTGGGGCTGAAGGCAGTCACAGTTCACAATTTCTGGAGGGCACCATATTACCCACCCAGTCCTAATACCCTCCCCCCCAATTTTAGTTGTGCCTCATAGAGGAAATTGTGTTTCACTTTACCTTGTGAAGGCCAAGGATTATCTTTTCTTGCTTTCCTTATCGGAAGTCACTTAAAATAGCCTCTTGCCCCAAATTTGGGGGCTTTTGCTGTTTTTATGACCTTCTCTCCATCATTCTGTACTATGCATTTGTTCCAAAGAAGTTGCAGTGACCCAAATCTAGATTGCTGAAGCCTCTGTTTTTCCTTTCTTCCATCCCCACCCACCCCTGCAACAAGACGGCGTTTATTTTACATCCAAATGTGTCATTGTACATTGCTGCTGCTGCAACTGGAATGGGAAGGGGGGGGAAGACTGCAATGATCAATTGAGGTCCCAATCAAAGCCTAACAGATAGGCAAGCGGCTGTCCCCTGTTTGATATCAAAGGTGTTTTATTTCTCATCCTTTTTTGTGTGTGTCACTGAAAGAATGCTTCCTACGTGTAGATTAATTAAAGTGTAAACATTAAATATTGATTGATGCATTATCAGCATGGAGCAGTTGCCTCCAACTCAGATTGATTTCTGGAGTGATTTATTGTCATATTTGTGGAGTCATTTCACTTGATAACAAAGAGAATTAGGCTACTACCTCTGCTGGTTTCTTTGCTCATGGATTCCTTTCAGGGTCTTTTATCCTTCTGCTCCTGAACATGAAAACATCTTCATTGGGGATTGGAGGAGAAATTCAGTTCAGTTCACATTTAAAGGTGAACCCACCTAATCTGCACTTTCTGAAACAATGCGTGAACCAAAACACAAACATCCTTCAAAATTTGCACTTCTCTAAATCAAGCAGGGCAGTTCTCAAACCAAGTCATGTGTACACATATGCATATATTAGGATAAAAAGTGCATAAAAATTTGTATCTTGGTGAAAATGACATACAAGCAGGCATTAAATTGTGGAGAATATAACTATTAGGGAAAATATGCTTTGCAAAAAAATTTGTGTATTTTAGGTAAAATTGCATGTAAAATTTGTATATTAGGAGAAATCTGCACTAAAATGCTGGGGAATGGTAGGACTCTTTTTTAAAAAAATTGCAAACTGATGTTGAGAGAGTGAGAAAATGAGAAACTGAGTTAAACCAAAATTGACAGATTCGCCCATCCCTAATCTTAAATGAGAGGAAAAAGTGTTTCTGTGTTGCAGTTAAATTTTGCTTCGCTGAATGTAGAGAGGAAGAGATTAGGCTACCAATTTCTTCTAAGAAGAGCTGTGCCTGATCAGATGGAGCCTGTATGCTAGTCCAGCACCATACCTGTGAGTAAGCCCCAAAGGGTAGTATTCAATGCTAGTCCTACTCAGAGTAATGGAGTAGTTAATGGAGATGACTAACTTAGATTCATTAATTTCAGTGGATAAGTCGTAATTGACTTGAAGGCACATAACAACAACTCTGAGTAGGATTTAGTTGAATACAATCCACTAAATTTATGGAACATACTTCTCAGACATGTACTGGATTGCACTGGAAGTCCACTGAAATGCTACTTACGTCTTGCTCCCCAAAATAACGCTACCTTTTCATTTTTGATTGCTTTTGATTAGCAAATTCGAAAGTAAATAAGTAAATCTCAGTTTTGAGTAAATAAACCAAAAGTAAAAATAAATATTTCGGGGACATGAGATTGTGGCTGAAAGCTTGAAAATGCAGTCAGTGTAAACTAATAATAACTCAGAAACCACAAGCGGCCTAAGTAAAGTTTCTAACAATTGCAAGGTGGGCAGGGTAAAGGGAAACATAGGTCTGTCCAGGCTAGGGATGGGGGTCGGGTTGCCAGGCTCAAGGCCTGAGAATGATTCTGTATCTTTAAGAGAAGAGAAAATTCAGCCAAGTGCAGGTTTTCTTGCAACACTGTAATGGGAAAAGCCACAAGGTGAAATTCTCCCTTCCCCCTGCACAACTTTTAAAGATACAGAAGACCTCTTGGAGGCCAGGCCTGGCAACCAAGAGGTCTTCTGTATCTTTAAAAGTTGCAATATATATATATATTAGGCAAAATTGCATATAAAACTGTGTATTGTAGAACAAATGCACACTAAAATGGTGATGAATTTTCATGAGGACTTCTTCTAATTAAAAAAAAAACTGCACATGGATGTGGAAATTCAGAGAAGAGAAAGCAAAATCATAAAATTCACCAATCCTTACATAAGGTGAAACATCCGTAAGTAGAGCATGAATTGGCACAGGCAATGGAACTTGAGAAAGTAGCTTCCCTATGTTCAGATGCCAATATTGTGAGAATTAGCTAGTCCAAGCACCTCCCAACAGTGTGTTATTGTGCAGGGCGGGGGGGGGGAGGCAGAGAGGAAGTGCAGGATTGTTTTTATGTTCTTCTGCCTGCAGGATTCCCATCCACCACCACCACCCAGCTTGTAAAATTTGTAGCTTTTTAGTGCTGAAATCCCAGCAGTCTACACATAGCACCCTTGCTCCAAGTGAGATGTAATCTTCAAGTCATCTAGTTCAAAAAAGTCCATGTGTTCTCTTTGGGGAAGATGCTCACAGCCAAGCGGTGATTGGCTTGCCAGAATGAAAGCTCAGTGACCTCGGTGGTGACAAAAGAAATTTATTCATGCAATCGCTTTGTTACACATTAACAAAACTCTCTCTCCGTGTTACATGCATTTACCACATTTTTTGCCGTGATTTAGCATTGGGAGAGTGAATGCTAGTCAAAACCCACTGGAATCAATCATAGGCAGAGGGGACAAAAAAAGGAACTGTAATAGGAAACTGGTGTTCTGGCTTCAGCTAAGCAGTAAAACATTAACCTTAAACCAGCACAGCAGCTACAAAACAACAAGCGGGGGGGGCAGGGATTGCAGGAGGTGATTCCACTTCTATGCCAGATGGGAATTTGAGTTGAGAGATTCTCACCAGTGCAGTGTCAAGTGGCCTTTCTAAGAAGGAAGCAGCAGGCTTGCTGTGGAACACCTTCTTTCCAAAACTGCAAATGTGAAAGTGCTGCTGAATGGGATGGTGTTATCGGATGCTGATTCAAACAAATCCTTTTGAAAATTGATGACTCCCCAAGGGAGTCAAGGTCTAAGGATGTGCAACTGGAATTGATCATCAGGGAAAGCTGGAGTGGTGTAGATTAGATCAGACTTTCATTTGTATGTTGCTTTTCCACAAGAGAAACTTGTTCAAAATATCTCACGATATGCACAATGAAGGCAGGAACAGCACTTCATAAAATCCAAGTTGGGCCGTGAAACCAAATGTGACAGCATAGGATTCCTGCATTGAGCAGGGGGTTGGACTCGATGGCCTTGTAGGCCCCTTCCAACTCTACTATTCTATGATTCTATGGTCTTCTATTCCTCAACAGTGTGGTTCAGGGTTCACATCAGCCATTCCCAAGTCAGCCAGCCATTCCTTCCAAGCAGGAAGATTTTTTTAAAAAAAAAATGTTGCAAACTTTGGAAATTTCCTAGCATGCTTATGGTCACATCCATACCATACATGTAAAGCACATTTAATGCACATTTAAAGCACATGCATTTCCCCAAAGGATCCAGGGAACAGTAGTTTGTCACGGCTGCTAGGATTTGTAGTTCTCTGTGTGGGTAAACTACAGTTCCCAGGATTCTTTGAGGGAACCCATGTGCTTTAAATGAGCATTACATGTGCGTTACACGTAAGGTGTGGATGTGACCATCTGTGTCTCTGGTTTTTCAGTGGCTCCATTTTGGTTCAGTCTCACCACCTGAGTTCACTATCAGAAGGAATGCTTGCCTAACAGTTACCCAATCATCCCAAGAGCCACATAATATCTGTGAGCTTCTCCTCTGAGAGCAGAGAGAAGGGGCTGAACTTGAATGGTACGATCTGACTTTAGATGGCCTCTCCCCACCACTACCATAGAAACCTCTGCATCCCTTGCCTCACTGACACAAAGAAAGAAAGCAAAGAAAGACACAAAGTGAGTGCACCAGGATCACGTGTGGATATGACATTCCATCTATAAGTCAATAAGGAAAGCAAAATGTATGCAGTGCAACAAAGACTTGCAAGGCATGATTGCAAAAATGAAACAACCCTGTAAATAATACTCTCACTGTAAATGGGCATAGTTTAGTGGTCAGATTTGCACCATTGTTTAGGAAATATATGATGAGAAACTTGATTTCAGTCAATAATTTAAACTGGTTTTTTTCTCGCTGATCTACAGCATGATTTTAAAACACTGATTTAAACTGATTTAACTCAATTTAACTCAATCCAGCCTGCTTCAGATGATGTGGGATGAGGGGGGGGATACAGAGAAAGGCCTCCAAAAATGACTGCAAGATTCAGGCAGGCTCATTTGGAGAAGACAGTCTTTCAGGTACCTCCCAAGCCATGACAATGGGCCAAAAAGCTGCTCCAAGGATTTGGGGCGAGAGGAAGATGGGTCCGTGACATCACAGCAACAGCCTGCAAGCACCCTCAACAGGCAGATCTTCCCATTTCGAATCAAAAGCTGTGTTTAAGAGCTTACACCAGAGTAAGAGATGCATGCGTGTTGTTCTCAGAGCAGCAAAACTGCCTTGGCCATTCTTAAAAGGGCATCATATATCTACAGCAGCAGTGGGGGATATTTTTTTCAGTCCAAAGGCCGCATTCCCGCCTTTCTGGGGGCCACATACGTGAGTGGGACTGGCCAGATGCAAAAGCTGGCCAAGAAAAGGGATGTGACTCTTGCCTTTCCACAACATGTGACATTCCAGCCATACAAACATCAGAGATTTTTTGTACACACACCTCTCCAAGGCATTATCACAGTTGAAGGACACATTCCAGCCAGGGTGTGCCTTTTGGGAGGGGCTGTGGCCTAGGGAGAATCCCCAAGGCCAAACTGAGAGGATTGGAGGGCTGCATTTGGGGCCTGGGCCCTGGGCCCTGGAGGTTCCCTATTCCTCCTGGTTTACACCCTATAAGTACTTAGCATATTCGCACATGGAAGTTGGCACTGATGGTGCAATCAACATATATCACATTTAAAACTGCCCCTCCACTTTCCCCACTGTCCAACCACAAGTAGTTGTATGCTCCTTGAGGCAGAGACTTGACTTTCATTATTTGTTCAGATTTGGTTATGTTACTCATTGACAGTCTATCAGGACTGTAGTTCACTGGTTACACCAAAAGGCTTTAACCACTCCTTATGTCTTTCTGTGAAGTGCAACATAATAATCATAATCATAATCATAGGCATGAATCACTCTTTGCTTCTGTATGAAAGACACACCTATCTGTATGCAGGAGAAGGCCTGGGGGTGGAGGGCAAATCAGGTAATCCCACGTATCAAACAGAAAAAAAGTGGGGACAGGCTGAACCGACCCAAATATATGTTTTGCCTTTTTTCTTATCTTAATTCTCTCCAGAAGAAAAGTGATCATACTTTGCTTGCCAAACCCATCTTACCTACTTCCCCTCTGTTCGGTACTGGTTAGGCCTCATCTTGAGTCCTAACACAGCACTGTGTCCAGTTCTGGACATTGCACTTTAAAAGGGATGCAGACCAACTGGAACAGGTTCAGAGGAGGGCAACAAGGATGATCAGGGGACTGGAAACAAAGCCCTATGAGGAGAGACTGAAAGAACTGGGCATGTTTGGTCTGGAGAAGAGAAGACTGAGGGGAGATAGGGTTGGATAGCACTCTTCAACTACTTGAAAGGTTGCTGCATAGAGGAAGGCCAGGATCTCTTCTCAATCATCCCAGAGTGCAGGAGACAGAATAATGGGCTCAAGTTGCAGGAAGCCAGATTTTGGCTAAACATCAGGAAAAACCTCCAAACTGCTAGAGTGGTACGACAGTGGAACCAATGACTGAAGGAGGTGGTGGGCTCTCCAACACTGGAGGCATTCAAGAGGCAGCTGGATGGCTGCTTTCTGGGTATGCTTTGATTTAGATTCCTACATTGAGCAGGGGGTTGGACTCGATGGCCTTATAGGCCCCTCCCAGCTCAACAATTATATGATTCTGTGACTATAAGGAAGGCTACAGTCCCTGGCATTCTGCAGAGATTAATTAGCCAGTCTTCAATAGCAGTGAGATATTAATTCAAGGCAGAGACACTTGCCAGGTTGTTGTTGTTAGTGAGAACGGATAGTTGTGCTCACTTTTCGTTATTACTCTTATTCTTTGCCCCGAACAGGATCCAATGCAGGCCTAGACTTCACCAATGTCCTGCTCCTGTCAGCTCCATTACTCCATCTGATTTCATGTATTTTTATAAGACTCAAAAAACGAATACCTACTATTGGAAATTATGACATTTTCCTACCCAAAGGACTTTATTTTTATTTTTATAATTTTTTTTTGCACCGACAATTACAAGCTGCCTGAGCGCCTTTGGTGTGTTATTTCCTGAAATTGTATGTAATTGGCTCTGAAAAGACTGGAACATAGTTTTGAAGTTGGCTAAAAGCATGCCTTCCTGATCACTACTTATATCATGTTATTTTGCACTTCCTGAAAATGGATTATCTTTGATAATAAATGCAAATTAGGGAGCAATAAATTACAAGTCAACCAATGTCTGATTATATGGAATATAATTAACTCCAGATTTTGTTGCCTGGTGTTTATCTTAATAATCATCTCCTCTACAGTAAAAGGGCTCAAAATTGCTTGTTTCTTTTTTCATTTCTTTTCCTTACAGTTATTATCTGTCGATTTTTTAAAAAAAAATATTCCCAGAGCATAGAATTAAACACTAACATAAAGTCCTTATTTTTGAAGGAATTGTTTGCAATTAATGAAGGGGAAATTGTCTTTCTTTCAAATATTCATCACGTTAAATGTTTGACCTGTTAAATTTGAAAATAATTCACTATAGTCATGATTCCCTGATTTATTTCTCCCAATCTACATTTTTTTAAAAAACAACAACCTGTTTTACTAAGAATTCAGATAAGAGATGGCCAGCATTGGTATTCTAGAGTTGCAGTATGATCTCCAGAAACTAACCAAGAGTCTGAAACAGTCCAATTCCTCTGGGGCTCAAAGTACCTTTTATCATATCAGCTTGATGTACCACCTGCAGTCATACCTGGGCGGACATAGCCGGGCCACAGCTTACCATGTGCAGGAAACCTCCTGTTCAGATTATTGCAATGCACTGTATAGGGGGCTGCCTCTGAAAATGCTCCAGAAACTGCAATTTGCCCAAAATAAGGCTGCAAGATTAACTGGAACTGGGCAATTTAACCATCTTACACATTTGCTTTTTCTGCAGAACTGGCTCCCACACAGCTGAAACAAATGCATATACTTTCCCTGTCCACCTGGCTCCATTTCTCTCTGTGATCTTCCCTGTGACAAATGTGTAAGCTCCTTGGCACAAAAGCAAGACACATTCCTTAAAAAACTGGACATCTTGTCCAAATGAGGAGAATAAAAATGAACACAAACTCTGGTGAAAGAAATGCAGGAAGACAATAAAGGGTTCTAAAAAATAATTTGAGGAGCACGTTGCTAGCAACATAAAAACCATCAACAAAAAAATCTTTACATTCAAAGCAGAAGACTATCTAGGGAGGCGGTTGGACCCTTGGATGACAAAGGAGTTAAAGGTGTGCTAAAGTAGGAGACTGCAGAGAAGCTAAATGAATTCCTTCCATCTGTCTTCTCAGCAGAGGATATAGGGTAGATTCCTGTGCCTAAATTAACTTTTGCAGGAAGGGGGTCTGCGGAACTGAGGCAAATGGTGATGAGAGATGAGATTCTAACCTTAACAGAAAAAAATAAAAACTGACCAATCACCAGGTTCAGATGGCATCCACACGAGAATGCTCAAAAACTCAAATGTGAGATTGCTGATCTTCCAAGAAGAATATGTAACTTGTCCCTCAGATCTGCCTCCATACCTGAGGACTGGAAAGAGGCCAGTGTAACACCAATGTTTAAAGAGGGATCCAGAGGGGATTCTGGAAATTACAGGCCACTTAGCTTAATGTCTGTCTCAGGAAAACTGGTAGAAAATATTGTTAAAGATAAAATAGCCACGCATATAGAAGAACAAACATTCCTGGAGCAGAATCAGCATGGCTTCTGCAAGGGTAAGTCCTGTCTTACTAACCTAATGGAGTTCTTTGAGACTGTCAAGAAGCATATAGATTAGAGGTGATCCAGTGGACATAGTGTACTTGGACTTCCAGCAAGGTACCTCAACAAAGACTCCTGAGTAAGCTTAGCAGTTGTGGAATAAGAGAACAGGTTCTCCTGTGGATCAGGGACAGGCTAAAAAATGGAAAGCAAAGACTAAGAATAAAATGGACAGTTCTCCCAATGGATGGATGTAAAAAGTGGATTCCCTCAAGTGGGGGTGTTTCGGGTTTTTTTAGACCCCTTACTTTTTGGGAGCAGGGTCCCTATGTCTCCAGCATCCCACGAGCCAATCAGCATGCAAGGGGGATGTGTTAGCCGCTGAGAAGAGCAGTCTAACACGCTTCCTTGGCCTTTCCTGCTGATTGGAACCAATCAGAGTGAAAGGAGGTGAATTAGCCACAAAGAAGACTCTTATCAGTAGCTAACACTCTCCCCTTACATGCTTATTGGCTTGTAGGGATGTCTGTTGTGGTGGGAGAAGGCATTAGCAAGGATCTTGTTCTCAATCCCACAGCAAAAAAGGAGGGTGTGGCTGTGACTATCATGAAGGGACCCAGCAACTTTGCTACTATGCTCCTGCCCCCAAGGATTGGTACTGGGATCTGTGCCTCTAGTTCATATGTGATCTAGAGTTAGGGGTGAGCAGTGACGTTTGCTGATGATACTCAATTGTTCAAGGTTGTTAAAGCAAACAGGGATTGCAAAGAACTCCAAAAGGACATCTCCAAATGGAGTGAATGGGCTGTAAAATTGCAAATGCAGTTCAATGCAAAGTGACGTATATCTTAATTATATTTTTGTAAGCATCACGCTACCCGTGAATGCTTCTGTGCTGCCATGTGGCTGCGCTGAAGTGTTCACGGGTAGCATGACGCTTACAGATGAGGAGGGCAAGGAAAGGCAAACTTTGGCTGTGATGGCAACAGCGAGGAAGAGAAGGCAGCAATGATGATGAGAGGGACGGCAGTGGGGGCCTAGTGGGTGTAGCCTAGCCAGCCAGAAGTGTAACCTAGCCAGCGAATGAGTCAGCAGCAACAGCAGAGCAGCAGCAGCAAGTCTAAGAGGTACGTAGGGAGTGAGGGGTGGAGGCTTGGAGACCCATGGGGAGTGGAGGGAGGTTTGGAGGCTAGTGGGGGGGAAGGGGAGGACTGAAGACCAGGGAAGGGGAGGTTTGGAGACCCGTAGGGGTGGGAGGGAGGTTTGGACACACTTGGAAGGGGAGAGAGAGAGATTGGGAGACCCATAGACAGGAGGGGTAGGTTTGGAAAGCCATGGAGGGGGAGGGGGAGGTTTAGAGACTCTTGGAGGTTGGGGAGGTTTGGAGGGTGACCCTTGCAGGGGGAGGAGGAGGTTTAGAGATCTGTGGGGGGTAGGGGTAGGTTTGGAGACCTTTAGAAGGGGTGGGGGTAGGTTTGGAGGGAGAGGGAGAGGTTTGGAGATCCTTGGAGGGGGAGAGCTTCAGCAACCAGTGTGTGCAGGGGGGGGCTCTGACAACCCATGTGTGGTGGGGTTGGGGTGGGGTGGGATTGGTGAGGAGTGAGGGGATGGCTGGGGCATCTGACAGATACAGAGGGAGGAGTGGTAGGGGGTGGTGTGGTTACCAAGAGGGGGAGTGGCAGGTGATGGGGAGATCAGCATGGTGCAGGTGCAGTGGCAGAAGTATCAGAGTGGCCATCACTCTGCCCGCACCAGCATTAAGTGCCATGTCCTCAATGAGCCCAGCATTAAGAAGCCAGGAAAGCAGGCTTGCCCCCACTGGCCCCTCCTAGCAGGACGGCTTGGATGTCCACAGGGAGAGATGGGAGAGCAGCTGTCCCCTTTGAATGAACCACAATCCCCAAATTCCCAGCTTTTTTTTTTTTAAGTGTTATTTTCTAGCATTTGTAAGAACCTGAAATGTGGGGTGAAATGTGCATTTGTTTCTTGTTTGTTTAGTGAGAAACTTGACCATTCCCACCTTTCAGATAAGTATTTATTTATTTATAAATATACATGCATACCACTATTTTGTTAAGAACATCAAAGCAGTTTTGCAGAGTTAAAAAAGCAAACAACCACCATAGAACAAAACCATTACAAATACAATAAAAACAAAGGTCAATTATTGCAAAATGACATCTTCTTAATTGCCTGCACAAGCCATAAGTATGGTTATTTATTTATTTGGAGTATTAACTTTCCCCCACCACCCGTATAATTCTTCTGGACATCCATGTAAGAGAATGGTGTCATTGTTAGGCTCAGGAATGCCCCAAGTTTTGACAAACTACAAAAAAAAATATTTGGAGGGGGAAAAAAAACCCAAAGGGGAGATAAATAAGACTGCATAAACAAGACTCTATGGCCATACTACCCTGAACACACCCGATCTCATCTGATCTCGGAAGTTAAGCAGGGTCAGGCCTGGTTAGTACTTGGATGGGAGGCCGCCTGGGAATACTGGGTGCCATAGGTTTAGAGGAAGCCAATGGTAAACCACCTCTGAATACCTCTGACTATGAAAATCCTATGAATAAATCCAATAAAGATGTATAGGGTCGCCATAAGTTGTAATCGACTTGAAGGTATATAACAATAACAACAAACAAGACTAAGAACTGCATGTGCTTAGTTGCCACATAATGCTGATCATGGCTGCATGCACACTACATTAAAAGCCCTTTCAAACCACATGGCTTCCTCCAAAGAATCCTTAGAACTGTAGTTTGCTGAGAGTGCTGGGAATTGAAGCTCTGTGAGGGGTAGAGATGGAATGATCTGTCAGTTTCAGTTCTCTCGTCTCATGTTTCCAATCTTAAAATCAGTTTTCCATATTTCTACAGCAGTTTGCAATTTTTTAAAAAAAATTGTCATGAAAATTCTTCAGCATTTTAATGTGATGTTTATTTATTTTATTTATTTATTTTATTCAGCTTATATCCCGCCCGACTAGCAAACAGCTCTCTGGGCGGCAAACATAGAAATTACATGTTCTTGTAATAAACACATTTTGCTTGCTGTTCTGACTAATGTACACATTTTTGCAAGACATTTATCCTAATATAATACATTTTAATGTTATTTTCATGAATATATTCATTTTTACACACAATTTCTCCCAATATATGTATTTCTGTAAATGCTGGTTGGAGAACTGCATTGCAAAATTCAGATAAGTGCGAATTTTGACGTGTGGCTGTTTCAGTTCTTGTATTGTTTTGAAAAGTGTTGATTTGATAGATTTGGCTTTAAATGTGAACTAATTGAATTTCTCCTAGTGAGGAGTAAACTACAGTTTCCAGGATTCCTTGGTGGAAACCATGTGCTTCAAATGAGCTTTAAATGTATGGTTTGTATGCAGCACACAACTTCCCCCAAAGAATCCTAGAAACTGTAGTTTGTTAAATGTGATGGAAATTATACCTCTGTGAGGGGGTAAACTACAGTTCCCAGGAATCCTTGGGGAGCTATGTGTGTCAACTGTGCAGTACATGACTTGCAGGGGAGAGACAGAAAAGGAGGGGAATGTGAGGGCAGAAAACTGGTAAGAATGAAATGGAGCCACAAGACTGCTGAATAGTACAGTAATACCTCAGCTGATGAAGTAGATGTGTTCCTGGACATTACTTCTTTGGTACCAGAGGTAAGAATAACATGGAAAGAATAAGGAGAGGTTCCTACCACAAAAAAAGGAGAGCAGTTACAACATATTTCAGCAAACATTTTATTCATAACTACAATATGCAGTTTTATTAGTTTATTAGTTTACAGCTGGTATAGCACAGTGGGGAGGAGAGCCTGGCTGGGAGTCCAGAGTCTGCGAGTTCAAATCCCCGCTCGTGTCTCCTGGGTGTCAAGGGCCAGCTAAAGATCACCCCCACAGTGAGTGGCTCAGGGGTCACATGCCCTGCCACCTGTGCAACCGTGCGCAAGCTGCTTAGTCCCAAGGAGCCCAGTTGCCCCCCAGCTGGCAGCTGCAGACAAGGAAGGGGCTGGCTTGTGCAGCTGTGGCAAGCTGAGCAGGCCCTAGCCAGCTGAGGAGGACTAGCCTCAGAGGGAGGCAATGGTAAAACCCCTCTGAATACCGCTTACCATGAAATCCCTATTCATAGGGTAGCCATAAGTCGGGATTGACTTGCAGTCCATTTCCAGTTTTCCAACAATACGCATGTCTGAAATGAAACAACCAGGTCAGGTAAGCATTGCATACAGACCACTTGAAGCTTTCTTTCAAAATGCATCCAGGGATGCCTGCCTTGCCTTTTCCCCCCCTTTTATCATGTAGCATCTTGCTATAGCAATCTAAAGCTTTGAGCAGAGTTCTCCTTTCTGTACACTCGACTAAGCATGCAAAGGGCAGCCACCACCACCTCCGCCACCGCTACCACTCTGTGCTTGGTATCTCTCTCTCTCTCTCTCTCTCTCTCTCTGCCATCCTCCCCTACACTCGAGCAGACGCATCTGCAGTAAACAGTGCTTCCAGGGCACCCAAAGCACTATTTATTGTGAAGGCGCTTGTGCCACATGGCAAGGAGCGCCTTTCCAGCTACATGTGCGGGAGCTGCCTGCAGCAGCTGCAATCCAGTAGACAAGGAGCAACATTTGGACTGTGTCAGTGTGTGACCCCCCACACCCAAAAAAGACTTTGTTAAAAGGAGATTTTTTCCCCGGAGGATTTGTTACCTGAGGTATTACTGTACCACACTGCACTGGGACATTTGGTTGCATGTTCCATGTGTGTGGTATTTGTTTTTTATTTTTTAAGAACACAATTTTGAGTACTTTCCTCATGCTTCAGATTTCAAATACACAGAGAAGAAATAACGGTGACGACCACAACAATGGGTTTTGAAAGTTCTTTTCTTCGGGCAGTAAGAGAATTCTGTCAAATTCTCATTCTGGGAAGTTACTCTGTGTGCGCGTCTGTCCCTTAAGTCTTTGCTGCAGCCGGTAATTCCAGACCTCACCATAAAAGCTCCATTTTCAAACTGTCCCTTGGTAATCGCTGCAAGGACTTAGACAAGTAAGACTATCCAAAGGCATCACTAAGGTCAAACTGTGGTTTGATTTTTATCCGAGAGATTGATGCTTGTATCGCCCCCCGCTTTTATTTTTTTTTATGCTCCTCCCTTTTCCAATTCGACAGCAGGGGTTATAAAATGTACTCAGAACCACAGATAACAGGTGAGGAGTGGCAGTGCTCACTCTTTTATATACTGTGTGTTGGTTTTGCCTAATACAATAATAAATCAGGGGTAGGATGGAGGTGCTTTATACATTTTCATGAAAACCCAACTGTGAAAAAGATGTATCCCCCCCCCATACTAAACCATGGTATACTGAATTTCTCATGTATTTATTTATTTAAACAAGTGATTTTTTTCTTTTCTTTTCAATCCACAAACGTTTTGCAGCACAAGAGAAGAAAGGATGCAATTGTCTGGGGGAAACCAGATGTGCCTTCCTTACTTTTGCATAAGGAAATGAAGAATGGCCATGGCTCAGTGGTACAGCAACAGCTTTGCATGCAGAAGGTCCCAGGTTCACTGGCATCTCCAGCCCTTCCTGAAATCCTGGGCAGCTGCTGCCAGTTGGTGTAGGCAATACTGACCTAGGTGGACAAGTGGCCGGACTCAGTTTCCTATGTTCCAAATGCATGAATCCTGCATGTACTTCAGCACATGTGGCTCCCACTGCTAGCTGCCAGGACAGAGGGAGGGTAATCAATATGGAGAAAGGTACATAGGAGGAAGGTGCCTTCTACAAAGTCAGACCATTGCTCCCTCTAGCTCAGTATAGTCTGCACTGACAGGCAGCAGCTCTTTGGGGTTTTCAGGCAGGAGTCTTTCCCTTCCGTAGCTGGAGATGCCAAGGATTCAACTTCGGACCTTCTGCATGCAAAGCAGAAAGGTGGTTCTTTCCCAGAAATATTTGCATAGAGACAGCTTGTACTTGTGTTCAGTATAATGTGTGAACAAGCCTTGGGTTGTATTAGCACAAGGGAAGAAGTTGGAAAGATTTGTCATTAGGATTGCAGTGTCATCCATTTAAAATATGTCAAAAAACAATCAACCATCAAAAAACCCAGATCCATGCTCTAAGGAGATTACAAGCTAAAGTTTGGAAGTAGGGAGAGACCAGAGAGAAGGGAAAGCTGGGGAAGGCCTAGCTTACAAGGGATGAATTTGAACAAATGCACTTCAGTGTGTGAAGATTCCATTTTAGGGTGGCAGGGGGAGTTTCAGCTTCTCATTGCTCCATTCCTACAGACCATTCTCTGCATTTCCATATAACTTTTTGTTGTTGTTTTTAAGTCCTCATGAAAATTCACCAGCACCAGTGTGAATTTCTCCTAATGTACACATTTTTGCGTGCAGTTTTGCCTAACGTACCTGTGCAATTTCTCCTGACATTGACATTTTTATGCAAATATCCCAGGGTTATTTGCTCTTTAGCTCGACTTTGTCCATTTTCTCTCACTGCTCCGTACTCCTGGGATTGTCTTCCGGAGCACTTGCGGACTGCTCCCTCAATTTCACTTCTTAAGTCTTATCTGAAAACCTTCCTTTTCTCCAGAGCTTTTGGAATTTCAGCTTAGTTTTTCATTTTTTTTATCATTTGTATACCTAGAGTATGTGTATTTGGGGTCCTTGCTCTGTCCACTGTTTGATTTGATTCCCTCCCCTCCTTTGTTAGCCTCATTTTATTTTATTTAGATGGTATGCCTTGGGTGGCAGAGACTTGCTTTTATTATATGTACCATGTCATATATTTTTCATTTATTACATTTATACCCCGCCTTTCTTTTCATGATAGGAACCCAAGGCAGCTTACATATGGTTCCCAGGCGGTCTCCTATCCAGGCACTGACCAGACCTGACCCTGCTTAGCTTTAGCAGGGTGCTGGCCTCATGTGCCTTCAGACCATAGCCTGGGACATCATGTGCATTTGATGGTGCTATATAAATAAATGATAATGATAATAATGCAATCTTGCCTAATGACCACATTTTTGCAAGCAATTTTTCCGTAATATAAACCTAAGCTTGTAAACCACTTAGAGGTTTTTTCCTTTAGTAAGTGGTATGTTGTTAAGTAAATGAATAAATAATATCAAGCATTTTCAATGTTAGTTTCACTAATACATGCATTTATACGCACACTTTACACTAGCATATGCACAAAACAATGGACAATTACACTGCAAAATTTGGAGAAGGGTGAATTTCAAAGGGTGGCTGTTTCAGCTCTCATGTTGTTTCAGAAAGTGCAAATTAAGTAGGTTCACCTTTACATGGGAAATGAATCAAAAGTCTCCGCCATCCCCAGTCAGGCATTAATCTGGGGCTTTGTCAAAAAGGTAGATGGGGGGTGAGATTTTTCAGCAGATGATAAACACTTTATCCAGTAAGTTTTTTTAAACGCACACATAGAGCCCTGCTTGTAGGGTGGAGTAATTTTCAGAGAAGTGTGCAAGTTACAGAGATGAAGCTGAGTTAGTCTGTTGCTGCAAAGACAGCAATGTATCTTGTGGCACCTTAAAGACTAACCAGCTTATTATGGCATAAACGTCTGTATGGTCAAGTTACAGCTACCAGGAGAGTTTGCCTAAAACTTAAAGTTCATATCCTGTACACGGAATGCCCCCAGTTCAATCTCTGCTATCATCTGGTAGGGCTGGAAAGTCTCCTGTCTGAATCCTGAAGAGACATCATCATCATCATCATCAATACTGAGCTAGAAGGACCAATGTTCTTACCCACGCTTTGGAACTTTCCTCTGTTCCTAGTCCTTTGGTGGTGGCGGGCAGAGGTCCATAGTTCAGTGACAGAACACATGCTTTGCCTGCAGAAGGCCTCAGGTCCAATTCCCAGCATCTCCAAGCAGAGCTGGGAAAGACTCTTGCCTGACACACTGGAGAGTCACTACCAGTTAGTGTAGACCAGGAGTGGGAAACTCACACCAGGAGATCAAATGCAACCATCCAGACCTCTCTATCCGTCCCTTGGAAATTTCCTCTGGCCAAGCCCTCTTTCCCCAGGCAACACCCCTCACCATCCTCCCTAAGTGTTTTTTGCCAGGCTGCAACATCTCCTTGAACTCTGAGAGCTGCCTGCCTGGATGAAGGATAGAGAGGGGGGTGCAAGTATGTGTAGAAATGAGCCTCCTGTGCAAAAGTAAAATGTATATTCATTGCTCCATACACTTTGTCTCTGGTCCCACCCACCACTAGTGTGTGGCCCCCGGAAAGTTGCCAAGAAGGGAATGTGGTCCTAGCATAGACCAAGGATGGGAAACCTTCAGCCTATGGCCCAAATCCAGACCTCCAGACTTGTGTCATGAGCCCTTCTGACAGGGTCTTGACAGCAGTGCCAGTGTTTGACAGATGAAGGGGGGAGGATGAGGAAACAGAAGGGAGGAGTGAGCTGGAGCCAACCAGAAGAGAGGAGGAGGAGGAGTGGGAGAAGGACCCAGCTCCCTTGACTCAGGATGTTAGGGATGGGACAACGGAGTCTTTGGCTTTTGCCCCTGCCTTGCCCCCAGAACAGGATGCAACCCCGGGGACTGGGGAGGCCGTGGCTTCAATGGGAGCAGTGGCAGAGGAGGAGGAGAGCCTAGGAGCAGGTCATTGTCTTGTTACTAAGGGCTTGACACGGACACCACCTATGCCAACAGTTGCAGGCTTCTCACAGAAGCGCCCACCTCCAAGTGCCATCTTCCCATGCAGGGCAAGAGTCCTGCGAGTGAGCTCACCCGATTTATCTGTTTTAAAGCTAGGCAGGAAGGGCGGGGAGACTTGTTGGGACATCTTCAAGTCTAGTCTTGAACCCCAGATCATTGGAGAATATGCTGTAGATATTGTTATAATTGCCACTGTCTCTTAGCTTTACCTACCTCACAGAGTTGTTGTAAGGATAAAATGGGTAGGCGAGAACCATGCACATCACCTTGAACTCCCTGGAGGAAAGGTGGGCATGGTTAGAGTGGTGAATGAGGGCTTGAGAGACCTGGGTTCAAATCCTCACTCAGCCATGAAGCTCACTGGGTGACCTCGGGCTAGTCACGGCCTCTCAGCCTAACCTCACAGGATTGTTGTGAAGATAACATGGGGAGGGGACAGCCACGAACACCACTTTGAGCTCCACGGAGGAAAGGTGGGATATAAATGTAAGAAATCAATAAATGTGTAGATGTGTCTGTCTGTCTCACCAATACTTTAGATCTTCGCAGGTCACCATTCCTGGTAAATTGCTGCTTCTTTTTTTCTTTTATCGTCCTGCCAAAGAGGCCATGAAAAGACAAATGGCACTTTTGCTACTTTTGCTGGAGGTGCAGACTTTTTCCCCTGCTTTGCTAAAGAGATCCATTAGTACAGCACAATAGAAAACTTTGATAAATGATTTGAGATTAAAGTTTGGACAATGCATTACAAGAAAACCATAAACCGCATTATTACTCACACATAAAACATTTCCTACTTGGATGGCAGGACTGAATTTCTTCTCTGCAGGGGGCTCCTCCTCACCCTGATTTTCATTATTCACCTCCAGTATATCTGCAACAGCCACAAAGGGTTCCCTTTGCACATCTTTGCCTTAAGAAAATGAAAAGGCCTTTCCTCCTTTGTTTTGGTTTAGGTGCAAAAAGATTGGACTCTTAAGGCCAGATCAAATCCACAGACTGTTTCATCAGGGAGCCATTGTGACTGACACCATCTGAAGCCATGTCAGTTGTTCAGCTGTTTTCTTAGATGGACTCTCTCTCTCTCTCTCTCTCTCTCTCTCTCTCTCTCTCACACACACACACACACACACACACACACACACACACACTATCTCAGTGTTCTGCCTGTAAAAAGGTATTGGCACAAGAGTGACTCAGGCCCCATCTGCCTAACCATTTAAAGCAGGCATGGAGAATCTTTGGTCTTCCAAGTGTTGCTGGACTACAACTCCCATCACCCCTGACCATTGGCTGTGCTGGCTGGGGCTGATGGGAGATGGAGTCCCGCAACATGTGGAGGGATAATGGTTTCCCATCTCTGATGTAAAGAACTCTTCCCCACCCAGAAGTACAATTCCCAGAGTAGTTTAACAACCAATCCCTCTTCCCAGAGAACTCTGGGTACTGTAGCTCCATGAGGGGAATAGAAATCTCCTATCAACTCTCAGCACCCTTCAGAAGCTACACTCCCAGGATTGTTTGGGGGAAGCCATGGCTGTGTCAAATGATAGGTTACTGCTTGATCTGTGTAGTGCATTTGGGACCTTAAATTGCAGGCTTTGTTTGGTCTAGGATTTCCAACTTGGACATGCAGGGAATTGAATCTGGGACCTTCTGCATGCAAGGCAGATGCTCTACCGCTGAGCCACGGCTCTGCCCTTTAAAAGTCCACCTCCATTCTTACCTCTCCCCAGTGCTGGTCCCCTTGGCGGGAGGATGAGGAGGTAGAACCAGAAGACTGCTTCTGGACTCCCCACTGAGAGCTTCAGCATTCTCTGTTTTACTCAGCAGCCTGCTGGATGAAAAGCTGTGCTTAAGCACCTTGGACAGCTCCTGGAAAGTTCAGACTAAAACCCGGAGTGGATACCCCACCGACATGGAGCCACTAGCTACCACTGGTAGCAGTGAACAAAGGCTGAGTCAAGATACTGGAGGCCAAAGGACATGATGTATTTAGTTCTGTCCTTCAACAGAAGAAAACTACTGCAGGATACAGGAGGAACAACCAGATGAATACTATGATTGCCCCCCACCCCAACATCTGCAGGATTGCATTACATGTTCCCCATATATGTCCACTTACTTGCAGGATCACCTTACCCCATATGTGCTTACAGGTGCCACATAATACTTGCTCCACACATGTAAGAAGCTGATTTTTTTTAGCATGGCAGCACTATACTTTGGAATTCCCTGCTATTGACATTAGACAGGTGTCTTTACTGCACTCTTTTTGGTGCCTGCTTAAAGCATATTTGTTTAGGTAAGCCTATCCAGATATGCAGAAGTTGATATGCATCCTAATCTCGCACTTGTGCATGCATACTGTTGATTTTAATTATCATTTGAATGTTTCTAAATGCCTGCTTTTAACTGTCTTTTATTCATATTTGTGTTTTGAAGTTTTTGTAAACCACTTAGAGGTTTTATTACAATCAAGCAGCATATAAATGTTGTTAAATCAATCAATCAATCAATCAATAAAATAATAAATAAAATCTACCGCCTGACGTGATCACTTCCCCCTGTCTAATGGTGGGGCTGGTCCTGAATGAATGCTAGTAAGAAAGGGAGGCAACTGTCTTTTGCTACTGATGAACTAGCTTGGCTAAGCAGGCTGGCTAAAGTGCTTCCAGACCTACCAATGTGCTCTGCTTGTAGTACGATGTCAAACATCCTACCAAAAGAGCGACAGCTGCAAGATAAGGCCCCATTCCCACTGCAAACGGAACCAGGGTGTTATAGCTAATACTAGTCCTATTCAGAGTAGACCCATGGAAATTAATGGCCATGGCTAACTTAGATTCATGAATTCTAATGGGTCTACTCTGAGTAGAATTTAGTTGTTCCCATTTCACCTGTTGCACCCACTCTTTGGAACTCCATGCCCATTGATACTAGGCAGGCGCTATTGCTGTCCTGATTTTTTGGCACATGCTAAAAACTCTTTTGTTTAGGCAAGGCACACAGATTTATCTTATCATGTATATTTTTAAATGGGTGATTTTGCTTATATTTTAATACACCTCAGGTCAACTTGTTTTTAACCTTTTATCTAATGAATAGTTTATCTTGTTTTATGTAAATGGCTCAGATGTTTTTGACGATTAAGCAGTGTATAAATCATGCTAAATAAAAAGAAATGCAATACGTCATAAGAGGAATATTTCTTGGTTAAAACCATAAGCAAATTAACTTTGTCAGGTTTTTTTAACACGCACACAAACCACATCTTTAACTCCCCTTTGAAGCCGCTTCTCACCACTGAACCTCTTAGAGTTCGATCCCACACATGGAATCAAATCCCACTGTGCATAGCCGGACTTAATAACTTGAAAAGATATGTAGCTCTGTGGTGCAGCACCTACCTTGTATGTAGAAGGCTCCAGCTCTAGTCCTTGGCCTCTCCAGGTGGGGTGGGAGAGACTCCCTGTTTGAAACCCTGGAGAGCGACTGCCAGTCAGTGTGGACAATACTGAGCTAGATGGACCGATGGCAGCTTCCTATGTTCCTACTCATGAGTAGGCTTGCATAGAGTCACAGCCCTTAGTTTGAAAGAAGAGACTGCAGGCCTCAGCCATTCGGCAGCATTTCCTAAAATATTTATAAAAGTGACTTTTTAAAAAAAATGCTTTCCTGTTTATAGCTTGTAAGAGCTACATAGTCTGAGAGTGAGTAATAATGGCATTTTTTTAAAAAAAATCTATAAATCTAAGGCTACTTTTAGTTGTCATAAAAAAGGGAAATGACTAGAAGGCTGGGGCAAGAAGGGTTGTGAAATTGGCAAAAGAGACACTGAAATCCTCCCCATAATCCTATTTACATGTCTAGTAGGATGTTATTGCTATTTCTGTACATCTTGTATATAGAAGGCATGCAAGGAACACGGATGCAAATGCAAAGGCCTCTCTATAGCAGGCTGATGTTGTGTCTTGTCTTACAATGCTGGGCAGAAGCACTCTCAAAGCCTCATCGATTTCACTGCCCTTTCAGGTAAGGGATGCTTCCAGACGGGTGTTTATTGCAGGATGTGTGCTGCTCAAGCATACAAGCCTTCATCTGCACTACACATTTAAAGGAGTATCATACCAAAGAATCCTGGGAGCTGTAGTTTGTGAAGGGCACTGAGAGTTAGTTAGTTAGTTATTATTTGATTTATATCCCGCACTTTCTCCCAGCAGGACCCCCCTATTCCCCTCACAGCAGGTCTGTAGCTGGCCTAAAATTAGGAGGGGGCACCAAAAAAGTAGAGGGAGCACCAAAAAAGTAGAGGGAGCAGGAAAAATCTGTAATAAATGTATTGATTTATTGATATTAGAAACATTAGCGGAGGAGAAAAAATTTACACACACATGGCTATGGGCCTACCTCGCAGAGCAACAAT
This sequence comes from Rhineura floridana, assembly GCF_030035675.1. NCBI lineage: Eukaryota > Metazoa > Chordata > Lepidosauria > Squamata > Rhineuridae > Rhineura > Rhineura floridana. The sequence continues at coordinate 30,016,021 of NC_084492.1, read as the reverse complement.
TCCCAGAGTGGTTTAACAGCCAATCCGTCTTCCCAGGGAACTCTGGGAACTGTAACTCTGTGAGGGAAAACAGAGTCTCCTAACAACTCTCAGCACCCTTTACAAACTATAGTTCCCAGGATTCTTTGGGAGAAACCATGGTGTGGCTGTGACTATCATGACAGGGCCATGCACTTCTGAAGTTGCCACTACACTACTGGCTGTAGTCTTCCAGGAGAATCTGATAGGCCACTGTAAGATACAGGATGCTCAGCAAGGTAGACTCTTGGACTGACCCAGCAGGGCTCTGCTTATTTTCTTATCCATTCCAATGCTAAAAATTATGAGGACATAAGATCAATTTCAGCATGCGACACCACTCTAGTCAATTAAAAACATTGCTTCTTAACAAGGGATCAGAATCCACAATCTCCCAAAACTACTGAGATAAAATCACGGCCTGCGACTGACATAGATTTCATTGTGGAAACACAATGCTTTCTTAATGGCCATCACAAACAAAAATGGCAGTGTGTGTGTGTGTGTATGTATGTGTGTGTGTGAGAGAGAGAGAGAGAGAAGGGGGGGACTTTACTGGATTCCCAGCCACTATTTTGAATTGTTATATCATAACTATGCAGGCATTTTTTTAAAAAAGAATGGGGAAAGAGCTATGTAAAAAAACCCACAATACACTTTCTTACTACATTTCCAAACATCAAAATCTGAATTATGCAGGGTTCGGCATCCTGGTGGGTAAGTACACTGTCCTTTCATGTCTCATTATGTTGTTAATTAGCTAATGTTTGTAAAGCACTTTGAAGATGAAAGACACCCATATAAGTTCCAAGTATTATTATCTCTGGAGACCCTGGTTCAACTAAGAGGTGCCTAATTACACATGCAATAAATTAGATTTAATGAATCATGGAATCCTGCTTTCTGTGTTGTGTGCAAGCTTCCATCAGCCGGAGCAATGCATGGAAATAATAGTTCCTGAGGATGTAGCCGCAGATGAAAATTATCAGAGAGAAAAAATGGAACAAATGTTTTCATAAAGAGACAGCTTTAGAGGTATGGATAGTCCCTCTTCTAATTTCAAAGTTGCCCTGCAATCGAGAGAGCATATCCATATACAGAAACCAAATGTATATGTATATCAACCATACACTACTGCAAACACTTGCAAACAGGTAGAGTAAAAGCTTACACCCACAAATATATAGTGGAAGAGGAACATGGGGCAGCTCAGGAACATAGGAAGGTGCCTTGTACTAAGTCAGACCATTGGTCCATCTAGCTCAGTATTGTCTAAAGATTCTGACCCCTGGCTCAACTGCTGGGCTCCAGGTCCTAGCTTACACTTAGCTACCTAGGGTTCAGCTCTGATACCAAGAGAATGAGCCTGAATCATATATAATCCAGCCAATCATAAAGGCCAATATGACCTTGTTTGTCTATAAAACAAAAACAGGAATGTTGCCAGTAGTGTCAGGTGGCTGTTCAATATTATCCCTGTAAGAAAACAATCTCATTCACTCAGCTCAGGTGTGCCATGCTCTACAAGAAGGCATGAAGTGCCTACAGATCTTTTCCAGAAATGGATTACATAAAACGGTGCTGAGATGTTGATACTCTTTTGGAGCAGTAGCTTTCTGGAGAACTTGGGAGTTACTTGGGAGCTTCTCAGAGGCTCCTCAGTGGGATGAGGTCAGTAATAAGGGATAAATTTCCACCACTGGTAGCAACAGAGGCTGCCCCATTAGGACAACTGGGGCACTGCCCCACTAACCTCCATCTGCCCTCAGCCAGCCCGCACCTCCCTGCTTCTCACTTACATCCCCAGTCCCTGGGGATGGCACAAGTTGTCAGATTCCTCCTCCTCCTCCTTAGTCTCAAGGAGGCTTGTAGTACCCAGCATGGAGAAGGATGGGGACAAAACTAGAATGAGTTGGCTGTGCCTGTCATTGGTTCTGGCTCCACCTTCTGTTGGGCTCCCTGCCTTCTGCCCCACCAGTCTTAGTGAGCACCAACCACCACTGACTACCAGTCTTCCCAGCAATGCACAACCACACAGTAGAATGTGTGGCGCATTCTGGAGCATATTCTCAAGTGCACCTAGAGTAACAAGCCCCGAGACCATACCTTGTGTGGACCGAGCATGCACCCTAAAACCATGGGGATGCACAGAGCAGACAATTCAACATGGAACGGGTTTCCTCAAGGTAAAGCGTTTGAAAGCCATTGTTTTGGAAAACTGCCTCCTGATGGCTTCCAGAGCAACAAGGTAAGCATCAACGATCTGAAACAGCACCCATCAGCAGTGCTCTGATTAGGCTTGCAGGTCATGTAACATCTCATCCTACCCTGAATCACTGAGGGCATTGTTTCGTGTCTTGCCACTATCCACAGATGCTCACCGAAAGCTATTTATAAAACCATTGGAACCAGCCAGTTTTGCTCTACACTGTCTGGATGAGGTGTCTGCAAGAACCCAAAAGCAGAAGAAGGGGTTTCAACATCAAGAAGTCAGGACATGAACTCAGAGCATGGTAACATGGTCCCTTCTGGTTTTGTTTTTAGGGTGGAGGCTTGGTATTCTCTTGTGTGCTTCACTTCCCCATATGGCAGAAAGTTTCAGGGTGAGGAAGCGGGCAGCCTTGGACAGTATCAGCTTTCTTGTGAGGACATAGTGCGACAGACCTATGATGCCTTTGTGAAATTTGCTTATTGACAGTGGTTCACCTTGAGCAGGAAGAAGCAGAGAGCAGCTGGAACAGCTGTAGCGTTTTAACAGCAGTCACAGCAGAATGAGCAGTGACCTCGAGTGGGTGCATGATGGCTGTAGCTCAGTGGCAGAGCATCTGCCTTGCATGCAGATGGTCCCAGGTTCAATGGCATCTCCAGGTAGGGCTGGGGGAACCCCTGCCTGAAACCCTAGAGAGAGACTAAATTGCTTGCACATAATCTTGCCAGCTGTTCGTCTTCCCCATCTCTTTATGATCCCTTATACTGTTAGCCTTTTTTTAAATAAAAAAAAGCAGCATGTTGGCATTCATTTGCTTGCATTTTTTAAGCAATGAACATTTTACAAGCAGTTTAAAAATTGCCCTAGGGAGTAGAAGAGGAAGGTGTGTTAGTGACACCATGGGCACTGGTCAGTCAGTGCAGAGCTTGGAAAAGTTACTTTTTTTGAACTACAACTCCCATCAGCCCTAGCCAGCATGGCCACTGGATTGGGCTGATGGAAGTTGTAGTTCAAAAAAGTATATTTTCCAAGCTCTGAGTCAGTGCCATATGCAGCTGGTTTTTCTCCTTTTAAATTGAACTATTCCAAAAAGCTGCAAAACAGGGTTTTCAGAACTCCCCCAGGAAGGGGGGGGGAAGAACATTGGGATGAAATGCACTGAGGGTGCTTCTAAACTGTACCTTTTGGTCTACAAATGTTGCCTGTCTTCTCACAGACAACCAGTGTTGGTCTTTCATGCAAAATCAGGCCCCTCAAAACAGCTCCACGAGATTCCACTGCAAAAATGTAACCTGTTTCTGTCTACAACTGTCTCCTCCCGCCTACAGCCTTGCTCAGTAGATACGATGATCCAGAACATAAGACTGGCTCAGCAATGCTACATGTGAGAAGGATCTTGGAATTGTCGTTGATCACAATCTGAATATGAGCCAACAGTAGGGCAGTAGAGCCAACAAGTCTTGCTTGTGGACTTCATGTAGCCGCTGAGAGAACAGGATGCTGGACTAGATAGGCCTTGGGCTGGATCTAGGAGAGCTCTTCTTATATTCTTATGTTCTCTGTATCAAAAACTGTTACTGGAGAAAACATTTGCCTGGCATCCATTTGTGCACAGCTATTCCTTTGTTAGATCAGAGTGGTGCATTTTGCCTTTTAAAAAATGAAAAGCAATTTGTACATTTTTTAAAAAATAATAATAATTCAATCATTTACACAAAGGAAGCTGTTCTGGTGACAGCGCCTTCTCTCAGTTTCATGACTGGGAGTCATTTCAGTGTAAAAAAAAAAACCCTCTTGTCTGTATATAGGAGTAAAACCTCATTTCTCACTGCTTCAGATTTCTTCTTTTGGCAACAAAAAGTCACAATCTGTTTGTACAGCTACATTTCTAAGAAATGGACCGTTTATTTAATTGCTTAGTGTCTCCCCTTGAAAAAGTAAAGAGGCTTCTGATCATGTTTTTTGAGTTTTTTTGTATTTTTCCCCGCACAGGCACTCTAATAAACAGTAACTTTAGATATAACGTCTACCCTACCTCCGGGCTATGGTTAAATGTTTTAATAGTGCTGCAAACTTCTCAACTAACTTTCATTTAGTTATTTGTTTACCATGAAAAGGTTTGATCCCGATGGCTTGTGACTACAGGCTTTTTACAAGCAGGGTCAAGGAACTGTCAAACTTTTTGAAGCTCTTGTTTGAAAGCAAAGAGGACCCTCTCCTATGGTCAGATGCACAGAACAGCTTTGTTTAAACTGGTTTTTGTGGCTAGACCTGCATGAAAATTGTATGTAGGAGCTATGCATTTTGTTCAGAGATTTGTCTCTGGAAAAGGCACATGTGGAAAATGCAATTGTTTGTTCAGCAGGCAAGGGGCTGCAATTTGGGATGCTATCCAGAATGAAGTTGTACAACTCTCTTGGGTAACTATTGGCCAGTGTCCATGCCATCACTGATGATGAGTAATACAACCCTCTGTTAACCTATGGCCACACTTTGCGTGTGTGATTCCCTGTGGCAAATTCATTTATGCACAAGAGAGGTATTTGCCCCAAGGAATTTCCAGTCTAAACATTGATAGGATGACATGAAGATAAGAGAGAGAGGCAACAGACAAAAGTGATGAGGAAAGTAAATAAGAGCTGGATGCAAGTGAATGCAGTTGCATGCGCTACTTAATTTTTGTTTGTTGGGGCTGCGGATCAAGTATGTAATTAAACATTGCATGCAAACACATGGAATCAAACCTGTGCATTTTCTAGCCACTTTTCCCATGCACCTGGGAGGCAAGCACTAGGGATGGAATGAGCTGTCAATTTCAGTTCACTCAGTTTCTCATTTTTTTGATCTTAAATGACCTTCACCAGGCCCCCTCTATGGTGATTTTTCTCTGGGCATTGAAGACCTGGCTGTTCAAACAGGCTTTTGAGGTAGGCTAGGCCTTGTAGGTCCTGTAGTTACTGGGTATGTTTTTAATATGCTAATGTTTTTATGTTTAGTATGTAATGTAAATTTATATTGCTATGTTGTACGTCGCCCAGAGTGGCAGGATAACCGGCCAGATGGGCGACTAATAAATCCAATAAATAAATAAAATAAATAAATAAATTAAATTCAGTTCTCCACATTTTTGCAGCAATTTGTGAATTTGTTTTAAAGAAAAATCCTCATGAAAACTCTTCAGCATTTTTCTCTTTATAAATACATTTTTGTATGAAGTTTTGACTAATGTACACATTTTTGGAAGCAATTTATCCTGACAGAATGCATTTTTGTATGTTATTTCACCAGCATATTAATTTTGTGCACATTTTCCCCTGATGTATGCGTTTTTGGAAACACAGTTTGGTTGGAGAACTGCATTGCAAAATTCAAAGAAGTGTGAATTTCAAAGGACGTTTCAGTTCTCCTACTGGGAAGAAACACACTCACTGTTCTGCTGGTTCCAGTGCACCTCCACCTGTCCCTTTTCTGAAAACAAGGGCACACAATGATAGCCAAACCCCACCCCTTTTTACTCTAAAACCTGATGGGAGCAGCTTGAGTGTGTGTGGGTTTTTTTAAAAAAAAAAAAATCAGCTTCAAAGAGATGTCACAACTGATCAGCAGATCAACCCATTCCCCCTCCAGATGTAGCTGATGGAAACGCTTTGATCTGGCCACTAGTGGGTTTACAGCCATTGTTTCGGAAAGTGCAAATTTGATAAATTCAGCTTTAAATGAGAGCTGAGTAGAATTTCTCCCCTATCCCTAGCAAGCCCACAACTGAAATCTGCAAATAACAAAAAATAGGGTGAACAGAGGGTAGTTTTGGAAGGTCACATCCACATCATCCGTTTAAAGTACTCTAATACCATTTTAAGAGTCATGGCTTTCCCCAAAGAATCCTAGGAGCTGTGGTTGAGGATTGTTAGGAGACCCCTCACAGAGCTCCCATCACCCTTACCAAACAACAGCTCCCAGGATTCTTTGGGGGGAATGGTATAAGAGTGCTTTAGATGGATGGTGTGGTTGTGATAAAAAAAGCAATATAGTGACTAGCACTTCCCTGCTTAATGCTTTTCTCCTGAAAATTCACCCAAGCTGTTTTCCACACTCACAGTTCTGTGTCTTCTGGATGTCATGACAGAGGTGAGATTTAAAGTGTCTCTACTAGGTATGGGGGATAATTTTTTTTGTTTACATGTTCATATGAAAAGTCCTAATTTGCACTTCCCAGATCAATACACACAACCCCAAATGCAGCTGTCCTTTAAAACATACAGTTCTCTGGACTTAGTGGTGCAGTTTTCCGACAGCCAAGAAACGCAGACAAGAAAGTAAAGGTGCACACACAAAAAGGCATATGTTAGTGAAACCAAATGCCAACAATGACTTTTAAAAGGAGAAAATTGCTTGCAAAAATGTGTACATTGGCAGAAATTTGCACAAAAATACATACAAACATTCATGCCGGTATATGTTTAAATGCAGTCTGATGCAGAAATGGGGAAAACTAGATTAGAAAAATTATAAACTGAGAAAAACCAAAATTGACAAATTCATCCATCTGTAGTTTCTACCCACTACATCAAAGGCAACTATTCTGTTGCCCTCCAGATGTTGCTGCACTTTAACTCCCACTATCCCTGACCATGGTGCATGGATGGGGCTGATGGGAGCTGGAGACCAACAACATCTGGAGGGCCACAGCTTCTCCATCCTTGGCCCTTTGAGTTGGGGGCCAAACCTATTAAGTCTTTCAAAGCAACTGAGGGTCCAATAGTATGTTGTCATCCTTATGTCTGGAATGGATTTCCATAAACATTTGGAAGCAAATACAATAGAGATTTCCCACAATGGATTTATTGTTAAATACCCTGGAATATATTTTAAGATCTGCATATTTAACAACACATGGAAGCACATGCCATAAAAATATTTAAAAGGTGAAACAACGTTGAGACAATGAGCATGTTTTGAATGTAGGTCACAGCATTTTATTTTATTTTTTTTCCTTCTCAGTAGCTTGGCTTGAGTTTAGCAAATGAAAACCTTGTCTTCTCAAGAGTCATTTTTTCCCTGCTGGGATTTGCATATACATATGATATCTGTTATACTAATTATATCTATTTTCACAGGTATAGGCAGACGTACCCCTGAGCAGTGGCACCCATTAAACGATCAGGCAAGCCTGTGTGCAGCTGTGTTTTGATCAGTGGGAAAGGTTTCTTGGCATCCAAGAACTAAAATCACCTTGTTGGGGATGACAAGTGCATCCTAGCTGCTCGCAAGAGAAAATCAAGGGTTTCTGCAAGGAAGGAATCAGAGCAACTACCACAAAGAATTAAAAAAAGGAAAATAACCTTTAATCGCAATGACTGCACAAACTCTACATACTTTAGTGCTTCTCCTGGTGCTTGGGCATTGTTCTCTCCATTGCTTGTTTTATTGTTGCCAGGTCCATGGCCTGAGACTGATCCTGTCTCTTTAGGAGAAGGGAAAGTCAGCCAAGTGCTGGTGTTCTTGCAACCCTGTAATGGGAAAAACCACAAGGTGGAATTCTCCCTTCCCCCTCCACAACTTTTAAAGATACAGAAGACATCTTGGTTGCCGGGCCTACAATGTTGCAAGAACACCTGCACTTGGCTGACTTTCCCTTCTCCTAAAGAGACAGGATCAGTCTCAGGCCATAGACCTGGCAACCCTAGCTTGTTTCCAAAGCTGAGGACCTCAGCCTTTCCTCTTCCACACTGCTCATCCCAGTCCCAGTCCAGTTTAAAGGCCACATCTACACTGTACATTTAAAGAAGTATCATAGCACTTTAAATGGTCATGCATTCCCCCAAAGAATCCTGGGAAATGTAGTTTGTTAAGGGTGTTAAGAATTGTTAAGAGACCTCTCTTCCCCCCACAGAGCTACATTTCTCAGAGTGATTTAACAGTCAATCCCTCTTTCCAGGGAAGTCTGAGCATTGTAGCTCTGTGAGGGGAATTCACATCAGACTTTCAATGCCAAAGCACTATTCTCGAGTTCTGTGTTTGACACTTCCTTCAGCATTGGACTGAGCAGCAAAGAGAGACATGACTACAAATGCAAATCAGTTCTCCTTACTTCTCCCTTTTGTTTTCATATTTGGTTGATTGCTTTCTTAGAAGCCCTGCAGGTGGAGACTGCTAATGGATATCTAGATACATAAAAGACCCAACCCCTGATGAAGACACTGATTCTCTAAAACAGGTCCTTTTTTCACCTTGGTCATAGCTTGGCATATTTATTTTATTTAACTATCTTCAGAGCAGACTGTGTTGCTGATCATTTCTTCGTCACATTTTCACTTAACCTTTTGCCCTGATACTGGCTAAGCCTCCTATCTCATTTCACCTCAAGGGACTTCCATCCCTTCCCCACCTTTCCATTTTTTCTGCATTTTCTCCCTCTTATTCTGCTCTGCTCTTAGTAGTTTTCCTGCATCTATGAAATGAGTTTCCAGTTATTATTATCTGTAAAAATGCTACTTAAAACAATTGGTTCCTGAGGTCACAACTGCTTTTTAGTCTTCACACTTTGCTGTTGGTTTCCTTGGTCTTATGAGCAATTTCCAGGTCTGTGTGTGTGAGAGTGCAGGCGTGCATGCATGCATGCATGCAGTCACTGCAAATATAAATAGGGTTGCCAGGCTCAGAGCCTGAGAATAATTCTGTATCTTTAAGAGAAGAGAAAATTCAGCCAAGTGCAGGTTTTCTTGCAACACTATAATGGGAAAAGCCACAAGATGAAATTCTCCCTTCCTCCTGCACAACTTTTAAAGATACAGAAGACCTCTTGGTTGCCAGGCCCAGCCTCCAAGAGGTCTTCTGTATCTTTAAAAGTTGTGCAGGGGGAAGGAAGAATTCTGCCTTGTGGTTTTTCCCATTACAGTGTTGCAAGAACACATGCACTTGGCTGAATTTTCTCTTCTCTTAAAGATACAGAATCATTCTCAGGCTCTGAGCCTGGCAACCCTACTAGGGAAGGAGTCAGCCTAAGTTGTTTAGGGCTTTAAACACTAATGTGAGCACCTTGAACAGAACCCGGAAACAAAGTGGCCGCCACTGCAGCTGTTTTAAACAGGGGTTGTATGAGTTCTAAGGGGAACCCCAGCCAGCAATCAGCCAGTGGGATTTTAAAAAGCATTCAAAAGTATTAAAAGTTATTTTTTTAAAAAAACAATATTTGCCTCAACCAACTTTTACTCAGAGTAGACTCATTGAAATTAATGGACCTATGTTGGTCATGCCCATTTATTTCAATGGATCTACACTGAGCAGGGCTAACATGGGTTGGGATGCAATGCTAGCCCTACACAAAGTAGACCCATTGAAGTTAATGGACACAACCAATTTAGGTTCATATATTTCAATGGGTCTACTCTGAGTAGGACTTAGTGGACTACAACCCCTTGAGTGTTTTTTTTCTTCCTACAAAAGATAGGAAACTGCCTTATACCAAATCAGGCCATTGGACCATCTAGCTCAGTATTGCTTACACTGACTGGCAGCAGCTCTCCAGGATTTCAGGCAGGGCCAGAGGTGAAAGTGGGCAGAGCAACAAATGCAAATGTTGCCTTTGTACAATTGGCTACACACATCCACACAACTCTTTCTATCCTCCATCAGGGCAAGCAAGAGGCAACACCAGAGCTCATGGACACGTTCAAGCCAGGCAAAAACATTCAAGGATGGCGTGAAGCAGAGACAGCAATGGGTGTGGCCTGGGAAGAGGGGTGTGTGGCTAGAGAGGGCTGGGGGCCAAACAGAAAAGCCTAGAGGGCCTGAGAGGGTTTGCTACCCCTTCCCAAGGTCCTCATCCTGCAAGACTGTACACCTTTCATCTCTTCCGGAGAAGATATGTCAGAACTTTACACCACGGCAAACTCATTTAAACCATCACTTGGCTAAACATTCAATGTTACCTCTCCTAATCAAGAAGAACTGACAGCTCCTGCAGAACTTTTCTATTTGCTCTCAGACTTCTTGACATGTAGGCATCTGTGTGTTCCCCCAAGCTCTCCTGGCAGACCTGAGAATATTTTTTTCTCTGCATATGATTAATTAGACTGGGTGTTCCTTTGAGCCTTGGAACGCCACTCCAAGATAAGATGTCAGCTTCTCGCCAGGGGAGCATTTGCAGCATTAAGGGCACTCCAGACAGTGCATGAACCTTTTTGGCAATAGGCTTTCAATGAGTTGGATTGCGGTCTCTGATACTGTGACTCATACTGTGCTTAATACAGAAGGATTGCCATGATATGTCTCGTGAGCAGAGATGCAACCATGCTGGCACATATTCAGTTTTGCATGGAACAGGTCACTGGCAGAGAATACACACCATACTTTCAAAGCACATGTAAAGCACATAGGTTCCCCCCAAGATTCCTGGGAACTGTAGTTTGTTAAGAGTGCTGCGCATTGGAGTTTTTTGAGAGGTGAACTACAATTCCCAGGAGTGTTGGGAGGAAGCAACATGCTTTAAATGTATGTACAATATATTTTATTTATTTTATTTATTCAGCTTCTATCCCGCCCGACTAGCAACAGCTCTCTGGGCGGCGAACATGAATATCATAAAATCACAAATGCAATAAAATCACGCAGTACAATGCAACAAGTAGTATAAACAACACAAACTAAAATCAATACATTACCTAAAGTAAAAATTAACTTAAACTAAAATTAAATTAACAATGAAATTAGAGTTAAATTAAAATTAAATTAACTTAAACTTAAAATGCCTCGGAGAAGAGGAAGGTTTTAACTTGGCGCCGAAAGGATAATAGTGTCGGCGCCAAGCGCACCTCCTCGGGGAGACTATTACACAATTTGGGGGGCACCACTGAGAAGGCCCTAGATCTTGTCAGCACCCTCCGGGCCTCCTTATGAGATGGAACCCGGAGGAGGGCCTTCGTAGAAGACCGCAGTGTAAGGGCCGGTTCGTACCGGGAGAGGTGTTCCGACAGGTATCGTGGTCCCGTGCCGTATAGGGCTTTATAGGTCAATACCAGCACTTTGAATTTGGCCCGGAAGCATATTGGAAGCCAGTGCAGGCGAGCCAGAACAGGAGTTATATGCTCGAACCGCTTGGTCTTAGTGAGCAATCTGGCTGCGGCATTCTGCACTAGCTGTAGCTTCCGGGCTGTCTTCAAAGGTAGCCCTACGTAGAGCATGTTGCAGTAGTCCAAATGCGAGGTTACCAGAGCATGTACAACTGATGTGAGGTCCTCCTTACTCAAATAGGGACGTAGCTGGGCTACCAACCGAAGTTGGTAGAACGCATTCCGTGCCACCGAGGCTACATGAGTCTCGAGTGAGAGGGAAGAGTCTAAAAGGACTCCCAGACTACGGACCTGCTCCTTTAGGGGGAGTGTAACCCCGTCCAGGACAGGATATGTATCCACCATCCGATTAGAAAAACCATCCACCAGCAGCATCTCAGTCTTGTCAGGATTGAGCCTCAGTTTGTTAGCTCTCATCCAGTCCATTGTCACGACCAGGCAACGGTTCAGCACATCGACAGCCTCACCTGAAGATGATGAAAAGGAGAAGTAGAGCTGCGTGTCATCAGCATACTGATGGCAACGCACTCCAAAACTCCTGATGACCGCACCCAACGGCTTCATGTAGATATTAAAAAGCATGGGAGACAGAACCGACCCCTGCGGAACCCCACATTGGAGAACCCACGGCGTCGAGCAATGTTCCCCAAGCACTACCTTCTGGAGACGGCCCACTAAGTAAGAGCGGAACCACTGCCAAGCAATGTCTCCAACTCCCAACTCCGCGAGCTTCTCCAGAAGGATACCATGGTCGATGGTATCAAAAGCCACTGAGAGATCAAAGAGGATCAACAGAGTTACACTCCCTCTGTCTCTCTCCCGACATAGGTCATCAAACAGGGCGACCAAGGCCGTCTCAGTGCCGAAACCAGGCCTGAAACCTGATTGAAATGGATCTAGATAATCGGTTTCATCCAATAGCGCCTGGAGCTGTCCGGCGACCACTCGCTCCAAGATCTTGCCCAGGAATGGAATATTCGCTACAGGTCTGTAGCTGCTGAAATTTTCTGGGTCCAAGGAAGGTTTTTTCAGGAGTGGTCTCACCACCGCCTCTTTCAGGCAGCCAGGGACCACTCCCTCTCGTAAAGAGGCATTTATCACTTCCTTGGCCCAGCCGATATGCTTTAAGTATAATGCACTCTTTTCAGCATCTGCTTAAAATGTTTTTGTGTAAGCAAACCTATACACACAAATAGATGCTGGTGTGTTTCAATCATTTTTTAGTTTACTGTTGTTTTTAATCATTTTGAAAATGTTTTTAATTACTTGTTTTTAACTGTTTTGATTGATAATTTTAATGTTTTTTTGTAAACCGCTTGAAGCAGTAGACCTTTTTCTGGGTCATGGACCCCTTTGAGAATCTGGTAAAAGCTGTGGACTCTCTCCCCAGAAAAATGTACATAAACACATAGAGACAAAATTTTGCATACAATTTATTTTATTGCATTGGAAATTGATTTTCTTTTTCTTTCTTTTGCGCCTGATTCACAGATCCATTGAAGCCATAGACTACAGGTTAAGAACCCCTGGCTTAGAGGTCTTTCACAATCACATGGGAATATAATCCTTTTTAAATAAATACATACATGTGGTGTATGCAGCCACAATCTCTTGTGGCTCATGCATGCACATATCTTGGTCTGTCATTGCTTGACTATTCAATAGTTCACATTTAAAGCTGAATCTATCAAATTTTCCGAAACAATATGGGAACCGAAACACAGCTATTCTTCATAATTCGCACATCCGAATTTTGCAATGCAGTTCCCCAAACAATGTTTACAAAAATACATATATCAGGGGAAGGTGTGCATAAAAATGAATATATTTGTGAAAATAAGATTCAAAAATGCATTATTATTGTGGAAATTGTTTTCAAAAAAGTGTACATTACTCAAAGTGTCATACAAAAATATGTTAGGAGAAATTCACACTAAAACTTTTTTTTAAAATCACAAAAGTGCTGCAGAAATGTGGAGAACTGAATTTAAGACTGGAAATATTAGAAGCCAAGATACCTGAAATGGACAGATCCCTCCATCCCTGCTTATCACATTTTGAAGACGTTGCCATCTAAAGAGCATCCCTGGCTATGAAACCCTGAGTCTAAAGTTACTGAACTCCACCACATCAGACCTTGATGTGCCAAAACCTGGATTCACCTTTCAGAAACAAAATGACAAAAATCACATTATTTCCACCACTCCTCCCTTCCATTGCCGACTGCAACTATTCCTATGTAGTCTTTAGGGAAAGCAAACTTTGGCAAGGCAAAATTTCTCCTACTTTTAAAGATGGATGTTTTATGATAGAGACTTCATTCTACCTTCACCTCTCCTTGGTCATAAACCCTTATGTTGCACCATAAAGACATCAGCCTAACTGGGGAGGACGGGGCACCAGGCTAATTGATCATAACTATATATTCTCATAAGAGCATGTCATGCATTGCTTTTTGGTAGTCATTTCCTTTCCCTCGCTCTCTTCTCTTTTATTTCTGTAGTTAGGAGATGGGGATGTTTTTCTTCTTTTCTCCCCCCCCCTGCACACTATCCTGTTTACTAAATCTTCATTGTAGGATGCAAATGAAAATGGCCCAAATATGTGTTATTTATGCATCGGATTGATTGTGTCAGGGAAGCTATCAGAGAAGTGCAAGGAGTCAATGGAAAGGGGGGGACAACCCCAACACACACCCCAAGAGGAGGGGGCAAAGTTTCCTGCAAAAGGCAGAAGGAGAGAGAAATGGAATTCTAGAGATACCTTTTGTAGAGAGAGAATTACCAACACATTGAAATGTATCTTGATTGCCACGGCAAGTGTGATTTATAGCTGTCCCCGGTGCTGAAGATCAGAAATATCCATGCACAAACACATCTCCTTTTGAATGATAGCAAGACGCAGCCCACCACCTCCGACAAGATGCTTCTCACACACACACACACACACACACACACACACCAGCCACTTTCCCTCTTTCCTTCCCTTCCATCTCTCCCTTTTTAGTTTTTTTGTCTTTCGCTCCAGGGAGAGCAAGGAAGCAGTCGATCAATAGGGTGTCTTGAGTGAAGTTGCCCGCAGCCCTACCATTCGTCAGAATGGACACTGGTGCAAGCCATCAATAGCAGTAAGAGCGTGTCTCCGACAGAAATTAAGACTCCTTCTTCTGCATGGCTGTCTGGTGGCTGCTGATAAACATCTCCCAGGCCCACGTCGGATTGCAGCAAATAAACCATCTCAAGAGCGCAGGGCGGTCATCCTCCCTTGTGCTTTCTTTGTGGGTTTCTCTTTGTATTTGTTCATTTATTTATTGGGAGATTTGTAAACTCTCTCCCAATGCAGGGAGGGCAATGTGAGGGTTGTAATGTTGTTCAGAGCCAGCCCTACTGTGAGGGAGATTTTGGAGTCCCATTAAGGGAAGTGGGTTGTTATTTAACTGCTTTTACTGTTTTTCGTCTTGTGATTTTACATAGTTGTAACATAAGAACATAAGAACATAAGAAGAGCCTGCTGGATCAGGCCAGTGGCCCATCTAGTCCAGCATCCTGTTCTCACAGTGGCCAACCAGGTGCCTGGGGGAAGCCCGCAAGCAGGACTCGAGTGCAAGAACACTCTCCCCTCCTGAGGCTTCCGGCAACTGGTTTTCAGAAGCATGCTGCCTCTGACTAGGGTGGCAGAGCACAGCCATCATGGCTAGTAGCCATTGATAGCCCTGTCCTCCATGAATTTGTCTAATCTTCTTTTAAAGCCATCCAAGCTGGTGGCCATTACTGCATCTTGTGGGAGCAAATTCCATAGTTTAACTATGCACTGAGTAAAGAAGTACTTCCTTTTGTCTGTCCTGAATCTTCCAACATTCAGCTTCTTTGAATGTCCACGAGTTCTAGTATTATGAGAGAGGGAGAAGAACCTTTCTCTATCCACTTTCTCAATGCCATGCATAATTTTATACACTTCTATCATGTCTCCTCTGACCCGCCTTTTCTCTAAACTAAAAAGCCCCAAATGCTGCAACCTTTCCTCGTAAGGGAGTCGCTCCATCCCCTTGATCATTCTGGTTGCCCTCTTCTGAACCTTTTCCAACTCTATAATATCCTTTTTGAGATGAGGCAACCAGAACTGCACACAGTATTCCAAATGCGGCCGCACCATAGATTTATACAACGGCATTATGATATCGGCTGTTTTATTTTCAATACCTTTCCTAATTATCGGTAGCATGGAATTTGCCTTTTTCACAGCTGCCGCACACTGGGTCGACATTTTCATCGTGCTGTCCAATACAACCCCGAGGTCTCTCTCCTGGTCGGTCACTGCCAGTTCAGACCCCATGAGCGTATATGTGAAATTAAGATTTTTTGCTCCAATATGCATAATTTTACACTTGTTTATATTGAATTGCATTTGCCATTTTTCTGCCCATTCACTCAGTTTGGAGAGGTCTTTTTGGAGCTCTTCGCAATCCCTTTTTGTTTTAACAACCCTGAACAATTTAGTGTCGTCAGCAAACTTGGCCACTTCACAGCTCACTCCTAATTCTAGGTCATTAATGAACAAGTTGAAAAGTACAGGTCCCAATACCGATCCCTGAGGGACTCCACTTTCTACAGCCCTCCATTGGGAGAACTGTCCGTTTATTCCTACTCTCTGCTTTCTGCTTCTTAACCAATTCCTTATCCACAAGAGGACATCTCCTCTTATTCCATGACTGCTAAGCTTCCTCAGAAGCCTTTGGTGAGGTACCTTGTCAAACGCTTTTTGAAAGTCTAAGTACACTATGTCCACTGGATCACCTCTATCTGTATGCTTGTTGACACTCTCAAAGAATTCTAATAGGTTACTGAGACAGGACTTTCCCTTGCAGAAGCCATGCTGGCTCTGCTTCAGCAAGGCTTGTTCTTCTATGTGCTTAGTTAATCTAGCTTTAATAATACTTTCTACCAGTTTTCCAGGGACAGAAGTTAAGCTAACTGGCCTGTAATTTCCGGGATCCCCTCTGGATCCCTTTTTGAAGATTGGCGTTACATTTGCCACTTTCCAGTCCTCAGGCGCGGAGGAGGACCCGAGGGACAAGTTACATATTTTAGTTAGCAGATCAGCAATTTCACATTTGAGTTCTTTGAGAACTCTCGGGTGGATGCCATCCGGGCCCGGTGATTTGTCAGTTTTTATATTGTCCATTAAGCTTAGAACTTCCTCTCTCGTTACCACTATTTGTCTTAGTTCCTCAGAATCCCTTCCTGCAAATGTTAGTTCAGGTTCAGGGATCTGCCCTATATCTTCCACTGTGAAGACAGATGCAAAGAATTCATTTAGCTTCTCTGCAATCTCCTTATCGTTCTTTAGTACACCTTTGACTCCCTTCTCATCCAAGGGTCCAATTGTCTCCCTAGATGGTCTCCTGCTTTGAATGTATTTATAGAATTTTTTGTTGTTGGTTTTTATGTTCTTAGCAATGTGCTCCTCAAATTCTTTTTTAGCATCCCTTATTGTCTTCTTGCATTTCTTTTGCCAGAGTTTGTGTTCTTTTTTATTTTCTTCATTCGGACAAGACTTCCATTTTCTGAAGGAAGACTTTTTGCCTCTAAGAACCTTCTCTGGAATCTCATGGTGAAGGGCGAGTAAAAAAATCTTTAATAATAACAACAACAACAACAACAACAACAACTGATGTACCTTTATCAGCAAGGGGGACACCAGATTTATTTGCGGATTTCAGTATGCTGATGACATGCAACTCTGGGTCTCCTTTTCATTAGAATCAGGAGAGGCTGTGAAGGTGTTACACTCCCCCTGAAGGAACAGGTTTGTAGTCTGGGAGTACTCCTGGATTCCAACTTGTCACTAGAGTCTCAAGTGATTTCTGTGGTTAGGAGTTCTGCTCACCATAGGTTATTCGCTAGCCACAGCTATTCCTGGACTGGGGTTGCCTGACTTCAGTTGTCCATGCCCCGGTGATTTCCTGTCTAAACTACTGTATTGCACTAATGTGGGGCTGCCCTAGAAATAATAATAATAATAAACTTTATTTCTACCCTGCCCTTTTTCCAATAGGACTCAGAGCGGCTTACAACTAAAAACAACACACCATTAAAACATACAAAGTATACAATTAAAAATAGAATTAAACTTTGAGAAAAATTAAAACCATAAAACATACGTTAAAAACAGCAGACAATTTAAAATAATAAGACCATATAATGTAGTCACCAATCCTAGGACACTTAATCCTAGTCATTCTGTATCCCAAATGCCCGTTAAAATAAAACAGTCTTTATTTGTCGCCGGAAAGACAGCAAGGAGGCAGCTAATCACACCTCACTCGGAAGGGAGTTCCATAGCCTAGGGGTGGCCACCAAAAAGGCCCTATCTCATGTCCCCATCATATGTACTTGCGAAGATGTGGGGAGCACAAGAAGGGCCTCACCTGAAGATCTCAAATCCCGGGCAGGTTCATGTAGGGAGATACGGTCTGCCAAATAGCCTGGACCTGAGTTGTATAGGGCTTTGTAGGTCAAAACCAGCACTTTGAATTGTGACCGGAAACAAATTGGCAGCCAGTGGAGCTGTTGTAACAGGGGGATTGTATGATCCCTGTAACCAGCCCCGGTTACAAAACAGACCGGAAGCTGCAGCTAGGGCAGAATGCAGCTGCTGGATTGGTAAGTGGGGCAGCCCCATTGGACCACCATTCCTGAAAACACTGCACTGATTTCAGGTAAGCTACTGGGCCCAATTCAAGGTGTTAGCATACTAGCATATAAAGCCCTAAATGGTTTGGGACCCAAGTACCTAAAAGAGTGCCTTACCCAGTATCAACCATCTTGGACCTACAATTTGCAAGGGTTTCCTTGGTGGTGCCACCACAAAGGGGCTGCCTGGTTGGCGTTGACCCATGGCAGGACCTTTGGGGGGCAGTTCCCCACTTGTGGATTGCCTTCCTTGGTGAGATGCATCTGTCTCCCTCATTACTGACTTTCAGGAAGATTTTGAAAGCATTCCTGTTTACCCAGGCATTTGATGGCTTAAGGAGACTGTTCCTGGCAACCCAGAGATCATTGGATGAAATAATGTTTTTAACTGTTGTTGTTGTTATATACCTTCAAGTCAATTACAACTTATGACTACCCTATTAATCTTTTTTGGATATATTCATAGGGTTTTCATGGTAAGAGGTATTCAGAGGTGATTTACCCTTGCCTTCCTCTAAGCCTAAGGCAGCCAGTATTCCCAGGCAGTCTCCCATCCAAGTACTAACCAGGCCTGACTCTGCTTAGCTTCCAAGATCAGACGAGACTGAGCATCTTCCGGGTTGTAAGGACGTAGGCATTTTTAACTGTAACTGTTTTATAATGTTGTTGACTATGACTATGTTTAGAATATTTTCAGCTGTAACTGTTTTTAGAATTCTTTTTTAAAAATTGTTTTGTTAATGTGTTTCTGCTTCCCTGGGTTCCTTTGGGAGGAAGGAAGGGATATAAATTTAATAACTAATAAATAATAACAACCTTTTGTACTCCTAATAGATGAAACATTCCAATGTAAAAGAAAGCTTTGGGATTGTGATCTGTTTCCAAGGGTATGTAGATATTTGGGGAGTGGGAGGAACAAACCTAAGAAATCTTGTAAAAGGGCTCCTGGCAACAATAAAGACATTTTAAAATAAATCATCTGGCAGTCCAAGATTTATAGATATGTACTAACAGTTGTGCCAGATCATAAGCAGACAAACACAGGTAATATTGCCTCTCCATTATTATCTTCATCCTTTTCACATATATGTTGCATTTAATTTCTCCAGAAGAGGAAACATTAGCAAAGTGGTTTATGGGTCTGTAAGTGATTCAAAACTGGATACGGAGAAATGTATTGGATGATATATTTTTCTAGAAAACCCACCAGATGAATTTAAATTATTTCCCTAAATCAAAATAAGTAGAGCTTTCAGCAGCCTTTGAAGTTTAATAAGTGTTTAGATGGTCCATAAAGTATGGGATTTTGGCACATAGGCTTTGAGATCAGGAAAGCAAAAGTGGTCTCTAAACACTTTGCAGAAGAAACACAGTTTCTAAGATGCAAGACGCTGGCATCAAGATTAAAATGGGAGGAAAATACAGACTTTTTGGTGGGTGTGTGAGCATCAGAAAATTCCAAAAAGGAAATAAGTTGAAGATCCCCCTGCTGTTGCTCAGCAAAGCATTACATGCCAATTCTGAATTTGGACAGAAGTAGATACCAATGTTACCACAAAGTGACTTTTAAAAAACATAGTGGATACAAAATTGAATTGTTCACCTGAGCAACTTCTGGATTTTTACATACTGGAAAGGGAGAGTTTTCAAAACGTGAGCAAAAGGAAGGCTGTCAAATGTGTATCAAGTAACCACACCCACCCTTGTGGATGGCAGGATCTAGAATCAATCTACACTGAAAGCAGCACGTTGAGTGCAATCATGAACAATTCTGGAGTCAGAAAATTATATTTTTGTGCTACAAATGAATG
The DNA here is from genome assembly GCF_030035675.1 of Rhineura floridana. Taxonomy (NCBI): domain Eukaryota; kingdom Metazoa; phylum Chordata; class Lepidosauria; order Squamata; family Rhineuridae; genus Rhineura; species Rhineura floridana. The sequence goes on along the minus strand of NC_084492.1, from coordinate 29,996,220 downwards.
TGTACCCAGCTGTGTTCACACTAACCCATTTGCAGCATAAAAATGCAGTATTTCTCAGTCTGGAATATAATTCATTCTCATCCTCAACATGCTGCTTTCAGTCTAGATTGATTCTAGATCTTGCTGTCCACAAGAATGGGTGTGGTTATTTATTTATTAATTATTTAATTTGTATCCCACCCTTCCTCCCAGTAGGACCCCAGGGCGGCAAAGTGCTAAAAACACCTTAAAACATCATAAAACAGATCTTAAAATACATTAAAACAAAACAGCATTAAAAACATTTTTAAAAAAACAACTTTAAAAAGTGTTTAAAACATTATTAAAAAAAACATATTAAGCAATTCTAACACAGACACAGACTGGCATAGATCTCAACCTAAAAGGTTTGTTGAAAGAGGAAAGTCTTCAAAAGGCACCGAAAAGATAGCAGAGATGGCGCCTGCCTAATATTCAAAGGAAGGGAATTCCACAGGGTAGGTGCTGTCACACTAAAGGTCCTTTTCCTATATTGTGCAGAATGAACCTCTTGATAAGATGGTATCTGGTTACTTAATAGACATTTGAAAACCCTCCCCTTGATTAGGTTATCTATGCTGTTTCCTCCCTGCGCATGCCCCAGGTGAATGAAGAAGAAAGTAGTGATTGTGATCTTGGTATATTTATTTTATTTATTTTATTACATTTTTAAACCGCCCTATAGCAACAAGCTCTCAGGGTGGTGTACAACAAGGTAAAAACAGATTAAAATACATGTGGGTATGAGTACAATACAATAGAAAACATTTTTAAAAACAAAATTAAGACAAAAGATTAAAATTAAAATAAATGAAAATTAAATTTAAAATGCCTGGGCAAAGAGGTAGGTCTTTACCTGGCGCCGAAAAGATAACAAAGAAGGCACCAGGCGTATCTCATCAGGGAGGGCGTTCCATAATTCGGGGGCCACCACTGAGAAGGCCCTAGCTCTAGTTATTGCTCTCTGGGCCTCCCTATGCGTTGGAACCCGGAGAAGGGCCTTCGACGTCGAGCACAGTGACCAGGTAGGTACATAGCGGGAGAGGCGTTCCGCCAGGTATTGCGGTCCGATGCCATTAAGGGCTTTATAGGTAAGAACCAACACTTTAAATCTGGCCCGGAAACATATTGGTAGCCAGTGCAGCTGGGCCAGGACAGATGTTATATCATCAGATTTTTTAGTCCAAGTAAGAACTCTGGCCGCAGCATTCTGCACCAGCTGAAGTTTCCGAACCGTCTTCAAAGGTAACCCCACGTAGAGTGCATTACAGTAGTCCAATCTAGAGGTTACCAGAGCATGGATAACTGTGGCGAGGTTCTCCCTGTCCAGATAGGGTTGTAGTTGGGCTACCAGCCGAAGCTGGTAGAATGCATTCCGTGCCACCGAGGCTACTTGAGCCTCCAGTGACAGGAGCGGATCTAATAAGACCCCCAAACTATGGACCTGCTCCTTTAGGGGGAGTGTAACCCCATCTAGGGCAGGTCGGACATCACCCATCTGGGCAGAGAGCCCCCCCACCAACAGCATCTCAGTCTTGTCAGGATTGAGTCTCAGTTTATTAGCTCTCATCCAGTCCATTATCGCGGCCAGGCAGCGGTTTAGTACATTAACCGCCTCACCTGAAGAAGATGAAAAGGAGAAGTAGAGCTGCGTATCATCAGCATATTGCTGGAAACGCACTCCAAATCTCCTAATGACCTCACCCAGGGGCTTCATATAGATATTAAAGAGCATGGGGGACAGAACTGAACCCTCCGGGACCCCATATTGGAGTACCCAGGGACTCGAGTAATGCTCCCCAAGCACCACCTTCTGGAGATGATTCTCGAGGTAGGAGCACAGCCACTGCCAAGCACAGCCTCCAACTCCTAAGTCCACAAGTCGCCCCAGAAGGATACCATGGTCGATGGTATCAAAAGCCACTGAGAGATCAAGGAGAACCAACAGAGTTACACTCCCTCTGTCTTTCTCCTGACAGAGGTCATCATACAGGGCGACCAAGGCTGTTTCTGTACCAAACCCCGGCCGAAAGCCCAATTGAAATGGATCCAGATAATCAGTTTCATCCAATAGAGCCTGGAGCTGGCGAGCGACCTATACACCCACCTACAACCACCTCGGGTAGGTGTGGATACATACACAAATGGCCAGGACTGCCTGCATCTGTTTCATATCTGTTTCACCCACTGTGGGGTAATGCGGAATCAATCTGCAATGAGATTTTATTTTCAGAACGAAGCCCGTTTCTAAGACACACTTTTCAGGGGCAAAAAAAAAGGAAATACATAATAGATCCAGTGTGTGTGTAGACTACAATGAAAAAAAAACAATACTCAGCCTCCTTTGGTTCTAGCAAAAAATGTTGTGTGTACGTAGCCATAAGGAACGACACTCACAGTCTGGACACTGGAGATAGAGGGAATGGCTTGCCTTGACATTTCTAGAACTGCTAGCCTCTATTGGGGCAAGCAAAAAAAAAGCATGGATGCATTGAGAAATTTATGAAATTGAAGAAACTGTGTTGGGCCATGCCATCAAAATGTGTAATTGCCCAGGTCAACTAAGGGTGTACATGGGCTAGAAAGACCTGGATTAATCCCTTTGCACATTCATGGAGTTCACCAGGTGGACCTTGGGTAAGTCACTCTTTCTCAGTCTAACCTACCTCAAAGGGTTTTCATGACAAGACAAAATGCAGCCTGAACTCTTGGAGGAAGAGGAAGTTTGAAATAAATAAATCCCAAGATACAATCATTAAAAGTTTTCACTACATGGACCATGTTTTAGTGTGTGTGCACGTATTTTAAATATTCAACTTTTTTTTCTTTTTCCTGGCTTATTTATACATGCCAGCAACTGAAAACTGAATATTTTCTGATATCTGAAATTCACAGCATGTCTTGCTGCTAAATTGCCACCTTAAAGCCTCCCCCCATCCTTCCTTACCTTCACTGAAAATGCATATTACATCAAAATGACAGACACACGCAAAGAGAAATGTCTATCAACAGGGAAGATTTCATGTGGAAGTTTGTAAAGTGTAACCCATTTAAAGTGACTTTTATGCTGGGCAGTTCTAGAGAGATGCCATCAGAATCCCAAGACTTCAGTACATTATGCATATTTGAAAGCAATTAAATTGCCTCATATATTGTGCATATTTGACCTTCCTGCAGATGCCATGGATTGAAACTGAGACCTTTTGCATGCAAAGCATGTGCTCTACCCCTGAGCCACAGCTCTTTCCCTCATATCAACTGTAAATGTATAGCGCAGGTGGAGCCTCAGGGCCCATCCATACCTAACCACAAAAATCCATGTTTTCCATATTCAGTTGATGGCCTCAAGATCCATGCATGTGCTGTTTGTGGTCGGATTAAGCCCATACATGCAGGGTTTTTTTCTTTTCTTTTTGGTCTATATTGCTTTAGCATAAGCCACTCCCCTAAGTCCACCCCTTTTCAGTGATTGGTCCGTAACAGTCATTTGCTTTTTGCGTGCTATTTTGGAAGAGCACAGAAATGTCTTTTTTTTTATTCCCATACATGCACAGGTTTGTGGATGTGCTATTGGATGAGAAGGAGACACTGGGCTTGGCATATGTTGGAGGAACGTCCATGGACCACCTATTGCATGAAAGTCCACAGCATTACGTCTGAGCCCACAGATGTTAATGCAATTGATTATCGGTTTAGGAAAGCACATCAGTTTTTTGATGGTATTTCCAAACCCGATTTCTTGATATGGAAATCCATACTAGCTTGCAATATCATATGTATGGTGGTGAATTAATGAGGACACAAACGCTGTAACACTGCAGATTATACAGTCATATGGACAGGCCCTCAGTACAGTGTGGAAGACAGAATGCTATGTTTGAATTCTGATTATTAAGTGCCATAGCTATGTAGATAGAATGAAATAACCCCATCATAGTGGTCCCCACCTTCTGCACCATACAGTTAAAGCACTATGATGCCCCTTTAAACTGTCATGGCTTCCCCCCAAAAAACCCGGGAACTGTAGCTTGTTAAGGGTTCTTCTGGGAGTTGTTAGGAGACCCTATTCCTCTTGCAGAGCTACAAGTCCCAAAATGGCTTAACAACCAGTCGCTCTTCCCAGGGAACTCAGTAGAGCACAATCATTCAGTGAAGGGACACACAAAGGATCAGATGAGCTAAACAGTATTTTTGGGGGGGGGGGTCTTATCACTTTGTATAATGGCCAGGTTCCTTCAAGCTGCAAATTACAAGTCTGCCATTTGCTGTGATTGTCCTGTCACATTGGGACTAAAGCTGTTTGCAAAGAAGCGACTGCAAAGTGACCTATTTTTTCTGTACACAATTAGTGGTTAGTTATTCATTAGTTCAACACTGGAGTGTTTTATTGAAAAGAATTGAGTGGATGGAAGGGTGTGATGAGTGTAAGGAGACTGTTGAATGTGTATGTGGGGGGTGCATTCAGTTTTGTGTAGTGTGAATGTGTCAGTGAATTATTTTGGTGATTGTACTGTGTGCTTTTTTGTAATATTTGTGAAAGTTTTATGATAGATTGTAATCAGGTTGCAGGTTGCTGTTAATGCAAAGTGTTAATGCTTTATATATGATTGGTCTTTGTGGTTCTTACTTGGTTTACCTATGGACATTATTCAGAGATATTTATTTAATTATGTTACTTAAAATGTGGAATGATTATTCTTTCTTTCTTTCTTTCTTTAAGGGCATTTATACACTGCTTAGTATGTCAAAAATCTCAAAGTGGCATATGGTCTAACAAACAAACAATACATCATGAAGACTTGAAAACAAAAAACACAATTTAAAGCCAGTAAATAAGAAATATAAAAACACACAAAAGCATATCAAAGCAAATAAAACAGAAATTCATAAGATTCAAACTGTGTAAAACAGGGCTCATGTGAAACATGGGTCAGGGCAAGCCTGGGCAAAAAAGAGAAGTCTTTACAAGACGTCTGAAGCAATGGATGGTTGCTGCTTCATGTACTGCAGAGGGAAGGGCATTCCACAGCACAGCAGCAATAGGAGAAATTGCCCATTTTCAGGTCACAGCCTGATGACATTCTGTAGGAAGTGGTGCCCTACAGAATTATTTGTTGTTACTGTAGTAGTGTTCAGAACCAGTCCTAGGTTTCTGGTGGGCCCTCAGGAACCATGGGCCGCTCACCACCAGCAGCACTGGGTTCGTTCACTTCCTTCTACCATGAATCTTCATTGCTGTGGGGGCCCACTAGTGCCACTGCCGCCACCTCCTCCTCCTCAGCGCCTCGCCCATCCCTTCAGTGGCTGGAGGCTCCACTGTGAGCCCTTCCACAGCCATCACCACCAGAAGCATGCAGGAAACTTCAGCTCACAGACACTGTAGCCACAGCGATGTCAACGAGGTGAAGTTTCCCGGACCATGGAGACTGCTGCCAAGGGAGTGGAGCCTGACATACTCCTGGTGGCAGTGGCTGTGAAAGGGCTCACAGCAGAGCAACCAGAGCCTCTGAAGGTATGGATGAACAGTGAGGAGGAGGAGGTAGCGATGGTAGTGTTAGTTGGGGCACCAGTGGGCCCCTGCAGTAATGAAGACGGGCAGCCGGAGGAGATGAACAGGCCCAGTGCTGCAGATGGTGAGGGGCCCTCGGAGCTCCTGGCCACCCGCTTGCGCTGCTCCTGGCACTATTGTTTGGTTTTGAATGTGGCATTTCTTTTGGATTTCTTGTCATGATTCCTTTGAGTTGGGATTTGTAAACCACTTAGAGATGTCTGTTCAAATATGAAGTGGAAGATAAATCAAATAAGTGCCCGGAGCCTTGGTGGAATCAAAGGAACATTTGGACTGGGAAACTACAAAGTCATTTCCCTCAGAATGGAAACTGCCCTCTAGTTTCTCAAATATTTTCTCCTCTGTGAAAGAAATTTCCATTCCTCTGCCTCATTCTCCAGGTGACTGAGAATGTCTTCAGAATATCTTTCAAACTGTTTTGAAAATTTGAATAAAAATTAATGATAAAAAAAAAGAATATCTTTCAAACTGTTGCAAGGTCCAATCGTTGCAAGGTAGCCGAGGATGGTGCATGCGTTGTTCTTCCCAAGCAAGACTTCTCCAGCACTCTCCCCAACTGCCCACCCTTCCTGAAATAACACAGGTGGGGAATCTTGTTCAGCTTGGGGGCCACATTCCCTTCTGGGCAACCTTCTGAGGACCACGTGCCAGTGGCCACTGGGTCAGAGGCAAAAGTGGGCAGTGCAACATATGAGAATTGTACCTTTGTAAAGTATGCTACTAGTCTCTACACACACACACACACACACACCCATCTCCATCCTCCATCCATTAAGAGGAGACATTTCACCAAGGCAACCTTGCATTCAAAGAGGGTACAAAGCAGTGCAGGTAAGGGGCACGGCCTGGGAAGAATTCAAAGGGCCAGACAGAGAGGTCAGGGGGGCTGCATTTGGTTCCAGAGCCTGAGGTTCCCCATCTTTGTAATGTCAAAAAGCCTTATGGGAGGAGTTACCTCACGATGTCGTTCCCTGGATTGCAAAGTTGAGGAGGTACACTGAGAAGGCTGCAAAGTGCAGACCACTGGTGAGATGATTTGTAGAATAAAGGAAATGATAATCACAACTACCCCTTGCTCGCCTCAAAAGCAGGGGCGGCTGGTGAACGAAGTGGAATGTCAGAAGGCAGAAAGGCCAACAGGAGGTGGAGCCAGAGCCAATGGCCACGTTCACACCATACGTTTATTCCACTATAATTCCACTTTTAACAATCATGGTTGCCTCCAAAGAATCCTGGGATGTATAGTTTGTGAAGGGTGCTGAGAGTTGGTAGCAGACTCCTGTTCTCCTCACAGAGCTATCATTTCCAGAGTGGTTTAACAGTCAGTCCCTCTTCTCAGAGAACTCTGAGAATCATAGCTCTATGAGGGGAACAGGGGTCTCCTAACAACTCTGCACCCTTCACAAACTGCACTTCCCAGGATTCTTTGAGGAAGCCATGACTGTTAAAAGTGGACTAATAGTGGAATAAATGCATGGTGTGAATGTGGCCATGACATGCAGAGCCAACCCATTCTTGCTTTGCAGGGCCAGTCCCAGATATGCTGGGGCCCTTGGGCACAAGCCTGCCACAGGCCCCAGCGTTCCCCTTCCGCGATTTGTGGCAGGATCGCTGCCACAGATCGCATGGCGAGAGCTTCAGGGCTCCGCCATTCCCTTGCTTCACCTACCTTGTTCTGCAGTTGCACACCCAATGGTGCCCTTAACAAAGATGGTGGCTGAGGTTTCCCTAAGGAGCTGAAGCCTCTGCCACCATCTTGGTTCATGGCAGGGATGCATCAGCCAAAGCAGGTAATAGGTGGTCTTTGCCACCGAGACCACCTGGACCTCCATGGACAAAGATTGTTCCACGCTGCATACCTGTTCCTTCAGAGAGAGTGCAACCTTGTATAGATCAGGCAGACTCCCCAGTTCTTGGAGGCACCGTGTCAGTATCTTAGCATGATGCGGCTTCATTCTGTTGAACCTCATCCACTCCACCACTGTATCCAGTGATGCTGCCTTTTGCATTTGGCTCTTTGTGGGTGATTGCTGTTTCGTTTTGTATAATTATTGCTCCAAGTTGAAAAAATGTGCTCACCTTAACTATTTGCGTGTTTTATGCCTCCAAAGCCCCATTGGACCCACACGGGCAGAGGTTACACACAGACACAATGTCATAAATGTGCTGATATCTCACCATCACAGCAGGAGTACGTCTCCAGCCTTGAAAGCAAACTCTTAGCATGAAGATCAGGGTGCTAGTTTTTGTTCCAAAAATACATTGCTAAAAGGATCTGTTTTCATATATTGTGGGAGTATTTAATGTAGGGCATTTTTAGGGCTTCTTTCTTTCTTTCTTTTTATGCTTCAGAAGCCACCACAAATTTTAGATAATGGCAGGGTATTTTTATTTTTAAAAAGTAAAATAAAAAAGAATTTTTTTAAAAAAAAGTTGACTTCCCCACCCCCACCCCAAGATGGAAAATTAAAAGGAGACCATGTAGGAACTCAGGAGACCTCCAGCACTGTTAATAAGTCCTTTCAGAAGCCTAATTCTTTCCAGATACAAATTGTGCAATTATTTGGAATGTTTAAACAAGCTAAGCTCCTTACAAATGATATGCCATCGTTTACAATAGTGTTAATGCAAAATGATTTATATGTTGCCAGCAACAGAGAACAACTGTAGAGACCGCATCAGTTCATACATACAAGGGATTATTAGAAGGTCTGTCGGCCAATTAAATATCTCTCTGCCAATTACATGTTTAGCTTTTAACCAATTCACTGTGCAATTAGCTCAGGAGTGAGGAACTTGTTACCTGCCTCCATACATTGCTGGACTACAGTTCCCATCAGTCCTGCATAATGCCATACTGCTGGGTTGATGGGAGCTGGAGTCCAACAACATCTGGAGGACCACAAGTTCCTCACCCCTTACAGTGCAATCCTAAGTATAGCTACGCAGAAGTAAGTCCCACTGAGTTTAACAGAGGTTACTCTCCTCTGGTTGTATCCAAGTAGGCTCTACCCAGAGTAGACCCATTAAAATGAATTGACATGACTAACTTGGGTCCATTCATTTCAATGGGTCTATTCTGATTAGAACTTGTTACATCCACACCATACCTTTAACCCTTTTTAAAAAGATGTTTTTAAAGCTTTTAAAAATGTTTTTAAAGTTGTTTTGTTTTAATGTATTTTAAGGTCTGTTTTTTAAAAGAGTCTGCTGTTTTGATACAAATAGTACTAAAGCTGTCACACCATAAACATCTGTCGCCTTTAATATTATGCAAATAAAGTTTATGTACTTAACGATGCGTTTATGTTGAATTCAGTGCAAATTTTTAAGAAAATGTGCAAAAGAAATTAGTCAGATTCATTTTATTAATTGCAAATGCTGAGGACTAAGTTAAGGTAAATTTTCCCCTCTCTGCTGTGAGATGTTCCTGTTGTACAGTTTCACAGCCAGCCTTTGTACAATGGACATTTTGAAAGTATAAATCAAGCATTTTACCATCTCACTTAATACCATCGACAACCATCAAGCAGAAGTCAGGGGCAGTGAGTTCTGTGGCTGCCACAGCAATAAGCTATTATAAACGTCCTGGCCAGGAGAAGTCAATTTCCAGTTTGGCTAGATGGGGTCTCTCTGGAGCCCAGGAACAATTATTGCCCAGAAAATGGCTGGGGGCCAAATATGCCCATCCAAGCCCCTCCTCAGGCCACACCCCTCTCCCCAGGCCACACCCCTCATTGTCCCTGCTTCTCACCTTATTATTATTATTATTATTATTATTATCTTTATTTATACCCCGCCCTTTTTCCAAACTGGAACTCAAGGCGGCTTCCAGATAAAAACAAGTACACATCATTAAGAACCTATAAAAATATAAAACATATAAACATATAAAATCAGCATTAAAACAGGATTAAACTATTAAGATGTTAAAACCAATTACTCTTAAAATACTGCAACCCAGTTTAGGAGCATACAGGCAAAACAATAACATACAGCATCCTCTTCAGTCACTACCCTTAAAACCTTCAGTTCCAAAGGCCTGCCGGAAGAAAAGTCTTTAGCTGTCGGCAGAAAGACTGCACAGAGGAGGCCATTCTTGCCTCCCTAGGGAGGGAGTTCCAAAGCCTAGGGGCAGCCACCGAAAAGGCCCTATCTCGTGTCCCCACCAGTCGCACTTGTGAAGGAGTTGGGATCGTGAGAAGGGTCTCTCCTGAAGATCTCAGGGTCCGGGCAGGTTCATATAGGGAGATATGGTCTGACAGATAGCCTGGACCTAAGCCGTATAGGGCTTTATAGGTCATAACCAGCACTTTGAATTGTGTCCAGAAACAGACTGGCAGCCAGTGGAGCTGTTGCAGCAGGGGAGTTGTATGGTCAAACCCAAGTGTTTTTGCCTGATTGGATGAGTCCTTAAACTCTGATAATCCTTTGCACTTGGAAGAAATGGAAGACAGAGAGAAGTGTATGAGTCTGTGTAAAAACTAGGAACAGATGAGAATTTCAGTTCCATTCACATTTCAAGCCGACTTTATCAACTTTGCACTGCCTGAAACAATTATGAGAACTGAAACACAGCCATCCTTTGAAAGTTGAAGTTTTTTCAAATTTTGTGATGCACTCTGCAAGCCAGACGTTTGCAAAAATGCATATATTGAGGCAAAATGTGCATACGAATGAATATATGAATGTGTTTATTAGGAAAAATTCACACTAAAATGCTGGAGAATTTTCATGAGGTTTGTTTTTTTAAAAAATGAAATAGTTGCAGAAATATTTTTGCTCCAGATGAAGAAAGGGGTGTTCTGGAGATAGGGGGGTGGATGTCACAACATTGTCATGTTCAGGCCACTTCCTGGTGAAATTTAGACTTACACCTCCGATCCACCCCTGCAGCAGTGGTGGACAGATTAAGATGGTGCACCCCCAGAGACTAATGGAATCCGCTGGATTCCTGAATGCTCTTTGGGAGTTCCCAGTAGATAGAGCAGGTGGCCCTGTTGAAGCCCTTGTCACACTGTGGAACAACTAGATTGAGAGAGTTGTGGTGCAGCAATTGTAAGTATACGGTTCGGGACCACAATACCTGATGGAACGCCTCTCCCGATATGAACCTACCCGTACACTATGCTCAACATCGAAGACCCTCCTCCGGGTGCCTACTTGTAGGGAAGCTCGGAGGGTATCAACAAGAAAAAGGGCCTTTTCAGTGGTGGCCCCCAAATTATGGAACAATCTTCCTGATGAAGTACGCCTGGCGCCAACATTATTATCTTTTCGGCGCCAGGTCAAAACTCTCCTCTTCTCCTAGGCATTTTAGTATGTGTTAAAAATTGTTTTTTAACTTTTTTTAAGAATTTAAAAATTTTAAAGTTGTTTTAAATTGTCTAAATATGTGGTTTATTGTATTTGATGTATGACTGTTGTGAACCGCCCAGAGAGCTTCGGCTATGGGGCGGTATATAAATTTAATAAAATTAAATAAATAGATAAGTACTCTTGGATGAAACAGATTATTTTGATCCATTCCAATCTGGGTTCAGGCCTGGTTGTGTGACTGAATCGGCCCTTGCTTGCCCTGATGGATGACTTTTACCGGGAGAAGGACAGGGGAAGTGAGACCTTGTTATTCTTATGTGATCTCTTGGTGGCTTTTAACACCATTGACTATTATTTCCTTCTGGGGCAACTTAGTGAGATGGATATTGGAGGCATGTTTTACCTATCTCTAGTGTCATTTTCAGAGAATAGCATTGGGTGATTGTCTTTCAGCCCCCTGGCAGTTGTGCTGTGGGGTGCTGCAGGGTACCATCTTGTCCCTCGTGCTGTTTAACATCTATATGAAGCCCTTGGGAGACATCATCAGGACATTTGGTGTGAGGTGTCAGCAGTATCCTGATGATACCCAGCTGCATTTCTCTGTAACATTTGAATCAGGTGAGGTTGTGCAAGCCCTAGACCAGTGCCTGGACTCAGTGGTGGGCTGGATGAGGGCCAATAAACTGAGTCTGAATCCTAGCAAGACGGAGGCACTCTGGGTTGGTGGTTCCCAAGTTGGCATAATTAGTCAGTTGCCTGCTTTGGATGGTGTCGTACTCCCTCTGAAAGAGGAGGTTCATAGTCTGGGGGTACTCCTGGATCCATCTTTGTCACTAGAGGCCCAGGTGACCTCAGTGGTTAGGAGTGCCTTTCACCAGCTTCAGCTGATATGACAGTTGTGGCCATTTCTAGATCAGGATAGCCTGACCACTGTTGTCCAAGCAGTGATAACCTCCAGGATGGATTACTGTAATATGCTCTATGTGGGGCTGCCCTTGAGACTGGTCTGGAAGATGCAGCTGGTGCAAAATGCAGTGGTGTAACTGTTCATTGGGGCAGAGTATCACCAACATGTCACTCCACTGCTAGAACAATTGCACTGGATGCCCATTAGATGCTGGGCCAAGTTCAAAGTTCTGCTTTGTACAGCTTTGGACCAGGATACCTGAAAAACCGTCTTGTCCCTTATATACCCAGTCGATCATTGCGCTCTGCAGGTGAGGGCCTCCTGCAGATACCATCTTATCAGGAGGTCCATTCTGCACAACATAGGAGGCAGACCTTTAGTGTTGTGGCACCAACACTTTGGCATTTCATCCCCTTAAATGTCAGACAGGTGCCATGTCTGTTATCTACTGAAGACCTTCCTCTTTCAACAAGCCTTTTAAGTGGAGACCTTATCCCAGTCTGTGTCTGTGCTGGAATTGCTTTTTAAGGTGTTTTAAAAGCTCTTTTTAAAAGATGTTTTAAAAGATGTTTTGTTTTAATATATTTTAAAGTCTGTTGTTAAGATGTTTTAGATTGTTTTTGTTGTTTTTGTTTGCCCCTTTGGGCTCCTACTGGGGGGAAGGGTGGGATATAAATAAATAAATAAGTAAATGTACCAAAACTGATTGTTCTGTCCCTAGTAGAAACTAACCTACTGTGCAAAGGCAAAATTCACCTTCTTTGCTCTGCCCACTTTTGCCTCTGGCCTCACCCACCACTGCCATGTGGTCTCCAGAAGGTTGCCCGGAAAGGAATGTGACTCTCAGGCTGAAGGCCACATCCCTGCTGTCCTTAGGCTGCAGTCCTAAGCACACTTTCACCAGGGAGTAAGTCCCATTGAACTCAGTGTGACTTACTTTTGAGGAAACCAGTGTGCTGATAGCATTGCTGCCCATTTGCTTAACTTGGCAAAATTGTGTCTCACTTCCCAATTCAGATTGTAATCTCCTGCTAATGACAAATGTTGTCTGGAATACTGGCATTTTCTCCTCATGTGGCCAGAGCCCCGAGAGTGCAATCTGCAGGGACTCACAGCTAACAGCCACCTCATAAACTGCTGTTAAGGTTATTTCTCATAGCTATTTTCTCAACCGTCATGTTTTTGCATCATGCTTTTTTAAAAAAAAAAAAATCTGTCCTAAGTTTACTTTGGGGGATAAGACACACACAGCCTGTGAAATCTCAAATATGCCTTTAATCTGGGATTTGATTTCCAACCAATTTTATGCATAAGTTAGAGGAAAAGATGCCATTTCAAGTTGTGATTCTTCCTTGAAGATCCATTGCAGCTTTGATGCACAAATTAAATTGAGCTATAAGGGAGCAACTGTGTCTCAGGAGGGCCTGGCCAGGGGATATGGCAAGTAGGAAGAGGTAGAGGAAAAGGAGGAGATTCTAGTGGAAGTCACCACTCTCTTCAGACTTTCAAGAAGAAAAGCAGCATAAAGTATGGCAAACAAGATGATATCCTGAACCAACCAATATTCTGATCAGGTTTTTCAGAACAGAGCTTAAAGTAAGAGTTTAAAGTAAATAAAAATAGAAGAAGTTCCATTTCTGGACTGTGGTAGACAAAAATAAATGTTAAAATTTGTTTTCAGATTTTTCTACCCGCAGGTAGGGATGGGGAAGAAATTTGATTAAGTCTGCATTTAAAGCTGAATCTATCAAATTCGCACTTTCTGAAACATTATGAGAACCAAAACACAGCCATCCTTCAAAATGTGCACTTCTCTGAATTTTGTGATGCAGTTCTCCAGCCCAACAATGTTTCCAAAAATACATATATTGGGGAAAACTGTACATAAAAATGAACATATGAGTGAAAATAGCATACAAAACTACGTTATATTAGAGGAAATTGCTTACAAATATGTGTAAATCAGCCAAAACGGCATACAAAAATGTGTTTATTAGGAGAACTCAGCATTAAAACGCTGAAGAATTTTCATGAGGTTTCTTTTTTTAAAAAAAAAAAGGCATATGGCTGCAGAAATGTGGAGAACTGAATTTAAGATTGGTAAAATGAAAAATGGAGAGAACAGAAATTGGCTGGTCCTTACCTCATCAGTTTGACTGGTAGAGTGTTTCATCTCTGCTTATGAATCCCAGGGCCAACCAAAGACATTTTGCTAATCAGGCAAAAGATAAAATAGTGCTCCCACACCTCATTCAATGTATCAAACTCAACTGGACTAGCGGCCATATCTTTCTTCAACCCTGGAAGAAATATTTATTAATAGGCAAAAAAACCTTGCAGTTTCAGAATGTACCTATAGCCAACAGATATTTCTATCAAACTTTAAAAAGCAGGCAAATTGGGCAGCTATAGTGAATGCACCAGGGGAGCAGGAGATCTGACCTCCTCTCTTGAGATATTGTACTGCCCTACAAATTTGTAAAAATGCAGACACAATTTGGGTTGGTCTTTCACAGTCCAATCCTCTGAACATGTTAAACCACTGAACATGTTAAACCACTGGCACTGGAGCTTTGTCAGGGGAATAGGAGTCTCTTAACAATTCTCAACACCCTACACAAACTACACTTCCCATGATTCTTTGGGGGAAGCCATGATTGTCTAAAGTGAAATAAAGGTCTGGTGTGGGTGTGGCCCCCTGATTAGCCAAGCAGCTGTGAATCTGGCTTTTAGAACACTGACAGCTGGTTCTTACTGAGCATGCCCGGGCTTATCATTGAGTTTAATGTTAAATTCTTTAAATTAATTAAAAATCAGCTAGACATTTTTTTTAACTCTTAAACTGCAAAAGATGAAGTTCAGGGTATGAGGCAAGGTCAGTAATAGGATTACAGATACTCTGTGAAGATGGCTGATTTTTAATTAGTTTCAACGAATTATGAGACCAGTGACAGAAAAAAATCCAAAAGGGGTCTGGTTTTTTCCTCTCTCTCTTTTTACACTTTGAACTCTCAGTTCTCTCTGAATGTTTTGTGCATTGCCATGAAAACTTAGAGGGCTGTTAACCAAGCATTTCTGACTTGGGGACTATAAGGTTTGTAAGGCTTTGTTTTGAAATGATCTTATGGGAAGCAACAGAATGGCATGGTGGTATTTTCAATTTAAAACTGCGGAATGTGAAAAAACCATGCTGGTTATACTATACAGACACTCTTGTGGCTGTATAATCCAGAGGGTTTGGTCACTGCTGGCCCCACTACAGTACCTCAGCATCCACTGCCTGAGGCAGCTGCCTCACTCTGCCTGATGGTAGGGGCCAGCACTAAGGAACCCTTGCACATTCCACAGGATTCTGGAACATTTTATATGTATGCACACTCCAACTCATACTCAGAGCAGTTCCATGTGAACTGAGCCTTGTAGTCAACTAAGTCACGCTCAGAGTAAACCCACTGAAATTAGTAGAGCTAATGTCCGCAAATGACCATTAATTAATTAATTAATTAGCCATTTTTCTTCCATCACGAAACTCGAGGTGGCATAGATGCAATCTGGCCAGACCCAGACCGGCTTAGCTTCATCAGGATGGGTGGATTTTGTGCCCTCAGACCATGTGCTGGGACCAATAGGCTTAAATCTGCTGGATTATGGGCTGTGGCTAAGAACGCATTGCCTTTATGCCAGGCACCTTCTTGATGATATCTTCTGTTCTACTTCTCCAAACATATCTTTTAAAACATATGTTGCGATTATATTTTTACTCTAAAATAACGGAAAGCATTTGTGTGTGAATAATTGACTGAGGGTGCCATCCTAACTATGCTCAGTAGAGAGCGAGATGCAGTAAAGCTCAGTGTGATCTATTTCACCGTAAACACTCCTTGGATTGCAAAGTAACAATAGCAGATTTTAAAATGTAGATTTTTAAAGCATTTATTAACCTGGAGGTGTCCCTTGAGAAGTGGCGTTTTAGCACTGAAGGCTGTGTTATAAATAATCTATGTGCTTCTCTTGATTCAAACAATGCATTTAAGATGACCCCCCCCTCCCCACAGCCGTTAACAAATGATTTCTCTCTGTTATTTAGTCAAGGGAAACTTAGCTTTATTAAATATCCTCGCTTAACTATCCTATCCTGTTGACTGTAGGATTGATTTTAATAGAAGAACAGATTGATCCATTGGCTAAAAGCATGACGATCAATTGACGGGTAAAGCTCCTTAATCAGTGGATGGTCCTATCTAGGAGGAATATCACGGTTTCTGCATAATCAATATTACAAAGTAATAATCATGCTGGCCAAATTAATGAAGGGGGGGCACAGAAAGAAAAGGAGTTTTGCATTTGCAAACTTAATTGGAACACCTGAAGAGGCAGTCTGGAGCCTACAAAAGCTTTGGCTGCATTCAAATTAGTCTCAAGGTCTTGCCTTACACAGATAAACAGTTTTTTGTGTGTGTGTGACTTGGAGAATACCAAACTGAGCTATCAAGGATGGAACCTGCAACAAGAGAAAGATGATTTTCTACCCCCTGAAGTGGGACTTTGCATTTTGAAGATCACTCCCCCCCCCAGCCACAAAGTCATGGCATAATTTGGCTTCAATTGACTCTCTTAGGTAGAACATTACCCAAAATTATCCTCTGGCTTTGCTAACATGTAGACTGTTGTTTGTCTGTGTGTGTGCATGCGCATGTGCGCTCTCTCCCTAACCAGCCCCCCATGTATGAGGCAGATCTGAGAAACAGCCAGTCTCTCTCTCTCTCTCTCTCTCTCTCTCTCTCTCTCTCTGTGTGTGTGTGTGTGTGTGTGTGTCTGTGTGTTTCAAAAATGGGGACTGGCCATTGCTTCATTGCCCCAGAGCTGTAGGTGTGTAGCCTGATACTTGTAACATCTAGCAGAAACTGGGGGCACTTCCAGATAGCTTTTTTAATTGAGTATTCATCCTGACTTGTTTGCAGGGGGATTAGACAATGTTGGCTATTTAATAAGGATTCACTCTGATTTGTTTGCAGAGAGAGGCTGGACCACAAAGCAAGCGCCATTTCACACTTGCCACTACATTCCTCCACTTTCCGTACTGCAAAAAGTCCAGTCTTTGAGGGGGGAACAGATTCGTTGTGCATGACCACCCAATCAGCTTTAACTGCAGCCTGAATTTGTCAGTATGGGATTAAATCCCGCCTGAAAATAGCTACATACTAGAAGTGCCCTTATTCAGGCCCCATCTGCACTATAGATTTCAATCAGTATTAGAGAACTTTCAACAGTCATGGTTTTCCCCAAGGAATCCTGGGATCGGTAGTTTATAAAGGGTGCTGAAAGTTGTTAGCAGACACACACACTATTCCCCTCACAGAGGTACAATTCCAAGACTTCCCTGGGAAGGAATGGTTCTTATAAAACATCCTGAGAATTGTAGCTCTGTGAGGATCAGGTGTCTCCTAACCATTCTCAGCATTGCTAACAAACAGTTCCCAGGATTCTTTGGGGGAAGCCTGACTGTTGAAAGTGCTATAATACTGCTTGAAATGTATGGTGTAGATGGGGCTCAGTCTGCAAACTGAGGCTCAGAACTGAGTCTGAAAGCTGATCTTATGATTTCAACATCCAGCCTAATTTTTATGCCTTTTCCCCTCTTCCCATGCTTCGAGTAACATCTTGCCTGATGAAGAGTTTTGGAGAACCTAAAAGCTTGCTGACTGTTTTGTCATGTTTTGGTTGCTCCTAATAAAAGAATTCTCCAACTATGGATTTTTGAGAGTTTCCCCCCTCTCTCTTTATGGGCTAGCACAACTACCTCTGCTTTGTGTAGTTCAGGAAACATTTGTCAGGGGGAGTGGAGAGGCTATGCTTTCTAAGTCAGCCTTGCTGGATTAGATCAAAGTTGCATTTAGTTTAGTGTCCTGCCAGATGGAAGCTCCAGGAAGGTAACCAACAGCCTGACTTCTCCCCAACATCTGGAATTCAGGGAAACAGAATATCATGAGCAGAGAAATCCACACGCAATAGTCCGTTCCCAGCTCCATTTTGCAGAGGAGAAGTCATAACAAATCTGCCCTGGCAAAAAGGACAATACAGCAACATGGGTAACCTGACCTCTTTTACTAGAGCAACTTAGGCTAGTGTGAAGACTTCAGAGATTCTCAGGACTCATCATTGGGAGGGAAGGTCTCTTCAGATGATGGTGACATTGTTGACACTGGGCCTGTGTCCCCAGAACTCTTGATGGAGCTGTTAGCGCCCATTATCTCAATGGATGCCACTGCACGGTCAACACCTGGTGATGGTGGTTTGAAATGCAAATGAGATGGCACCAAATGAGATGAATCCAAAGGATGCTGCATCTAGTTTGGGGGAGGGGGGCTTTAGAAATCTCCCCCATGTCACAGGGGAAACCTCTTTTGGCGATAAGAGAAGCTGTGGCAGCAGTTTGTGATATGGCATACAGTCCAGTTGATTCAAGAAAGACGGGGGGTCTTCTTTTTCTATAATACTACTGGGCTACCACAAGCCCTTAGATCAAGCAAAGGTCCATGGCGCTGTGCAGACTTACTTGAGAGAAAGCCCCATTGAAATGAGTGGGACTCAAGTCTGAGTAAGCATGTACAGAATCAGGAGGCAAGTAAACCTTTGGATCCTGGCTATGCCTGTAATTGAAATCCCCCTGGAAAGCAATGAGATGGAATTTAGTTGTGGCATCCACTTTCACAAGTTGTCCCCATCTGAATGCATACTTGGGTTGTTATAACGGAAACATAAGGCATACTTGGGTTGTTATAACGGAAACATAAGGAGTCCAAGTCCTTTTACTCCTTTTTAAAGCATCTTGTAGAGCCCCTAAGCCTTTTCCTTCCTCCCCGGTCAATGTGCTTGGTCCACATTGGGTACTTCTTGAAATTGACCAGGTCCTTCAGTAGTATTTTTCATCCCCTCTCAAACAAGCATACTTAATGTAATAAAACAGCCCGAAGAGCAAATTAAGGAGGATGTGTACAAGAGTCTGATTGATTGGGGCTGATCTGATTTTTTTCTCCCTACCTCTGAAGCTTGGACGTGATAGCTGTAAATCTCCAGATGATCAGTTTTGCAACCAAAATCTGGGGCAGCTAAGGTGTAAAAAATATCCACTAAGACAAGCAAACAACAAAAGCAAACAAACCCAGCAAAGGAAGCGGGGAGGCAATTAAGTAAAATACCTTCACTGCTTATGCCACTGGTCAATTTCACCTTTTTTGGGAAGGAGTTATCCCATCCTTCACTTGGCTGCTCCTCTCCTCTCCTGGTCCCCCCCCCTCTTTTCAACTGGCATTGCTTATGATTCAATTATAAGGCTAAAAGCTGAGCAGGCTGAGCAATGATCAATTATTAGTTGTCAGTAGTAATGGCGAAGCCTTCGATTTTGGCCCACGCGTTCTGCAGAATGATCATTAGAAAATAAATCAAAAAGGAAAAAAGAAAAAAGAAAAGCGGGAGGGGTGCGGGTTGGGTGTGCAGCCCGCTTAAAATAAGGTGGACTAATTTTCCCTCCCCCTTTTCAAACTGGGGGGGAGGATGAATCGTTTGATCACAGGCTATTGATAGGGAAGCAACCATTTCAAGAACCACCTTCGTTGCTGTCCCTGGATAGTGACGGAACAAACTCAAGCGTCTCTCTTAGAAGTTTGATGTATATCTTTGAAAGCACTAGCGCTTTTAAAATTATTATTTCTTCATCTGTCTATCTCAGGAGTCTCTTATCAAGCCAAGATATGGAGACTAAAATAGGTCTGTTCGGGTAAGGGTTTGGGAGGTTACATTCAGTACCGCAAAACAATAATTTTGTCTTGCATCCCCCCCAACCCCCCCCCAGAGTTTTGTTTTAAGAAAAAGCTGGGAGATTGTTATATGAAGATTTTGCACATTTTTTTTGGGGGGGGGAGGGAGGATTTCTCTTTCGGGCCAGAACTCATTACATGTATTTTTTTCAAGCGCTAACACAACCGAGCAAAACTATAAACCCTAATATATGGAGCTCTGAAATGCAAAAAATGACGCAACGAGAAATTATGCCTGACAATTCCTCCGGTGTTTTCTAGATGCATCAACAGAGTGACTTATATAAATAAATGTGCAGGGTCCTTCTGTTAACTCTTTCCGTTCTAGCGTCATCGCGAGCTAACCTGATGATTTGGGAAATTTGTGCTCGACTGTTTTATGGGAGAGGCGGCTGTATAAATGTTTAAATGTAAAAAATAATGTACAGTGGTGGGTTTTTTTAAGAAAAGGGGACATTTTCATTTGTAATAATAATAATAATAATAATAATAATAATAATAATAATAATAAAGCAACAACAACTTTTTAAATATTTTTAACTCAGCCGGCCTTCCCCAAAAGGAGCAGGAGGAGTGTTTTGAAACTTACAGAGGAGTGTCTTTTATCCCAAGGATAGCCACCGCGGCCGAATTTGCAAGACTTCGGTGGGGGGAAAAGAAAGGGGGAGGAAATAGCCTTCGAAAAATCAATTGGCTTTTCTCTGTCTGAGTAGCGATGCCTTCATTATTAAACTCCGCGCGGGCTCTGTGGCTTTTTAACCCCTGAGCGGTAAAGGTTGTTATGTCTGATCCTGAATCTTAATAACAATAATCCAGAGCAAAGGTGCGTTGCCTCGCGTCTCTCACCCGAATGAACTGCAAATTTTACCACCACCACCACCACCACCATCACCACCCTGTGTTTACTGCCTCCTTCCAATACGCCCTCTGCGCGATCGATGGCTGTCTCCTCACCCAGGTTTGATTTGCATTGAAAAGTGTTCCCTCCCTCTCACACACAGACACTTAAGGGGAAAAAAATCTTAAGGGCGAGGGATGAATCTACACCGGGGAAAAAATATCTTGCATTTTGTCATGGGGGGGGACAGATCGCGGCCTTTACGTGTGTAAACACTTCAAACTTCAGTTCCAAGCAGTGACGTTTAATTGAATGATTGCTAGCAGAAGACAATAAAGAGTGATTCTTCTTTGCTCTTGAAAACAGCACACACAACCCTTCGCCCCTCCTCCCTCTACGCACCCTAGGGAAAGTGAAAGGAACACAAATAATAGATCAGCGTCCTAAGCGCGTTTACTCAGAAGTAAATCGCGCGGAATTCCATAGGGCTTTCTCCCAAGTTATGTACGCACAGGATTTTCAGCCTTAAATTAAGAGCCACGCAGTTTCCTCCCTCTTTCTTTCTACTGGGAAAGGAAACAAACAACCAAAAAATCGCCAACTTTCTCCAGTTGCTTATTTTCCACTGTTTTCTGCCCCCTTGTTATTTTAAATGAGAGTTTGTGTGTTTAGATTTTTAAAATTATTTTATTTGAAATGGTCTGTAAGCCCTGGCTGGATTTTAAGCGTCTTCGAAGCCTGTTATATACACACATACACGCACGTGTATTCACACACACACACACACACACACACACCTGTAATACCAGATCTCGGGAAAAATTCGTGCCATGTCAAAAATAAATACCCTTTGGGAAAGAACTTTCGAGGAGGAGGGAAGCAGCAAGGAAGGAAAAGTGAGCTAATTAACAAACAAAAACCTAATGAGCATGTAAATACGAATTAATTTTCAGCGTGCCAGTAGACTACAAGGACTTGGAAAGGGCTTAAGGGCTTGACCAAAGCTATTTCCGAATTGTGAAAGCTTACCAACCTGGTGGTGTGTAAATAGGTACTGTCTGCTTCGAGAGTGTTATGTCTGGGATCATACAGAGAACATTAGTGTGTAAGTTTCCCCGTCGGTTGAAATTGACAAGACAGAGAGACGCACGGGAGGACAGGGAAGGTAGCTGATGCCCGACCCTAAGTATATTCATCTCTGCCGAAGGATGTCTTTAAATATTCAGTGCAAAATAATGACATCCGAAACCCGCGTTATTATCTTCATTTTTCAACATCTTCCCAAACGGATGGCTCCGTTTGTCTTTTGATCAAACTCTTACTGTACCAAAAAAACTGCGGGGGGGGGGGAAGAGAAGCACACACAATCAAGAGAGATCCTACGGTGAAAGAGAGACGGGGGGGCACCATCCAACTCTTATCCAATGACCAGCATGCCTTATCTGGAAGGTTTTGCAGTGCGCTTCGTCTCCACCCACTTTGCAAACGCTGTAGAATTGAGTTTTTAATCTAAAACGAAGCGATGAGGGTTAGGCTGGAGGGAATGGGCCAGGATTTCACAGCGGAGGAGGGCAATCTCTCTCTTTACCGGCTCATTTAAAATTGTAATGAGTTGTATCTGATCAAGCGTCTGCTTTTACAGAGAGTTTGTTAATATTGATACCAAGGGGAAAAGAGTCGTTTCAATCACAGGGTAAATAAGCCAGAGGAGAGGGTGGGAGGAGGAGGAGGAAGGTAGTAAGGCGGAGTTGTTGGATGGGTGAAGAATTAAGCCTGGGAAAGAGGAGCGAGCCGTTCCGAAGGTTTTCAGATCAGGATCTCAAGTACAACTTGTGGCTAGGGCGCAAGTTTAGACCGGATCAAATCTACACTTTTTTTCTCCCGGCTTTAAACAAGAGAGGAAAAAACGGGCATTGTGTGCGGGGATGAGGGGGGAAGGAAAGGCGAGAGGCTCTCCCGATGAGAAACCTTTCGCCCTCCTGGCGTCCTCATGCCGCGAGCGCTGTCCCCAACTTTTGGGACTCGACTCTTTGGAGCTTTGTCTGGTTCTGTGTGGGAACCGGGGCTTTGGCGGTTGTGGTTGTTGAGAGGAGGAGGTCCTCGGTGTGGCCAGTCTCCCCATGCTTTGGGGTTGTAAGAGTGGGAATGAACCGAGAGAGAGGTAGAGAAGGATTGCGGATACGCGTGGGAGAGGGAAATCCAAGGCTCGGCCGTCTGTCGTAGCCCGATACGTACACCAATGCGTAACTCGGGAGGCAGTTTAGACCAAAGCGGATTCGCAAGGCTAGAAGTGGAGTTTGCAAAAGGAAGCCCAGAACGGTACGGATATTTTTAACCGCAGAATCACTTTTCCGCGTACAAACAGTGCCCGCTTGCATCTGTGCGAGCTCTGCATGTTATGACCCACTACAGATAAGGAGGAAATTCATTTTGCGAGGTCCCCTCCCCGCGCCTAAAAAAAAAAAGTCCTGCAAAGTTATCCGTTAATTCGAATCGCAGGAATGCTGTTACGCGACCCACCACCATCCCGACTCATTTCCGGAGGAGGTTCCTGGCAAACGCGAGGCGTAGGGGCAAAGGCTGTTTGAAGTTAAGCGCTTTGCGGATCGTCACGGTTTTGTGTCCCCCCCCTTCATCTTCTTCTAGGCGCGATCCAGAGTCACAAAAGCGACTACTCCTCTCCCTTTTCCTGAAACACACGCCGGAGTTTATTGTTTTTAAACAGAAACATACACAGAGCAAGCAGGTCTTTACAGGAGTGGCGGGGAGGGTGGAGCGGGGATGCGCAGATAACGGGAGGAGATAAGCAGCGCACGGTGTGTGCGCGTGGGGGAGGTCTCCTCTCCGCCCGGGTATATATCCAGTACTATGTAGGTCAAGCGCGCACGCAAACACCGTCCACTTTCCATTGATTCGTCTTAAAAGTACTTCAGTTTAATACTTATGGGAAAACTAAGTATCAGATGATAAAAGGAAGAGTTAAAAAAAGATGGAAAGGAAAACGGAAAATGAATGAGGAAGAGAAAGTTAGTTAATGCGAAAGAAAGACAAAAAGTAGGCTGCAATCCTAGACATGTCTACTCAGAAGTAAGCTCCGTTGGGCGTTAAGTGTCTGGGATTGCAGCCTTACCTGGGAGTAAGTCCCACTGAACCCAACAGAGCTTACTTCCGAGTAGGCATGTCTTGGATTGCAGCCTTAGTCAAGGGGAACGAAAGAGGGAAAATGATCAAAACAAACAGACGAAAAACAAGCAAACATTTAAAGCGCAATCCACTACATGTCTACTCAGAAGTAAGTCCCACTGTATTCAGTAGGGCTCACGCCCAGGTAAGTGGCTTTAGGACTGCAGCCTCTTAAGGAGAGGCAAGAGAGAAAGAAGGGGAGGAGAGAAAAGGAATATGAAAAAGAAAGTGTAGCCTCGACGCCGCGATTGCCTTTCCCATTTCAGACCCTGCCCCTGGCCCCGCCCCTGGATTCAGCCTAGGAGACGAGCTCGCTCGTTTCCGCCACCAACCTCATCCAGCCGCCTCCTCCGGGAGACTGACGCCGCTCTCAGCCAACGGGACCCGCAGCTGCGTGGAAGAAGCCCTACCCCTTTGCCTTATCGGGGCAGGCAATGTTGCGGAAAAGTTTGCCGTAATTGTCCTGGGAAAGCGCGAGGCTTAAAGAGCTTCCTATTTTCAGCACCCTTCTGGCTCCGTGATGGATGGAGAGGCAGGAAGGTGAAGAGAAGGGATGGAGGGGGCAGGGAACAAGGGCGAAGTTACTTAAAAAAAAAACAACCAAGAAACTGAACATTTTTGGGGCGGGTCTCAGAAGCCAGGAGAGATGGCATATCTTTCATCTGGATTCCTGCATTGAGCAGGGGGTTGGACTGGATGGCCTTAGAGGCCTGGAAGAGGCGACCTGAGATGATGTGTCAAAGGTACCAGTGGGTGTCGGTAATTTTTTATTTAAGCACTAAAATACTTCTCCGAGCCTGAAACTGTAAAATGACAGCTATTCTTTCACCGGTGTTATTTTCCAAGCGTGGGGGATGGAAAGAGGAGGAGCGGAGGGGTGCTTCCGTGATCTGTTTGCCCATCTCCTAACTTTCTTTCCGGTTCTGCCATCGTCCCGTCTCGGCCTCTCACCCCCGATCCTAAGTACGCGTGCTGCATAGGACTGCAGCCTTCCAGTGGAGCCTCACTTGCACCACCATCCCGAAATCGTTTTTTCCCCTTCAATAGCGCTCTAACAGCGAGACAATCCCTGCACACACGCCCCTTAACCTGTCCTTACCTACTCCTAGTTCGATCCTTATTCGGAAGTAAGCCCCATGGTTTTCAGGAAATACGCAGATGCTCCTAAGTCGAATAGGCACTGGATACTTGATAATCTTCGAGAGTGAAGGAGCTCCACACACCCCTTCAGAGGCTGTGATTCTGTGTATACTTATCTGGGATTAATCCCCATTGAAAACAGTGGGCCTTATATCTGTAGTAAACATTCATTGCATAGGATTGAGCTAACACATCATTTTTTCCCAAAAAAAGTTGGCAAAAAGTAGAATACCCCCCCCAAAAAAGATAGGGGGTGGAGCTAAACTCCTGGTCTAGCAGGAAGCAGCCTCAGCAAATGAGAGAGAGAGAGAGGAAGGGAAAGTTGGGGGGCTTTTTGAAGCGCATTCCTATAGTAACGGGACCGGCGTGCTACAGTCCCAGCTGGTTGCTAAGAGGGTTAAAAACTGTATCCAAACAGCTTTTCTGGTTGGGCTGGGGAGGTGGACAGCGCAGGGCGGGGGAGAGAGCGGGAGGAACTCTTGCCACATGGACCGGCTTATTGGGTGGGAGCGTCGGAGAGACAAGGGTCTCCAGCAAATCAGCGGCTAATTGATTAAGGCGAGCTCGTTTGAATAGCGCTGGCCTTGTGCCAATCGCCTTTCAAAGAGCCCCCTGTATGATTAATCGCAATGCATTATTGATAATCACAATTATAGTAAGACACATGCGCGGTGCGCTGAGGATCGGGCAGGCGGGAGGAGGAGGAGGAGGAGGAGGAAGAGGGAGGGAGGGAGGGGAAGAGCCAGGAGGAGAAGGAGGGGGGCCAGGCTCGATTTCCGTAATTTTGAGAAGATTTTTTTTTCGTAATTTTTTATTCTGCCCCAGCTGATGTTTGAGCTAGCATGTCGCGGAGGAAACAGGCGAAGCCGCAGCACTTCCAATCCGACCCCGAGCTGGCCTCGAGATCTCAGCGCAATGGTGAGTTTTTTTTGGACCTGCGTGGTGTTGGGGTGTTTTTTTTTTCCTGAAGGGGGGGTCCTTTAAAAAAAAGGAAGAAAAAAGAAACGGCGCTCTCTCGCGCGCTCGCTCTCTCTCACTTCGGACGCATAGAACATTTCCTCCCTCCTTTTTAAAGAAATGGATCCGCACAAACAAATGCAACAAACTTACCTTCAGGTTTAGAGACGGAGGAGGAATGAGAGAGAGAGAGAGAGAGAGAGAGAGAGAGAGAGAGAGAGAGACGCTTTGGAAAAAGAGTCAAGTTGATCAGCTGGAGTTTTGGCGTGCTTGCTGATGGTTCGATTCCTGCGAGGTTTCCTTACTTCTCTTTCTCTCTCTCCCCCCCCCCCATCTAACCCTGTAGCTGCCCTTTTGTGGATCGTCCTCTCGCTGGATCTTTTTCGATCTGGCAAGCCGAGACCGGATCTCTCGCAATTCACCGCGCCGCCCCCCTTCCCCTTAACGCGCACACACAACACGCACGCTGCACTCGCGCGGTGCTCGGAAGCTGGCTGGGGTCCCCCGCCTCCTTTAGGAAAGAGGCGCAGGACCCTGGTGCTTTCTCCCCCCTCCCTGATTCTTTTAGGGCGGCGAGGGGGTGCATCTCTTCTGGCCTGAATCTTAAAAGAAAATATATTTAGTTGAAAGATCTTCCTTCTCTCTCTTCCCCTCCCCATTTATTTGGACTCTCTCTTTTTTTCGGCTTTCCTCGCAGTCCTGTGTACAAGGGCTGCGCTGGACGATCCCAACTTTTCCTTTCTCTTCTTCTCTCCGACATTAATTTGAGAGAGGGGTAGTGGCGGCGAAACCCCACATTTTCCAACTGGGGGGACGCCTCCTCCGCTGCAGGCTGGCCCCGATGGGTGAGTGAGAGATGCCCCAGTTTTGATTTTCGGGTCCGGCGTGGTAACTCTTTTCTTCTGTCGCTTCCGCCTTCTGTCTGTCTTTGCGTGGCATCCGCGGGACCCGGCTGGCCCTCTCAGCTTCTCGTCCGCCGTCCTCTCTCTCATTCTTATTCCGTCTTTCTTCTTATTCCTGTTTGCCGGCTTCTGCTGTTGTCGCCGAGCTGTGGTCGGGTTTGCCTTTCGGCTATTTCTTTATGAAGAGGAAGTGTATGTGTTTATATGGAAGGGGAGCAAGTGAGATTCTTCGCTGCGCTCCGGGGACTTTGGCGATCGTGGGAAACTTGGACTTTTTTTCTTAAGGGGGGGTGTCGGTCGTTTGGTTTTTGGCGGCCTGCTTTGTAGTGCGCGGGGCGGTGAAAGGCAGTGTAGATAACGGTGGCGGGGAGGAAGAGAGCGATTGGGGCTCGCTTCTACCTGCGGCGGTGAAAACCGGAGGATGGATGAGTTGTTGGATGCTGGGAAGGGGGTGGCCGCGGCGTGTGACCGAGAGGTTGGGTGGCGGTGGCAAGTAAGTGGAGAGGCCTATTACTGCTCGGGGGTGTGCGTGAATCCGCAGCAGAAAGTTGGGGCTGCTGTGGAAAGCCCCAAATCCAAAGAAGCAGTCGTCCCAGTCGCTAGGCTTGTCAGTTTCATCAGCGGGCGGAGAGGGAAACTGACGAGCATCGTTAACTTTGAGAAGCAGCACCAGCGCTGAAGAGTTGTTTGGATTGTTGTTATTTTGTGGGGAGGGAGTGGGTACAATAATCTCGGGTCGTGAGCGATAGGTGGAAAGTTCCTCTTTTGCAGAGGGAAAGGGGAGAGGGACAACGAAATTGAAGCAAATCATAGGACATAACATGGTACCTGAGCGACCCTCTGCTCCTAAGCAGTCTCTAAAGGTTGTAAGGATCAAAAGTGGTGGATGGGGGAAGGGGCGATGGGATGT
Source organism: Rhineura floridana (assembly GCF_030035675.1). NCBI lineage: Eukaryota > Metazoa > Chordata > Lepidosauria > Squamata > Rhineuridae > Rhineura > Rhineura floridana. The sequence continues at coordinate 29,968,660 of NC_084492.1, read as the reverse complement.
TTGGACCTGTAAACACACATATGGCGATTTTCCTAAAGAAGCTTTCTCGGCAATAAATCTTTCTTGAGTTCAGTGCACTTCTCGAAGGGTGAACTGGATTATCACAACTCTCTCTACGTGTGTGCGTGTGTACTTAATTTTTCTTCTTCTTCACTTTCTATGCACAACATTCAATGTGTGCGAGTTTGTGCTTAAGTGTGTTGTGGATATAATGTCCACGTGTGCGATGTAAGACATACCTATTTTATAGCAAAGTGGAAGGTGGTTTAATTCAGATCAAAACTTTTTTTAGGGGGCCGGTGACTTTTTAGAGAGGGTGCAAAAAAAGAGAGAGAAACTGGTGGGATTGTGGGATTTAGTGTTGATGGGATTTAGTCTTCGCAACTCATCTCTTGTTCTGATGTGCAACAGTGGTGATACTTCAAAGCCACTGGTCCAGTCTGATAAGAGCTGATTCTAAAATTCTCCAAATAATGATGGCAATGGTGCTGGGTTTAAATCGTCTCTTCCGAATGAGTCCCCAAGGGTGCAGATCACATAGCTGTGAGTATGTGTGTATGTGTATTGTGTGTGCGTGTGTGAGCAAACTTCGTTTTGATTTCATTTCTGCAAGAAAACAGTCCTCACTCTTCATCTCTCTTTAACAACTCTTACTGCCCCCTCACATACAAACACCCTGCAGGTTTCCAGAACAGATTTCTGTCTGTTTTAAGGGATTTGGCCTGGGAGGTGATATGCAGGAGTCTCTATAGAGTGAGTCACCAATAGAAACTGTGCCTCTCCCACGGTCCCATTTATACCCCCAGTTTAGTCATTAAAGATAGCAGTCAACAGACAAGCCCCCCACCCCACCTCAAACCTTTCAGCATTGCCCAGAAGTAATCCCAGATCAGGATTGCCAGTGAGGTAGGCATGGAAGTTCTTTGGTTTGTCCTTTTCATGCCAGCGTTATGCCACTGCCTCACACTTGTTTTTAAGTATCCCCCCCATTTCCATAAGCTACCACATCCTCTGCCCTTTCCCTCCCCTTTCCTGATGAAGAGGCTTAGAAAGGTTTGGGGACAAATTGAGGCAACAGACCCACAAGTAAGTTTTTATTTCCCTTGAAATAAATAAACTCTCTCTCTCTCTCTCTCTCTCTCTCTCTCTCTCTCTCTCTCTCTCTTGGTGGTTTTATTATAAGACAACTTTTTTTGTCGGCTTAAAGAAAATGAATGATGACTGTGTCCTATACTTTGCTGAATTCTTGACAAATGTTAGAATTCTTGTAAGAGAACTTCTCAACCATCTTCTTTAGACTTGAGATGTGCTGATGTCCCTTCAGTTTTTTCTCTAAAATCACTTCCTAGAAATCCTAGGCACACAACCACATGCATTTTACAATTTATTTTTTGCCTACAACCCTACATTGAAATTTCAGTAACGCACTTGAGATTGCTCCCCTTTCTTCTTATTTTTCTTTCTTCACAAGAAGAACTCTGTGGTCTTCAGTCTGGAATGGGGGGAGGTATAAGCAGATTTCTTTTCCTTACCTTGTACAGTGGAGGGGGGTCTTTCCCTCCCAAAATTCTTTTCCACTTCTCTCTGATAAGTCAAAGCATCTTTAATTCCTTCCCCCTCTATGCTGAGCCTTTGGATTCACTTTTTGTATACCTCTTCCAAAAGCTTCAGTGCTGGAAAATAAATTCATCTTAAGGAGTTCTCATGCCTGTTGCGAACTTGATGTGCTTAAAATAATCAGATTGCATCAAAGCACGGTGATATGAAGACAATTGTGGTTCAGCTGTCTTTGGCCACTAGCTCACTTAAATTAACTAAATAATGCAAACCAGTTTTTCTCCCTCCCTCCCCCCACATGTTTTTGGTGGTTCATTGTTCTTAGAAAATAGCAGCCAACTCTTAGAAATGCTATCTGAATTTTTCCTCTTCTTTTCCCCTCCCCTTCGTTACCAGTAATAGATTAAGGTTATGACTCTCTTTTACATGCTTGGACAATATGTTTGACTGAGTTGCCTGGAGGCTACATTTTGTAACAGTGTTAATAGGATTGAGTATGTTGTAATAATGTTGGTATACAGCTACACTGCTAAGCCTTCATTACGAACAGTTTCCCTTACTATTTGATCTATATTTTGGTATCCTTTGGATGCCGTATGCAGCCATCCAGCCTCTCTTTTGTACATATCTTGCACAGACACACACTTTCTATCAGGTTGAGATTAGGTAGAGCAATTAAAAGCTGAGGAAACCAAAGTATTTTCTCACTGTTAATCTAGCGACAATTGTTGGTTAGGAAAGTATATATCTTTCAAATAAAATTCCATATAACTGCCTACTGGGGGTTGTCTTTATTTATATATTTTTTCCTAGTAATTGTTCTAAAATCCAGACCTCAGAAATTTCTTGGCTGCAACTGAGTGTTTTTTCAGAAGCTCTCGCCCTTCTTTGGCCCAGTACTTACCCATCTTTCTTGAGAATTTTATACAGACACCTTTTCTCTATTAAATGTTTTGGCTCTGCTATAAGATTAAAAAGAAGCTTGACTTTTTCCTATTCTTTTTATTTGTGCCACCAACAAACTTAGGACTGGCTTTGATGGAAACAGTATAGCAAACCTCTGCAATTCCAGATATAAAGGGTGTTCAACAAGTCGTTGGTTGCTGGTAAAGAAAACAGCTAAAAAGTTGCATCTTGAAGTTAGGGCTCCAACCCTATCCCCATTCACCAGGGAATAAGGCCTATTAAAATCAGTTGGGCTTGCTTTTGAGTAGACATGGATGGAATTGCACTGTAATGTATGGTTCTCTAAAGGTCTAGCTACATTTGAACGAGCTGTGTCCTTTTTCTTGCAGCTTTTTAGAGGTTAATGGCCTAATCTTAACATAGGGACTTAACTGGAGCAGAGTTATTCAGTCCATTGCAAAGATTGTGACAGAAGGGTAATCCAGAAAATAGAAGGTGCTAACAACTCCTTTTTGGCATAGGAAGCACAAACTGAGATGAATATTGAAATATTAATCTACACTATCTACACATTTGACATAATTATCTAAAGCTATAATTAATTATGATTTCAATTAACAGCTTGAAATCAGGGATGTTCAACAAAGGTGCCCCCGCCCCGACTTCTTACAGGCAGAATCAGAATATTTCTTTTCAAAAGGCCAATCTGGAGTTCTTGGATGTTTGTGCATACCTAGATTTTCACAAAGCAGAATATTTGAGAGTAAGAGCTCTTGTACTTTAACCTAGGCTAAAGTGCCAAGAATAAATCTCTTAACAGCCCTCAACACTTTTATTTAGAAATAAATCTTGGCTTAAATGAATAGTATTTCCTTATGTATAAATGTGTTAAAGACTGAGTGTCCGCCGGTTGCAGTTATACAGTCACTGTGAAATTTCAGAATCTGGGCTTGTATTCTCCAAATATTGTACATCTTGCCCCAGTTCCAGCTGTATATTTTGTGCCCTTGAAAACCTCCTGTAACTTTTGTGCAATCCTCTCCCAAAGCAGCTGTTTCGATAGCTTTAATTTTCTTTTTCTATTTAACTCCTGGCTATTCTCTTTGAAAAAGATCCCTTTCAAGAAAGGGCTGACTTCCTTAGGTGTAGAAATGTCAGGATTTGCCCCAGTGATAAAAACAACAACATATATATCAGCTGGAGAAGGGGGGGGCTTGCAGTAAATTGATAAAAAGTAGGGCGAGAGCAATGGGGGGAAGAAGGTTGCAGATAACTGCTGGTAAAGGCCCCAACCAATGTCTCTTGCAGCTTTTCCAAGGGTGAACGGTGACACCTCTCTCAAATCTTTTTTCGGGGGAGATGATGGTGGAGTGGACTGTGCAAATACAATGGGCTGCTTGCAGGGTCAAATAGCTGAGTAGGTTTGGCCGATTGGCGCTGGGGGAAACCAAAGTGTTTGGATGTTTTAACCTTTGCCAGCCTCCTTCCAGTCAAAGGTGACAAAGTTCAGATCACAATATGCCGTTCAATATCTTGCTGGTGACCCCCAAATAGAGTCTTGCCAGGCGCTTAGCAGGAAGCTGGTAGTTTATTTTAGCTTCACCTTATCAGCTTTTCTGCTTTTGCTAACCCTTATTCCCTTGTCACCCCCCAGACCCCCCAAAGAGGGGATTGACAACCAGTTGCCACAGCTCCCCCCCAACTCCAAACAACAAGGATTTGGTTTCTTGTTCCGTTGCCAATGTTTGCACAGCCAAACTTTAGATATTGCTCCCTCCCCTCCCTTTGGTTTCTCCCTGGAACAATGAAACTGCTCTCAACTTTTTGGGAGAAACTGTTGCAACAGGAACCCCACCTAGTGTTCATTTTGATTCCTCCAGAAAAATGAGTTTTTATTTTTTGAAGTAACTACATAGGGAGCTTTGCCTCTTGCTTTTTAAAAAATAGAAATGTTTTTAATACAAATCAATTAGTGATCATGTTATTTGAAAGTACTGTCAGTGTATTTGATCTCCAGTTGAGAGATTCCAAAAGGATGTGAGTAGTACATACAAAGTTTGCTAGTTGTTGTGGGAGAAGACTGAACTGTATTGGGAAGAGATGGATAATTATTAACAAATGATTTATCATTATTATTTCAATTTATATCCTGCCAGTCTGCCCAAAGGAGTGCTAAAATGTTTTCAACCAGTGTTTGAATATGAATGGAGCTGGGATTTTTAAAAGTTCATTGTTAAATTGTGTATATGCCTATGAGAGACAGAAAATGTTTGGCCTAAGTTTGCATATCTATAACATTTCTGCTTGTAATGGAAATCGCAATGGGAAGTTTTTCTGTGAATGTCAGAAATGCACTCCAAAGAATATTATTCAGAAACCTGAAAGGCCTTGTGTAGTCTCTTTGCTTTGAAGATAGGCAAGAACAGCAAAGAATTGCCTGTGTTATCAGATTTGTGGAAGTATATTCAATCTTTGCATTCTTGTTCTAGGGCCCATGCCTCAAAGCAGTTCAAAATCTCTCTTTGGATAGAGCAATAGAGTTGGCATGATTAGCAACAGAATTCTTATAATTTCTTAAAGGAACCCATGGATTGGAGATCCAACAATTGATTTGCCAGTGTAGGCCTTGGAATGTAAGCCTCTCTTGGTCGATTTTTGTAGAGAAATAATAACCTTCTCTTCTTTAAAATAATATTAAAAATATTCTCATTCTAAATACATGTCCTTGAAATTTCTATTTACAAAGCGCTGACTTCAGATATATTGTCACTATAAGAAAAGATACGACAGCAAGATCTCATCTTTTGTATGATAGATGCAATTGCTTGGATTCATCATGTTGCCAATTACTATGATTTAAAAACTATTAAGGAAACAGTATCTTAAGGGTTCTGTTTTTTTTAAAAAAATATGTGGTTTAAACATAGTTGAGGCTGTTTTAAACTGTAATGTGCTGCATTGTTCTGAAATTTCTAAACTTTAATGAGTCTGATAAGCATTTGTAACTTTACCTTATTGCTGAGTAGCATGTGAACATTTTCCCCTGTGTATTCCAAACAGTGGAACAAGAGGGGATAATGGTAACGTAGCTTTTAGAATGTTTAACGTGCACATCTCAAATATGGCAAGGAAAAAAGTCACTGGGTCTTAACATTGGGGGGAAAATAAGTTTCCTTAATGTATGTCAGTTTTTGCAAGAAAAGCTCATCTTTTTGCTTGTAATTGGCCCTTGTAAACATAGCATGATATTTCTTTAAAAAAATATATTGATGGGTTTCTTAACTTCTGTAACATGAATATGTCGTGCTGAGCATTGCAACATAAAGGTATAGAAAGAATAGTGAGTCCTGTAACATGACATAGTGGCATGTGTTGCATTTTGAGTGCAGAAAAGCAGCAGGCAGGTAAATAAATAACAGGCCTTTGTAAATCAGGATTAGAATGGTCTATGGTAAGGGTGAAAAGAAGGAATTGGAACAGGTTTTAATTTTTAGTACAGGCGTGCTAAAAATTTGAAGCAATTCCATTGTCATGTGTACACTTCAGTCAGTTTTCTGATTCCTCTCCCCCTCCAACTTGCAAGTTATTTAGTTTTGAATCTGTCATTATTTGTCTAAGCACAGCTGACCAAGCAAAACCATGTTTTAAAGTGGGCTTTATGTTTTGATAAATGTGATCTGGTTGAGAAGTATTTTCAACTGAATGCGGAGCTTGATAGAACATGCTGACATAATAGTTTTAATGCATTTTGTTGAAAATGTGTGAACAAACAGAATAGCTTTTGTTCCTCCATAATTGGCTGTAAAAGTAGATGGAAACATCACCATTACATATGGAAATGTGAAGAGAGAAAGGAATAACATTTTCTGTTGGGCTATATTCAGAGCTGGATTCCCTGGTTTTAAAATAAGCATCTAAAATGGATGCCTCATTTGAAATCACTTGCCAAAATACAATACTCTAAATGGACTGTTTGTTATATCTATATATATTATCCTGCATTAAACAATGAAATAACTATAGCAGTGTATGCAAATGGTTTGCTTTTAATATTTTGCCTTACCTGTTTTATGTTCATGAACCACAGTGCTAAAATTGCAGCCTTGTATCTTAGAATGTGACAAGAGGCTGGACGATCAAATATTATTATTTTAAAATGGATTCCTAACTTCTCTTTTCTGTCTGGCAACATAGCAGCAATTTTCTATTCCAGTTAAAACTGTTGGAGAGGGGCACCTTTGTTGTTGTTGTTTTAAATACACCCTGCATATGGCACAGATGTTACCTAGTATGTATACCTCTAGAAGGGACTTCATCACATTGTTCTGCATAAATGTTTCAGAAAATTGAAGGTCTTTTTCCCCTTGGTGGGTCCAGCGGTTGTGTAAACTTGGATTGGTTTTAACTTGTAAAAGCAAATATCTCTCTCCCCCCCCCCCGGCAACTTTTAATGTTCATTTTCTTCTGAGATTTAATTTGGAAGTCATGGAAACTACCTATTATCTGATTTTAGTGTTGCGGCAAAACAGGCAGGGAGGTAATCCTTGAATTAAATGGGCTTCCCCCCCCTCCCCAGGCTTTCTAAATTGACCACACACAATCTGTACAACCGAATTTTGTCTCCTCATGCTGAGAAAAACGATAGGGAGCCATCCTTCCTTTTGAATAAGATCAGCTAGTTTGAAGTCAGAGGGGGCTTCTTTTTCTCTCCCTCCCCCCTTTTTTTTGTAACATTTAATTTACAAATGGATCTTAGTGATAAGAAAAGGGAGCAACCAGTGATAACAAACATGAAATGAAAGGGGTTCTTCTAATGAAAGGTTCCGTGTTATCTGTTAAACCATTGACAACAGTTAAAAGCAAATAGTTTTGATATGCACTCAGACAAGGGAGATTGCACAGGGTTATCAACCTTAACAACCCAGATTGATTTCTTATTGTATAGAAACATTTTCTCTTAACAGCTCATCTTCTTCTCTTCTCCTCCTCCCTCCACCCCTTTTGATGGTTCCCCCCCCCTCTTTCCCAGAAATGTAAAGTTTTAATGCTGCTTTTATAGATATGAGGTCATACTCTGATCTAATCTTCATGGTTGTAAAACTACAATGACTACATGGCATTGGGGGATCTGGTATACTCTCAATGGGGTACCCAGAGATTTACACTGGTAGGACCAAGGTTAGATAAAGGCAACTTAACATCCTGATCCTAAGCTCATTTAGTTGGAAGTTAGTCCCTGCTGATCAGGAACATCACATCATTTGGAAAGCTTACAATTTCTAGCAATTCTTGTAAAGCAGTCTCATTGAAATCAGTGGGGCTTACTTTGGAGTAAATGAGGAAACCGTGCTTGGTTTTGCCAGTGTTGGATAAAACATTTCACTAGCAACACTCAGAATGTGTTGAGGATAACATAGGGGTTTGTTGAGCTACAGCAGAGTTGAAAGACTCTGCAATCTTCAAGCAGGCATCATAAGCAGGATTAGACGACAAATGGTTGTTTGTAAAAATATGAATATTATTCTTTGACAAGGGATTTCTCCCCGATTCAGTTTCTGCTCAGCAAAGCCTTTAAATGCAGTGGAGTGAACTTTGGAAGGGAAAACCAATCTTCTGGTGAGGGATCAGGCATTAGCTTGGTGTTATGCAGAAACTCAAAAGCTGGTTTGTTTGTTTGTTTTTCATGTCAACCTGAAGCTTGGGTGATATGTGTTTCCCCCTCCCCCATTCTTTCTTGTCAGCAACTGATTGGGACCTTGAATGACTACAAATTAGTTTAGTGACGGGGTGACTGTCACTGGTATCTTTGTATCGGTTGAGGATGAACAAGGTTGACGGGGAGCTTGAGAGTATAATGAGACCTTCAAATGCTTGATTTGCCACTCTGTGGACAACTAGGCAATAAGCAGTATGAAACATTGGAAATCAATACCTTGCTATGGAATTTCATTATGCCCCAGTGTCTTTGGTGCATACTATTTTTATGTTTTGATGGATTATTGGAGGAAATGATCATCTGAGACACAGGTAGCAATAAAAAAAACTCCCTTTGTATAGTGTTAAAAATAAGTCATGGGCAACCTGTGTGAAGTCGCAGTATTGATCTTTTCACGTATCTTGCCAATCTTGGTCTGTTTTTGGTGTAGCTGAGTTGCAGGGCTGTGGCAAGATTGGGATAAAGTAAAGGTGTCCCCGTACTTATAGTGCGAGTCGTTTCTGACTCTTAGGGTGATGTCTTGCGATGTTTACTAGGCAGACTGTATATATGGGGTGGTTTGGCCAGTTCCCCGGTCTTTCTTTACCCCCCAGCGTATGCCAGGTACTCATTTTACCGACCACAGATGGATGGAAGGCTGAGTGGACCTCGACCCCTTTTACTGGAGATTCGACTTCCTCCTTCCGTTGGAATCGAACTCCAGCCGTGAGCAGAGCTTCGGCTGCGTTACCGCCGCTTACCACTCTGCGCCACGGAGGATTGGGATAAAGCACCAGATTTCACTAAAATGTCTTGGAGGGAGAAGAAATGCATTGTAGGGCCTTCAGGGTTTCCTCTCGGATGCATGAAGCCCTGTGCTGTTGCTAAGAAGTGATATTTGTAGACTAGGGAAGGGAATGCACAATCCCAAAATGAAAATTTGCACATACTGTGTACACTCTAACTAGTTCTTATTGCCTGCACCCCCTTCCTTCCCAGATGCAGTTAAAGCCATTCTCTACCCACTGTACTGTGTTCCTTTACTCTAATGTAGCTCCTGTAATAGCAAAGAAAGTGTTTGTTCCTTTCGTTAACAATTGAACAAAAGGTAATTATCTTACAATATGTTATGCTGAATAGTTCAGTACGAAGCTAATCAGCTGCAGCATGTGAAATGGAACACTCTCTGCTCTGTTTTACTCTTGGTCTTGTCTGCATTCATGTGCACTGGAGTCAAATCACACTTTTTGCCCCCTTCTGTCACCTAGAAATTTAGTTTCTGGAGTTCATCTAGAAGGGGGCATGAGATTTTAGCCCCAGTGCCCTCCAGACAGACTACAACTCCCATCATCTCTGGCCATTACCTATGATGGCTGGGGATGACATGAGTTGTAATCCAAAACATTCAGAAGGCACCATGTTGCCTACTCCTGCTTTAAACCATGTGGATGCACACCAACATTTTTTAAAAAGTTCTTCCCAAATAGGGACAGTTACTTGTTTACCTGGGACAGGTACTAGGGGGAAAAAAGAGAAAGGACTGCCTTGTGGTTACATGTGAAGACTAGAAGAATGGAGGGGTGGTTGAAGAGCTGTTCTAAGCGCAAAGCCTTTGTGAAATAGATACACTCTAGTGAATCTTAACATTTTCTGTTCCTGTCTTAAAGATCAGCTTTGTGTTTCTGCACAATTGCTAATCTTGCTGTTTTCTTCCTCCCCCTCCCCTTTCCTTGATGTTTTAGGAGACACGCAGAAGGGTCAAACAAATCGAACCATCAAGACGAAGGATGCCCACGTCTGTGGCAGATGTTGTGCCGAGTTCTTTGAACTATCGGATCTCCTGCAACACAAGAAGAACTGTAGTAAAAATCAATTAGTTTTAATTGTGAATGAAAATCCTGTATCTCCTCCTGAAGCCTTCCCTCCTAGCTCCCCTACTGATAATCCTGACGAACAGAGGAATGACACAGTTAACAATATGGATCAAGTAGACCGCAGCAACCTTTCTGAGCACAACAACAAACTTGACAAGGCAGAATCCATGGATGCGGAGGCTTCTGGCATTAGTAAGGGCATTGGCGGTAGTTCCCAGAATGTCAGTGATAGTATTGCAAGCAGTAACTGCTCCACAATGGGTACCTCAGCTATAACAACCTCTCTACCTCAAATAGGGGATCTGTCAACGCTAGGCAACTTTTCGATGATCAACAGCAACGTCATCATTGAAAACCTTCAGAGCACGAAAGTGGCAGTCGCTCAGTTCTCGCAGGAGGCACGGTGCAATGGCACCTCTGCTAGCAAGCTGGCCGTCCCGGCCCTCATGGAGCAATTGCTAGCTTTGCAGCAGCAACAGATCCACCAGTTGCAACTGATTGAACAAATTCGTCACCAAATATTATTACTGGCTTCCCAGAATGTGGACCTGCCAACATCTCCTAGCCCCTCCCAGAGTACATTAAGAACATCTGCCAACCCCTTGTCCACGTTAAGTTCCCATTTATCCCAGCAGCTGGCTGCGGCGGCTGGGTTGGCACAGAGCCTAGCTAGCCAGTCTGCCAGCATCAGTGGTGTGAAGCAACCACCCCCTGTACAGCTACCTCAGAGCAACCCTGGCAACCCTATGATTCCATCCAGTAGCTGCTCATCTCCAAATATGAACCTATCTGCAGCAGCAATTGCAACACCATCCTCTGACAAAGTGGCTACAAATGCTGGTGGCCCACAGCTTGGCAATCCGCCAGTGACCATGTCATCCTCGCCAGCTTTTGCAATAAGCAGTTTGTTAAGCCCTGTATCAAATCCTCTTCTACCTCAGCCCACCCCAAGCAACTCTGTGTTCCCCGGTCCTTTGTCGAGTCTTGGAACTACTGCAGAGGATTTAAACTCATTGGCTGCTCTGGCCCAGCAAAGGAAAAGTAAGCCTCCCAACCTGGCCACCTTTGAAGCAAAAAGTACTTCCGACGAAGCGTTCTTCAAGCATAAATGCAGGTTCTGTGCGAAAGTGTTTGGGAGCGACAGTGCCTTGCAGATCCATTTGCGTTCTCACACTGGGGAGAGGCCGTTTAAGTGCAACATCTGTGGAAACCGGTTTTCCACCAAGGGGAACTTAAAAGTCCACTTTCAGCGTCATAAAGAAAAATACCCTCACATTCAAATGAACCCTTATCCAGTGCCAGAGCATTTGGATAACATTCCCACAAGTACAGGTATCCCATATGGAATGTCGATACCACCTGAGAAGCCTGTAACGAGCTGGCTGGACAGCAAGCCAGTGTTATCAACTTTGACGACATCAGTTGGCCTACCGCTTCCACCCACAATTCCAAGCTTGACCCCTTTTATCAAAACAGAGGAGCCTCAGCCTATTCCCATCACTCGCCCTTCATCTAGTCCCCCGTGTTCTGTGAAAAGTGACTCTGGTTCCATTGATCCTGCTGGGAAGAATTCAAATGGGCATTTAGTTGAAGGGGAGGTGGGTCCCTTGCTGTCCTCCAATGACAAACCAGAGGAAAGCATCCAGATGCTTGCTGCCTCCACTAGTCTTAACAATTCTGTAACCTCACCTGCAGCAGATTCAGGTTCCAACAATGTGGTCACCTTCACCAATCCACTAATGCCTCTCATGTCAGAGCAATTTAAAGCCAAGTTTCCATTTGGGGGGCTTCTGGATGCTACACCAGCCTCCGAGACCTCAAAGCTGCAGCAACTAGTGGAAAATATCGACAAAAAGGCAACTGATCCCAATGAGTGTATCATTTGCCACCGAGTTCTTAGTTGCCAGAGTGCTTTGAAAATGCACTACCGCACACATACTGGTGAAAGGCCATTTAAATGCAAAATCTGTGGCCGCGCCTTCACGACAAAGGGAAATCTCAAGACCCATTACAGCGTTCACCGTGCCATGCCCCCTCTGAGAGTGCAACACTCCTGCCCAATTTGCCAGAAAAAGTTCACCAATGCTGTTGTGCTGCAGCAGCACATCAGGATGCACATGGGTGGGCAGATACCTAACACACCCGTGACGGAAAACTATCCTGAGTCGATGGAATCCGATACGGGGTCTTTTGATGAGAAGAACTTTGATGATCTGGATAACTTTTCGGATGAGAACATGGAAGACTGTCCTGACAGCAGTGTGCCAGATACACCTAAATCCGTTGATGCATCTCAAGATAGTTTATCATCATCCCCATTGCCACTGGAAATTTCAAGTATTGCTGCTTTAGAAAATCAGATGAAGATGATCAATGCGGGGCTTGCTGAGCAGCTTCAAGCAAGCTTAAAATCTGTCGAGAATGGGTCAGTGGAAGGGGACGTCAGGACGAATGATTCGTCATCGGTTGGTGGCGATATGGAAAGCCAAAGTTCTGGGAGTCCTGCTATTTCTGAGTCTACCTCTTCCATGCAGGCCTTGTCCCCATCTAACAGCACGACTGAGTACCACAAGTCACCATGTGTTGAAGAGAAACCACCAAAAACTTTATCAAGCGATTTTGCCAACGGTTGGCCTCCAGCCCTTGCAAATGGTGGTGCTTTGGACTTGACGTCAGGCAACCCCGAGAAAATGATTAAGGAAGAGTCATTGAGCATGCTGTTTCCTTTTCGAGACAGAGGCAAGCTTAAAAACACGGCATGCGACATTTGTGGCAAAACGTTTGCATGTCAGAGTGCCTTGGACATTCATTACAGAAGTCATACCAAAGAGAGACCATTTATTTGCACAGTTTGCAATCGTGGCTTTTCCACAAAGGGTAATTTGAAGCAGCATATGTTGACACATCAAATGCGAGATCTACCATCACAGCTCTTTGAACCCAATCCAACCCTTGGCCCCAATCAGAACTCTTTATCGGTGCTGCCTGCTAACTCGCTCTCGTCTCTCATAAAAACGGAGGTCAACGGTTTTGTACACAGTGCTCCTCAGGACAGCAAAGAGATGTCTCCCAGCCTAGTTCCTTCAGGGCATTTGCCACCTTCGGCTACGTCACCTGTCTTGCTCCCGGCTCTGCCCAGAAGAACGCCGAAGCAGCACTACTGCAATACATGTGGAAAAACCTTCTCATCCTCCAGTGCTTTGCAGATCCATGAAAGGACTCACACAGGAGAGAAGCCTTTTGCCTGCACTATATGTGGAAGAGCTTTCACAACAAAAGGCAACCTTAAGGTACTTCCCCACACACACACCTCTTAATGCTTTGTTTTGCTTTTGGTGCCAAATTGGAATTGACAAACAGGCTATATTTGGGTCTGGTTTTAATATAACATTAAGCCAAACCATGAGTTTTCCCATAATAGATGACTAAAGCAAACCATGGCTTGTTGTTTTCCATCTTTTCTTGCCTCACACCTCTGTAGTTTGGCAAGCGTCTGCGATGGAGTGGTCAAACAAACCATAGTTTAGGAAGGGTGCTGGGTTAACATTTAATGCCAAGCCATCCTTAAAACAAGCCCAAGGTTTGTAATTCAACTACAAGCCATGGATTTGGAGCATGGTTTGTTGGCAGTAAACAAGTCATAGTTAAGGTGCAGTGCAGGGTTCACACAGCATGCTAAACCATGGTTTAATAAACTGTACTTTAATAAACCATGGTTTAGCATGATGTGCAAGCCAGGCACTTGCATTTTGTTGTGTGTATCTTGTGTGTTATCTGCAGTATTTGGGGGAGCTTCACACTTCTTACATGGCAAACATGATTCCCTCATGTACACTGATGTTCCCATGTAAAGTGTGAATACACCCATGTCCACACGTCTAGAAACCCTGGCCCAATTGACATTTAATGGCATGTGTTCATAGGGGTGCCACTTCCATGCTTTATGGTTTTGTAATGTGAAACACTGCAGTGTACTCTGCAAATGTATTTGATGCATAAAGTGATTGGGCCCTGCCGTCTTACTACTGACACTTAATCACAAATATAAAAAGAGCAGGAGGTTCTGTTTTAGGGAGGGATTGTAAGGCCAAAGCATTCTGAGGCTGGTGTGTGATCACACCATGTGTTACACCATCTATTTATACAGAGCAGGATTTATTTGCTTTTCTTAGGACCTTCAACTTTGATTTTTGGAAAAGGTAGAAGGGAAGAGGTAGGAGGCTTAAAACTTGTGCTGAAGGTCCAGGCTTGAGAGGCAGTCTGGGTATTGCTCCCATCAGTCAGAAAAGATCAGGCTTTCTCATCTCAATATCCTTAATTCCTCTATGTATCTGCTGCTTTGGATATTCTCTTTATTTATTTTTAATTACTTATAGCCTGCCTTTCTGGACAAAATCCTCCCAAGGCAGTGTACAACAGTATTCTACCCAATTAATCTCTGAATCTTCCTTACTTGTCAGATCTGTTTGTTTGTTTTCTTATGTTTATATCTCACCTTTCTTCTCCTGTGTAACCCATGGTGGCGTGCATGTGATTTCCAGAAAGTGCATGTGATTACCCATCCAGGCACTGACAAAGACCTGCTTAGCTCTAGCAAGACGGTAGCATCGTTCGCCTTCAGACCATACACAGGAATGTCCTCAATTCCTGGCCAGTTCCACCATGCATAACAACTAGAAGCATATTTTCATACATCTGTGTTAATCTAATCACTCTTTTGTGTTTTCAGAAAAAAAAATTCTGACTGCAGAAATCTATAGACTTTCCAATTAAAGGCACTGATGAAGTATACTTCATATATATCCACAGCATATTAAGGGAATCCTCTTGTTACTATTAAGTAACTTTTTCATAATGTTAAAACTGTGCAGCACAGAGCTCTAACAATGAGCGAGACTCTAGTTTTATTTGCTTATCTAGCAAACCTTTCATACTGGCACGTGTTGAAAAAACAAATGCACTTAATTTGTAAAACACCAGGGAAGCACTTTCAAATGTCTATTTCCTTCCATGTCCCCTCCCCCATTGACAGAGTATTCTTCTAGAGATTTTTGCAGAGGTGATATACGATGAATTAACTTCTTTCAGGTATCCACCTTGGGCGTATGAAGTCCTCCAATGAGCAATTAGTGGAGGATTTTTTCAGCCTGTTCAAATGGACATTTGTAGGGGAAAGGGGCATCTAATAAAATAACTGATACTGCAATGGAAGTGGGTGGTGAAAATGTAAGCCTCCAAGCAGATCTTCACTGTTGATGGAATCATGCATGGCCACACTAAACTAAATGCATTTAGTAAAAAATGAAGGGTTGAAAGTTATATATTGTTGGCAGGAGGAATGTAGGCTGTTTGTTGGACCGCATGAGCTCTTAGTGGTTGTTAATTATTTGAAAGGGGAATCTTATCACTTCAGCCTTTAGCATCAGAGCTTGGAAAAGTTACTTTTTTGAACTACAACTCCCATCAGCCCCAGCCAGCATGGCCACTGGATTGGACTGATGGGCGTTGTAGTTCAAAAAAGTAACTTTTCCAAGCTCTGCATGGTCTTCGAGAATAAGAACTGCCAAGTTCTGTGTTTGTGGAGGTGGTGATGGGGGGTACATTGTTAACCAGATGGTGGTCTGAGTAATAGGAGTGTATATTGCTGCAAAAAGTAATTCCCTTCAAAGTGGTCAAGCTCCACAATAAATTGGGTGGTCATAGAATAATAGAAGAGCAGAGTTGGAAGGGGCCTATAAGGCCATTAAGTCCAGCCCCCTGCTCAGTGTAGGAATCCATGTTAACGCATCCTCGACAGGTGGCTGTTCAGCTGCCTCTTGTTTTTCCCTGATGTTTAGCCAAAATCTGGCTTTCCTGTAAATTGAACCTGTTATTTAGTGTCCTGCACTCTGGGGCGATCAAGTAGAGATCCTGACCCTCGGTCCTGGTTTCAGAACCCTGCCCTAGTGTGCCATACCAAGATGTGCATAAATGTTTTTGTTACAGGCAAACTGCCAGTGAACAGCGTCTCATTAAAGGCATGGGCTAGCTCTATTTTTGTACAGCTTTTCAAATATTGTCCCCCTCCTGGGCAAGCTGTTTTGACCTTCCTTGAAAAAAAACAACTTGGTGTGTGTTTTTCTTATATTTGCACCCCACCTTTAGCTAGTCATGGAGCTCAAGAGCAGTTTGTATGGAGGGAATATGTGGCCTCCCATCCAGACACCAACCAGACTCAGGAAAGCAACTGCATTGTGTGTCCTCAAGCAAACTCTGGGATTATCAGGGCCTGGGCAAAAAATGAGAGGCCATATACACCCTACAGGCTGCTGTTGATCAGGAGTGGCAAATTTCTATTTGAGACCAAGTACACACCCCAATCCAAGCATTTCTGTCTGGCCCTTGGGACTTTCCCCAGGCCACCCCCTCCTCCTCAGCCATGTCCTCTCTCCTCAGGCCATATATCTCACTAGCCTAGCTTTACACACTGCTTGAGTGTTTTTGCCTGATGGGGATGTATCTTGGATATCTAATAATGGTTCTTGCTTGCCTGGATGGAGGATAGAGTGGGGTACATGAGCATGTGTGGAAGCTAGCCTACTCTTGCTCCACCCACTTTTGCCTCTGGCCCTGCCCATCACTGGCATGTGGCCCCTGGAAGGTTGCCCAGAAGGAAATGTGGCCCTTGAACTGAAAAAGCCTCCCCAGCCCTGCTGTAGAGAGCAAGAACAGCCAATGAAGAACAGCAGTGCTTGAAAGTATTTGCTTGACCAACATTACAATAATAAATGCCACTGCTAACCAGTGTCTCTTTCAGGTTCACATGGGAACTCATATGTGGAACAGCACACCTGCCCGGCGAGGCAGACGGCTTTCTGTGGATGGCCCCATGACTTTTCTCGGAAGCAATCCTGTAAAATTTCCAGACATGTTTCCAAAAGATTTGGCCATGAGGTCAGGAAATGGAGACCCGTCAAGCTTCTGGAATCAGTACGCAGCTGCCCTCTCCAATGGCTTGGCAATGAAGACAAATGAGATCTCGGTCATTCAAAATGGTGGCATCCCTCCAGTTCCTGGAAGCCTGGGCAACGGCAGCAGCTCCCCAATTGGGGCCTTGACGGGCAGCTTGGAGAAGCTCCAGAACTCAGAACCTAACGCGCCTCTAGCTGGTCTGGAGAAAATGGCAAGCAGCGAGAATGGGACTAATTTCCGTTTCACGCGTTTTGTGGAAGACGGCAAAGAGATTGTAACAAATTAGGACACGTGTTACGAACGTTTCTGCAGATATTGCAACCTAAGGTTGTGTGGTTTTTGTTTTTAGTTTTCGGGGGTGGGGGGTGCAAATCAACAAAACAGCACCATTAAAAAGACATTCTTTTGTACCCTGTTTGACATCTATAGAGTCCTAAAAACAGCTTATTTATTAGTGATATAACCTTTTTTTTTGCTTTGCAAACACATGCAAGCGTTAACTTTGGTCTTCTGTATTTTGAACTAAATACTAATTGACTAGAGTGCTGTAACATTTATAGCAACACAAGTCTGTTCATCTAGGTGGTCTCATTCTGGCATTTTAACTTATTTTCTATATCCAGTTTAACATGAACTTTTGGGGGTGGTGCAATGCCTCCATAATACATTCTCACCCCTGCCCCACTCTCTCTCATAACAAAAAGTCTGTATATGTGTACACGTTGATCCCGATGGGGAAAAGATTTATCAGCAAACACGTTGTTTAATTCTCCAAACAGATTTGCGCAGAGGATTGAAAAATGGACCATATAAAATTGAATCATATGCATCCTTCACGACGAGCTTGGTTGTTATTTTATTTTAATTGTTTTTATTCTAAAGTTGAAACAACTTTTTTTGGGGTGGGGGGGCAAGACTTAACTTTCTTTCCCCACCTTTTGGAATTGTCCTTTGTATTGCGTTGGGGTTTTGTTTTGGTTTTTTACTGGAGTTGTCTTAGATGTTAATAAGTTTCTGTACAGTAAATAAGCAAGCAGATGATTAGAGGAGGCCTGAAAAAATGTTGTTTTTGGTAGTTTGAAAACTTTTGCCTTGTAGGTATATTCACTCTAGAGAAAGGGTGGGGGAGTCCTGGACTTTGTGCTGCTATTTAAAATAAGCATCTTGAGCAACCTTCCATGGACACATTTAGATGCTCCTTGTATATACAATGAGAAATCTCGAGTTCATTAAAATGTACATATGTTCCCAATGAGCTCAAACCCAACTTCTTGACCAAGATAATAAGTACAGTGTTTGTTTATTTTGCATTTGGTATTGGGGCAGGGGGGATACTTTGGACTATTACATGCACTTTCTTGGATAACAAAGGAAATAGGTCCCGTTTCTTTTAACGTTTAATACTAACAGCAGAGATACTGTAATTTTACGAGAGTAAACAAATACATTTCTTTTCAACCGATAAAAGTTGGAATGTTTTCTCTGTGTGTTTTTAAAAAAGGAGGGTTTCCTCCTAGAATGGCTCTGGATGTGACCTTTGGGTAGTACATTCCCATGAGAAAGATGAGGAATGGGGTATATGAGTATACATAGGGGTGTATACACAAGTATACTGCAAAGCAACCTTCCCCTAACATGGTGCCCTCCAGATGTTTTGGACTACAACTCCCAGCAGTCCCAGTCAGTATGGTCTATGGTCAGAGATGAGGGGAGTTGTAGTGCAAGCATCAGGTTGAGGAAGGCTGCTGCAGTGCATTGGTCTTCCACAAGTAGGTTATATTTAAGCCGGTCATATTAGCGGCACCACTGCATTTTTCTTTTTGATTCTCTCTTTAAAACAGGGATGGAATGCCAGATGTTGATATTCTGCCAAAGAATCCTGGAAGCAGTAGTTTGCGAAGGGTGCTGAGGTTTGTTAGAAGACCCCTTTTCCCCTCACATAACTATGATTCCCAGGGTTCCCTGGGAAGAGGGATTAACTGTTAAACCATTCTGGAAATTGTACCTGTATGAGGGAGAGTAGGGGGTCTCCTTACAACTCTCAGAACTCTTTAAAAAAAACTCTCCAGTTCCCAAGTTTCTTTGGTGGAAGCTGTGATTGTTTAAAATAGTGTTGTAGTGCTTTTAATGTGTAGTGGGAATGCGGCGCTTGTTTTAGAGGAAGACAGGAGAGCATTTGCCAATGTGGTTGTCACAGAGAGAAAAGAAGAAAGATGGGACAGATGTAGGAAATAATTTAAAACTAGATTGCTTGATGGAAGGTTGCGATTAAAGAAGGATCCTGGGTCTGATTAGGTGAAAGCAAGTGATCTAGAGCAGGTGTTCTCAAATTATCCCTGGGGTCTATGTGAGAGGCCTGGAGAGGACTGAAACCTACCACTCTGCAGGGGGCAGAGCCAGTTATCAAATGGCAGTGAATGGGGTCAGAGTTGGGTATGATCAGCTGGCAATTGGAGGCATCATTTTCTATTGAACTCTAATCCCTCTCTGGAATTTTTCTTTAAAAATTATTATATGTGTATCCCACCTTTCTTCCAAGGAGCTCAATATGGCCTATTAAACATGGTTCTCCCCCTCCCAATTTCATCCTTGCAACAACCCTGTGAGGTAGGAAGGCTAGGGCTGAGAGGCAATGATTGGCCCAAAGTCACCAAGTGAGTTTCATGGCCAAGTAGGGTTTGAATCCTGTGCTCAGATCTTAATCCGACAGTCTAACCACTACACCACACTTGTTTTTCCTTTTCCCTCAGTCCATTCCTCCCTTACGTCTCCCTCTTTCTACTTCTTTCCAGTTTTCCCCTCGCACTCAGTTGGCTGTCCATTCCATTTCCTTCCTTTTCTTCTCTCTTTTCTCTCCTCCAGGTTAGCATGCCTCACTCCCACCCTATCCGCTTCCTCTCCATGCCTGTACGATTCATATATGGGAAACCGCTACTGCTGGTATTGGCCCATCCAAAAGACCAGAGAATGGGCTGCAGTGCTGAGGCCCTCCTGAAAGTAGCCCAAGGCACAACAGGAGTTCCTGGTCCCCAGTTTGAGAAACACAGTTCTAGTGGAGGTTTGTGAAGAGCTGCTTCCTCAGTCCTCTGATGGCAAGTCAGAATTTCCTTTAGATAACAAGCTAAGAAAGTTTTGTAGCATTAGTCTTGACTTCTGGGATACATTCGGAACCTCAGGTGCACTTTTCATTATGTAATTGACACATGAGTAGACTTACAGGGTTGTCATTTTAGGACATTGTCACACACTGTCACCCATACAATGTCCCCACTTTTCAGCCACTTACCACTTACTGTTTTCCTTCTGGAAACAGAAAACAACAACACCCCCCACTGGGGTCCAATAATATGCATGCAGAGGGAGCCAACTTATACTGTTCAGAAAAAGTCTACCACCTTTGAATAAGTTTTTTTTTCTGGCTCAAGGTGCTTTGGAAGCATCAAGCACACTTGTGGTGACAAAAAAAAAGTCTCTGAAGTACAAAGTGACTCCATTCAAAATCTCATTGGGGTCCAAATATACCCCCAAGCTGGGGAAGTGTGATTTTTTTTTCATCCGTCTGGATGAAGGTTGAAAACCAAAAGTTGATTGGTTTGTGTTTTTTCCTGGGTCATCAAAGTGCTACAAATAACCAAATTTGGCAAAATTGGGACTGTAAGAGCTAGTAATTTGAATAGGTGCATTTACAAGGCTTCTCTAGAGCAGAAAGGAGTTTGGGGTTCTCCACAGAGTATATGTCAATTGTAAATGATGTTTAGCCCACCTACAGAATACACACATTTATGCCCTTTCCCTGCTGCTCCTCTTCATAGCTGTGCTTGATGAATGGTTCCTTGAAAATATTCAAGTCTACACTTTTATTGGGATCATCATGGAGCATAAGTCTATCAGTGGCTACTAGCCATGATGACTATATTCTACCTCCATTGGTGCAGTGTGGCTCTGAATGCCAGTTGCTGGCTTCCCATAGGCTTCTGATTGGCCACTGTGAGCAAGAAACTGGACTTGATAGGCCTTTGGCCAGATCCAGCAGGACCCTCTTTTTGTTTGGTTGAAGACTTTTTTCAAGCTTACTAAGATGCTAGTAATCCTACGTTTCCACACTGGGCACAGAGGAGGGAGCTTTTCACATCCTGGAAATTCAGGGTACTAGCCTTTCTGGCTAGTAGGGGAAAAAAGAGCAAGCTAGTAACATCACATTTTTCATGTGGAAATCTAAATGTGCATCATCTTTAAGCTAGTCGTGTATACTAATGTCACTTCTGATTTTTAAAAAGAGCTATGCTCCATAGCCGCCATTCAATATTTTTAGGATAGTTGTTTTGAAGTTGGACACTGGAGAGAATTATTGGATAATGCTGAGATTTCAAAGTGCTTATTGCAGAGCTCAGTTTGGTTTTTTTCCATGGATCATACAAAGGTGGACCTGGGAACACTATTGCATCTTCTTGGGGAAATGCTGTGAAAAAGACACATAATGCGAACTTCAGAATGCAGTTTTGCTTCTTGGTTGGGGGTATATTAGAATCTATCGGGCCTCGGATGGTGAATCTGCTGATCTTAATAAATGCAAGGCTGCCACTCAAAATGGCAATTGGCATCAAGTTGTCCATAACAAAGACTGCAACTTTCCCCCATGCCTTGGCATCACCATGCTATGTGTTTCCCCTCATCTCCTGCGCCACGCTTATATGGTTGGAAGGGCTGGGGAAGTACATTGCATCATGGAAGAGGCTCAGGGTCATATTCTCCATCTGTTTTCAGCAGAGCCCTGTATCCTAATGCCTTATGCCAGGTCAACCTGTTGGCCCATCTAGCCTATATTGTTGAATGTGAGGTCCAAGATAGACATGATGTTACAAATTAATATGCACATCATTTTTTTGTTATGTAAATAGCAATTGTGGGGAAACTTGAGCAACCTCGGGGAGGGGAAGTTTAACCCTTTCTCTCCCCCTCCACAGAGCTGACTAAAGCCCTCCCCTCTAAAGCTATTTGCAATTAAGGAGGCTTCCATTGAAATCCAAGGAGTAGCTCTAGTGGGGAAGGGATAACCAGAAAATGTGCATGTCCATTGCATTCATGCTATTAACTTCATCTATAGTGGGAATGGGGAAAAGGGGCCAATGTGGCTCTCCAGGCCTCTTTGTGTGGCCCTCGGAACTATCTCCAGATCACAACCTTCACTGACCATGCTTTGCAACACAGAGGTGTGCTGGATTTGCCAGGCTAGAATGTCTACTTGCCTCTTGTTTGGCCAGATGGAGAACAGAGAGATGTCCATTCGTGCTTAGACTAGGGACAGAAAGACCTATCAATTTCAGGTCCCTCAGTTTCTCATTTTTCCAATCTTAAATTCAGCTCCCCAGATTTCTGCAGTAATTTGTGTTTCTTTACTTTTTTAAAAAAAAGTCTTCATGGAAATTTGTCAGCATTTTAGCGTGCGTTTCTCCTGTTAAACACAATTTTGTATGCAGTCTTGACTAGTGTACACGTTTTTGGAAGCAATTTCTCCTAATATAATGCATTTTTGTATGTTTGCGATAATATATTCAGTTTTATATTCATTTTATATATGCATTTTTGTAAACAGTCTTTGTTTGAAGAACAACACTACAAAATTCGAATAAGAGTGAATTTCGAAGGAAGGCTGTGTTTTGGTTCTCATATTGTTTTGGAAAGTGCCAGTTTCATAGATCAAGCTTGAAATGCGAATGGAATTTAATTTTTCACCCATCCCTACCCTAGACACTAGCCTACTGTACAAAGGAAAAATTTATGTTTCCTCCACCCATTTTTGTTTTGGCTCTCAGAAGGGTGCTCAAAAGGGAACGTGCCCTTCAGGCTGATATACAGTTTGGTCCTGACTGGTAGTGGTTTGTCAAGCTCTTGGGCAGAGGTCTTTCCATCGCCTCCTTTTGAGGATACTATGGATTGAATCTGGGACCTCTTGCATTCAAAGCATGAACTGTACCACTGAACTATGGTTCTACCCTGAATGGGCCATGTGGGTAGAGTGGATGCTTTGTTTATAGCCTGGGCTGTGTGTGCAGAATTTTAATGCTAATTGATTCATTACATCTATACCCTACTTTTTGACCATCAGCAGCTCAAAGTAACCTTCAACACTTTCAAAGCATAGGGTGGTATTCCATGCAAGTTGTATGCAGAGTAGACCTTGAAATAATGGGCCTGATTAAACTTACGTTCATTCATTTCAATGGGTCTACTCTGTGTTGTATCAGGGGTTTTATCTAACTAAAGTATTCTCAGAGGAGACCCACTGAAATTGATGGGCCCAACTTAGTCATATCTAA
The DNA here is from genome assembly GCF_030035675.1 of Rhineura floridana. NCBI lineage: Eukaryota > Metazoa > Chordata > Lepidosauria > Squamata > Rhineuridae > Rhineura > Rhineura floridana. The sequence continues at coordinate 29,945,360 of NC_084492.1, read as the reverse complement.
CATGGGATATAACCAACCTTTTTTATTTCTTCTTGACAGTCCCGTCCCTCCCAAATGCTTTGACACTCCTCAGAGGGTATTATTTTATCAGTACTTTTTTTCAGTACGCTGCTTGAAATATGTTTTATATTAATGGAATATTAGTCTGAAGGCACATGAGGCCACGACCTTGTTGAAGCTAAGCAGGTCTGGGCTTTGTCAGTGTCTGGATGGGAGGCCCCCTGAGAACCACATGTATGCCACCTTGGGTTCTATGATGAAAGAAAGGCAGGTTATAAATGTAAGAAACAAATAAATCTTGGGTTTTGATCAAATAAAAAAGCTCAGCGCTCAGTACATTGGTGTACATTTAGAATACCTAGCCTGTGCAAAGTGTAAAGTGAAATGCCAAGGTTACTCCTTTTCACATGTGTTAATAGCGCTGAAGAAGTATAGGCTCATCAATGGGCAAATCTGGCTCAAGAGCCAGTCAAGATGGAACGCTTATCACAGATGTGATAAAAATTGGTGGTAAACTCTTTAGCATTGTGTCAGGGTTTGTCAACAATGTGAGTGTTAGGGATTGTCTTCAGTGTTATGGTGCATGGGTTTCTTTCTTGAGCATTTTAAAAGCTATGATATGGAAATATCAAATGCTAAAAAGGGAATGGGCAACAGAAAATGCTTGTTTTTCCTATGTGAATCTGGATTGTATTGTCCTTTCCACAATTATGAATCAAACTTGGTCTACCAATGGATTAGGATCAAAATGCTGTTTATAATACATAGTCCCGGACAGTTTGCAATATAGGCTGGTGCAATTGTGAGGATGCCCCATGTATTCATCTTGGCCACTAGGACTGGTTGATTTGATGAATTAAGATATATAAAGCTGTCTTGTACTTCTGTCAGAACGTTGGTTAATCTGACCTAGCATTGTATGCTTGGGTCTCCAGATATTGGACTACAGCTCCTGTCATCTTCAGCCAGCCTAGCCATTGGTCAGGGATGATGGGAGTTATCATCCAACAACATCTGGGGGTCCAATTTTGGACAGTGCCGGTCTGTTTTGACCAGCCGTAGCTCTCCAATGCTTCACACAAGGGACTATCACAGAGACGGAACCTGTGGCCCTTCAGATAATGCTGGACTACAGCACCTATCATCCCTGACCATTAGCTATGCTGGCTGCAGATGATGGGATTTTAAGTCCCAACAGTATCTGGAGGGCCACAGGCTCCCATCCCTGAAATACACAATGCTGAGCTTTGTTGTTGTTATGTGCCTTCAAGTCGATTACGACTTATGGCGACCCTATGAATCAGTGACCTCCAAAAGCATCTGTCATGAACCGTCCTGTTCAGATCTTGTACAACTCCAGACTCTCCTTTCGCATCTGCACGCATCAGCCTCTGGGCTTCCTTTTGGCTTTGACCCAGCTGCGTCATTAGTCACAGCGCTACTCGTACTTGTCTGTTGTTCTTCCCCAGTAGCTCGGTGAGTGCCTTCTGACCTGGGGGTCTCATCTTCCAGCACTATCTCATGTTGCATTTTGGATACTCTGTTCATAGGGTTTTCGTGGTAAGAGGTATTCAGAGATGGTTTACCATTGCCTTCCTCTGAGTCTGGATCCATCTTTGTCTTGTGCCTCAGCTTTGACCATTCTGCCTTGGGTAACCCTGCTTAGGAGTCTAGCCTCTTGGTCTAGACTCCTGACGGCATTGCTCTCAGCTTCTTCAACACTCTCAAACCCCTTCACCATATTAAGGTGTGCATCCTAGATGGCCTGAATAGCTCAGTGCTTTGAATGCAGAAGGTCCCAAGTTCAATCCCCAGCACCACCAGGTAGGGTTGGGAATATGCCGTTTGAAACTCTGGAAAGCCATTGCCAGTCAGTGTAGGCCATACTGAGCTAGATGGTCCACAATTCTAACTTCAAATAGGGCAGGTTCCTGCGTTCCTTCCTAATGATCTTAAAGCTATTGGGTTGTTTCCAATGTAGCTTTCATGCAGGGATGGTCAAGCAAGGAAGGAGAATTCCCTGCCCCCTCATCACTACCTCGTGTGCCCCAAAAGCTTCTCCTTTGAGCCAAAGGGCCCTCAAACACCTGGGGAAAAGGGTGACCAAGATGCAGTTAGAAGAGGGGGGAACTGAGGAAAATTGAGCAGATGCAACTTGGAGTGGATGGAGCTCAGTTATTGCAGAAGCTACAGTTCACTGCAGTCCCCTCCCACTTTCCCAAACAAATCTCCTAAGTGCTCCCCCTTCACTCAGAAGAGGCTGCATAGAAGGGCCACAGCTCAGTGGTATTTATTTATTTATTTATTTTATTTAATTAAGCTTATATACCGCCCGACTAGCAACAGCTCTCTGGGCGGTGAACATTAAAAATACAATAAAAATAACACAAAACTGTACACAAAACTGTACAGTCTAAAATCAAAATATAATAATTTAGAATTAACAGGAATTAAAATGCCTCAGAGAAGAGAAAGGTTTTAACCTGGCGCCAAAAAGATGATAGTGTCGGCGCCAGGCGCACCTCCTCGGGGAGACCATTCCATAGTTCGGGGGCCACCACTGAGAAGGCCCTAGATCTTGTCACCACTCTCCGGGCTTCCCTATGAGTCGGAACCCGGAGGAGGGCCTTCGTAGTAGACCGTAGTGTATGGGCCGGTTCATATCGGGAGAGGCGTTCCGACAGATATCGTGGTCCCGCGCCGTATAGACCACGTGGTCCCGCATGGTAGAACATTTGTCTTGCATGCAGAAGGTCCCAGGTTCAATCCCCCACATCTCCAGGTAGGGCTGGAAGAGACACCTTCCTAAAACCTTGGAGAGTGGCTGCCAGTCATTATAGATGATGCTCAGCTAGATAGACCAATGGTCTGACTTGATGTAAGGCAGCATCCTATGTTCCTAAACCTTCTACATGTGAAACCTTGAAGGCCATGTCAAAATTTCAGGTATTAGCAATGTTGAGTATGTGGAAGGCTAAAGATTTGACTTTGTAGTAAAGATCACATTACCAACTGCTTTTAAACATTGCCCCTACCGTTTTTGTGGTTTTGCTTGGGGTGTGATGAGCTTACACAACTTCAAAGCCTCCTTGGATAAATGGCCCCTGGCCATTTACCATGAGATACTCCTATAACATAATATAGAGTCTCTTAGGGTCTCTGCCCCTGTGCACTTTGCACACCAACCCAACACACACACAGAGGCTCCCTAACACACATACATCAAGGTTGTCCTCTCCCTCCCAAACAGGTCACCAAGCATTGTCCTCTCCCCTCCATGGATTGCCAAGTGTCCTCTTCTCCCCTGTTAAATGGATCACAAAGCTTCCTCCTCTCCCTCCCATTAGACCTTCTCCTGCAAGGAGGAGAGAAGCAGTGGGCTGAGGCGGACAACACAGCAACAGTGGGGAGTGTCCAGGGCAGCACCTCAGCAACCATCCTGATCACCCGCCACTTTCCTCCTCTCCTTCCGCCACTGAGGCTGTGAGGTGGGGGGGTAGCAACAGCAGAATAGGACAGTTGATGAGGAGCTATCCCAGGCTGTCCTGACTGTCCCTCCGTGGCTTGCCCGGGCTGCCTCGCTCCCCCACCTTGCTCGCTCATTTGCCTTACACCCACCTTGCTCACCTGCCTGTCCACCATTTTTGCTTGCCTTACGCCCACTACACCTTTTCCTGACCCCATGGAATGCTTCCATCATGCTGTGTGGTGGCATGACGACTTACAAAAAAATCACGTGTTTAGATAGATATCAAGTGTGAGGAAGCTGGCAAGCCTGATTAGGTGCCACCCACAGCCCTCTCCGTTTGGTGTATGAGGCTCTTTTGGCCATGCCACGCCCAACTGCTGTCGTATGTGACATTGTGTGTGGGGCAGCTAAAGATGTGAATGGGCCAAAGGGGTTGTCAAATGCTGACAATCAGCTGATTGATGGGGCTTGCAAAGCACTGTGCACTGAGCTAACTATAAACCCTGATCAACTGATGTCGGGGCTTGCATATCTTTGTCCATGGCACTCTGCAAGCCTCGACTGAGTTGCCAGATATCACTGTGATGACAGGCGATTGATAGGTGGGTGGCCAGCCCTACCCCCTTGTCAAACTCAGCCTACAGGAGATGGTGGAGATAAGTATCCAGCCCGCCCAATCTATATTTTACTTATAGTGTGTTTTGGCAGATCATACATGTTTTATTCTTTGTAATCTTTCAGAGTTGTCTGTGGCTGATGATCTTCCCTCAGTACAGAGCAGAAAGAAGCTTACTGTTAAAACTGTAGTCTAGCAGTTTGGTTTTTCACAGCAAGTGCCACTTCACTGAATGTAACACGTGTACAAATCTTGGAGGATCTCAAACATGGGTTTGCACAAATCATTTTAGGTAACTAGGTCAATTATTTCCCAACTTTCTAGTTTCTGTATAGCCTATTCTACATGGATTTATCTGCTGAATAATCTCTGGATTTATGCTACTGAAATACAAGGCAAGTTTACAAGTAGAATTTAGCGTTTTTTGAGGGGGAGGTGACGTGGGGGACATGATACTACTTTATAAAATCCTGCATAGGGTAGAGAAAGTGGATGGAGAGAAGGGTTTTTTCTTCCTCAAAATACTGGAACTAAGGGTCAATCAATAAAGCAGAGTAGCCGGAAATCTGGGATGCAGCACATAATTAACTTATGGAACTCACAGCCATGGGATGTAGTATGATGGGCACTAGTTTAGATGGCTTTAAGGGGTGGGATTAGATCAATTCATGGATGGGAAATATCTGTGGCTACTCATCATGATGGGTATGTGCAACCTCTTGAGTTCAGAGGCAGTATCTCTCCCAGTATTGATTGCTGGAGAGCTACAGTGGCAAAGAGCAATTACTTTCTGCCCACTTATGGACTTCCTATTTGGGGATATCTGATCGGCCACTGTGGGAAAACGAGATGCTGGACCAGATGAACCACTGGTCTGGTCCCAGGAGTCTCATGCTCTTATGATGTGTGGTAGAGGATCTTGAGACATGTGGTGCATGGTGGAGTCTGGCCAGGCTATCTGGAGGGCACCACTTTGGCTACCCAGGTTCAAGGGTCCATATTCATCTCATGGAGGACTTTCTTAGGCCTCATCACTGAGCTGGATGTGAGACCTAAGACATTCAGCACTCTGTTGCAGCTGGAGGTGACTGGTAATGGTAGACAGGCTCTTTGTTTACTTGTCTGCCATTGGATTTGCTTATCAGATTATAAAGTTGGAAGGGATCCTGTAGATCCCTGTTCAATGCAGGACATGAAAATGATGTCTGTGACAGGTAGCCATCCAGCCTGTGCTCAGCCAGTGGAGTAGAACCCATCACTTTGCCAAATCCTTCATTGTGGGATTTGGTTATAAACTTCCCAGGGAAGCTATAGTACAGTTTAAACAAAAAAATATAGTTTTCTACTTCAGCCTCTTAAGACTGTGGGTTGCATTCAGCCAAGCCCTGCTCAGAGTAGACCCATTGAAATGAATGAACCTAAGTTAGTCTCGCCTATTAATGTTAGTGGGCCTACTCTGAGTAGGATTAGCATTGGATACCTCCTGCCATGTGCGTATGGGATGTATGACCAAGTCATCATAGCTTCCAACTGGTTTTCTGACTTCTTCGGCAGGGGCGACCTCTGGCACATACCTCACAACTGCTTTTACCACGGAGAAGACGTAATAGATTTCTAGAGTATGGTGACACTTAGGCAGAAGCTTTGTGGATTTTTCTATGTGTGTGTGTGGTTTCCCTTTGGTTTCCCTTACCTCTGTCACATGGTTTGGCTGATTGTCCTGAGTCACCTGAAGCTCTTTGATCTCAGGACTCCTGTTGGAATTGTGCCTACTCTCTGCTTCCCTGCCCCCAGTAATACATTTCTTCCTTTTCGGGTGATGCATATGTGGCCACTCTAAATGATTGTATAGGTTGATCACAACAGGGTTAGTGTGGTTGATCTGTCTTTTGGGAGCAGGTGTTGTACTAGATGGCTTATTGATCCCTTCCCCACTAGGAAGACAACCCAGTTAATTAAACTGACTGTGCATTTTTGGGTGATGCAACGAGAGATACTACATCAGAAGAGGTTCCCAAAATATGGTCCATGGACCACCAGGGGTCCGTGAGCTTCATTCAGGTGGTCTGCGGCATGTCTGTAAAAACACAATTAACAATCATACCGTATCTCAGTGGTTCCCAACCTTTATGAGCACGGGACCCCTTTTATAAGCTGAAATTTTTTTGTGACCCCCTCCCCCCAGGGAGGCAGGCTGGCTGCCAGGAAGGAAGGGGGAAAGCTGCCTTTCTTTGCAGGCTTGCTTCTTTTTGCTTCACAAAAAGCCCTCTCCTCTCATTCTAAGCAAGGGCGTTGCCAGTAGCGGCAGTGCAAGGAGACAGGAATCAGTGATAGTAATCCCCTCTTCTTCCTGGTAGCTCCACCCTCAGCCTCCTTTGGCACCTGCCATGGATTTTATAGGCAGATGCCTGCCCTTAGTGCGCCTGAAAGATGCTCTGGTGCTTCAGCAAAAGGCCTCCCCTCTCGTTTGGAGCAAGGGGGAGGTGTCATCTGCAGTGGCAGTGGCAAGCAGACAGTGTCGAGGGAGTGAAGACCTTTTTAAAAAATTAATAAATAATTCATTTCTTTACTGTTCACGGCCCCCTCGGATTACTTTGCGGGCCCCCTGGGGGTCCCGGCCCCCAGGTTGGGAACCACTGCCGTGTCTAATACAGTGCATTACAATTGCTACAACAGGCAGAAAAATTAAGTGGTCTGACAACAGGGCTGGTGCAGGCATGCCAGGGCCATTGGGCATTAGCCTGCCCTGGGCCCACGCACCTGCCCGCACACCCCACCTTCCTTTCCTTTGAAGTGAATGCTGGCCACGCTGTGTGCGCATGCCTGCCATCAAGATGGCGGCCGAGGCTTCCCTAAGGGTTGATGGCACGCATGTGCCTGCAGTGCGGCCAGCATTTACTTCAAGGGAAAGGTAGGTAGGGTGTGCAGGAGGACATTGCAGGCCTGCGTGGTAGTAGAGGGAGTGTCTGGGAGCTCCCTCTCTGCAATTCACAGCAGAGTTGGGAGCTGACGCTGCCATGGAAGGGAGCACCACCCACCGACCCTAAGGTGGGGCCCTCAGCCAGGCCCCACCCTGGCCACCCCATGGGGCCCGCCCTGTCTGACAAGATCCTCAGCAATTTTCAAGTGGTCCATTTTTTTTTTCAAGGAAAAGCAGTTTGGGAACCACTGTACTTGAGGACACTGCTTCTTCAAAAACAAATGGAGAGCATGAATGGGACCTGTGGGAAAAGACTATGAAATTCTCCATCAGCTAGCTCTTGGGCAGAGCTTGGAAAAGTTACTTTTTTGAACTACAACTCCCATCAGCCCCAGCCAGCATGGCCACTGGATTGGGGTGATGGGAGTTGTAGTTCAAAAAAGTAACTTTTCCAAGCTCTGCTCTTGGGTCTCTGGGAATTCTCATTCTGTAAGAGGTAAACTACAGTTCCCAGGGTCCTTTGTGGAAAGCTATGTGCTTTAAACGTATGGTATGGATGCGTCCCTGCTTTCTCTCTCCTTTCCCTCTCCCTATCCTCTAGGATGTCATATTCTTGGCTACTTCCACCTTCTTTTCCCCTTGAGCATATTATGTGTACCAGTAAGTGTGCTCAGGTGCTTTGAGATGGAGGCTCAATACTGCAAACGGATCGTTCAAGATATTGCAAATGGGTCATTGGTAAGAGGTTTACAACCTTATTGGATTTCCCCCAGAAAGGCTAAATTTGGATTAAATGGGGTGGGGAGGGATACAGGCTGGCATTTTGGCACTAATGATATCATGTGGACAATTAAAAAATAATAATGTATGCATGGGGAGCACCCATCTTGCAATATGCACCCATATGGAAATACCCTTGTCTGGATTCGTTGAATTCTGGAGGCAGAAGGAAAGTGTGTGTGTGTGTTGGGGGAGGAGGTAAAGGTTTTTAAATAGAGTTGCAAGTTGGAGCAAAAGGTCCAGTGGGGTACAAATTCTGGGCATGACAGAAAGGCATGGTAGGATTTTGACAACAGACATGGAACCTTTTATCCCGTTCCCTTGTCAACTGGCCCACAGGCAGTAAAGCAACAAGCATGCTCAGAGCTTGGAAAAGTTACTTTTTTAGACTACAACTCCCATCAGCCCCAGCCAGCATGACCACTGTATTGGGCTGATGGGAGTTGTAGTTCAAAAAAGCAACTTTTCCAAGCTCTAAGCATGCTACCCAGTACTCAGATGCATATGGCAGTTGGTGACCACTAGTGATGGAAAGATCTGCCAATATCAATTCTCTCAGGTTCTAATTTTTCCAGTTTTAAATTCAGTTCTCCACATTTCTGCAGCAATTTGTGATATATTTTTTTTAATCCTCATGGAAATTCTCCAGCATTTTAGTGCATTTCCCCCCCTAATACTCACATTTTTGTAGTGGGTTTGGACTTGTGTATACGTTTATGCAAGCCATTTCTTGTCATACAATGCATTGTGCATGTTATTTTCACTCATGTACTGATTTTTATGCACACTTTCCCCTAATACATGCATTTTTTTCCTAAATATTGTTTGGTTGGCCAACTGCATCACCAAATTTGAATAAGTTTGAATTTCAAAGGATGGCTGTGTTTTGATTCTCATATTGTTTCAGAAAGAGCGAGTTCGAAAAATTCAGCTTGAAATGCGAACCAAATCGAAATGCTCACCCATCTCTAGTGACCACTGAGCCTGGTAGGACAGAAAGCAGGGAGGCCAGCCAGTAACTGAAGGTGCAGGCAATGACAAGCAGAACCAACTAGTTCTAGTTTCGTCTTCCTGCCTGCTGAATTCTACAAGGAGCAGCATTGCAACGCAGTAAGGAGATGGCAGGCTGACAATCACCCCAGGACTGCTTGTAAGTAAAAAGGCAGGCTGGTGGCAGGTGGCTGAGAGCAGACTGAGTTTGATTAGGCTGCACCCCAGTTGCCCTAATGGGGCAGCCTCCACTGCTGAGATATATTCAATTTCCTCATTTTTTTAAAAAAAAATATTTAACTTTTGGTTTTCTGTTCAATGCACTGCAGCTCTGATTGGGAAGGAAATGGGCCAACCCTACTTGACAACTTTTGTTTTCAAGTGAAGAAAGGAAAGGAGGTGTAAAAAAAATGAGCCAGCTAGGGTTTCAGATGCATGCATTTAATGGTAGAATATTTGAACAATAATTACTCCCTCTCCTCTTTATTTAAGGCACCTACTTGCCTTCCAGTTTTCCTTCTTATGTCTCAAAAGAATGTATTTTCTTCCTAGTTCGAGGTTGCCACCTTTTCAACAGGCCACTATAGCTGTGTTTTAAAATAAAAAAGGCAATGTTTTGTGCAGTCAGTAGCAGGTGCTGATCATTATGCAATGGAAAGCTTTGCCTGCCTGTTGCTGCCTCTTAAGCTGGGGTTAAAAGTGCAAGAGCAGCCTTGACAGGATTTTGTGGTCAGTTGGCAATCATATTAACTCTCTCTTTTTCTCCTCTTCCCATTTAGCCTAGAACCAACCCATATGTAATCGGCGTGAGAGACTCCAATAAACTGAATGAAATGTTTTGTTTGAGAAACAGAGACTCTGCCCCAGCCTGGATCAGGAGAATGATCGTTTAAATATACTTCATTCATGTGTTTTATTTTATTTATTTTTTTAAAAAAAATTATATCCTGCTTCTTGAGGAACTTCTTCCACTGAGCAGCTTACTGACTCCAATAAAAAAGCAACTTCACTTGATAATAAAATATAAAAATAAAAAGTACAGTATAACTGACCAATAACCAGCATTAAAAAGTGGTAGAATGAAGATAGAGAAGCAAGCAAGAATCACATGCTAAATGCACCCAAGCCTAGCAGAAGTCTCCATTGGATAACAGTTCTGTCAGTCTGCATTTAGCCAATGGTGGTGCTCAGAAAGGGAAACTGAAGGGCGTAGCCCCCCCCAGATTATTTTTAACTCAATTTCTCTCAGCCCCAGCCACTGTTGGACAATGGTCAGGAGTGCCAGGACTTGTAATTCAGTTGTATCTGTAGAGTTGAAGCTTCCCAACTCTATGGAAATCATTTGAAACATGCAAACTAAACAGAACTTCTTTTGGGAAAGAATTTCCTGGAGGGGAGATTGCAACTAGAGAGAAAATAAGAGAAGCTGTACTGGATCCTATTCTCTGTGGTAGCAGAGCATCTGCCGCTAGGACAGGGGTGAGGAATCTCCAGCCAGTGGGCCAATCTTAGTCTGCTAGGGGGTCCAAATTGGCCTGTGAGGCCACTTTCCCAAAAACGCACCCATCTGTTCATGTCACCTGGCGTTTGCATGGAATCCCCTGCTTAAAACAGAGGGAGGGGGACTTTCTCTTAGCAATTTGCACCTGATGTCATGCCAGGTGACTGACAAGTGGGGGGCCCTGCCTACCCATTAAATTTGGCCCATGAAGCCAATGCTGATAAGGATCTGGCCCATGAAGCTGAAAATGAGAGTCTGGAGGAGATAGCTGTCTTCCCCTTACCCCACCGCAGCTGATATCCAGCAGCACACTGCCTCTGCCTGTGGAGGTTCAACTTAGCAATCATATACTATTATTATTTATTAGATTTATATCCTGCCCTTCCTCCCAGGGAAAGGTGTCACTTAGGGGCAGAGCATCTGCCTTGCATGTAGAAGGCCCCAAGGTCAATCCCTGGCACCTCCAGGTAGTGCTGGGAACCCCCTCTGTCTGAAACCCTAGCAGCGGGGAGGGGAGAGAACAGGGACACAGTTGCAGGTGCTGCCAGCTGGTGTAGACGATAAGGCCCTAGATGAAGCAAGGATTTGACACAGCAGAAGGCAGGTTGTTATGTCTTTCTAAGTGGTAGAACATCTGCTTTGCTTGCAGAAGGTTCAGTCCCTGGAATTTCCAGGTAGGGCTGGGAGAGACTCCTGCCTGGACTCCTGGGAAGCTGCTGCCATTCAGAGTAGACAATACTGAGCAAGTTGCTCCAACGGTCTGACTCAGTGTAAGGCAGCTTTTTATATTTTTATGATGGAAGCTACTGGTTTGCTCTGGCAGTGGCTCTGTGCAACTCACGTGTGGAGGAGATGCTGATCTAAAGCAGCCATGCTTGTTTTGAAAAAAACTTGCTTATTGAAATTCTTGGAAGTGGGGGTACAGGAGGCCAGCTGGGCTTGATCACAAAGTGCCTGCAGCGGCTTTTGGGAAGCTGAGCTCAGGTGCTGTTCCTGCTAGTGAAGCATCTGGGAGAAGTGGGGGGGGGAGAAACCACAAACAAGCGACACAAAACAAGGAGAATGTGAAAGGTCGTGAAATAACTTCAGGTTCCGTTGTGACTCGGCCTGAGCTTTTGTACCTGGAAGTATCGGGTAGCAGCCATTCCGATTTCAGCCAGATTCTTCCAGATGATTGTTGGCGCATGGAATGGCCTGAGAGCACCTGAATCATAGCACTGTGGGAGCAAATTGGGTGTGGGCTTGATCCGCACCTGGATGAGAGAGTTCACCGAAGATTGTCAAGGTGCCCTGCTAATATGTTTCTGAGTTTTTTTTGTTATGGAGATGCCGTGCGCTGCACTTTCTCCATTGCAGGCAGTGTCACTTCCGAGCTTGGAGCTCTTGCACTCCGCCTCCTTGCAAATGCATCTCCCAAATGAACCGTCCCCTCTTCTTTTGTACAAACCTGACCTTCAGCACTTGGGCCAATCACTGTCTTTCAGCTGAACCTGAAGAGATCAGTGACCATGCATGTGTGAGCCAGAAGCTAAGCTTCTAGTCCCTTTAATTCTATAATTTTATTCTGTGTATTGTAACGTATTCTACATGACTGTTTTTATTGTTATATGCCTTCAAGTCGATTACAACTTACGGCGACCCTATGCATTTTTTATATATATATTCATAGGATTTTCATGGAAAGAGGCATTCAGAGGTGGTTTACCATTGCCTTCCTCTAAGCCTATGGCACCCGGTATTCCCAGGCAGTCTCCCATCCAAGTACTAACCAAGCCTGACCCTACTTAGCTTCCGAGATCAGACGAGATCGGGCATGTTCAGGGTAGTATGGCTGCAGATGGCTATAGGCCTGCATGATGAGAGAGAGAGATTTAGGATCATAAAGGCTAGGAGCTTAGATTCTGGGTTACATGCTCATTGTTTGATCTCTTATTGCTAGAGATGTAAAGGCTCGGGGGGGGGGGGAATTGTTTATTTGTTTCATTTTTTTTCTGGGCTCTTTTCCAGGCCTTCAAGTCTCTGCTTATCACCTTGTTACTTAAATTTATTTTTATCTCAAATCCTTTTCCTTTTTTTTTTTTCCTTTAAGAGAAGGATGGAGTTCTTCCTGTCTTAAAAACCAGGACAGTGTTTTGCCTTTCTCTAAAGAGTGCCAGAATTTCACCCACAGCTTAAAGCTGCTCGCTATTCCTGGGCTGACCTATGCACAACAATGGCCTGTGCTGTCTGGCTTTGTCAAAGCAGTAATTAACCAGCCTTCTCTCCCTGGAGCTGTGCATATTCGCCCTGGCACCATCAATAAAACCCAGAGCGCAAAGAAGAAAGCAAACAAAACAGTCATGGAGCCTTCGAAGGCCTTTAAACAGAGGGGGTAAATCAATCAGTGTTTGTCAAATGGGTAAAATAAAGGCGGAAAGCACTAGGGGAGCGAGGAGGGTTCTGTTACCTAAAGTGTTTTTTGCCCAAATGCTTTCAAAAGTTTTTTGTTTAAAGTAGCATGTACTAAAGGAACTATTCCCCCGCCCCCTCCTAAGTATGTGTGTGTGTGTGTGTTTTGGTTTTCATTGGTAACACTCTGGGTTGTCTTCAGCTGAGTCCTACTCAGAGTAGACCCACTGAAATTGATCAGCCCCAGTTAAGTCAGGTATGTTAACTTTAGTGGGTCTACTCTGTGTAGCTACACCTAGAGAATGCCAGCCCCGCTTATAGTTGACCCATGGAAGCTAATGGGCAGGACAAACAAGCATCATGGGAATTGTAGTCCAACATTTGGCAGGCACCATGTTAGCTACAACTGCTCTAAAGGTCCCTGCCGGGGGAGGGGGAGAAGCTAAACCAAAGAAAAGCTAAACTGCAGACTGTGTGTAATTAACAGTTATTCTCCTTCCTTGGAAACTGTGCAAGCGGAGGTTGGCTCCAACTTTGAGAGGACCCACAGCGTAAGCTCTGATTGCTGCCCCATCCTGTTGGAGGGTCCCCTCCCCGCTTTATTTCCACTGGGCATACAAAGAATTGGCATGAGGAAGAGGAGGAGAAGGCTGCCAGTGGTTGCGCTTGCATGAATTTCAGGTGGTCACCACTGTAATCTCCCACAGTGCCCTACAGTAAAGTCGTCTTGCTCAAGGGCACTGTGTGTAATACAGTGGGAGTTGCCCAGCGCTCAACAGGACACTGCTGTCAGCATTGGTGGGCACTTCAAGTTACCCACTTATGTGGGCCCTGGTAGGCCTGGTGGATTTCAGGTTTTGGAGGGCTCTTGCATAAGACTCTCTCTATGGGTCACCCCCTTTTTTTTTAGTGACTGTACCTCCTCAATGCTCTTCATAGTTGCTACCTGTTGCCAGGCAGAGCCAATGAGCAAGCAGGCAGTTGCATGCCCTCCTCCCTGCAGCTGTTGCCTGGAATGAGAGGCAGGTGAACAAGCAGCTTCCAAACCTGAAGAGCAGAGACTTGTCCAAGGGGCCCTTGTAAGTGCTGACTTTGCTGGGTTCTGGGCCCTTGGCAGATGTCCAACCATGCTAAGCTTTGGTGCCAGCCCTGCTGGAAGCAATTGTAGCTCAGAACTCTCCCTAGGGATTTCTAATGGAGAAGTCCCAGCACCTTGACCAAACAATAACTCTAGATTTAATCCTGAGAGTTAAAGAGGTATGAAACTAAGGCACGGGCCCATTCACACCTCTGCTCTCTACAACAATGGCTCTTCATTCCACCAACACTGTCTGGAGCGCTACCACAGTTTTTCGGTCCTTTTTACTTTAGATTAGAGCATAAAATGGCACCTGCACATTTCCTGGGTGAAATCAGGATGTAGGGGAAGTGATTTTCCGGGGTGTAATTAAATGCCTTAACCCTTCCTTCAGCCGCCTGGCCTCATTACTGATGCTGATTTATCTTGCTGAGTGGGCCAGTATATTTGAGTGTGTGTGTGTGTGTGTGTGTGTGACTGTACGTGTATAAGGTGAGATGCTGTTGGCTTCTGAAGTCATGATTTATTCAAGAGTCCCTCATTGAGTCAGCTAATGTAATTGTATGGTTATCTATTCTCTGGTGAAGCTCTCCCTGCCCCCATCCATTACTGGGGGATAAGATAGATCTCCTGGCCCTGAACTGGGAGTCCTCTGAATATCATTCTAAGCCTGAGAATCTAAGGGACAACATCTTACATACCAACAGCACATTAAATTGCCAAGTGCCAGTCCTGACATAGCCACAACAGCACCACTGATGCACAAGATGCACACAATACATTGATGGACAAGAAAGTACCACCAGGGCTGAGTAAGCTCCAAGGTTTGCAGTAGTAGAGAAAGGGTCATAGCTCAGTGGGTAGAGCATCCACTTTGCATGCAGTAGGTCCCAAGTTCAATCCCCGGCATATGGCTGGGACAAACCCTTGTCTGAATCTCTGGAGAGGTATGTTTTTTGCTCACTGAGAATTTTTGCACACCTCTTTCTGAGAGCCAAGTAGATACGATGTTAAAAGTCTCACATTTGTGGGAAGTGGGGGGTTGAGGAAAGAGATAAATAGCATGAAAGAGAGAAATGATTTTTGTCAGGACCACAGCATATAGGGAGGGGTGGCTTAATCTTTTTCTCCCTCTCTGCCCTCCTGACAAAACAGAGAGAGAGAGAGAGAGAGAGAGAGGTGCTGTTAGCTCTGGAAGGAAAGCTCCCATGGAGGCAATGGAAGTTTTTTTTGTTATTGCTGTTCTGAAGTGATAGGCATTGAGGAGGAGGATTTTTGTCAGGACCACAGCATATAGGGAGGGGTGGCTTAATCTTTTTCTCCCTCTCTGCCCTCCTGACAAAACAGAGAGAGAGAGAGAGAGAGAGAGAGGTGCTGTTAGCTCTGGAAGGAAAGCTCCCATGGAGGCAATGGAAGTTTTTTTTGTTATTGCTGTTCTGAAGTGATAGGCATTGAGGAGGAGGATTTTTGTCAGGACCACAGCATATAGGGAGGGGTGGCTTAATCTTTTTCTCCCTCTCTGCCCTCCTGACAAAACAGAGAGAGAGAGAGAGAGAGGTGCTGTTAGCTCTGGAAGGAAAGCTCCCATGGAGGCAATGGAAGTTTTTTTTGTTATTGCTGTTCTGAAGTGATAGGCATTGAGGAGGAGGATTTTTGTCAGGACCATGGCGAGGCAAAAATGGTTGGACCTCTCCTGCCCATACACTGTGGTCATAAGAACATAAGAAGATCCCTACTGGATCAGGCCAAAGGAGAAAAAAAGGGGGGAACCCCCAAAAATCTTGGAAAAAATGTTTATTTTAACAAAAGCCCAATGCATTTCGGCCACTCAGTAGTTTGGCCTTCGTCAGGGAATGAACTGGTCTAAAATATTCTTTTCTAGCAAATCTGCTCACAATGATAAATGACCACACCAATTTTGAAAATAAACATTTTCCCCAAGCATTTTGGGGTCCCCCTTTTTTTCTCCTTTTACTTTTGGATGCTTGCCACCTTCTGCTGCTGGATCAGGCCAGTGGCCATTTAGTCCGGCATCCTGTTCTCACAGTGGCCAACCAGACACCTCTGGGAAGCCTGAAAGCAGGACCTGAGCGCAGCAGTGCTCTCCCCACTTGCAATTCCCAGCAAATGGTATTCGGAGGAATACTGCCTCCAACGATGGAGGTGGTATAACATAGCCTTCATGGCTAGTAGCCATTAATAGCCTTATCCTCCATGAATTGCACCCCTCAAATATGTCTATTATTGCTGCTGTTGTTATTAAAACCATCACAGATATGGTTCCTAATGATACGTTTACCATCTCATCTAGTTTGGTCCTGAGTTGGCTGGGCATGTCAATCCCAAATTCTCTTAATCTCTCTGATAGCATGGATAGTCTTGATGGTGTGGTTTCACCTGCAGAGTGATAAGCCCTATCTAAAGTCAAGGAGGAGGGGGATCCCAAAATACATCTTGGGGCCCATTTCACAGAAATGTCTGTATGCCAAGGATCAGTGGAGAGGAACCGAGACATAATTTAGTTCCTTGTGTGAGACTTAAAAAGGAAAAGCAACTGAATACTGCCTGAATTGCTGGCTCCTAGTATTAATCTTTACTTCAAATTAGAAATGGCTACATGCTTTTAGCCTGGTAATAAACTCACAGCGAGCCATTGCAGCAATGTTGTCACTTTCCACTGGGCTCTTATGGACCAGTGTATTGATTAGACTTTGAAGGAACACAACAGCTAAATCTCAGGTAGCAAATATGTGTTGAATTGATCTCCTTTGACGGAGCCCTCTGCCCTTTCCCTTGCTCCTGCTGACACTATTTATAGAGAAGGTTGGATTTATGGGTGTGTGGTAGCAATGATACTGGCAAAACCTTTGCTTTGCCTTGCCTTGTACCCCCTCTTTAAGTGACCTCCCCTCTCCAAGCTGGTTAACTTTAAGTATTGGAATGAGAGGTGATGTCCCGTAATATTCTTATGATTTGTACAAGCCTCTTTTCAGCCAATCTGAGATATATATATATATATTTCATTATCTCCTTCCCCCAGCAGAGGTATTGATTTTTTGTTTTGCGGTTTTATAACACAATTTCAGGGCTGTTCTAGTTTAATGAGCCATGTTCTTATGATGTTTAAAGAGATTTGAAGCAGTCGTTGAAATAAATATTATGGATCAGCCCATTCCCTCACAGCTCCCTCCATCTCTCTCTCTCTCTCTCTCTCTCTCTCTCTCTCAACATCAGCGGAAAATGAATCAGGGCATCCAGCTAGGCGGCTTTTTGTGATCGAGATCAAAGTGCTCACAGAGAAACAAAAGAGGGCCACACTTCTGCGCTCCCGACCACACACGGCAGCACCTGCAGAGCAGTAAAATGTCATTGTTGCTTCTACAGTTTTGAGCACAGAGGAAGCAACAGAGAGGTGGCAGATGACTCTAATAATGCTTGATGTGAATTGATGGGGGCCATAACATGGAAGGCTTTTTATTATAAGCCGCCACTTCCTGAGCTGCAAAGCGCTGAATGCTACACCTGTGGACTCTCATCGCATCAACCATTATGGGAGCTGACAGATTTTATTAGCTTAAGGAAGGTTTTTTCAACATTGGAGATTTGTATTTTATTTGGTGGCTCTCCATGGAGGAAGCAGAAGGGGGGTTTACAGTGGTGATGGTGAGGTTAAATATTTGTGGCTGGGCCAGGCTTTCACTCTTTCCCCTGCTCTGAATTGGATGATGCTCATTTTTATCTGCTGGTAAAAAAATAAAAGTCCATATTGAATAACAATAATAATTAGGATACTGCCTTTATACCACAGCATGCTGCTTTTAGACCTGAGTTTGGAAAAGTTACGTTTTTGAACTACAACTCCCATCATCCCCAGCCAGCATGGCCACTGGATTGGGCTGATGAGAGTTGTAGTTCAAAAAAGTAACTTTTCCAAGCTCTGGGCTATGTACACACTATACATTTAAAGCACATGACTTCCCCCAAAGAATCCTGGGAACTGTAGTTTATCCCTTACAGAGCTACCATTCCCAGCACCTTTAACAAACTACCATTCCCAGGATTCAGTGGGGGAAGTCACATGTGCCGAATGTGCATTAAATGCATGGTGTGATGCCTGTGTCAGTATCTATTCTTTATTATTTGCTAATGCATTTATTTCATTTATGAATCACTTCCTATGAAGTAACTTGAAGCAATTTCACAATGCAATGAAAACATATATAAAACCTTTGCACATATAAAAAAAAAAATCCAATCCAATACAGATGTGCCAACTGGGATAAAAAATCTCCACTTGGAAGGCATGTTGAAAGATGAAATTCTTCAACAGACAATGAAAATATAATAAAGATGCCATTTGTCTGATATGTAGTGGGAGGGAGTTCCAAAGGGTAGGTGTCACCACACATAAGGAGAGACCTGCTGGATCAGGCCAGTGGCCCATCTAGTCCACCATCCTGTTCTCAGAGTGGCCAACCAGATGCCTGTTCACAAGCAGGACCTGAGTGCAAGAACACTCTCCCCACCTGAGTTTTCCAGCAACTGGTATTCAGATGCATGCTGCCTCCAACCATAGAGGCAGGGCAGAGCACAGCCATTGTGGCTAGTAGCCATTGATAGCCTTATCCTTCATGAATCTGTCTAATCCTCTTCTAAAGCCATCAAAGTTGGTGACCATCACTGTCTCCAGTGGAAGCAAATTCTTTTTTTTTAACTATGTGCTGTGTGAAGAAGTGATTTCTTTTGCCTGTCCTGAATCTTCCAACATCCAGCTTCACCGGATGTCCATGACTTCCAGCTTTATCAGACAGGGAGAAAAACTTTTCTCTGTCCAGACTCTCCATGCCAAGCATAAAATTTCAGAGATCATGCAGAACAGGCCTCCTAATCAGATGGTATCTGCAGAGCGCAGCGATCAGCTGGGTATGTATGGGATGGGATTATATTTTAGGTATCCTGGTATCAGGTATCCTGATTCACTTTGCTTTTAAAGCTGAATCTATCATATTTGCACTTTGCAAAGCAGTATGAGAACTGAAATGCGGCCATCCTTTGAAATTCTCACTTGTCCAAATTTTGCAATGCAGTTCTCCAACCAATGTTTACAAAAATATATTTTTTTAAAGAAAAGTCTGCATACAAATGAATATAGCAATGAAATGCATTATATTAGCAGGAATTGCTTGTTTACGTTAGTCATAACTGCAGGCAAAAATGTGTTAGGAGGAATTCACACTAAAATGCTGAAGAATTTTCATGAGAATTTGTTTCATTAAAAAATTGCAAATTTTTTGCAGAAATGTGGGGAACTGAATTTAAGACTGGAAAAATGAGAAAGGCAGAGCTCCTTCCGTCTCTACAAGGGCTTTGCACACCAGCACTTTGAACTTAGCATGGTAGCTAATTGAGAGCCAGTACAATTCTTTCAACAGCACCATAATATCATAGTGATAGTCTGCACCAAAGTGCAGCCGAGCTGCCGTATTCTGCAGTAGCTGCAGCTTCCAGGTCAACCTCAAGTATCTACAATGACTGTCAGCAATTGCCCAGCATTTCAGGCAGGAATCTTGCCCAGCAATACCTCAAGATGACAAAGATCGATCTTAGGACCTTTTTACATGCAGAGCAAGAGTTCTACCACCAAGCACCAAACAGTATCAAAGGATCACTTCCAAAGTGCCCTTTTAGCTCCTAAAATGAAATAAATAAAACGATAGTGCCCAGAAATGTGATTTTAAGCACTTTTATCTCTATCTCTTTTTTTTTTTAAGAGGCATAGGGTGATAGCAAATGTTAGTCATAGAATAGACCTACTAAAATCAATGGATTTAAGTTATGCTCCAATGCAGTTATCTGGTAAAAATGTCAAAAGGCATTATTAAAATTTGTATTTTGAGGGGGAGGGTAGTGAATTTCCATGCATTAAAAAATCAGGGATTAGGGCCCCATCTGCAGTATTCTTCTCCGACAGCAACCATTCTCATGGTTTAACAATCGATCCTTCTTCCCAGGGAACTCTGAGAATCATAGCTTTGTGAGGGGAATTAGGGGAGGGAGCTCTCCTAACAACTCTCAGCACCTTTAACCAATGACAGTTCCCAGGATTCTGTGGGGGAAGTGGTGACCTTATAAAGTGGTATAGTACTGCTTAAAATGTATAATGCAGATGGGACTTAATAAGGAAATGGGATGGAAGGTACTTGTGCATAGGCACTTTTGAAACAGACATATATTAAGAATATGCATCCATCTCTGCTTGTGTCCCTAGTCATCCCCCGAGGACAACCGCACTGAAACATAGGAAGAAAGGAAGGAAGCTGCCTTATCCAGAGTCAGATCTAGCTCAGCATTGTCTACACTGACTGGCAGCAGCTCTCCAGGGTTTCAGGCAAGATCCTGTCCCAGCCCTACCTGGAGATGCCAGGGATTGCACCTGGGACCCTCTGCATGCAAGGCAGATGCTCTGCCACTGAGCGACAGGCCTTTGCCTCTCTGCATAGAAAGTTATGAGGGTTGGCAGGGAAGCAGTGCACTGCCATTTTGCATCCATGCGCTTGCATTTAATGCACATGCACAATAGCCAAGATGTATGCACTCACCCAAGCCAGAGATGTGCAACTCTAAACCTCTTTACTCAGAGATGTCTCAGTGAGTTCAATGGCACTGACTCCAACATCTGTGTACTTCAGCCTTTTCGAACCATAGAATCATAGAATCGTAGAGTTGGAAGGGGCCTTGAAAGCCTTTGAGTCCAACCCCCTGCTCAATGCAGGAATCCAACTTCAAGCATACCTGGCAGGTGGGCATCTAGCTGCCTCCTGAATGCCTCCAGTGTTGGAGAGCCCACCACCTCCCTAGGTCATTGGTTCCATTGTCGTACTGCTCTAAAAGTTGGGAAGTTTTTCCTGTTGGTCAGCCGAAATCTGGCTTCCTGTAACTTGAGCCCATTATTCCATGTCCTGCACTCTGGGATGATCGAGAAGACATCCTGGCCCTCCTCTGTATGACAACCTTTCAAGTACTTGAAGAGTGCGATCGTATCTCTGCTCAGTCTTTTCTTCTGAAGGCTAAACCTGCCCAGTTCTTTCAGTCTCTTCTCATAGGGCTTTGTTTCCACTCCCCTGATTATCATCCCCTGATCATCAACCTAGCTGGGGATGATGGAAGAGGAGTCTGAGAGCTGCTGCCTTAACTCCCAGAGACCTGAGCAGAAGGGGCGGAAAATGTAATGCACAATAGTGGAGACTAGCAGCATTTTAAAGCATGCGCTGCCAGCATCTCCCCATGGGGTAAAACAGGGTTAAACCAGGCCCAGGTATTGCATGGGCAGGCAGCAGGAAACAGGGGCTGTTCTAAGAAAATATGGACACCAGAACGTCTGATTCACAGTGCCTACATCAGAGGTAGCCAATGTGGTGCCCTCCAGATGCTGCTGGGCTCCAGTTCCCCTTTGCCCCAGTCCGCATGGCCAATGATCAGGGGTGATGGGTGATGCGGTCTCATAACATCTGAAGGGCACCACATTAGCTACCCCTGTCCTACATATACATGCCCTAGCACTGAAAGTAGACCCCAAGACTGAAACCTGGCTCGTACAGAGACATGACATTTGGAGAGAGGGAGCTGATTCCTTTACTGTTCCCATCGGTTAACTTCAGGAAAATTGGGTTGCTTCTGGTTTTTCATTTCTTTTCTTTAACCAAAACAGAAAACAAACCCCTTTTCCCTTGACTTCGGAAGGAGAGCGAAATTTTTTATTTATTTTATGTGCACACAGGTAGTGCAAAGAAAGAGGTTTAAACAACTGAGGCTTTTAGCAAACACACACACACACACACACAAACCCCACCATTCTGCTCACAAAGATTTTTGATAGCAATTGTTTCTCCTCCCCATCTCCGGCCAAACACAGGATATCTGGTAACCTAAGAGCCTGCAATCTGTTTCAGACAAGTTCAGGAACCAGTGTGTTTGAATGTCTCTGCTGAGATTGTATTACCTGATTGCTAACAAAATCTTTCTTTCTGCCCTTCCATCCCCAACCCCCACCTGGCTCCTTCTTCACATGGAAGCACCCTGACATTCCCACCAGGCTTCATTTGTTATGTAGAACTAGGAGCTGCAATCAAGATGATCTTTTCACCCTCTTAGAAAGTCCCCCCCCCACTCAACAGGTGCTCCCTGGAACGGAGTGATAGATTGACTATAGGCAGCCCGAATAAAGACTTACTTCTTTAGCCACTAAATAATAATAATAATAATAATAATTCACCTTGTTATTGTTATTACTATTGTTATTGTTATTACTGACCTGCAATAAAATGTTACCATTGACCTGTGAAGCTCTCCTTTTCCACGTTCCAGCCGGCCAGCCAGCTAGCCAGCCATATCCTCTTCCAGGACACTCCATTCCATGGGCCTCCCCCTGGCTTTCTGTTTTCCTTTCCCCCAGCCACACAAGAGACTCAGCATTCTGTGGCCACTGAGCATATTCAGTCCTCACTGGGGTGTTGTTGTTTTTAGGGGTTGCCCCCATAGATTCCTCTCTCCCTCCCACAAATATTTTTTCTACTTCAGCAGTCCCAGGGGTTCCCATAAGCATGCTGATACCTCTGTCTTTCTTTTTTTCTTTACTCACCCCCTTTTTGGCTGCATACAGCTTGATGGATGATATGTCTATCAGTGGTAAATGTCATGATGCTAAATGGAGCCTCCATGTTAAAGAGCAGTATACTGTTGAAAACCAGTTGCTACGGGGGGCAGCAAATAAACAGGGGAGAGGACTATTAACATTATGCCTAGCAGTCTACTACCCTTTCCATTTCATTGTGTGCAAGTGTCATTGGACGGGAAGGAAAAAAATGATCTCTGTGCACTTTATTGCACATAAGCACATACACCCATAATCATCTATCTAGATAGTAAATAAAGTAGTTTAATGTGTTTGGAGTAGCAGCTATTTTGTAATAAGCATGAGCAGATCCACTGTGAGATTAAACTTCTTTTTTCTTTTTTTTAAAGGAAACTGTTGTGATCAGCTTGCTAACACACCCAGCTTCAGGCTTCAGCAGGCAGCACAAGGCTGGTGCCTGAAAGTCAAGGAATACTGTATACTGCAGAGCAAACAGAGACTTCAAAAATGGGTTATGATCCTTGAATGAGAATAAATATTACAAACACATGTGCTCCAGCTGTTCCTGTTTAGCAGGGACAGTCCCTATCTTCTGGCTCCTGTTAAATCATTGTCCCTATTTTGCCCCAATTTTTGTTTCTGTTTTTTTTTTTACAATAATTTTTATTCAAATTTTCATAAAACATACAAAACAAAATCATAAAACATTCAAAGACAAAAAACAAAACAAAACAAAAATGATTAAACAAAAAAATAAAATGTTGACTTCCCATTTGTCGCAGATCAAATCAGTTGTAGGTCTACAATATATAACAATCCTGTCTCTTAAATTATATTATAAAATCACTTTCCTCCAGTAGTTATCTTAATTAATCATCAAATCTCATAAACATTACTTTATTCTTTCCACAAAAAGTCAAAGAGAGGTTTCAATTCTTTAAGAAATATATCTATCAATTTTTCTCCAAATAAACATGTCGATTAATCCATCTCGTTAATAATAATAATAATCTTATTGTCATAACCATAGTCCAAATAAACATATCGATTAATCCATCTCATCAAAATCTGTTAGGTCCAATAATTTCAATAGCCATTATTCCATTATCCATATTAATTCCATCTTCCATAGTCCTGTTAAGTCCAGTAATTTCAGTGTCCAATCTTCCATTATCAGTATTCCATAATAATCTTGCTGTCATAACCATAGTCATATAATAAGAGTCTGATGGGAATTTCCTCTATCCCAAATATTTTCTTGCCATCGATTCTGAATAAGTTGCTGAAATATTGTTGTAAAGTCATATCTGTGTTCTTCTTTTTTACAAAATGCACTGGCTCATCTCTTGAGAGTTTTTCCATTGTCACATGGCTGCAGTTAATTCCATAGATTTTCTCTATATCAAGCTCCATCACGTCATTCCAGTCCAGAAGATTATCCAAGCCATTGATAACTTTATCTCTAATATCTTCATTAATTTCTTCAGAGATAACGTTAAATTCCAAACAGTAGATTTTATTTCTAATATCCATAAACTCCAGATCTTTTTCCAATTCCACATTTGTTCCAATCTCCAGGGCTTGTATCTTCCCTTTATTTTTTCTTTTCTCATCTCTGATCTCATTCTCCTCTCTCACAGGATCCCCTATTTCTTTAAGCTCCTGCGTCATTTTGCTCAGTTCAATTTTCAGCTCCTTACTGCCCTGTCGCAGGGTTTGTTTCGTTATCTCAATCTCATCCATTATTTTCTGAAACATAATTACTTCCAGATTCTCAGCCACTTTCTTGATTGCCATTTTTAAAACCACGAAAACAAAACAAAACAAAAATAAAGAAGAACCACTTCTTATTTCAGCAACAATTGGGTTAATATTCCAGGCTTGATGACATCACAGTATAAACAGAGGAGCCTGCCTTATCTCTCTATGTTCAAGAACACAAAACAAATTTAGTTCCCAGCATCAAAACAGTTAGTGGCGTCGTGAAGAAGCAGATTCGTCAAAATAAAATAGACCAAAAAGAGAATAGTCCCAGACAATATAATGTTCCTCGGAATAGAAATCCCTCTTCTGTTTATATCTTTAGAATGCACTTCCAGGACAGCTTTTTGCAATAGAAACAGAGATAAGCTGTTAATTTTGTGAATAACAGAGAAGAGTTATAGCTCACCCAGAAGTTCTTTAAAGCTGATTCATTTGACAAATCTCTTTTTGCTGCAACAATTTAAACCAAGTAAAAAAAATAATAGAAAGAAGGGTGCTTGCCTGTTAGTCCATTTTCTCTTTGAAGAAAAGATAAACGTATCGCATTAATCAGATAGAGCTTGTTTGGAAGTCCGTCCCGCATTGCTGGCTGGACCTTTTCTCATAAATTAATGAAATCCAGTCCTCCCAACAAAAACAGGCTTTTGAGGTTGATCTCTACGTTTCTCCCTGCCCGGGAGAAATTTCATCAGTCAAAAAAAAATGTTCTGACTGATTTATATCTGAATAAGCTTCTTTTGAGGCGGGAGCTCGTCTCAAAAGCAGGCACAAGCGAAGTCACCCTTCCCGGAAGTCGCCCCAATTTTTGTTTCTGGAGAGACCTCCAGAGAGGGAAGGGCCATAGTTCAGAGGTAGAGGGTCTGCTTTGCATGCAGAAGGCCCCAGGTTCAATCTCTGGCATCTCCAGGTAGGGCTGGAAATGTTCCCTGTCTGAAATCCTGCCGAGCTGCTGCCAGTCAGTGTAGGCAATACTGAGCTCAATGAACAGAGGTTGGACTTGGCATCACATTAGCACCCTTGCTAGCATTAGTCCCCTCTATATTCAAGTGAAGGCTTCTCTGACTCAGATGCCCGTGCTACAGCAGTGAACAGTGGGGGAACAGCCAGGAGGAGCCATGTGATATTGACGAGGGGGTAGATATGTGGCCACCACAGTCCATGTTAGCATAGGGTCAAAGTCAGAAGTGGAGGGTCCCTTCATGTTAGTCATAGCCATATCCTCTCCCCCTTTTTTGCTGCTTGGTTGAGAATGAGAACCTTGTTAATGCCTCCTCCCACAACAACAGACATCCCTAGGAGCCAATCAGCACGAAAGGGGAGCTTGTTAGCTACTGTGAAGAGTCTTCTCAGTGGCTGACTCCCTCCTTTAATTCCAATTGGCTCCAACCAGTAGAAAAGGACAAGGAAGCATGTTAGAAGATTCTCCTCAGTGGCTCACATATTCCCCTTTCATGCTCTTTGGCGCCTAGGATGCTGGAGACATAGGGAGCCTGCCGGGACCCAGCTCCTGAAAAAGTAATGGGTCTAAGACCTCCAAGATCTTGGATGACTACACCACAGCTCCTTTGTTACACACATGCAGGCTACTGACAGCAATTTTCTCCCGAATAAGGGTGGCCCTCCAAGCCTTTCGTACCAGGCCTGACCCTGCTCAGCTTCTGAGATTTGATTTTTGATTTTAATATTTCTACCCCGCCTTTTGGCCAAAAGGCCCTCAAGCCAGCTTACAAAAGAGCACAGATATAAAGATACATCAATAATACATCAATAGAACATCAGTAACATCAATAAAACAATAAAAACAATACAATTTGCAAAAAATTAAATAGTTAACCTTTGTTAGATATTGATGGTGGAAGTCATACAAATAGCACATACCGACCTTAAAAAAGCAGCCCGGCGAGCATCTTTTTACAGTTTATGACTCAGCTAAACAGCAAGTCATCCTGAGGTTTTCTGCTGGTTCTGAATAAAGTGCAATTGCTATGCCCAGACAAGATCGGGTGTCTTCAGGGTAGTACAGCTGTAGGCAAGTGTTTTTAGCTGGCTGGACTTTCTCCCTGGAGTCTGATTGTGCCTTTTGCTTGCCTGGATGGAGGGGGTGTGAGTGTGTGCAGAAACCAGCCTACTGTACAAGGGTAAAATTGGTATCCATTGCTCTGCCCACCACTGGCATGTGGCCCCTGGAAGGCTGCCCAGATGGGAATGTGGCTCTTGGTCTGAAAGAACTTCCCCACCCCTGTTTCAGACGGCCGAACTGCGGACTAAACAGGGCTCTTTCCTTAGCCTGAATGGGCAGTGTTCTCATTCTCTCAGGTGTAGTTTTGTCTCCCACTCTTAATCAGTGGAAGTTGGTCCATTAGGGAAGTTGGTCCAGTAGGAAAGTTGGTCCATTAGGGCAAATGGGCCACCACTCCACCAGCCTCAGTCTGCCTCCAGCCAGCCTGTACCCACCTGCCTTCTTACTTGTAGCCAGGCCAGAATTATAAGGCATTGCCTGTCAACTTCCTTACCCTTACAGAACTCAGCACGGAGAAGGATGGGACAAAACTAGAAGTAATTGGCTCTGCCTGCCATTGGCTGTGGTGCCATCTGTCATTAGCTTTAACTCCACCTGCTGTTGGTCTCTCTGCATCCCGCCCTCCCAGCTCCAATAGGCACCAGGTGCCACTGTTCTTCAGATCACATATGTGACTCATTTTCTTCTCCAAAATGTTGGTGGATATTGACCAAGGGCACAAGCTCGTTAGACGCACCATGGTCAATACATGGAACCCCTGTGAGCTGGCCATAAATATGGGTACACGTGATGCACAATGCATACTGAGGCTTGAACTGAATTAATTTGACTGTGTCACATAAACACATTGCTTTATGAGAGCACTCCCCTCCCCAAATGCAAATGTTTTCACTGCAGGTGAAGAGCTAGCAGCTTGATCCTTTCCCCCTTCCCCTTGATGTGTTAGTTTTCTACAAGCAGGGAGCCATGACTTTGCCACCTCTTCACCCCATCCCTATTCAGATAAGCAGCAGCAATGTCAGTGTCAGAAGGACAGCTCCGTGGCTCTAGCCTGCCACAGGCACCAGTATTGCCAGTGGCATACAACCAATGTTTTTGGAGACAAAGTCAAGTGAATGCTATAGGTTTGCATATTTTGAGGGGAATCAGTTTCAGCTGCCGTGGTGTACTTCCTGGGGAAAGGAAAGGAGAGCGTACTTGATCCAAGAACCTGACTTTAATGAATGCACTGAGAAATAATCATGCAAAAAAGAGAGGAAAAAATAACCCCAGAATATTCAGCACTTAAATGTATGAACATCAGCTCCTCATTAATGTGGATAAATATTTTCCAAAGAATAATATTTCATAATTAGATGTGATAATCTCAAGGAAACGTTCTCTCCAGAACTAGAATTACAGTTTATTAATGCACACTTAATTTGCATTGACAGCAACTCACTGGGTGAAAATTAACATATCATCTTTCCTGCTCTGTCACTTTGTAGCGCTTCAGTATAAAAGAGGCAAGGAACAGATCACTCTGGGTATAATTGGGACAAATCCCCAACAGTTGGCATCTTCAGAGTCAGAATAGCTTTCAGTGCCCATAGTCCATAGGAACATGAAAAGTGTCCTGTTGGGTCAGACCAATCTAGGCTTATCCAATCCAGAATCCTTTTCCCCAAAGTGGCTTTCCAAATGCCTCTGGAAAGTCTTCCAAAGTAAGACATGAAGGCAATAGATTAGGGATGGGAAACCTCAGGCTTGTGGTGGTGGTAGGGAGTGGAAACAGGCCTCCAGGCTTCTTTATCTGGCTCTTGGAACTCTCCCCAGGCCCCACCACTCACTGGCCTTCCTTTGCATCCCAAGTGCTTTTTCCTTAGCGGAATGTGTTCTTGAAGTCTGATACCTCTTGCTTGACTGAATGGAAGATAGCAAGGGGTGAGTGAGTGTATGTAGAAACTAGCCTACTGTACAAAGGTAAAATTTACATTCATTCCCCCACCCACATTTGCCCCTGGATCCCCCCACCATTGGCATGTAGCTCTCAGAAAGCACATGCACAGGACACCATGCAACACTTGAGATAAATCTTCCTATATAAGATTTTTTTCCAAGCATCACACTACTGCGCAGAAGCATTCACACATAGCATAACACTGGGAGGCAAGTGGGATGGTGGTGGCCCTGGCAGTGGTGCTGGCACTTGCTTGAGGCGCCCATCATTGTCATGTGAGATGCTTGGTGGCAGTGGCAGAGTTGCACAGCGGCAGGGGCATGCGAGTTGTGTGGCGGTGGAGGTGAGCAGGTGAGCAAGCGAGTGGGTGGAGGCGAGTGAAGCGTACAGCGGCAGCTGGGCCTGGCCAGATCTGGCCCTGGGTTGGGAAGGGACACTTGTGGGGGAAAGGGGAGAGAGGGCTGGTAACCCATAGGGGGGAGGGCTGGGGACCAGTGGGGAGAGGAAGGGCGTGCTGGTGGGGGGAAGGAAGGGGGTGCGCTGGCAACCCATGGGGAAGGGAGAGAGAGAGGGCGGAGGAGTACTGGTGACCCATGTGCTGGGAGGGAGGTGGATGAGCTGGTGACCCATGGGGGGGAAGGAGCACTGGTGCCCCATCTGTGGGGGGAGGGAGGGGGAATGCTGGCGACCCATGGGCAGGAGGGAGGGGGATTAGTGGCAACAGTAGGCAGGGTTGGATAGTGAAATGACCAGGGGTGGAGGTCCTAGTCCATAAAAAAACAGGAGAATTCTTCATGCATCATTAGCTATCAGTGGCTGCTAACCATGACAGCTATGTTCTACTTCCACGGTAGAGGCCGTGTGTTTCTAAATACCGGTTGCTAGAAACCGCAGGAGGGAAGAGTGCTTCTGCACTCAGGACCTGCTTGCAGGCTGACCACTATGAGAAAAAGATGCTGGACTAGATGAGCCCACTGTCTTGATCTAGCAGGGCTCTTCTTAGGTTCCACTTCAGAAATGGAGGCAATTCAGAATCCTGATATCCAGGGATAAATTTGGAGGAGGAGTATGACAGGAACATCCCTACTTCTGCTCCCTTAAGATTCTTAAGCTGGAAGACCTGGAGATTAAACCCAGGACCTTTTCCATACAAAGCATGAGCTCTGGCAGGGATTCTCCCCCCGTCTCTAGAGATTTCCTCTCTGAAGCAGGCTCCGTTCAAACTGTAGACATTCACTTAGCAGAATTCCCATTGGTTTGCTGCCCTTTGTGACCGGCCCCCCAAATCAGGTCATGGAGCAATTACAGAAGTAGCCAGCTCCCTCTCAAAGTCACCTTGAAACATGAGCTATTCCAAAGGCTTTCAGCCTAATTTCCCACCCTTCTTTCCTCAGCAATGTCACTCTCCCCAACTGTTGGTGTCAAGACGCATTATGGCAAACGATGTTCCACTGTAATTTTTTTTTCTTAAAATGTTCAACTTTCCAATACGTCCCGGCGGTCCAGTTCATCTGTCAAACAACTGTCAGACGGGAACAAGAAGAAGATACCTGACTCCAAGATAATGCTGTGAGGAAATTGGCATGATCATTGCTAGGAAATGTTGGGTCTTTGGGGAATGGTTGCTTGGGTGTATTCTGAGATGCAAATGCAAAACTACAACTGGCACATTTTCATACATGTTCCTGGTGTAAATGTTCCAATTAATTAAATTTTTATTTTTTAAAAAAATGCATGCCACTTTTCCGTATAAACATGCACAAGGTAGCTCACAACAGAACAAAAATACATCAGTAACAATCAAATACTAAATCATTTCCAAACATAACAATTCAACAAATAACTCAGTTTGATTGCATGAACATTGTAATGTTCAAAATCATCATAAAACAAACTATCAATCAATTAAACAGATCAGTGAATGACTAATATAATAAACATTCCAATACAGAAATACAAGAAAACAGCCTGCCACCCCAGCTCAGATGTTACAGCCTCTGCTAGTTGCTGTTGTTGCTGATGCCAAGAAAGGATTCATAGCAGTACCTCCTTTTATCCCTGTCCCAAACCCATGCCAGAGCCCTCCCGAGGAAGGGTCCAGAGCTGACTCAGGTGTTGCAGGTCTAGAAATCAGGGTTAGCTTAATCTTCCTTCACTAGCACTCTTGAGTGGCCAGAAAAATTCTATTGCACTGAAAGTGCCATTAGTCCTCAGCGGAGCTGACGTTTTAGGAGTGGGGTTGGGGGGGATACAAGAAAACAGTCTATCAGTCCAGCTTAGATGTTACATACTCTGCTGATTGCTGTCATCGTTGCTTCATGGTTGTGTCCATGAAGTCCACCAGGTGACCTTGGAACAGTTTCCCGTCCTTGCCAGAAGCACTGCTGAACATGTATCTCTCCTATGGCCATGGTCGTGCCATACATTTATTCCACTACTATTCCACTTTAAACAGTCATGGCTTCCCCCAAGGAATCCTGGGAAGTGCAGTCTGTGAAGGGCACTGAGAGGTGTTAGGAGACCCCTATTCCCTACACAGAACTACAGTTGCCAGAGTTCTCTGGGAAGAGGGGACTGACTGATAAAGCACTCTGGGAATTGTAGCTCTATAGGGGGGACGGGTTTCCTAACAACTCTCAGCACCCTTCACAAACTACCCTTCCCAGGATTCTTCTGGGAAAGCCGTGACCATTTCAAGTGGAATAAATGTCTGGTGTGAATGTGGCCTATGGCAAATGAGGCTGGAGCTTCTAAGCCACTGATGTTGAAGCTAGCCTCATTTTCTGCTTTCCTGCACATGGATACTGAGCGCACAGAGGGTGTCAGGCTCAAGCCCAGTGGCCCCGCCTCCTCAAGCCTCCCCACAATCGTGCCTTGTGTGCCCCACAGTGTGGTCCTGAATTCCCTGCCCTGAGCAAGAGTTCTGCAGCTGAGGCACAAGGGAACCTGGGCAAATAAGGCAAAAGAGTTTCCCCCAAAAAAGTTTGACAGCCACTGAAGTAACCCTTCACTTAACAAAAGGGAAAGGAAAGAAATCAGAGGCTCTCCCCTCCTGAAAAGCTGCGGGAGGCGAGCCATTAATTGTCTCCGAGCTCTGTTATTTTGGCTAAACTAATCAATCCATATAAAAAGAGCAGATTAAATTGACTGACCCTCATATATTTAATGATTGCTACTATTTGACCAAGAAACATTTCTCAAGGAGCCGCTTGTCATGGGCTATCAATATTCCTTTAATCCCATGTTCGTTATTGGCGCACTTTGTTACTCTCTGAGATGGCCTGTCTCGAGTGGTCCCTCTGCTTGCACAGCAAGAAAACAAGATGGTAAATGACTGCACAAACAATCTGATTATAGCATTTAATTTCTGTCCTATAGATTTCCAAGCTTGCTGAGCTTCTCTTTTCCTTTTGTTATTATTTTTAAAAAAAACCCTTAATGATCTTACTTGCCACCAGGAGTATTTAATTTCATTGTCTTGTATCATCTTTTCAAGTGTATGAAAAAAGCGGGGGCGGGGGAACTCCCATCATCATCGGGTTGTATTCAGCTAAGACCTACTCAGAGTAGACCCATTGAAATCCATGAACCTAAGTGAGTCATGAGAGCCAGTGTGGCGTAGTGGTTAAGGTGTTGGACTACGACCTGGGAGACCAGGGTTCGAATCCCCACACAGCCATGAAGCTCACTGGGTGACTCTGGGCCAGTCACTGCCTCTCAGCCTCAGAAGAAGGCAATGGTAAACCCCCTCTGAATACCGCTTGCCATGAAAACCCTATTCATAGGGTTGCCCATAAGTCGGGATTGACTTGAAGGCAGTCCATATCATTTTTCAAGTGAGTCATGCCCAGTAACTTCAATGGGTCTACTCTGAGTAGGACTACCATTGAATACCACTTATTTCATATATGAATTGCTTCTTATGATGCATCTCTAAGTGATTTCACAAGACGATAAAAGTATATATACAGCAACTGCTTATACAGAAGCAATTAAACAGCATTACAGATATAAAATGACTTGAAGCATATATGCATATATTTACAATGAAGCATATATTTACATATGTAAAAATGATTACATATCCAAACCAGATAGTGACTGGGATAAAAATCTCACTTGGGAGGCTTGTTGAAAGAGGAAAGTCTTCAACAGATGCCAACAAGACAATAGAGATGGCACCTGTCTGATATATAATGGGAGGGAGTTCCAAAGGGTAAGTGCCATAACACTAAAAGCCAAGTCCCAACAACATGCAAAACAGACCTCCTGATAGGATGGTATCTGCCGGTGGTGTAGTGATCAGTTAGATATATAAGGGAGAAGACAGTCTCTTAGGTTTTCTAGTCCCAACCTGTAAAAGGGTTCAAACACCAGTACCAGTACTTTTAGTAACACTTTTACTCATAAAACTTTGGTCCCAGGCTATGGTCTGAAGGCACGTAAGTCGAGCTCCAGGGTCAGGTCTGGTCAGTGCCTGGATGGGAGACCGCCTGAAAACCATATGTAAGCTGCCTTGGGTTTCATGAAAAGAAAGGTGGGGTATAAATGTAATAAATAATAATAAATAAAATTCCCTATTTTCCAGCACTGATTCTAAACCATTCCCATTTAGATTCTCAGGCGATGCTTTCAAATGTTTTGTTAGAGTGTACAGATGTCTTCTCCAGATTTAAGGACACTGTCCCAGGCCTCTATGCCACCCTTCCCCAATCTGGTCCCATCTGGATGTTTTTGGACTCCCGACTCCCATCAGCCCAGCCAGAATGACCAACAGTGATGGACGATGGGAGTTATAGTCCAACAATTTTGGAGGACCTCAAGTTGGGGAAGCCTGCTCAGCACCTGGCATTGTACAAAGGAAATGCACAACAAGGCTATAGGCCAAGTCCTGTGCATAGCAGACAAAGGAAGTCAAGCGAATGGTCAGGGAATGATCCTTGATGGGAGAACAGAAATGCACAGCTGTCTGCATTTTCATCTGTAAAATAGTAGAGGTCATGATAATGTGTGAGTGGGAAAGTTGTGGTCCTCCAGATTTGCTGGACTACAGTTCCCATCATCCTTGAGCACTGGCCTTGCTGGCTGGAGATCATGGAAGTTGGGAGTCCAGCAACACCTGGAGGACCATAGGTTCTCTGCCCTTGGCCTAGAAGCTCTGACCTCAGGTAGTCAACTATCCTTCCATCCTCCTCCCAGATGTGCTGGAGCTGAAAATAACAGCAAAGAGTTCTGTGGCACCTACGGGAGGTATGAGGAACTTTTGGCCCTTCAGATGGTGCTGAACGACAGCTCCCATCATCCCTGGCCATCGGCTGTGCTTGCTGGGGCTGATGGGAGTTGTCCAGCAATGTCAGGAGGGCCAAAGCTTCCCCACAGCCCCAAATCCATGCATTGTAGCATAAGCTTTCATAGGTAACAGACTACTTTGTCAGATACAAGATGCTGGGAATGTCCACAAATAACGATTCTGCGTGGAGGGTTTTGTGTTCGCTTGCCCCTCAAGTCTCAGCTGTGTTTTTAAATGCACATTGACAGTGGCAGCTGGTGACACCAATGTCAATGAGGCAGTAGAATCCACTTCGGGTTTTAGTTTGAACTTTCAAGGAGCTGTCCAAGGTATTCAGCATATTGGGCAGTTCCTCTGAAACCTGGAATGGATTCCACTGCCCTACTGACATCGCAGCCAGCCGCCGCCACTGCGCACTGAACTGGGATGTCACAAAGGACTGCCTTTTAAATAACAGCTTGCCCAGTATTACCAATTAATTCATTAATTCATTAAACGTCAACCTTCCCCCACAGTTTCTCGCTACATGAGAGTGATTTGGATGGCTGTTGTCTAGGATATATTCTCAATTCAATTCTTTGGCCCAGCAATCAGTGCTGCATGTAAACCAACCTTCTCCAACCTTGTGCCCTCCAGATGTTTGGGATCTCCACTCCCATCAGCTCCAGCCAGTATGACCAGTAGTCAGGGATAATGGGAGTAGCTGTAGCCCAGAAACCTCTGGTGTACACCAGGTCGGGAAAAGTTAATGTAAACCCACGGTGAGCCCTCGATTTCCCAGAATGCCCTGCGATGAACAGGTTTTCCCTGGCAGATGCAGAGAGGTTCCTCAACCAGCGTGTTGGCGTGGAAATGATTCCCTGAAGGGAGAAAGTTTGAAAACTACTGCTTCAGTGGAAATGGGGCATAGTGAGGTGCTGCATATCAGAGGACAGAAGCGAGGGGGGAGGAACTGAAACACCACATGTTGAGGTGGGCAGGTAGGTTTTTGTTTCGTGTTGTTTTGTTAAAAAACTAATCTAAGCTTTCCCCCTTCTTCTTTCTAGTGGAACTTCTCCAGCTTTGGTTTGGCAGTGGCCAGTCATATTTTTAGTATGAACAGGCTTTCATTTGTAAAAATATAAGGTTGATGTGGGAGCCAAAGAAAAGGTAACAAGCCATTTCTGTATTTATTATTCCATGGTTTCGGGTGTCCCTGGCATACCATGTATCACTTTCGTTCTCGTCCTCAAGAGCATTCCCGCTCTGAAAGCTTGATGTTTTCTTCAACAGGGGATGTATAGAGATGCCAAGTTTGCTAAGGAAGGGGTGGGGAATAATAGTCTTGGCCTCAGCATACATATCGTGCAATGGCACAGACAAGCTCAGCAACCTCTTTGCAGTTGCCCTGGGATATAAAATGACTCTTAAAAGACTCCACAGAGACCAAATAGCAAAGATGCTTGACTCAAAGCGTTATAGGTCAAACCCTTCTCTCTCTTGGCTTCTGGCAAGCTATCAACATCTTTTTTTTTATTTATGTGTGTGTGTTTGTGTATGTGTGGGTATACACATGCACACACAGCTGTCTACAAATAAGTTTGAGATTAGGGATGGGAGAGAAGTTTTATTCGGTTTGCATTTAGGTGGACGAACCAACCTAATTTGCACTTTCTGTAACTGTGCAAGAACAGAAACAGACATCCTTCAAAATTCACACTTCTTTGAATTTTGCAATGCAGTTCTCCAGCCAGGTCATGTGTACAAAAATGCAGACACTGGGGCAAAGTGTCCATCAAAATATGCATATACTCATGAAATAAATGCGTTATTTTAGAGGGAAAACTGCTTTGCAAAAAAGTAGACAAAACTGCCTCCAGATGTGTATATTAGCATAAATTTCTACTAAAATGCTGATTAATTTCCACGAGGACTTTTTTTAAAATGCAAACTGATGTAATAATGTGGAGAACCGAACTTGAGACTGAGAACGAGACAAATGAGAAACCCAAATTGACAGGTGTGCCCATCCTTCTGTGAGATGCAAACTTTTGAACAAATGCATGGAAGCTGTACGAAAGAAGACTAACGCACATACACACAGATGCACAGAAGTACCAGGACCAGCCATACCATTAGCCCGAGTCAGGCAGCTACCTTAGATGGCAGTTTCCAAGATGTTGGGATGGCAGTGTCAGCAGCCCCCCAACCATTTCTTCTGGACCTTCGGGCATTTCCTTCTGCTGGATGACAGAGCTCTTCATGTGCCATGCGGCTTGCCCAAAAATGATCACATGTCAGCCCCAGCTCAAGCCTGACATATGACCTCTAGGCTAGGCTCAGACAGCGATTGGCCCAAGGTCACCCAGTGAACTTCATAGCTGATCAGTGATGCAAACTCAAGTCTACCCAGCCAAAGTCCAACCACAGCAACAGAGGTGGAGAAACCTCAGGCCCAGGGGCCAAATTTGGCTTTTTTGGACCTCTGCTTCTGACCCTTAGGACTCTCCTCCGGCCATACCTCTGTCCAGCCACATCCCCTCTTCCCAGGCTATGCTCTTCATCACCCCTGTTTTGTACCTTCCTTGAGTGTTTTTGTTGTGGCTGGAATGAGTCCTTGAACTCTGACAGTGTATTTCGCTTTCCTGGATGGAGGCTAAAGAGGGGCGTGTGTGTGTGTGTGTGTGTGTGTGTGTGTAGAAACTAGACTATTACATAAAGGTAAATATTGCATGAATTGTTCTTCCCACTTTTGCCTCTGGCCCTGCCCACCACTGTCATGTGGCCCCTGGAAGCTTGCTCAGAAGGGAATGGGGCCCCTCTGGCTGAAAAAAGTTCCCCACCTCTGCACTCCACCACCCTTTGCCAGCTCACTATTCTACAACTGTTGGCTGAGACTAATAAACTGGATATTATACTATGTACGGCTGCTCTTTGGGAGATCTATTTACCTAACTTCCTAGCTACTGGATCAACACAGCTGCCTGCAGTTGTAGACTCTCCTCGAGAATGTGTAGCTTCGGAGGCTGTCATGATGAGTCGGACCCTCCACATCAAAAATTATCTTTACTACTCTCTCACCCTGAATGAAGTCTCTTCTCTAACAAGAACTTCCAGTAAGTATCATGCAATGCAGTCAAGAGGAAGCACCATGTGAAAACATTGCGAATTGTTTAGGATTTCTCAACACACTTGCAGAGAATTGCTCTGCACAAGTTGCATGTTTCTTCTTTGGTGTTCTTTGGGGGGAGGGTGGGGTGGGGGAGGGTAGCGCTTATAGCTCAAGAAGCCAAGCAGAGAACATGGGGGGGGGAGTCAAGAGGGAAGTGCAGGTGCAGAACCAAGAAGGTGACTCACCTGCAGAGGACAACAGTGAGATATAAAAAGGTCAGATTCTCATCCAAGGTCTTTCTTCTTTAAAACAAAAACAAAAACAGAGGGAAGAGGGCCTAGCCAGGCAATTTTATGTTAAGTTGTGCAAGTAACTTTCATTTTTGTCTGTGTCCTTAGAAGTCAAGAGCAGCCAGTGCTGTTTTTATTTAAATTTCATTATGTATGTACGTATGTATTTCATTTATGAGTCACTTCCTATGAAAGATCCTGAAGTGATTTCACACTATAATAAAACCATCCATAAAACAATTGTATATGGGAACAAACAGTTATGACAATTGCATATATAAAAACAATAAAATGTAATTGTTTGTTAGCTTGATTTTATCATAGATCCTGTTTAATTTTCTGCCCTTTTTTTTGTACGGTAATACGGGTTGGCTCTGACTAAGTCACACTGAGCAGACTCCTTGAAGTCAACAGACTTGACTAAACCATGTCCATTTATTTCATTAGGTGGTTTGCAATGCTAGTCCTACTTAGTGTATACCTATTGAAGTTAACAGATGTTGATTCATTTATTTCCGTGGGCTTACTCTGAGTAGGCCTTAGTTGAATCCAACCCTTTAAAAAAAGAGAAGAGATCAAAAGGCAAGAAATGGACAGGTATCATATTTAAGGGATTGCCACAGTCCCACAGCACAAATTCAATGACACCTATATAGGTAAACCTACTCCAAACTAATATTTTTGTCTTGCCCTACCTCACTCATCTTCTGATCCATCTATCACTATCTCACAGGGTGTGTCGATAAACACAAATGAGCATACATCTAGACAACAAGCTAAGGCAGGGGTGGGACCAATAGTGTAGTGGCAAATTCAGAAGTGCAGGGCCCCTTCAGGATAGTTGCACCACACCCTCTCACAACCATGCCCCCGTTTCCACTTTCCCTCCTCTCCTTTGCTCTCCATGTTGTCTCCAAGTCCACACTCCACTACAACAGTCATCCAACAGCATGAAAGGAGAAGCGGTGAATTAGCTGGCTGACTCATCTCCTTTCACTCTGATCGGCTCCAATCAGCACAAAAGGACAAGGACTCTTCTAAGTGGCTGACACAGTCCCCTTGCATGCTGATTGTCTCATAGATAGGGACATGGCTGGGACTCTGCTCCCCAAAAAGTAAGGGGTCTATGTCCCCCCATGACCCCAGATGACCGCGCCCCTGTGTGGGATATCCTCTTCAGCCCAAGGGCTGCATTCTCTAATGGGAACCCTTTGGGGGGCGCATGCCAGTGGTGAATGGGACCAGAGGGGGAAAATTGTGTAGAGCAGCAGATGTGACTCTTACATTTGGATAGTCTGCCTCTGCAAAAATCAGAGGTTTTTATGCAGCTCTCCCACACACCCACACATATATCTCTATTCCAGGTAGTGCAGAGGCATTGGCACAATTCAAGGACAAGAAAAAAAAAACACTCAAAGAGGGCACAGAGTAAGAGGTGTGGCCTGGGAAATGGAGAACATAAGAAGAGCCTGCTGGAACAGGCCAATGGCCTATCTAGCCCAGCATCCTGTTCTCACAGTGGGCAACCTTGTGCTTATGGGAACCTCAGAACAGAGGTCCAGGGATAGTCCCACGGGCCAAACAGAGAGGCCAAGAGGTCCCAATTTCGGGCCCAGGCCTGAGGTTCCCTACCCCTAAGCTAAGGAATATCCACAAACAGGTGCTTTTCCTCACCCCACGCCAAACAATTGCTACCCAGTCCATTCCCCGCACCCACTCATTAGTCAAGGAGGACCTACGTTAGTCTGTTTGTATTTCTCTATCATTTGCACAGCATAGCTCTTAGGATGGTTTATGAACCCATTAAAAATGCAACATATATACAAGAAAAAAGACATAAAACCAATGATAAAGAATATGAACATAATATATAACCAATATAGATAATGCATGCAAGAGGAAGGCACAACAGGCTGCACGTTAGGGATTGAAAGTTCTGTTGATTTTGGTTCTCTCACTTTCTCATTTTTCTAATCTGAAATCCAGTTCTCCACATTTTGGCAGCAATTTGCAGATTGTGTTAAAAAAATCCTCATGAAAATTCCCCAGCATGTGAATTTTCCCTAATAAACACATTTTTAGGCAGTTTTGACTAATGTACACATTTTTGCAAGCACTTTCTCGTCATATAATGTATTTTTGTATGTTATTTTTACTCATATATTCAATTTTTATGCACACTTTCCCTTAACAGATGCATTTTTGTAAACATTATTTGATTGGCAAACTGCATGGAAAAATTTGAGTAAGTGCGAATTTTGAAGGATGGCTGTGTATTGGTTCTCCTCATTTTGGAAAGTGCAAATTTGATAGATTCGGCCTCAAACGCAAACTGAAATGAATTTCTCGCCCATCCCTACTATACAGCACAGGAAGAAAGGAGACAGATCTGTCCCCTTGGTCCAAGGACATCAGTGCAGGCAGCAGGGAAGCAAGCAATGGAAACCAGCACACCACCATCACCCACCCACAAATAGCACCATTTGGCTACCATGAGAAAAATGTCAACCACAATTCAACCAGCTGAAGTTGAAAACAACGCTCAGCCATAAATGAGAAAGACATATTACACAAGTAGTGTATGCAAAATACCATGATAGATTTTCCCAGCACAATTGGTTGTTTTGGGAAGGGCTGTAGCTCAGTGGTCGAACATTTGCTTTGCATGCAGAAGGTCCCAGGGAGTATCTCTGGCATCTTCAGATCTGAAAGAGGCCTGAAGAGCCTCTGCCAGTCAGTGCAGAAACTACTGAGCTAGATGGACCAGTGGTCTGACTTAGTATATGACTCAGCTTCCAATGTTTATGTTCTTGAGTTTCAGATACAATGGCTGTATTCAACGAAGTCCTTCTCAGAGTAGGCCCGTTGAAATGAATGAACCTCAGTTAGTCGTGTCCATTAATTTCAGCAGGTCCGCTCGAAGTAGAACTATAACTGAATACCATCCTAAAGTTTTGAATTGTTGGGTTCCTTTGGATAAGACTAACAACAGAGTTTGTCCCATTTACCCTGAGCATGCACACCCACTTTGTGAGGCCATGGTCCCAAAAAGCAGCACAGAAATCTTTTAAATAAATAAATAGAAACATTGCCTTCAGGAAGAGTTACAGCAGGAGAGGGGCATCTGTGGCCCTCCAGATGCTGTGGGACCATGACACCCCACATTCCTAACCATGCCCATGCAGCTGATGGGTGCTGGGGTCCAACAACTTCTGGAGGTCTACAGACCTCCCTGCTGGATTGCAGTAAGCAACTTCTGTGGAACAAAGGGGGAGTTTGTCTGCACAGTCATGCCAATCGCATAGACCGTGCTGAGTGCATAAAAAGAGAAACTAACTCATAATAAATATCTGCTTTCATTATGATAGTGTTCAATTGTCAATGGATCAGAATCAGGGCTTGCTATGTGTACCAGAATTACAAATATAGTAGATTTGATGGATGGACAGACTGACGGTTAGACTAATTACGGTTTTCTGTGGCACCCCTAATAATACATTGTGCTAATAGTGCACTATGCCTGCTCAAGGAAAGATGATCCTTCCTGCTGCTTTGTTAATGAAAACCTCCTTCATTCAGAAAAGGCCACACATCGTTAGGGAGAAATCTTCTGTCTTCTCCCATTAGCTTAAAAAACTGGAAAAAGACAGCAAGGTCTCAAATTCTAGGCCTGTAAGTCATTTCCTTTCAGAACTTTTTTTTAAATAACTTTGTTTCAAAAAGTGGGACTTTCCTGTTAAAGAAAAAAATCAAATGCCTTTGGAAGGGCCAAACTAGATATGAAGTTGGTGAACACATATTTCTTTTCACATATAACACCATGTGCATCACACTTTTAGGGCACGTTCAGACGACCTATTTATTGGGCATTCATCCTGATTTCTTTTCAGAGAACTCAGATGACCTTGGCTATTTAATGAGCATTCATTCTGATTTGTTTGTGGGGAGGTTAGATGACATTGCATCAAAGCAACACTTTCCAGTGCATTTTCCTGTCACTTTCCTTATCACAAAAAAGCCTGTTCTTGAGAAAATGGGTTCATTGTGGAAAAACCTCCCAACCAACTATATTTGTTCAACCTAAATTTGCAGGCATGTGACTGAGTCCCACCTGAAAATAATGACACTCTGTAAGCACCCTTACAGTAAACTCTATTCCCCTTCCTAATGGTGCTTCATGGTTTTTCTCCAGTATCTGAGCTCAGAAGGATGAAAAATGCCTGGAACCAATTACAGGGAAATTGGACATAGGTTAGAGGGGGCAGGACCAGCCCTGGGCAGCTGCTGGGACCCCAATGTTCTGGCAGGGGCCACTGTGGACACCTGCCCTGGGCCAGCAGGCAGCTGAGTCTAGCCACCAAAGCATTCCATGTAGCATCACTCCAAGGGAAATGCAAATTCCCTTTATATGTTGTAAAGAACATTACATTTTGGGAAATGTAAATGGCAACTAGACCCAGACACCTTGTGTTGCTCACAGCATTGCTATTGCTATTGCCGCAGCTGCTGTTGCCCACCACCACTGCCAGGAAAATCACCAGGACCTTTTAATGGAGGAGTTGACCTACTAGAGCACATTTTGCCCAGTGCCCCTTAGAACCTGGAGCTGACCATGGGAAGAGGGTTCAGTGTCCTCTCATCATCCGCACATTTCTATCACTGTTCAAGTAAGACTCACCCCACCTCCCCCTTGATACATGAATGGGACAGAAGCCATGAATGATAACTCTGTCACCTCTTGCTTGGTTCTTCAGGACACTTGATTGATTCTGGAGATCAGTGGAGGAGCTGCCTCTATGGGTCGGCCACAGACCTCTATGGAGTCCAACATTACATTGCAATCCAATAAAATACATCATAAGAAATAAAAGAAGCAACAAAATGTTTGACTTCTATGGAAATAAAAGAAGCAATGGAACTCTCTCAGCATCTAGCACAGGACGTTCCAATTGCCACTGCAGGCAGACAAATCACTGAGTTGTACATCAGGACCCTCAACCATTTTCGAAGGTGGGAGGAAGGGTGGGATATAAATCAAATAATA
The DNA here is from genome assembly GCF_030035675.1 of Rhineura floridana. Taxonomy (NCBI): domain Eukaryota; kingdom Metazoa; phylum Chordata; class Lepidosauria; order Squamata; family Rhineuridae; genus Rhineura; species Rhineura floridana. Next base: position 29,903,548 of record NC_084492.1, on the reverse strand, counting down.
AATAAAATAAAAAGGTTTGGGAATTGTTGAGCTAAACAAATGATTTGAAATTACAGGGAAATGGACTAAATGGTAGGAAGAATCTCATGAAGATGATGGAACAGACCACTTCTGAAGGTGGCCAACTATCCTTTGTTAAGAGCTGGGGTGGAACAGCAGGCCCAGGCCTCTCTAACTGGCCCTTTCAGCTCTCTCCAGGAGTTTTTTCACTGGCTATAATGGGTCTGTTCACTCTGATAAGGTCTGTTCCTTGCCTGGATGGAGGACAGAAAGAGAGGTGCAAGTATGAGTATAGAAAGTAGCCTAATGTACAAAGGTAAATTTACATGCATTGCTCCGCCCACTCTTACCTCTAGCCCCTCCCACCACTGGCATGTGGCACTCAGAAGGTTACACAGAAGGGAATGGGCTCTCGAGCTAAAAAGATTTCCCCACCCCTGGTTGAGAGGTTTTTAAGCAAGGACTGGATGGCGACCTATCAGGAGTACTGCAGCAGCAGATACCCAGCATTGGCAGGGCATTAAACTACATGACCTTCCATCTGCATGATCTATGTATTGCACTCAGCTTTGAGGGTGACCCCCCCAAATCCCATCCCTAGCCTTAACCTACCAAGTTCTGACATGACTCCACCTTCTGGTGTTTTTCATGCTAGATATAGAGTTCCTACTGTATTCCTGCAATGTGTGTTTGTGGATGGATTTGATTCGATGCCCTGCCTTGCCACTTGCCTGAAATGGCATGCCAGGCTGAAGCCTGTGCTTATTTACTCTAGAGGAATCATAGCCACCTTAACAAAACTGCTCCAGAGTAAGTTGCTTGTGGATTGCGGCCTAAATGACTTAATCGATGGAATACATATGAAATGCTGAAAACCTAGGAACATAATTTCCCAGGTTGCTTAATCCGTTTCCTTTGTCTTTCCATTGGTCTCTCTCTCTTAAAAAAAAATCCATAAAGTTCTTGGAGATGAATGCATCTTCAAACTTTTTATATAAAGCACTCACATTTTGCTTACCTGTCCCTTCTGGGAACTATTAGTCTCTGCCTCCCCCACTGACTGGCTAATGTCTTCTATCCATTCTTATTAGGTGAAATCAATCGTTGGGAAAGCAATGCATTGGAAGCTGGAGTGTCATTTTCACATTTGCTGACCTTCTTTATAAATAGAGGCATATGGTATGTATGTAAAGGATGCAGGGCACAGGACCCATGACACATTTGCATAGGGTTTTTACATGCACCTATGTGTATAAATTGTCTTTGGGAAATTAAGGGGCTGGGGTCTCACAAGCACTGCCCTTTGCAGGGTACCCAGCTGCCCTACAGGATGAGCTAAGAATCAAGGAAGGGCTGTAGCTCAGTGGTAGAGTGCATGCTGTGCATGCAGAAGATCCCAGGTTCAATCCCCGGCATCTCAAGGTAGGGCTGGGTGTCCCCCCTGTCTGGCACCCTGAGGAGCTCCTTCCAGTCAGTGTAAACAAATCAGGATGGAAAGATCTGTCAATTTTGGTTCTCTCAATTTCTAATTTTTGCAATTCAGTTCTCCACATTTCTGCAGCAATTTGCATTAAACACACACACACAAAACTCACGAAAATTCTCCAGCATTTGAATGCAAATTTCTCCTAGTAAACACATTTCTGTAGGCACTTTTGACGAATGTGCACATTTTTGTGAGCCGTTTCTGGTCGTATAATGCGTTGGTGCATATTATTTTCACTCACATATTCATTTTTATGCACACTTTCCCCTATATGTGTAAACATTGTCTGGTTGGCAAACTGCATCACAGAATTCGAATAAGTGCAAACTTTGAAGGATGGCTGTGTTTCAGTTCTCATATTGTTTCAGAAAGTGCACATTTGATAGATTCCGTTTGAAATGCAAACTGAATCAAAACTCTTGCCCAGTCCCAAGACAGTACCGAGTTAGATGGACCAATGGTTTCGGTCAGTATAAGGCAGCTTCCTATGTTCCTAAAAGCATTAAAAAGGGAGAAGAGACAGGAGTTTACAGACCCACCCCCTCGCAATACCCCAATTTACATATAATGTAAACAACGGGGCAGAAGGCCATAGTAAAGCTACCTTTTTCTTTTAACCTGCGGAAAGTCTCAAACATTCACAATGGGATCTCTTGAAAGGAAAACTGCCAGGCTACAATAGCCACATCCACACTGTACATTGAAAACAGTCTTATATGACTTTAACAGTCCTGGCTTCCCTCAAAGCATCCTGGGAAGTGTAGTTCATTAAAGGTGCCATGAACAGCAGCTTTGAAATGGTTCTCCTAACACAGCGTTTCCCAACTAGTGGGCCACCAGATGTTGTTGGACCACAATTCCCATCTTTCCTGACCATTGGCAATGCTGGCTGAGGCTGATGGGAGCTGTGGTCCAACAACTTCTGGAGGCACACTGGTTGGGAAAGGCTGTCCTAACAGCTCTCAGCTCCCCTAATGAACTACAGTTCCCAGAATTCTTTGGGGGAAGCCAGGACTGTTAAAGTGATATGAGTGTTTGAAATCTACAGTGTGGATGTGACCAATGTTTTGCAGGCATACGTGGACTGGACTGTTATTTATCCCACCCCACTTTGCTTTGCTTGTTCTCTCCCTCTGGCTCCTACTGTGGATGTCCACCCTCAGATGGAGAGTGCAAGGGGAGGGATGGTGGATGGTGTTCCATCTCCTCACCAGCGGAGACTGGTCCATTAGGGCAAATGGGGGGACTGTCAGCAATCTCAGGCTGCCCTCATCCAGCCCCCACTGCTTACTTACACCCAGTCCAGGATGCGGCACTAGCTGTCAGCTTCCTTCTCCTTAGCTTCCGTGTTGCCCTAACAGGGAGAAGGATGGAGACAAAATTAGAATTAGATGGCTCTGCCTGTCTTTGGCTCTGGCTTCACCTACTGTTCAGGCTCCCTGCCTTCTGCCCTACCAGTCCCAATGGGTGCCAGCCACGACTGCTCATCACTCTGATCAGGGAGGACAGGTGAGGTGGCTGCAAGAAAAAGGAGGAAGAGCAATAGAGCTAGGAGGCTCCATGGATTGTAAGTGGGTTCCCTTCAGGGGGGGGGTGTGCCTTGGCAGATGCCCAGTGATGGCTATTCCAGATGCCAACCCTGGGTCTCCAGCTTGGGGGCTTCCCAAAGGCATCTGGTTGGCTACTGTGGGAAACGGAATGCTGCACTAGGTGGACCTTTGGCCTGATTGTTTGCTCTCATTGACCTTGTTGGTCTTTCCCAATGTTCCATCAGGTTCTGTAGCAAAGCCTGCTAGGATGTGGATGGAGGCTCCCTATCCCCAGCCGGACTGCAAGCAGGCCCAGTCCAATGGAGCTTCATTCTTTTCAATAGGGGCTTGTGCAGGAGATGGTGCCCTGCTTATGCATCTGAGTTTTGTGCAGAGATGTATGGTTTTCATCTACAAAGGCTATAGCTTCTCTTCAGAAGGTCAGATAGAATCTACATATACAGAAAGATTTACACAGCAAGACAAACGGCTTACAGGTTGCCAGTGTCCCCAAATCCATAAATCCTTGAAGGGGCTAGGAACCAGAACACAACTGAAAGGTTTAAAGACACGACAAATTCAGGGGCTGGAACATGCCTGTCTTCTTCTTGTACTCCTTCCCCCCACATCCCCTGTGTAAAATATGGCTCCCTTGTTGTCAGGATAATTTAGCCTGGCTCCAGGTTTCAGACAGTCACCTCTCCGGCGGTCTGTTGGGTGACAGGCAAGTCGTAATGTGTCATCAGAGGGTCATAGATGTAATGATTTATGCCCCATTGTGGTCCCAGGCAGTAGATTACAAGAACGGTTGACTGGGGGGTGGGGGGAGAAGTGCCCAATGATTTCAGATATGATGGAGCAACTAACACGATCGGGGGGCAGAATGAAGTCTTCCCACAGATGGAAGGTTACGGGTTTTAAAATGGAAAACTAACTAAGAGGCAATATGCGAGCAAACTACAAGATGACAAAGGGGGGATGTCTGCGGCTTGAAGGGGCCATAGCTCAGTAGTCGAATGCATGTTTTGCATGCAAAAGGTCCCTGGTTCAGTCCTGGCATCTCCAGTTAAAAGGATCTCAGACAGTAGGTCTGGGAAAGAATTCCATCTGAAGATTTGGAGAACCTCTGCCAGTCAGAGGAGACCACCCAGCTAGATGACCAATGATAGGACTCTGTATAAGGCAGAGTCTTCCTATCTTCGCCTGATACTGGTCTCACGACAAGACCTCTTCAGTTATATCTGAATTTGGATTCAGCCAGGTTGCTGTCATTATAGATTGGGAGCGTTTTGTGATTCCAGACTAGGAATGGCCAAATCTCTCAATTTCGGTTTGTCTCAGTTTCTCATATTCTCCACATTTCTGCAGCAAATTGTGATTGTTTTTTAAAAAAAACCCAAATTAAATCCCCACATCCCAGCACTGACTAAATGGTAGACAAAACAGTGTTGGGTATTATCAGTGGGTTGACATCTCATTCCAAATCTCTGCACATGTCATCCACTGGCCTCATAGGCATGTTGAGCTGCAGAAGAGAAAAATCATAGAACCATAGAATAATAGAGTTGGAAAGGGCTTAGAAGGCCATTGAGTCCAACCCTCCTCCCAATGCAGGTATCCATGGTAAAACCTACCTGACAGATGGTTGTCCAGCTGCCTCTTGAATGCCTCCAGTGTTGGAGAGCTCACCACCTCCCTAGGTCATTGGTTCCATTGTCATACCACTTGAACAGTTAGGAAGCTTTTCCTGATGTTCATTCAAAATCTGGCTTTAGTTCTGCATGATCCCATGGCTATAACCACACACTAGTGACATCTTCCATAATGATGGCTCTATCTGAATGAATTTAGATGTGGGAAGACTATAGCATCAGTTAAAAAAAGAGAACCCACAGAGAAGAGGCATTCCCACTTATTGAATGATAACATCCCAAACTTTAACTCCAATAAATATTAATCCTTCTGTTCCTACCACAACTTGTGAGAACCTCTTGAATGTGCTTATCAATCTGATGTTTCATTACATTTCAGTAATTGTATTTGACCAATATTTTTAGCCTATTATCTGTGAGATATTCTATTGCTGCTTAAAGAAATTATAGAGCTGGTTCACTTGATAGGAATGACTTGCATGTGTGACTATGCCACCATGTCTACAGAGAAGACTTTTATATCAACCAGTGTCAGCTCAAGCACAATATTTTCTGGTGGAGTCCATTCACACATTCAGCAGAGAGTTGCTCAATTCTGGATAATCAAGGAATGGGAGATGAATACATGGATTGGTACATGTTTGTGGGTGAACCTACCTATAGGCAAGATCCCCATACACATGTCCATAATTGTGTTGACTATATCATCAAGAGAGACTAATGGAATCCACTGGATTCCTGAATGCCCTGGGGGAGTTCCCAGTAGATAGAGCAGGTGACCCTGTTGAAGCCCTTGTCACGTTGTGGAACAGTGAGGCACGTAGGACTCTTGACACAGTTGCCCTGAGCACCCTCTCTGGCATTGTGGAGCCCGGTTTGCACCCTGGTACACCAGTGAGCTAAGGACAATGAAACAGACTGGACAATGGCTAGAGCACAAGTGGCGAAAGATGTGCTGTTAGGCTCATCGGGTAAAACATCATAACTGTGCCAACTGTGTGGCAGTGAGGGCAGCGAAGAAGGCCCACTTCTCTGCCACCATCACATCCTCAAGTAGCCATCCAGTGGAGCTTTTCTGTATTGTCAGGGGTCTGTTGACATCAACTCCAGGAAATGGAGTTTTAGACCCTTCAGAGGCCCACTCTGAATTGTTTGCAAGGCACTTGGAGTGTAAAGTTGCTTGCCTTCATAGCAATCTTGATGCCGCATCCACATCTACTGTAGTCCCCAGTGAGGTGTCCAGTGCAGCATTTCAGTTGATGCGGCCTGCTGATGTGGACAAGGTGCTTGCGATGATGCAGGCAGCAACTTGTCCTCTTGACACTTGCCCTTCTTGGCTTATTAAAGCTTGCCTAGGGGGGTTGACTGAGAGGATCGAGGATGTCGTCAATGCATCATTGTAGGAGGGAGTGGTTCCAGCTGCCCTCAAAGAGGCGGTGATCCAACCGCTCCTGAAGAAGCCCACACTGGACCCATTTGTTTGTGACAACTACCACCTAGTCACAAATACCCCCTTCTTAGGGAAGGTGATTGAGAGGGTTATGGTGCAGCAATAGCAAGTACTCTTGGATGAAACAGATTATCTTGAACCGTTCCAGTCTGGGTTCAGGCCTGGTTATGGGATTGAATCAGCCTTGGTTGCCCTGATGGATTACCTTTTTCCAGAGAAGGACAGGGGGAGTGCGACCCTATTATTCTTACTTGATCTCTCAGTGGCTTTTGATACCATTGACCATGGTATCCTTCTGGGCTGACTTGGTGAGATGAGTATTGGAGGCACTGTTTTACAGGGTCATTTTCAGAGAATAGCAGTGGGGATTGTCTTTTGACCCCCTGGTAGTTGTGCTGTGGGGTGCCATCTTGTCTCCCATGCTGTTTAACATCTATATGAAGCCCTTGGGAGTGGTCATCAGGAGATTTGGGGCAAGGTGTCAGCAGTACGCTGATGGTACCCAGCTCTATTTCTCTGTAACATCTGAATCAGGAGAGGCTGTGTAAGCCCTGGACAGTTGCCTGGACTTGGTGGTGGGCTGGTTGAGGGCCAGTTTAACTGACTCTCAATCCTAGCAAAATAAAGATGCTGTGGGTTGGTGGTTCCTGAGTTCGGATAATTGGTGAGTTGCCTGCTTTGGATGGGGTTGTACTTCCTCTGAAAGAGCAAGTCCATAGTATGGGGCTGCTCCTATATCCATCTTTGTCACTAGAGGCCCAGGTGGCTAAGAATATCTTTCACCAGCTTTGGCTGGTAAGACAGCTGTAGCCGTTACTGGACCAGGATAGCCTGACCACTGTTGTCCATGCACTGGCAACCTCGTGACTGGATTACTGTAATGCACTCTATGTGGGGCTACCCTTGAGGTTGCTCTGGAAGCTGCAGCTGGTGCAAAATGTGGTGGTGAGACTGCTCGCTAGGGCAGGGTATCACCAACATGTCACCCTACTGCTGCAAGAGTTGCACTGGCTGCCTCTTTGCTACTGGGCTAAGTTCAAGGTTCTAGTTTTGGTGTATAAAGCCCTATACAGCTTGGGACCAGGATACCTGAAAGACTGTCTTATCCCTTATATACCCAGTCGATCAATGTGCTCTGTAGGTGAGGGCCTCCTGCAGACATCTTATCAGGAGGTCTGTTCCACACAACATAGAAATGGACCTTTAGTGTAGTGGCGCCTACTCTTTGGAATTCCCTCCCCTTAAATATTAGACAGGCACCATCTCTGTTATCTTTTCAGTGCCTATTGAAGACCTTCCTCTTTCAACAAGCCTTCAAAGTAGAGACCTTATCCCAGTCTACATCTGTGTTGGAATTGCTTTTTAATATATTTTTAAACCTTCTTTTTAAAATGTTTTTAAAGCTTTTTAAAAAATGTTTTAAAGATGTTTTCTTTTAATATATTTTAATGGTTGTTGTGTTTCAATATATATTTCTGTTTTTATGATGTTTTAAAGTGTTTTTAGTGCTTTTGTTTGCTGCCCTGGGCTCCTGCTGGGAGAAAGGGTGGGATATAAATAAAATAAATAAATAAATAAATAAATAAGATATTACCTGTATATGTGAATATCCATCACAGTTCAATAATCACGTAAAGCTTTTGTGTCGCCCAGTGCCTGGCATGCCAACTTTACATCTAGACTCAAGCTAGTTGTTATAGCTTCAACCCACCCATCCAACACCAACTATTCAGTTCCCTTCTGGTTTTTAAAAGGCTGCTCTATCTCCATGAGGAGACTGAAGCACTTCAGCTTCTCATTTTATTTATTTATTTATTTATTATGAGATTTGTTAGTCGCCCATCTGGCTGCTAATTTCCGAACCGTTTTCAAGGGTAACCCCACATAGAGCACATTACAGTAGTCTAGGCGAGTGGTGATCAGGGCATGTACCACCGGTGGGAGCAGATGATTGGGAAGGTAGGGGCGTAGCCTCCGTATCAGATGGAGTTGATACAGAGCTTCTCATGTCATTGTTACATCAGTTTAGACATTAGCGATTTGGAAGTTCTCTGAAATATTTCTAAAACATTGGGCCTCTTCACCTGAATGTCTGAACTACATGGGACTTTTTTTTTAGATGCACAGTTTCAAGTTGGCTGCATCATCTAAATCAATGCTCCCACTATTCCCCCCCCCCAGCCATCAGCAATGCTTGTGTAGCTGTCCGATTAGCAATACACAAGTCCTAGTATTACTCAGGCAGACGGTTTAATTTTTATAACAAGTCAGCAAGCAACAAACTCATCAAATCCTCTTTTAAAGTACACACTATTTCCCTGACGGACATTTCTGTTGTCTTATGCTATGCCGAATTGCAATCATCTGTATTTAAAACTAATGGATTTTAAACAACCTACAGGCTCCCACTTTAATGAGAGTTAGATTAATGAAAAAAGACCTTTTACCTCCGATTGCATGACAACATTTTCAAATTACATTCCTGAAACAGAGAATTCACTTATTCAGAGTAATTGGATGCGGACTAGGGTTAATGCGTACAATGTCCTTAAATGAAAATGTTCTATTGTAAGTGGAACTGTATGATACCTGAGGCATTCTCAATAGATTTGGTTTGGCTTGGAGTTAATTATACTTCTTTCTATTTTTTGAATGAATTCAAGCATGAATTCTACACAGTAAAGATTGGGATAATTATATTCAATTCTGCTTGGTGCCCCAGTGAATGAATTGACCTTTTAGATAAAACTAGTCTCTTGAGCAGGAAATCTGAAGAAATACTTCACAAAGCGGCCAGATGCAAAGGAGGTGGGAGTGGGGTACAGTTGGAGAGAGGAGGGAGAGAGAAAAAAAGCTTTACATTAAGAAATAAATAGTTTAAGGAACAGTAGCACCAGTAAGATTGGTGTTTTTTTTAAGTCATGGGAACAAAAAAAAATAAGGCGTCTCCATTTGAAGGTGGTTTTGTGTAGTCAGAACATAAAGGTTATAATTTAAAGCCATTGATTTTCCTAAGCTGTTTTCACCTCAGTCACAGGCCTAAACAGAAACTGGGCTGAGGATTTGGAAAGTTCATGGCACTCCAGAGCCCCACGTTTCAACACAGCGCCACAAATGCAAGCTGTGACTTCGACGCAGGGCTGATAACACTAACGGGAAAGTGGCTTGTCTTGTTGCAAGACAAGTGGGAAGTTCAATGAGAGCTGACAATGTTATTGTTGGGAGAACTGCTTGAAAAGGAAAGGATTCAAAGGCACAGAGGAGGCCTCGCTGAACACACAGGAGCGGGCAAAAGAGCTTCCTTTGGAGGCCTGCAAAGGATTTTGTCAAGCGGCGGAGTTGCTGTACAGTGTGGAGAATTAGTGCTTCCAAAACATAGGCTGAAATCGCATACACCAGGAGCGGGGAACCTTTTTCCAGCCCATGGATTGCATTCGCTTTGGGGCAACGCTCTGAGGGCTATGTGCCAGCGGTGGGTAGGATCAGAGGCAAAAGTGAGCAGAGCAACAAATGTACATTTTACCTTTGTACAGTCGTTCTTACACACACCCCTCTCTGTCCTCCATCCACACAAGCAAGAGGCACCATCAGAGTTCAGAGAAACTTTCCAGACAGCCATAAACACTTGGGGGGCAATGTGAGGGGTGTGGCCTGGAGGAGCATTCCAAGGGCCAGAGAAAGAGGCTAGGAGGGCTGAATTTGACCCCAGGTTGCAGGTTCTCCATTCCTGCCATACAGAACTGGTACTTCCATAATTTAGGCTTCAGTCCCATGAACTGGGAGTAGGGATGGGTGAGAATTTCAGTTCGGTTGGCATTTCAAGCAGAATTTATTAAGTTTGCACTTTCCAAAACAATATGAGAACCGAAACACAGCCATCCTTCCAAATCTGCATTTATTAGAATTTGGGAATGAAATGCATATATTAAGGGGAAGCGTGCATAAAAATGAATACATGAGTGAAAATAACATGCAAAAAGGCATGTGATGAGAAATGGCTTGCAAAAATGTGTACCTTTGCCAAAACTGCCTAAAAAATGTGTGTATTTGGAGAAATTCACACTAAAATGGTAGATAATTTTTGTGAGGATTTTTTTTAAAAAAATTCACAGATTGCTGTAGAAATGTAGAGAACTGAATTTAACATTAGAAAAGTGAGAAAGTGAGAGAATCAAAATTGACAGATCTTTCCATCCCTAACTGGGAGTAAACCTCACTGAATTCAGGGAGACTTTACTTCTGAGTATATGCCCACAAGATTGCACTCCTATTCACCTGGATGCTGATCAGTCAAAGGCAACAAGCAATTGATCTGTGTGGTTGATCACCACAGGTATACATATATTCAGCCTTTCCTTGAGCACCTTCCATATACAGAAACGTTTAGACATTTGAGGCTTTAAAAAGACTACTGTTAAAGGCAATTAACAAGGGATATATAAAAGGCTTGTTAAGTTATGAGTGGTGTGAAGAGTTAAATTATTATTTCACACTCATAGGCCACAATCACATCATACCTTTAAAGTACTCTTAAACAGTTGTGGCTTCTCCCAAAGAATCCTGGGAACTCTAGTTTGTTAAGAGTGTAAGGGTGCTAAGAGAGTGGGTGGAGGTTTCCTATTGTCCTCACAGAGCAACAATTCCCAGAGTTACCTGGGAAGGGAGATTGATTGTTAAACCAATCTACAATCCCCCCATCCCAAGCACATACATGCTAGGGATGGAAAGATCTGTCAGTTTCAGTTCTCTCAGTTTCACATTATTCAAACCTTAAATTCAGTTCTCCACATTTCTGCAGCACTTCGCAATTTTTTAAAAAAGAATCTTCATGAAAATTCTCCAGCATTTTAATTCATCTTTTCCTTATAAAGACATTTTTGCAAGCAGTTTTGATTAATATTCACATTTTTGCAAGCAATCTCTCGTCATAGAGTGCATTTTTGTATGTTCCTTTCACTAATATATTCATTTTTATGCATGCTTTCCCCCTAGCATATGCATTTTTGTAAACATTTGGTTGGCAAACTGCATTACGAAATTCAAAGAGTGTGAATTTCGAAGGATGGCTGGGTTTTGGTTCTCATACTGTTTTGGGAAGTGCAAATTTGATTGATTCAGCTTGAAATGCAAACTGAACTGAATTTCTTGCCCATTCTTCATACAAACCCATCCATCCTTCCATTCTCCATCCAGGCAAGCAAGCAACGTTATCACAGGTCCAGAAAACATTCCTGCCAGACAAAAGGACTTGAGAAAGGTGCAGAGTAGGACCAGTGAGGGAGGACAAGTTCCAAGGGCTAGATAAAAGAATTCAGGCCCCGAGCCCAAGGTTTCCCACCTATACACTTGATTAACAGTGTCCAACAGTTCTTTTTTCATACTCACCAAAATTTTGGCTACTGTGTTAACATTTTTGCCTCATGAGTTTTTTTGAGGGTAGAAAAATGCACAATAATGTTTTGAATTATTTATTGACAGAACTACTAAGAAACCTAACATAACTTTTTCATTAAGTCATGCACAGAAATCAGGCATAAAATTGGTTAGATTGCATCTCAACTTTGCATCCACATTTTCATCCAATATATGCAACCTATATTTTGATTTCACCACTTTTACTGCAGAAAACGTTGATTCCCAGGGCCGCATTGAACCAAAAACTGAAAGGGTTTTGGAATTCCTGTAGTTAGAACGGTGAAGTTGTTTTCATTTAAAATATGAGTTCACATTGTAACAATTTAATCATCTTTCAAAAGTTGTATGCTTTGAAGTAAAATAACATCCATCTCAAAAATGTGCCTCTCCAAAGAAAGAAGCATCAGAAGCTCTTGAGATGTTTGAGAATTACAGATTTTGAAGTACATTTTGCAGTGTATAGGACCAAGGACAAACCTATGATTGATAAGGGTAGAGGATGGACACTTTTTTGAACTGGAACATGTAGAAAATAATTTTATTTTTTTAAAAAATGGTAGAAATCAAGCACCAATTTGCCACAGGTCAATAGCCATTTTACCACATGTGTCAAATGATGGTTGTGTTGGACACCAGGGCTCTAGATGGACAAATCTACAAGGTGGACAAAATGTCTAACCAAGTATAATGTAACTTCCTATGTTCCTAATCACACATGAAAGTCCTCAATTGATACAGCAAAATGAGGAACAGCCATGTATAAATCAGGGAAAGAATTAATGTACACTGACCATAGAAGTTCTGGAAAGGTAATAATGTCATTTGTATACATTGCATCCTACCCAATGAAAAGTAGTTCTGATTGTGCTTGTGGGACGTCTTATAATTTAGACTTTAGAAAGACTATTTGACTTTCCAATAGTAAAAAGTCAGAGGACACATATTGGGTTCAAAGCCAAATTCTTGGCAAGCTTGATGCTATGTGAATCCCCATTTTACAATGTGAAAAATAATAAGAAAGATCCATTAAATCTGTCCAGCAAATGTCTCGACATTGTAGAGTTAAATCCATGCACAAACAGAGCACAGAGGTATGGCAGCTGTAACAGAAAAAAACGAGCTATTCTGGATTAACAACCATCACAATGAATCTGAAAGAGCATGTCAGTGATGCAAGTACATGTTGCATGCAACATGCATGCAATAAAAATGTGTGTTCATCTGAAGCTAAGTGGCAGCAAAAGACCAGAAGATAACTATGTTTTAAACTCACTGATCTCATCACCAAAAAAGTGTGCCTTTGATGATTATATTTACAATTTTATATCAGGCTTATTTATTCAGGATAAATCATAGCTGACTTCTGTAATATAATGATATGTCTGCATGCATCTGCAGTAAAAGGGTGGAGAGGGGGAGGGAGATTCCTTTAGGGTCCCACCATCAATTAAAAAGTGGCATATTAAACTTCTTAAAACCTTTGTAATCTGCAATATAAAAGGGCTTTTTATGTTAGGGGATAATTTAGCATCCATAACCTCATTAAATGAAGTGAATGACAACTGTATTTTTGGCATAAAAGACATCTCTGCAAGCGGGTAATGTACCACTTTTCAGAGAAGAAGCCGTATTGGAAAAGTTGTTATAGAGACTGGCCCTGGATCATAATCCAGCTAACATTATGAGCTAAAATGCTGTTCATAGAGCACACATGTGTACTCTCACATGGCATAAATTTTTCCTCTGTTGATTTCAGTGGAAAAACCACTGGCTTCAATTGGGCTACAATTTCATCCATGGAAGCTATTTGTACAAGGATTTATAGCTAGGGTAAGCAAGTGGTCTGTTTTTATGTTTCCAATTTCCAATTTTGTGATGAACAACTCTTTATGTTCATTTCTGGAAAAGTATGCAAGGGGGTTGCCAGGAAATGGCTGATGACATGCAGATTACCCCTCTGGTGGGTACAGGGCTACCCCAAGACATTTTGCTGCCAGAGGTGAAGGATAAAATATTCCTCCCCCCCCCCAAAAAAAGAAAAACTTGCTGGAGCCCTCTCTGTACGGAAGCCAACCAGTCTGGCAGTTGAATCTCACTTCAGCACTGGTGAGAGGAGAGCATCCTCCAACACAGGAGTGGAACATCTCAGGTCCTGGGGCCAAATGTGGCCCTTGAGACAGTACCCAGACCATGTCTCATCTTAGGCCATTCCCTCTCTCCCCAGGCAACACCCCTCATCAGCCCTACTCTGCACTATCCACACTCCATATTGGCCCTGTTCCAGTGGCCCCTGATGTCATGTCAGTGGGGCAGTGAAATCTGCTAGGGTTTTAGTCTTAACTTTTAAGGACCTGTCCAAGGTGCTGAAACCTATTTGGTGGATTCCACTGCCCCACTGACATGGTGCCACCAGCCGCTACTGCCCAGCTCTATGCCCTCCTTGAATCCTTTTGGCTATCTATATTCAAGGCATTTGTGCCCTGCCTTTTGTGAAATTGATATGATTGCATTTATATCCAACCTTTCCTCCAAGGAGCTCAAGGCAGCATGTATGTATGCTTCCCGTTCTCCCAGTTTTATCCTCATAGCAACCCTGTGAGGTAGGTTAGGCTGAGAGACACTGTCTGGCCCAAGGCTTCTCAGTGAGCATCATGGCTAAGTGGGGATTTGAACCCTGGTCTCCCAGGTCCCAATCTGACATGCTAATCTCTACACCACACTGGCTTTCCAGTGAATTACAGTCACAATTACAATACAACATAATATTCACATCTATAAGAAAGCAAAATATGGTGTGAGAAAAATGCATGTGAAAAGAGACAGATATAAGAGTCAGGTAGCAGGTAAGCCTTTTTCCTATTGGTTATCTCTAGCACTTCCCTGTTTATGGTAAAAAAAATATTTTAAATCCAGTCAAAAACAGAAGAAGGCAATAAAGCAGGGGTGGGAAGCTTCAGGCCCTGTGGCTGATTTTTTGACATTATTATTATTATTATTATTATTATTATTATTATTATTATTATTATTATTATTATTATTATTATTATTATTTATTTTTACAGATTTATTTACCGCTTCTCAGTCAAAAGCTATCAAAGTAATGTACAAGAAGATAAAATGAGATAATATGCAAAAATTACACACTCTAAAATGTCTATTCTGTGCACTGCTTTGAAATTCTTTTGCACATAAAGCAATTTTTAAAAATTCTAAATAAATAAATACAATAAAAGTGGCCCCCCGGTCCTCTCTATCTGGCCCTCGCAACTCTTCTCAGGCTGTGCCTACTCTGCAGGCCACACTAATCCCTGGCTCTTCTCTGCACCCTCCTGGAAGGAAACAATAGCTACACAGCTCTTAAACAGACCATGTTTTCCTTGAATATCCAAATGGCTTGGGTCTTGGTTATCAAATGGATAGGAACATAGGAAGCTGCCTTAAGCTAAGACAGACCACTGGTCTATCTAGCTCAGTATTCTGAATAGGTCCTGCTTGCGGGCTTCCCCCAGGCACCTGGTTGGCCACTGTGAGAACAGGATGCTGGACTAGATGGGCCACTGGCCTGATCCAGCAGGCTCTTCTTATGTTCTTAATATTGTCTACACTGGCTGGCAGCAGCTCTCCAGGGTTTGCAGGAGGGGAATCTTTCCCAACCCTACCTGGAAATGCCAGGGATTGAACCTGGGACCTTCTGCACAGAAAGCAGATGCTCTCCCACTGTGCTACGTAGCTTTCCTCCTCCCACCCGAACCAGGGCTAAGAACAGAGTGGTTTTCATTGGGAAAGGTTAACCGCCCTACCTGTGCAGCCAACTCCTGATCCTCTTCCCAAACCCACAGTTGTTGTTGTTGTTGTTGTTGTTATGTGCTTTATGTGTTATGTGGCTTATGGCGACCCTACGAATCAGTGACCTCCAAGAGCATCTGTCATGAACCACCATGTTCAGATCTTGTAAGTTCAGGTCTGTGGCTTCCTTTATGGAATCAATCCATCTCTTCTTTGGCCTTCCTCTTTTTCTACTCCCTTCTGTTTTTCCCAGCATTATTGTCTTCTCTAGTGAATCATGTCTTCTCATGATGTGTCCAAAGTATGATAACCTCAATTTCATCATTTTAGCTTCTAGTAATAGTTCTGGTTTAATTAGTTCTAACACCCAATTATTTGTCTTTTCCACAGTCCATGGGATGCGCAAAGCTCTCCTCCAACACCACATTTCAAATGAGCTGATTTTTCTCTTATCCGCCTTTTTCACTGTCCAACTTTCACATCCATACACAGAGATCGGGAATACCATGGTCTGAATGATCCTGACTTTAGTGTTCAGTGATACATCTTTTCATTTGTTTAAGTGTTTTTTCAAAAAATCTATCAGACACATTCACATATATGAATTTAACGAATCATCTCAACTGGGTCTTGGTCTTAGTGGTCAATGGGCACAGAGCTCATGGTCCTGAGAACTGTCTGGTGGATGCAAGAAGAATTTTTCTGTTTGAGGTGATGTAATTCTTTGCAGAGCCAGAGAATGAGAATGCAAAATATCAGCTATCAAGAATAAATCTGAGATCTTCATTCCCCTCCCAAAACAAGAAGATTTTGAGCAAAAAGAGAAAGCTCTATGAATATGCTTATTAAAACGAACACACATACACACACACACTGAGTGCTATGAATAATAACAGCAAAATATTCCCAAGCAAATGGAACAAATGTTGAGTGCCAAAGCCACAACTGAAGTGTGTGCCAGTTGTTAATTTAAGAGTAACTTTTTCACACATTGACACTTAATTTAATTTTAGTTCGCTCTAGGAGGCGAGGTGTGAATTTTTTGATGCATGTAGATCAAAGAGAGTTCAAGATTGAGGAGGGAATATTATATATATATATATATCTCCCTGCAATTATAGTAACCTTCTTGATCCTTGCTGACTCTCTGCTAAGTAAACCAAAACCAGATAAATCTGATTACAGTTGACTGCAGCTTAGACAGTAGTTAGAAACCTGCCTGAAACTGACGAAAGGCCATCGGTCCATCTAGCTCAGTACTGCCTACACTAGGCTTCCTTCCGGTGCCTGAGACTCTCCACAGGCAGTACCCCTCACTAGCCTAGCTTCATTCCCACCTTGAGTGTTTTTGCCCAGCTAGAATTCGGTTTTCTCAGTTTCTCCAATCTCCTGCAGCTTTCTGCAGCAATTTACAACTTTTTCCCATGGAACTTCTTCAGCATTTTGGTGCATATTTCTCCTGATAAACACATGTGACTAATGCATGTGTTGTGCAAGCCATTTCTCCTAATATAATGCATTTTTGTTTGTTATGTTCATGAATATGTTCATTTTTACGCACACTTTCCCCTAAAATAAGAATCTTTGTAATCATTGCTGAGAGCCAGCGTGGCGTAGTGGTTAAAGTGTTGGACTACAACCTGGGAGACCAGGGTTTGAATCCCCACACAGCCATGAAGCTGACTGGGTGACCTTGGGCCAGTCACTGCCTCTTAGCCTCAGAGGAAGGCAATGGTAACCCCCCTCTGAATACCGCTTACCATGAAAACCCTATTCAAAGAGTCACCAAAAGTCAGAATCGACTTGAAGGCAGTCCATTTCCATTTTGTAATCATTGCTGGGTTGGAGAACTGCAATGTAAAATTCGGATAAGTGCAAATTTCAAAGGATGGCTGTGTTTCAGTTCCCACACTGTTTCAGAAAATGGGAATTTGATAGATTTGGCTTTAAAGGTAAACTGAATCCAATTCCTCCCTCCCCATCCCCACCAGAAAGGAATGTGGCCCTCAGTTTGAAAAGGTTCCCTGTCCCTGGCCTACACTAATGGGTAGTGTTTCTCACCAACTACTGGCAGTGGTTTCACACAGGGATTTTCCCTGTTCTGTCATGAGATGACAGGGAATATAACCTAGGACCTGCTGCATGAAAAGCATGTGGTCTATATCTGTGAGCTGAAGCCGTTCCCAGTAAAATCTGCCTGCTTATCAGCCACATAATGTAGGGGTGTTGTGATAAAGTGCAGTTGCTCCTAATGACAACCTCCATAGCCACACTCCTTCTTAGACCTGGGGCTTCCAAACTGTGGTCTACATTGATCACAGTGATCCACAAACTTCATTCAGGTGGTCTGTGGCGTGTCCATATTAAATATTCATCTTGATTTTTAATTGTCTCTTATGGCTTCTTTTGTTTCATATATTGCATTTTATTGCATTGTAACTTGAATTCTATGGAATGCAAACTGTAATACAATGAAATACGACATAAGAAATCAAAGAAGCAATAAAAATACAATTTAAAAATCACACCACATCTAGCACAGCACATTACAACTGCTACAACAGACAGAATCATCATGAAGTGGTCCGCCAAGACCCCCAGTGATTTTCAAGTGGTCCATGGGAGGAAAATACTTGGGAGCCACTGTCGTAGACTATACAACAAAAATTAACTTTTGACTGTTCTTATCACAATAGGGCTTGCACAATACTTGTTTAGGAAAGGGTGCCATTACACATGTGCAGAATGCCGCTATCTCCTCACTAAAAAAATATCAATTATTCTTTGCACATCTATGGGTAGGGAAAGAGCTTCCATGCAAGAGGCTCCAACGATTTCCAGACAAGATTGACCCTTTGCAATGGTGGCAGCCGTTTCTTTGGTTTAGAACAGGCATAGGGAACCTGTGGCCTACCAGTTGTAGCCGGACTACAACTCCCAGCATCCTTCATCACTGGCCCTGCTACCTGGGGCTGATGACATCTGGGGTCCAGCAACAGTCAGAGGCCCACAGGTTCCCCATCCCTGGTTCAGAAAAAAATGCACACACAGAAAATTAGGGTTCCTATCATTCAGCAGCCCCTTGCCCTAGAAAAAAACATTAGACAAATGCATGGAGGATAAGGCTATCAATGACTTCTAGCCATGATGGCTATGCTCTGACTCCATAGTTGGCAGCAGTATGCTTCCAAATACCAGTTGCCAGTAGCCGCAGGAGGGGAGAGTGCTCTTGCCCTCAGGTCCTGCTTGTGGGCTTCCCACAAGCATCTGGTTGGCCACTGTGAGAACAGGATGCAGTAATGACCACCAGCTTGGATGGCTTTAAAAGAAGATTAGACAAATTCATGGAGGACAGGGCTATCAATGGCTACTAGCCATGATGGCTGTGCTCTGCCACCCTAGTCAGAGGCAGCATGCTTCTGAAAACCAGTTGCCGGAAGCCTCAGGAGGGGAGAGTGTTCTTGCACTCGGGTCCTGCTTGCGGGCTTCCCCCAGGCACCTGGCTGGCCACTGTGAGAACAGGATGCTGGACTAGATGGGCCACTAGCCTGATCCAGCAGGCTCTTCTTATGTTCTTATGATGCTGGACTAGATGGGTCACTGGCCTCATCCAGCACGCTGTTCTTATATCCTTATGACCTCCCTCACCCCCGACATGCACATTCCTTTGCCTTCAAATTAATACTTTGTGGCACACTTGGAATACTCTGGACACTTCTTTGTCTCATGCTTGCTAGATGAAGTTAGAGGTTTCTAACCTGGAAAAAGGAGAGTGAAATAAAAAAGAGAGTGAAATAAATATTTGCCCTGTATTTTCCTTCCATGATTCAAATTGCTCCATTGAAAAGACTAATTGCTAGCGGCCATTCATAATTTGAGACGTCTGTGATCTTTCTTGGTTAACAATTATGTACAACAGCAGCACATCACCTACAGAATTCTTTGAGATTTGCTCTCACACAAATGCATACACACACCTTTTGCAAATGTCCTTTCTAGCCTTATGAGCTCATTGGATTACATGAGTGGATGGCTTTTAGAAAGGACTTATTTCAGTGAAAAGCATTATATTAAGAGACGCGGGTGGGGTGGAGGAAGGAACAAAAGACACTTTTAAGAAGCCAGAGCACGAGATCAGCTGTTGTTTTCTTACACAGGAACATAAAAAACTGCCTCAGACCATTGGTCCATCTAGCTCAGTATAGTCTGCACTGACTGGCAGTGGCTCTCCAGAGTTTAAGGCAGGGGTGTCTTTCCCAGCTAGAAATCTTGGAGAATTCCAGTGAAGGTGGGAACGGAAATTGCCGATGTTTACTTATTTGTCCCATGTCCAGAACAGAAATCAATCCAGTGAATACAATTGGCATTTGCTGTTGTTGCTTTCAGTCTGCAAATGATACGATTCCTTTTCCCCTCATTTGCATTGCATTTACTTGTCATTGAAATGAATGGGGTGAAATAACCATTGGCTATGCGGGCTGGGGCTGATGGTCGTTGTAATGCAGCAACGTCTGGGAACCCAAAGATTGGAACAGGCTGATGTAAAGACAATGTAATTTACAGACAGTGAGACAAATAACATCGTTTTTGGTGGAAGACCATCTGCAGCAGAATGGAAACAGTGCTGCATGGGACAAATACAGGATGGAATGGATGCATTCTTACATCCCATTCCCAGCCCTACATGGATATGTTTAGTCTGGAGAAGAGAAAACTGAGGGTGATAGTATCCTTCAAACACTTAAAGGGCTATTACACAGAAGAGTACAAAGATTTGTTCTTTGACATCCAAGAGGGCAGGACTAGATCTAACAGGCTTAAGTGGCAAGAGGGGAGATTTCAGATGCACATTAGGAGAAATGTCTTGATGGTAAGAGTGTTCGCAGAGCCACTTAAATACGCAGATGGAGTCAAGAACGAAAAGATCCCAATAACATTTTACCAGGTAAACTAAACAAAATAAGGTATAATTTGAGGGGAAATAAACAGAGAGGTTTTGTCTTGTTAGTTTAGAACTTGTTCAAAGTAGGAGAACATTCAAACAAAACATAAAGGGGAAAAACTCCCTCAGAGCTACACAGCCAATCAGACTGTCTCACCTCAACAAAGATCATGCCACTCTGAGTGGTTGCTAAGAAACACCTTCATCTATCCCCCTCATGGGTGGCTGACTTTAACAAGAACAGAATTAACCCAGTAATGAATTAAGAAAGTATTTCTTCATGCAACACCTGGTTAAGCTATGAAATTCGCTCTCACAAGAGGCAGTGATGGCCAGCAATTTGGATGGCTTTTAAAGAGGATTAGATGAATACATGGAAGATAAGGCTATTTACTAGCTATGATGGCTATGCTCTGCCTCCATGGTAGGAGGCAGTGTGCTTCTGAAAACCAATTGCAGGAAGCCA